>NW_027526295.1:123941509-125141509 GCF_048455015.1 Haemaphysalis longicornis | reverse complement strand
TTTCTTTCGTCAGTTTCTGACGAATTGTGTTCACTGTAACAGTATCGATACGACGAGAGGAGCACTTGCTAGTCATATGTAATGTACGTATTGATAGGTCACTATATCCAGGGAACCGCGTCAGAGAAGAGGGCAAGTTTCATATTGACGGCTGGTTTGGGCACGGCTGCTTTCACTGATTTTTGGTCTCTCTGGCAGGGGAGAGAGAGAGAGAGAATAACCTTTATTTCGTTCCAGCATGCGGGATTCCCACCGGCCGCGCAGGGCGCGGGGTTCACCCTATCTAGCAACCACCTTTACCTCGGTGGCACCCGGGCCTAGACCTCGGGGCTAGGTTGCCGGCCTCCTATTGCTACTCGGAGTGTCCCCCTTTCGCTTTTGGAGGGCCAGCGCAGCCTCGAGCTGCCGGACGGCCCGTAATTGTTCTTCGGGATGCCCCGACCCCACACAGTGTTTCACAGGCGGCGGCAGCACGCTGTCCGTCGCCCCCCTTTTGCCACACCCCCACAGCACATGGGCCAGCGTGGCCCTGTCCAGGTTGCACAGGCTACACGTGTCGTTTTCATAGAGTTCCGGACACATGTGTTTTGCCAACGCGGGGGTGAGAACGTTTTCAGTTTGTAGCTGCCTGAGTAGTACCCCCTCCCGCCGAGTGAGATCTCGGTGTGGTGGGGGGAATACCCGGCGGCGTTCGCGATACCATTCGAGGATATCCCTGTAGCTGGTGAGTTGCTGGTTTTCACTGGGCAGGAGATGTGGTCGACTCGTCGGGACAAAGATTGGGCTGCCCGAGACGGCTCGCGTGCCCTCGATAACAGTGGCTGCGGCGAGCCAGCGAAAAACTGGGACAGGATGGGGGTGACTCCGCACACTCCGCTAAGGATCTTACGTGGTGGCAGCACAACTGAGACGAATTATGAGACAGTAAAGCAATGTATTTAGATGATGTCTCCCATTGAAGCGCCCCACAAACCATGAGCACCGCGCAGGTCATCAGCGCAACATCTTTGCCTACCTGTACCTCTAGCTGCACCTCGAGCCTGAGAATTCCCGGCGTCGTCATCTTTTAGCTGCTGCCTAGCACGTGTCTAAGAGCTCTGCGTGTACTGTGCAATGGGCTGCGTATAACGTGCCTACTACGTATCTAGTACATGTTCTATGTGCTTCGTATGAAGTACATAGTATGTACTGCGTACATAGTAGTGCATGAAATATGTACTACGTTTCCATTCTTTGTACTCTGCACCTGAGACACTGTAACAGTATACAAGGGGTTCTCCTCTAGACGTTGAACCGACTGTAAAGAGTCGTAAGGTCAGCTTATTGGGCCAGTGTCATAAACAGATCTGATCGCAACATATTTGAGTGTTCCGAATTATCGCCTTACAGGCGAATATCAAAACCTGCTAATTCTAGTTTATTGTCTCTAAACACATAATCACTAGCTCATTATGCATATCTATACGCCTTTCGGGGTGTACTCCTTTACCTCATTACAACGTGCCAACTCACTTGCAAATGCAGCTCTGAGAAAACAGCCGACGAGTGGAGGACCGATTCGGGGGACGTGGAACATTCTGCACCAAACACACACATATCAACACGCTATTCTTGCGCTGTAAAGCATAAAACGCAAGATTGGTATTTGACTATATGCTCTGGGCAGCGTGTTACCAAACACTTTGTTGCACAACGCCAGCCACGTGATATGTGATGTCACTATGCGCGATGCATAACATCAACCAAACGTGGTCATAGGCTGCGAGCCGAACCTAAAGCAACGTAAATAAATTCCAAGTAACCATGCCTCGTACAGCTGGTCTTAGAAAACGTTTTTTCACTAAAAATAAATTATGCGTAGACCCGCTGGGGCTCGAACCACGGCCGTCAACGTCAGTACCCAAAATTCACAGGTGCAGATGTTCAATACAATACCGCGCGAGGTGACACCACAAGTCACGAGGGGGGGGGGGATGCTGTGCAGCGAAGCTTTTTTAAGCATGCCTCCGGCAAGCCACATGAGTGAAGAGTACGCAAGAGTTTCAAAGCGAACACCACGGAGTCATGTGTCTTGCTAATAGCGTTCTCTGGGCACTTATTGCGGTTTCGAATACTAATCTTGCGTGATGTCGTCCTAAACTCCTGTCACAGCCGCACACAAAAACGTCATAAAAGCTGCTGCGGACACGCGCGTGCGGGCTCACACTCCGAGTACAGAATTGTTTGCATGTTAGAATCAAGTAGTTCTTATCGGAGGTAAAGTGAGTAACTATATCAAGCTGTAGAATGCTTCGCACTTCCCGATAGTCATCGCAGGTAAATTCTGCGTGTACACTTCGTGATTCTGAGTAAAAAAGCGAACTACAAGCGGTGAAGTTGTGTCCCCCGGAATTTCTAAGAGACGCGTTGCAGACTAAATTTTGATCTTCTCGTTCTTCAGAACAGCTATGAAAACTCAAATCCTACCTGGCATACGAATGGTAAATACGCGTTTTTATGGGTTTTATATTAGCGTACTCTGTTTTTTATTGCGTTGGGGAACTATATGTGCATTAGTTAGCGATATCTTTAGACAAATTGTAAATACACGTTTTCCTGTAAAGATCCCAAATCCGGCCCCGGAGTAGTGCCTACTCGCATTCCAAAGTATTCGCAGAAATCTCGCGGATCAGTCATGTTGGGAATAAGGGGCCTCAGAAGAGCCGCAGAAATCTTCAAACTTTTTGCGCGTGTGCATGCGTGCGTGCCGGGAAATTTCATCGCCTACTTCAAGATTAAATACGTGTCGGTTTGACGACTGAAAGATCAAGAGTTCCGCAGCGGAAATGATGTCACTGAATATCTTCTTAGCTCACAAAAATGACATTTTGAGAAAACACAATGACATAATAAGGGGCAGACACAACAACTCATTTGACAGGATTACGCTGCATCATCCTGTATACTGTGTTGTTTTGTCTGCGTCTTTCAGCTGCATTCATTTCTACAAATAATGGACAATACACACGGTATTCAAAGTAGCGACGGGTAGGGGTCTATACTGAAATGCTAGTAAATTTCATATACAGGAGGCTTCCCCATAATTCTTCATTGCTTGTAGAAGTTTTTTTCAAATAGATCTAAGGAGAAAGCACTGGTGATTGGTAAGGAACAGAACACTGCATGCTCGAATCGCTGTGAACTGACCAGACTGAAGGCTTTCTACTACTTCCTCTGTCAAAGCATCTTATACGAGTTGCGAATTTCGCATTAAAGGCTACAATTTGTTAGAAAAGAGAAGCCGCACTATGTAAACGGCATTTCGCTATTTCAGAGTATTAGTCTGTGGTCGCCACCGCCGTACACACTGTGAATATAGGAAAAAAAACTTCGCCGCTGTTATTGTTTTTTGTGCGACCTGCATCTTTAAAAAACTAAACGGAATATGCCATAAGTTGCATGTAGGCGGCTGTCTTCACTTCCCGGTTCTATGGTGATGGTCAAAGTCAAAGAACAGCTGACAATTAGTAACCAGACCTAACGTATCTGATATCGCCCAAGCCAACGCCAGGCCTTGAATTTTAATTGCCTGGTTCCCCGGCATGGCTGATAAAATAATACGGAGATACATCAACGTTTACGGTTTTTAAATTCACTATTGGTGTTGGTTGCTCGCTGATGTTTTTCTCTGAGATTGGCCAAAGACACCCAAGCACCGACGAAAATCCGCAACTAAACCAAAAGCCTTACTTGTTGCATCCTTTTATTTTTAGGCACCGCGGAGCGCACACATAAACAATAAAGGCACCACGCGGCCAACGTTGGCAGAAAAATTACACCTACCTCTCCTTTACTGACGTTGGCACGCTGAGGTCGAAGAACGCCAAGGGGATGACTGTTTACCAGATGGCATAGAAAGGGAACAGAAGTTTCACATGAAAGCTAAGTCTCCTGAACATAAATATTTCAGGCAACAGCGCCCGTGCTCTGAGAGCGTGCATTACAAGACAGTAGTTTAAGCCCTAGTTCACTCCACTGAGACAGCTAAGTTCTTACCGTCACCAGTGCCGTCCGTGTTAAGTTCTTGGTTGTTAGTCGTAAAGGTGAGCGTCTTGTAGATAAAAGTCCTGATTTCTGAGTTTTGCTGTAGTGGCTTAAGTATTTTTCTACCAGTTAGGCTAACTTGGGAACAATATCAACAGTGCTCAAACCGTTTTTTGGCTCATTTCGAGATTTTCGCACGATCTAAGCGCGAAACGCAGCCTAACGTCATGCGCACATTTTCCCAACCGCGATATACTTATATTTCAACGACGTGCTGTCTGGTACAAGAATTCGGAGCGCCCGTCGGGAAAGGGAACACAAACGCCGGAGGGGAGTTTTCAGAAAGCGCGCCGGAGCGCGGAGAACATTGGGTGGCATAGTGTGAGCGGGGTAAGAAAAGGAAACGCCGGCTCGGGAAAAGGGGCAAATTTCAGTGGCAGCTCTTGTAGAACCTTCTGGACGCGCCTTGTGTACATCGCCAAGTTGGCTGCGAGCTTCATTCCCCATCGCTACGGGTGATGACGCACCAGGCCCTAGTCGCTGGCGCGGAAGACCAAGCATGTAGGCCACCGCGAAAGAGGCTAAAGCAGCTCAAAATTCTGCTCGTCGTAACCGCCGTTGGTAATAGACGGATACAGATGAGCTGCGGCAGTGGCCTGACGAGAACATGAAAACCCAGCAGAATGCTGAGCAGCAGATCAACAAGAGGTCCTTCTAGGTTTGGCCATCATATTCTTAAAAGTTCCAAGCATCGCCCGTAATTTGTAATGACTACGGACGCACCGTACTAGAGTACGGTAACGCAATACTTCAAACGGGCCCCAAGTAGCGCTATTATGACAGCAGCGTTAGGGAAAATCACGATCTGTACAGCTTACTTGCCTCCAACACCCTGCAAACTTTGTCCTGCGATCTCTCTTAAAGCGTGAGTACTAGCCTCCACCCAGTCTTCATGAATGGCCACAGAGCGTTCGCAACGAAAGGCGGTAATTCTCGTGTGAGTAGCCACGAATAACATGCAATTTGTAGTGTGCCGTGAACGCACTTTAGCCGTTCTACTGAGTACAACACGTCCTACAAGCACCGCCGCAGCCAAGTCAGTTCGCAAGCATTTTAATAGAGTTGGCTAATTTGGAGTATGGAAATATTCGCTGGCACTTGTACGGCTTCAGCGGCTTGGCCCTAGTTTTCTCGCCTTTTTCATCGCGCATAACTGACTGTACCGGGTCACACGGCAATGGGCATTGCTGCTGCACTCAGGAGGCCGCATTGCACCACGTTGCATTTATTTTAATCTTCTATAGGTTGAAAAAGAATAAGTAAGTCATCAATTGATGTTTTTGTAGGCGGAAAGAGACAGTAAAAAAAATGTTTGCCCGAGCCGCAGAGATTACCTTGTAGCTATTTGAGTGGAATTTGTGCCGCTTCAATACGCAACGTCTAAGTCCAATTCTATGATTGACAAATGTTATACCTTGCTGTTTAGCTAGTCTGTGGCCTAAATCACCGAAATGGATAATTAGAAGCTTGGTTTGTTAACTGTGCCTAGGGTTGTCATTGATTATAGGCTGCTCAGAATTTAAAGAATTTATGTACCGAGTCATGGTGACGTCTCGCAAACCTGGTACCGTTAGAATAGATAAAGGTTCACGTTGATGCCGTGTTCACATTGCAATACTGCGTAGCAGCGGTATCACATCGGCGGAGCCTGATGTGGATCATTTGATTGTCACCTCGATGACTCGCCGCAGGCGGAACGCGATCAGGAGCACTGTGGGGCTGGGTCGACTAGCATCTATGCCATGGTGAGTTGAAAGTAACTAGAAGCTTTGTACTTGAAAAACGTCCCTCCGTCCTACTTTTAACCCTATCCATGATTTTCTGGTTTCGTTGCAAAATGAAAGGCAGTTCCGAATTCCGCACAGGTCACGTGGTAATCTTTGATGCGGTTTGTAGGTGGAAATCAATATCCAGGATGAGCTGCCGTGTGCAACTATCACGAGCATGCACTCGTTACATACCGCAAACAGTGTGGAAGACGTTTAAGATGCGCTCTCGTCATGGCACTTACGGACGGTATTCCTTTCTGGATCGAAGTGGCAGTCTGCGTCAAACACCGAAAAATCTCGCCTGTGAAGAGACGGGTCATATGAATAAGTATTTGTTCTGCGTTACCGTTATTTTAACGTTGTTGAAGATTCGCGGCAGTTGTTGCGTTCCAGAACTGCACTTGGCCCGCAACAAAAAAGGAATGAAATGTTATAAAAGAAAGCTGCACTTTAATTTGGCCAATATACTGAAACATATATTTGTGTATGTCGAGGCTTTGGACCTTCCTGAAGGAATGTTGCTCCGTCTTTTTTTTACGTGCGCTTGCCATCGACACAATATGGCGACAATTTGAGACGTTTCCCACCATTGTTTATTATTTTATCTGCAAAAGAAACTGCATTTTATGTGCACCAAGGGGCAAATGTGTTTGTATTTTTGTTTTTCCTTTTTTTACCGCTTGACATTTCTTCCTGTTCGCCATGGTATACAGGCTGCTATTACGCACCATAGACCAGTTAAAATCAGTGCCGTCATGTTACTCTTTTTCTTTCGCCCTTGTCGCTTTGCGGCTGGTATGCATGCTTCGCCATACTTTACCACGTAATCCAAGTGCACGCATTGGACAACAATGAAGCGTGACCCACTGAATGGAAGCTAAGAAGCACAACAGAGCACACACCCTTGCTCAGAAGTCCACTGCGGGTGCCTCGAACAGACTGCGAAAAATTGGCGTCTTCAGCCACATAGTCATAGTTGGCGGTACCATTATGACGGACAAACCAAAAGTACGCTTATCGGTCACCAGAACTTGATGGCTTTCCAACCAAATTTGCAGGGAAGCCGAAAAAAACGACCCATTTGTAATTTCGAAACGGTGCCATCGTTATTAAGGTAGGAGTTGTGCGGACACCCATTGATGAACAAGAGCGCTTGTTGCGCTGCTCATGATTTGTGATTGTTAATCAATGCCCTGAGTTGGCTTGATGCTGACCGCGAAGTTACGTTTTCGGCACCTTTTAACCCCTGGTAGCTGTTTTGTGAATGAAACTATACCGATGACAAAATGCAGACCGCATTACCACCTCATCCACACAAATGCAAAAAAAATTGAATATTCTGAAAACGGCGAGAAGTTAAATTGAAGGAAAAGGGGTTCACATTGCAGAAGAAAGGATATTTTTTCCTATGACAACTCATTCTGAATATAACTGTCCAACAAAAACTATTTTACTCATATTTGTACTTCGCGTATCCACTTTTTTTTGCGATAGAATGCCCGTTGGCATAAAAATAACTTATTTAAAAATATACATGGGCCCCGGTCTCTCGAAGGAAGTCAAGAAGGGAGCGGTGGTGGGGTCCCCAGAGCCACCGCTGAAGGTCGGGGGGTCTTCCAGGATGGAGGCCTGTGCCTCTCAGGTGTCGCTTTCTGGCTGAGGCCAGTGAAGGACACGCCCATATGAGATGGTCCGCGTCAGCTTGTGCGGCCGGAGCTGTGCGCTTGGTCAGTGTATGATTTGCTGCTCAGGCAAATGTTCGACGCTAAAGAGTTGGAAGCCATTTGCGTATAAAACGTCAAAAAACTAAACACGTCTCAAAGATGGTGCAGCCGACATAGGATTGGCCAACTAAAGAGTGAGCTCACCTGTGCTGGACCAACACGTGGCGCCCCGGAGTCGCCCACTCGAACCCCATGAACTGGCTCACCGACATGAAGTACTCCAGCGGGTTAGTGAATCCAATCTCCGACTTGATCTGAACACATATTTACAGTCACAAGTTTAGCTGGTTAAGACTTGGTCTAAAAACGAACCTTAGTCTGCCCTGATAACGCTAAAAAGTCATAGCCGTAAATCTTCATTAAGTGCTAAAAAAAGGTTTAGTCAGGCGTGTAAAATAGCCGTACGTAGAACAGTATAGTGCAGGTTTGAAACCGAACGTTCGTGTCATCCTAATCGCGTAAAATTGAGGTCACTGAAATGGAATAGCAATAACGAAGTTTACTTACGTTTCAGGAAGCAGACGTGCCTTCAACAGAGTAACATACAGACTGTAATCTTATCTTGGATCATATGTCATTGCATGTCTTCGTTGTATTTTCCTCAGACGAAGCAAGTCCGCTTACCGAAATGCAAGAAAACGTCTAAGCTTTGTTTTTTTGTATTCACCTGTGCCCGAGTTTTCGTTCATGCACACACGCACACATACACATAAACACACACACGCGCGCCATCACTCACGCACGCACATGCGCGTGCCCGTGTGTACATGTACATATATATTGCCGCGAACCATACATTGGGTTTGTTTATTTGTGTTTTGCTTTTACCGCCCGGCTGCGCCGGTCTGTGTTATCTCTGCGCCAAGGGAAGCGCGTGTTCCATTCTTTCTTTCTGTGCCGCATGTGTTATCTGTCGTGATAGGGAGAGCATTCCGATCTAACGTGAACAGCCCAGAATAATCTTCTTGGATCTACTATGTTCTCGATGTGAATCGACGTTTCGAGAACCACGCGCGCCGAAAGATAAAAAGCCTGCAGTGCGAACGCCGGAGCATTCGATTCTGCGACGCTCGCTGACGCAAGTCACTTTGTTGACCGCTGCTTCGCCGCCTCTGTATTCTTTTGAGTTGTTAGGGGAGCACAAGTTCGCTCCAATAAACTTGTTTCTCCTGCAAGACAACTGCGTCGTCCTTGGCTTCGTGACATCTGGTGGAGGTGCGGGGTACGCACCCTTCATGCCCACTACAACCTCGAAAAGCCGCCAAGCCAGTCCAACAAGAGCCAGCCCCCGCCTGCAAGATTTACCACCCGAGTTCGGTTTGATGCCAGAAGGGCCCAAGAAAAGGAACGCTGCAACCAACACCATGGTACAAGAAACAACGTCGCCAATCATGCTGCAGCAGCCCCGGGAACCGCCATCGTTCCGGGGAGCCCCCGCTGAAGATCCAGAGGAATGGTTGGAGAAGCTGGAGCGCGTGCGGATCTTCAACAGGTGGGACGATGAAGAAACCTTCCGGCATGTTTTCTTTTACTTGGAGGATGCAGCCCGAACTTGGTTTGAAAACCACGAGAGCGCCTTGACCGACTGGACGCAATTCAAAAGCGAGTTCCTTAAGACCTTCACGACCGTGGTGAGAAAAGAACGAGCTGCGATTTTACTGGAAACTCGAACGCAACACCCGAACGAAGGAGTCGTAATCTTCGTCGAGGAAATGAAGCGACTTTTCCGCCGTGCGGACCCAGGAATGACGGAAGAAAAGAAACTACGGTTTCTGATGCGAGGTGTGAAGCAAGAGCTCTTCGCGTGCCTTGTTCGCAACCCCCCCAAGACCGTGTCCGAATTCGCGTCTGAGGCCGCCGCGATGGAGAAGACGCTCGAAATCCGAACGAGGCAGTACGACCGCCCAATCAATGCGCTGGTTTCGGAGACGCTTGGTGCCAGCGCTATCAACTCCGACTCACTACGCGACACTATCCGCGAAATAGTGAGGGAGGAGCTGCGGAAACTGCTCCCGACGCCGCCGCAACCACAAGTCGCTTCTCTTACCGACGTCATTAGAGAAGAAGTGCAGCAAGCGCTGGGAACTTCAACGACGCCAGTAGCACCTCGCGAGCCGCAAGCCATGACCTACGCGGCTGCTGTACATCGCCCTCGCCCACCTGCACCCTATCGTCACGAGGCTCCGTACCGTCGTCCCCTCTCGCCGGCCCGACCACCTGCGGCGCAACCCCCTGCCCCAAGGAAGACCGACGTGTGGCGAACGTCCGACAATCGTCCGCTGTGCTACCACTGCGGAGAGGCCGACCACGTCTACCGTCGCTGCCCCTACAGGAGGCTCGGTTTGCGAGGGTTCTCCGTCGACGCACCCCGCCCCCGAACTGGCCAGCGCCCATCGGAGATCGAAGAGTACCTGTCCAACACCAGCCGTCGACCAGCCCGTTTCAACCGTTCGCCGTCACCCTACCCATACCAGTCGCCGAACCGCCGTAGCAATGCTGAGTTCTCACGTGGAAGGTCCCCCAGCCCACGCGGGGGAAACTAAAAGATGCAACTTCTGGAGGTAAAGTTGCACGATCGCGGAAAAATGAAAACCCTCCAACGACGCAACGACTCGCGGAAGACAGTGACTCACAACATGCCCTCATCCCGACGACCCGACCCAGACCTGACGAGACTCCCGTACACGACGACAGCTATACGCCGCGACGCGCAGCCGACCGGACCGAGACGTCCGCTGAGAAGACGATGACAACGACGACGCACAGTGCCCGACCATCAACACGCACAAGCCGAGATGCGACGCCCCGACGCACCCGGAACTCGAGGAAGGCGGCATCCGACGTCAAGGTGTCCATCGACGGCTTTGATGTAGTCGCCCTCGTAGACACGGGAGCCGACTACTCCGTGTTGAGCGGACCATTTGCGTCTAAACTGAAGAAAGTTATGACCAGATGGGACGGTCCGCACATACGCACAGCAGGAGGCCACCTCGTGACGCCAAGTGGAACGTGCACATCGCGCGTCACCATAGACGGCACGACGTACCCTGCGGTGTTCGTCGTTTTGCCCAACTGCTCCCGCGACGTAATCCTCGGAATGGACTTTTTGACGGACAACGGCGCAATAATCGATCTGCAGACGAAGTCGATAACTTTTTCCTCCGACCACTCCATGACGCCGGAATCGAACCCCGAAATCCGTGCAGCTGTAAGGATCGCCGATGATCACGTCACCCTGCCACCCCGCGCAAGCTTGATGGTCGCAGTCTACTGTGAAGATGCTGCTCCTGACGTCGACGCTATCGTAGACACCGATCAAAGGGTGCTTCTCAACCGTGGTGTGTCGGTCGCAAGAGGCATTGCGCGCTTCAAGGGACACCAATCCCACATTTTGGTTACGAATTTCACCGAGGAGTACCAGCATTTAAACAAGGGCGCGGCAATTGCATTCCTCGAACAAGCGCAAGAAGCAAGTGACGTGATCGCGGTCGCCGACTTTGAGCGCACACCCGTTGAAACCTTCAAGCTCCCGCAGCCTTTCGACGTGAATCCGGCGCTACCGCAAGAACAACGGAACAAGTTATCGGCTTTGCTGCGTCGCTATAGCGAATGCTTTTCGTCGAGCGCAAAACTACGTCAGACCCCTCTAGCGAAGCACCGAATAATAACCGAAGATGGAGCCCGACCCACCCGACAGTCACCGTACCGCGTCTCTTCACACGAACGGAAAGCCATCCGGACTCAAGTCGACGACATGCTCAGCGACGACATTATACAGCCCTCGAAAAGCCCCTGGGCTGCGCCCGTCGTACTCGTAAAGAAAAAAGACGGCACATTAAGGTTTTGTGTTGACTACCGGCGACTGAACAAAATCACGAAAAAGGACGTGTACCCCCTCCCCCGAATCGACGACGCCCTCGACCACCTCTGCCACGCGAAGTACTTCTCATCGATGGACCTGAAGACCGGCTACTGGCAAATTGAAGTGGACGAGAGAGACCGAGAGAAGACTGCATTTATAACCCCAGACGGCCTATACGAGTTCAAGGTGATGCCGTTTGGGCTGTGCACAGCACCAGCGACGTTTCAAAGAGTCATGGACACTGTGCTAGCTGGCCTTAAGTGGCACACCTGCCTCGTATACCTCGACGACGTAGTGGTATTCGCCCGGACTTTCGACGAACACCTTGCAAGGTTGGAGTCTGTACTCGAGGCCATTCGTACGTCGGGGTTGACACTGAAGCCTGAAAAGTGCCGTTTCGCATACGGGGAACTCAAGTTCTTGGGCCACGTCGTCAACGCCGCGGGAGTCCTACCTGACCCGGCAAAAACTTCAGCCATTGCGAACTTCCCAAGGCCGAAAGACAAGAAGGGCGTGCGAAGATTTCTCGGGCTGTGCGCATACTACCGGCGCTTCGTCGCAAACTTCGCACGCATTGCAGAGCCACTCACGCCCTTGACGAAAGATAGCACCCCTTTTAGCTGGGAAAACGACCAAGAAAAAGCATTCTGCGAGCTGCAAAAATGCCTGCAAAGACCGCCCGTGCTCGCTCATTTCGACGAAAATGCCGAAACGGAAATGCACACGGACGCCAGTGATATAGGCTTGGGTGCCGTCCTTGTCCAAAAGCAAAGCGGCTGCGAAAGGGTAATCGCCTATGCCAGCCGTGGTCTGTCGAAGGAGGAGAAAAACTATTCTGCCTCTGAGAAAGAGTGCCTGGCTATTATATGGGCGATTTCAAAATTTCGCCCATACGTGTATGGAAGGCCATTCAAGGTTGTAACAGACCACCATGCGCTGTGTTGGCTCGCCAATTTGAAGGACCCCTCTGGCCGTCTTGGGTGGTGGAGCTTGCGCCTGCAGGAGTTCGACGTTACAGTCGTTTATAAATCCGGCAGGAAACACTCCGACGCCGACTGCCTGTCCCGCGCCCCCGTCGACCCACCACCACAAGACGCTGACGAAGACAGCGCGTTCTTCGGGATCGTGACGGAGAGCGACCTAGCCGCCCAGCAGCGTGCCGACCCCGACTTACGCGTCATAATCGAGTACCTCGAGGGATGCAACGTTGCCGTTCCTAGGACCTTCAAACGCAGCTTACCAGCATTCAGCCTGAGAAACTCCGTCCTCGTGAAGAAGAATTTCAGCACCGCAACAAGAGCGAATTACCTTCTCGTCATCCCCGCGGACCTTCGTGACGAAATTTTGGAAGCGTGCCACGACGACCCGTCTTCCGGACATCTCGGCACAGCGCGCACTATTGGAAAAATCAAGGCGAGGTACTACTGGCCCGGCCTTACCTCTGACGTCACCCACTACGTCCGGAGCTGCCGTGACTGCCAACGACGAAAAACGCCGCCGACAAGACCCGCCGGACTTCTGCAACCGATCGCCGTCCCATCGAGACCATTTCAACAGATTGGAATGGACCTTTTAGGCCCGTTCCCTACGTCACGATCACAGAACAAGTGGATTGTCGTAGCGACAGACTACATGACGCGCTACGCAGAGACCGCCGCTCTTCCGAGGGGGACTGCACAAGAAGTGGCAAAGTTCTTTATAAGCCAAGTTGTGCTGCGACATGGAGCCCCGGAAGTCCTAATCACCGACCGCGGAACGGCATTTACTGCGGAGCTGATGCAAGGAGTATTACGCTACAGCAACACGGATCACCGAAGAACGACGGCGTACCACCCCCAAACGAACGGACTAACAGAACGTCTGAACAAGACAATCGCAGATATGCTGTCAATGTACGTTGACGTTGAACATAAGACTTGGGACGAAGTGCTCCCGTATGTCACGTTTGCGTACAACACGGCTATCCAGGAGACGACGCAGCTGACGCCGTTCGAGCTTGTCTACGGTAGAAGGCCAACTACGATGCTCGACGCCATGCTTCCGCACGTAGAAGACGACGACCTCAACGCCGACGTTCACGGATATCTTCAACGTGCGGAGGAGGCCCGCCAGCTCGCTCGAGTTCGTATAACGGACCAGCAGCTGGTGGATGCGGGCCGCTACAACCTCCGACGCCGAGACGCCGAGTACCAACCAGGGGATCGTGTGTGGGTTTGGACTCCCATCCGACGACGCGGACTCAGTGAGAAGCTCCTGCGACGGTATTTTGGACCCTACAAGATTCTACGACGTGTTGGCCAACTTACCTACGAAGTGATCCCCGATGGTGACTCCGGCACATCACGACGACGCACGCGGCCTGAAGTCGTCCACGTGGTTCGCTTAAAACCTTTCTACGGACGATGACGAACTTTTATTTTCATTTGTTCGGACTGTCGCTTATGTTAGCATCGGGTCGATGCACTCTTAGAGGGGGGGTAATGCCGCGAACCATACATTGGGTTTGTTTATTTGTGTTTTGCTTTTACCGCCCGGCTGCGCCGGTCTGTGTTATCTCTGCGCCAAGGGAAGCGCGTGTTCCATTCTTTCTTTCTGTGCCGCATGTGTTATCTGTCGTGATAGGGAGAGCATTCCGATCTAACGTGAACAGCCCAGAATAATCTTCTTGGATCTACTATGTTCTCGATGTGAATCGACGTTTCGAGAACCACGCGCGCCGAAAGATAAAAAGCCTGCAGTGCGAACGCCGGAGCATTCGATTCTGCGACGCTCGCTGACGCAAGTCACTTTGTTGACCGCTGCTTCGCCGCCTCTGTATTCTTTTGAGTTGTTAGGGGAGCACAAGTTCGCTCCAATAAACTTGTTTCTCCTGCAAGACAACTGCGTCGTCCTTGGCTTCGTGACAATATAAAGGGACGTTGCTCTGTGTGCAAGAGATTCGTTTACCTTTGCTGTACTGCTGCCTTATTTAAACGAACGCCATATACAGGCTACAAATAATCAAGGTAACGTGTCTGTGTTCCTGTAGGGGTTGGCAGGATTCCAGTAGCGATAAAAGCCGACAACAAAAGGCGAGTTTGTCACTTCAATGCCTAATATAACCAGGTGAGTGCATACTGCGGTGCCAACGCGTTAGTTCTACAGCGACAATTCTTACATAAATGAGGACGCAAGAATTGTCACAGAGTATGGCTGATACAATATTTCCCTTCCTTTTGTGCCTAATCAGCTCATTCGTGTTGGAACATACGAGACCACAAATTTGGTACAGTAAAAGCTCGTAATTTGAACCCGAAGGGGTGCCGTCAGTTCGAATTTCTCAAATTTTGAACTGATGAAGGTTAACAACAACCCTGCATTTCAGTTGGGAAGCCGTAGGGCGTGACTTCTTGATGCTTGAAAGGCCCATAATTGTGGCCTGCCTTCGGTCCTTGAAGGTGACAGTAAGCACCTTGTGGTCTAACAAACAAATGTAGCGGAAAGTCTCATCTTCCTCTTGAAAACTGGAGAACAGACGGGCGGAATTTGACTTGGCCGTCGCTACTTAGCTGACGGTCGCCCTATCCTTCGTCCTCGTCCCCTTTGCTGTCACTGACAGCGACTGTTCCTGCGCTCCTGACGTGTGATTCATGCCCTCATGTCAGCGCACCACACACCCCCGTACTCGCGTCCGCATCGACCGAGTTCGCAAACGATGCGCCTTCCAAAACGCCCCTCATAGAGGATTTAGGCTGATTTTGTCCTATTCTGCCTTCTCCGTTCAACGCAGCCTCATGTGCAGGCACAGGGTGCGTTTCTCTGGCCGCGTGCCGGGCGCTAATGCCGGTCGCCAATAACGAGTCGCCCTTGGGTTACTCGTGTTTGAATTAACGGACTTCTTTACACAATCTTCCAGGGAGACTTGGGCAGACCTAATTGTAGATTTCCAATGATCTATAATTTACTGTATCTAGAAGAACGACATGTAATATTGCTGGTAAACGCACACCCTTCGTATTCGTTCGGTCTTCGTAAATTACAAAATTAAGTATCAGAGAATAAAAGATCTGATATAGGTAACCAGAGTGGCACCTACTGCTCTATTGGTATGCGGCACACCGTGCGTGTTTATGTAATTGGGCGCTTCAACTCCAACCGCCTCATTTCTTGGAATAAGTGTGAGGAGAAATTCAAAGCACCTTTTCGCATGAGAACCTACCGTTCTGGCCAAGTCAAGCACCAGCCGGTTTGTAGAGCACGGAGGGGAATAAAAAGAGCGCACACCTACATTTTGGGCCTGCACAGAAGAGCAAATCACGGCGACCAGCCTTTAGGGTCAGTAGGAAAACACGGTAACTGTTTCCTGCTTTTCAGAGACGTGTGGAAATTCAGGAACTGTAAGTGGTTATACACTGTGCTTCTTTTCATATCGCAATACGAGCGGCGTTGGCAGATTTGGGGGCAGGATTTGATAAATGCAGTTCATGCACGGGATGTCTATTCTAACTCATAGCACATTTACAAGCCTTTGGTGCAGGATGAAAATTCTTGCTACAGGGCAAATTTTTTCCTTGCACTGAATCAGTGTTTCAATAATATCTATCGATAAATGTCGTCTCCAGAGTGAAAATGTTTAATACCGAATTAATGACGGAACGTTTTAATTCTCGTGGGAACATCATGAGCCGAGAAGTGTGTAAACAACGTTTCAAAGAAGAAATGTGTTACGTCGACTGGACGAGTATCGGATCCCGAGCTCAAATTTAAGGCAACAAATTACAGATTCAACATTCCTGTAATGATAGTGTTGTGGATAATGGATAAAAGAAGTGATCGCAGGGAAACAGAGGCGATGCTCGTGCATAGACTTGGGCAGCTGGTTCTCATCAGCGTAGCGAACGGAAGACTGTGCCTACGTTGGTTCTGCCACACTCTGGTTCCGTGCAACCCGGCAGCCCAGAGGAGAGCTGATTTCAAGGTGCAGACTTTGAGGCACGCCAGACCTGGCGTTGCCTTGAATCTACTCCTTTCCTCAGATCTTGTCCTTAATGTTGCCCGCCGTCTGAGCTTTGGCCGCAGACTCAGCTTTTGCCCTCTTCTGGCTTTGCCCCATCTGCCGTGGGTAAGGTACAGTGCCGTCGTGAAGCTGTCAGGCGTAGCCCCTATTTGTTTACTTTTGCAATATCCGAGCACGCAGACCGCCCAGATTCATTTGCACTTATTCCTCATCAAGAGCAAGTGCGATGACATGGGGGCCCTCCACAAGCACATCCAAGAGGACCTTGTCTTGGACGAATCTGACGCTGAGTTGATCGCTAGCCGCGAGTGAGACGCCAAAGTGTGGTTAGGTCCGCACGAATGTCTGCTTCGCCACATCATTCAGTGTTCCGTCCCGTGTGGACGCTCAGTTAACCGAAACGCCGAGCCCTTACTACACCGTCGTCAAGTACGGGAAGGCCACAATACCACTGCGCTTTCGGGGAACAGCAAGATCACCGCGGGGACTGCCTAGGTGGCGCGCATTGACGGAGCCTGTGAGACGCGCTTCTTTTCCCCAGCGTTTTTACAGGTGGGAAAGATGCGGCACTTCTGGGCCACGTCACAGAGCATGAACCGGATTTCCTTGAGAAACGACTGGATGCTGGCATCCGCTCACCAAGAAATGACTGTGTCGTCCTCATGGACGGCCAATCCCACGGCCTCTCCAGGGAACGCAGACGCATGATTTAAGATGATGGGAATGACCCTGGCCCTGCCAGCTTGGCCAGCATAGACATGCCAATCGTCGCTGCCACTCATAAGCGTTTCCCCGCTGATACACCTATTGCGGAGACCACCCGCGGTGAGAATTTCCCCGGCCCCCGGAGATCCCCGGAGACCACACAGCCCACACAAGATGCCGTTATCGGATCATCCGGGATGAGCTAATTTTCGAGCACTAGACTCTCAGCAGTAGTTTATACGCTCATCTCAATGGAAGTGGGCAGTCTTTTTTAACTGCCAACATCGTTGGTTCGGGTGCTGCGGACAAATGAGTAGAGTTGTGGGCCGCCCGAAGCGCCAGCACTACCCACCAGAGTGCCACATGGCGAATCGCAGGGACAAGGACAATCCCATAATCACCTACCCGGGACACGCAAGGTGTTAACGCACTTCCTGTTCGGCTGCGCAAAGGGCTACCTACAGTTGAGTACTAGCCTCCAGCTAAGGACCCAGTGCGCACGCAGCCGTACCGGACCTACGGCCGCTATCCCCGGGCGTGGCTACGCTGAGGACGTGAGGCCAAGGGTGTCAAGGGACCAGTCCTCCCACTCGCGAAGTCGTGCATGAATGCGAGCACCGCAACTGGTCCCAAGGGACATTCCCCCGAGCAGAGACCACTGGCCTTCTCTATTTTCCAGTCCGTGCAACTCCGGTTTCGTAGTTTTCATTCTGACTCAACCGGAAAGTGCGCTTAAGAAATTCGCACCAACAAATGTTGAAGGTCTCTGTCGGCACGACGCGCACTGCGCAAAGCTTGATCTGTGCCGCACGGACAGCGTTCGTTGTAGGGAGACCCTCACCGCGGCTGTTTTTTCCTTATGGTACCGACCATAAGGACAAGGTAGCTATCCCTTTAGAGCTCGTACAACATACAATCCGACTGCACACTGACTACGTCATATTTAGTAGCGTAAGCTACCCTGGTCGAGGTTGAGCGGTTTCGCGTGGGGCGTGAAGGGCCGTTCTGCGCAAGAGCGAGGAGCATTGGATTGGTTCGGATAGGATAGGAGCGGATCGGATCGGATTGGCTTGGATTGTATTTGATTAAATTGGATTGTGTTGGATTGAAATCCAATCCAGTTGGAGTACGGGTGTGTAGAGAGTTGGGTCTGCACACTCGCCGGTCTGCGCATTCCAGATGAGTGACGTCATACCCGCGGCAGACGCACTGGCGCCGGCGCGTGCCTAGTTGTGCGCCTCCGTTGTTCAGAGGCTAAGTCTGACGCTGCACAGGAGCCGCTTGATAGCCGTTTCGCGTGTCTCCTGGAGATCTGTGCTGCGCATGCGCGAGGAGCAGTGACTGGACTGGACTGGACTGGATTAGATTGGATTGGACGGCACTGTATTGGATTGAATTGGATTGGATTGGAAATCGTTTTAGCAGCAGTAAGCATAATCAGGTCATCGTAGACAACCAGGAAACCTAAGAGTAACGAGCTGAACCTTAGCTCACGCCACGTATACCCTGACATAGCCGAGCCAAGCCACTGCTAATTTTTTTTTTACTCCTGCGAAGGTATTTATTCCATCTTTCCATCTTTACAGCAGTAACTCACGGTAAGAAAGTATTCAATGGTTAAATATCACGTAACCTTTATTCTCGTCAGAGTATGAATAAGTACGAAAGAGGAAGTACATTGCATTTTTCTTGCCGCAAATATTCACAACCATTTAAGTGTGACGTATGCATGTACCCCATGGACAATTCGGTTTTCGATTCCCCTGCGTTTGGCATCCAGGGATGTGTGTGCCTGGTTTGGTTTCGGAGGCGATGCAGCGATCACCTTGCGTAGTGTTGTTGATTTCGAGATGTTAATTACTTACAACGTTTTTGTTTTCACGAGCTGCAAAGCGACCTGCACAAGGATATGTCGTGTTTTCAGTCATAGAAAAACTGAGACTAGTGCAGGTGGTGGTTGGTTTTATGTATGCAAGTGCGACGAGTGTCTTCGCACGAGAAGAACCTTTACTAGCCACTTTTCTGTCATAATAGGTAATCAGAAGCGGTAAGGGTCCATACATTGAGATAATCTTAAAGGGTTTAAAGTTCCTGCACTTTTGTTTCACCTGTTCCAGACTTCAGTTTTCTAGCGTATTTATGCCTCCATGGCGAACGCAGAAATGAATGTGACATAGCAGCAACATACAGTCACTGTAGTCTCACTTACCCGCCTAATGAGAATGTGCCGTGTCCATGGGTCAACACGTTGAATGAACGTGACTTGATCAATAAAGGCGGAGCGCACTTCCTCGGCAATCACGTCAGCCTGTTGGGCGTGACACACACACAAAAAAAACACAGGCAAAGAACGAAATAAATCGGAAAGGCACACAACCAATTCACAGATTTGTCTTTGTAGATGTTTTTAAGCACATAAAATGCGGTTCAAGAATGGCGGGTTTGCACTGCAGTCGACAAGATGTAATTGCTCCTGTTTATGTACAGGGTGGTCATGTAAGCTATCACAAAATACACCCATCTTTTGCAAACCGGAGGAATGTGCCGCTCGGCATCTCGCCGCTTTTGAAGCAGCTGTTGCGTCCACTACATGGTCACAAACCATCTGGCACGGACTGAGCCGCGTTGTTTTCTTGCACCCAAATCATTTTGCCCGCTGAAGAACGGGAACTGTGTGTGCAGAGCAAATGATGTTCTCAGTTTTAATACTTGAAGCAGTTAACCCGCGAAAGACCTACATAAAAGGGTAATAAATACCCAGGTTAGACCTCCAGTGTATGTCCTAAGCTATGCAGTGTGCTATATCAAATCGAACGATTTCAAATTTTTTCCGGACTGCAGCGGCGCTTGGTTCGCGCTCGAACTTCGCACGAAGGTCGCATTTTGTGGTATATTTGTTTAACACCGGGAACAACGGCGGTACTTCCCGTTTATTCTGAAAATAAATAAATAAATATCTTTGCCTATGGTAAAATGGCGGCCAATTTTGACGTGCAAGCTGATCTTCTAATATTGGCGCCACCTGGGGTTTGCAGAACGAAACGGGCGATGCTGGAAACAAATTTGGCGGAAGATCAAATACCTTTTTTCATGCCTAGTTACGATGATCACAAATAGTTGCGTAATAGCTGATACCAGTCTTAGTAAAATATTGCCACGGTTCATCGTTGCCAATAAACGTTGGGTTTGCTTTCTCGGCTCCTTTCACATTTTCATTTTTCGGCTAGCTCTGCCAGGTTATCCGGCCATGCGAACTCAGCCTCAAAATTCTTTCTTTGTTCCTGTTTGTTTGTCTTCGTTTTACGTGTGAAATTGTGTGCGTGCGTGTGTGTGTGTGCGCGTGAGAGAGAGAGAGAAAGAGAGTGATTGCGAAGTGTTGTAATGAGAGCTATTACTGACGAAGAAAAGGAAGCTGCAGTGTGTTGCCTGGTAACGACGAAGTCTAACCATGAAGCACGCACCTAGCTTGTTCAAGAAAAGATTTAACAGGCTGCCACCAAGCTACCCTTGTGTGCTTCGCTAACAGAACGCAGTTCAAGCGAACGGATATGTACAACGACCGTGCGGAAAGAAAACAGAAGGCGGCGTTGGGTTCTTGCCGAAGCCGTAGTAGGGGCAGGTCTGACAGAGGGTGACGGATGACGACAATTAAGGCGCGTCGCTTGAGCTTTTACTATTCTTAGGCCAGGCGAATCGCGGAAGACCCTGGGAACCTGCTGTTTCTTGTCTTCAATGGGGCAGCGTTACAGTTGGGCCTACATAAAAGGATAATAAATACCTAGGTTAGACCTTCAGTGTATGTCCTAAGCTATACAGTGTGCTACATCGTTAAATCGAACGATTTCAAATTTTTTAGGGGCCAAACCGGCGCTTGGTTCGCGCTCGATCTTCGCACAAAGGTCGCATTTTGTGGTATAGTTTGTTTACACGAATTCACCCGTGTTTGGTCGAAAACAAAACCGCATTTTGTGACCACAAGTGCGGTCAATGTTCGAGGCATCATCATCTGGTGCGGAATCTGGCTATACGGGATGATATGGGCGTTTTCTTCGACGGAACTGTCATAGCCGAGTCCTGCTTGTACTTCTTTAAAGACGATTTTTGCCCGAACTTGTGAAACAGCACGTGCATAAACAGGTTTGCATTTTTCAGCAGGATGGAGCCTGCTGCACTTTTGTTTCACCTGTTCCAGAGCACGTGTTTGAATTGAAGTGACATCGCATGTGAAATCGTTTTGGGTGTGGATTACAGCTTCGCTTTTCAATCACCTTCACAGGGTGGATTGGCGCTCATTTTTGTCTCTTTCCTAAACGCCTCGAGTGTTGCCTGTAGGGGCGCCACTGAAATCCTTCTAGCGGCCCGTTTTGAAAGCAGTTGCGGGAGTCTCCGGCCCTTTCACCACTGTCGCCGTTGCTTTCGCGGCACGTTCGCGACTGAGATTTTCGTTTGTATGCGTTGCAAACATATATTTATGTTGAGCAGTCACTCTGTTCGGAAATGTGGTGTATTTGTGAAAGTAATCTTACTTCTGCCGCGATCTTATGTGGTACATTCGGTCCGCATAAGCGCCAGGTGTGCATTACAGGCCGGTGTCGTGAAACCGGCATAATCATGGAGCTGATTGGAATTCCACTGCCCTAAAATTTACTAACAGTACCTCTGTAAGCAGCCTTCGTTAGGATGCTCATGCTACGGCTATACAGTATACAATGTAAATCGGTTTTGTATTCTTACGTAATCCAGCGGAGCCCTTATACCTGACAGCACGCCAGTAACGCTTCATATCTCAGATATTGATCACTACCCTGAACAAGGCAACGTGGCATAAATTTCACGGACATTTTACGCAATAAGTTAGATGGATAACGCAAAATTACATGCTAGAGTCAGCACAAAGAATTTGTGCCTTGGTCGTCTTATCACGAGGTGAGCCCTCGCAAACAGTGACCGTCTGCTACATACAGCCTCCGCTTATCTACGCGTCCTCGACTAAACGATGCTTCGAAACATCGTCATGTGATGCAGGGAGGCTGCAGAATTTCGCACAAAAGGTAAATCATAGAGCCTTATTAGATACTACACTCTTCCAACGACACCTTTTATCGCTTGGGAACTTACTGTATGCTTCAAAAAGTATGTCCACCGAGTGGTCAGCTGTTCGTTAAAGTCAAAAAACAAAATAATAGTGAACGCACAGCTCGTGCGTGTGATTTCTAAAACGGCCGTTACTTGATGACTTGATTTTGCTCTGCATTTGTGCACAACGATAATTTAGCGCCCCCATCCCCCCCTGTCTTGGAAAATATCAGTGCATTTCGCTTCTAGTTGGTTTATTAGAGTCCTACCTTGCTTAAAGTTAAGACGAACGTCTCTAGCATTTCGAAGCTGCTCTGGGTTTTTTCATTCTCGTACGAGCTATTATATTGCTGCACTGATTTTTTTCAATTATCGTACGAGCTATTACATTGCTCAAGATATTATTTTGCTTTCGGACTTGGCAGGCTATTTCATTTTCCGTGTTTTCATTAACTCTCCTTGGTCCTTGTTATCAGGAGGGAGTGGGCACATAGTTAACGACCCGCAGACTTGGAATATACTTAACATGTTGGTGTGGCCTCCATTCCCATAAAAGGCACAAGTTATTGTCAGGTATCGGGTAATCACATCACCGAATCTTATTTTTCTACGACGGATATATATTCGAAACAAAGCTGAATTCGTTGTCCGCGCTGCAAAACGGAACAAACCTCTCACTGGGCCAGTATGAGGTCTAAACGAGGCGACAATAGAATTCACTTGCGCCTGACATATTCGCAGGGGACAGTGATATGCTGCTGCCGTCGCCGACGCCCGTAAAAGCGGTGAAGAAGCGTGCTGTACCGCGTCTCCGGATAGCTGTTATTGGCGTTAGAGTACTCTATCAGGACGCAGCTGTTTTTTCAAGTGGCCTAAGAGTACCGTTTGCTTACAAACATGACCATAATATGTTGTTTCGGGCGCGGAAGGCCGAAGGAAGCGAAAGAGAATAAAACACTGCATGAGCAACTATCAGTTGCGCGACGGACATCCCGAAAGTGCCGCGGAGAACCGGCGGCAGGCGGCGCAGCTATCGCGAAGCTCGAGACGTAAAGCGCGATAGGCCTGGAGCTGCTCGCACGTAGTTGATCACGTTGCAGGCAGTTGTCGAACAGGTGGGATGCAAAGTGAGGCTGGCAAAAGGCGCGGATTGCTCCTACTGCAGCGTTTCACGGAAGCTCGGACGGGCAGCGCGGCGGCCCGGAGGCTAGGCGCAGCCGGCGCAGGAGCGCGTTGGCAGCCATTTGGTGACCGATCGCGCGCGCCGCTCGGAGTTCGATATATCCAGTGTTTAGTTCGTTTTAAAAATACAGTTTACACGCATAATGCCAGAGGAACCTTCAGTGTACGCTATAAAGCATTTCGTTTTATCCGAGTTCGCTATATGCGGGGTTGACTGCCCATTACCGTCAACCATCAAGATCGAATTCAACAAGTTGTGAGGTAAATATAACTTTTAACTTGTAGGTACTTGCAGTGTTGTGCTTTCTCTCAATTTAACAATACGTGAATTTGTAGAGCTAGTCCTTTATGTAATCGGAAAGGTAGTTATGCACTAAATAGTATTAGCGGCGTTCCTTTTAGTTTCATTTTCACTAAAGAGTTGGTTTCGGTTTGCTTGGAAATAAACCTTTAATTATTTTTAAAACGTTTCTACCTTGCTGCATTCAGTGTTTTGCGAGATCAACGAGCGTAGTGGTGTTAGTTCAAGGCTTTCGCTCTGTGTAGCAAACAATGAGGCGAGAGCACGGCAGCTGCTTATGAGCATATAAGGCGTAATAAGTAGCCGCAGGATGGCCTAATTACGTTAAGCGTTTCTAATTCGCAAAGAAAGCACCAAAAAGCTTGAATCTTGTTAACTGTAGGTAAAATGCGTATGTTGTTTCATGTTCATGCGATTCGCTTTCACGTGGGACTTTCAAAGCGGCTATTGCTGGAGAACCCATGCCGTACCATGACCTGTGATGACAGCGGGTTGCTGCTGATGGTCATTTCAATGGCAGCCATCATCAGGCTGGGCAGGACCTTATCCACGAGGCGTAGGCAGAGCCTCTCCTTGGGAACGGGTGAACTTCTTTTGCGGCGCGTTATCAGGAGCATGGCTGTGTCCCAGAAGTACTCCTTGTCCTTAAGGAACGGTGACAAATAAATGGCTGTGTGGAAAGCCATGTAGGCGTATACGTTGGACCTGCATGCGGGCGGACGTTATACGAGTGAATGAAGCGGCGCCAATACAGCCGTACATCTGCAAGGCACTGTGATTGCCGTGCATCGGTCTTTCATGCTCCGAATGCTACAAATAGTGAAGAACAAACACAACGCCTCGCGGCTAAAATGAATATTATATCCAGGGTACCGAAACGCGCACCATGGGAGATAAGCATCGGGAATTCTGTTCCAATTTTACGCACCGGAATACCGAATGACAGGGCTGGTTGCGTTCTTATACACTGCTTCATGTCTTTAACGACTCGTACTACTGTTTCGAAGACACTTGTCAAACATCCGCAATCGCGTTCTTGCGCTATTTTTAAGCTCTTTTTTTCATATTGCAATACAGCTTTTGCAGAATATCTTCCCATAGTTTTATGCTTACAAAAATTTCAAGACAGCTTCTAGAAATATTTTTTTATCTGGTTTGAGGCCAAAATAATCAAATTCTAGATACATGAATGGTTGCAAATAATCCAAAGATTGGTAATACGAAAGCGGTAAATTTTGAACAGCAGCCCTTTATTTCCAAACGTGCGCAAAATTTCTCATGGCTATGAAATTCGCTTATTCCTTCTTTGTCGTTGGGTGACGCGACGCGTCTGTGCTCTTCAATGGTTCGATTTTTAAGCAGATTAGGAATTGCGGAAACAAGGAACACTCACGGAGAACTTTTGATGTGAGATTCCACTTGATCAAGTTGGTCAGGATTCTTAATAATGATCATGGCGTCGCCCCGCAAGTAGTCCTCCGCGTCGTTCATCAGTTCCAGCAGCTGCCGCAGAGCGAAAGATAAATGCTTGGCGTTTACTGTTAACAGAAATGATACTAAGAATCACAGTCGCTTGTTTAAAATTTTTATTCGCGGAAACGATAAGGCGCGCATGTTGGAAATCACTACTAAGTCCAGCTTACGGCTCAGAGTCCAGCTTACCATGCTCAGAGGGGTCATGAAGACGAGGTAAAACAATTTTTTCTGGAAGAACGAGCCTCTGTTCACGCACTCAGATGCATTGTGAAAGATAAAGACGACTTTTTCTCGAAAAACAAACTGAAAATATAGACCAACTTTCAAATTTCGCGCCTAAGTGATAGGCAGGGCTGACGTGTTATGGACAAGCACTAACACATTTTTCATTACTTTGTTAACTGCGCGCTTGCATTCAAGTGACGCAACCAAACGGAGCTTAGAGGAACCACCGCAATCGTCCACTCATGTTTCTTGGCAGCGGCTGCGGTCGGCGCCGGCCAATGGCACAAACAAGATTCTCTGACGTCACAAAAAATTGGCAAAAACTAGCTAGGGAGTCGCCACTGCCGAATACGGTTTCCACAAAATTTCGCTTTTTTGTTTTTGTACACGATGAAATTGTCATTTTTGTAGCCGGGAAAAAACCGCCGTTTAGGAGCGGAGCTTGTGCAGCTGGCTGTAATGCGCGGCGCGCAACGCGTTGAAAATAACAAGAAAATGCGGAACGCTCGTAAGCGCGTGCCTCGCGGCGACTGCTGAGCTTCCCCGATTCCCGCAAAGGCTTGAGCACACACAAAAAAAAAGCTGGCGCGAACTCTGAGGAGCGCCTCGCGTGCCCTAGCAACCAACAACGCCTCAGCTGGCGCAACACCTGCTCAACGGAGCCTCGACGCGACCCCAGGAACTCCGCGTATGCCTCTTTCGCGTACGCGCCGCCGGTGCCTCCCAACTGTCGTCAAGGGCTACCGCGCATGCAACCTTGGCATGGGGAACACGACGATATCGATGCTCCCTTCCATCGATATCGTCGTGTTCCCCATGGCAGTGCCCCTCGAGAACTATGTAGACAGCGACCCTTGTTGGTGCAGTCAAACAGTCGAATTGCGTGAAAAGGCCGAGAAATGGAAGGGTAGCGGACTGTCAATATTTGCGAGGGCCTCAGTGTGTAATCTGTTTTGAATTAGCAAACTGTGGTACGTTCTACAGGTGTTACATTGTTCGCGGGCACATGTACAGGCCTTGCACAGAGTTTTTGCTGTGTTGATTTGGGAGTCGTCATGGGAGAGAACCAGCCGTACCAACCTGTTTCGGCGCGTGCGTCTTGGTGGCCTGTCATTATCGCATCTGCTTTTGCCTCAAGTGGTAAATCGTTTGTTTTTTCGGGATGTTAAGGACCCCTTTTTGTGCACTGTGTGTCAGGTGAAGTTGGCCAGAGCGCTTCCTGATTTTGTTGTAACGTTAGCTTCTTTTTCTTTTGGCGCAACGAAAGGCTACTTCCGTGAGGTGATACAAGCCACCATGTTTTTGCGTGCACGCTTCACGCTAGAGTACTTATCTAGTGTGACGCGTAAAAGATTGTATAATGACGTCGTTGATTCCGTACTTCCCGTTCCATTGTATAGATGGCTGTACCGTGTAGGGCCAGGACAGGATGTTCTTAAGCGCGTGAAACGTATGGCGATTGGCCCATGGGTTAAGACGTTTTTCTTTAAACTGTACTCGGGCGTCCTTGATGTGAAAACGTGGCAGAAGGAAAAGGGAATGTTTTTGCCGGGTGGGGTGGACTGCTACGCGTGCAGAAAACCCGAGACTGTAGAACACGTGTTTTTGGGCTGCTTGGACAGGGTCTCCTTTGGGACGTGCTTCAGCGGACACTCAAAAAAGATTTCCCCCTGGACGCTCACGGCATTAGGTTTTTACCGATTGAGAGTGACGAAGTACCTTACGACCTCGTGATGGTCCTGGCCATACATGCAATTTGGAAATCCCGCATGGCCATACGCCATAGGGACGTTTACGCTAAATGGTCAAGAGAATATTTCGGTGATTCAATGCGTATGATGATTGAAGTGTGGAGGGATCAGCCTGAGCCTCCAGAGTGGTTGCCTGTGATGGAAACACTGATCAACCTCAAACAATTTTAATCGTTTTTCTGCTGGCAAGGTGATGACCAGCACTTTTATCGTTGCAGTTTTTTTGTTTGATGGTGCTTTTTTTGTACTGAAATATTGCAATAAAGAAAAAAAATACTATATCGGTGCATATACGATGACTACTACCAGCATAGTGCAAGGCGACGACGGAATATCTAAATAAAGAATTTGAAGCTTGTACGAATGCGTGGTGATGTGTCCTTCAGCGCTAACGTAGAAAGAAATACTGCAGCTTCGCCATTATTGAAGCCTTGAGTGACTTTGTGCAAGCTTCGCCAGTTTTTTTGTTATGAGCCGGACCTGTATAATGACCTGATGCCATATTTAAATGGCAGGGCTGAACAAGTGGCTCAGAAGCTGTACTGTTGTTTAGGCACATCTGCTTGACACGAACGTGCTTAATGGGGCATATTACGGAAGAATTGACGAAACCGCTTGGCAAAACATGCGCTGAACGTCTGTAGACTCAGGATTGTGCATCGCAAACTTAATTGCCTTTGAGCGTCGCATGTTTCGCAGCTTTGGGGCAGCAGTTTTATTTTGTTATTTTTATTTATTTATTTATTTATTTATTTATTTATTTTATTTGATTTAAAAATAGAGCGCGACTCGGACAACGACAGCAAAGAAGGACAACGGGACAAGCGCTCACTTGCAACTAACATTTATTGACGCATCAGTGATGCATCTGTGTTTTTGCGTGCGAGTGAGTTTCAGTTTTTGAAAACGTCACTTTGATCGTGTCCTCTGTTTGATGCCTTCCATTTGGTGTACCCTAGTGCGCATGCTCCTAATAATACATGTATAAATATGAGACGATGCTTCAATAAATGTTAGTTACAAGTGAGCGCTAGTCCCGTCGTTCTTCTTTAGTGCCCTTGTCTAATTCGCGCTCTATTTTTAAATCATAATGCACGAACTTGCCCATCAGCTTTGTTTAATGAATTTATTTATTTATTTATTTATTACTACCCCAAACACCCCAGGACATTACGTAGCGGGAAATAAACGTCTTGACAGCAATGTTGCTAGACATCAGCCACAAGAACACTAAGAACAATATTTAAAAAGAAAAATAACACGAGACAAGGGTCTAAACTGCAAAAAAAACACAAACAAGAAACCGCAATACTTCTATAAGTATCCAAAAAAGTCACTTCCAAGAGAGGCTAAAAAAGCAGTGCCAAATGATGACGTCTCGGTTAAATTGGCTACGTGTGATGACGAAAAATTCCATTCGGCGACATTGAGAAAAAGCAGGGAATCTTGATAAGTGTTTGCTTTCACGAATCTAGGGTTAACTTTATGCGTATTATCAAGGCGAGATCAAGCATGAGGGGCGGGGCAAATGTGAGTGGGTGCGAACGAGTGGTGGCTGTTGCACATTAAATGTCCGAGGTAAAAATAGCGCGCACAATGACAATAACTTTAAAAGGTTGACACGCACCTGCGTCGCGAACGGCCGTTTTCCCCTGCACTCTAAGCATCGCCATTTGCCAATGTCCCCGCGCTTACCTTGCTTTCGTTTCCCGTGGGCTGCCCGCACTGCCACGCAGCCTACGATAGACTCCATTTTTTGCTCTTTCGCTAAAGGATTTGTCGGTTTACGCCACCAACATCCTCGGCAAAACAGTTTTCAAAGCTGCGGTTAACCGTCCATCAGCAGAGTGAGGTAACAAATGGTTTATGTTTTGACATGAGTGCGCCGTCATATATAATCAGGGGGTTGAACCGGAACCGAACCGATGTTTTTGCCTTAACTGAACCCGAACCCAAACCGTTATTTTCTTCCCTCGCTGAACCTGAACCGGAACTGAACCGAAAAAAATAAATAACGGTGATCGGTTCACGACGAAACGGTTCCACCACCCGCTGTTGATATGGTGCGCTCAGTGTCATTAGTGGGAGTTTTCTTTACGTACTACCAGCCTCGTGATCGTCCACACACTTTTAGCCCTTAGATAAATCGCAACACTATCAACGCCCACCTTATTAGAGCTGGCAACTCGAGGAAAGAAACGCGCACCAATATTGTAATCGTATGCTGCTGATGCTCGCTCGCAAAGGAAATACCACTCTCGGGCTGCGTGCAGGCGATATGAAATATATGCTTTGCGTTTCCAGTTACAGTTCTCTCTGCGACTGTGCAAACATTGTGCATCGACACAAAACTAACGTTAAAATAACAAAATAATCGATATTTCATCTTGCGTAATAGTTTACTTTGATAACAAAAAAACGAAATTTAAGGTTGAATTTTCTAACCCGTTACACTTTGCTCGCAGGGCAATGTTGTCTGGTTTATTATCCCGCCTAATGGATGGATGAATGAACCTTTACTTTCGTGAAAAAGACGGCAATAGATAATGGGCTATTGCTAACGGCATAGAGTTTCATACTAATATATACTAGAGGGAAATCTGGCGCCACTGTCTAGGGAAGCCGCGCTCCAGCGAGCGTGCCGTCATGTACCGGGCAGGCACGTTCAACTTGACCTTGGCATGGCTCACGAACAGGCTGAAAATTTGGCTTTGGCTGCAAAAATGCCACAATATTACTGCAGAACATTAATCAAGTTTGTTTTGTTATTATAAAATTAAAGCTCCTAAAAGGTTTATTTGTCAGGGATTATTTAGAAGCTTCATGGAGGATGAACAAAAAAACAATGTTACCCCTTTTGGCTTCAAGACGAAAAAGAAGCCATGTGGCTAACCAAGCCAAGGAGGCGAGGAACGTCGCTAGCTGCAATGGCGCCGCCCACGGCGGCCCGCGAATGCAGCGCCAGATTTCCCTCTAGTATATATTAGTATGAAACTCTATGGCTAACGGGGAGGTGGCGACCAGACCGTGGCATCCAGCAATCCCCAGCGCTTCTGTCACGGCCCAAACTCGAATAGGCAAGTCGATGCTCTGGGCGTCGCTCCCTCCCAGTGCTCCGAATGAGGAAATTGCAGCCTCATAGGAAGGGGTCCTGGGGACAGCCTTACAATATATGGGCTAAGTCAGCTGTGTTGGCTTTACACAGGGAGCATCACGGTCGGTACGCCGCTCGATAAAACAATGATAATGTACAGCGGGCGTTGATCGTATTATTTTGGAGCTGCCTTCAGGTGCACTATGAATATTGTTGAGATGTTAATCTCGAAGAAGATATTTATCTCTCTCAAGTAGAGATGGCCGTAGATGAGAAACTTTAATCCTATTTATCCGCAGGCATTAATCGATTAATTTATTGTTTTTTCGGTTGGTGTGGTTTAGTGAAATAATAAAGAATAAGAACAATTTCAAGTTCGAAGTATTCTTTTTATTGCTATCACATCATCAACACGGAGGAGTCGAAATCATGTTCTCCGATTTTAAGACATATCGGGTATGTGTGTCCGATTGGGCTAAACAGACTTCACAGACGCTCAAGTGGTACAGACCAGCGAAAGAAGTTCAACTGCCGCTATTTCTCGAAGGAGCGAGACCGGCGCCTCTCGCCTTCGTTGCAACTGCACGCGGTTGCTGTTCTAACCAAAACAACGCGTTTTTGCTGTGTAGGGCGATGACTTAAAATATACTTGCGCAGCGTTTTCAGGGGCTTGATATCTGGTCTACCGCCTCACGTGGGTTGAGCCGATTAATTGGTTAAGAAACGTAATCGCGAAGAATGCATTATTGATAAATCTGTAGGTTAATCGATCAATCGCCCACCCGTACTCTTTGCGCACTTGTGCATAAATATATGATGTTACTGTTTAAAGCGTTTCCTCGCCCATCCGTGGGAGGAGTCACTCACTGCCAGGTTGATGAAACAGCCAGTGTAATGTAAAAAATCTGCAGAAGCAGGCAGACAAACAGATCACTGCACCGCGCAGCAGTGGCCCACGGCCTACATGTGCCTACCTGTTGCGTTCTATAATTTCTTGGGACGCAGAGGGATACATGGTGATTTTTACTGTGATATAACACTACTGTGATATAAGACATTATTGGTAAAATGGCGTCCCAACAATTCAGTCCTGTAAGAGGTGACGCCGACTCTATAGACGTTTGTCAGGTAAGACAGCGGATGGAAAGAATGTGTACGCATTTGTAGAGAACTGACAGAGTCTTTCTACCACTTTTTGTAGAGTGTTACTGGAATAAAAATGCAGGTACGCAGGAAAGTTCGACATCCACCTCAATGGAGACGTACGGCTGGATCCGGACGAATTCTTCTTCAACTGAGAAGTTTCTGGGAAAGCTGTAGAGCTTTTATTTGTAGCCGTACGGCTGCACTGAGGTGGATGCCAAACGTTCCTTCGTAGAAACGCACCCTACCTTGGAGATTCCCCCTAAATCTGGTCGATTAAAAAAATGCAAGTAAAATTATCTTTTGCTGGGGGTGATAGGCAACTCCATACCGAAGTCGCCTGAGTTCGCAGTCGGCGCTATTCCCCTTACTTACGCTCTGCATGGGAAGGCAAAGGAACCGTAAAAGCAAAATAAACCCTGTTATATTTGAAAGAAAAATCCTTTGGTGACTCGTTCTATGCTATTCCATCCCCGTAAGACGTGGGTTTTACAAAAAATTGTAATTACTCATTTTACTCTATCCAACCTCATCTGTGACGTAATGTGGAAAACCGATATCATTGGGTTAACTTCATGTTAAAAAATCTAGAGGTGCCGTAAAACAGAACTGGAGGGGCCACTATATGTCACAGACCTGAATTTGAGCATTGGTTTTGGTGGGCGGCTGGCAGTCGCATAAATATGTCCCAGTAATGTCATATGGCCTTGGAAAGAAAGTGCGTGGTGAATGGCAATACCTTCTTTTATTTTCCCTGTTGTCTAGCCTAACTGTTTGAGGTTTCCATTGAGATCGGCGTCATTGCTGTTGCGACAAAGTCATCGTTTGGAGGAACCAAACACGTATTTGTTAGTTACGGTCTCTTTCAACTACAAAGTAAAATTTTGATTTCGCACTTATAATTTTTTCAAATCGGTTTGGGAACCAGTTAGGCTTCCTAACCGGTTCGCGAACCGCTTCGATGTGTAATTTATTCGAACGGGAACTGAACCGGAACGAAATCATTTCACCCGAACTGTAACCGAACCGGTATATTATTTTTAGGTTCGACACAGTGATATATATATATATATATATATATATATATATATATATATATATATATATATATATATATATATATATATATATATATATATATATATATATATATATATATATATATATATATATATATATATATATATACCGTGATATATGTAAGCCGTGACTCGAGTCACGGCCCGGAAGAAGGTCCCCTTCACACCGAGTAGTCCGAGTGGCGCTGGCTACCACACCCAAGTGCAGGAAACAAAAATACCTTAACATAAATACCCGAGAAAGTGCTGGGGAAACAGCCCCGCCGGTAGCGTAGTGGTTATCGCACCAGACCGGTATTCTGGAGGTCGTGGGTTCGGATCCCACCCGGCGGGAATTTTTTCACCACTTTCTTTTCGACTCGAAAAATTCTTCATCTCTTTCTATGACCCACCACAACCTCCCCTTTGCTTTCCGAGGTTTTCTTGACTGCCAAACCTTATTTTCTGTATTATTTCACGGAGCCCCTCATTTCCCATTTTCTGATGCTATATATATAGGGTCAGAATGTTTTCGGTGTGCCACTTTGCCACTATGAACCACTTGGGGAAATTTTCCTAGCCGCATCACCACTCCCTGCTCCCTTTCCTTCGGTCACCCGCTTACATCTTGCCTCGAGCAAGCACATGTCATTGCCACTCTCACTCTTCATAGGTTTCCCGCCCCTGTGTTTCTACAACGATCCTTTGCTTCTTCTTTCTTAATTCAAACAGTTATTCACTTGAATGGCCTTCTCCAATGAAATTTTAACAACAAAGCTGTTGAGCAAATCGTTTGTGTATGGTGTCTGCACTTCTGAAAGTATAAAGAAATTGCCGAGCGCTCACGCATGCCTGCGTCGAACATACGTTCCTCAAGCTAAGCATATTTACTCAGGGAGATTGGACAACATAGGCCACAAAAAAACTCCAGCGTTCTCCGTATCGTGGCAACACTTGCTCTAAACGAGAAAGACACGTCATAGCGTATGCCCCTCATTCGCTCGTCCTCGTGACGTCGTGCACATGCGCTCTGTACCGTAGAAGAGCCGCCACTTGAATGTCGAAGCTGCTGTAGGTTATCATTGACTCCACATGGCCCGGCTGCGGTGCGGATTGTTCGCACGGCCGAGGAACAGCCCGCGCTTCAAGAGGATTGGCGTACAATACATCCGCTAGAGACGACAAGTCGCGCTTGCAGAATGTCGTACGAAAACGTCGACCACAACGACGAGATCAAACTGGCCTCGCTCAACATACGGTAATTGAAATGCCATGCCGCCGTCAACAACGACACCAAAACGATACTAAAACAACCTTGTGTCCGTGAATTATCACATACAACAGCTTCGCCATTCAGGTCTTACGAGTGAGTGCAAGCTGTCTGAATTTTTTCGTTGGGAAATTATTGAATGAAATTTTTAGTGCTGAATTCATGCCATTCAAATCGTTCACTTTGCACCTGATACATTTTTGTCCACACCTTACGTTATACTCCCTGCCGGGAGCCTCGAAGGAAATAAAACTAAACCGAACTGAGCGAACCTGTACCTATTTTGGTCATTCACAGCGTCGCATGTATTGCTCTAAATATTGCGGTTGGCGTGACGGTCATTAAACGATGGAAGAGTAGGGCACGTCTGTTACATGCAAAGAAGCACCCAGAAAACGAATACCAACCAAGAAATAAAAATAATATTCAGAAGGTTTTCGGTTCTGGTGACGAAACTTTTTGGGATAAGGTATCAACCTCTTCCAATTGCTAGTAGCGTTGCACGTATATGGAGCCTGATTTTGACGCAGCCAAGCTTCTGACGGGAAGCTTAGATGCCTAAGCTTTACGGCCAAGCGAATATGCGACGTTTCTCATAAAAGACTGTTCCGATTGATGCCGCTGCCGTTCCGCAAGCACTACGCCTTATTCGCCACTCTGTTGTTGAGCCTAGCCCTACATGATTAGATCAACGAGACATGTGTATGTCAATTGCGTTCCGACAGTGTTTCGCAAGCGCTACAGACTCCAAAACTTCGATAACTCGGGCATCTGGTCAAGGCACGTTTTGTTCAATGGTATTTGTGTATGTAAATTGCCTTCCGACAGTGTTTCACAAGCGCTACAGACTCCAAATCATCGATAACTGGGGTATCTGGTCAAGGCACATTTTGTTCAATGGTATTTGTGTATGTCAATTGCGTTCCGGCAGTGTTTCACAAGCGCTACAGACTCCAAAACTTCGATACCTCGAGTATCTGGTCAATACACGTTTTGTTCAATGGTATTTTTAAAAACCCATTACGCAACGTTTCCTTTGTATTACTGCGATTGCAGGAAGGAACAGATCCGGAACAAGGCTGCCCAGCTGGCTTCGCAAACGTGTTGTCTTGCCCAATCCCGTCATCTGGAGTCACAGCGTAACTAAACTAAAAGGGCATCGCTTCCAGTAGAGACATTTGTGATGGCATCACTCGCCCTGTACATACGTAATGACGGTGCGCGTGCAGCAAAGCATAATCCTCATCATTCATAACGTACAGTTTTCGGGTAATATGTGTGCTTAGCGGTGAGAGGGCGTCTGAGACCCAAAGGCGCAAAGACAAATGACGCGTGGCCTTTTAGGGCTATGTTTGTCGTAAATGGTTACTAGAGGAATGTGCAACTCCTAAAAATGCTTAGTGTGCAGGTGGGACGCGCGCCAAGTCGAAGAGGTTCAGATCGTCATCATGCAAGTGAAACTGGCGATGTTACGGAGTGAACGTGCCAGGAGCCTGTAAACATGCCCTTGCTGAGCAAGGGCAGTGAAGGTCTCTACAGTTCTTTACTCTGAGCAAGGACTCTACTCACCCAAGGAAAGCTTCAGTAGCGACCTCGTTTGCTAGGTGGTTTTAGGTTACACACAGTAAAAGACGACTGTTAAACATCCCAGATTGTGGATGTGCATGTGATGTTTCGCAGGAAACGGGTTCTTCTGGTGAATACAGCGAGAGATGTAGTGGGGTTGTGTAATTTTTCAAGAAAGTCCGGCCCAGGAAAGCGCAGTCTCGCGTTGTCAGAAACTCTGCAATCTACTAAGACATATAGGACTGACAGCCGTCGTCCACGTTGGTAGCGTATTTCTCGTTCCTTGAAATTTATTAGACACGAATGTGTCGCGCGTGGGAGGTAATAGCCGTACAGACGTTATTTCTAGTTATCAGTTGTAGCAAGGACGCATATTGCCGTGGTAAGCCAAAACAAAACAATGTTTATGCTAGAATTACATCACTTAAATTTTCATCATATCTGAGAAGCCAGTGTTTGTATGCAAATGAACAAGCCTGTTAATAACAAGAACTTAAAGATGGTCATAGTGGTAGACTATAATGACGATGTACTGCGTGACATGCGCCAGCAAACTGAGAAAAATGCCCTCACGGGCCCAGGAGAGAACCTTCAGTACCGGGCTCATTTCTGATGGGGTCGTAAGTGTAACGTAATATGAGATGAGTTGCATAACTCGAGTTTGGTGAAGGTAGGCTAGAAGGCGTTTGGTTGAGAGCATCGATTTGTCTGTTCGATTGAAATCAACTGAAATGTGGACAGACAGTCGTTCGCAGAACTTCACATATCTTGGTGGTTGTATTCCATTCCAGAGGTGTCTGTGCACCGTGGGTGTTTTTTTCTGTTGTCACAATCTAACTTCGTCAGGTCTATTTCGTTTGCATGAAAAACAACTACCTTTGTCACAATCTTACTTTGTCGGGGCTGTTTTGTTTGCATGAAAAAGAACTACCTTTGTCATATTTCTTTTTACGTTGAGTTTGTCACTTATTTTCATGTTCCAGTTCTTCTGCCAGATTTCAGGGCTTTGTATTCGCGTCCTCGGCCTCGACACCTTGTACGAAACCTGCAGTGCGTCTGTGCCTTTCCGGAGTGTCCTCGGAGACTTACTTATGCTATGCCTTACAACTCAGACACGGTTATTGGTAAATGTTTGAGCATATCTGGAGGATACAGCTTTCATGGCTCAATTCATTGCAATGCTTTTGCTCAATTTAGTACCTGTGGAGCTGCGATACGCCAAGAGATTCTGTAAACACACTCCAGTGTTGTGTTTTCATTTCTCTAAAGTGTACACGGTTAATTGTCTTGCAAATATAAAAAGTGTTGCATCATAATTTAGCGGACAGTACAGCTTTGATCAGAAGATATATGTCAGTGATTTTGTTTATGTTACCGCAGTGCAGAGCTGACACGATGCTTAGAGAGTTTGTAAAGATAATCGAATGTTTTGTTTTGCGTCACGTGTTGTACAATAATCGAAACCCCTTTGACTCCGCTCTCAGAATACTGGTATTTCTGAGGATTTTTCAAATCTGAAGGTACAACCATGCAGAGCAGGTACGTTATCCAGCAGAGGAAGGCTTAAAACGTCTGAGTAAAAAACGCGTTGGGGTACCTGTCTTGTAATCACACCAAGCGCCCTGGTAAATAATTTGCCTGGGCGCTTTTATTTCAAAATGCATTAACGCAAACTTGGGCGGCATGCCGTAATATTAATCCCGCGATGCACCGTTTATGTATTTAGCGAAAGTAGTCAAAACCACGCAAGCTCCTCTAAACTTGCTTTAATGGGAATTAAAAAAGGAATAGCAATAAAACAGTAAAATAAAGCGACAAACAATAAAAATTCGTGCCAATTCCTAGAAAAAAGCAATCAAATTTCGTCTTACCGGGTGGAAAAAAGTCTTCGTTTTATAGGGAACAAGCGTGTAGTTATCCATTCTTTCCGCGAAAGGTTTGTGACGGGTTGATGCCTGCAATAAGAATATCAAAGAAAAAAAGCATCAACGTTTACTGTGCTACGAAAAAAAATGGCTACCATCGAGTTGACAAAACAGCTTGAAGTTTTCACGCGCTCACATGGTGAACGTATTAACCGCTGTTTCCTACCGATCTAAAACAGGCTACTGCCGAAGCCATATATCTCTCATATGAACATCACAAGGTGGGCATAAGCATGACAGGCTTATTGCTCCCATTTTCATTATCAATAAGCTTTTCTTATATAGTTATAATTGGTGGTGGAGCCTCGATTTGTGAATAATGTGCTGTTTTAGAGATGATTTGCTTTGCTCTGGAGCCACAACAGTCAATTGCTGTAATCCAATAAGAAATGACGTCGGACGACCAATTGCACTAACTTCATGAGGATTGTCGAAACTTCTCTCGAGAAATTTGCATTACCGCGCCGCGCAGGGGCGCTCCGCTGGTGCACCCGTCACGGGAAGAGGGTCCATCTGCTTTGAGCATCCCGGGCTTAGGCATAAAAAGAAAAAAAGGGGTAGAGGGGATCGCAACTCACGATTGCGAAATCTCTGCTACAAATCAGACGACACGGATAATGGTGAATCACTCTAAACGTTCACCGTGACAGAGTGTGGACTGGCATGGGCCATGCGGATGAGTGAAACGCACTTGCAGTCAGCCAGCAGGGCATACGAGGGTCACAGTGACCATGAAAACATCAAGGTACCTAAAAGCCCACAACAGTCTGAGGCAATAGTTCTGAGTTGAAATTCTAACATGTTGGGGCAGGTAACACAGCAGGTAACATCACTGATTTAGGCATGTACGCATATACCAATGATTGGCATAGGAACATCACCATTGTTCAGCACACCTGAAACATTCGACGTATTTGACGCTAAACAGAGTGCGTTCATCCTGGTAAGAGTGAAAGGGGAGGAAAAGGGCGTGAGGGGTGAGGGGGCAAAGCAGGAGGTATTAGGTGGCAGGAGTCGGAAAAGGTTATCTCCTTTTGAAGACATTTAGAGTGAAGGAACAAGATAGGCGGCCATTTCTTCCTGTTGCAACCATAGTGTTTAGGGCGCGAAATCGATAACTAGCGCATACAAAGCACGATTCTGCAAAAAGCCTTTTAGAAATAATTTTTGGGTGCCCAGAAGAGCCACCCTTAACAACGCAGGTGTTCCTAGTCCCCAATCTCAAGTGAAAATACTACAAACTACTTCAAGGCCGACATTTGTAATATCAAGCATAGGAGGTTTATCGTGCAGAAGCTTCGCCTGGGCTATAAGACTTGCCCTTGTGATGAGGTACCTGTCAAGGGAGGCGGCAAATCCGCCGAAAGAATGGTAAAATGGTGCAAAATCATTGCGCGAGAACTCCCCTCCAACGAAGGCAGAAAAACAATAGGAAGGGGATACTGGGAACGGATTCGTGCTGCCCGTCCCAACCATTTACCGGGGGAGCCTCCGCAACGCGCAGAAGGTGGCCACCCTGCCTCCGCCCTGTGCCTCTGCTACTGACCTCGCAAGAACACTGCCTCTTTGTGCCTCTAACGCCCTACCCGCGTGTGCCTCTCCGACATCTGCCATTTCTTAGTCTCGTAAGAACGCACTAACGTTTATTTGCAACGTCTACTGTGCCTGTGCGCAGTTATCACTTTTTCTGCTACCCGGACCTTTCTACCTTCGTGTATGTCCGCATTTTATTGTTCCTTTCGTCGCCTCCGTCTACACTTGCGTGAATCTCTATAAATGTCCGTGTTTTCATCTTCAAACTGTTTCCAATCGCCTCGCTTTGCGCCTCCCCTAACGTCACATCACAGCCATATTGGAGGGCACCCGATTATTTTCACCACCTGGGGATCTTCAGCGTGACCGAAATCCGGACGTATCAGGAAGCACCATGCCGAAATAGCAAAATCAGAAAGGACCATGCAGGTCCTTCGTGAACATGCGGTCACGGAGGACCTGCATGGTCCTTCGTGACCGCATATACTGTAACTAAATAATAATAAAATAAATAGACGGTTGTTTTCGCTTTTTACCTCCATCAGAAAAGCAGCCACAACGGACGGAATCGAATCCGCGTGCTTGGGCTCTGCTGCACAATGCCTTCGCCAGTGAGCCACCGCGGCGGGTACATTTATAATATCAATGAATATAACCTCACTAGGGATTACGGTACTGAAGGTAGCATATGGTGCAAAATTTTAGCGCGGTATGTAGCTCATTGCCCAATCGTTCCTCAGACGCGCCCTCTAGTATGAATGTTGTATAATATTGTAATAATTTGCGTGACGTTCTTTAGTTTCCGTAATTTGATTTTGAATGTAGTGCTATCATTGCATTTGTGGACTTTTCTTGAATTTAAGGATTATAGCTTTCTGATATCTTGACCGCGGTAATATCTTGCCTTGTCAGAAAGAGCACCACTAATGTGCCATACGTTCGTTATGACGCTAAAGCAGTCGTGCCCACGTGAGACCTGTACGAAAGAGCACCACTAGTGTGGCATACGTTCGTTATGACGCTAGAGCAGTCGTACCCACTTGAGAGCTATACGAAGAGCACCATTAATGTGCCCTACGTTCGTTATGACCGTAAAGCAGTCGTGCCCACTTGAAACCTGGGAAAAAGAGCACCACTAATGTGCCCTACGTTCGTTGTGACGCTAGAGCAGTCGTGCCCAAATGACACCTGTACAAAAGAGCACCACTAATGGGGCATGTTTGTTATGACGCTGAAGCAGTCGTGCCTACTTGAGGCATGTACGAAAGCGGACCACTAATGTGCCCTAGGTTCGTTATGACGCCAGAGCAGTCGTGTTCACGTGAGACCTGTACGAAAGAGCACCACTAATGTGCCCTACATTCTTTATGAAGCTAGAGCAGTCGTTCCCACGTGAGGCCTGTACGGAAGCGCATCACTAAAGTGCCCTGCGTTCGTTATGACGCTAGAGCAGTCGTGCCCACTTGAGGCCTGTACGAAAGAGCACCACTAATGTGCCCTACGTTTGTTGTGACGCTAAAGCAGGCGTGCTCACTTTAAACTCGTGGAAAAGAGCACCACTAATGTGTCCTACGCTCGTTAGACGCTGGAGCAGTCGTGCCCACATGAGACCGGTACAAAATAGCACCACTCATGTATCCTACGTTCGTTATGGCGCTAAAGCTGTCGTGCCCACTTGAGCCTTGCACGAAAGCGCACCACTAATGTGCCCTACGTTCGTTATGATGCTAGAGCAGTCGCGCCCACATGAGACCTGTACGAAAGAGCACCACTAATGTGCCCTACGTTCGTTATTACGCTAAAGCAGTCGCGCCCACTTGAGACCTGCACGAAAGAACAGTTTTCTCGCTTGGTGATGGCTGTTTTGTAAACATAAGTTTGCTGTTTCTTTTTGGAACAACAGGTGCAACTTGCGGTACAAGAAAATTACGGCGTATAACATCACTAGAGGTAGCGACAAACCTTGGCAAAGTCGATAGCGATGCGTGCCATTTCGTTGCACGGTGGATGATCCTGCTTCGGGAGATTAACCGCGGCGAAGAACTTGCACGCCAGTTCCGACAGTGGTTCCACGTTCGTTTCTACCATGGCTTCGTTGCGGCTAACGAGTGGGTCGCCTTCTTCGAACTGTTTGTTGTTTGGGGCAAAAAAAGAATTAAAATGGTACAGAAATTCTTAGGATTATTTATTAAAGCGTTAGCGTTAAACCGAAGCTTTTTATGGGTAGGCGAGAGCGGTACCGTGCACCCAAATGAGTAATCCTTCCCAACCCGATAAGCACAGGTGATAAAATCACGTTGGAAAGGAGTTTAATGTAAGGGGTGAGAGTGTGGCTGAGCGTATCTTGTGTGTAGGAGACTGGGCGCTCAGTGAGCTACTCCGTTAAGTGCAGGTCAAGCGATGACGGCGGGCGACGGCGGTTCTGGCGGAGCAGCGTCAGCATGGCAATGGCAAACAGCGGCCGCACGTTACCTGGCGTTGCCTTGAAATCGGAAGGGCACCCGTCATACGCACTCCCGAGGATTAGGCAGCTTGGGATCAGCGACACCGCCGACAGGAGCGGGAAACACAGGAAATTGCACGACTCCGCGTATAATGAAAAATTGGCCGCGTATCTGATCCTTTCGTTGCAAATGTCGACAAAAAACGACAGTCTTTGTCGTCATTTGCCAAGTAAATGCCTCCTTTTGCGTTCCCGCTCACCTCTCATGCTACTCCTCTTCGGTCGCGCTCCTGCCAAGGTAAACAGGTAAAGTTACATTTGACGGAACCCAGAATTGAAAACTAAAGTTATGTCCGACGGAACGAACCCATAACTGAAAACTAAAGTTACGTCTGACGGAACTTTAAAGGGACACTGAAGTTATTTGTAAACATTGCGGGATTACGATCGCAAATTCTAGTCCGGAGTCCCTAGGCCCTGTTTCGACCACTGTGAGCGCGTTTACGAGAATTTATTTAGTAGAAAATTCAATTCGAAAATGATGCCCTCCTTTCTGCACCCTCGCCCATTTTCTGTGACGTCAGGAGGAGAGGAGCAGGCAATTGGCTGCGCTACTGCACGGCTCGCCGGCCTTCTGACACAGTCAGTCGGCCCTGCGTTTCGTCCGGCGGCCGCCGACGGGTCGTCGCAATTCGTTCGCTCAGTTGAAACGAAGCCAGGACACGTTTGTGAATGGAAGAATATGCCTTTCTTTACTTTGTTAGTTTGTACACTGTATCTAGCTCCAAGTCAAGGTCGATTCACACAAGCTCTGCACAAGCGCACATGAGACGCTTTGGTGACTGGTATGCCAGTAGGAAAATATAACGCCTCTTGAAGGCGGGAGAAGAGTCAGCGAAGTCAATATAGGTACTAAGGAAATAAAATCAACTGATACTTTTACCGTACAGCGTAAAACTACGGCGCAGGAAGCACTTCTGTGCGCTCGGTGAACAAGCACAGCGGTCAGCAGCACGACTACGCATCTGCGAACGCTGTACCGTCTAAGAAATGCTAGACGTGAGATATTGTGGAAACTTGTGGGACGCTTACTGCAGAAACGCAATACAACAAATAGTCACCTAAGCCGCTTCAAATGCTAAAAATAAATAAAAGTGTAAACTGGTTATACGTTATACCTTATATTTCCAATATCAGCAGCGCTCGCCCGTGGCCGGGTGGTCTGCAGCGCTAAGTATGCTATTGCCTGTGTTTTGCAAGGCACGAGTTCGAACCCCCGGGCTACAATTTTTTTTTACAAGTTGACTTTTTCGTTTTCGGCCAATGTTTTCTGTACTGAGTTCATCTTTTTTGGGCCTTAACGTTCACTGCTCCACGAACTAGTTCACAGAACGCGCGCAGGCTGACACTGGCGCGCTGTTGCCGTAAGCGCCGACTGCTTGCGGGCAGTGGGCACAGGCCAGAATCAACAGACCCTTGGCCTGGTGCGAACACACTTTGTACGATACATGCATGAGTGCGGCAAGCCCCAGATATCGGGGAAAAGCGCATAGCATTTGAGCGTCTGCGGGGACGCGGAGGGCGTTCATCCACCGCCTAGGCCTCAGTAAGGGATTGCTATGATTCCAAGCCGTCCTGGGAGGCTTATCTTATGCATTTTACAGCCGACAACATGTCAGATGTGCGGTAAGACGATTACTGAGATATCGAGAATGCCCATGCTACGATGCCGTCGGATGTCAAGCATGTGGATTTACAGAACCGAAACCGAAACGTGTTTGAATGCTAACCTTGGAAATCGTCTAATCACGGTGCACCTCCTCCCGACGTCACAGCTTTTAGTTGGTGCGGCCGCCGCAAACCGCGCATGGTAGTTTTTCTTCATTTGCGCTTTGTAAAATAATTACCGACTTGTCAACCGGATACACGATGAAAAGTGTGCTAATTTGAGCCAGTCTACGCAGTGCAAGCAAAAACGGGAGCTTGAAAAATTCACTTCAGTGTCCCTTTACGCCAGTGTATAGAGTTATGTCTTGCTTAACCTGTAAATGATATTGAAGTTACGTCCGGCGGAAATGAAAATTAAAGGTACGCCGGACGTATCTCGACCCCAGCGGGTAAGATACATCTGATGTTCGCTGACCCCAAAAACCTTACGGTACGTCAATATGAAATCCCTCCTTCGTTGAAGTTACTTTACGTCGGACACACTCGATGCAGGCCCGTCCGACACACCCGCAGGGATGGGGCTGTGCTATGTGGTCGCCTTGGTCGCTCGATTGTTCGTCTTTTTGTGCGTCTGTTGGTGCGATCCCGCCTGGCTTCGTGGGGGCGAGGAACCACCTCGCGCTCGTGAACGCAAGTCCTAGGGTTGAATACCTCTGGTTTCCTCTCCTTTTTTGAGACAATGACCATTTCAATGCATTTTTCTCTGATTTTTATAAGATTAACTTTCCTAGGTGCCAGCCGCCACTGGTAAGTTTCCCCTCCCACGAGGCGCGAAAAAAAGAGGACCATCTGTTGCTTGTGATCTATGCCTGTGTTGTTTAATCAAGTCTGTCCTTCCTTGACCAGCCGGAACAGTGTTTCAATCGACAACCCACAACTGTCAAACATTCACTCTGTGTGCACATAACAAATTTAACTTGCGTTCCTCTGTCGTAACAAGTTTATTGTAGCCTGTCCTAAGTTCCCGAAATTTAAACCGTGTTTTTTATGCTGTGTGGACCGTAAGCTAAATGGTACCGTTCCACATGAGCTTCCAAAAATCGTGTGATCGTTGCAGTGCTTCGTGTAATAAAAGCAGCGCAATACGTACCACTGCCGTCCATCTTGCAAGCATGATGCAGAAATGAAAAATGGTCATTGTCTCAAAAAAAGGGGAGGAGTGAAAGTTCTGGGACTGGGGCATTCGAACATAGGACATCTGTTCCCGAGCGCGAGGAGGTACCTTGTTGCCACGAAGCCAGGCTGCATCGCACCTTGAACAGAGGCTTAACAAAGAGAACACTCGAGCGGCCAATATCCCAGCGGTAATCTCGTACCAGGTAAATCGTATGAGGCTCTTTCTCCGTGGCACCGGATTTGCATTTCCAGAGGGAACCTTTTGTTGCATATCCAGAGGGAACCTAATTCCTTTTGTTTTCGTTCCTTAGCTTCCAGTTAATACGCGCCCGCATCCCTTCAACCTTTTCTGTGGAATTCCATTTTGTTTCTATTTTTTCCTGCCTTTATTGCTCCGCTTTGTCTTGTGCCCCGTATGTCACTCTAACTTTATCTTTTCGTTTTTGAGTTTCAGTACAGGCTGATCCAGGAATGTTGCAGTTGGCGACACCTGCCATTTCAGTTGTGGGGTTTTTGCTTTTTCTTTTGTGCGTGTGTTTGTGTAGTTTTCCTCCCTGTTTTTCTTTTTTGCTGGCCTTAGTTATTCCTCCCGTTCTATACCTTTTCTTTTCAACTGAGGCTTGGAGATAGTTTCTGATAAGGACTCCTCTCACCGCCTGTTCTGCTTCCGGCGTTTCTGAGAACCTTTCGGTATGCCGCGCGGTGGGGCAACAAACACCCTCTCATCCTTCCTCTCCAAAACGTTCCCGGAATATCAACCCCTGGCTGACTTCCGTCTGACCTACTTCGCGGCTCATACTATACAACCTTCTTTCCCCCTCAATATCTGCCCCTACATACTCCCAAACCAATCCGCGTATTCAATCCCACTTCCTTCTCTCCTCTCACCTGGGGATCTACCCCTATCTAAAGCGTGCCAGCCAGGCGAGAGGTTGGCCTGACGAAGGCAAGTCTCTTTGCTGAAACGTTGGCAACAATCGTGGTTTCTACCTTGTTCGACGTTTTCTTTTCTTGTGTTATCTACTGTCTTCAAAGTTTTACTGCTCCCTGGATTTCGTGTACGAAGTTGACGGAACAAGGTAAGCCCCCTCTCCTCTCCCTGGCACACGTAACTCTGATAGATGATAGCCACTTTAAGTATACTCACGGCCACTTCCCTTCCTGAGAACATTCACTATACATCAGCTTTGAAAGCGGTGCCACACCCATGACACCAGAAAACTCATTGACGCCGCCCCACGCAACATCACTCAATTCATTCTTCAATTTTGGCACTAACGACGTAAAGAACAACACCGCTGAAATCCCTATCGCGGCCATGTAAACTCTTGTTCACGACGTTCAGACCAACAGGCCCAACGCAAAGATAACCCTCACAACAGTACTTCCCAGGATCGAAAACAAACACAAGCCAGAATTACCCCAGACACCCAGACTTCTAGCTCACTCACAAAGGTCGGCTAAGCTAAACGACTTCTTCGTGGACCTTGGACACAACAAAATAAACGTTGACATCATCCACCACGCAAAATATCATGACGACCCCCCAGGACACCTTGCCAAGGACGGACTACACCCTAACTTTCGAGGCGTCCGAATAATTTCCGAAAACATCGAGTACAGGCTCAGGAACTCATTTAAGGTGACGCTCCGAACTTCACGCATCATCCTCCCGTCTCCAGCCAGCACAGAACAACAGAACCAACCCAACATCCCCACAGTAGCGAAATGTCATGTCCACCTACGAGAAGCACATGTGACGCCAGCACACAAACCGTGGACGTGACCGCAACACCAGCTGTACAGCACGGAAGTGAACAACAACCCGACCCACCAAAGACATAACCCTCATGGTTCACGCTGACTCCAACACGCAGTATAACGCAGACAAGCACCTAAATTTAGGTGCTAGGAGTGAGGTCCACATCGATGCCTGTTAACAGGCATCGATGTGGACCTCACTCCTAGCAGCCCCCCTAAACAACTGACTGCAAGCAAAAAAGTGTCACCCCGGAGGTCTGCTCGAAACAAACACAAATGACTACCACCGAGTAGACCGGATGCTCCAACCCCTAAATCCCGCTCTTTCCTTAAAGCTCGAAAACTATCCGGCAAACATACGAACTACCGATTTCATCTCAAAACGTACTCCTCGTATCTCCAAAGCAAAAAGATCCCCAAAGGCATCCGCCTAAAAGTTAGTTGTTTCCTTGGTGAGCTGCCTCCTGAACTATCTGCCAGGTGGCATTCGGAATAATTCTTCGCTTTCCTTCCTAGAAATTCTGAGAGACCACTGTACTAGCCAACTCAGCCTCTTCAACGACCAGATTGAAGCTCTTCCGCTAACTGAGCCGGAGAATCTAGATCTCAATATTTTTATAAATCGCAAGGAAAATGATCGTAGCAATAAGCAAGCGGTTCAGTTTCAACGTGACCAGCTTCCCTCGCGAAATGCAGCCTGCACTGTAGAAAATCAGGCTCTCAATATCCCGTACTATGGAGTATTAGGTCATGGAAAGTTGCCTCTCGATACAGAGATTGCTTTAGTAGAACCTTCTCCCCCATGCAATAGTCCTATAGAAAAAACGAGCTCCCTCGGTACCTGCCCCAGCAACGTTATTGACATTTCCAAAACACTAACGGCCGAAGAAAAAGGTATCCTAGAACGAGATTTAACTTCCTGTCCCACAAACAACTGCGTGAATAAACACGAGTTACATAAATATGTCACTCAATTTTCTTGGAGAATGAGACTAATGGAGTTTTTCGAAAAAACAGCACCAAACCTGACATTAACAAACGCACCCTCCAGCCTCCTAGCACTTGGACTCCAGATGTAGATCAATCTCCAGAATTATATCTGTACTTAAAATAGTATAAAGAGAAATATTGACAACTAAGCGATCAAACAAGCGCAAGAACCTAACTCCGTCGGAAGAGGTTACCCTGAATAGCCTATCAGCCAGAACCAACATAGTCATAAAGCCAGCCGACAAAGGTGATAGCGTAGTTGTTTTACCTATGGGAAAATACAAAGATGAAGCTTATAGGCAGCTCAATAACTCTTGCCACTACAAGCCCTTAGATAACGATCCGAGCCAGGAGTACAGCCTAAACACCCTTCAGAGCCTCATAGAACTGCGATCTAGAGAATTAATAACGACCACTGACTTAAATTTCATGAAACCGAATAATAAGCATGCAGGATGTTTTTACCTCCTCCCAAAAGTCCGCAAAGTCCCCGTACAATTTTTGTTCACTTCCGACATTCCTGGCAGACCCATAGTTTCGAATAACAATACCCCAACCGAAGCAGAATCTCAGTTTCTGAATCATTACATATCTGACATTCCGGCTCTTCTTCCTTCATTCGTTGAGGACACCCCCCCCCCCTTTCTCGGCATAATAGAAGAGATAAATAAGGGTGGGCGCCTACCCAGTGGAGCCCTCCTTGTTATTCTTGACGTTTCCGCATAGTATACAAACATCCCTTTCGTCCACAGGATCGAAGCGATTTCAAAAGCTTTATTAGAGAACCCGAACCAACATGCGCCAGAGCCAGAAGTGTACATAACTTTGTTAAAACTAGTTTAAACTCAATTATTTTGAATTTCACTCGTCTCACTTTTTGCAAGTTTTTGGAACCAGCATGGGTACTCCATTCGCGCCGACCTATGCCACTATTCTCATGGGGCAACTAGAACCCTATTAAACTCTTTTCCACATAAACTTCAGGTTTACCTCCGCTACATAGACGGCATCTTCATGATTTGGGAACACGGTCGCGCGACTCTACAAACGTTTATATCTCATCTCAATTCTTCGCATCCGACTATTAAATTCTCCTGCTTGTATTCGGAAAAAGAAGTGAACTTCCTGGATACTACCGTAATTATAGACAACGGTAAACTTAAAACCACGCTTTTTAGAAAACCAACAGACAGGCAGCAGTATCTAGAATATAAAAGCCATCACCCGAGACACTGCAAGCAGGGGATCTTTGTAGGATAAGCCACCAGGCTTAGAAGAGTATGCAGTGATGACAGGGACTACGTAAAGCATCTAGGCGAATTCAAGTCCACCCTTATGAACAGAAACAACCCCAAAAGTTCGCTCGATCAGCATACCAAAGTGCTTCAAAACTCAAAAGGGATGACGTGCTCAACAAATAGCGACAAAACAAAAGCGCCAGGCCGCCTGCCCTAATAACTAGGTTTTCAAACGCCCTCCCAAACGTAAACAATATCCTGCGGAAATACTACCCCATTTTAGCCAGTAATGACCGACTTAAAAAGACGTTCCCGGAACCACCAAGGGTTACCTTCCGGAGAAACAGGAACCTAAAAGATATTTTATTGCAAGCTAAAACAGGGCCTTCCAAACAACCAGTCATAGCCAGCTGCTCCCGTCCCAGATGCAAGACTTGCAGGCACCTGCAGACAGACTGCATTGTAAAAAGCACAGCCAGTAATTATGTCCACAAGATTATTTGAAGATTTACGTGCACTTCATCCAACATTGTCTATATGTTGTAATGCTCAATGTACCACAAACAGTATATAGGAGAAACGGGTTAGCCTCTGAGCCTACGTCTTAATGGTCACCGGGCAGATACGCTGAGCAAATCCTCCATAGCTGTAGCGCATCATTTCAAACAACCAGGCCAGAATTTTGATCACCTTAAGTTGTATATACTTCAGTCAAACTTTAAGTCTCCTTGGGACAGAAAATACCGAGAATCCTATTTAATTCACACATTCAACTCCATGGAACCTGCTGGAATTAATGTGTCTGGGGGCAACTTGGAATCCTTGCGATATTCACAGGGAATACAGCATTAGGCATTGTCTTGCATATACCTTATCCAAAGACTATGACCCCTCCCTCTGCTCCTTACTTGGTCACCTAATTCCTTTTGTTTTCATTCCGTAGCTTCCAGTTTAGTACGCGCCCGCATACCTCCAACTTTTCTGTGGAATTCCATTTTATTTTTTCCCTCCCTTTTTTGCTCTGCTTTGTCTTGTGCGCCGTACGTCACACTAACTTTATCTTTTCGTTTTTGACTTTCAGGACAAGCCTGATCCAGCAATGTTGCTGTTGGCGACACGTGCCATTTCAGTTGTATTGCTTTTTCTTTTGTGTCTGTGTGTTTGTGTGGTTTTCCTCCCTGATTTTGTTTTTTCCTGGACCTAGTTATTTCTCTCCTTCTATACCTTTTCTTTTGAACTGAGGCTTGCAGATAGTTTCTGATAAGGACTCCTCTCACCGCTTGTTCTGCTTCTGGCGTTTCAGGGAACCTTTCGGTATAGATCTCCTGCGCCGGAGTTTTGGCGACATGCAGCACCCCTAGCGGCCGACTCCTCTGGGTAGTACAAAAGCAGACGACCCTCGCCGCCCTCCATGTGTTTTCAATTACAATTCCAGAGTGAAAGTTGGTTGTAGTGCTTTTTGGCGTGTTTAAATGACTGCATACTGCATGAAATAGCCCTTAAAGTAGTTGCAGAGGCTAAACAAAATAATATCTGCATAAACAAGCCCATTTGTAGGCTTTCTTTTGAGGTAGCTGTCGCGGTGGTCGCGGCGTGAGACAGTATCACCAGGTCGGGTGGTTTAACTGTTTTCGACAGTTACAGTTTTTTCTTCTTCCATGCGGTCGACAAAGGAAAGTTCACGAGCAGCATAAACACGGAACGCTGCTCATCCTATATCCTGAGATAACTGCAAAAGGTTGCTTTAGCGGGAGCATGCAAGCAAACGCAAGAACTGCGCAGCCGACTCAGCTGACACTGCTGGCCTGGCACCGCCTTTGAAACGAGTTGAAATTTTGTTTCGTATTTTCGCAAACTAAATGATTCTTGCGTAACGTTTTACGCCGCACGATTTACGAACGGCAGGGTACATGTATACACTAACGAGTAGGTGGGGCAATAGCGCCAAATAACGCGGTGGTCGCGGCGTGGGACAGTATCGCTAGGTCGAGTGGTTTAACTGTTTTCGACAGTTACAGTTTTTTCTTCTTCCGTGCGGTCGACAAAGGAAAGTTCACGAGTAGCATAAACACGGAACACTGCTCATCCTATATCCTGAGATAACTGCAAAAGGTTGCTTCAGCGGGAGCAATCAAGCAAACGCAAGAACTGCGCAGCCGACTCAGCTGGCCTGGCACCGCCTTTGAAACGAGTGGAAATTTTGTTTCGTATTTTCGCAAACTAAAGGATTCTTGCGTAACGTATTACGTCGCACGGTTTACGAACGGCAGGGTACGTGTATACTAACGAGTAGGTGGGGCAATAGCGCCAAATAAACAAATTAAACGCTATTAAAGGACGCGAAACATGCACCAAATCATACGCCCGCTGCCTGCAGAGATGTGTACTGCTATAACATCACATAACACAGGGGCCCCGAATATTTACCTGCGATCATCACTGAGTGTGTTGGTTTTCTAGTGCATGCAGGGGTCGTCGAATCTGAACGCCGACACGCAATTTTGACTTCAAATAGAGTTACACAGCGAGACAAGAACAGAAAATTGGCGTCCTCCAGTTGATTTGCCCCCCCCCCCCCCAATTTTCACACTTGGCCAGATTATTGTCAAATATTATTAGAAATTCGCTGATTTTTTTCTATTTGCATTCAAAGCCCCCTTCGTCCTCCCACCCGATTTGCCGTCCAGCCCTCCGCCGTGTCGGCTGCATGGAACTCGGCCGTTGCTGACCCTCATTCGAGGCTATTAAGTGCGAACTGGGAATGTATGCTGCAAGAACGTAATTAAGTAAAGTGAGAGCAAACAAGGAAAGCGAGCGGCCTCTTAGTTCGCCCTACCACTTTGTTTTACGGCCACTAATTTCGGAATCGCAAAACAGATTTCACGCTTCCGACGGTCGCGGAATTTTGTCACTGAGACACGCAACAAAACTGCAAACTAACGCTGCACCATGCATTCGTAACGGCGAAGCAAGCGAGAGCTGTTTAATGAAAGTGCACGCATAGTGTGCAGGTACGCAAAAGAGCGGCGCACCGCAGCAGGAGAGCCTGCGGTCCGCCGGACTCGCTGGCTTTTTAAAGCGTGATCATCGCCGATTGCGTCACTCTTCTTTTCTGATCGGCTGTTTTTGAGAAGTATTTGTCACCTAGAGTATTAGTTTAAACTGGAAATTTCACCTAAAATTTCACTTCGTGCGACCATCGATCGGTGAACCTGCGAGTAGCAAACGCCGTCACGGTCCCGGCACTTTCGTCGGCGCTGTAAACGTGTTTAGCGCTGCAAAGCTTTTTCCCCTAATGCCAAGTTGATCGCTGAAATAGATTGGACGCGTCGGGGATGAGCTGGTGACCACGTCGCAAAATAATCGGGAGCGTCGAGCTCATTTTGCTTCTGTCAACACGGGATCCTATGGGACCCGCGCAGTTTTGTACTACCCGGAAGTACTGCCCGGAAGCCGCTTGCGCAGCGCTCCATGGGTAGCGCAGGAGGCCTATGCCGCGCGGCGGGGCAACAAACACCCTCTCATCCATTCTCTCCAAGAATTTCCCGGAATATCAACCCCAGGCTGACTTCCCTCTGACCTACTGCGCGGCTCAAACTATACAACCTTCTTTCCCCCTCGATATCTCCCCCGACATACTCCCAAACCAATCCGTTTTCTCCATCCCACTTCCTTCTCTCCTCTCACCGGGGGACCTACCCCTATTTAAAGCGTGCCAGCCAGGCGAGAGGTTGGCCTTACGAAGGCAAGTCTCGTTGCTGAAACTTTGTTCCCTGGATCTTATATATATATATATATATATATATATATATATATATATATATATATATATATATATATATATATATTGTAAGATGGGTTTATTGCGGAAGGAAATGCGGCAAGATGCTCAGAGAAGGCAGTCCAAAGTAAGCGGGACACACGGCTGGCTCTCACGCGCTCTTCTCGCGGTCCACGCTGAAGATGATGCCTGTCCAGTTCACCGGTGCTTCATCTTCCTTGCCGTTATTGCACGACGGCCAATCTCCTTGCAAGGGTAGGAGATAGCATAGAGCTTTTGACCACTGTCATCACTTCACACTACAATATATATATATATATATATATATATATATATATATATATATATATATATATATATATATATATAGTAAGGAAATGAGGGGCTCGTTGAGGAAATAGAGAAAGATAGGTGAGCAGTCTACAACGCCAAAGGGGGCATGGGGGTGTGGTTAGGCTCTTTCTTTTTTACTACGGTTAATGAAGTGAACATTTTTTTTAAATATACAGAAGAAAGAAAGAAAAACACGCGCCCAGAGTGGGGACCGAACCCACAGTCGCCCAGATAGCCGAACACAGTCGCCCAGATAGCCGAATTGGTAAGGTATTCGACATGTAATCGAAAGGCGTGGGTTCGGTCCCCACTCTGGGCGCGTGTTTTTCTTTCTTTCTTCTGTATATTTAAAAAAAAATGTTCACTTCATTAACCGTAGTAAAAAAGAAAAGAGCCTAACCACACCCCTATGCCCCCTTTGGCGTCGTAGACTGCTCACCTATCTTTCTGTATAATACGTTCCTCACCAGACCAAGAAACAAAACGTAAGAGCCGGAAAACGAGAAAGTGAGGAAAGCCACGAAAATGGGCCGGCGTCTAACTGGCATCGTAATATCACCCGTATCTAGAGCTCCATTATTGCCATTCCCTCTGTATTAACGGGCTAAGTCTGTGCTGTCATCGTTCATACATATTTTAGTGGATCTCTGAAGTGTCGGTGAGGTTTGGTGAGGTGCTGCGCGCTAGGCTGCCGTTCGGGGTTGCTTCGACAGCGGCAAGGACCGTGCCGCGGTATTTCTTCAGGGCGCCCTAGGATCCTGACGGACTGAAGGCGTGGGAAAGCGCGATACCGGGGGAAAAATTCAAGGTTACGTCACAAGCACACGGCTGTGAGATTCATTGGGAATCTTCAGACATCGCCAACTGTTACGAACACGTGGTTGAGACCAGACCGGACTCAAGGCTACCGCAGCGCCACCGCCCTGTCTGCGGCAGCACCGGCCCGCGCCACGGTATTGGAACGCCGCGCTCTTTCCTAACTCACCTAATCTAAAAAGGGTCTCCGGCACCATTACAACACTGCGGCAGCGCTAACATCACGCACATCCGGCGTTCCGAAGTAAAAATTCTGTGGTAAGCACCATGATGATGGCAAGCACTTCCGTTTTATAGCAAGAGGTTTATAGCACTTTCGACGGATGGCTATCTAGTCACAGCCTCTCCAACTCGCTTGCGGCTTCTTGTAGCCACTGCAGCAACAAAGCCTGGCCAAGACTCAACACAAGCCAATATGGCGGTGCCCAGCCGCCTTCGGGGTGTCGGGCTGCGGCGCTTCATACGGGAACAGGCCCACAGTTGCGACGATAAGGCGGGGTTTGCAATACATTATATCCCATGGGAGCTACGCCGGGACCGATGGCACGCAACGTAACAGCAGTGAAGAACACCAGGGATGCAAAAGGGAAAAGGTTTTCTCGGTCACTTATTCTTCTTGAAACAGATATAGCTATCGAAGTGTAGGAAATATAGAAACAAAGTTGGGAAAAACATGCTCCCGCATGCGGAGCATGCCCAACACTCGTAGTCGAATGTAAGTTCGCTGTTAGGAGTCGTTAGAGCTTAAACACCGGTTAGCTACACGTAAATGCATTTTTCGTAGACATTTGTGATCCTTTGTGCTGAGCATTTCTGAAGGTGTTGACAAAGGGTGCTTCCATGGAGAGTAAAAAGTCTGGGGACACCTAAGCAGTTGTTGGAATTTGTAAATGCGAAGGTATTATTGTCCAACTGAACGCTTCTGAATGCTCTGCCCTTGCAAAGCGTACTGGCTCGCTAGTGACTGTCTCGTCGTTGCGGGTGAAGTGCAGAAACGATGCGGTACGACCTTTGGCGAGAGTTCGCTGCAATCATGCCGGTTTATAAAGAGGCGTTAGATAGTTTTAACAGAACGAAGAACCGGTACCGGTACGGTGCAAAGTAGCCGACGGGGGTATTGCGCGTGCGCAGTAGGTCCAACACTGGTTGCGTACATGCGCAGTGGCGCCGGTAGCCTACTGGCCACCATACCTGAACTGCTTTTTTGAGATGCGCGCTATCCTTTTATTGAAATTTTATTTCTCAAGAATGCGCTATGGAACCTGTCTCAGCCAATGTAACAGTCCCAATCGATGCCAGACTGTTGGAACTTTCGATGACGACGAGGATGACTCAAGCAGCCAGCGGAACAGACGCATAGGCGATGAAGAAGAAGACGACCAGGCGAGGTGACGAGATGGCTGCGTAGCACCCGGTTCTCTGTACACTGTGTAAATATGTTGCATTTTCCCAGACGACGGCCTCCTGCCTTGCCTCCCTGGACGTTCTTGCACACAGACACTGCCAACGCAATCTTTTGCCAGGTGAGCCATTGTATGTCGTCGCATTAAATACAGAGACGATGCAATTACGAGGATGCATACGCAACTGTTTGCCCACTGAAGGCACTAACCAACGAACACCTGGTAACTTACCCACACAAGAACACAAAGAGCAATTATTCACCGCTGCAAAACCTTCAGCTTACAGCATGCAACATCGCAAGGGGAGAGCTTGAGTTATTTAGGAACGTACGGTGGGTTTTCTAAGTATTTGTGATTCAGTAACCGTTTCACACTGTTACTGTCCTTCTGCACTTAATGAAAGCCAGCCTCGTGAATTCTGCGTCGACCTCGTTGCTGCGTATTGAGTCTATTCTTTCTAGGCTGCTTATGAATTAAAGCACTTTGGGACATACAGTAAATCAACATAATTTCGCCAGTCTTTCTAATGAAACTTGCGGGTTCTGCCTTGGGGATAGACCAAGGACCTGTTTGTGAAATATTGGGACCACGTTGTAAAAGTATTTACTTACGGCGATGAGCTTGGTGCTGGCGTTTATGGGGCTCGTGTTCGTTTCCAAGGACAGCAAGGGCGCATTGTACAGCCTCTGAAGTAAATTGCCTGTGGCTATCAGCACCTCTTCATCTGTGGTATCTTTGTATCTGAGGATGTTCAGGCCGAGAGATATAAGCGTGTCGATCAGCTGTTCGTCGCTCACTGAACCTGTTGGGATGAAGACCTCATAAACTATAGAACGCAGATACTTTATATCACGCTTTCGAGGTTCTTGAACTAGGAGTAATACTACAATTGAAAGAGGGTGTACACGCAACTCACTGTTCGAATATGTAGACACCAAAGCGGAGATGGTACAGGAGCGACAGCATAGAAATTACTCGACGTCTGTGTACCTGGGTTTGATCCGTTACTGCTGAAACGGCGGCCACTATCACACGTTACAGGTGAGCCTTTTGATCCACCCTTATCGGTTTAGTGTGGACAGGGAAGAGTGGAGTAAGACGACGTACACATTTTTTTATTTATATTAACTAATGCTTTGTCTGGCTGCCGTAGCATGCTTTTTGCGGTTGTTCGCAGTGTGAATTAACTGTTTTGTCGAGCTGGACATTACTGTTCGGCATCCTTGCCTGATGTTGTGTGGGTTGTTTTATGGTGCCTTGTAAAATCTAACAGATCAGCCGGAAAGTGACGTCACAACGTTTCTTAAGGTTGTTGCGCATGTTCCCCGCCTATCAGGACATGTTTTGAATACGGCTACTTTCCAGTGTGCTCTGCATGCCCCTCAAAACCGAAGATTTGCTAAATCAAGACGTGGTAGCTTCCTCGTTTGAATTACAATGTAGGCATTCCTTCTTTACAATGTGTGACGCGCTGTTTTGTTCTGCTGAAACATCGAAACGAAGAGAACAACCGAAATAGCAGCTTTATTGTGTGTTTCTAACAAAGCGTCGTTTGTAGCGTAACAAAGATTAAACAAGTTCAAAAGGTGCAGGTTTTTTCTGCGAAAACGAAAAACTCCACCATCCACTCTCTGAACGTTGTTCAACAGCCGAGCCACTGAGTGCACGACCACAAAGCACGGTCTAAGGTGAGCATGTAAACCAAGTGCATGAAACGAAACGTGGTTGTTTGCTGTCTAAGATGTTTTATACATCTTAGGTAATTATTGTAATGGAATTATGAAAGGCTGCAGTGTTATCCTAACATACATACATGGCACTGTCTGTTTGACGGTACCTTTGTGGCGCTGCTGGAATGGCTTATCAGCGGCCGCTTCTTGTTATTTTAAAGTCGATGTGTCTCTTGGGCTGATTAAACGGGAAAATTTTGGTCTGTCTGTATTGGTGTCTGTTTGTCAGTCGATTCGGTCAGCCGACCAAACTGCACATGCTGCGAAATAGTTTTGTATACTCAAAGCCAAATATGAACGTCTAAGTGCGGTTTTAACGTTCATACTTGTCAACATTGTTGAACAAGAACAAGACATTACGCAAATGTCAGGCACACAATCAATACATGAGTAATATTTGCAGTGTTCTTTTATTAAAAAAATGACGAGTGCTTGCTTTTTGTGATAGCAAATAAAATACTACAACTGCAGGAAACCCTCGCCTGCTGTTGCCTGCTCTACCTTGCGGAATTTGAAAAAAATTACGCCCACCTCCCCTCGCGAGAACTCTGGTGTGATGCAACGCTGAGGGGGGTTCAAGCGCAAGCAGAGAGCAACCGTCGACCGAAAGGCCGCCGGAGAGCGGCTCACCGGTTATATGCGCAGCGCGCACGAAGAAGAGGAGATCGCAGAGAGAGAGAGTACTGCACATGCGCAGCACCGCGCGCAGCGCCGCCCACCGGCGGAGTGAGAGCGCGCTGGGCCGCAGGAAGTTGCTGAGGGAAAGTGCCAAGGCAGATAAAGACAGCGGCAAAGACGTGTACCTTCTCAACGATAAGCTCCACATTGACAATGACGTGTACATTTGGGATGATGTGTCATTTGGGACGTGTCAAAATTTATTCCTCTGTTCCCCCCGAAGTTAGTACATGACAGTCTGCTGCCATCCACCCGAATAATTTTTGTCTCTTGAACATCAATGCCAGAAGCATTGTAAATAAAGCTGGTGAACTCGAACCTGTCCTGTTAACCCATGATCCTGACGTGACCGTAATATCGGTGACTTGGCTTCATGATGGAATACCTGATTCCGATATTGTTCCCCCTTTCCACCACATTCATAGGCGTCACAGGCCTTCGCACGGCGGGGGCGTCGCCGTTGTTGTTAGGCGTAACGTAAATGCTGATCCGTTAGATCAGATTGACGGCCATGAAAGTTTATGCCTGCGTATAAACTGTAATGACAAGTCATTTATTTCAATTGCGGTTTACAAGGCGCCTTGTGCCGATACCTCCTTCCTGACTAAACTTTATGATCATGTAATAAGATTCTCCAAAAGTAACATTATTATAGCCGGAGATTTCAACCTTCCAAACATTATCTGGCCCTCTTTATCTTCCCCCTCGTCCGATGATCACTTGGTTTTCGACATTATGCTTGCATGCAATCTTAATCAAGCCGTAAATATCCCTACGCGAGTACAAGAAAATTCTTCTTCAATTCTAGACCTTGTGTTTTACAGAGCCAATTTGTCCGAAACAGAAGTTGCAGTGGTAGACGGTTTGTCTGATCATAAAATTGTAATTTTTACGTGTCGACTGGGTGGCCGGTTAGCGCATGATTCCGACAAAAAAAAAACAGTAAAAGACTTCAGTAGGTCTAATGACGAAAGTGTTCTCGATTATTTAGACTTTGAACTCGACAACTTCGCCGATAACGATGTCAACTCACTATGGGACAAGTTTCAAGCAATTTGCCATTTCTGCATCGATAACTTTATTCCCGTGAAAATCAAGAAGGTGCGCCGCTCAAACCCGTGGATCAAGCGCGATATCATTCATTAAGTACGCAAGATCAAAAGGTTGAAAAAACGAAAGGTAAATAATTCGTTATCCAGAACCCTCCGCCAAACACTAGTGGATACGATTCGTGCGAGTAAGCAATTTTTTCTATTCCACCACCTTGCCTAATTTTATTAAAACTAATCCTTCAAAATTTTGGCGTCACCTAAACGCGAGAGGACGTGACGACATTAATAGCATAAAAATAGGAAATCAAACTATAACCGATAAAAAGGTGATTGCGACTGAATTTAAATGTTTCTTTCAATCCGTTTTTTCTGATTCAGTGCCTTGTCATGACATTGGAGAGATACGTAATGCAACCGGACTGAACTCTGACTTTATCAATTATGAAGGAATCGTTGCAATGTTACTTAATCTTAAATGAAATCCTCTGTAGGCCCTGATAAGATTCCAAACATGTTTCTCTATCGGTAGGCCGAATCCATAGCTAAATTTCTAGTTGGTATATTCTGTCTATCCTTTTCTGAAGGTGTTGTCCCTGCCAAGTGGCGTATTGCACGTACAGTTCCTGTCTTTAAAGCTGGCGATCGAGCCATGGTTACTAACTATCGCCCTATTTCGCTTCTCAATTCATGCAGCAAACTCATGGAGCATATTATTTCCGACTATTTGGTCGACTTTTTAAATTCCCGGAATATTTTAACACCCTTCCAGCCTATCTACTTACACGCAACTCGTTTCTATTGTGCACACCTTTTCTTCAGTTCTCGACAAGTCCGGCCAAGTTGACGCAGTATTCTTAGATCTAAGCAAAGCATTCGACAGGGTTTCGCATTCAGGTCTTCTCTATAAACTTAATACTCCTAATGTTCCGCATCTTCTAATAAAGTGGATTGCCTCATATCTTGAACATAGAAAACAATTTGTTGATGTCGGTGGTCACGTTTCAGATCTTGGATCAGTTAACTGTGGGGTGCATCAGGGAAGTGTCCTGGTGCCTTTATTATTTCTGGTGTTTATAAATGACATCACCTCTTGCGTACACGAAAGTGTTGGTATTCGTTTATTTGCGGACGATTGTCTTTTGTACAGAGCTGTTGAATCAACTAATCACGAAATTACCCTCAACGACATCCTGAATTCAATATCCAATTGGTGCGACATTTGGGGAATGAAGCTTAACCAAACCAAAACAGTGTACATGCGCATAACTAATACAAAATGTCCTCTTATGTTCAATTACTCTGTAAAGGGAGTCGAAATTTCTCACACCACTAGCTTTAAATATATCGGCTTAACGCTCACAAATAATCTAACCTGGTCAGTGCATATCGACAAAATCTGTGCATCAACACGCCTTAAGCTCGGCCTCTTACGGCACAAACTGAAAAAATCCCCCTCCCATGTTAAACTTCTTGCATATAACACGCTATCAGGCCTCGTCTTGAATACGCGTGTATCGTTTGGGACCCGTACACTAAAAACGACATTAACAAACTTGAACGAATTCAGAGGCTGGTTGTACGGTTTATATATAATCGTTGCCGCCGACATGACTCGCCTACCACTCTAATGCAAACAAAGAACATCATGACGTTACAGAGCCGCAGAAAAATAACAAGACTAAAATTTCTTTATCAGCTTTGGAACCGAAAACTTGCACTCGAGCCCGCTCCTTATCTAAACCTTTTGCCCCACAGACTTACTAGGAAGTTTCACCCTCTTAAATTTTCCTCGATTTTTGCACGCACAAACAAATTCAAAAATTCCTTTTTATCGCGCACCATAAGTGATTGGAATGTCTTGCCAGCCGAAACCTTCTTATCAAATAATGTTCCTCAGTTGTTTAACCAGCTCGTTGAATAAAATGAAACGGTGCCATTATCCTGTGATTGGTTTTCTATATCTAGTTGTGTAAAATCTGAGCTACGGTACTGTGCATGATCATTGCTGCCTTGCTTCGCGTTTTTTTTTTCTTTTTTTTCTTTCTTTTTTTTGCCTTGGTCCCTACCGTCTTATGTGCCATATGTCTGAAATATGCACTGATTAGCCCTCTCTTGTTCTCTGGTATTTTCTTCGATTGTTCACTGCTTATTTCTTCGTGCTTGCAATTTATATTTCTTTTTTCTTCCTGTCTTTATCTTGTTTAAAACTGGTTTTCATCAATGATATATAAACAAACCACTCCTGCTTGGGCCGCCCGAGGCCTGCAGTATTGTATAAAAAAATAAAAAAACACCCGCAGATGTCGAGAGAGAGTGTTCGCTCTCACCTGGGCACGCGCCGACGCCAGTGCGTCTGCAGCGGCTATGACGCAACACAATCCACCACAATCCACTTCAATCCAATCCAAATCCAATCCAAGCCAAGCCTATCCAATCGAATCCGATCCAATGCCGCTCGCGAGAGAGTGTTCGCTATCGGAAAGGAGAGGGGTCGAGCGGAGGAGAGTGCGGACGCCGACGACGACGACGGACGCACGCAAGAAGGACAGGGCCGCTGACAAGAGATGCTCTCAGCGTCGCATCTAAAATCAAAAGGCAACAGCAACAAAAGGTTCCGCGTGACGTCCCGCGTTCTGCTTCGAACGGTTAAGTAGTAGGGAAACGTGGTTCTATAAACGTTGTAGTAGGGTGTCTCGATTCACACGCGTCTCCGCCGTACGACCACCCGACTTGGAGCCGTGACACGCGGTAAATTTAAATTGGCTTGAGCAAACTTCTAGCTAGTTATCTTGGAAGGACGAGACGGGCGACGGGCATGAGAGGGCATGAGATGTGAGTGGGAAAGAGAAGGGATGCATTTACTTGCAAGGGGCGCGACACGACTATGGTCTTTCGCAGTCTTGGGCAGTAACTAGTTACTAGTAACGAGTTACCAATAACTAGTTACTTTTTTCAGTAACTTGTAACTGTAACACTGTTACTTTTTTGTAAAGTAACTGTAACGAGAAATATCGTTACAGTTATTTTATTTCTATAAAAGAATTATCCAACAGCCACATTCCTTAACGACCGATGTACAGTTTGCGCGTTTCACTTTTTCGGCCTTTCTTCCGCAGAACCTTCGTCTACTTCATCTATGCCAGCTCACTCCCTTCGCATGGGTGAAAAACATCTGGACTAGAAATGTTTAGGCGTGCACGTGTGCGTGGTGTCTCACGCGGTCTACTAAGGGCTCGAAGTTTTTAAGTCTAAGCTGCAGTATTTTCCTCAGCAGCACGACATCGCTCTCACCCAGGCCAAAAATAACGCTGCGACGCACCATTTTCACCACATCTGGAGTGCAGTAAAAGTGTTTGACACAAAGGCGAACAGGAAAACAAACACCCACAAACGCCGCACAACGCACTGAAACCTTTGCACTTTCGCGGAAGCCTGGAAAACCTCCGGTCAGGGTGTTGCTTTCTCATTAGCGACGTGCAGCCCCGTTTGAATGGCCATAAAACGCCGCGGGGAGTCTCTCGGCGGCCTCGCGCTCGTCCAGCCCTATGCGCACTGTAGAGCGTTCGATTCACAAGTCGCAGTTGCTTGCGACCATTGCGCACTTTAGAGACCCCTGGCCGTATTTGGGTCCACGCGTTTGGGACCCCTGTCTAGAGGCTTCATTGAGCTGTCAACAGTGCTCGAACGAGGTCGAGGAAGTAATAAATTTCATTCCCCTCCACAAATACGACGACCCCAATGATGGTGGCCCCAGAGTGCCCTCACACCAGCCGGCATCTTGGCCGGCACACGTCTGACCACACTGCCACTGCACGAACAAATGTTCTTGGAAAGCCTCGCGACTTCGTTTCGAGTGCTGTGGCCGAAACGAAAACAGTAGCTACATCTGCTTCTGAATGTTGGGTGCAAGGAATACTTGGGCGAGCTTCGTTCGGCCTACGCCTCGAAGCAACCGAAGGGAGGGGTTCCTGGGATCGGCAACGTGATTGCTGTGGAAGGCTGGGATTGTAAGAGCAGTGTTTTCCGTTCTAAACGGCAAAATCCGCCTTTGTGAGGACAGAGGGGAGGAGGGGCAGGGGGAAAACAGTAAAACGTTAATTTCTGTTTCTATTTTCCTTAGAAATATCGTGTCTCATTCCGGAGATGGGGGTGGCTGGGGGTTGGGGCGGGAGAACGACTCCGAGGGCACACGGACAAACGTCGCTTCGGTAATGGCTCAAATTGGTCTCGGTCTCCGACCACAAGTACGAAATAAAAAGTTAACGAAGCGCTTTTTCTGAGTTTCTTTCAAAACCACATCGAAAACTGATGTGCTCCCACGCCCGTTTTCCCTTTCCTCCAAGTGCCTTCAGCCACTTCCGCCCCCCCTTTTCCCCTTCTCTCTCACTACGCGGGGCGGTCAAGCGACGGAATTTTAGGCGAATATAAATTAAGTTGACATGAAAGATTGTTTCGGCTGTGTTGTCCTCCAGCTCGTATAGTATAAGTTCGGCCTCTCTGATTCTAACATTGAACAACAACTAATTATATGCTACCATGATATTTGCAAATAAATTTCTTACAGCGAGAGTGCAGCAACAAAAAAAAAACTCCCACCTCCGACTCGCGGGAACCGCTCTGTAGATGCGACGCATAGGGGGTTCACGTTGCAGCGTTGGACAGCGGAGGAACGGCGCTGGAACGATGGAGCGGAGCGGCGCAGGCACCGCGTTTTAGAGCGGGCATAACGGTGAGGGGACGCGCCGGCGCCAGTGCGTCTGCCGCGGCTATGACGCAACACAATCCAACACAATCCACTTTAATCCAATCCAACTCCAAGCCAATCCAAGCGAATCCAATCCAATGCACCTCGCGAGAGAGTGTTCGTTATTGGAGAGGAGAGGGGGTGAGCGGCGAAGAGCGCAGCTCGCGCGGCGAGGAGAATGGGGGAGGGGCGGATGCCGACGACGACAACGCCGACGACGCCGGATGCAGGGACAAGGCGAGTGAATGAGATGCAGTCGCTTCTAAAATAAAGTTCATTATGAGAAATAGAAAACTTTCCGTAATAAAAAAAAATGAGGCGTACACAACGGTTGTTGGTTTGGGCATGAGTGTGCATCATTTTAGGTTCCCCTCGTGTAGTCTTTACTACGTGTAATTTTTACTACCTGCGTGCCTTTGTACGTTTCTATTAAATAAGCCAAATCTTTTTAGCTATTACTTAGTTTTATACAGTAACGGAAAAGTAACGACGTTACGTTTTGGAGTAACTGTAATTGTAACTAGTTACTTTTGGGAAAATCCGTAACTGTAACTCTAACAGAGTTACTTTATTGGGTTAGGTAACTGTAACTGTAACACTTACTTTTTTTCAGTAACGTGCCCATGACTGGTCTTTCATCGACATTTGCAACGAAAGGAGCAGATACGCGGCCAATTTTAAAGATGATAGTCTTTCTTGGGCTACTTAAACCCAGAAATTTTGGTCTGTCTGTATGTCTGTCTGTGTGTCTGTCTGTGACTCGATTCAGCCACCCGGCCAAAGTAAAACAATGCCTGCGCAATAGTCTTATATAGTCACAGCTAAATCTACCCGCCTCAGTCCGGTGTAATGTTCATGCTTGTCAACATTGTTGAAGAACAAGACCTTCGCAAATATAAGACAACAAATCAATACAGAAGTGATATTTGCAGTGTTCCTTTATAAAAAATCATACATGCTTGACTTTGGCGAAACTAAATACTTTATCAACTGCAGAAAAAAATTCACTTTGCCGTCGCCTGCTGTCGCCCGCACCACTGTAGCTTCTGGCGCCATTTTAAGAAATCAACCGGCAACAGCTACGAAAGGTTCCACTAGAAAGGTTCCACGTTCTGCTTTCAGCGCACGTGGAGTAGGGAAATGCGGTTCTATAAACGTTGAAGTAGGGCGCCTCGATTCACGCGCGTCTTCGCCGTACGGCAGCGTTGGCATCGAGACACCCGGTTTGGAGCAGTGGAACGCGGGAAATTTAAAATGATTTAAGCAAACCTTTGGAGTCTTTACCTTGGGAGGAGCGCGACGCAAGAGGAACAACATGAGAGGTGAGCGGGAAAGCGAAGGGAGGCAGTTACTTGGCAAAAGTCGATGAAGACTATCGTCTTTCATCGACATTTGCAACGAAAGGAGCGGATACGCGGCCAATTTTTTTTTTTTTGTAAAACTACGACTGATGGTTATCCATGGTACCTGCTGAGGTAAACCTTCGCGTGGTTATTTAGTCGTTTGAGCAGTCTAACGGGATATCTTTTTAAGGTACTTCTTGTTCTGTTATCGTGCTGAGGTACTATAAGCAAAGCGCTGACAAGGTGCAAGAGGCTGGCCATGACCGCTCTTCCCGCGTGACGTTCATTCCTCGTTGGGATAGTGACTATGCCTGTATATAGCAGCATCTATTCTCTTCCTTCTTGTTGGACTGTCGCGTTGTGTAAGCGAAGAAACATGGGTTGCACTTTGCGAGCGTGTGCATCCGGCAAGTTCTCACCACACTGCTCAAGATACTGTACTTATAGCTAATCATACAAAAATTACAGCTTTTCTCTTAAGCCACCTGTTTTATAGAAACCCGTCTATTGATAAAACCGGTGATATCGAATTCTTTACAATTACACAAAGATCTAATAGGACAAAAAAACGCACTGGGTCTAATAGTATCGTTGTTTTCTGCAGCCAATTGCACTATGATTATTTAAAGGATGTCTCCATAAAATTGAGAGCTCCAGAGTAATGCGCAAAAGTTGGCTGCTTCGCCATGACGCGCTTTGGTGCGCGGAGTCCGCTCAAGATTGAGTCATTGGGAGTAGCGGTATACAGCAGCGCTGTAAATATCATTGGTTCGTTAGTATCATTTGAGCGCCATCGGAGTTCCAATATAACCTGTATATATTCACTACTGCGTGCGCCGTTACCCAGGTGCAGCTAGCTTCAGCGAATTCCGGCTTTGCCCGCCCTCAAAACACTTCCTTTAAAAGGTGCTCCACATCAAACACCTTTAGTCTACGGCAAAGATAGCATTACAAAAAGCAGCGAAGGAAATAAAGTAGCGCTGGCTGATAATTACAGTAGGAATTTGTGGCAATCAGGCAGATATTGAAAGAAAATTTGTGCCGGAGGCAGCACCAGCTGCAATGCAAGGCGATGGTATAATTGTATGACATTAATTGCCTGTATTTTTTTTTCTGCGTGTGCACGCAACAAGACTTCTCCATAAAGGCACCCTGCAACGCTCTTTCAGCAGTGGAAATGAAGCTGCGCAACGGTTAGATTACGCTGCCAGGAATACCTGAGGGCAAATATTGCAGGTGCACGTGAAGCGGTGAGCACGCAAATCACTGTGAAAGAGGCGAAAAACAAACCGCGCTCTCTTCAGTTACCTTAGTTACGCGCCACTGAATTACATTATTAAAATGGTGGCTGTCCTATTATTGCCTGTTGCTGGTCAACTTCGTGGTTTATTTCTCCCATTTGACGTGACGATCACGCGACGTCGGCGCTGTGCACACACCTGTTGTATGCCTGAATCTGTACGAACAGTTTTGGCGCTTCTTTTGTGTAGTCAGTGTGCGCGGAGTCTGAAAGACGAACTCAATACTTTCCAACACCAATTAACTCGACAACAAACGCTTATTGCTTCAAAAAATTCCTACCAGCCCGAGCGCGCGCTTGCGAGCAGGCGTCACTGCCTGCTTTTTTTCAGCAGCAGACCGGAAATGGACCCTTCCAAGTTGCTGAGGAAAGAGAAAACTCCCCGGTGTGTCATATATCGAAGGCCATCGAAGAGAACGCCACGAGCCACCCCCGTCTTCGGTACACTGCGCGCAGCTTTAATAGCGTAGTACGCGGTCGAGTTGAGAGGGAACGATTAAGGTACGTCCTCACTTGCGGCTCTCCTCGCCCGCAGCGCCGTGCGCGCAGAAACGCCGCCGCTTTTTAAGGCCACACTACTGGGAGCGCCCGGCCCGAAAGCGGCGGCGGCGGCTGTGCAAACCGGTCCTCGCCCTCTCAGTCGGAGGAGTAGGAAAGAACGGATCTGAGAACTCACCGTCTCTCCACGCCAGCCAAGCTCCCCGAGGAGAGCACTGACCTCGCAGCTCACGTGACCCGGGCGCTCATTGGCTCGTTGAGTTTTGCACAAAGCGGCTTGCCGCGAAAATGGGTCTGGAGCCATCCTTGCGCGGCAGAGGAATCTTGCCGCGAAAGGGCGTTTTGCGGCGCGCGTTTATGCGCCCGGCGCCGCAAGTGAGGACGTACTTGTAGTGGCGGCGTGTGCCGCCGATAAATGAACGACTAGACAACTTGAGTGCCCACCGGAACAAAAAGACCCTTTATTCCAACTTGCGCATGCTTATATACCTAAACAACACTGGCGCCATCTGCGGCAGTGATCGGGGAACCGAAACCAAATAGACAAATATACAACACATTCCCTTCCTTAAAAACAGCTATATGGATTAGTAATGTAGTAGGTTAGTACGTTAGTACATATGCAAAAATACTATTCAAAAATACAAACTGTACAATGAACATAGCTATGTAGTACTACAAAATCACATCATTCACAAAAGAAATCCACCACACTGGATATGTCCGTTCCATTCGCTTTAGCACAACTTCGCTTGCTACACGTTGTAGCCATAACGCTCTGGTGGTAGTCTCTTTCTTGGTGGTTGCACCCTGCGTTGCTGTGTGACTGCTCCTGGAGCCTTGGCCGACTGCGTCGCAGCAGGCGACCTGTGCGCCTGCGCAGCCGACGGAGACGTGGGTGCCTGCGCAGCCGAAGGAGCAGCAGCTGAAGTCGTCGTAGTTATCTCTGGGGTGGGGCCCTCACATGTAGGCAGAGATCCTCCTGCCCTAGCTGTACCGTTTCCTCCCCACGTATAAAGGGCGGCAGAGGCTCGTGGCACCTTTGAGAACTTTGATGCATTCCACGTTTTGCCGTCAGCCAGGCGGAAAGAGGATGGTCCCTTCCTGCTGATCACTTCTCTTGGGCGGCTGAATTCTAGGTCGCCTTTAAATCTAGTAGTGGGTTTCTTCACTCTGACGAAGTCACCAACGTCAACTCTGGTTTATCTTGCAGTCCTCCGAGCGTCCGTGTGTCGTTTGCTGCTTTGTTGCTTTTGCTTCACCCGCTCACGTAAACGCCGGAGTTCCAAGTGAGGATCATCAAAGAAGGTGACCGACGGATGCCCGACGACATCCACCCTATTTCTTGGCAGCCGCCCGTGTAGCAGAATAGCTGGAGCCCTTGCCGTTGAAGCATGCGGTGTGCATCGGTAAACACCCAGGTACTCTGTTACCGCCTGGCGCAATGGTCGCTGCTCAAGAACCGCCACTTGAATGAAGCTTTTTAATACTCTGTTAAAGCGCTCCACTTGGCCGTTCGCTTGTGGATAGTATACTGACGAATGTTTGACCTGGATGCCAGGATCTTGAAGAAATGCCTCAAACTCCCGAGATGCAAACTGTGGACCGTTATCGCAAATAACCTCTTCTGGGTAGCCTTCGTGCGCGAACACGGATACTAAGAAGCGTATTACTGTGCTGGTTGTTGTCTCGCTACAGAAATGCACTTCGGGCCATTTGGAATAATAATCGACAAGCGTGATTGCATACCTGCAATCGTAGGGCGCCCTCTTAAATGGGCCTACAATATCCATGCCTAGTTTGAGCCACGGCTGCTCTGGAAAGGGGACCGGTTGCAAGGGTGTAGCTCGCACCTTGACGCTCTTGTCTGCTTCCTGGCATATGCTACACATCTGGATAGCTAGCTCGACTTGGCGGTCCGTGCCCGGCCACCAATGCTTTTCTCGCAGCCGCGCTTTTGTTCGCAGCACTCCGGGATGCGACTCATGTGCTGCAGCGATTACCTGCTGCGTGAGTGACGTGGGAGCCACAAGCCGTTCGCCACGCAAGATCAGATTGTCTACCACAGAAAGTTCGTCACGTACTTTGAAGAAAGGCTGAAGCTCGGCCGATAAGGATTTGTGTGCCGGCCATGACGATTGCACATAGAGTTTGCTTTGTTGCAGTGTGCTATCCTGCAACTGGGACTGCTCAAACTGCGTCGCTATTAGTACAGCTCGAGCGAACGAAAGAGAAGACCCTTCAAGCAGCAACCGCTCGCGCAAATTCCGAGATAATACGCCCGCAACGAACTGGTCACGCAAGGAATCTTCCTGAGAAGGAAAAGAGCACGTAGCAGAAAGCTCACGTAACGCGGTAATGTACTCATTAGAGAGTTTTAGCATAGCGGCTCCCGTACGCTACGCTAAGGTTAGCGGGTAGCGGGAACGGACTGCGCATGCGCGCGCGGGGAGTGCGAGGAGGTTGCCCCTCAGCGGAGGGAAAGAGCGGGCATGGCGAAGGCAGGCCGCGCGGAACTAATCCACCCCACCGTGACGAATTTGCTCTCCCCAGTCGCGCCCCGCTACCCGCCGCCGTAGCGCTAGCGGACGGAGCACGCTATGCTAAAACTCTCTATTGATTGCTTCACCGACTTGCTGCACGCGCCTACCGAAACGGTGCCGTTCGACCACAACATTGGTTGTTGTCGTGAAGTGCGCATGCAGCGCTGCGACAGCGGTATCGTACGATGACGCATCGTGCTTTGTCTGAGAAGTGTCCTTGACAGCTCCAGAATCTGTATCAGTAGTTGGCTCGCCGGGCTTAGCGTTGGCCGAGGATGGAAGCGGCAGAGTGTAAAATATGCGCTGGCCTTCGACACCCAGGCTGTGGAGTAGGAGAGCCTTGCGACGGCCCGGCGACCACTCCGAAGCACCCGATGCGAGCAGAAAATTCTCGAATATGCGGATCCATTGCGGCCAGGGTACGGCAGGACGGCCAGGCGTGGGCAGGAACGGGGGCGGTGGTGCCAGTCCGGAAGCACTCATGGCGGTGAAAACAGTTGGCGGAAATCACGAAAATCACGCCCCCTCCTAAACGAGCATCCTCGTCGCCAATGTAGTGGCGGCGTGTGCCGCCGATGAATGAACGACTAGACAACTTGAGTGCCCACCGGAACAAAAAGACCCTTTACTCCAACTTGCGGATGCTTATATACCTAAACAACACTGGCGCCACCTGCGGCAGTGATCGGGGAACCGAAACCAAATAGACAAATATACAACAGTACTATAGGCGCCATTTTTCATATCGCGTAGCTCTGAGATGGTGAATCGATTTTGATAATTCTTGAGGTAAAGACTGTTGGGACACTAGATTTTACTCCAAAATACGTTCCGACTAGTCGATGGTAAGTGCTGCAGGGCCCCTTTAACAAAACCTGCGGATCTGCCTTCTTGGCCTTCAATTCAGAATCAGAATCATAAAAAGAGTTTACTTGTTCGTTGATTATGTATACATGCGTGACAATACCGAAGGAGGTCCCAGAGCTAAGGGCTGAAACGGCACCTTCAGCCCTTAGGAAAGTGGCTTCTCCGTTCTGGAAATTTCCCACTCGCGGAATCGCTTGTCTTTTCAGCACGTCTTTGCAAAACGCTAACAGTATTATTGGCTACCGACTACTTGAAGGAAATTTATTAAAGAGCCTTCAGCCCGCCGCGGTTGCTCAGTGGCTAAGGCGTTGCGCTGCTGAGCACGAGGTCGCGGGCTCGATTCCCGGCCGCGGTGGCCGCTTTTCTGGTGAAGGTGAAAAGCAAAAACTCCTGTCTGTACGAGATTTAGGCGCACGTTCAAGATCCCCAGGTGGTCGAAATTGATCCGGAACCCTCCACTACCGCGCGCCTCATGTCTGCGTTGCGTCCGCGCGTTAAACCCAACAATCAACCAATCAATCAATCAATCAATCAATCAATCAATCAATCAATCAATCAATCAATCAATCAATCAATCAATCAATCAATCAATTAATAAAAAATAGCCTTCAAAATTACCTTCTTGCAGGCAGGCTTCGTACAGTTGGAAGAGCGGTGACAGTTGAAGTATCGGTTTTTCTGAAATAAGAGTGGTAATCGTTAATCAGGGAGCGAACCACTCTTGATCCGGTTAATTATATTTCGTTCACATACGCGACTTCTAAACACATCCTACAAAAAACGTTGTTCCACAAGACGTTTTTATTATTTAGTTATTTATTTATTTAGTTATTATGTACAGCGAACAATCGTTAAGACGTTCTCGGTTAAAAGGAATTCTCGCTTGTGCCGAGCAATGCGGGAACGTTTGTTTGATTTTTCAAAGAACCAGTGCGAACAAAAATTCGCTTAAGACGAACAGCGTTGCACGCACTCTATTGTTAAGATAAACCACTCTCGGGGTGACCACTACGGCTGGCAATTCTGTAGCGAACATTGCAGTGTTGGCGTGCCGCGGCGGGGCAGTCACGCGATCACAGGGAAAGAAAAGTAATAGAAAACAACAGCGCGAAGCAAATCCGCGCCGTGGAGGACTGGTAGTACGCGCATAAAGCTGCCACTTGTCCAAACCGTCAAACCGCGGAGCCAGCGGGAAAGGAAAGAAAAAAGAGTGAGGGTGAATTTGATTTGTGGCCGCTCTTCTCTGGAGGAGAGAGCGCACAACTAGGAGGATAACTTTATTTAAAGCAAAGACGGAGACTTCCTGTTCGCGAAGTAGTAGCTTTCCTGACCAATGCCGTTTCTCAGCGGAAGCATGTAAGTTCGCGTCGGTTCGCGTCGCGAGTACTAACGCATCACCGTCGAGAAAGTGAGATGTTCCCTTTCTGCCTCTGCGGAGTTGTCTCTTGAGGTAGCGGGTGGACGCTCCCTCTCGCCGCTTGGACTGGCAAAACCAGGCAAGAACTCTTGAAGACAGTCTTCCATCAAGTGGCGTACTCAAATAAACTTTGTCTTTTTTGTTCATTGCAAGCGTACTTTATTCACGGTCCTGGAGCAAGATATTGGCGTTCACCTTGGCGTGTTGCCGATTCTTTTTTGTGGAGGCTTCTGATAAGGCGAATTCCCGATAAGACGAAGAAACCGTCATGATCCCTTGGAGTTTGTTTTAATGGGAGTTCTGTGTATTTGCTTATTTGTTTAAGCAATGCTTTTTGCCCTTTTTGAGCTGGTACAGGGCGGGTGGATTCACACATTTTGTCAACACATATTACTTATAATAGTTCTGATAAATCAAGGAGACAAATGTAGGACCATTATTCAATTCTGTCAAATTCACCATGCCTATGGGGGCCGAGAACATAAAGTAACTGTTTATTTTGTTCTGATATGTAAAAGCCGCGTACAGTAAGCGCCGTAGTTATTACTTGTTGTACAACGACATTGACGGGCGGTGACTGTGCGGAGTTATAACAAAAATACAGAGGCTATCGCTAGGCCAGAATACCACGACGACAAACCGATCAGCGTAATTAAACTTCTTACTTTCTGATCTCTTTTCATCCAACTGCGATTCTGCATCACTCTTGGTTCCTGCAAGATAGATACAAATGTGCTGAATTTTACAGTGAGGCCTGGAAAACTTTAACCGTAGTGTCGTGCGCCGCTCATTATCCTCACTTTAATGCATGAAGAACCATGAGCGTGCACACCACAATTTTCACCGCAGAAGCATATGATATGTTCCTTGTCGTACAGCACATTCTTCAAAAACTAATTCCTAAGTGTCATCTGTACAGACTCCTTTTGCGTTGCGCGTGCGTTGACATCCCATATACCCACAAAAAACCACATTGCCCATCTAGTTCTTGATGTCTTAATGTCTGTGTATGCTAAAAATGTTCAACTAATCCTGTGCTGGGTTCCAGGTCATGCTGGGATTGCTGGGAACGAGACGGCGGATCAAATAGCCGCCTCTGCTGCACTTACAAATAGAGTGGACATAACAACATTACCCTACACGGCCTCAAGCCACACAGACTACACCTTCGCAAAAAATGGCAAGCAGACTGGAGTACAGAGACATACAACAAGTTACGCATAACGAAACCACGCTTAGGACGATAGACTACAGACTCACACAACACAATCAAAGAGGTTACTCTAGCTGCATTACGAATCGACCACACACATGCGACACACTCCCACCTGCTCACTAGCTCTCCAAGACCCCTGTGCAGCAGGTGTGGAGAGGGCCTATCTGTAATTCACATCCTTACTCAATGCACAGCATTCAAAACAACACGACGCAAACAATTTCCAGAGCTGTTCATGCAACACATTCCAGTAGCCCCACCTTACTTCGTTGCCCACGAGCCATGTTGTCTGTTAATCGCGTTTTTGTTTTTATGACAGATTTTTACCCGCTATTACATGTCACCCAAAGTTTTACCTGACCCCAAACACCAGTCACCTTTATCACCTATCTTCTGTCATTTTTTTTACTGACATGATTTATTGTGTATATGGTATCACCAGTGTCAGTAATAACAATATTCAGGGCGCTCTTTGCCCTTTTTGGCGGCACGTCCTGTGGAACGCCGAGCGGTTGCGCCCCACATGTGCTCCCGCTGTTTTCTGCTCTGTGCGCGTAAATAACGCGTCCCTGGCACCGTCTTTGATTTTGTTTTGTTTATGAGTATGCGCTGACTTGACCGACACCAAGATTGGCCCGATCAGCCTACCAGACCTTCGGAATCGACCCCGCCAGTACCGTACCCCCCGGCAGGCGCCAGTTAGGCCTAAAGGTCCGGCTGCGACGCCCATCAAGTGTTCTATCAGCCGCAGCTGCTGCGCCCCCAGCGGCTGGCGCTGCTGCCACACCAGCTGTAAGGAATGACGAAGCGCGGACAACAACGACGACGATGAGCCACGAGACTACGCCGCAACAGGTTGCCTACGGACTAAGTGCTCTCCAGAACGAATCGGCAATCCAAATGGCCTCCCTACCACACCAAGCACCGCCCTGCAATGACGTTTCAGAAATGGACAACCGAGAAGATGCCGAAGATGCTGAAGGGCACATGGAAAACTCCGACGAGCCACCAACTGGAGAACACGACGACGACGGCTGGCAGCGCGTCCATCTGCCGAAGAAGAAGAGGTCTACGCGCACAGACAGGGTGAGTCGGACGCGCTACACCTTACAATTGAGACCACTCAACAAAGTCCGAATAAGCAAAATTCCCCGCCAAGCTATAGCCACGGTAATCGGACGCACAGCTCCTAGTGCAGAACTGGCCGAAATGGCCGCGGTAACGTACGACGACGCGGCCAATGGTGCTCATATTGCACTTTATGATGAAAATCATGCTACTCACATCGCGGAAATTGACCACCTCACCGTCCGGCTTAACGGCAAAGTTGAGACAATCGATGTGGTGGTAGAATTGACCCCTTCGCCTAGGAACACTACTCGCGGTGTCATACAAGTCGACCCGCCGATAGCAACGAGACAATTCTAAACTGGTTACGCTGTGAACAAGAAGATGTCATTAAAGTACAGAAAATCGAAAGACAGATCGAGCCATTGTAGCATTTGATTCCCCTACCCTTCCTAAAACAGTCAAATGCTACATGGAATTGGTACCAGTAGCTGAGTACATTTAACTGCCGCAATCTGGGACATATGGCCAAGTTCTGTCCATCTCCGAGGGTGTGTAAAGACTGTGGCCGCTCCCATGCCAAAACCGAGGAATGCGGTTCTACCACGTATTGCGTCGCATGTAAAGAAACCGGACCTTGCCGTTAGCAAGGTCTGCCCGAGTCGCATGCCCAAGAAGGACGAGCGCAGCACTATAGTCAGTTTCGACTAAGAAAGAACTCCCTGATGCGGCTTTGTCAACTGGCCCACGCTCTACACCGCAGGGCGTCACCTGGGCTTCTACTGTAACAAGACCCCCCCCCCCCCCCCCGAAGTTGTCTCCAATTGTCTCTCTGCCCGACAATCACCCGTTGGTGATAGAAAATTTTCAACTTCGCCGCACCGTCTTCGAGCTACGCGCTGAGATGGCAGCCATGAGGAAGGAGCTCACAGCCCTTCGGAACGTCTCAACGCGCCGTCTGTCGGTCTCTCCAGCACCGAATAAGTCCGCCCCTACACGCCGTAGTCGCTCGTGTACGAGTCGTCGCAAGCCTGATTCTGATGCAGCGCTGAAAACGGAAGAGCCTAGCCCAACTCACATCACCGAAGAGATGCTTACACAGCGGGACGCCCGTATGAAGTTCGAATATAACAAGGAGTGGCAAAGAGCTTCAAGTGAAATAGTCGCCCTCCAAGTCGAGGTTACCTCGATTAAAGAAGAACTTCGCTAGTTCATGGAGCTAGTGAAGCAAAGCATTCAAGTCCCCTGTCCCCTAACGCCCTCTCCGAGTGAATATAAAAGGAAGAAGAAGCATTAAACATCCAGTATGTCTTCCTTACACCCCCCAAATCGGTGCATTTTAGAGTGGAACTGCCGTAGCTTTCTACAGTCCGGACCGCTCCTAAAATCTCATGTGTCAACTCTGCGTCCTCTTGTCCTCCTACTCCTGCGAGATACCCAACTACACCACATTCCTGCAAGATACCCAACTACACCACATTCATGGATCCAACTATACATCATTATACTCGATGCCATAATCAAAAAACCCCGGGACAGGCTGCGATCTTAGTGCATAATTCCTGCCGAGCGGTACAACACCACTGAGATGGCGCTTGCAATTAAACCAGAGAAGTCATCATTGCACGTATTACACCCCCGGGCGGTAAACCTATGTTGATTGCGTCGGTGTAATACAAACCGAATTCGGGCGCCATCCCTTCCACTCTGTATGATTGGATACCGCATCTCCTCTCTCTTAATTTTTAAGGCCCCATCATTATAGGGGGAGGGGAGGATTTTAACGCCCGAAATACTCTCTGGGGTTATTCCTCCTTGAACCGCCGAGGCGGGCTCTTAGAGCAAACCCTCGAATTCGCGCACTTGCAACTCCGCAATGAACATAGAGTCCCCACCCGTATAGGCCTCCACCACTCCCAGGGCGATACAGCACCGGACTTCACCATCACCAACCCCGGAGCAGTGAAGACATGGCGCACATTGGACAATACCTGGGGAAATGATCACTACCCGATTCTGCTTCAAATTAACGGCAAGAAATTAAGAACGAGCACGACATATCATCGCGTAAACTGGAACTCTTTTCGCGAGTGATTCGTGGTTGGCCCCCATTCAACTTTGGAAGATTTCGTCGCGTCCTTGAAGATGACCCGTTCGCTCGCTACTGAAACAACCACCAGTACCGCTGAAGTTGACAGACAGACAGACAGACATTGAACTTTATTAGGTCCGGAAGGTCAAACCTAGCGGCCCATAGGACCGTCTAGAGTAGACGCGGGCCGCACCTGCGTGGGTGGCGGGAGGTTTAGGATATCCGCCCTAACGCCATGGTCAATTCTTCCTCTGTGATGAGTTCGGCGTCCTCTTGTAACGCCGGGCACTGCCATAGCATATGGTCTAAGTTACAGTAAGCTGCGTCGCAGAGAGGACAGTGAGGGTCAATTTCCGGGTGAAATAAGCTAAACCGGCTCCTGGTTGGGAAGGAACCGGTCCGGTCTGAAGCATTCTAAAGGCTGCTGACTGTGGGTGTGTGAGAGCAGGGTGGGCCAGCGGGAGTGTTCTTCGCGTAAGTTGGTAGTGTGTGACTACCTCGTTGAACGTGAGTAATGCGTTTCGGAACTCTCCGGGGGCCTCGGGAGCTCGGCCTGTTCGATCGCCGCGGCTGACGGTTTCTCGCGCGCGATCGTGAGCGAACTCGTTGGCGTTGGGAAGGGTGTCGTGGACTCCGTAGCCCATGTGGGCCGGGAACCATGTGATGTTATGGAACGTCTCTTGTTTTCTTCCCTGTAGAATCCTGGCTGCCTCTTTGGCAATAGTTCCTTTGAGGAAGGCTCTTGCCGCCGAGCGGGAGTCCGTGTAGATTTGCTTAAACCGGGTTTCCGTCATGGCGATAGAGAAGGCGATTTGTTCGGCCGTAGTGGCCTTTGGTGCATAGAAGGACGCCGAGGTGACGAGGTTTCCTTTGACATCCACCGCTGCCATGCCAAACCTGCCCGAGCGGCCGTACTGGGCGACATCCACGAACAGAGCTTTGGCCGATCCTGTATTTGCGAGCTGTAAGATGGTTCGGGCCCTGGCTCGCCTTCTCCTCTCGTTATATTGGGGATGTACATTCCTCGGTAACGGGTCTACCTGGAACGTTTCCCTCACCGTTACGGGGATCTGTGCAGTGTGATCCACAAAATCTTCATTCAGGTAGCCGATGTATCCAAGAATCTTCCTGCCAGCCTTGGTGGAAAGCAGCCTCTGTTCTTGCGCGGTTCTTTGCGCTTCTGCGATTTCGACCAGTGAATTGTGGATGCCCAGTTGTTCCAACTTTTCCGTGCTGGCGGATAAGGGGATACCGAGCACCCTCTTTATGCTCTTCCTCATGAGCGTATCGACTTTACTCTCTTCCGTGCGGGACCAGTCGAGGGCACTCGCCACGTAGTTAATGTGGCTCATTAGAAAGGCGTTGTACAGTCGCAGGAGGTTGCGCTCGGAGAGGCCACCCCTGCGGTTGGAGACGCGCATCATGAGTCGGATCGTCGCTTCCGTTTTACTGGTCAGGTTCTCGATGGTCTTGGTGTTGTTCCCTCGACTTTGAATGAGCATACCGAGTATCCTTATGACATCAACCTTCGGTATGACGGAGCCGTCTCTCGTGCACAGCTCGATGGCCGCTTGATTGGGGTGCGGTTGCCCTGCTCCGCCCTTACGGTTGGACCGGTATAACAGGAGTTCCGACTTGCCCGGCGACAGTTTTAGTCCCGTGTCCTGAAGGTACTCTTCTGTGATCCCTAGCGCCGTTTGCAGGGCTTCTTCCGTCTGAGCTTCCGAACCACCACGGCTCCAGACCGTGATGTCGTCCGCATACAGAGCGTGATTGATTCCGGGGATACGTCTCAGCTCGAGGGACAGGTCCCGCATACCGCTGAAGTTGACCGCCTGGATTCGCGCATGGTTCAACTTCTTCGCAAGGTGAACCGCAAGCGTTATAGAACACAGGGCAAACGTCACCATCATTTGATGCAGTTGAAACATCATTACCGTGTTATTCGGGAATATCAAATTAAGCTTCAAAGTGAAAATTGGCACAATTTCTGTCAGGAACTTGGCCACGAGATCGGACTCTCTCGACTATGGCGCATTTTTTGCGGTATGAGTGGTCGTGCGAAGACCCGCCTCCCCATACTGGACAAGATGTGTCTTCAAATGGACTGCCGTCAAGTGGAAGACACCCTTATCCACACATTTTTTCCGCATGCTATGGGTGATCCTTCTACTCTCCTGGCTCTTCCTGTGATCGACATCGACCACTCACTTCAAGAACTTCATTCCCCTTTTACCATGGGAGAATTACAGATCGCCATTTCGCAGGGAAGGCCAAAGTCGGCGCCGGGCCATGATCTTGTCAAGTGGCAAGACCTCCGCAATCTCCCCCCGCAAGGCCTACATGTTCTACTGCAATTGGTGAACAAGCTATTGTACTCAGGGGAGGTCCCTGACTCCCTCCGGGTCACCATCATCCGCCCTATTCCCAAACCCGGCAAGGATTCTAGCAATCTCCAGAACCTCCGCCCTATTTCACTAACACCAGTCATCTGTAAGGTTATTGAATGACTTATCAATAATAGGCTTGTTTATCATCATGAGCGTACAGGCTGGTTTCATCCTGCACTCACAGGTTTTTGTCCTCACATTGGCACTCAGGATTACTTGTGGCTGCTTGGACGTGTCACTAATAGAACATCCCGCAAGGAATTGCCTGACTATGTCCTCGCACTAGATATCCATAAAGCCTTTGAAAACGTTAGTCAGCCGGCCATTCTACAAGAACTCGCACTTGCCTTTCCGAGTCAGAAGGCTCAAGCCTGGGTTCGGAACTTCCAGCAGCACCGCTCAATTCGTCTCAACCCCCAGACACATCAGCCTACCACTTACTATCTTGATAGGGGTGTCCCTCAGGGATCAATCTCGGGGCGCCCACTTTTTAATCTTGCGATGAATCGCGTGGCTCGTACTCTGGAGCAAGACACTGCCGCCCGGTTTGCTTTCTACGCGGACGATGTCGTGGTATGGACCGAGGCCAGCGATTTGCCTCCCAAAGAGCCCATGCAGAGTGAACTGGAAGCTGCGATCTCCAGCCTGGAGAACAGCTTGTCCCGCTTCCAGCTCCAGTTATCTCCTGCCAAAACGCAACTGCTCAGCGTCGACAGTAAACGTGCAACGAATAAGGACCAGACCATCTCTCTTAAAGTAGGAGACACTCTAATAGAGTCTCACAATGACACTATTCGTCTACTGGGTCTTACCATTAGCAGTTGCAACAGCCCGAAACAATGAATAGCCCAACTTACGAAGACCTGGCGCCCTACTTTACACCTGGTCACCAGGTTGTCCAGTAAATATCGCGGGGCACACCCACACCCTTGCACCATGCTCGCTCGCGCAGTGGCACATGGACGATTATGCTACGGCTTCCCAGTGTACGATCTACGTCCGTCCCATGTTAATGACCTTCACAAGCTAAATCGCCATCTTCTCCGTGCGTTTAGTGGCCTTCCTAACTTCACGCGAGTCGATATTATGGATAAAGTGGTCCCTCTTCCGCCCCTTCATACCATTATAGAGGAAATAGAGCTGCGATTCCAGAATCATGCGGAGCATTCTCCTCAGGGACGAGTGCTCACCGAATGGAATCAGCTACAAAGTAATTTTACCCAAACGAACTTTCCACCGCCCATTCCTGCGTGGGAGCGACCTTCAAGCGACCCTGCGTGGGAGCGACCCGCGTCGCAGAACAATTAGGAGAACTCATCAAACTATCCAAGAGCAGTATGTTCGAACCCTCGTCAACGACACGGCCGAAGATGAGGCGCACATTTACACGGACGCTGCGGTTGACGGAAGAACGGCGGCCATAGCCTGGACCTCTACAGATATCCCCCAAATAAATGGATCCCGTCACGTCTCCAATACATACGGGCTTGTGGAAGAAGTGGAACTACTGGGAATTTTGTGAGCAATCCGGCACATTGGCGAATATTCCTGCACACTCTCCATTAAGAAGTTCAGAATAATCACGGTCTCCCACGTCGCACTTCGGGAGCTGAACCGTGCGTTTGCGCTTATAGCACGGCGACCCGAATTCTGACTTCGGTACGCGACCTACACGAATAAGGCTTCACGATTCGCATCGCCTGGACACCGGGACACACCATGAGTGCACATGGCAACCTTTGGTCACATGCTGCTGCCAGGGAGCGACTTCAAGCACATCCCGCGGTTCCCAATGCACCAACTCCCTCCCTCCAGACGGATTGGCAACCTCGGCTTCGGTATCTAAAGAAACTAAGCAGACAACGCCTGCAAGATGCGACACCGGACTGAGTCCTCGACCTTCTAAAGCCTCTTTCACGCTCGGGGGAAATATTCGCAAACAGTCTACGCCAATGCGGCCTACACCACTCACGTCATTTACAAATGGACAGCCCCTGCAGGGTCCGAGCTCCACCACTGCCCACACTGTGGTTGTGATGGCACACCAAATTTTTTTCATCTAATCTGGCTCTGTCCCACCTTCGACAGAGGCCGTGAGCAGCTTTTAGCCATTGGCCCAGTACCTACATCCGAATCCGAACACATACGCCGGGTGCGGGAAGATCCACCAACTCTGAAAATGATTACTGAATGCGCTCTTCAGAATGGTCTCTTTAAAATGGTGTAGCAGCTTTCCGACTCCCCTAGAGCGCACCAAGCACGCTCCATCTGCCCGGTTTGTGTGCGAAAAGTGAGCAGAAAACAAGCTAGTGAACTGTGAACCGCATATGAACAGCGAGCATGCGCATTAATATGCAGAGAAAGAGAACTGTGTGAACAGGGACCACCGCTGAACTGCTCTTTCCCCCACCTTTTTACCTCTCTCCCCCCCAGGGCATCTGGCCTCCTTACCTCAATAAAGCAATTCTCTCTCTCTTTGCTCTTTGCTGGCCATGCGCCATTAAAATCAAGTCATCATCATCGTGTTTGCGCTACCTAATTCCACAGGCAGAGTGGCGATACATCAGGTCACAGCTTTCCCAGAATTAGTTTTCGGTGGCTAAAGTGACCCTTCTACTCACATACCGTCACGTTCAACCCACGCAATATTAGATCAACTAATGCGGCAATTACATCACCGCATCTCGTGCTGAGATAGCGCGGCAGTAACACACCGGACCTCTACTCTGAACACCCGTGTTCAATTCCCATACAGACACAGTTGTGTTTCTTATTTCCTCTTTAAAGCGGCAGCAATTTGCTTTACCGAAAACATTACCCCACCTTCCCCCGAGGGGAACCCTGTGGAAATGCGACGCATCTTGGGGGTTCACTTGGTGTTTCCGTTGGTGTGAGGAACGCGTATGATGTATTCTTTATTTAACACGCGGCGTAACGTTAACGATGACGGCCTTGTGGTCGCTGAAGTGTACGGGTAGTGGATGGTGAAGTAACAGGACCACCGCGCAATCTGCAGCGAAGATTAGTCTATGCACGTGCCCCGTATCGCTGTTGGGGCACTAGTCGTCATGCACTCCGGCGAGTACTTGACCGCCATGTGACGTTCACGCCGCTTCGCAGCCTTGTCTTCTGTGGTGCTAGCATTCCTGTTATCACAGTGATCGGTGCTTGTTACGGTTGCGCGGGCAATAGCATAATTGTTAGGCTCCATTCAACGCATCGATGGAAATCGGAACGCCGGTGCTGCAACGACCGCGGCTATGACGCAACGTGGCGCGGCTACGACGCAACACAATCCACTTTAATCCAATCCAATCCAAATCCAATCCAAGCCAAGCCAAGCCAACCCAATCGAATCCAATCCAATGCTCTTCGCGAGAGAGTGTTCGCTATCGGAGAGGAGTGGGGGTGAGCGGCGGAGAGCGCAGCTCGCGCGGCGAGGAGAATGGGGGAGGGGTGTGGACGTATGGAGGGACAAGGCGAGTGAATGAGATGCAGTCGCATCTAAAACAACTGCACAATGGAGTGATTTTGCCTTAGAACTCTGGAAACCTATTGCCTATATCCCTCCTATTGGATATCCACCGCTGCACCTTCTCGTCCCAAGTATAACTGCGGCGGCGTGCTGGCAACTGAAGCTGCCGTTTATTGGTGAATTGTTTTCGGTTTCTACTCTGAGGATCCCGATGCTTGCAAAAGAAAGCGACATTTCTGCGTGGAGCTTGGGGGAATAATAGTGCACAGCTTATGTTTCTGCTCCTGAGAGAGACAGACATGATGCCCTCGTGCTTAGTTTTTCCCTGCCGTCTTTCGCGGCCTTGGAGACCGGTCATTTAGTACTTCTACATAGCAGCCGTCAAATTACAGCCTTGCAGAGTATGCAGAGTATTCCCTAATGTGATCGGGTGACCACATATTGGACTATGATGGGGGACAAAGATTTTTAACAGCAGCGCTTTTTAAGCTTTTAGTTCCGCCGTCTATCTTTACCGGAACTCAGCCCTGCCGAGCGCACGTGACCGTGCGCCTTGTTATGAGCGCCGGGTTAGGCCAGCGCTCTGCCCAGCGTTTCTGGCGTGGTCTCTCGCGTGCTGTTCTCCTCGCCGGTTCACGTATGTTAGCGCCTGAAGTTGGCAGCACGGACGCCGAGTGCTAACGCGTGCTAACGCGGTCCACTTTGAGAGAGATGTGAAAGCCTGCGGACGAAACGATCGGGGCCTACAAGTCATGAAGAAATTCAGCGGCAAGTGCGGAAATACATGTGCGGTGCAACAGCCGGGTCTCTCGCGAAGGGAGAGGGGCCACCAGCTCTGCTCTTTCTCCAGCCTTTCACCACCAGTGCTAGCTGCGTCAATTTTCAGGTTGAGTAAGTTATCCGATATGAATGCCAACAATAACGTTGGCGAACGTAATCGGAACGACATTAAGATACACTCACTATGCACGCCTATCACTATAGGGATGATAACGAGCTAAAAATGCCACGAATTCGAAACTCTGGTCCCGGTGTGTAGCTCCAAGGCAATGCAGGTTCGTGTATTTGAGCACTTTTCCTTCAGCACGCCTGATCGATATTGCGAAGGGGTCACTGGTCAGCAATCCTGACAGCTTGTATTTGTGCATGATCAAGTTGTGATTGCATGACCAGTTGTGGGCGATCAAGAGGATTTGTGGATGATAAAGCACTATTTTGAGCCGTGAAGGAATTATTTGAGCGAGGTTTACGACCGGCGTGTTGCAATTGGAAAAGCGCTGACAAGGAAAAAGCTGTAGTACTTGATTAGGTTTAGTACTTGTTTAGGTAGTACTTGTTTAGTACTTGTTTCGCTCTGCTTAGCCGTGATTCGCGTACGAGCACACTCGTTTACATTAGTAGACACTTCGGACGTTAACGTCTCCATCAAAATAACGCACCGCTTGCACTTGTTAGGATTTCCTCTAATTCACAGATGGTGTAACTATCTAACTGCGGTCAGAAGTGAGGCCGTAGTGATTGGCTCCAAGTAAAAAAATTAACATCCAAAGACCGGAGGTCTCGTTTACTACTGGAAATTGAAGCATCCCTACAAATGTCAGAGGTCTTGGCATGCCAATTTTAATTACTGCAACTTGTCTTCTGACTAAGCATGTGGGGCTCACGACGTCAATTTTGTTAAATAATATGTTATACCAATACACGCTCCACAAACGAGGAGCTATGGCACCTAAAGTGTGCTATTGAGGAGGAGCCCTCTATGCTGCACTGATGGCGTTTTATTTCGCGCCAAAACTCAGTGAAAGAAAGCCAACTTTACACTTTTAGTTTCGTAAAACGACAATTACGGTAAGTGAAGGCACATCAAGCACCTCCAGAAAATAAACGCTTCCCGTGGTCAGATTCGAGCGTGGGTGCCTTCCGATATGAAGCCGACGTCTTTCTGATTGCGTCATTCCGACAGAGTGTAGGCAGTTTGAATTTTGGACTTTCACTGACTCACGTCGCCTGGGAGAAAGCGTCGCGTGTTAACCATGATTCTCTAAGGAAGGTGCTTTGATTTTGTTTTCGCGTTGTATAGGGATCTGCTTAAGCATTTTAGAATTGCTGCTTGGATATGGGTGAACATTACCTTCGAAGATATACATGGCGTGTTCTTCCATAGTGCCGGAGAGCGCCTCCTGAGCGCTGTCGTACTCGAGGTCATCACTGGAATCGAACTCTGCTTCGGCGCATACGAAGTTGTAGAAATTGTCGCATGGGTCAAGGTCGCTTTCGAATATGCTGCTCAACACCGTCGCTGTGGAAAGACAAAAATAAGCAAGGTTAATCGCACTGTGTGGTTGAGCATAGTAGCTGGCAGTCCTCGTGTTTTCAAGGGAACGGGGAGGCAAGCACCACGTCGCTTTACCTTTCCTACATGTCACTACATTAAAACGGAGGTCCGTTGTCTTTTCTTTTGAATGAAATGTTTACATACCCAGTCTATCCGAGTTTCTCCGTCGCCAGCCATTTTACCTTTATTTGACCGCGGTTGCGCCATAGCCTTGGCAACGCATCACGTCAGTCGCCGGCATTGGTGCATGCACTCTCCTCAGCTGCGTAGCCGCCCGACCTCGTGTCTCGCCTTGAGCCTGCCTAAGAGGTGCGCCGCGCTTGCCTGGTCAGTGGGAGCTTGGCCATGGATGAGGACGAGTTCGGGCCGTCTTCACTGAGCGTTCCGCGGGAGCGCGAGGCTTTGAGCCGTCGTCGGCAATCGGAGCCTGACCACTCCGCGTATATCACCCGGCGAGCTACTTCACTAGAGAAGGGCCACAATAGCAAGCGCGCCAAGCTAGTGTCGGAAACTGGTTAAAGAATCAAAATGACTTAACCTAATATACTAAACCAAGTACCCAGGCTAAACCAAGTTTTCGCTTTGAATATCCAGGGTTAGCCGAGCTAAGCCGTAGCCATTTTTTTCCAACGTTTGGCATTACTCTTTCCCGTGGGAGTCATGGAAAACACGCAGCAACTCCTCTAATCCAAGTGCACATACTACAAGACCAGAAGGTGCCGATGTTTGTTTCCATAGGATGTCATTTGATGTTAAGGTGCGCATGTTTGTTCCGCATAGGGTGTCACTTGTGTGACTTATATCGACAGAAAGGCTGTGTCTACGTTCGCAAACAACTGTTTGCCGCTATCTCAGTCTCCATAGCACACGGATACTTACCCCGCATTCGGTACTTTTAATAGCCCTGAAGCTGAACGCAGGTCAGTACCTAAGCCTACGCAGTAGTACTTACTTGGCTTTATTCCTAATTATGCATAATTTTAACAGGTCCGTACGTCCTTCAAGCAAGGTACTCGTTATGAAATTGCGTTTGTTATCAGCCTCAACTGCTCGCGTCGACCGAACGTGTCGCTTAATAGTAGCTATTGAACAAAAAAGAGTTCCTTTAAGTAGGCTCTTAGCTAAAAAAGACGTAGTCTTTACATAGTAGCAAGCATATCTGGACAACCCTGAAACCTGAAGACTGAAAAATCAGATTTGTTAGAGCCACGTAGGTAATATATCAATACCCTCAGGGCGCCTCTACACACAAATGATCAAATTGGCGGAGTAACTGGCGTAGTCGTTAATGACGTTGCGAAAGTGATTGAATTAAAATCACTTTCGCATCATTTTTAAGGACTATGTGGTTGGAGCTAACTCACTTTCATGGTCAAACACGCTACAAAAATCTAGAATATATCATCAAGCCTTCTTTAATGCATGTCGACGTAGTCATGGGACATTAACTGGGAGCCTAGCCTTTTCTAATTGTTTAATCAAATCTTCACACTGTTCATCTTCTTTGGATTTTATTAAATTATTTTTTTACCCAGAACAACGCGAATTACCTACAATATTGTTTGGACGAAATAGCGTGTTTGTTGCAGAGCAATAAAGTACCAAGTCATCTCTGGGACGGGCTGCATGTTCCCTTTATAATCTGAGAGGAAGAAAACATGTGCTGTAGGTCTTGTCATTCGAGTTCTAAAGCTATATCCAGGATTCCAAAATAGATTGGGTTCTTTCGGACAACATCCTTTTTATCGAGCAGGAAGCTTTCAATGCGCGCTTAATGCTGGGGTTGGCAGCGATGTACAAACGGAATGTTCACTTTACGATGTGTAGCAAAGTGTTTATATAATGTACGCAATAATTATATCGCGAACACTGAGGCGCATTTTGTGGTCGGTAAATGTACTGTAAATAGAATAAAAATAACTGCGGTTGATTCCTCTGTCATAGGAATCAGTAAAACACGAAAGTGAAATGTGCAGAGAAATCTGCAGCTGAGCATCATTTGGTGGTCATTTGCTGGCTGTCTTTTGGGTGTGGTTGGAGAGCGGCGTCCTGCTGGTGGGTCGCTTCGGCAAAGGTGTACTGCCGTCATTTCCGTGACGGATCTGACGCCAGTGAAACCTTGGGGTTTCGCGGCATGAAACACTTTCGTTTTAACATATCAAACCGGAAAACGAACAACCCTAATCATAACGTACTTTTTAGTACTAAAGTTCGCTTCTCCGCAAGAAGACCCTGTGTGCAGGGGTGCACCCTTTACAGGCCGCTTGCATCGTTGTACTGGCGTCACTTCCGTGATGAATATGACGTCAGCGAAACCTTTGTGTATCCGGGAATAAAGCATTTTCGTGTTAAAATTGCCTGAAATTCTGCTTGAAAAACTATTCCAAATATTTTCTAAGGAGCTGTTTTAGGGTAAACACACTTAGCATGGGTATGTAGAGAAGTCTAATGACTAAAACGGCAGAATTGAGTTGACCTGGATAAATAAAGTAGTTGGGTAAAGCTCATGGGGTTTTCAGCGTCGCCCAAAATGTACCCAAAGCGTCGCCCAAAGCGTCGCCCAAATTCTTTTCTATTCCCGTCAATACCAGCGTAACTTTCTGTATAGCACGAGGATCAATATTAAAGTGATTTTCCACGAGTACTTTACAGTAGTTAGTATTTTAGCGATTAATATTATCATTGTCTGCTCGCATTGCACACGCACATCAAGCCGATCAAAATCACCTTAACAAAGAGATTCTGGGTCCGGTATACATTAGCTAATTTCAGTTACCGTTTATGCAGAAGACTCAGCCATACCTTCACAGATTCACAAATTCGCTCCTATAAACAAGTCGCTACCTACGAAGAAATGAGTAGTCAATTGTGTCTTTAGTGCGCGCCTTCATAATGCGACGTGGTGTACCCTAGGCCGGTAAGCATAAAGTATTCTTACCTTCAGCTTTGCAGAATGTAGTGTCACACTTTAGTATTTTGTCGCCTTCCACCAAAGGTTGTCCTACGTAAAAAAAGGTACGTGAGGAAGTGCTGGAGAGGCTGAAGTTTAGAATACAAATTGCTTTATGCAGGCTCTCAAGGAAATATAGTGCAAAACTCGATCGTTAGTTTCAATGCTGTTTAATGACAGTAGTATGGACAACAAAACCTTAGTGATATACCTTACACACCGATGACCTGATGTGCCGCAGGCAACTGATGCGTTGTGCTACTTACCACAAACGGGAATTGTGACGATGGTATAAATTTGAGCGCTAGCCCAAGCACCGTCAATGTTATGTGACTGCAATTTATTACCCATCGTGTGAACTGCTGTGTGAATCGAAAAGATGTAAACATAAATTAAAACTGCCCATTTTAGCTCCAAATATCCGATAGTGGGCTCCTTGCATCTCTTCTGGAGCTCGTACCGCAGTCTATTTATTCGTATATTATTTATGGCTGCGCGACACACAGACCTGGCGGTAATGCGGATCCACACTTAACCGTCCCGAGTTGCATCACTGCGATCGGAAGTGCGTGGATGAGGCCCTTCGCAAGGATATTCTTGGTGAGGTGGAAGATGCCTCTCACCAGAGGTTTAAATAATTCTTTTCATAAAATGCGTAAAGACCCCTCAATAAAGACCAGATTCTATTTAGAACATTTACATCAGGTCGATGTCCTAATGTTATGCTAGTATTTATGGAACAATTGTTTGAGGGCAACCAGCACCAGGTTAAGTTGAGTGGTCTGTCAGTGTAGCGCGTGATTCTACTAATATAATTGCGAAGTAGGTAAAAGTAATAATTGTGTGGTTATAAAAGACGCCCACCCTTAAATGTAAAAGTATGATGTAGTGAAGTGCACAAATATTTGATTCGATTAGTATTAAATTATGTTAGCGTTTTAACAAAGATTAGTACAATAAACAAACCCCATCGAAGAACGCTTCCGAGATCGGGCAAGCAACAAATGCAAAGACAGTCAGTGGACGTCATTTTCTTTTTGGAGGAACTCCCTTAAATGCTTTTCACCCGAAGCGGCGCAGGCACACATTGTATTCCACTCTTCCCCCTCACGCTCAACAGTGAACAACGTTCCAGAAAACCCCGCGCTCACACGCGTGTCATTTTTTGCTTCTCATTTAGAAATACAAATTCGTTAATACCTAAACACACTCATCATTTAATAAAACATTTCCCCCCCCCCTTTTTCTTTATCGAAAAATCCTCCAGCAGCTTTTGGTCGCACCTTTGTGTAGCTGGCCTCACGATGGCCACATGTTTCAAATCCGGAGCGCATTCGCTCTAACGCAAGCGCAGCACCAAGTTAATCGCGGACTCGGTCGTCTTGTCTGGCCTGTCCTGTCTGGCACCGTCCTGTCTGGCCGATTTAAATCCTTCCAAACAACACAATATTCGAATAAATGAAACCTGCTGCGCATTTAGTTATATTGGTTCTCCGAAGAGTGTTGCAGGTACCTTTTTTAGCTCCGTGTTATCAATGCGGGGACACAAGACGAAAAGCCTTGCGGGGGGTAGAAAATGCTGAAATTACTCATTGGAAGAACTGTCAACTGGGAAATTTGGTACTGCTTCATATGATTGAAAAACCGTTTTCAATTACTCATGTTGCCTCAGCACATCTTTCTATCAGACGTTCCAGGTTGGAAAACCACCACAGAATTACCAAACTTCAGTCAGCTGGAGATATCGAGCTGTGTTGGCGAACGCCATCTGGTCTCGCAATCGCGGGGGCTGTGTTTCGTTCGGATTTACACAAATATTTACGAAATTTTCTTCTGAACAAATTACTTTAAGTCTCTGCATTGTCGTTCATTTTGTCTACCATTGTTCAGTACGTCGCAGGAATTTAGATTTTTGACATAAGAAGTGAAGTTATGCTTTCGCAATACTGGGATCTTCGATTTACAGCGTTGGACTTCCCGCATATCTTATAGCGGGTAGTACAACGATTTTGCACGCAGTAGGAATCTATGGGAAAAAAGAATGCAGGTTTGCTCCTAGGAAAGTCTGGGGTGAGTCCGCGACTAATCGTCGAAAAGCTCCAAGACGTCCACATAGACCAACAGGCACTGTGCAGCCAATGAGGGAACAGCAAACTAGGAAGACAAGACACGTGTATCGGGGTAGGACACAGCGATAACATCCTGCGAAAAATATGAGCACTAGCGCCACCACATTGAAAACCGCCAGTTCAATACAGTGGTGGAGGAGAGCCTAGATGCGCTGCTTGTTGGTGCAACTTCATGGAATCCCCTCGATGTGCACTAACATATCTCGTCTAAGAGCGCAAATACTGGTATTATTATTGCTATTCATTTTTGGCAACCGGTGTGACGGATAACTTGCTATCGTCAATTTGTAAGTGGTGTGCTGGTGTGCATGCTTCTGACGTGCTGGTTGGTATCCTTGTGCGCAGGCGTGCGCTGCGGTGGGTGCGTGCGTGCGCCCGCGTGTGTGTGTGTTTTGCGTACTGATAAATTTTTGCCCAAAGAACACGAGGAGCTGCCTGCGCGAATTAACCTCCCCGCCTTCTCCTTTTTTGAATTTTATATTGAAATGAATCATTTGTCCGTCTCGCTGACGGATTCACCCAGAGATTGTCAAACTTTAACGATGCTAATGTTACGTTACAACTAAGGCTGGCTCTTTTCTTTGTTCTGGAGTTAAATACGAACTTGTGGTAGCACTAAATTGTTCAATAAAATGGTCGGTGTACGACTAATTTCTAAAGCAATATTTCAATTGTGTAAAGCGATAGTTAAACGTGTTGAAGCAACGAGAGAATGTCTTATGTTGCCAATGTAGTGCACAGGTGACACATGTCATCTTTCATGCTCCGGATATAACTATACATCATTTGCTTACCTGGTTTTGCGGTCTCTGTTCCCGATGTTGTGAAGGGATCGGTCTGGAATCATGATTATGTCAAAGAGAAACCAAAAAATAGCAAATCACTATAAACGCAATGCCAACGTTTGTGCTTAACAGAGAAAATTACTGAACATTTATAAACCTTTATGCCCGTTCAGTGCTTGTCTTGGGGTTGAGAATCATGATGTACGTTTCCCAGAAGATACCGGCAGACCAGTTTCTTACAAAATGATATGACTGTTCAGTATAGATTGTAAGAAAGCCCGTATCGTTGATTTTAGCGTAGTGTGGCCTCGCTGCCTTGACGTTACCTTGCCGTGGTTTGGCCGCCCTTAAATGAGCCTAGGTACCATGCAGAAAAATTCTCTTGCTATTGGCACTAGCTAATGTGTTAACGACCAACTGCGTTCCTCAAGGTACAAAAGGTAATCTCAACGATTCTACAAAATAGCTTGCTTAAAACTACCGCTGTAGTATATGCCTGTAGAAGGTAAAATAAGGCTTCACTTTTTTTTGTACCCAGAGTTGGTACTTTCCGGTGCTCCTATTGTAGAAACAGATGACGCTTGGACTCCCTCACGCAATCATAATCACCATGATGATCATATTCGATTAAAGCACTCATCAGAACGGGTCTCGGCGGCACGTCGTCCCTTTCTCCACATTTTTGGTGCCGAAACCCGGGACCAAGGGACATCCAGAGGTGAGCTACTCCAAGCGGATTTGTCTTACCTTCGACCGCATTCTCACCTCTGGAGAACAAGAATGAAGTTACCGTACCCACGAACCCGTTGATAAAGCTGGAGGTCGGCCAAAGAAGAAGAAGAAAGAGCCGGAACCATTCGTGCTGACCTTAGCCGACACATGAGATTCGCCTTTGTGGCTGTGTACCTCCCGGAATGATCACGCCGACTTTTGCCTTGTGGGTCCGATGCTATCACCAACGACGTCTTTGACGCTGGACTGGACCATGGAGGCCCTCATCGAAAGACGGCGGATCGTGCGGGACCGACTTACAGATGTAGTCGGCAAGGTTGAAGACTTTCTTCGCTTGGAGCAACCACCCATAGGTGAGTTGACTCGTCTGTTGAACACCCTCACTGAGCAAAACAATTTATTGACTCAGATTAACAGAGATGTCGAAAATACCGTAGACATTGAGAACCTGCAATCCGAGATGTTTGACGCATTTGATTTTGAGGCCACGGTGATAGCGACAAAAGTGAAACTGGAAATGAAAATAACTGAGTCCCGAACAAACCGGCAAGCGCGTATTGCGTCCATTAAACCTCGAGCAAGGTCAGAGCTACGACAGGACCGGGCGGATGGAGAAATAAATCCGGAGCAAATGGAAACAGGGAACAAGAATGATGTGGTAATCAGAGAACACGAAGGCCTGTAGAGACCAGAAATGGACCAGAACGATTTACCGCCAATAGAAAACAGCTGCCTGGGTTTGCTTGACGAAGACACCATGTGCCACTCGAAAGTCAATGAGCACTCAGGAGAAACAGCAATGATCGGGAGGGTAGCGAGACAAGCACAACCAGAAACTACTGTTGAGTTGAACGTTGGTGATTCGACATCGGAAGCAAGAAATACTGCATCCTCCTGTCCGGTTAAAACGACGCTTAACGTACCCGACAACGAGAACTGGCGTGAAGGACTAAAACTGACATCTGAAGAGACGGCGGGAACAGGCAGCAGACTTCTCGATAGTCGGCACAGGTTTAGTTTCCCTGAATTAGCCGACCGCATAAAATGTCGTCAGAAAAAGGGAAAAGGGACCAGTACACTGAAGGGAAATATACTTAGCACCAATTTTCCTCGCAACCTGATGTATTCAAGATGCAAGTGGCCCCAAAGAATACGGGCTGTAAGGATGAAAAGGAAAATCCAAGTGAAAGACACCCTAATTGCGACGGCGAGAGTTAAGCGAAATAAAATGGCGAGAGAAGTAGACCGTTTATTTACAAGGATGTCTACGAGGTGCTTCAAGAAAGCGCAAATAAGGCGAACGTCTTTAATGGACAAAATGACTGCCGGCTGGCGAAAGAAGTTTCCATCCAGAATAGGCAACGAAAAAATCAGCTCTGAGACTCCTTTCCACAGTTTAAAGCAAAGAAACAGGTCCACTCTACGGCACGCTAACAAGCGCCGTTTTCATCGATGGAGGCAGAAGCGGCGAGGCCCCCAGATCTGCTTGCTTCAACGGGCTTGAATTCTTTGACTGTCAACTGGACTGCTTTCGGCCATGGACTCTGAACACGTAAACTTGTAAGCATTTTCGCGCGGGGGAGGATGCAGAAAAAGATGACGCATCGACTCCCTCGCGCAATCATAATCCCCATGATGTTCATATTCGATTAAAGCACTCATCAGAACGGGTCTCGGTGGCTCGTCGTCCCTTTCTCCACACCTATATTTTACCTCTACGAGAAATGGTGTGCCAAAATAACGAGTTCAGTCAGGTACCTCGTACATACCTCGAGAGTTTATCGACGGCGCGATCCCTGATTTGCCCTCAGAGTCGGGCTGTATATGCGTGCGTGTTCCCACGCAAAGGAAAATAGGATAATAGAAAATACTCCATGTTTCAAGAACATTTCCCCATCGACATGTTAGCTGCAGAAACCCAATTAAGCTGCTATCTCCTATTAACCCTTTCGGCAAACTCGTTTGAAAGCATTTGTTTAAACAAAATTCCGTGTTGTCGCACTGTGCCATTCACAGAATCTCTATATTAATTTCAAGCAATTCTTAGTCTCAGTAAAAATGTTATCGCAATTCAGTCTGAGTTAGAGGATTCTGCTTCAATTCCCTTCATTGAAAATATGTTTGATATCAGAAATGATCCCTGCCCTTGACAACAGCGATGAAGCTTCCAGCGCAACAGCAGGCTGTGCACATGGGTAAGAAAACCACACCTTACAAAACCAAAGGAAGCCTAATTGCTAGAAGCCACGCGTTGTGGTGAAGTCTGCGATGTACTGTCGAAAATTAATCTTTCGCTTGTGTATACGCGCAGCTCCGCTAATTTTTGCCTATGTCATAATGAGAAGCGAAGAAAAGGTTAACCCAGTGTACCAGATTTTAAAAGAATGTATTGGGTGTGGATCATTGATGTAGCCATATAGTTCGCGGCATTGAGCAGAGACCTCAAGCAAAATGTATTTAATCCTAAATATATGCACTCGCACTTCCGAATCAAGCATCGTCAGCAGACTTTTACTTTCCTGTGAAATATGGAGCTGCTGAAACATTTTTTACAGATTTTCTTTACCGTGGTGGGAGTAGCATTGGTATAGCGTTATTCATCTGACGTTGAGACACTTGATTCAGTTTTGGTGCTATTGTCTGTGAAAGTTGATGTCATGGGGGCAGACGATTAAATAATATCCGGGTGTACGGTGGTCGACGTGGTGTATGCCTAGGCGGTAGAAAAGTAAAAAAAGCAGCTTTCTAAGTGCAAAAACACTGTGGTTTTTGGCAACGGTGTCATTTATAATAACGTCAATATTTGGAAACTAGTTGAAGTCAGAAATTTACAGAATTGGTTTCCAGTCCAGATCGCATTTGCAATAGTGTCTATTTGCATACGAACGCCCGCTTTGATAGCGAAACGGAAGCATCACAGAAAAATGTTTCATCCCCGCATGCTTGGCGGTGCAACCGTTTACGCAAAGGAAAAGTGTAAAAACTACGTCGAAGAGACGCGAGATGAGGCGAGACGCGAAGAGGCGAAACAAAAACAAAATACACTGGCTCGAGCAGTACCAAGCAGAAAATCTGGGACAAAGAAAAGGACCGGTGCTGCCTTGACATATGGCGCGTGAGCCTGCCACCGGGCCCAACGATACCCAGATGTGGAGTTGTACAACCGTTACGCACCCATATGTCGCAAAAGTAAAGCAAGCTCACATGCGAACAAGCTGACCGTTGTGTAAAGTCTGCGATGCACTAACTCGTACGCTGATGCTATGGTACCGCAAATGAAATCTTTCGCTTGGATACACGTGGAACTTCGATAACTTTTAGGGATATCACCATGAGACAAAAAGGAAACGTTAATTCCTTAGTTTAACGTTAATTAATTAGTTTACTGGTTTTAAAAGGTTTATTCCGTCGCGGATCAATGATGCAGCCATATCGTGTGCGTTAGCCAGCAGAGACGTCCAGCAAACGTATTTACTTTTAAATATATGCCGCTTGCATTATCGATACAAGCATCGTCAGCAGATTTTAACTTTTCTACGAAAAATAAAACTGCTAAGACGGTTTTACAGATTTTCTCACCGTGGCAGGATTATCATTGACAGGGGGTTGTTCATCTGGCGTTGAGATATTTGAACTTTTCTACGAAAAATAAAACTGCTAAGACGGTTTTACAGATTTTCTCACCGTGGCAGGATTATCATTGACAGGGGGTTGTTCATCTGGCGTTGAGATATTTAAAGAAGTTTCAGTGTCATTCTCTGGGAACGTAGCTGTCCCGGAAGCAGATGATTCAACGATATCCTGGTGTTCAGTGGTCGAAGTGGTGTATGCCTAGGGGGTAGAAAAGTAAAAAGAAAAATGATTTTAGTGCCAAAATTCCGAACGCTGTCCGAAAATCAATTCATAAAGTATAAAATTTTTGGTTTTCAACCGAGGCCGGTTTTGCAATAGTGCCTATTTGCATTCCAACGCCCACTTTGATAGCGCGAAAGACTGCATCGCAGAAATATACAAGTTATCTCCGGAGGATGGTGGGCGGTGCATCCGGTTACCAAAGGGAAAAAAACAAGTGTAAAAACTACGTCCAAGAGAAGCGAGATTAAAGCAAAGACGGAAAAAGAGTTGTTGGCTGGAACCATGCCAAGCAGGAAAAAAATGACATAGAAGAGGGCGGGTGCTGTCCCAACAGATTACGCGCCGGCGTGCCACCGGGCCCAACGATACCCATGTGTGGAGTTGTACAATGGTTATATGCCACTTCACGTAGCAAAACCAAAGCAAGCTTACGCGAGAACAAGCGGAGCTTTGTTGTAAAGTCTGCTATGCAAGTAGGCCACTACCCTCAATCATATTTTGTTATTAGAAAACTGCCATTAGAAATTGTGCTGCGGGTACCATCTCACCCCAGGTGCTAAAAATTCCCCTTCAGAACCCACCTACTACCCAAGTTGAGCTGATTCGGTCTCCTGCCCACACTGGGCTTGGGGGTAACGAGGTGGCACACACCACAGCCCAAGCACTCACCTCCCGGGCGTGCCCCACCTCTGTAGCCTCTCACGGTGCCAGATCAGCCCGAGATAGCCTATTTTGCTGCAACGAAATAACTGCTCATTATTGCCTCTCTCGCCTCAAATAGCCACCGGCCCACCCCTAACTGACTTACACGGAAGAACGACTATGGAGGATCGCACAGACCGAATCCCTTCCCAATAGGGCCCTCCTCCATCAAAGTCATCCTTCAGTTTATCCCTCTCCCTTTTGCCCACTATGCGGAGACAAGGTCACGGTGCAACATCACAAGTGGGCCTGTCCATATGATCCCCTCCCTCAAATCGATTCCTCAGAGCTCTGGGAGGCAGCGTTGAGCTGCTCTGACCCGGAGGGACAGAAGATCATCATAGCCCGGACTACGAAGGTCGCCGCACAGCTCCTGCTGCCGGCCACCTCCCTCGCTTAGACGTCTTCTTTAATAAAGTGCTTCTCTGTCTCTTTCTCTCTCTCTGTCTCTCTCTCTCTCTCCCTGAGAAAATGCTATCTCAAATAAGTATCGTTCGCTTACATACAAATGCTAATCCGCTATTTTTATTTATTTCATACTGAGACACGAATAAAAAGTTAATCCAGTTTTTATGGTTTTAAACGAATGTCTTGTGTTGTGGAGCAATGCTGCAGTCATTTAGTGTGCAGTATAGAGCAGAGATATCAAGCAAAATAGGAAAATTTTGAACAGATGCCGGTCCTATTACCGAGTCAGACATCGTAAGCAGATTTTCAATGCTCTGATGTAAATCTGTTAAAAGGTATTTTTACGGATTTTTTTACCGTGGAATGACTCACATTGGGAGAGGGTTCGTCTTCTGACGTTGAGAGGTCTGATGAATTATTGGTGTAATGTGGAGACGTAATGGTCTCAGGCGGAGACGATGTAGTCATATCCATGCCTTCAGTGGCAGAAGTGGTGGACTCCTTTGGGGAAGAAAATTAAAAAAAAAAGCTTTATTTCTAAGACGCTGTTTTTGGCAATGCCGTCACCTACGAAAACGTCAAAATTGTGATAAACATGACACTTAAGAAGTTTCAAATTATTGGTTTTCAGCCCAGACTGCTTTTAGGAGTAAGCGCTTATTGGCATTCCAACACCACCTTTCGTCATTAGCGAGGGATACAGCATCACAGACAAAAAATATATTCGTATGCTTGCCGGTGCGTTTGGTGTGAGCATTGAAGCTACATTTTTAGTTCGCGTGAGCGTAACTGGTTTGTGAGGCGAACAACTGTTTTATCAAATGAGTCGCGGACCTCACAAATCATGCCAACCAAAGTACAAGATACGCATGATTAAGAGAAGCTATGTCTAGCAATGCACCCTTAAAATTTGTTTCTGGAGATTAATCCTGATTTGATGTTTATTTAGTTGGCGTTCATTGGTTTGACGAGGAACATCCTTAACCTGCATATTTATACGTGGGCTAGTTCGCGGTAACTTTCAGTTATTGCCACCATGGAAGAAGCGGCAGTTGTGATCTTAACGTTTCAATTTTATTTCCGCTTTTGAAAAGGCCGCGCAAGTTACTTGCAGGTCGAGTAACAAGTACGCTGGCACCCTCGTAGAAATCCACTGCCCCAAAAGAAGCTCACTCAGGTTCGTTGGAATATAAAACTAGGAGGTCTAAACCATGACTATTCCAGCGTCGAAATACACCGGTCAACGGCACCGTGGAAGTACTGGCTTTCCGCCATCGATGATGCTCTATTACGTCATGCGCAACACAGTCCTCACCAAAGCGTCCGAGGAGCTCGTCGGGTTGTCGGCTGTGTCTGCGTCGCGCCGCCTCCCGCGAAGCATCAACCCTAAAACGGATTAAAAAAAAAAGTAAAAGGAGTTCTGTAAGACTATGAGCGCCAAGCTTAGACCCAACAGTCACGTAATTCGAGCTTTGTTTCTAGGAGAGAAGACTGCTAAAACAAATAGTGGGACAACGACTGCGTGTTTCCATGGGGCTATTGCATTTGGGCCCTGAAGACAAAATACTAGCCTGGTTCATTACGACGACTCTTTGCCCCGAAAAGAATGACAAAAATTTTATCGGATCCTTCAAACAAATAATAGAGATATATTACCGTAAACATCCGAAGCAGTGGAGACTGATTGGCCACTTTCCGGCAAGATTTCTATTACGTCCAAGAATATTTTTACGATTGGCGGTCGCCGGCCTAAACCATCTGTAGGACACATGACTACACGATTGTGATTGGGCTTCTTGTTACGTTTTATTGCATTGCTCAATTGCTAATGTGCAGTTTACACGCTGAAAGTTACGGTTTGGTGATGGCCCACGTGACGTTGCTCCTGCCCATAACACGTCGCTGTAGCGCGAAATTCGGGACTCCCAGCGCTTCCTCCGTTTCGTTTCCCCTTTAAAAAAGCCTTTCATAGCTGGAATGAAGCTCAGTGGGGCACTAAAAGCGTGAGGGTTCCGGCTAGTTTGTAATCCATCAACTTCACATTAGAAAACAGACCACGGACGACAAGAACAGGGACTAGAAACAAGCGCTGATTTCCAAATAATTTAAGTGAAAACAAAGCACACACCTAAATATATAATCTATCGCAACATCATGGCAGATACCATAGCTGCAAAACAACCACGTGCACAAAACAGATTAAAGCCCGCTGTCGTCAGACATAGAAACAAGGAAAATGAAGACAAAACGGTCAGTCGTGGGAATAGCCACAATTGGGTGCCCAAATAACTAATCTCATTTTTTGACAATAGAATGGACGGGGCACTTATGCACTTATCCCCTTCGCTTCCTATTACAGCTTCCGTGATAATTTCCCGTGTTTGTAGTCCGTCTTCTTGTGGTTCCTTCTCTGTTTTCGCGCTGTAAAGCTCACGGCGTACAAAGGGCTAGTAATTCTACTTAAAGTTGTACTTTGTTTTGTTGCCCTTTTGAAGATATGTGACTCCCGCACCTGAATTAGCAGGTTCAAATGCCAGCCACACAGGGAAGGAGTCTTTGTAGTGTACATAAAACCAAGGTGCACTAGGCAGCATTCGTAAGTGCCGCCCGTGAAATTTATACTCAACATGGCTTTTGCCAGTTTTTTTCTTATTCCGTAAAAATGGTAAAAACTAAGTTCACAAAAAACAGTGGAAAGCCCATGCAGTACTTCCGCCATGACGTATAGACGCAGTGACCACGGCTGAAAATCGCACTTTTACGCTGAGAACAAAGGAGCGTTAGGTCACGCTATGTGCGAAGGAAATGGCTTTGCTGCTGGTACAGGTACCATCAGCTACAAGCGCTGGCCAGGCCTGTCCAAACCGGAGCATTGTCGTTGTTCTCTCCCTGTAAGCTAAGTCACTACTTATTCTTTTCGGTAGAACCTCGCCACAGATAGGCGAACGTATAGGTTTGCCTCATGACACATAGCCCTACACCTGGTTTGAATATATTACCGCACTAATAATGCCGAGACTTAGCTAGTTGGAACCGCCGACAAGCGGATCTGGCTGTTTAAAAGGCGAGCGGATCGGCCTGTTTAGGTGTGTGGGGTGCTTTTTCCTTCTTGCTGTTCTACACACAGCTTCGCCTATTAAAGCAGCTTCTTCAACAGGGAAATTCCTTTTTATTCAGACAATATATATAGATGAATTTTCTGCGGGTGAAAAAGGTCATGGTTTACAAAAAACATGTTCGTGCAAAGGTTTTCTCCGGTGGCAGACATCCGGTAGTACAAATGTTTCCCCATAAATATGTTAAAACTGCAGACGGTATGTTTTTTGCAGAAATACATGTCTAAAATGGCGTTTGCTTCGATATCGCAACCTGCATTGCACAGGTACGAAGGGTAAATTTTCGACCCGATGCAATTGTGACTTTGGCGCGTTGCATGCTGTGTGTTCCTACCTGCAGAACCGTCGCAAGTATAAACTTCGTGCGATCGAATGAAACGTGTACCGGTTGTTATTAGGCGAACCCGGCGAAAGATGTTTCACAGCCTGTGGGCTCGATCCTATCACTAAATCGTTCACGCCGTGTTTGTGCCTTCTTTTATGCAATGAAAATGAGCGTGCTCATGTGGTTTCGATAACACACATTCACTCCGGCTTTGCGTCAGCCCTAGCTCTAACTTTAGTACGGCTTTCCATAAGCAATTTCATATTTCGAAGTTTGAACTTTTGAAATGTTACCTTGAATCGAGATTTTTTTTTTTTGTTGGCTGACACTGTGTAAAACGGAAACTGGCACGTCGACACTTATCTTACGGAAGAACTCCAGCGGCATAACGATCTTCTCATTTCAGTTGTGGGCTCTATCGTTTCTGGTATTGTTTGAGCAACAATTTTTGGGACTTCCGAGTGCGCAATAAACACTGGTTGCAAGGCCTGCATCCATAGCGACGTCGGAAGGAGCTACGGCATCATTGAACGCAAGGGTTCGTTTGAGCGAGAGATTTCGATGTGTTTGTGTCCAATCTACGTAAATATGGTTATATTCAGTCTAAATATCTGCGAGTGCCCCTGGTGATGTGTTTGTGAATTGCGCATCTTAACACTTGTCACTTTCCCGAACGAAGTATCATGCTTTAGTTGTTGCTTGCGAATTCAACAATCTGGCATGAATAACTTCATGGGGAAATCAGGTGTTCAGTGAATCCGCACTATAGCCGAGAATAAAAGCAACACCTCCTACTCAGCTCGGAACACCTGCGTTTCAGAAAGCTGACCGCTAGCTGGCAACTGGCCGAAAGCTGACCGCTATTTGTTTTCGAATTATCTTTTTTGGAAGTGAGAGTGTACTTTCCTGACATTCTGACGTTGTGGGTGCTAAGGTTTAAAAAGCGGTTACTGCTTTTACAAAACTTGCACATTGGAGACGCATGCATGTTTGAAAAATCTGTGTATTGTGAAAGTAAGACCGCGACACTCGGCATGTTAACGAATATTGAAGTATGTGATGAACTCTTGGTTCAGCAAGCCAGAGCTACTAGGAAAAATAACATTTCGATAAGGACGGGGTACCTCAAAGAAAAGGGGAGGTTGTCAGCGATCCCGATGTCGTCAAATATGCACTTAAGCAGCGAATACAAATGGTAATTGGCCTTTGCCGCCTTCCCTGTGTTGACTCTTGGATCGAAGACGTCTCGGCCCACCTACCAGCTCGTCACTCGAATAAAGTTTTTCCTCCTCCTCCTTCTCCTCCTCCTTTTGCTTCATGATAAATAGACAAACATAAATCTGTAGAAAATAATTCGGCAATCGTCCGTCAGTGCCGTGTGTGAGCTCAATACAAAATTGCAAAATTTGTCATTTTCTTTTGATACACATGCTCTGAGAATTATTTGATGGCTATTACCACGAAGAAAAGTTGTTTAATATTGGGAGTTTACTTACAGAGGTAGCGTTTTCTTATATTCAGACAAAATTTACTCTATCAATCACGCAGTGCATTCGGGTGATCCAGAATTTAACCCGCGTACCCTATGATGTAAGGCTAACAGAAGTGAAGTGCTTCCTTTTAAGCTGTGTTATTTACAAACGCAATTGTCCAATAGAAAAAAAAATTCTCAATATTCGTTTGCGTCCGAAACTTGCAAACTCTATTATTAGCGTGAAGCTTTTGCATGCTTGTGTCCGCTGGTGTCCGTACGGACGTGCTTGGACGTCTTTAGAGGGATTTGAGAGTCCCCAGAAATATCTCCTTCCCTTACGCGGTTTCTACCATGCAACGGTTGGTCATCACGAAATTGCACTATGCACTGCGCTGTGGAATCAGGGTGTTTTCTCTAGCCGAACAGTTGAATACGGTGGTTTCACGGCGTGCGTTACTGTGGACGTACCGCGCGTTACTAGTACGCACTGTACGCTGCATTTCAAGCGCTTCATTTGAAGTAGTTACGACTACGAACGCAATAATTGAAGCTTTCTGGATGGATCTAAGAATTCTTGAGAATCTTGTCCGTTTCCCTCGCGAACTTGAGGCTAAGACCGATGCGCACGGCTGGCTCTGGTTTCAGGAGACGGAAACCCGTAAAAGTGGTGGAGACAGCTACGAGCCCCGTCCAGGAAGAGGCATATAGCGAGCCGCGCTTCGACTTGTCTCCGCGGTAACGTGGCCACCGTTGCGAAGGCAGCTCTTTCCAGTATTACATGCAGCGCTCTTCATTCGCTCTCTGTACTCTGTCTTCTGTGGTGCTGTGTCGCTCGATCTGATGACAGAGCGACGCAACGATTTTTATAATGTGCCCCACCAATCGAAGATGCTGACACGATCACGCATTAACAGGTGTGGCGCCGCCTCTGACAACGCGTTTTTGGGTACACCTGCACGTCACGCGTCGCTGTTCCGCACGCTAAGGTGTACGCTGGTAATTTGTCGAATGTAGTTGAGCTGGATTCTAGTTTATTGGGTTGGGGTGACCTCAAACGAGCACGTGAGCCGCTGCGTCCCAGAAGCCAATATTCTCCCTCCGAGGTACGAAGCATACACCCTTCCGCGGCTATATGCCGAGGTGAAAGAAAAGTGGAAAGAACAGAAATTCCATTTGCAAATAAAAATACCAGGAGACGTCGAGGAAAGGCGAAAATACCGCAAAAGGCGGAACAGACGAACATACAGCAACGTACAAGTAGGGAAGCACCGAGGGGCCATCTGGCTGCACCACCCGCGAACTGTCCCTAGTGGTTCAAGTCACATGAGCTATCGTAATTAGATTGTGTTGCTGACATTTCCGTGTCTTACACAGTTCTCTAGTGGCGACTGCTCCAAAATTTTTGATCTAATTGCTGCTCCATAAACACTGTTGAGCTAGGCAACTGTCTGACTTCCGTTTGGCAACTTGGCACCTTTCCGACAGTACAACAGTAAAGACACCGAATATTAAAGACGACAGTCTTTCTTGGGCTACTTGAACTCAGAACTTTTGGTCTGTCTATTTGTCTGTCTGTGGCTCGATTCAGCCACCCGGCCAAAGTGAAAATATGCCTGTGCAATAGTTTTATATAGTCACAGCTAAATCTACCCGTCTAAGTCTGGTGTAATGTTCACACTTCTCAACATTGTTGAAGAAGAACGAGACATTACGCAAATATAAGACAACAAATTAATACAGAAGTGATATTTGCAGTGTTCCCTTATAAAAAAGTCATGCGTGCTTGATTTTTTCGAAGTTAAATAGTTCATAAACTCCAGAAAAAAAATTCACTCCGCCATCGCCTGCTGCAGCCCGCGCCACTATAGCTTCTTGCGGCATTTTAAGGAATGAACCGGCGACAGTTACGAAAGGTTCCACTAGATAGGTTCCACGTTCTGTTTGCAACGCACGTGGAGTAGGGACACGCGGTTCTATAAACGTTCAAGTAGGGCGCCTCGATTCACGGGCGTCTTCGCCGTACAGCAGCGTTGGCATCGAGACACCCGGCCTGGAACAGTGCAACGAGGTAAATTTAAAATGGTTTAAGCAAACCTTTGGCGTCTTTACCTTGAAATGAATGGGAGGGAAGAGGAACAGCATGAGAGGTGAGCGGGAAAGCAAAGGGAGGTATTTACTTGGCAAATGTCGATAAAGACTACCGTGTTTTGTGGACATTTGCAACGAAAGGAGCAGATACGCGGCCAAGTTTAGGGGGAATGTAGCAGAGGTATAGGGGTAAGGTTGTTTCATCTCCTTTAGAAGGCATGATGGGGATATAAAAGTGGATATAAGGAGATATAAACAAGATATGAGAGGGGTGGCCTGGGGCAAAAAATTCGTTCTCGAATGTAACGTTTGCAACTATTACTTAGCGGCGACACGTGGTAGTCATTGTTTTATGACATGCACAACAGAGCCATGTAAAAGATAAATTTCAGGCTATACAATAGGTTTTGTTAACACTCCCCAAGAAAACTTGTGTGGACCGAGATTTAGGCAAACAATTGCTTCACGACAAATTACAAGGGAAGACCTTGCTGCCGCCCTTACAAAACGCCCAGTGCTCACTGGGTGAAAAAAAAAAAAAACAGGGTTGACGCAATGCAGATATTTCAGATATTTTTTCCCGTACGGGAACCATGAAAATAGAAAGCGTGCCGAACCGAAAAACGGAAATTTGGTTTTAACCGAACTCCTCTATAGGTTTAACTACAGGGTGTCGGGGTTTCATGCACAGTGTAACGCTTACTTACCGTCCGTCACAACATCCCGCGTCTCCGATGTGCGGCTGGCGTTCGTCGGCACGACATCTTGTTGATTGGTCACTACTTCATCGATGGAGCCGTTGCCTACGTAGCGATGTGACGTAATTGACGAGCTATTGGTAGAAATTGAGTGATCACGGTTGTTTGTGCCAGCTGGCGTGGGAGACGTTTTCGCATACGGCGCTTGTCCGCCGATCTCGGTTGAATTGCCCGCCGGAACAGGAAACGTTCTTTCCACTCTCGGGACGCCAACTTCAATCGGATTGCCGACCGGTTCTCGGAGCGTTTTAACAGTGGTCGCCGGTTCTAGGATTTCATGCGGTTGTTCCGCTGTGACGAAATAGACGTCTCTCGCCGCAACTGCGATGTTTCTGCTGTGGCTCTTCGTGTTGGCCTGCGCAACAAGTCACTGCGCTTAAGCTTCATCACTGCCTCAGTGCAGCGGAAGGAAATTCCTTTGCCTTGCAGAAGTTCCTCTAACTGCACCAATACCTAAACGCAACCACTAACCATCTGTCTTAAGATGAGGCATCTATTGGCATACTGTAGCCGACCCACACACTCCCTGGACGACGTGCGCAAAGCGTCATATGAAGATAAAGCTACGTTGCCGTTATCAGATGTCTCGGCCGCCGCTTCCCGGTGGTATTTACCGTAAGCTTCGGAGCAGTTGGCGCGGTTTAATTTAATTTCTAACCACCGCTTCGCTTCATGTGTGGCTGAAAAGGTTTTGTGTGTGCGTGTGCGTGTGTGTGCGTGTGCGTGTGTGTGCGTGCGTGCGTGCGTGTGTGTGTGTGTGTGTGTGTGTGTGTGTGTGTGTGTGTGTGTGAGTGTGTGTGTGTGTGTGTGTGTGTGTGTGTGTGTGAGTGTGTGTGTGTGTGTGTGTGTGAGAGTGTGTGTGTGTGTGTGTGTGGTAACAGGCTGTTCGGTGGCTGTTTAAGCGACACAGCCATCGCTTAAGAGATCGCGCGGGTAGGCTTCACCACAACGCCCCTGGCAACCAACCAATTACAGTGAGCAAACGTGGGACTTGAATGACGAGGCCCATCATGTGATTAGAGTAAAAAATAAATAAACTACCACACTGTCGAAACGGCAACGATGGACGAATGCGAATTTTTCCAAAATCAAGTCCAACACCAGACGATAAACCCCAGAAGCGAGCACCTGTTTCTTTTCTGGAAGGTGTACTGCACTGCGATTGTGCTGATGAGTGCTTTACTTATACGGGCATTCCATGGCTCTCCCTCGGGTTCAACCATCGCCGTCGTTAGACGGAGGGGTGCATTTCTTGAGTAATTTTGCTGGTCCATGCACCCCTCGCCAAATCCAAACTGCCTCGGCCGTGCCCTAATGGCGAAGTCGGATGGACTTCGGTTTCACAACGCGAGAGGCCCAGGTTCGATTCTAACAAGAGGAAGCGTTTTACTCTTTTTTCATTTACCCCGCGATAATCGTCATGATCAGAAAAAGTTGTCTTTTATGCAGTGCGCTTTGGGTAGACTACAAACGACATCAGTTCGAGGCTGAAAGCTTTGCTGTAAATAGTCAATCTGCGCTTGGACAACATCGCAAGGCGTGCGTTTGAGCTGTTTTCTAAAGTTCTAATTTAAGCGTCCTGGTTTTACTCCAAGTGAATCTTTCTTGAAATCTTCTTTGGTGATCCTCCAAAAAAAAATTAACACTGGCGTGCCACAAACCTTTACTTCGCGGCCAAGATAGATATTGCGATCGCAAAGTCTTTTCAGTTTTAGTAAAACATTTGTGCAGGAAATATGCTGCCTGCAAATTATAATAATGTGGATGTATCTAGTGTAGAATATCGCTGATGTAGATCAGCTAATTTAATAGGCATGCACCAGGTGGACTTTTCTGTTTCCCAAGCATCTCCTGAATTCAATTCAGGAAATCTTTTGCGTTTCGCGTGCAGTTAGGTGACCCTCTCGGGGTCAACTGATCCATTTTGTGAATTAGGAACGTATTAAATCAACAAAACTGCACATCCTCAGATTCGTGTTATCGAAACAGGGACAACTGTATTCGTCTCTGTACGGAAAACTGTATTCGTCTCTGTACGGACAACTGTATTCGCAACAACTCTCCAACCGGAACTTATGCCGGCACCAACAATGTGTCACCTAAACTAAAAAAAAGGAAAAATTGCGCTAGCCTCTCAAAAACCACGGAAGGCGTAGATTTCAAGCGGAAACGAACTAAACTGTGTTATAATAAAAAATAAAACCCAGTATATAACGTCCGATTACACGAACTTTGAAATTACCTTTCAAATTTCCTGCGGCATGTATAAGCGCCAACCGCTATCTTGCAAACTTTGGATGGCGCCCCGCGATCGACTTAAAAATCACCCTAAAATATGTAAGGATGTAATTCAAGTTAAAGTCACGTAAAAATCCTCGGCATGGTTGGACTCAGAGGCGGCCGAGCCGATCTCACAACTGCCAAAATAGAGAAAATCTTTACCCGTGTGACAGGTATTAGAAAACGCTTAACCAACGGAAGAGCCAGAATGAGAAAAAGCAACGATAGGACTCATTTAGGCACTGATCATAAGCCGGATATTGTACCGTACCAGAAACATAACTACACCGAAGAAACGCTGCCTCCCGAGTGCAGTCAGACGGCGCTCCACCTCAGCGCTAAAGGCATGGCTGTAGCACGGGCTTCAGTTTTTTTTTTTTCTTTAATGCCGGTCTTCGACACAACACAGAAACACAAAACAAACTTATTCACATGAGCAACTCGAGCGACAAGCCACCAACCTATATGAAGGCTGATGCCTCTCTAAAATTCCCTAAGCGTAGTCAAGGGTTCTATCCTTGACAGCCACTCAGGAGGCTCAGTGCCGCCCGGCGACACTGGCAGCTTTGCCTACATAAACGCAAAAATTTTGGTCTGTCTGTCTGTCTGTCTGTCTGTCTGTCTGTCTGTCTGTCTGTCTGTCTGTCTGTCTGTCTGTCTGTCTGTCTGTAACGCGATTCAGCCGCCGGGCCAAAGTGAAACATAAGCTGCACAATAGGTTTATATACCCACAGCCAAATCTAAACGTATAGGTCCTGCGGCAATGTTCACACTCGTCAACATTGTTTAACAAGAACAAAACATTACGTAAATATGAGGCAGGAAATCGATACATAATCTCTATTTGCAGTGTTCCTTTGCAAAATATTTTTAGAGGTGCTTGATTTAAATGAAATACTACATTTACTACATCAAAAAATTCACTCTGTCGCCGGCTGCATCCGCGCAACTATAGCTTCTAGCGGCTTTTTAAGAAATCAAACAGAAACAGTTACAAAAGGTTCCACTAGATAGGTTCCACGTTCCGGCTGGAACACACGTGGAGTAGGGCAACCCGCTTTTGTAAACGTTGAAGTAAGGCGCCTCAATCCACGTGCATCTCCGCCGTACGGCAGCACTAGTGCATCGAGCCACCCGGCCTGGAGCAGTGGAACGCGGTATATTTAAATTGACTTGAGCAAACCTCTAGCGTGTTTACCTTGGGAGGAGCGAGGCGGGAGAGGAACAGCATGAGAGGTGATGCGGAAAAGCGAAATGAGGCACTTACTTGGAAATTGTCGTCGACATTTGCAACGAAAGGCGCAGATACGCCGCTAATTTTTGATCTGAAGAAGTGCAGCTTGCTGGGCCAGTTGGTACATTTTGAAGGTGAAAAAACCAGCGAAAAAGACGGAAGACGTAGAAGACGCGGTGGTTCGATTCCGACATTTATCTCCTGTATTTTGTATCTTTAGTTTAAATTAATTTTGGTGACTTCGGTTAGTTTTCGCTTTTTAAAGAGCTAATTTTGACCGTTAGGTTTTTTTAGGTTAGGCTATATTATGTTACGGTCCGTGAGGGAGAGAGAGAGAGAGAATAACTTTATTTCTGACGAGGCTCAGTCCTAGCGAGTGTCCCTCAGGGTGAGGGAGGCGCGCCAGGTAATCCTGAGCCCTAGTGGCGGTCAGGAGCTGTAGCTCGGGCGAGGAGCTCCCGGTCACCTCCAGCCAGGTAGTGGGAGGGTTGGGTAAACGGAGCGGGGGTAAAGAGGGGCATTCCAAAATGGCATGTGGCGTGGTATCTCGAGCGCCACATGCCGGGCAGTTTGGGCGGGAATATAATGTGGGATAGATGTGGTGGAGGACGTGTCTGGTGGGGAGGGAATGGGTCTGTAATTGTCGCCATAATCTGTCCAATTGTGAAGGAAAAGACGTGTGAGGGGGCGGTAGTTCTAGCTGCTGTAGGCGGTAATATGTGGTAATGTCGCTAAAAGTAAGCAGGGTTTCGCGAGCGTTTCGTGCGCCGTGCTGTGAGACGTCCACGTCTGGTGCTCGGTAAATGAGTCCTCGAGCGGCCAGGTGGGCCGTTTCCGCACCGCCAAAGCAAGTAGTGCCCGACGCAGCATTTTTTTTAGAAACGCCGCTGGACGCCCCCGTAAGTAGTGTGCTTACGGTACCGTGGGACCGCACTATAAACAGCGCCAAAGAAAGCCAAATAGACACCATCGTCAGGAGAGCATGTAAAGCAGCCCTCAGCCTCCCATTTTCATGCTCACAAAAACAGGTCCTCGCATTAAGTCGTTATAAAACTTTTGAAAAAATTCGAAAACAAGTTTTCTAGCACAACGAGAATGACTGGGAGAAACAAAATCGGAACGGGCCATCGGACGATAGGCACCTGTCCCGAAAAAAACACGGCTCCTTGCCATGATAACAGGGCTATGATAGAGCGGCTCAGTATACAAGCAATCTCATACTGAAAACCCTTGATCCAAGCCTAGGCAAGCACAGGTCACAAGCCAGGATATTTCGGTGAAGTTTCAGAACGGTGAAAACACAGCATACGCCGACGGCGGAATGCACGGAAAGTAAAAAGGCTACAATTCTCGAAGTGGACTATCCTCACTGCTTGATTTCCTACACACGGAAACTAAAGAAGCAGAAATTGGAACCATACATTTCGCAATCGAACTAGCGGAACTATCCAATAGAGATACAGACGTCATTATATTCCCAAAAGGCTATTAAACTGTTGGCTGCCCGCAGGACACCTGAGCGATTCGGAGAGTCTCATACACAATGAACAAAGTTCAAAACATCGCATGAACACCCGGACACAAGAGTCTGGAAGGGGAAAAGCCAGTCGGCCAGGGAGCACGTGAACTCGCATGCGCTGCTCCTTACGACCGCGACTGCCACGCTCCCCTCCCCGAGAGATATGGAAAACTCTTATGCCGAGGAACACGACCCTTCCCGTGTGAGAAGGGGTTTCAGCGCCGGAGAATCGCAAACTCTACGCAGGGTGAACGGGGACATATATAAGCAAATCTAGACAGGCAAAGCTGCTTGGTGGGAAACACCCGATATGAACTTAAAACTGCATGTTGATTGTGGGGACAGATGTACCATCTCTTACGTAACCTGGTTATGTCCAAGGGTATGCTCATAGTACAACAACTCAAACATTGCACATTGCACTTCTATAGAAACATGGAAGGCAGCTTGAACCAGGTGGCTACTTTAAGATCAGCGTGAGCTTATTGAGATCGTAAAGGAGGGGTCTGCCGCAACTTCCTGGTGCCCTGGACTTCGGGTACCGCCCGTAAGCTCCCTACTATCTCCACTCAATTTTCCGAAACTCCCACTATTTTTTACTCAGTTAAGGTGTTCTCTCTATCTCCGTTTCTGGCTCGTTCTCCCAGCAAATAAAAGTTCAGTCTGTCCGCGGCATCAGAGGATAAACAGTTTGAAACACTGGCAGTGTCTCCTTCTTCCCCATACTGACCAACACCCCTCAGCCGCAACCTTTCATCCCCACATCTCAAGTTGCGCGCACGTAGATGGCCTCTGTCTCTCCTTTGCAATGACAATTAAACCTGCACAGGTCCTCTTGCTCTCTTAGCTGACATTCAGTGCTTGGAAAGCATCAAGCGCGAATACATCAATTCAATTTTAGAATGCTTCCTCGGCGTCGACCTGAGGCTATCGCGTCGTACACCTAGCGTAGAGGTCATCAGCAACTTTTCTGCGTTCGCAAATATAAAAAAAACAGAAAAAGTGCCTCCAAGAGAGGCGAGATAAAAGCAGACAAAGGCAAGCGATGTCGGCTAGAGCCGTTACAAGGAGGAAAACTAAAGCTAAAAAAAGACAGGTGCTCTCCCAACAAGTTGCTCGCGAGTGGTGTGATAGCCAGAAATTTAAACCGAATTCGATAAACCTCCATAGCATTCATTTTAAGTGGAAGGTGAAGGCAGTAAGGGGTCTTCAAATACACGTAATTATAAGGTTACAGATCCGAACGTTCTTGATTTACTTACATGTATAGGCGAATCGTGCGTGGCCGCCAGGTTTCGGGCAGCTGGCTCGAAGACTGGTTTCGCGATTGCAGTGCCGGTGATGAAAAATGAAAAACAAGCAAGAATTTGCTTAGTTCTCCCAGACGCCACTAAAGCGAAGTACAGTACACGAAACTGTACACCATTATAAAGCAAAGCGTTGTACCTCTACATGCCAACGGTTCTTTCGTGGCGTGCGGGACAAGAAACTCCCAGCGCGGCTGAGGATAGGCAGGGCGTTTTTTACTCACGCAGCACAGTGTAGATGGCGCGGCGATAGGACGCTATCACCCAGCGTTCCCCGCACGCAGGTACTCCTCGCACCGGCGGGTGCGTCGGGGGGACGGCTTTGTCGTCTGCTTAACTGACAGTTGATTTGGACCTGCTTTGGCGCTGCTTCGCGTCCATTGCGCACTTTTTTTTTTGCACGGCTTGATTACCTTTTTCGTCTGCACCTGCTCGGTAACCGGGACCCGACGGAACTAAGTGGGCGTGCGGCAAAGATACGTTTAGGATTAGTTTACAGGGCGGGAAAACAGAATGTAGAGAAAACAACTACGGGCATCTGGCCGCTAGCGAAACGCTACCTTTTGCGCACAGCTTGCCACGAATGGGACTCTATTTTCTAAATTTGTGAATACGAATTCGGTTGTGCTTTAAGAGGTATTACAATATTCGAAAGCAGCAACTCGATCTGGTAAATACGGATTTTAAAAGTTCCCTCAGCTTTCTCGCAATTCTCGAAGTGACTAAATTAACTAGCTTAAATCGGCATAAATGGGAAGCACTAAGCTCACAAGCCGAATTGTTTCGGTGCAGCCCCGAGTTAGCCCATTAAGATGGCTAGGTTCCCCTGTCGCACCTACGAAACACGATCCTGTCCGTTTTATTTCCGCCGACGCACGGTCGGGCGCCAACGGCGGCGTCCGCCGCTCCAGCCCGGCCGTCAGCGACGCTGGTGCGTTTGGGACGCCGCCCCCGCAAATTCCATGTAGCAGCGGGGAGAATCTCTAGTTTCACTCTGTGTAGAGCCACGTGTGTGAATTCAAGTGACGTCTCTTGTGTAACTGTTGTGGGTGTCGTCTGAATATTTGCTTTCCATCCACCTTCACAGCGTGGATTGGAGCCAATTTGTTTTATATGCAGAGCATTTGTATAACTCACGATGTCACCCGTGCGTCGGCGTCCGCAGCAGCCAGCCTCCCCCTACACTATAAAAAGAAATAACAGTTACCGGCGCCTGGTTTCGATCCCACGACCATGCGGGCGGAACGCAAGGTACATGGTGCTCTTCCCACTGCGCCACAAAGCCGACACAGAATCAAAGGCTACGAACGCGCCTTATATCCTTGACTCATTCAAACTACGTCAAGAAGCTGCTGATACAACGCATTCGCTACCTGTGGGCGGAACGCGAGGTACATGGTGCTCTTCCCACTGCGCCACAAAACCGACACAGAATCAAAGGCTACGAACGCGCCTTATATCCTTGACTCATTCGAACTACGTCGTCAGCGGCGTGCGTTGGCGACTCAGCGGCGTGCTAGCTGCGTGATAGCTGCGTGGTGTACACGTGATAGCACCAACCCTTCAAACACTAAACGTTAACGCAATACACCCACCCCCTATGCGACGCATTTACTCGAGTCCCCCTCGCGGGGAGATGGGCCCATTTTTTTTCTGCATTGATCCCATGGCCTTACGGAGTTATGGCGAAGTTTTACACGCGTACTAACGACCCTTAACGCTTCCATACAGGCCGGAGCCGTGTATTAGACTGATTCTTTTGTATGCCTAGAAAGATTAGCATTTTGAGACAAGCTTCTTGGAGCAAGGACTGCCGCATGTTTCAAGCAAATTTAAAGTACAACTCACCAGCTAAAGGCGCTCATCTGGCGGCAGTTCTCGGGATCTGTGGAAACTGTGTCATATATTAGTCAGAGTGATAGTGCGATCTAAGCTCTTCGAAATGTTTACAGATTCTATCGCTGGACCTAGCAATTGAACCGGCTTACTATTGTGGTGTAGAGCGAAAAGTGAAGATTGCCTTTAAATGCTGCTGCCATCTCCACACGGCACGCTACACCCAAGCCTTCTGCTTTTTTTTCAGTCTGTATGTTAATGATGCATGCCTAGTACTGCCACTGATACCAGCAGTTAACGAGTAACTGCTAGCCAGCAGTTAATGTCCCAGGGTGGCATTTTTACGGAACTCTCTCCCCTTCAGTACCAATGAAAACAAGCTTTCAGTGTTCCGCAATCAATGACCAGGTGTTGTGTGCGGTTTCTTCATTTGATATAACGAAGGCACGCGAAGCTGAACGTCAACGGAAACGACGAACTGAAAACTTTAAAGGAGGATGTTGAATTTCCCATGGGAAAGCTGTGGCGGGAAGTGCCACGCGCCTTGCAGCTCAATCAGAGAAGAGGACGGAGAGGGCGGGCAGCGGGGTAGGAGTGTGAGCACGCAATAAAGAAAGACGAGGACCAGGACGTGTTCGATCAGGTAACGCTGGTGTCGGTCTCTTCGCTGTCTCTACATTTCTCTACATTTCTCTGTCTCTACATGGGGGTTCACATTACGTTCCCATTCGTGTTCCGATAAATGAAACAACATAACGGCAACACAATGGAACCTACATAGAACCCCTATGATGCTTCGCATCCCCCTCATGGTTCCCCACGGGAAGATGGTGTAACTTTTACACACTGCATAGGTCAATCCGATAGCCCCTAGGAACACCAGGGACAGAATTCTTTGTCCGTTTTAAAATTGCCCCTTTCTCGTCCGTTTCAGTCGTGACGTAGGTGCACTTGCGAGGGCTCTGACCGAAGACGTGTGCAAAAGCCTACGCCTCGCCTTGCTTGCGCTGCGTCATACATGATCGTCTATTTCAGCCATTCCGGGCAAGCTCGAAACGGACACATTGACACGGACATGAAAAGGACAAAACAGTTCCGCCTCAGGTGGAATGTTGGCTTCCTTGGGGCGCCATTACGTCACTATTCGTGCACGCTCGTGGAGATACAACAGACCTGCACTAGTTTTTCTCTTCTCAAACCTCCCAGACACTGGTCAACCCCCAGGTGGGTATGTGCTACGGAGGAAGGAACAACTATTTCTCGTCTTGGCAGTGCCGAACAGCAGGCATACTGACGGTCTCTCCTTGCGAGATATGGAGCCATGATTCGCGCTTGTTCGTGGAGCGCTGAGATGCTCTCGCTCGTTTTCTGTATTTTCAGCAGCGGAGCTGTTTAAGTTTGAGTTCCATCCGTTCCTGGCGTTGGTCGAACCTCGGTACAGGATAGTGGAGAGGCGGAAAAATCTACACCAAGAAGTTCGGAGAAAAAAGGCCAGGAGGCAAGGAGCCGACGAGCAGGTGTGCGGAGTGCGTGTCGCGGCGCAAATGTTCGGGTGGGGAGGCGCCGCTCGGGGACTAGCTGCGCCTACGGACGACCTAAGGTTTGTCGTGCAGGTTCTAATCTAGTTAAGAGAGGCGGCCTGCGCTCGGCGCCATAAGTGTCCGATCTACCGATAAGATAAGCAGGCATAAGAAAAGCCAAGTTAACGGTAGTGAAGACTACCAGCTCCGCTGTTCCGTTAGTCTTCACACCTCAATTGCGAAGGTGGCTGAATTTTTTGCGAGTGCTTTATTTAATCTCTTCGAAAGCTAAGTTCCAGGTGAGCCACATGGGATTGTGTGGCGGTCTGATGGTCACAACTCCCGGGTTTTTCTCATTATGGGGCACATGAGGTTTGCGCGTTCGTGAAAACGCACGTTTAAGATACCAGGTGATTTGAATTTGCCCCTAGCCCTCCGCTAAGGAGCGCCGCACAGTGATGGGCCTCCTCTATTATCAGTCCCGGAACGTCCGCGGACTGCCCGAGACGCGATCCGGCGCTCGTTTTTCCCATGTATTCCTATAAGCCTTCCGGTCCGAGGGCAGTCCTCGGACTGCCCGGGGACCGCCCAGGGCTGGTAAATCGAGGAGGCCCAATGTTGTTGACTTCGGCGGATAAAAACCCCAAACGTATTTTTTTTTCTGACAGCATAAATAGGCTTCTATTACGAACTGAAAGAAAATTGACTGAAAAGGTGATGCATGATATTGCTGCCAAATACTAACACCGCAATAATCTTCCGATGTACGGAAAAATACGCTTCGTGCGTAAAATCGGGCGATATTCCTCCGACATACACGAACAAAGGAAGTGTTTCGTGGCTCAGTCGTGAATACGCGACGCCCTGTAACGCAGTTTAAATTGGACGGATTTTGAATTTGGTAAGCCGTGAGTGTAGGAGTAAGAAGCGTTGATTACTCGGAGACTTCTGAACATTGCTTCTTTGAATGAAAATGTCTAGACGATGTAGGTGTTAAAGGGACCCTGCAATAATTTTGATAAAAGCTTTCACTGTTTCCTCCGCGTCTGGAAGCACTGCGAAAGCTATAGTTGTCGCCAGCACAGAGCGGCGCTGCGTGATTTGCTCGCCGCGCCAGATACGGCTTCCGATTCTGATTTGTTTTTGTGGCTTTATTTTTAAAATTTCCATCGAAAAGCGTTCATTGCTGCAACTGAAGAAAAACTGGCCAACAGCCGCCACATGGCCTTAGTGACGTAACTGGAGTGGTCGAAGAACGTCAACACCGGGAAAGAAAAAAAAATTATTCGAGCGAGTTTCTAAGTTATATGATGGGCATAGAGAAGCAATTTTTGGCTGAGGTACTTTGCTACCCCTTATCTAAGTACTGGGTGCGTTACGTCATTACGTCCTGCAAGCATCTACGATTTCAAAGAAGATGAAAAAAACGTTGCAGGGCCCCTTTAAGCATACAAACGAAAGTCTGTTTTAGTGTAAGACTACAGGTTTTTCTGAGCATGTACGCCTAACGAAATGCGGCGTTCTCATACATTTCTCCACACAAGTCGTAGTGAGGTATTTTTGAAGGAGTAGATTTGAACAAAGGGTTGTGGTTAGTGGAACTAATTTTCCGCAACTAAACCAACGCCTGCGTAACGCTTTTTGGGCGAGAGCATTCGTTGACTCGGTAGGCCGAAAATCCCGCACCATCGGCGTCATAACCGAAATGGCGTACAAAATGGCCGACCGGGCGAAGAAGTAGAGTAATTGAGTTCAGATAGCATGGAGTAAATTGTGACCTGCATTGGAACCGAACCCAGGGCCTCTAGAGTACTAGTATACGAGCACGCATCCATACCGCCACGACGGCACAAAGGATCTAGCTGACTAAAGCTGGACCAAGTGAATGCGTTGTGGCCTTCAACTTCCAAAACGTGTGATAAACAATTGAATTAATGTGTCCATCCGAGCTAGTTGGCATCTCTTGCTAAAAATAAATGAGGCTCACACTAACGCGTAAGACTTGAAGGTAGCGAAGCTGTACACAACCTTCACGACCATCACGACTTTTTAAGTCCACGATTGCAGCCGATTTTCTTCTTCATTGTCGCGACGACCTTTACTCCATCATTGCTGGCCTTAGTGTGAGCGTATTTCATTTTTTTGAAGCGATAATCATCGAACAGCACCTCGGAAGGCCCTGTAGTATGTCGTGTCTTTCTCGTTTCGTGAAAGTGTTGCACGATTACGGCGAACGCTGGAGTTTCTTTTAGCTAATCTTGGCCAATCTCTCAAAGTGGGTATGCTTGGCTTGACAAACGTGCGCTTTGGGCACTGGGCGGCCGCCGCGAGGCACGTGCGCACGAGCGCTCGGCATTTGAGAGCATCTCTTGTCGGCGGCCCTGTCCTTCCTGCGTGCGTCCGTCGTCGGCGGCGTCCGCACTCTCCTCCACTCAACCCCTTTCCTCTCCGATAGCGAACACTCTCTCGCGAGGGGCATTGGATTCGATTCGATTGGCTTGGCTTGGCTTGGCTTGGATCGGATTGGATCGGATTTGGATTGGATTGAATTAAAGTGGATTGTGTTGGATTGTGTTGCGTCATAGCCGCGGCAGACGCACTGGCGCCGGCGTGTGCCCAGGTGAGAGCGAACACTCTCTCTCAACATTTGCGGGTGTGCGGCCCAGCGCGCTTTCACCCCGCCGGTGGGCAACGCTGCGCGCGGTGCTGCGCATGTGCAGTACTCTCTCTCTCCACGGTATCCTCTCCTTCGGGCGCGCTGCGCATATAACCGGTGTGCCGCTCTCCGGCGGCCTTTCGGTCGACGGTTGCTCTCCGCTTGCGCTTGAACCCCCCTCAGCGTCGCATCACACCAGGGTTCCCGCGAGGGGAGGTCGCTCGCAATCTTGGCCAATCTTTCTAAGTGGGTATGCTTGGCTTGACCAACGTGCGCAGGGGACGCTTTGCGGTTGTCGCGAGGCACGCACACACGCTAGGCATTTTCTTGGTTTTGTGTTCTGCCTGGCGGTCGCCGCCAGGCCGCCGCTACCGTGCGCGCGCTCGGCAATTTCTTGGTATTTTTAACCGCGGGCACGAAAAATTACTATTTGCTATAGAGCTTCGCTCTAAAAAGATTTTGGCAGGCCTTTGTCGTATCAAAATCCTTCTTTTGCTGAGGTGTTGTTTGGCACTTAAACCTAATTCATATGATAAATAACGTACTTTGGCGTGTATAATCAATTTCAGCATGGCGACCACAGAGGTAGTAAATAGGCAGGAGCAAAGTATGTTTCCTCTAACTGTCCTTTTTTTCCTTGGCGAAGCGAGAGTGTGTTAGCGCCAGTCTGACGGTGTGAGCTTGTCGTTGGAGTTTGAGCTCAAACGTCGGCTACTCGTACCTGCAGCTTCGCGTACAACCGGTTTCACGTTACTTGGCATGTCTTAAGATGCAACGTTACGTCTATCTAAGGTTAAGTAAGCCTACGTATACGCCTCACAATGACGGATCGTCGTGGCTTTTATATAAGTAACGAACAGAACAGGGGAATGAAATGAGGGGGGATAGGACGACGGTGATACTCATAGGAGACGTGATTACAGCACACGAGGCGAGAAGCTTCGAACTGGCCTCCGAAGTTACACCTAAACATTTTAGCCGCCAGCAAACGTACTCCGCATATAAAAAATGCATCGTTTTGTATTCAGAAATAGCTCAGATATTTGATTCGGAATGTATGGCGTGTCACTTTAGCTTTATTCTGCTACTCGCTTCTGTTCCTGTTACGGTCATTTTTCTTGCGTTATTGGTGCACACCTTTAAAGTCCAGTTCTGTGCGATTGAGTTCAATTTATTTCTACAGCGAAGCTGTATGTCGCAGCCCTAAAAAATGTTGTGCGTCGCACGTGTACACTGTCGTGTCGACAAAGGAAAAACATCTGCTCCAATCTCCGGTATGAAGGTAGTTGGACTGCGAAGCTGTAAACTACACCCACAACGAGTACCCATGGATTCTAACACGTGGCTCTACAAACAGTGAAACCAGAGACAAGTAAAATGTACTTTACCACGCTTTCTATTACTGCACAACGACTTTCACGACTGCTTTACGTTCTTTTTCTGGCTGTTCTTGTGGCGTCTTTGCTTTGCGTGGTCTACCCAAGTTAGCCTAGAATGAACTGAAGCAGGTGTTATAGCGGTCTACCTTTTTATATATGAACGCGTAGTGACGTCACTACGTGAACTGTGTGCTGTTTGGTACGTTTGCGCTCGGAGTAGCTTACGCAACCGTAATCTTTTGCAGTATGGCCAGTCCCTTTGGGTAGATGTGTGCCTGCCTTCTTAACCATGACACATTTCTGCTGATATCGCCACGAACATTTTCTGGGATGGTAAAGGTATACGTCTTCGCTGTAAAAATGTTTGTCGCCAAAACTTTGGGTCAAATGTGGCATCGACTGCAGACAAACACATACTACAACACCTCGATACCCCACTACGTCTCCCCCTCCACTTACCCCTACAGCTGACCCTCTTCCTTCGTCCCGAACACCATCTACCCCCTAGTCTGGGTGGAACGCCCCTGCGCTCCAAAACCCCCTACCCCTTCCCCTGAGCGAGCTTGCCAGCTCGCGGTGCGACGACCAGGGACACCTCATCGCTCCGCGCCCAGGCTTGTTCGCTGTCTTGCAGCTTTCTGCACTAAGACAGCCACCATTTGTTCGCTCAATGAATTAACGGTTTTTCTCCTCGTTCTCCTCGCTAGAGCTCGTGTAAGAGAGAGCCTATTGTTGGGTCATTTACATAGGCGTGAAAACCTATCACGAATGTTCTAAGGGCTGATATTGCCCCTACAAAATGTCTTCCCAGCAATTAATATGCGTTTACAAGTGAAGCCGACTTTAAGGCGATCGATGTAAGCTTTGTGAGCTTACAAAGTGCAAGGTTACACCGATAAGGTCCTAAGGCTTTCATATTTTGATATCATATTGTATATATTTCCCTCGCAAGAATCTCTTCCCACCATTGTATTGGCGTTTAGAAGTAAAGCCTACCTTCGTGAGATTTGTCAAAGCATGATCTTTGCAAGTTTCCATTGTGGGTTGCACAGTGAAGTTAGCTCACGAAGACAACTGCGATACGAACGGGGCCCTGTAACAACTGAAGCGGAAACTTGAGCAAGTTCTTTGCTAACTACTTCATCGTAGTAGTGAACATTACCACACGGAAAAAGCTCTCCCTGTAGCCATTTCCTGTCTTTAGCTTCGTCTCTTCTGTAGCCGTGCCCGTCTTTTAATGTTCGCCAGTACGACGAATGCCCCATAACAGCTACAAGAGTGTATTCGTTGCCAGCGTTCCGGTAATATTGCGGCGTCAGACGGGCGTGCCCGCGAGACGGCACTTAAGCGCTGATCGAGAACCGCCGTTGGATATCGTAAGTCCGAGGATGCCGAAAAGCGTCTTCGACGCCGATGTGCCAATTGGGAAGGGTTTATAATCGCGTACGCCGATTCGAAAGATGTTTTCTCGACAATCAATTCGGCTGCAACTGCAACGTGGGTGACAGACTGATTCGATAACGACCTGACCGCTACACAAAAGATCGACACCAGCTCGCTAGAGAAGCACCGCATTAACGCACCTAACGCACGGGCTTCGCTGTCTTACAGCACCCCAACCGCTGTAGGATAAGGGTAGCGTACAAAAAAGGTAGCGCTCCGCAGCTGCACCCCTAACGGTGGGGTAACGATGAACGCGGCCATCGGCGACTGTTCGAAGAAGGAGCTAAGTCCCTCATGGATCGAAGCTCCAAAATGTTCGGTTGTAATTTGGTAGCGCGCCTTCTTGTAGTTAAAACAACGCCGAGGAAAGCGGTATCGTGATATTTTTCTCGCTGCTTCAGCTACATAGGCGACTTGACCATTGGCATGAAGGTAAGATTGTTGTAGGTCCGAGGAAATAGGTTCATTTTTCAGGCCCAATCATTGGGACGAGACGATCAACGAAACAACCCTAGTATAGAACTCTGGGTATTTACCGAACCGAAAGTAAGAAGGTCGTCCACGGTTTGTAGTTACATAAGAATGGGACGGAATGAATTTAAAAGGTGCACTACTAAATACATGGCGACTAGACAAAGCGGTGGCATTATCGAAGGGATAGATGCCTTGAAGTGCAAATTTTGTGTGAGGGAGGCGGTCGCTAGTATTTCTTGCTGGCTAGCTAAGTGACCACACTGGCAGCCAACTTTTCGGTGACGCTTGCGGATATTCAAACTACGAGAGGCTACGAGAGGCAGTGCCCTGTGACGCCACATCACTGTGGCCTGTTGCGGCGGTGGCGCAATTCAACCCGTCATATCGCGGTGCGCCACTCTCATGTGAACGGCAAGACTCTCAGCAAAGACTTCGTGAAAGTGGAAACGGTTGAAAACAACCTACTTTCCAATGTCGCGAAGCTGAGTTGTTGCGGATTTTAAAGAATTCTTCCAGGTTTGCTGTTTATAATAGTTTTAGCCTACCAATGTTTGGTAGGCGGTTAATAAAATAACGTTGTCAACCTGACTCTTTCTGCACAGGCCACAAACAAAAAAGCAGTAGTCACGCATTCGTTACCGGGCAATGGAGCGGTAGCAGTGACGTCTGGGAAAAGTATCAAGTCCTCAGTGGGGCTGTTTAAGCTTGAGCTTGGTCCGGCGGCATTAGCAAAAAATACCCCGAAAAAAACTCCTCCACCGAGACCACGACCTTCGCACAGCTGCGTAGTCGGAACCAACCCTCCCCTAGCTATGACGCCACTGCGCCGACGCGACGACACGAAGTTGCCGCGTCGGCTTCACACAGCGCCTCGTGACTCCGCGCCGAGCACATCGTCTACACTCCCACGAAACACGGGCCGGCCGAAGAAGTATGTAGCTCGCGAGGAACAAGAAGAAACGCAGGTCGAACGCCGTCGCGTCGCTGCGCGAGAGCATCTGAGACGGCTAAAATCCAACCCCGAGTATCGCGCCGAAGCCGCCGCATCAAAATAGCAGGGAAGAGCGGAAGGCGGAATCCCACGCTCTTGATGTAGAGCACACGGGAATCGCCCGAAAGCGACCCCGGACTTCGAGTATCGGAGACCTTCTAACGTCAACAAGCCCGCAGAACCATGGGTGGCGCGAATAACCGGTTCCAGCGCGAATTCCTGAGCACCAAGTTTGGCCACAGGTGTGGCGTCTGTGACAGGCTTTGGTTTGACGCCAAATTGTCTACGTTGAGTTCCGTTCGCGACTACGAGAAGCGGAAAATTGCGATGCATGTTCTCGTGCGCATTGCTGCCCAAACCGACTTTACACTGCTGGGGTCCGACTGCTCCCTCTCTCTTGCTATCCGCTGTCAGTGATCTGCTGACAGCGCTGACGCTGGGATCCACTGGGATCCGCTGGGATCGGAACGGCCCGGTGAAAACTTGCTTGACTTCGCTTGGCCTCGCCAGAATTTGCACTGCCTCGATAGTGCGAATCACAAAAATGGGCGCGGCTTTCACTAGGCGTGCAATGCTGGAGAACCAGCGGAGCTGGGGGTCGATTGCTGTCAGTGTGGGGGACCGATTCAAACGGCCTTTTAAAATCCTGCGACTCACCCTTCAACACTTAGCCTGGCCTAGCAAGAACAGCACAAAACTTAACAAAACTTAGCGAAGCCTAGCAGATTCCAGCAAAACTTAGCAAAACCGAAAGAAGCTAGGTCGATCCCCAGCTCCGCTCTTTCTCCCGCGTTGCACCTTTAGTGCAAGCTACGCGAATTTTTTTTTCAAATGACGCAGTTTGTGTGCCATTATCACCGCGCATTTTTGCCACGGATTCTTTATCACTCCCAGGTTTTCCCACTGCGAGTGAAGTAATATTCTCGCAATAAATAGGAAAAGAGCAGGCTGAAGCTATATCCCGGATGCTCGAAATGGGACTCAGCAGGGAAATAATGTTGCTCACTCGAAGGCCATGCAATGAGGTTTCTGGTGAATGCGATGCCGACGACCACGCACGCTGCTAGCACCATCGGAAGTAAGCAGTTGAAGCCGAAGCGGGGAAAGAGAGCCCGGCGCACTCGGTACACGTCTGGCTCCCTGCTGGCCGTCAAGTTGCCGCGCCCGGGGCGGACGTCGTCAACGGGGTGTACTAAGTGCGAGCTTGAGTGGTCTGCGCAGGTATGGAGCTGCACAAAACACAATTTTGAATCATACAAGGGAGACGCTGATTAAGTCAGCCCTAACTTACCTCACCCATCTTCATCGTCTTCTGTTTCTTCTCCTTGTTCTCTTTCTTCTTCTTCTGCCAATCCGCGTGCGTCGTATTAGTGTTTATGTCTCTGTCACCGGATTGAAGCCTGGTCCGAAAGTCATGGTTTACAACAACCAGCTATGATGCTGTTATTGCTGATGAAACAATGGTCAAATAATGTGTCGATTAAACGAAACACCCGAGTACGTTTTTGGGAATTAAGGTAATGGTGGTGGTGGTGGTGGTGGTGGTAACACGCGTTTATGTTATGTACAAGGGATACACAGACACCACGTTACTCTTAAGCGAATTTTGGTGTCTAGGGGAGAGGGATTAGGTCATCGGAGTTGGGGAAAAAAGTATGATACATCCAATGAGGTATGAAATTAACGGAAATGGTGAAGGCCACATGTCTTTCATAGAGCGGGAAACATGCGCCGTTCTTCGCTCTGATTGGAACGACTTGGATAAAGGCAATAATCAGGGATTGGTGGGCTTGCCAATCATACTTTTTAAAGGCTTGTTGTCGACAGTCGGCAAAGGGAATTAAGAGCGTGGCTTAACTTCCAGAGGAGCATTCCACACAGAGGGGTGGCGCGCCCAACCTGTTTCTTAGTAATAAAAGTTTGTCTAGTGGGCTGTGCTGGCCCGTTTTTCATTGCAAGGGCCTGCTGCCGAAGCGACGAAAGCGCGCGAAAAATAGCACACTATTCGAACGCAGCGCCCTAACATACCTCTTTGCCTTGAAAGAAATAAACAATTATTTTCATAACATTGTATTCTGTAATTACTTCTTGGTTACATTTCTTGCAAAAATTACTTTTTCGTAGTTTTGTCTCCAAACTACGTTCTGGGGAGAATTTAAAAATGAAAAAAACTCCCGCCTCCCCTCGGGGGAACCCCTGTGTAGATGCGACGCATAGGCGGAGCGGCGAAGGGACCGCGTTTTATAGCGCGCATAACGTTGAGGGGACTGCGTAAGCCGTTCCCAGTCAATGACGACGTTGGCGTACTTGTAAAGCGGCGTGGACTCTAGGTGTTTGAGCCAAGCGTGGATGTTGCTTCGCCGGAGAATGGCACACTGGTTATATGCGCAGCGCTCCTGAAGGAGAGGAAACCGCGGAAGAGAGAGTACTGCACATGCGCCGGCCCCAGCGCGTCTGCCGCGGCTATAACGCAACACAATCCAACACAATCCACTTTAATCCAATCCAACCCGAATCCAAGCCAAGCCAATCCAATCGAATCCAATCCAATGCCCCTCGCGAGAGAGTGTTCGCTATCGGAGAGGAGAGGGGGTGAGCGGCGGAGAGCGCAGCTGGCGTGGCGAAGAGAATGGGGGAGGGGCGGACAACGCCGCCGACGATGACGACGACACCGGAGGGACAAGGCGAGTGAATCAGATGCTCTGCATCTAAAACCTAGCGCCGTCTGCATGCCCGCCGCGGCCGGTGTTTACCGCCCAGCGCCGGCTTGCGGCATAGCCCGGCGTTCGCGACGTTCAAATATCGTCTGCTAGCGGAGCGGTTGGCTTTTAAATGCAGAGCATTTCAGTAACTCACGATGTCACCCGCGTTAACGTCCGTCGTAGTCCGCACCGTCGTTGTCCGCATCCCCCTACACTATATAAAAAAATACTATCCGGCGCCTGGTTTCGATCCCTCGACCCTGCGGGCGGAACGCAATGTACATAGTGCTCTACCCACTGCGCCACAAAGCCGACACAGAATGGGAGGCTACGAACGCGCCTTATATCCTTGACTCATTCAAACTACGTCAAGAAGCTGCTGATACAACGCATTCACTATCACCAACTCCCCAAAAACTAAACGTTAACGCAATACACCCACCCCCTAATCGACGCATTTACTCGAGTCCCCCTCGCGGGGAGATGGGACCGCCAAAAACAACGCGTTGTGGACTGCGCAGTAAGGTGCCGGCACGTGCGAGAACCGCTCGCGCTGTTCGTTCCAGGCAGGGGGCGCGCGAGCACTGCGAAGGCGGGAAATTTGAACTGCTTTGGACAAACCTCCGTTCAATTCATCCAGAAAGAAGCGAGACAGGGAGGCGAAGAGCGTGATGGGTAGTAGCAGTAAGCGGATAACGGTGCCACAGGCCGTTATGGCGAATCACTGCTCTGCATTTACGACAGCTTTCACGTTGAGTGGAATGGCTTTAATTTCTTTTCCCCTGCCGCGGACCGTTGAGCCCGCGTTTGAACAATGATGAACATCACTGCGCTACATCGCGCTCGAGCAATCGTAAAGCGACGCATTTGGGTAATTCGCTGTTCTCGAATACAAGTGCATATATTGCGTAAGTTGCACTTGCAGAGAAAACAAGCAGCTCCACCTATTCGTTATGCCTTTTAAAGGAAGGCATAGCCGCTCAATAACCTGTTTTATTTCCGGCTGCAAAGCGGGAACCGCTCTTGTACAGAAAAGTTCTAAATTCGCGTTCTAAAAGACGCAGAGCGCTTGAAACTGTGGAAGCAGGCTATACAACGCGAAGACAGTAGCACAGACAAAAGCGGTGTTGTTTGTAAGCAGCATTCAGAGTCTCGCTTCATCAAAAGAGCGTACACGACGGTTATTCAAAATGAGCCGATAGAAATCCCTCGCGATACAACTGTTGCGGAAGAAAGGAGTCTGAAGCTGCCGCAAAGAAAGAATAACTGTATTTGAATCGCACTGAATTGCTTTTCATTACGACAATGGCGTCAGAAAGTTCCTCTTTCTCCTCCTTCTTTCCTCAGTAGCGTCCCCTAATCCTGTCCTCTTCTTCATCTCGCTTACGTGGCTGGGTGCGACACAACACCAATACTAGCCAGTGACGATGTGTCTGCGCTGTTTTCTATAAAACAACTTTTTTGTCCAAGGACGGCTTTCTAGGAAAAGGAGGCATCCAAGTGCGTGCGATGACGAGACAGAACTTCTGCCGGCCAAAAAGCAGGCCTTGAGCCGACACCTCGAGTACGAGCCCTTTTTGCGACTATGCTCAGTGAGCTCAGTGATTGCGGGGCTCTACCGCCTCGGACAAGAGCTCTTGAACAAACGACCGGGCAAATAACATCTGCCCATTGCCATTTGAGCGCCGACGGACCTTCAGACACACGGAGAAAGTGCAAAATCTTCAGTGTACATTCGAAGGAAAAAAACTAAGGCAAGAAGAAGCGAGAAACACACAATACGCTGACGTTCTTCTTCCAGAAGTCAGACGCCTCCACTTGTGTAGTGGCTGTAGGGTTGAACAATGCTTTTCACACTTCCAATGGGCTCTACTTTGCGAAGAACTGTTCCCTTGTTTTAGACGGCGCATGCATTGCTTGCAGGTAGTTGCGGAAGCTCACGTAGAACGAACTGCTACGGAAGAACACACTGAAACTTTGGATGCGTGACTACAACCAACAAACACGTACCTAACGTCGTTGGCGTAACTAGAGAGGATGGCGCCCATGGCAAATATATTTTCATGCCCTTCATGATGGTAATGATAGTGATACAGTCTAGTCCACTTATAACAATATCCATGTGCCAAGGAAATCCCATCGTTATAACTTATAATTGTTATAAGCGGGTTGCGAAATAAAAAGACGGAACAGAGCTCAAAACTTTTATTCGCATTAATAATTTGCGGAAAAGACGCCACAGTCGGTCACCTTTGTTTGCCGCGTGTGAAGCTAGTGGAATCTTTTCCAAGAGCACCTATAGGTGCTTTACTTAGCTGAGGTAAATGTCCTTGGCGGAAACAAAGTCCCCGAGGGACTGTGTCACGCATTGGGCCTCCTACGAAGATACTACCTGAGTAGGCTGCGAAACCGCGTCATTAGATTCATCACTGTTGCCCTTTTGGTGTGCAATATCACCGGATTCAATCGCTATATCCGATATGGTGGCACTGGAGCATTGTAATTAGCGGTTTATTTTACCATAGAAAGAATGCAAAAGTTGACGGTGCCATTGCTTTTCGTCGTTGTACCCGATATATTGTTATAAACGGTATCGTTATAAGTGGACTCGACTGTAATATTATTATTACTATCATCATAATCATCATCATCATTACCATCACTTATGTGCAAAAATAGGCGATCTGACTGTTTTGGGCAAGCAAATGAGCGGTTTTTTTGTTGATTGTTCACTGCAGTGTACTATAGGAGCCATAGCACATCCGTGCAGCGTACTATACACCAGAAGTCCACAATGATAGAAAGAAATTGACCTTGCCGGTAACCTGTTGTCGTTTGCTTGACACAAAATAAACGAAGCTCATAAATTACGCACAACCACTCGGAGGAGAACGACCAATGAAGCATGTGAACAGCTCTTATCGTTTTTGGTGCATTATCATGAAATGTATGGCTCAAAATTATTTATTGAATACTTCAAATTTGCATATTAGTTGAGAAATAAATGAACGATGCTATGCAGGATCACGAAGAAAATCTGAAATTTACCGACGTCATTAAAGTCGCTCCGTCGTGGCGCGAAGAATAGCTGCAATCAGCGTTTTTATAGATTGGCGAGAGTTTATTCTACGCATTTAAATCTGACACGGGTGGTGGCGCTGTGCCAGTGACGGCACTGCTAGTGGGTGAAAGTTCATTGATGAATGATAACGCTAACAATTTCATACGAAAACGAAAGAGCAAACATGACCTAACAACAAGAAAAAACATCTAAAAACAGAGCACCCACAGCTGATTGACGCAGGTTGGTTCCCCGTGGGCTTCTGAAAGCTGGCTAAATGTTTTGTTGAGGCTCATCTCGAACATTTTCGCACTACTTCCAAATAACCTGCCATTTTTCGTGAGGAAGAGCGGAAAAACCCGATCACCAGAAAATGTCTCCTTTATGTCACAGCGAACTTCAACAGCAGCGAACTGTCGGTTTTAGAGGTTACGGTAGCAAGGCAATCTAATTTTAGGTTGATTCAGAGAGCAAAAATATTTGAACTTAACCTCACCCCCCCCCCCCCCCCTTCGCCGGTTGAGCGCTGTCCTGTCAACGCAACTACATATAGAGATTTTTTCCAGATGTTCGCTGATGAAACGCATTAAGTGCCTTTCAGATTCTTCCCTAAACCAACCTTGACGGTCGAATGAGCAAACGATAAATGACTTGAGAGGTAAGTGACATAACACAACTAAAAAAAAACTGTTGTTGATTCTTCTGTCATAGGAATGAGTAAAACACGAACGTGACATGTGTAGCGAAAGCTGCAGCTGGGCATGATTTGCCGGTCGGCGGCTGTCTTGTGGGTGTGGTTGGCGAGCGACGTCCTGCTGGCGCGTCGCTTCGGAAAATGTGTACTGGCGTCATTTCCGTGACAGATATGACGTCAGTGAAATCTTGGGGTATCGCGGCATAAAGCACTTTCGCGTCAAGAAACGAACAACCCTAAGTATAACGTACTCTTTAGTACTGAAGGTTGCTTCCCCGCAAGGAGACTGGGTGCAGGGGTGCACCCTTTGCAGGCCGCTTGTTTCGTTGTACTAGCGCCACTTCCGTGACGGATATGAAGTCAGCGAAATCCTGGTGCATCCGGGAATAAAACACTTCCGTGCTAATAAAGGTTTACGTTGATTAGCCCTTGGAAAAAGTTCGAAATCCCATTTAGGTTGAAAACTTTGGCTGTTTAACGCGCCGAAGCTATATCTAGGTTATGAGGCGCGCTGTAGTAGAGGGGTATGGATTATATACAAACCGCCAGGAAATCTTGAGGTGCTTGCGCTTCAGCAACGTCTAGAGCAAAATATTTTTTTAAAAGACGAAAAGCTTAGATCTCTATGCTGCAGCAAGTGCGTTGTGAGGTATGGAAAATAGGTGGTTCAACAAAAGTTGCAGTTAAGCGAGCCGGGGATCGCGCGCCCCGAAAGGGAAACAGCAGTGCGGAAGGAGGGTAGGAGGAGGGCTCTGAGAAAGGGCGACGCAAAGTGGGCCGTCAAAGGGAAGCAGCAATGCCATAGGCGGGTAGGCCGCTGGCGCAGTGCAATACGAGCTGCCATCAGAGGTGAAGGGACCAACGGCAGTGAACAGGATGCTCCTGGCCATAGCTAGTGAGCGGAACGACAGAGAGAGAGAGAGAGAGAGAGAGAGAGAGAGAGAGAGAGAGAGAGAGAGAGAGAGAGAGAGAGAGAGAGAGAGAGAGAGAGTAAACATTTATTTCGCAACGCATGTCAGGGTATTCGCTCTATGAGGTTGAGATCAAACGATCTCTCCGCGGATAGTGAGCAGATGGTCAAAAAGAGTTGTCAACGCCGAGGTCGTCTTGACACACAGAAAATAAGCGCTGTAATAAAGAGCACGAGGCGTGGACAGGACAAACGCTAACTTTCAACAAAAAGTTTATTGCAGAATCAGCGCATGTAAATACGTCTGGCTACCATGAAGAGAGGAGGAAGGAAAGTGAAACATCAAAACAATGGGCGAAACAAGAAAAACAATGAAGTACCGCCTACGACAAGAAATCCAGCTCAAGTTTCGATAACGCTACATACGGACTGCCTGCTGACGCATTGAGCACCAGACCTTGTAATCTCTGCCGCTTCCACAATTTCTCTTGTCAGGCCCGAGGGGTGAAAATAAAGTACAGTTGTTTTGTCGTACAGAGGATGACACGGGGTTCCCGAGAGACATTTTTTTTTACAATGGGCAGCTAGCTGGCCATCGCTTGTTTTCTGTGTGACAGCGCTTGTTTTCTTTGTGACACTGAACCAACACGCCCAAACCTTTTCCCCTTTGAAGAGAATTTCTAGTACCTTGGGCCTTTCTACTCCCTCTTCTTCGGATCCTTGCCCCTTCATGTCACTTGCCGCCTATGCCGAGGTTCAAGCTCGTGCCTTATCCTTCTGCATTCGTTCCGGGATCCTGCCTCCAGTTATTCGTGCCCTGTTTGGTGGCTTCCTTTCGTTACACAAACGTGAAGGAAGGCTGTGCAAGATTCTGCTCAGCCAATGCAGGAGAACGGCTCGGTTCTACCGGGACTGTTTGCACTCAAGTATCTTCAGTGACCACAAGTTTGGACGAGCCCGGCAAAGATGGCGTGAGTTTTCCAGGTTACTTAACCTGGAAAATTACTTAATCTGCGCAAGCCTTCTGGACCAGTGTCTTGGGCGGTCTGCGTCGCCTGGTTCCTCGCAAGAGGGAAGCTGAGAACACCTACAGTGTTCACTCTGTCGGTGACATTTACCTGCCGGAAGACGTCTCGAGTAAGCTGAAGCTTGGTCCTAAGTTCGCAGTGCAGCCGAAGAAGGACGCTGCAGAGCTTCGTACCTGTGCTCGGGAAGTGGCCAGGGGGGTGGCGAAGGACGAAATTGTTTCCTGTGTGGCCCATGGAGTCAACGTGGTCGCTAAATGCGGCCCGAAGCGCCCTGAATACGGCTGCAACGTGTGCCTATGACTCTCGAGGAACTTGGCCTTTGTGTCCTGCCAGCAGATAAGGAGGGCGGGTTTGCTGTTTTGAGGCATCAAACGTTTGGCGTCAAGGCCAATGAAGCTGTGCAAGCAGTCTTCAAATCCGACTGAAAGGTGTCACGCTAAGCAGTTGTTTAGCAGTTCAACCTTTCGAAAATTATCTAGCAAATAGAGAGCAGCGACGATGTCTTTCTTGAAATGTTTTTGCGGCAAAAACTCATAAGGTAGAATGTCTGTTTCGCGTGATCGTTTCCGAGGCAGGGGCGTGGCAAAAGTGTGTCGCAGACTTCTTGCAGAACAAGCTTAAGTTTCTTTCTATCTTAAGTTTATTTTTCTCTTTCTATCTTACATCAACCTCTGTTTCATTTGACAGAAACATTTACCTGCAAAAGCAGGGTGTTTGTATTGGATCGTGCATCTTACCTGATTTAAGTGATTTGTTTCTAGCCCGTTGTGACAATGCCCTTATTAAGCGACTGGGTGATCTTAAAGTGTTGAAAATTTTCAGATACGTTGGTGACTTTTGTTTTAAACACCTTCTGTTTTCTTTACTGTTCAGCCAGGACTACCATGAACGGTATTTTTACTGACCCTGTTTTGTCGCGTATCTTAGCTGCTTTTAATGTCTGTTTTACGCCTCTCACCTTCACGTTTGGATTGCCCGGCCAGGACAGCATCAGGTTTTTAGATTTGCGACTGCGTTTTAAAGATGATCACGTGTGTTGGTTGTGCGAGCCTAGATCCAACAAGCCATCCCTGCCGTACAGCTCGGCACACTCTAAGTTGGTCAAGAGGAATATTGGGCTGTCTTGTATACTGCTCCCCGCAAGTCATGCCAACACGCGGTGGATTGAAGCCTTGACATGCAGGTGGCACGTTTAGAAGCTGCGGGTTTTCCCAGGGAGGTTATTGTTTCCGTCGCTGAAGACCTGCATCGCAAAAAAATGAGTCTCGTTTGACTGATGAGCAGAGGGCAGAAAACCAGAGGAAGGACAAAGGAAGAAGAGCCAGAAAAAGATAGCTGTTATCCCATACATACATAAAATTTTGCATAACGTCAAGGAAGTTGGTAAACGTTCAGGGGTCAAGGTCGTGTTCACGGCGCCTAACAAGCTTTTTGGCCTTGTGCAGGTTGAGCTGTCCCACGCGTGCGCGGAAACCGATCTGCGCTATCAATCACAGAGACGCCTTTGATTTATGTCAACGTAGCGTTGTCTACAAAATTCCTCTGTCGTGTGGCAGACACTATATCGGCCAGACCGCCTGATGCTTAAACATTCGCTTACAAGAGCACAAGAACAAGGTGAGGAGCGTTGCCACCAACGGCCAGCTGGCTGCCCATGTAAAAAATGTGTCTCGGGAAACCCGTGTCACCCTCTGTACGACCAAACAACTGTCCTGTATTTTCAGTGCTCGGGCCTGACAAGAGAAATTGTGGAAGCGGCAGAGATTGCAAGGTCTGGTGATCAATGCGTCAGCAGGCCGTCTGTAGCCTTATCGAAACTTGAGCTGGATGTCTTGGAGTAGGCGGTACGTCACTGTTTTTCTTATTTCGCCCATCGTTTTGATGTTTCCCGTTCCTTCCTCCTCTCCTCATGCTAGCCAGACGTGTTTATATGCGCAGGTATTGCCATTCCCTTTTTTTTTTTAGTTATCGCTTGTCTGGTCCACGACTCCGCCTCTGTTTTTCACAACGCTTGTTTTCTGTGTGACTATAAACCAACACGCCCAAACCTTTTCCCCTTTGAAGAGCATTTCTAGTACCTTGGGCCTTTCTACTCCCACTTCTTCGGATCCTTGCTCCTTCGTGTCGCTTACCGTCCATGCCGAGGTTCAAGCTCATGACTTATCCTTCTGCATCCGCTCCAAGATTCTGCCTCCAGTTATTCGTGCCCTGTTTGGTGGCTTCTCCCCGTTACACAAACATGGAGGAAAGCTGTGCAAGATTCTGCACAGCGAATGGAGGAGACAGGCTCGGTTCTACCGGGACTGTTTGCACTCAATTATCTTCAGTGACGACAACTTCGGACGAGCCTGGCAGAGACGGCGTGAGTTTTCCACGTCACTTGACCAATCTGCGGAATCCTTATGGAGCAGTGTCTTTGGCGGTCTCCGCCGCCTGGTGGGTGACGAGGTGGGCAATGAGGCAACGTTGCCTCGTTGCCCTCCGAGCCTACGGGGCTTGTGAAGTGGTGACAGACGCGGCCGCAAAGTTCGACACAAGGTTTAACAGCATGTCAACGGAAGGTCCAACTAGGCTTTCGGCTTCACACACTTTGAAAGTTCTAAGCGTGCCCGCGGATAACCGGCTTTGTCGTTACCCTTCAGTTGCAGAGCAAGTTATTATTGCCACCGTTGCAGCGTGGGCTACATGCGATTGAACGATCAGACAGTCAGTAGTGATTAGTTGACTGACCTGGTCATCTTAAAAGCCCTTTTCGTTCCCTTCAACGTGCTGCGAAAATTCAGGCAGCTGGGTGCTTCAGTTTCCATCTTCATCAGAAAAATAACCACTGCGGCTGTAAACATACAACTTAACCGCCATCTTAGTTGCGCTGCGCTTTACACTGAGCATTCGCAGCGGGTAGTTTTTGATGAAATATAACCACAAAGCTTTCGTGAGTAAATGAATCAAGATCCATACAGTGCACTGCATGCAGTTCAGCTCGCCTTGTTAGAATACCTGCAAAGTGTTAATCGATATATGGGCGCGACGTTTCAGCACCCCGTCCCCCCACGCGCTCCTGGAATACAAACGAGAACACAAAACACATGCACGCAGCACGCACGGACGCACGAAGAGTGCAGGGATATCATCTGGGTTTGCCTCCTGGACTCCTTGATTAGGGCGTACCTAGGTATTCACGCATATAGATGAGACGCTTCAAGACGGGGAGAGCAGTTTAACTACTTGAACAGCGAAATTGTAACAAAAGAATATCGCTGAAGAAGACAAGGACGAAGTGGGTGCACACGGGGCGCTTTGCAGAGGATGCGCAGGGCGCTAGCGCCCGATGTGTATCCCCCGACATAGCGTCCCGTGTGTATCCCCCTCTGTTTGTCATTGTCTACTTCATCGTAAATCTTTTGTTTAAATGTCGTACCGACAGGCAAAACTAGCACACTTTCCAGTAATGACTTTTGCGGCTGCGCCGCCCTGCTGCAATTTTTCCCCTCGGGCATATGTTGGGCGTACTCGGCTGGGCGCCCCCTCCCAAGTGGCGCCCGGGGCACTTGTACCCGCTTGCCCCACCCTAGTTACGCCCCTGCCTAACTTCGCATTAAAAAAAGGCCGTCTAAGGTACATAGAGTTGGGCAAACCATGAAAATAAGAAATGAACACATCCGTGATGAAGAATTCGAACAAAAAATAATTGAACTCCCGCGCACGCAGCAACTTGAAGTAATAACCAGTCTTGAAACTGGCAAACGAAAATCCGCAAAGGTAATCAATCAACTACACAGATGAGTAGCTATTGGGGAGGGGGGGCATCTTAATTCGAATGCGAAGTCAAAGGCTTTACGAACATATAAGGCGCCATGATATTTTGACGCTTGCTGGCAGCACATGCCTTCAAAAGTGGACGCAGAATTTCAATGTTGGATTTGGATTTAACCCCAGCACATTAGACGCCATAAAGAAAAAGATAACCAAAAGACATGGATGAGTTTGGGCGTCGAGGTGGAACCTTGATCGACAAAATGAACATTTCAGGACATCTAGATGTGGAGTCAACAGGTAAGAAACTTTGTACACTATTACCTGTAGCGCCCTGTTAATGAAGGTATACAATTTCTAACGCGCATGTTTCATGCAGGCCTTAGGAACCTAGCCAGCTAGAGAGATTGGCAGGTTCTTAGTCTGAGTTTAAAATAGGTCCAATGAGTTTTAGAATCAGGTCCACAATGATTCTCTATTGGACTAATGGAAGCACGATGGTTCTTGTGCTTTGTTGTTGCCCTTTGTTTGGAGAATTTTCTGGCTTTCGGCATGCATAAATAAGACTCCTGTCAACTCTCCCCACCCCCATTTTTCTCCACCGGCGCTTCTAATTTATTGCTATGGTGCCACTAAAATAACCTACGCTAGCTTAATAGGCGTCGCCTATTCAGTGGCTGTAGGATCCCTGTGGTCGACCACATGGAAAATAAAACCATCAGAGCGCAACGCCATCGCTACATACCGTGTCTTCTTAATCCGTGCAAATTGTGTTTACATTCGTACGTCGCACCAAGCCTATCTTGGAGCGATCTATTTTCCGAACAAGACGAAATGCCCACGTTGCCACTCAGTTATCGACTAATAAGGTGCGGATAAAATTATCAATATAATATATTTTTTATGTTTTGTCTCTACCGGCCGCCGAGTCGTCCAAGGACGCGCATGTAGTATTCTCCTTTAATTTGCCGAAAAGAAAAAATAAAAGCATCTGCTTTCATTTACCGCATATCTTACTTGCGTCATTTCTGTCCCGTTGCTCGTGTTATATTCTACATGTCCTGGAAGGATTTGTCGACCTGGCCCAGATCACCACAGAAGGCCAAAAAGGGCAGCTGTCCCATCATGGGATGATAGTCCATTTTCCTTTACCTTTGTTGAAGATCACCTTTTCAGTGTAATTAGTCCTACGTGAGGGAGAATGATATCCTGTTTAAATGTTTCTCTTCTGGCAGAAAGTGGACGCAAGTGGTCTATGTATTTGTGTCTCGTGGAAACGTGGAGTCAGATGTGCTCCCAAAGATTGTTGTGGAAGCACCAATACTTGCTCAGCATCTGGCCTCTTGATAAACCACGTGACGTGCGATGTTGTAGCGTGAAATGGGTCAATGTGGAGGCGCTTTGCCGTTCAAGGTAACATAGTGTTTGAATGCGTATTGGGAACTTGTACAGAAATTGTCCCAAGACGCAGTGAAGACAGAAGAACTAGATGCCAAGCCGAGCAACAGCGAAATCGGTTAATCTTACGAAACCATGAAATAATAGATAAACGAAAGGTGTCTGGCAAAGTGGCGTTGACGAAGTGCATGTTAAGACAAATTCATGACTTCTAGCACGGTGTTTTCGGCATTAGACATGAACGGTCAGTGCTCTCCGAGGCTTTCGCAGGAATTGCAATGAGCCTGTCTCTTCTTAAAGTGAAATAAAGAGGAAGTTCACGTACGCCCGCCACTGATATCGCTAGTAAAACGGGTTTCTCTGTAGACATTCCTAAATTTCCCTGTGACGGCGAATGACGCTAGTAACGAAAAAATTAGTAGGCTAAAGTCTCTTCTCCTATGCTACGATTGTGTAATTGGCCAAATAATGTGAATGCTAATGATGTTGATGTTTTGACAATAACCTCTCTGCATCTTAACAGGCGGTTGCAGTGTTATGGGTCTCCGGTATTAGAACTCACATTTTCTGTGTTTTGTACGTTCCTTTTCTCTTCCTTCTTTTAAATGTTTTCTCTGTTTTGTGCACCACCGTCTAGGTCCACGCGCGGTTGTCGGACACGTACAAATATAGTTGTCTGAATGAATGAAATATGAATGAAATATGAATGAATTGTTATCCAATCGGGTGCGCAGCGCATTTCCCAACAGGATTCGTCCGCCAGCACGGATGGAGACAAACACGTCGGCAAGGCATTCACGTATTTTTCGCCAACGATGTCATACGTGTCAGCTTCTAAATTTTGTGTGAGTGGACGGTAGTATCATGCCACTTTTACATTCATGGATGACAGCATTGTGATGTGAGTGAAATCGCTACCCTGCAATATCGTTAATACCACACACACGTGCAGACACCACACACGCACACACGCACGCATAGTGTATGTCAAAAGTTTCTACTTGCTCGCTTGCTTTAAAATAATTTATGATTAATTCATTTTTTGTGCACATATGTCGCAGCGGACTCAATGCAGAGTCACTCGCCCAGTAGAGCCGTCCCGTCACCGCTTCTTTTTCTGAGATTTTCCTCTCCTCATGAAAAATGTTATGGACGCATTCATTTCCAGGGTCTTCAACACATCTGACGGCCATGCTCACGTTGGTGCCATCCAGGAAACACGGGAACAAGCCAAGCGAAGCGTTTCGCCGAGATGTATGCCCAGCATAACACACATGAACCTCAACCTCAACTCGTTCGGTAAAAGGAGAGTTGCCCGTTATTTTACATTTATGGTGACGAGGTGATCAATGGCCTCTTCCTCTCCTGCGACCCCCTTGAAGCACATTCTGTCCGAACGGTCCAACGCAAAACTTTGTTAAAATGATGAACGATTTAATCAGAATTATGACATGTAGGACTCCAAAATCAGGGTTATACCCCGACTCTCCAAATTTCTCCTGCCTGCAAGAGTTTTTATTCCGGCTGAACCAGCGGGAGAATCGCGCCCGCGGTGGTTTTTTTGAGCTTGAACACAGCAGAAATACTGCGCGCCACAATTTAGAGCACATTCTGTCTGTCACTTAACTTGTGTCAGGCGGGTTTTCGTTCGGGCAGGTCAACAACTGATCAGCTGATTGCGCTTGAATCATATGTGAAAGACGCTTTTATACACAGGCAAGATTGTCTGTCTGTGTTTTCTTTTTTTGTTTACAGAAGGCATATGACACAGCGTGGCGTTATGGCATCCTCCTCGACCTGAAAGCTTGTGGTATATCGGGATTCATGGTAAAGAGAGTAGAAAGCTACTTATCAGAACGAACATTCAAAGTAAGGGTTGGTACAGCACTATGGAAAACATGCATTCAAGAAAATGGTGTTCCCCTGGGTGGAGTTCTGAGCTGTACGCTGTTTATTATGAAAATGCACACACTAGGTAAGGCAGTGCCACCTTCAATTTTTTACTCGGAATACGTACATCATTCTTCTAAAATCTTTTATAAAATGCTTCTAAAAACCTTCTAAAATCTCTGTTTGCGAACGTCAGATACAACTTGGTGTGAATAAATTTTCGAAATTGGCAAAAGAAAACGGATTTAAACTGAATCCTGAAAAAAGCGCCTGCTTTCTGTTTTCTAGGCACCGCGGCATCAAACCGCAGCCAAGTGTCCAGCTCAAGAGAGTGGACACACCGGTGAAAATTGAACACAAGTTTTTTGGTGTATTCGTGGATAGAAAACTCACTTTTTTTCCTACCCATAAAGCAGCTGAAAATGAAATGTATGAAAAGGATGAATGTGGTAAAAGTAATTTTCCACCACACATATGGAGCGGACAAAGCGTGTGTTTTGAGGCTTTTTAATAGTCCTGCAAATCTCGTTCAGACGAAGGTAGTGCGGTGTACAGCTCTGCACCAAAAACTTCATTAAAAATGTTATACCCAGTGCTACACTTAGGACAACGACTTGTGTCCGGTGCTTTCCGGACGAGCTTTGTGCAAAATTTGTATGTGGAGCGGGATCACAGGAGCTTAGAATGTCAGAGAAGCTACACTAGTTTAATGTACGCCTTAAAAGACAACTTGATTACAAATCATTCATGTGGTAATATTTTGAGTGACATGTCTGCTTTAATTAAAGTTGTTCTTTCCCACACCTTTCGCATTAAGTCAACCTGCAAGCTGAGAAAGAGAGAGAGAGAATAAAATATTTTTTTTTATCCAGCAGAGCCGGATGTGCGGGACTCGCCCCGTGAAAGGCGTCCACGTTGGCTGGCCGTCCGTGCTTGGGTCACCAGCTTAAGCTGGACCAAATCAAGATCTCCTTCCAAGAAACTTAGAAAACCGGTATTGGAAATATTGTTGCTCCCTGGTACTTGCCCTCAGTTGTTTGCGATGTGTCCTTTAAAGACTTTAGCAAGCAGTATCCGCCCAGAGAAGTAATTTTACAACACTTTATGTAGTTAAAGAAAAAAGTATCCATACAATTGATTTTACACAGATGCCTCGAAGCCGGCTTCAGCTGTGTCATGTGCGGCTCCCAGCCCGAACTTTAACAGCAGAAAAACAATGAAAATTGACACTAGCATTTTTATGGTGGAAGCACATCGAAGTTTACTTGCAGTAACCCACATTATAAAAACTAAAACAAAACAATCAATTGTTTTTACAGACTCTTTTTACAGCGTTGAAGAGAGGAAGAGCTAGTAGAAACATGTTCCTAAATAATCTCATCAAATCAGTAGTGTTGGCCTACTCTGAAAACATCCAAATAATAGTTTGATGGGTGCCTGGGCATGGTGACATACTTGGGAATGAAATTTGAAGATAGATTGGCTGGTAAGACCGCACTCCGAAGTGGCATAGACATATCGCAGGTCCCATACCAGCACATTATGCCCTTTTTACAAAGAAAACTCCGGCAACAATGGCAACAGGGATGGGATGAACAAATCGTTAACAAATTGCTTTTGAAAAAAACGATAGTTGGGTGAACATACAGAAAAACGAAACAGACTTATTGAAATATGTATGTGCAGACTGAGAATTGGCCACACGTATGGTACTCATTGTTACCTATTATAAAGCACAGGACCACCAGTCTGCAATAAATGTGGAGGACGGCTATGAGTTCTCCATATCTTATTTGAATGATCATAATTTGAGGACGCCAGAAACCGTCGCTTTCCCGGCATTTATAGATATGTCATACCTGTACACCACCCTGCGATACATATGTGGTGCAGGCTGGGAACCTCTTTCCCTCTCACAGTCACCTCACCTCACCCCTACACCCATCGTTATTTTTAGCAGAGGAACCTATGTTTTGCACGAATCGCCGTTTAACTTACATTCAAGATATTGGATTCTAAAAATGTATTCCCTACCGCGCGTAATTCAAAATGGCATGCGCCAGGATATTGATAGTTTTTTGATAACGTTTTAGACTGAAGGTCTTTTACACCCCGATACCAATGACCTATTTTTTAGCTTTCTCATTTCCTTTCCAACTGTATTTTACTCACTGAAAGACCACTCACTCTGACATGGTGCTCTTTGGCCTCGCTGCCCTTGTGCCATAGACTCATGCATATACCTATACATGCTCCCTGGGTTACAGGTGCTTGTTGACTGTCAACTTAAGCCAGCACAGACTATAGAACATGTTCGGCATTGTGCAACATTCTTCCGGTGCGAATGGTCATCGCACTCCTTTAGAGTTCCTCATCACAATATACGCGCTGGCATATTACAACCTTGCGAAACCCCCGAAATCAGCAAACTGTGCCCTAGTTTCAACTTCCCAAATTCGCCCACGAGGACAGCGCACAATCGATGTTCTTGGCGCACGCGTTGACGGAGGAATGATTAACGACGTATAAACCGCACTTGAACAGCCGCGCGTATCCTCTGACCACAGACCGTATGTCGAGGGGAAAACTAACTATGTGATTATCAACTGCATAGCCGGATACGTCGCGCGGAAAGCCTTGAAGGCTGATCGGTGCCAAGCATTCTCCGTGTCGCTTGCAACCGAGCGCCGTATCGCAGCAGCTACCGAAGAGCTGTCGTTATTACGACAAGCTTCCACAATACTGGCTTGACATAACCCTTAGTTCCTTCGAAAGATATTATTGCGGTACTCGAGGACTGCTTTCCCACATTTTTCTAACTGAAATCATGGTGCATTTCTCAAATTTTATGTCCACGACAACGCTACCTTCGCTTGGCTGTTCCGTTCACACAAGAAGCAATCACCGCCCACATTGTGAAATTTTATATCCTTCTTTGATTCGTTTTTACACGAAAGCACTGAACAGCAAGAAGACTGCCGGGCTTGAGCAGATGACACTTCTGAAGGTGAGGAGGAGCAATTTAACTTCTGATAACAAAACCGCGCGTACAACGATTCATTTGTGCCTGCCACCAAGATGTACCGATTTTTACCTCGTCTTCCGCTGTAGCGATGTTTCCACGGTTGTCTTTTTTAAATTATAAAGTTTCATAATTTGTGTTGTTTTGAAATATAAAACTAATGTTTTGAAGCATACTTTTGTGTATTTTGCAAATGGCAAAAAAACTGAACCATATCTGTGGAAAACGTCCAGGAAGGCAAGGGAGGAGGTTGTCGTCTGGAAAAAGCAATATATTCACACTATTTACAGAGAACCGTTCAATGCACAGTTATCTTGTCGCCTCGCCTAGTCGTCTTCGTTGTCTTCGTCTATGCGTCTGCTGAGCTCGGTGCGAGCTTCATCTTCCTCTTCATCGAAAGTTTCTACATCTTCTCGCCCCACAAGAGTTCGGACGAGCGGTGATGGTGTCCAGTCGGTTTGCCATTCGTGTCCATCAGGTGTCCGAGTTCTGTCCTTTTCTTTCTTATCTTTGGCCTTCTCTTTCTTCTCGACTTCGCCTTTCTTTGGACTACCGGCTTATGTCTTTTCATGATTATCACGCCAGGCGATGAACCGCAGGCGTATTTTCCTGCATAGTTCCTTGGGCCCACTAACTTCGCAGATAATTTCATCGACGTCTTGTGTTTGCGCCTGACACGATGACCTCCGGGTTTTTTCGATTTCCGAGTCCTTTTAGTGGCCTGGTTAATCGTTGACGTCATAATGATCGTCTCAGCGTCCTTCTTTGGTCTCTTTCCTGGAGATGTGCAACTTTCCGCCGTAGCCCTCAGACCGATGCGAAGGTGCTTGATCGCCGTTGGGTGGTCCGAGTTTTTACGAAGAGTACGCTTTCGCAGTTCGTATCTCGTGGCCCTGCCATCGTGGTGGCCTGGATTCTGTTTCACTTCTGCTGTCGTGGTCGTCGTTCTTATTTTGTACGCACTCCGGTTGCAGCTACGCACCTCCAGAACATGGGCCCGCTCTTCCTGCAGTGAAGACTCTATACATTCCTGTTCAGAGTTCCTGACTCTACTGCGGGCTTGTTCATCACCTTGACTTACGTATTCTCTCTTGTGGTAGCAGTTCTGCACACAACCATCTGGACATGTCTAGGCTGTATAAGAAGAGGAGGAGGGTTCATGCACTTCAATCGTATAGACTCCGACGGTCTCACCTTCTGAAGCTAGCTCCTCGTCCAGGGCGCATTCTTCTGCTTCTGATGTGGCCAAACTAGATTGTGAGAATGCTTTATAGCCAGCGTCCTGTTCTTGGTGTGGCGTTTCCAGCATCATGGCGTTTTCCGTTCTGAGCGATAGATGCCCAGTTGCCCGGCGTACCTCCAGGCCCGTCTCAGCCGTGCGGTCACTTATAGAGGCACAAGGCGTCGTTGGATCTGGCGGAGCAATCATAGTTGAAGATCGTTGAGGTCGATGACCAATTACCGAAACGACTGTCAATGTTGAAGTAGTTTGTTCGCGGTAGCCCTCTGTCTCCTCTCCATGTCGTTTACTCTGGCTTGAACTGGTCGACCCACCTTCTGGTTGGGGTTGCTGTTTCTCTTCTCTCGTGACAACTGGCTTCGGTGGTGCGTTGTCATTTCGTTCGTGACGCCTTCGTTCTAGTAAGAGGGCGATGCAGTACGCTTTTTTAACCGAATCTAAAGCATCGTAACGTTGGCCGTCAAACGCGGTTCCACAAACAAGGGCTTCCAGCTTCTCGCTGATTCCAGCAAGTCGGTCTGCGCTATGCTGGAGCCTGGCCAAAGAAACAGCGGCGTCGACGTTCCTCGTTTCGTTTAGAGTGGGCGTTATTTCGGAGATAAGCTGCTCGTTAAATTCAAGAAGGCTTTTCTGGGCATTCCTTAGGCGGTTCGTCTGCCTCGACACCTCCTCCTCGCTTCGGGGGGAGCAATGTGGTCGAAGAGTTGATTTCCGCTCCATGGCTCACCTCGTCGTGTTCCTTGACGTCCTGGGTTTCGGCACCATGTGGAAAACGTTCAGGAAGGCAAGGGAGGAGGTTGTCGTCTGGAAAAAGCAATATATTCACACTATTTACAGAGAACCGTCCAATGCACAGTCATCTTGTCGCCTCGCCTAGTCGTCTTCGTTGTCTTCGTCTATGCGTCTGCTGAGCTCGGTGCGCGCTTCATCTTCGTCTTCATCGAAAGTTTCTACATCATCACTTTCTTGTCCCTTCATTGTTTATTGTACCAGTCATTAAAATGACTAACCCTGGTATTCTGAATCCTTCCTCCACTCGAGCCTCCAGTGGAGCAGGCCCTTGAAATCGATTTCCCCATGCATAGGCAATGGGGAATCCTTCCGTTCAGCCAAGTGGATGGAGCAATCGAAGTGGAGGAGGGACTCAAAATACGGCCCTAAGTGTCAGCATTGTGCGCTAAGAAAAACTCAGAAAATGTCCTTGGTCTGTAACTCGGTCTGATGAGACATATCGATTCAGAGGCTCCGCGTCTGAGTCATGGGTGTTTTTCCAAATAGCCACGCCCCGCCACTTTATTTGTAACTTTGATAATGCCACAGAATTCCCTCCCTCAACCACCACAATCCCGCCACCGCAGCCGTCTGATCATTTATATCGCGCAGAGTCCTACGAAATTCAATCAATAAGGCATGGGAAACGCTTGTTCCTCCGAGATTTTCAATAATTTATGTGTGGAGAAGGAAGAGAAGGAATAAACGTTAGTTGCAGTGGGCAAGTTTGTGGCTGGTGGTGACCGCTGAACGCAGCCCAGCGGTGACTTTGCCACCACGCCTTTCCAGGGCTTTTTTAACACAGTTGTCAGACCCGCAAAACGCCGCCTGCTCATCGAGCAATAGAGGGAGTTTGGGGTAAGGGGTAAAGGGGGACGCCCACATAGTATGGCAGATCGAGTCCACATGTCCGCAAAGTAGGCATAGGGGGTAGGGTACTGATCAAGGTATGCGTGAAGGTGCGTATTATTTGAGTAAGAGTATTAGTTTGAAGAAGTCACCGCAAGCGTTATTCCGTGTAAGTGCGAAACAAGAACAAATGCGTACAAAACACCTTTCCAAAGAAGAAAAAACTAAATATTCGCTTTCTGGTGAGCCTCCGACGCAGTGACCGCTTTCTACGCTGCGGAAGCAGCCGCTGAGATTAGACGAACACACCCAGCAGGGACATTACGAGCAGACGACGATTCTTGAAATAAAAATGAGCCTTCCCAAATTTTTCATGACTGTAAAATCTAATAGAAGACTGAATACGCTACTTAAAATTAAAATAATAGTAATTCAGCTTCTTAAAAATTGTCTGAAAGGTGAGAGGGCGCTACAGTCCACCGGTGTGCTATCTGACCGCTGCTTTCACCGCACAAAGGACCCTGCTGTAGGCCTCGGACGGCGGACTAGCCACATTTCTAGGGGGTGTACCAATATCGTTCTAACAACTTGCTAGTTGACCAGGTAACTTGCTAGGCAAGCTGCTAGTTGCCTTCAGTGTCCCTTGAAGTAGCTTTGCTGGTTTATCACATTTTAAACAGTTTAGTATACCATTTCTGCTCATCCGGAGGTGACAGTTTAACTATTTCAATTGTTTCTGTTACACGCAGTCCCATCTACTGGTTTGCTTTGAACATTGGCGCTATGTTTTGATAAGCCGTTAAAAGTCTCGTCAAGCCACTACTTCCATGTTTGCACAATGCCGCTTCAAAAACTCGTGTAGTCACAATGTGGGGCAATCCGTTGGTGATCGATTCGTTTGGAAGACGAACCATTGCCATAATCAAAGTAACACAGCTGTGGAGGGGTTGGTCGCAATTCTCTGGAAATGAGCCTAATTACTAGGAGTTTACCAGCGATACAAATTTTCACGTTTCTCTCGTTCTGCTGAAAGAAGGGTTCGGTTCGTGTGGGAAAAGTTCTTGTTCTCTTGGACTTATTCGCAGAAAAGCGGTGCTCATCAATGAGTTCTTTTTTATCCGAATCGCAAGAGTTCTTTTATTTTGGAGGACAGAAATCGCCGCTCGAACGCTGGGTCATGCCTAGAAATTGTTCAGGATAGGATATTGTAAGAGAGGGGTACCTGGTGCGTGTTGAAAGCCATAACCGTTCTCCTTTGTAGCCTGCTTTAGGATCACACCATAAAGCTGTCCAAACAGTCAACTTGTAGCATTCAACAAGAAACATCATCAGCATCGCCAGTGCAATAAATAACTCTCGAAACTGGGTTGCATGCAGAGTAAGCTCACGTAAAACTGGAAACGCAATTTAATAGAACATGGCTGTTAATTTTACTTCCCGGAATATAACGCTCCTCACGACCTTCTTTTTTCGTTTCATATGTAAATAATACACACTCATTTCGGAAGACGATGAGGACGAAAAGTACCCCTAGATGTGGCTAGGCAGCTTTTCCTCGATGCGACGCACGCACCTTGAATACACGTTTAATCGGCTGAATCTCCCTTTATCTTTAACCGTTATTCTTTCACTGGGTGCTTCCGTCATAGGATATTGCCACAGAGATGTCGTGATTGCCTTTCATTCCTTTGTTGCGGCGACAGGCCGGATGCCCTGCTAGATAGCTATGCCTTCATTCGCAAGTTTTTTTTTCCTGACAATCCTGTTCTATCCAACGATTTCTTTTTCTGCTCTCAATGTTTTTTCTCGTACTTCTCTCTAAATAAACCGGGTCACAGCCTAATTATTACAGGCAGCTTCTTGGCCAATCCCCCGCGTGGGTAGGCGCCATGACATAAGGAACCAACCAACCAACCAACCTACCTACTCAGTGGCAGCCATTGAACCATTTTTACCTCGGCGTGAAGTCGAAGACGCCAGCCATCGTATATTAGTTGGTGCATAGCAGACGCGTGAGGCACATCACCGCAGGCCAGCATGCACACTTCGCGCGGCGAGCTCATCCCAAAGCCACACGGCAGCCTGTCCACTCCGGTGCTGTCCCCATTCTACTGGGGGCCGCCAGTTTCCCTGTCGTGGACGGGTGGCACCCTGGCTCGCGTCGATTCTGAACCAGCACCCGCGACGAGGCCGCACCAAGCTCACGCTCTCCCGACAACGACGCCGATCCACCAGCCAAGAACGATTCCAGTGGCTTCGGCCAACGACACTGGCAAGCCCGGCGACGCGGACGCCAACTTCACACGTCGTTCACCTTCAACGAAGCACTTTAGTTCGAGCCCCGCGGCATTTGTGGTGATTCTGCTTCTGGTTGGTGGCCTACTATCCACGCTTATTTTGAACCAGGTGCTACACACAAGGGACCTCACTCTTAACCAGGATATTACGAAGTTTAGAGTCCTGCCTGTGGTAGACAACCGTGCCAGACTCACGCCCGAGCTGCCTGCAGTCGACGGTAGGAGCAGTGAGAACATTGAAATAGCAACTGCTTCGCCCACAAGCGATATCAGTGACGATGACGAAGTGGTGTCTTCGTCGACAATTAGAGCCACACGTAGCACACGTCGGGCGAAGAGTCACGCTCACCGCTTCTATTCAAGCAGCACTAAAGGACTGCGGCACTCTTATTCGCCGATAAAATACTCTCCTGCTGCTAAAAAGCATTATTATCGCCTCTACACGCACTCAAAACACGACAGCTTGCCTTCGAAAACTACGAGAAACCGCACGGTTGCGTTGCCGGCGTCCGAGCTTCCGTTCTCCCAAACTACCCCGAAAACAAAAAGGGTTCGCAAGCCTATGACGAAAATGACAAAACGCATCGACAAACGGGCCTTCTCCACTGGTTGAACTAACAGGTGAAAATGAACACTGCAGAGCTTGAATTGAGATAAATCTTGCAATATCCACTTAGATTTATTAATTCTGTGGACAGCTGTGCTGCAACTATAGGAAATTGGTTTTTTTTAGAATAACACGTCGTACATACAGTCGGAAATGACGCATACTACATTTACAACACGAGCACATTGTATAGTACCGCATTATCGAAAACACAACTTTAGTTCTAGTACATAGCGGCCATTATAATCAAAACGCCCATTGTCTAGGGATATCGTGCAATTTTTGTTTCACGCCATAAGAAGGTTACAGCGCTTATGTGTTTACGTCAGTCGCCGTAGCCTTACTTAGGCAAACCTTTAATGTGTTGGGCAAACTACCCATTCCGCCCAAGCGTCGACCCTTTGTGACAAATACATGTACCCTAACAAAGAGAGTTGAACGCGAGACCGATTTTGTACTACCTTGATTACCGTTTATTGTACTACGCAACGGCGATGATCGCGCTCATTCAAACGCCACGCCTTCCGCACGAAGTTTCATCTTACATATGCAACTATAGAGAGACAGGGAACAAGCTTTATTGCCCGGAGTCCTACGTCCAGGTCCTAATTATAGTTTGTGACTCACCTAGTTCATGCAGTGCTGAAAAGGTTCGTGCAGATTCGGTCGCTAGTTCGCAGAGAGCTTCCTGGGAAACTTCGATGTTCACTGTCGCAAGGGATAACAACTAGAGCTCCCAGGAAGTGATGCAGGCGAGGGATGTGGCAAGAAAGGGCGGCGTGCATTCCCAACCCTGATCCAAAAAGGCATACTCAGACCCAAGACCCATGGTTGGCTAACACATTCATTCCCTTCTTTCTTTATACAGAAGGCTTCTATTATTGCTCTTGTTAACCGTTTTTTGTGTCCATCAACAATTTCCAATAACAACGAGAGTTGGATGCGGGGGAAAGATAAGTCGTCAAAACATATATTTTCCCAAAGCCTAAACGTGGCATCACTTCGGTATGCATTTAAAGTGAATTAGTTATGATTATAGGCACCAATTTTGAGATAAGAAAAATAAAAAAAAGTGCGTGTGAATGTGTGTTCTAGCGATGACAGCCGCAATGCTGAAGAGCGATAAAATGCGCTCATACTTATCACAACTTAGGAATAAAGTTTTATCTCATCTGACACGTTTTACCTGAACTCTGAGTCACCTCCATGTCTTGTTCTCTAAAGCTGCGCTGGCGATCCACCTTCACAGACTGAAATGGTTCATGATTTGTTCCATGACTTGTTCTCGCGCCGCGTGAGCGTGTCATAAGTTTCTCAGGGCCCTCTCGTGTTGTATGCACGTCTTGCGACATCCTTGCACTACACTCAAATATGTTGGCGTTCGCCAGCGTATCTTCACTTTGTTTTCTTTCCTCCGTTTCAAAAACCCTTAGCAGTTGCTGAGGATAGAGAGAGAGAGAATAAGCATCTAATTTCGAGCTTGATTGTGCAGGATGGTGAGAGCACTGGTCTAGTCATCCCGGTCATCCCGGTCATCCGGGACTAGCGGACGCCCCGTCCGCCAGTCCGGGATGTTGTGGTCCTTGCTGGCTGCTCGTGCCCTCTCTATCATCATGCACTGGGTGGAGAGGACCGAGCTAGACAGCCGGTCCACCCACTGCTCGTACGTGGAACTGGGATTGGGTGTGGGAGATGGGGATTATTGGCACTCCCAGACCACAAGGTACAGGGTGCCTGGGTGGGGGCAAAAGTGGCAGGTTCTATAATACTGGGTGGGATAGATATGGTGGAGGAGGGTACAGTGCGGGCAGGAGTTGGTCTGTAGCCCGCGGAGAGTGGTCACCTTGGGTCTGGAAAGGTGGGAGTTGGATGGATGGAACCGTTGACGCTCGTGTCAAAAGTGAAGGAGAATGTCCGCGTAGCCATTCAGTGTGTGGGGGGCCTTCTCTGTGTCATCCCTCTCTTCGGAAATGGCCCGGAGGGTGTGTACTTGGGATTACTAGCGCAAATTGTATTCCGGAGTCCACAGGCCATGTATCCACCACTCTGAGTGCGTTTACTCAAATTTATTTAGTAGAAACTGCAATTCGAAAATGCTGTCCTCCTCTCTCCATCCTCGCCCATTTCTGCATCCTCGCCCATCTTCTGCGGCGTTTTCGTGTGAAGTCAGGGGGAGATGAATTGGCTTGACTGCGCTACTGCACGGCTCGCCGACCTTCCCACAGAGTCAGTCGGCGCAGCGTTTATGGTAGAGCGTTCAGTCCGCCGGCCGCCGACTGGTCGTCGCAATTCGTTCGCTCAGTTGTAACTAAGCCACGACAGGTTTGTGAATGGGAGAATTTGCGTTTCTTTAGTTTGTGCACTGTATCAAGCTCCAAGTCCAGGTCGCACCACACAAGCGCTGCGCAAGCGCACATGCGATGCTTCGCTGACTGGTACGTACGCCAGTAGGAAAATCTAAGGCCTCTTGAAGGCGGAAGCCAATATAAGTACTAACGAAATAAAATCAACTGAACCTTTAACCGTACAGCGTAAAACTAGGGAGCACGAAGCAATTTTTTTGAGCTGGGCGAACAAGCACAGCGGCCAGCAGCACAACTACGCATCTGCGAACGCTTTTCGGTCTATGAAATGCTATTGCTAGACGTGAGATATTGTGGAAATTTGCGGGACGCTTACTGCGCGAGCGAAAACAAAAAGTAGTCACCTAAGCTGCCTAAAACGCTAAAATTAAAGTGTCAACTGGTTATACGTTACGTACCTTGTATTGCCGCCGTCTACAGCGCTGGCCCGTGGCAGAGTGGTATCGAGCACTAGGCATGATATCTTGCGAGTCACAAGTTCTAATCCCCGAGGATATTTTTTTTTGTAACGTGATTTTTTTCCGTTTTCGGCCGATGTTTTCTATATACAGAGTTCACCATTTTGGGCCGTATCGTTCACTGCTCCACGAGCCAGTTCGCAGAACGCGCGCAGACTGACACTGACGCGCTAGCCAGTTGTCGTTGGCGTGCTGTTGCCTTATATACCGACTGCTTGCGGGGAGTGGGCACAGGCCAGAATCAGCAGACTCTTGGCCTGGTGCGCACACGCTTTTTACGATAGAGGCATGAGTGAGGCAAGCTCCAAATATGGGGCAAACGCGCGTGCCATTTAGGCATTTGTGGTGACGCGGAAGGCGTTCATCCACTGTATAGGCCTCGGCTATTGATTGCTACGATTCGAAGCTGCCCTGAAAGGCTTTTACAGCCGATAACAACAGCCGACAAGTGGCCATTTTGCAGCCAACAACATGGCAGAAGCGCCGTATGACGGTTACTGAGATATCGAGAATGCCAATCAGATAACGTCGGATGTTAAGCATGTTGTTTTACATAACCGAAACCGAAACTTGTTTGAATGCTAATTGTTGGCATCGTCCAATTACGGTGCACCTCCTCCCGTCGTCACAGCGTTTAGTTGGTGTGGTCGCCGCAGACCGCGCAGGGTAGTTTTTCTTCTTTCGAGCTTTATAAAATAATTACCGACTTGTCCACTGGATAAACGATGAAAAGTGTGTTAATTTTTAACCAGTCTACGCAGTGCAAGCAAAAACGGGAGCTTGACAAATTCACTTCAGTGTCCCTTTAAGGATCTTGAGGGCGAAGGGTGATATACGGCCGAGCTGGTAGTTGCGGCATGCTACTTGCGAGTCCGTAATGACTGTAACGTCTTCGCTGTTTGTTACGGCGGCTAGGGCGATAGCGATTTCCTCAGCGGCGTCTGTAGAGGTGGTGAATATCGTGGCGGCTGTGACTTCGGTTCCCTGGTGGTCCATAACCGTGACTGTGTGGGCGGGTTTGCGGGTGTAGCGTGCGGCGTCCGTGTAGCGTGTCGTAGGGTTCCCTGCGTGCTTCTTCGTCGCCGCATCGACCGGTGCTTTGCGGCGTGCTTTGTTGAAAAGGGGCTGCATATTCCGCGGCACGGGAGCTGCACGAATGTGTTGACGGGTGTGCAGGGGGACACGTTGGGGCTGGTCTTTGGACCGTACCGGGTATCCGAGGCGTGTAAGAGTGTCTCGTCCGGTAGGTGTGAGCTTGAGACGGGTGATTTGGGAACAACAATGAGCTTCGTGCAATTTTCCAAAGTGTTGCGTATCCCTAGTTGGAGCAACTTGCGCGTGGATGTTGAGGCCTAGGGCGAGTTTGTAGGCATGGCGGATAAAAGCATCAAGTTTTTATTTTTCGACGGATTTCAGAGCCAGGTATGGTGGGCCGTAATTTAGACGACTGATCAGTTTTGCTTGCCTTATTCTGAGAGTGTCCTGTTCCTGATAGCCGAAGCGGGGGTGGGCGACGAGTCGCACGAGGTGCGTTAGTCTTGTAAGGTTGCGTTTTAATGCAGGTAAGGTTTGAGAGCCGCTTTGGGTATTTGGGTATTTTGGGTTTTGGGTATGGTAAGACCGAATATGCGGAGGTGGGGGAGAGTGGGTACTGCTAGGTTGTTAATCGTTAACTCCGGATCGGGGATTGGGTCTGTTCGTTTTTTGTAAGTACGGGCACAGAGCGGGAGGAGAGCGAATTTTTCTGCGGCGCATTCCAGTTCATGAGCTCGGAGGTAAGTTTGAGCGACGTGTATGGCTTCCTGAAGTTCGTCTTGTTGGGGGCCGGCGCAGCCGGTGGGGACCCACAGGGTGAGGTCGTCAGGGTAAAGTGCATGGCGTAGATTGTGGACTGCTGCGAGGAGTGGGGCAGATCTTTCATAGCTAAGTTGAATAGTAATGTTGAAACGGCGGATCCTTTTGTAGTTTCCTTGGGCGCCATTGGGAATGGGTCGGAACGGAGATGCCTAATGCCCGTCGTTGCCGTGCGGTTGGTCAGAAAGCAAGCGATGTAGGAAAGTATACGTTCGCCGCAATTCGTAGAGGCAAGGCCTTTGGTGATAGCATGGTGCGTTACGTTATCAAATGCCCGTTTGATGTCTAGGGCTAGCATTGAATTTTTGCTATGATTGTTCAGGGTATCCAGAACGTCGTCTTTTATCGTAAGTAGGATGTCCTGTGCCGATAGTGGGGGCGAAAGCCGTACATTGTATGTGGGAAGTAAGCGTTCTCTTCGATGCGGGGTGACACCCTGTTGTGCACCATGTGCTCAAACAGTTTTCCGACACAGGAAGTGAGAGAGATGTGGAGAAGGTTCTTTGTAATGAACGGTTTGTTGGACTTGGGTATGAGGGTGATTTCGGCGTAATTCCATTGTGGGGGGAGGGTTCCGGCCTGCCAATGGGAGCTGAAAAATTCAAGAAGTTTTTCAAGGCAATGTAATCAAGTTTGCGGAGGTGCTTGTTAGGAATCCGGTCTTTTTCTGGGGCTGTGTTAGATGGTGAATGGCTGCTTTTATTTCCGCCATGGTAAAAAGTGCGTCCATGTCTGGATTGGGTTTCCTGTGTATGATGGAAATATCAGAGTAGTAGCGGGAATGGGTGCTTGAAGCGGTTGCTGGAGCTCTCACAATAAATGCTATTCTGTACCCTGGTAATTATGTATGAGGCTCTCCAGATGGTGTTGTGTGGTGGATTTTGATTCCTTGCTGCCTAATAGGAATCGAAGTAAATGCTAGGTGCGGCGGGTGCCCAGCGTGCCTTGAAGTTGATTGCACAAATCAATCCAGTTTTGTTGGTTAAGTTGTTTAGCGTACGCATCTGCCTCTGCCTTTATTTGAGCAATGCGGATGCGAAGTTTCTTATTTGTTTTGTTCTTTTCCCGCCTTCGAAGCAGGCCTTGTCGGGCATCCCAAAAATATAGTAGGTGTGCGTCAGTGGCTGGGATTTCTTGGGTTAGGGCAATTTCTTTCGTGTGGGTCTTGGCCGTGTCAAGTAACCGTTGGATCCAGTCATCCAGGTTAGTGATGGAGTCCGCAGGGGTGTCGTCTCGAACGTGTTTCCAATTAGTGAACCTGGCGGTGCCGATGCGTTGATTGGCGTGTCTTGCGTGCGCAATTTTTAGTTGTATAATATGGTGATCACTGCCGAGTGTTTGGTCAAGTGGCGTCCACGTGGGAGTCTTGATATTGTATGTGAAGGTGAGGTCAGGAGTGGTGTCTCGGGAGATGTTTTTTCCAATTCTTCTCTGAAGATCTGGAATGTTGCACAAACTTTCTTATACCGAAAAGCGCTCGCAGATGCGTAGTCGTGCTGCTGGCCGCTGTGCTAGTCCGCGCAGCGCAAAAAAGTGATTACTGCTCCCTAGTTTAATGCTGTACGGTAAACGTTTCAGTTCATTTTATTTCCTTAGTACCTATAATGGCTTCGCTGATTTCTCCCGCGTTCAAGTGGCCTTACATTTTCCTACTAGCGTACCAGTCAGAGAAGCGTCGCATGTGCGCTTGTCCAGCGCTTGTGTGGAGCGACCTGGACTTGGAACTTGATACAGTGCACAAACTAACAAACTAAGGAAACGCAAATTCTTTTATTCACAAACGTGTCGTGGCTTAGTTACAACTGAGCGAACGAATTGCGATGACCCGTCAGCGGCCGGCGTAATAAACGCTGTACCATAAACGCTGGGCCGACTGACTCTGTCGGAAGGTCGGCGAGCCGTGCAGTAGCGAAGTCAAGCCAAGTCATCTCCTCCTGACGTCACACGAAAACGCCAAGGAAAATGGGCGAGGATGCAGAGAGGAGGACAGCATTTTTTAATTCATTTTTCTAGTAAATAAATTCGCCTAAATGCACTAAGAGTGGTCGATACATGGCCTATGGACTCCGGACTACAAGTTGCGCTAGTAATCCCGCAAAATTTACTAATCTCTTCAGTGTCCCATTAATACCATCACACAGCTTCCCGACATCCATATCGTTTGGGCCCCTGGACACGAGTCTCTCGACGGAAATGAGGTGGCGCACGCCGCGGCCCGAGTACACACCCTCTGGGCCATTTCCGAAGAGAGCCAAGACACGGGTGAGGCCCCCCGCACACTGAATGGCTACGCAGACATTCTCTCTCACTTTAGACACGAGCTCAACGGTTTCCTCCACCCAAATCCCACCTTTCCAGAGCCGAAGCGACCACACTCCGCCGGCTACAGACCAACTCCTACCCGCACGGTCCCCTCCTCCACCATATCTACCTCACCCAGTATAATAGTACCTGCCACTTTTGCACCAAGCCAGGCACCCTGTACCGTCTGGTTTGGGAGTGCCAACAATCCCCGTCTCCTCCGCCCCATCCCCGTAGCAAGTACCAGCAGTGGGTGGACCGGCTGTCCAGCTCGGACCTGTCGACCCAGTGCAAGCTGATACAGAGGGCACGAGCAGCCAGCAAGGACCAGGACATCCCGGACTAGCGGACGCCCTCCACCGGTGCTCTCACCATACTGAACCAGTAAGCTAAAAATTAAAGATGTTTATTCTCTCTCTCTCTCTCTCTCTCTCTCTCTCTCTCTCTCTCTCTCTCTCTCTCTCTCTCTCTCTCTCTCTCTCTCTCTCTCTCTCTCTCTCTCTCTCTCTCTCTCTCTCTTTCTCTCTCTATCAGCAACTGCTAAGGGTTTTTGGAACAGAGGAAAGAAAGCAAATTGACGATACGTTTGCGAACGGTAACATATTTGAGTGTAGTGCAAGGATGTCGCAAGACGTGCATACAACACGAGAGGGCCCTGAGAAACTTATGACACGCTCACGTGGCGCGAGAACAAGTCATGGAACAAATCATGAACCATTTCAGTCTGTGAAGGTGGATCGCCAGCGCAGCTTTAGAGAACAAGACATGGAGGTGACTCAGAGTTCAGGTAAAACGTGTCAGATGAGATAAAACTTTATTCCTAAAATGCGCTACGTATGAGCGGTAAGACACACACTCACACGCACTTTTGTTTTGATTCTACCTATCCCAAAACCTGTGCCACTTGTTTTGCAACCGAAGAGTAACCACAAAACCTGTTATCCGCGAAAAAAAAATGCGGGGGACGCTTAGAACTTTCAAAGAGTGTGAAGTCGAAAGCCTAGTTGGACCTTCCGTTGACATGCTGTTGAACCTTGTGTCGAACTTTGCTGCCGCGTCTGCCACCACTTCACCAGCCCCGTGGACAGCACCCTCCGAGCCTCGTTGCCCACCTGGGCAAGACGGCCTCAGAAGGGAAAAGGTTTGGCCGTTTTGGTTCATAGTCACACAGAAAACAAGCGCTCTGAAAAAAAGAGGACGAGGCATGGACAGAACAAGGGTTAACTTTCAACAAAAAGTTTATTGCCGAACCAGCGCATATAAACACATCTGGATAGCATGAGGAGGGAAAGAAGGAAAGGGAAACAATAAAAACAGTGACGTACCGCCTACGACAAGAAATCCGGCTCAAGTTTTGATAAGGCTACAGACGGCCTGCTGAGGCATTGATCACCGGACCTTGCAATCTCTGCCGCTTCCACAATTTCTGTTGTCGGGACCGAGCGCTGAAAATACAGAACAGTTGTTTGGTCGTACAGAGGATGACACGGGTCATATTCTGTCTTCTTCTTCTTCTTCTTTATTTATTTATTTATTTCCCTTTTTGTTTTATTTTAATATTGACAAATTTTCAAACTCAATTCCTCAAACACAAGAAGAAAAAAGCTTCCAATTTTTTCTAATTTCTCTCGAGTAGTGCGCCTAGGCAGTAAGTAATCTCTTTCGGCTTAACGAGTGATGTTTGGCCGATCCCCTGATTGGGTATGCGTCATTAATAATAAGGAACAACAACGACATCAAACACGACGACCCGCAACCAGCACCGGAGAACCGTTGTAAGAGGTCTTGGGGTACCGTGCACTTCACGTCGTACGCACCGCAGCGACTGCTGTCCAGGCTAGCTGAGGGAACTCCCGTAAGCACAGAGGCGCCAACCGTTCCTCCATTGGCCGTCCAGCAGCAGCAAGGACGGGGCCAGGCATTTTCACTGCCAGCCCCGCGCCATGTATCAACCACAAGTGAGTACGTGGCCTTCTATTTTAACGCTGGGAATTTCCCTGAGAGAAATAGAAGGCGAATTTTATCACAGGGATTGCTGTTTCACACTGCCTCAAATGGTAAGGAAACAACTGTCTGCGAAACACCTAAGCATCGTGTGCTGCCTACGTCCTCAATCCTTCTCGGCTGATCTTTCTCGAAAAAAAAAAAAAAAAAAAAACACGTTTATTTTTCTCCACAAATATTTGTTTTGCATGTGTGGATTGTTGATGCCTTCGCAAGCTCCGGGAGTGTTTTATTGCCGTAGGCGTTCCTTGGGTAAATCGCAACAATTTTAGTGGTGTAGGTAACCTTGAGGTGGTTAGGGCGCTTCCGAGTTCCTTGAACAGCCCCGCTTTCAATCCCTCCGCTGATATCTTTATCACGGTGTCAGTTACTGCTCCGTAACCCAATGTTTAAGGGTTTCTGATAAGCACTGCAGTGCCCCTGAAATGTGATAAGCTTAAAGAGCGCAATAAGCAGCGCCGGTGGCCCGAATAAGAGACATACCGTATTTGAACGATTCTAACGCGCACCCTTATGAAAATCAGCGCCAAAAATACCCGTGCGTTCCAATCGGGCGCAGAACTAATAATCTCAGAACCGAAATCGGCAACTGGAAACCGAAATGAAGCGGCTCAATGAATGCTGGAGCCTTTTTGAAAACAAAAAGTAATCACCTGGGGAGAAATAAAAAGAAAGCCTTGCAGCGTCCCGTGCATAAGGTGACCCAGAGTAACGTGTTCGCGATTGGCGAAGACAACTGAACCACATCTATAAATGCAAAGCTTCACTCAAGGCGTCTAGCTGCTCACAGCCTGTGCCGACATGTGTTCAATTAAATGTTGTGTGCAATTTTGAGGCATCTGTTAAGAGCAATAAATTTTCGTCTGCGCGGGAGAGTCGCCGTCAAGATGTGTTTTTACATTTGCGGTGCTAAACTATACCGCGCGTTGCAATGGGGGAGCGTTAGAATAGTGCAAACACGGAGAACTGTTCTATTATTCGGTATAGAGATGGCCAGCTTCCTTTCAGCTGTGACACTTCCAGAAAAGCAGCCGCCGGGGTGCGAAATGCTGGCTGCGGTATAGCACACCACCTCGTACGGTATTTCGTGAACAGAATGAGCATTCCTTTGTTTTTTGCCTTGTGCAGGAACCTTCACAACTGCAGCTGGTCGTTGCAAGTCCCGCGGAGCCACCCATTACGCGCTTCATATCTTCTAGCCCCTCTGGCGGCTGCAGCATACGCGTTGTTTTCTACGCGCTCGTCGCCTTTTTCACCTTCGCACTGATCGTGTTCGTCATCATCTACTACCGCTTGAAGCTGCAGGCGTCGCTGGAGGAGTCCACGGAACAGCCGGGAAGGACACACAGGGGTCGGCCAAAGAGCGGAGTGTTCACACGGATCGCCTCGCAGTCCACGCCTACTCCACAAAAGACGGCCCGACGAGGCGGCATCCGCTCAACTGAGCCGTACACATCCTCTGCACGTCGACATCGCGTGTCGACTCTCGCCCCGGACGTAGACCCGACCACCGAAACCGGTGCCTACTTAAATGAAACGTACGAAGAAATTAACGCGACTGTCACGCCGCTGGGTCCAAGCGACTGATATGCTCAACTTCTCGATGCCATATCTCAGAGCGAAATAAATGAACTAATATGCGCGTCATATTTTACGTAATACCAATGAATAATCTACCAAAAGCGGAAATATTTGGTCTTACGGCCTTTGCCTTTCCAAGTAGACATTACATTCCGTTCTCCGTAAGTATGCAGCCTGCACATTCTCCATGCTGCATAACAATTACTGAACGGTGCCATCGGCCGCGCCCCAAATATACACCGGTCTAACATGCATCAAGGCGCCTAGTTGAGCAAGAAATAGATCAACTTGCCTATGAGAACATATGGAAACGAAAAAACCTTGAAAAGAAGCCGTAAAGGCTAAGCTACAGACTCTACGTCTAGGCCACCAAGTGTTTCACATATTGTCAGTGTCCATACCGAGCCAGTAGATTGCGATTGGTGCGCAAACGAACTGCGGGATACGCAGCTAACGGGTAACGGAGTGTAACCTAGTTCTTGTACACATTAACCCTGCATATGACGCGACACCATTAATGAGAACACAGAAGATACATAATATGGAGGCATCGGAAACCAAATTAAAAACACTTTTCTCCCACAATTTTGGCCAAAAAATAGAGTACTTTGCATTACCATTCTCTGCTTTGTGAGATGCCTAAGTACCGATTCCCTTGCCCCCACTCCAGCTGGGTGCGATGAGGATTTGTGCACGTCGTGAGGTAGTCCAATGTTTACAACTACCCGCATCCACGTGTAGCGGCGCATGGCGCTGGGACTCTGTGTCTTGTGAAAGCGGCTCCGAGAAGGTACGACAAACGACGTGTACGCCGGTTGACGTTTTTCTCTATGGCGAAAATACACAAAGAGCACGCAAAAAAAAAACGTTGTACCTTTTAACAGCGAAGCTGCTGAGCAAACAATTTGTGTATAGTGTCCGAAGTTAGATACGAAAAAAATGCCGGGCGCTCGTGCACGCGTGCCTCGAGCGCACATTAGTCATGGTAAGCTAACCAAAGTAGAGATATTGACCCATTCTACAAATGCGGAGCTTTAAAAATAAAAAGAAATTGTTGTTGATCATAGGAATCGGTAGAGCAAGAAACTGAAAGGTGCCTTCACAGGAGAAGTTGAATGGTAAAGGAATCACCTCCATGCGCGAAGGGTTCGCGACCCTGACCCCACCAGACACAGTGACGCCGATATGGAAGAAACAAACAAAATAACCGTTTTATTCCGGGACAAAAAAAACAAAAATTACATGCACAAAAACAGCAGCATGAAGAACAACGCCACAGCGGAGCCTTGCCTCAATTTACGCGCGTCCCCCGTACACGAAGGCGCGGCCATCGAGACCGCAACTGTCTGCGTTCACTAGCGTCGTGATGCGCTACTTCGCTTCGCCTCTCCCAGACGGCAGCACCGTATGAATGAGTCATAGGGAATGACATAAGGCGCGTTCGTAGAGCTGCACACCTCGCTGCTTGTAGGGTCGTCGGTAGAGCGCTACGTACCTCGTACAAGATGCACCGATTTGCCTCCCCTCACTGTCACGTATGCAGCGTTCGGGAGGAGGAGGACACTGTGTATGTGTCCCCGTTACGACACCCCGCGGCTAACCTTGAAGACGACTTTGGGACGGCGTGACGATGTACCACTGAAACTTTGTGACGCCATTGGCCCATGGCAGTCAACTGCCACGGCAACACAGAGTACACGGGCCTTGGTGTCATTTCTTTGTGACTCCGGCCTGAACGAAACCCTGTGAACATTTGCCTTAACTATATCACTGTGCGTGTGCTGTGTGCGCGATCCTGCGTCTGTCAGTTTCTGTGTGCTCTATTTGTGTTTGTAGTGTCTGTATGAGTTTTTGTGTCTTCGCTTCCTTTCACTATCGCACCTCTCATGTTCATGTGGACTAGCAAGCCAAGCTCGCTGCCAGGCTGACTTCTCCTAACCATCAAAGGCACTCCTCCCCACCTCCTCCCTCCACCTCTCGTGGCGGCGAGAGGGCTGGAGGGGACATGGGCTCGAATCTGGGTGCCGCAGCGTCAATGGCACCTTCTCTGGCGACGTCGCTTCCGTGACGGATAGGATGTGAGTGAGGCCTTGGTGTACCCGGAAATAAAACACTTTCATGTTAAAAAGAAAAACCTAGCGTTCCCCTCGTGACTCGACCGCACGTTCGTCAAGCCAAGCATACCCACTTAGGCATATTGACCAACATTGGCCACACAAAAAAAAAACTCCAACGTTCGCCGTATAGTGGCAACCCTTGCTAGGAATGAGAAAGACACGTTATTAGTTCAGGCGCTTCCTCGTCCCCTCGAGACGTTCTCTTCGAGATGTTTCCTTGAGAAGTTCCAAGAACTATGGAAAAAAAAGAGCTCCACAAGGGCGCGCGAAATACGCGACACTAAAAAAGGAAATCGACTTGAGGCTAGTTTCACTGCATTCATTATGTGGCGATGGCGAGCTGACAGATTGATAGAGGAGACAAAAAAAAAGGCGCTACTAGGCACGGGCGGCAGGTGACTACCGCCTTTCGGCAGCATTCCCAACGAAGCAGGCAGATACGGGGTCAGGGTTGCAATAAAATTGGCCACGTATCCGCTTGCTCTGCTGCAAACGTTCTCTGAAGACGCTAGCCTCCTGCCAGCTCTGCGACCTAACATGCTCTCCTATCTCCTCGTTCCACCACTCAGGCTCTCCCCCCATATGCATACTGCTTAACCCTCGTCAGCCAACCGAGCGTAGCTCTTACAAGTCGAGCAGTATCACGCACTTACACGACTGGCTCTATCCATTCGCAACGACCGCGAAGCAAGTGCTCGCTCACTGTGGGACTTCGTTCTGGCTTCCTGCGTCCACTTGCAAATGTCAACCTGTTTCGCCTTGGTTAACCCTACCCCACCGGCCACGCACTTCGGCAAAGTCGCCATTTTTGCGTTAATAAAGTTACAACCTTCCTTTGATTCTCTAAAATGATAGTAAGAATAGCGTGAATAGTGTCTCTTTCGCTAGGTACTCCTGTAACTCCTCTCATGTCACTGGCGAGGTATCGGGGAAACTGCGCATTTTTTCCTACTTTTTTGTTCTACAGTACACGAACGAATTCAAGAGTTTGTTGGTATGACACGTCAGTTGAAGTCGTTTGAGTACCTTAAGAAATTCCACAAACACACGAAATTCCATGCAAAAAACTAAGTGAATCATCTGCGTCACCAATAACTGTAGTCAGTGTGTCAGTATATTTAGGAACATTTCGGAGCTAGTTAAAATAATGATTCCAATTGTTTCATGGGAAAATCTATCACCTGGAAAATTACAACAGCTCCAACTTAATCTTACAGTGTTTTATGCGATGTCGCACTTGACAGTGAACCTGCCATAAGTAGAGCGCTGTTTAAAGCATTCGTATTGTTACGCGACACTTCTGGATGTACTAATATGTGTGGTTACGTTGGCCTATAAACCGACGTAACCACACATATTAGTACTAGTTATGTTTAAGAAAAGGATGCACCATATTTAGCTTAGCCAATTTACAAAAAAGGTTACGGAGAGCGATGTAGTGCCAGGTGCCGTGTTGTGCCAGATAACGCGACCCAACGAAGCCTAATTTGAGGGCTGATTGGGAACCCGGACATCATTGTAAAAAAAAGCAATAAATCAATGCTTCCTTCAACATTACTAATAAAATAAGCATGCGCTGTTATATCGTTCCGACGTATCCGCAAAGGACAAGTTCTCATGTCAGTGATGAAGCCGCGGATGAATATTTTCTCTTCATAATGGCACATTCGCACATTCAGAAGGCCCCGATGCGACCGGCTTCGAAGTCAGTGTATGACTGACTGCACCCTGATGACAAGTGTGGAATGCGGTGCAGATAAAATGGATGCCCTAAATATTTACAACAGGTGTGGTGCTTTTGGCGTTTATTATTTAGTTACATGTATTACATCAGTACAGTGGTCGAGCGTTTACGCAAGTCGTATCAGCCGAGTCGTCTGCTAGCAACACTCAACCACAAACAGGTACAATCTGCCAAACCACAGTGTCCTCACCATGCGGTCAGTGCTCAAAACATCGCACACTGCATACACCTTTGTCAAATACGACGTACCCTACCTCTTCTCTCGAAAGAATTCTTTTCTAGTCACAGGGAAGTCGACTAAACGTTTGGGGTACGCTGCCTGCAGTATCCTGCTTTTATTATTCGTCGCATCGTCATTAGCGCTAAATGTACGCACATTGTGCGATGGTCATACCGTGAGGGTAATATATACACACGGAGATAAAGATATTGACATCATTTTTTTTTTGCAAAACTGTATGCCTTTATACTGGTTAATGGTAGGGCAGTGGAAACGTTTAATGCTCTAAAAACATCAACTAGTCAACAGTGAACTTCATATCTTTTTGCAATACCTTCATTCCGCGTGAAAGCAATGAAAAACTACAGCTCTCCGACTGCACAAAAAATAGCCGCGGCTAAACAACGTGCATGGCTGCCACTCCCTGCAATTCCACGCCTCCGGTCAACTCCGCTGCACTTTGCGTTTCCTCGTGCAGGAACACTAGCCGTCTTTCTGCCGTCATTAAGTGATGGCACTGCCTTGGCTTATAATGTAGCAAAGGGCAGTGGAGTTGCAGTACGTCCAATCAAAGCGATACGATGCGAATACTTAAGACGTACGTGTCGTAGTTGCTAAAACAATGGTGTCCTTTACCTTCAACTCAATGTACCGAAGCTCACAAACCGCATTTAACTGTTTCAGAGTGACATCACAGCAATAAGTGGAATTTCCACCCTCACGCCTCCTATTACTTAGGGGGCCTTGAAGACAGAGCACAAGCTTGTTTTATACGAAAGATCAGCGTTTTATTGTGCCCCAGCGCTTCTCTGACAGCAGACGATACTTCACTGAAAAATTAAACAATTTGAGCCAAAGTGTGATTATCCCGCTGCGTCGTTTGTTTAGTGGTATCACTGCTGACGTATCCAGGGAAAGGACATAAACGAACGTTAGTATGTTGAATAAGGATGCAGCGAGTGGCAAGGCGTCGTTTGTTCCCTGGTTCTCTGGTTTTGATAGCGCTCAAGACCGCTGTCGACAATCGCTTTGTTTTTGACGGGTTTGTACCTGTGTTATTTTTGTTCCGGTTGGTCGCAATCGTTTCGTGAAACATTGAGTATTCCAGGCAAGCAGGGTCACGTAAGACGAAGTTAATTACGCCAGTTGGCCAGTGTCGTCTCAAACAAGCGCAACGCGCCGTAAGGCTGTGCACCTAAGGCCGGCAAACTGCGCAATGTGTATACTTTTGCTTTTATGTTGACGTGTTCGTTTGTAACTGCCGGTGTTTACTCGACCATTCTTACTGCTATGAAAGATGTACATTGAATATAAGCGCAAATAGGTCGCTCTCCTATCATGTACACCCCGGTTTCATTTGCGTTAGATTTTATCGGTCTCAGCCAATTACAACAAGCTGCCCATAATACGTTCAGTACGGAAAAGGAGCGAGGGTGTCGCATGCATATACTCTATTTCCGTTATTGTGCACGTTATTTCAGTCATGTTTACGTCAAAAGTGGTGTCAGTGTAATTCTAACGCAGCAATCTTACGACTGAATCACACTTGTACGTTGTCTACACACGCCGTTTAAATTCACAACTAACGGCACGTTCTTGCGTGCCTAAGTGGTACTGAACATCTGCTCGCCAGCATTATTATTTCTTCGGTGTCCGGTGTATTCCACACTGCGAGATCTGGGGCATAATCAATCAGTTGATCGCGGGCGGAAGCACCATCCTCTAGCCACAGCGGAGCTTCGGAATATTAAAATTCGCACAAATACACAGCAGCAGCTTTGTCTGATGGCGCTGCACATTGTCTCAGAAATTTTCTCTTTTATTTTCCCTACTTCACTGCCTTCTTTAACTTGTTTCCATAGTACTTTTTCTTCCCCTTTACACTACCCGATTGAGATAATATACTTTCATTTCCTAATACAACTCCAGCACCTCAAAGGGACTAATGAAAAGTTAGGGCCTTTTCACGACGCGTACTGCAAACTGCTCTCACTGGTCTTGGCGAGCTACGGTGCTCGTGCACTTTTCATACCATTATTACCGACGTTAAGACTGACAAGACTGCGGTATACGAGTTATGCTGTGCAAATAGTCGCTGACTCAAAAGGTGGTTCTGTCCTTTGGCCCCCAGTTCTAGAAGCAAGCACAAATTTGCTGAGCCCAATCCAGAAGCAAAAATGGACAAACCTCCCTTCAGGTCACCATCTCTTAAATAGATAATTTATCTTCTAGATCGCATCACTTGTGCAGCTTTGTAATTTCTTACGAAATCGTCGAGTAGAAGTTGCCTGTGAAACAAGCCGCATTCGAATGCCTGGGTTTTCACGCTTTTGACAGCGTCTCTGTACCGCGAGATGGCCTTGATCGACGGCCCTGCCAGGTAAGGAGAGATCTTCTGGGGGAGCGGCGCGTAGTCATTCTCGCACGACTGCTCTATATAACTCTGGTCTGTCTTGACGCACGGCTCATGCAAGAGAAACACAGCTCTGGCGATATTCATATACTTGACCTCGTTCTTTTGTGTGATGCAAATACGCTGCATGCTCTTTACAGGTCTTAACCGGGCAACATCCAAGTTGAATTCATTTCCCTGGAACGTGAGTCGGCATAATCTATAACCCTTTTCGACAATGTCGTGTTCATTTGCAAACCCCAGCGCTGACCCTTCCAAAGGAATCTGCCGCAGCAGGGATGTCAGACGCCCCCTGAAGGCGGTGCCTACGACAAGTGCGATCAGAGCCGAAAGGCTAACCACTAGCTGCGCTGGAGTGCGATTACGGATGGTTGGTGGAAGCCTGTAGCTCTGTTGAAGTAGTAATGCTGTGAACGTGTGCACCACGCTGCTTCTGCCGAAATTTGATCTCACTGTTTGATTAAACGGAGTGCGGGAGAAAAACTCCAATGTCAGAACGCGAAGAGTCATCACAGACAACAGCGACACCCAGACTTGCCATGTGAAGGGCAGGAGGATGGCCACCTCCTTCGGGAGGTAGGAGGGTTGCGCTGCCTGGCGAATACTGAGTACACGAACGAGTCGTAGTAGACGGGCACCCCGACCATCGGAACTCGAACGGCACTTTTAAGTTAGTCAGAAGGGAGTCAGAAGGGAGCTCGGAAATGTATGAATGGAGAGAGTAGACGCTTAACTGACGCCCTCCGAGGGGAATTTGCCTGGCAGTATTTGACGTTTCGCCTGATAGAACTGCAGCGGGCAAACATGACAAACACTGTGTTTCCCTTACCAAGGTGAGGTAGATGTGTTTCCCGCTGAAGGTCGCGTTGTAGCTGGTGCCTTGCTGGATAGCGGGGATCATTGTCTTTGGAAGAAAATAACTGTGAACCCGTTTGTCTATCAGACAGAACTCGTCTGACAAAATTATCACGTGGTAGCGGTGCTGGTGGACCATGCTGTTGCACACACTGGTCCAATCTTTGACGCAAACGAGCAGAAGGACCTTGGAGACTGCTCTGTAAGGTAAGTAGCAAAATGTGGCACCTTGGCAGAAACCCCTGGGCGTGGTGAACAACCGAAGACTAGACGCGTGTCCTTCCGAAAAGACACGGATGTCGTCGTGTATTCCTGCGGGGTCTGCGAAGCTCGAGGAGGGTACGCCAACGTTCAGCGGGGCCCCGTTACGCGAAAGGTGGTCGCAAAACGGCTGAAGACCGGGTATTTCAGAATGTTCCGCCACGGAGCCTAATCTGATTCTAAGCTTGGTAGAACTGGTGCGAGAGAAAAGAGTACAAGCGATAGGAGCATGTAAACACCAACTCTTCTATCTGCGCAATACGCGCAAACAAGCTGTACCATCGTAAACATTGTCCAACGTTTACCACCTATGGCTCTATCTGCAACGCTCGTAGGATTCCGAAATCTCCAACTCGGACACAAATAATCGCATGCGCCGACCGCTCTGATGGGATCTCCATCTCCGGTTGCGATTGGGAAAATACCAATCAAGAAGATTAGTGGGACAATGAACTCGTGTCTGTCAACATGGGAACGCACTTTGTTTTCAGCATTAGTCAAATGAGGCACTTCGAACAGCGATACTGGCTGCACAGGTTTTCCTTGCTTATCGGAGACGTCTACAGGAAAATGTCGATTATAGTGAGCACGCGGAGAAAAAGCAAAGCGGCTTTTTTTTCACCAATTTTGAACCCAAACCGCATTACTGGAATTGGATCGAGCGCATCAAATCAAACTTTTTCCTACTCTTGCTCGCTTAAATCGATAACCCACGTCTTTTTCCCAAAAGGATGCATTCCCTTTCACGAAATAACGCTCTTGTTACACAAAAAAGTAAGAAACCAAGTAAGTCTGGAGAGTTTTCCAAAAGTCTCGCGAAGTTCCCCAAAAGTTTCTACAGGCTGGTTTGCACACTGTGCTTGCCCTGCAAATCTATCTGCAAATATATCTTGCCGTGCAAATCTGTATAGAAAAATGTCTGCTCTTCCTCGCTCTCGCGTATGAGAGAGGATAAAATTAGATACACTTCGCGTAGTGAGTATTTTCCAATAGCTCCATATCTTAGAGCCGTCAACTTGTATTAAAACCCAAGAATCGTGCCTGCACGTGAGCATAGAGTGACAGCCAGGGCTTGCAAATCCCTTTCCGGGTATTGTTCAGTGTTGTTTCGACACCATAGGGATCAAAGTAGGATTTTAAAAAAATTGGCTGAACGCGTTCACCCAAGCAAGAGTTTTCCCAGATGGGATGTATGCTTGTAAAGACGAGTACTCTGGTCGTTCACGAACGATCGTTGGCGATTCGCCGGCGGGCACTTCATGTACCCTGAGTGTGAAGCGAGAAAAATGACTGTATTGGTGCACCAATACAGGCACACTTGAACAAAGGCCGAAGAGAGATTTCACACACACACACACACACACACACACACGCACACACGCACACACACACAGCTTCGTGCACGCAGCACCCACGTGACATGTCTGTTCGCGCGATGGAGAGCGGTAATTCAACGTGGTCATTGGCTGCGCCCTAAACCTAAAGCGATCTAAAACATACCAAATTACCGCTATAAACAAAAACGACGCCTAGATTTATATATAGAAAAAATTAAATTTCGGAAAAAAATCTGCAATGAAACAACAACAAAAAGAAACTCAGAGCTAGACCTGCTGAGGCTCGAACCCAAACCGTCAGCGCCAGCTCAATGCCGAGGCTACAGAGCCAGAATAGTGTTTTCGTTCTAGCAGGCGCTCAAAAGAATAGCGTGCGCAGTGACATCACACATGTAACGTGGCTGCTGTGTGCAGCGAAGCGTTTAGAAACACGCGCCCCCGGGGACTCACGTTTGCAAAGCCCAGCATACCCACTTAGGCAGATTGGCGAAGAGTAAAGGTCATTGCGGCAGCGAAGAAGAAGCAAATCGGCTGCAGTCGTGTACTTAAACCGTCGTAATGGCTGTGAAGGTTGCGTACAGCTTCGCTACCTTCATGTCTTACGCGTTAGCGTTAGCTGCATTTCATTTTCCTACTTCGTTGGAAAGAAAGCCACGGAGAAAATGCCATTAAAGATTAAACTATCGATGAGGTTTCTTTAAATATCCTGGGCTGGCAGGGAGATGGGACCAACGCTCAAAGTATATACAACGGTAGCCATGCTTATACGAACACTTGTTTAAAACAGCAAGCATAAGTAGCTTTGTGTTTCATACCGACATAAATATTCCCTGCGCCACCGCGCTCGAAATTATTTTGATCGCCTGTATAAATGGCGGTGAATACGGGGAGAAGTGACGATGTATCAGATATGGTACAGTACACATAAAATGACTGTTCTGGAAAAAGATTTCTCGCACCGCAACTAGGCCTTTTGGTGCGACGCTTAAGACCAAACAGAGGTGCTAATGCCGATGTTCTGTGCTTTGGGTTAGTTATGTTTTTTTGTTTAGTTGGCTTTTAATTGTATCTCGGCTTATCCTAGAAGGTTGGACTTGACGAGGCTGGCACTCAAGATGGTGGCCTGCCTTCTTGTTCTCCGCACCCACGTTGATGTCTCCAGCGCGGTTCCGTCACCAGTGCCAGGATTGGCAGACGCACTGCCAACACCAGCGTGTTCCTCGAGAAGCGTAAGGTCTTTTTCCATGCTCCGTCATTGCTTCGAGCCTCACTTTCGAGGATTTCATGCAGCGTGTGGGGGTCATTTTCAAATGACCACTAGGCGCAGACAGCCTGCGACGAGGACATACCTCGGCAAAGTTTAACCGGTTTCACTCAAGCTCACCCATCAATATATTGTGGAATCAGCTCCCACTCAAACTCAGTTATTGCTGAGCAACTCATGTACGCTCACTCAGACTCAAACTAACAGCGAGCGCAAGACTCAGAACTCAGAACTCACTCGTCATTGTTTTGCTACTATACAGATAGCGCGCGCTTGATGCGTCCCGTCAGTACATTTCAGCCCGCTCTTTTCTCATAAACAGCTAAACCTCCGAAATAAAAAACACATCAATTTAGGCCAAATGGTAATGCCAAAAAACGAAAAGATCGCTGAATAGGTTTAGGTGAGATACTGCAGGTGGTAAATAAAACGCCCCCGGTAACAATATCGATGGAGGGGTGGTGGCCTGCTTTGAGTTTTTTAATATACAGTCAGCCGAATAGTTCCTGCTAAAGTTGCGAAGTTCGGAATCTTCGCGTTCATATTATTGGGTCCGTATATGTAGGCGCGACTTGATTACACCTAACCATTATTCGTATCCGTGTACGTGGACACCAGTCTTCTAGTTTACAATCGGTTCATTTCATCACCGCATCGTGCATCCAACAATCTCTCTCCCCAGTTGTACTGGCGCCAGACTACATTTCTCATTAGAGAGAGAGGGAGAGAGAACAACTTTATTGAGTTGCCTGCAGAAATAAACACTTCCTCCACGCAGGGAGGAAAAGGCGTCCTGTACGTTAATCTCGACTAAGCTTAACAAATGTCCGCTACTACACACATCAGAGGTCGCCTTCCTCCCTTCAGTACATATTTCGGACGAAGACGACGGTAATGAAGTTGAGATGAGGAGGATTTACAATGATTATTACGATTGGGGTTACACTGGCCAAGCCAAATTCGTTATGCACAAAATGTTACATATGACTCATAATAGGCGTCAACCGCTCAGGTCATATGTGTTGACACATTGTTGTCGCCATAACTACCGTTTTACTTCTCATTTTCAAACCTTCGCTTTTTTGAGAATCTTCTACTCTTGGCCAGTTTGGCAGAGAAAGATGAAGAAGGAGCACGGACCCGCAACCTTTTTTTTATTTTATTGTATGTTGGTTTCGGCGCTTCCTGAGGCTACGTCTCATGTTTGAGCAGTTTTTCTCTGTATATATTTCCCTAATATTTTATTTAATTTCTTAAATGTGTTTCTTTAATTACTTTGTAATTTCTCTCTGTGAGCGCCGCTTTCCTGGCCAATCCCCCTGAGTGGGTATGAGCCATCTCTTTTGGCACCACCACCACCAACCAGCAACCGGAGAACCGTTGTAAGAGGTCTGGACAGCACCCGCCACAGCGGCTGCTGTCCAGGCTCGCAGAGAGGACTCCCGCAAGCACAGAGGCGCCAACCGTTCCTCCATTGGCCGTCCAGCAGCAGCAAGGACGGGGTCAGGTGATTGCACTGCCAGCCCAGCGCCATGATTCAACCACAGGTGAGTACGTGGCCTTATATTTCAACGCTGGGAATTTCCCTGGGCGAAATAGAAGGTGAAATTTATCAGAGGGATTGCTGTTTCACACAGCCCCAAACAGTTAGGGTACAATTGTCTGCGAAACACCTAAGCATCGTGTGTCGACTACATCCTCAATCTTTCTCGGCTCGTTTTTCTCCGAATAAAAACAACGACAACCCGTTTATTATTTACACAAATAATTTTAACATGAAAGTGTTTTATTCCGGGATACACAAAGATTTCTCTGACGTCATATCCATCACGGAAGTGAAACCAGTGCAACAAAGCAAGCGGCCTGTAAAGGGTGCACCCCGAGCACACAGGGTCTTCTTGTGGGGAAGCAGCCTTTAGTACTAAAGGGTACGTTATACTTAGGGTTGTTCGTTTTCGGGCTTCATATTTTAACACGAAAGTGTTTTATGCCGGGATACACCAGGATTTCACTGAGGTCTTTTCCGTCATAGAAATGACGCCTGTACACCTTTGCCGAAGCCACCCCGCCAGTAGGACGTCGCTCGCCAAGCACACCCACATGACAGCCGCCGACCCGCAAATCATGCTCATTTCGCTGCCGATTTCATTGCACATTTCCCTTTCCTGTTTTGCCGATTCCTATGACGGAGGAATCAACCATAGTTTTTTTTTTTTTTGCATTTGCGGATTACTGACGCCCTATCAAGCTCCAGGGGTGTTTTATTGCCGAAGAGGTAAACACCAACAGTGTTAGCCCCGCTTTCAATTCCGCTACGGTCATTCAAGTCCTAACTCCCGCTGATATCTTTTTCATGGGGCCAGTCGCTGCTCCGTAACCCAATGCTTAAGGGTTGCTGGGAGACACTGTTGTGCTCCTGAAATGTGATAAGCTTAAAGAGCGCAATAAGCAGCACCGGTGGCTCGAATGAGAGATACCGTAATTGCACTATTCAAACGCGCACCCTCATGAAAATCTGCGCCAAAAAAGCGTTCTAGTCGGGCACAAAACTGAAAATCTCAAATCCCAAACCGGCAACTCGAAACCAAATGGAAGCGGCTCAATGAATGATGGAGGCTTCGTTTTAACGAAAACTAATCAGCTTGGGGGAAATAAAAGGGAGCCTGGGGTCCTGGAGTCGCACCTCATCTATAGTGCAAAGCGTCCGTAAAGGCCAACTGGCCTACCACAGCGATTGCCGATATGTGTTCAAAATGTTTTGTGCACTTTTGAGGCATCTTTCAGGGCTATGAAATTTCTTGTGCGCGGTAGAATCGCCATCAAGATATGTTTTTTTTTTACATTTGCGGTGCTAAACTATACTGCGCGTTGCAATAGGAGGCGCGTTAGAATTGTGCAAACACGGCAAACTGTTCAGTTATTCGGTATGAGATGGCCAGCTTTGTTTCAGTTGTGCAACTCCGAGAAAAGCAGCCGGCTGGATGCGGAAAGGAGGCTTCGGAATAGCATACCAACTCGTCCGGTAGTTCGCAAAACTGAATGAGCATTCCTGTGTGTTTTGCCTTGCGCAGGGACCTTCACAACAGCATCTTGTCGTTGCAAGTCCCTCGGGGCAGCCCATCATCATATCTTCTAGCCCCTCTGGCGGCTGCAGCCTACACATTCTTTTCTACGCGCTCATCGCCATTTTCATCTTCGCATTGATCGTGTTCCTCATCTTGTACTACCGCATGAAGCTGCAGACGTCGTTGGAGGAGTCCACGGAACAGCCGGAAAGTACACACAGGGGTCGGCAGAAGAACGAAGTGTTCACACGGATTGCCTCGCAGTCCACGCCTGCTCCGCAAATGCCAGCCCCAGGAGGCGGAATCCGGTCCACGGAGTCGTACAGACCTTCTGCACGTCGAGATCGCGTGTCGACGGTCGCGCAGAACGTACTCCCGACCACCGTAACCGGTGCCGACATATATGAAACCTACGAAGAAAGTAACGCGACAGTCTCGCCTCGGGGTCGCATCGACTGATACGCTCAACATCTCGATGTCCTATCGCAGATCGAATCGAAATAAACTAAAATGTGCGTTAAAATTTACGAAATACCAAGAAGTACAAGCGACATAGAAGAAATTCACAAGACGGGCGCTGACTCGCAACTAGTATTGTATTGGAGAGAAGCACAAATACTCTCGATACGTATGTATGCACGATACGTACGCCTATTATATCAACAAGACCCGGGAAAAAGTGTAAGCCAGGCTTCGCTAGGCTTCGCCAGGCTTCGCGAGGAGGAAGAGGCGTTTTTGGATGCAACCTAGCTATGTTAGCGGTTCACATGCCTCTACGCGGTTTTATTTGATCATTCAAATTTTATTTGTTTTCTCCACACCAGATTGTGCGTGTCGGATATATTTGTGCTCTTTTCCAATAAAATACCACTTGCGGGTCAGCTACTAGTAGCGGGCCGTCTTGCCAATTTCTTCTGTGGCCCTCGTAGTTTTTTCACGCTGTTACACAACATGCATACGCACTGACTCGCCCAACTTTCAATTCTGTTACCAACGACTAATCATTCAATGGTGTAAATGTCGGGGCTTACGGCCTTTTCTAGTGGACGCAGCATTCCGTTTTCCGGTAGTATACGGTGCGTGCACGTCTTTCGGGCTGCAGTACATTAACTGAACGGGGCCACCCATTGCGCCCCAAATCCACACCGATCTACTATGCGTCAAGGCGCTTATTCGAGAAAAAAGCAAAAATGGCGTCAGCGGTTCTTTCGTAGCGGGCGGTACAACAAACTGAAGTGAATTTGTCAAGCTCCCGTTTTTGCTTGCACTGCGTAGACTCGCTGAAATTAACCCACTTTTCATCGTTCATCTGGTTTATAAGTGGGTGATTATTTTGTACAGCCCGAAAGAAGAAAAACTACCATGCGCGGTCTCCGGCGGCCGCACCAACTGTGACGTCAGGAGGAAGTCCACCGTGATTGGACCCTGTGCAAGGTTAGCATTCAAACAAGTTTCGGCTTCGGCTTTGCAAAACAACACACTTCACATCCGACGTTATCGTTGGATGGGCATTCTCTATGTCTCAATCGCCATACCACGCTTCTGCCATGTTGTCGGCTGTAAAATGCCTAAGATAAGCCTCTCAGGACGGCTTGAAATCGTAGCAATCACTAGCCGAGGCCTACGCAGTGGATGAACGCCCTCCGCGTCAGCGCATGCGCTCAGGTGCAATGCGCTTTTCCCCCATATTTGGAGCTTGCCTCACTCATGCCTGTATCGTAAAAAGCATGTTCGCACCATCCCAAGTGTCTGTTGATTCTGGCCTCTGCCCACTCCCCGCAAGCAGGCGGTGCTTATGGCAACAGCAAGCCGACGAGAACTCGCTAGCGCGTTAGTGTTAGTCTGCGTGCGTTCTGCGAACTCGCTCGTGGAGCAGTAAATGGTACGGCCCAAAAATGGTGAACTCAATATACAAAACATGCACAATAAACGAAAAAATCAGCTTACAAAAAAAAGCGAACCCTCCCGGAATTCGAACCTGCCACTTGCAAACTAATAAACCCAGCGCTCCAGACCACTCGGTCACGGGCCAGCGATGCTGGCGTCGGAAATACACGCTTTATAATGTATAACCACTTTACACTTTTATTTAGTTTTAGCATTTCAAGCTGCTTAGGTGACTATTTGTTGAATAGCGCTCATGCAGTAAGCGTCCCCCAAATTTCCACAATTTCTCACGTCTAGCAATTGCATTTCTTGGACGGAACAGCGTTTGCAGATGGGTGGTCGTGGTGCTGACCACTGTGCTTGTTCTCCCAGCGCAAAAAAGTGTGTCCTGCTCCCTAGTTTTACGCTTTACGGTAACACTTGGGGCTGGTTTTATTTCCTTACTACCTATATTGACTTTGCTACCACTTCCGCCACCTTCAAGTGGCGTTAGATTTTTCTACTAGCGTACCAGCCAGCAAAACCTCGCATGTGCGCTTGTGCACCGCTTGTGTGGTGCGACCTGGACTTGGAGCTTGATGCACTGTACAAACTAACAAAGTAAATAACGGCACACTCTTTCATTCACAAACGTGTCGTGGCTTAGTTTTAACTGAGCGAACGAATTCCGACGGCCCGTCGGCGGCCGGTGACACTAAACGTAAGGTCGACTGACTCTGTCGAAAGGTCGGCGAGCCGTGAAGTAACGCAGTCAAGCTAAGTCATTTCCTCCTGACGCCACACGAAAACGCCACAAAAAACGGGCGAGGATGCAGAAAGGAGGACAGAATTTTAAAATTGATTTTTCTACTAAACAAACTCGCGTAAATGCACTCATAGTGGTCGAAACACTGCCTATCGACTCCGGACTACAATTTGCGCTAGCAATCCCGCAATGTTTGTAAGTCACGTCAGTGTCCCTTTAAAGCCTTGAAGGCGATGGCAGGGGAGGGACGGGGTTGGAGGGTTTCACTCATGGTGAACACTAGAGATGGCTCTGCGAATTTCCCACCGTTCACCACGCGGGAGTGCCTGCTCGCCGGGGGCAGCGTGCAAGGAACGACTTTGTCGTCTGCTGCAGCGCCGGTTCTTCTGGCCCTGTTTCGGTGCAGCTTCTGGTCCATTGCGCGGTGCCTTCGCACGGCTTCATTGACTTGTTCGACAGCACCTTCAGGGCAACCTGCACCCGACAGAATTAAGTGGTCGTACGGCAAACGTACGTTAACGATTGGTTTTCACTGCCACTGGTTTGCACTGGTTTGCACAAAACAAAATGTACAAACACCATACAGGCACCTCTCGTCCACTGCTTGCCACGAAGGGGACTCCGTTTTCTAAATTTATTACCAATTCTGTTGTGTTTTAGGAGGTATTACAAAAGGCGAAAGTGGCAACAGGTTCTGATAAATAGGAATTATAAAAGTTCCCGCAGCTTTATCGCAATTCTCAAACTTACTAAGCGAACTAGTTTAAATCGGTAGAAATGGGAATCACTAAGCTCACATGCCGTATTGTTTCGGTGTCCGCGCCTGTGTCGCGCGGTGGTGTAGCCCCAAGCTAGCTCATCAGGATGGCTAGGTTCCACTGTCTCACCCTTCGAAAGGCGCTCCTCTGCGTTTTTTCTCTACCGACTCACGGCCGGGATACAGCGGCGGGGTCCGCCGCTCTAGCGTACACTGCTGCTCCGTTCGGGACGCCGCCCCCGCAAAGTCCACGAAAAAGATGGCAGAATCTATGGTTTCACTCTTTTTAGAGCCACGTGTGTGAATGCAAGTGACGTCACCTGGACAATTGTTGTAGGTGTCGTTTAAAGCTTTGCTTTCAACCACCTTCACAGCTTTGATTGGAACCATTTTTTTTCTCCAGGAAAACGTTGCGTGACTTGACGATAAATCTTTTGAATAGGGGGCGCAAAAGGCTCAGCTCCAGGCTCTACATCTAGGCCACCAAGCCTTTCACATAATGTCAGTGTCCATAGCGAGCCAGTAGATGGCGATTGATGCACACATGGAGCGCGGGTTGCGCAGCTAACGGGTAACGGATTATAACTTAGTTGACACTATATCTTGACCTTGTATATGACGCACCACCATTTATGGGAACACAGAAGACACAAAATACCAAGGTATCGAAAACTCAAGCTCGCTGGAGCTTTATTTCCGAGCCCACTGCTCGTTGGAGTGGAAATAAACAAACAAATTGAAACTGAAATTAGAAACACATTTTCCTGCCGCCATATGGGCGAAGAAGTAATATAGTAATTATTATTATTCCCTGCTATGTGACATGCAGAATAGTCGATTACATCACCCTCACTCAGTCTGTGGGCGAGGAGGCTTTTGTGCTCGTCATGAGGTAGCCGAATGTTTCAACTGCTCGCATCCAAGTGTAGCGGCTCACGGCGTTGTACTGAGGGACTGGTGAGGGCAGTACCGAATAGGCAGGACAGAGAACACGTACGCCGAATAAATTGTTTTTCTACGGCGGAAATACAGAACGCAGTGTCTATAGAGTGCCCTCCAACGGCGCTCTACCTCAGCACTGCAAGCGTGGTTCAAGTGCCATCCGACAAAAGAATATTTAGCGCTACGCACACGCCGCGCGAAACGTCTGCCGTTGTGGTGTAGGGGTTCCGTCATGGCTACATGATGCCATGGTCGGTGGTTCAAGACCGGCCCTTACATCCGTTATTTTAAATGCAGAGCATTTCGTAGCCTCGCCTCTTCCTGCGTCGGACGGCGTCCACAGCTCCGCGTCCGCAGCAGGTGCGCCTCTCCTCCTTCGCTCCTCTCTCTCAAGAGCAGCTGGCGCGCGCATGCGTCGTAGTCAGCCCGTTCGCTCCGTCGCGGTCTCGGCGTAACAGGTGCGTGATAGCAGCGCGGTGGGGCGTGGAAGGGCGCGCGCTGCTTGCGCATGCGCGCTCTCCCCCCCGTACTGCTCTCCCTCTACTGCGCGTGCTGCAAATATAAAGCGGCTAGCGGTCGCTCGTGATTCAGTCACTGCGTTGCTCCTTCCTTCCTTGGTTGACGCTCGCTCCACCCTAACGCGACTTTACTCTCCTCTCTCTACCCAAACCAACACCAACGCAACTACTACCCAACTACCCACCCTAACGCGACTTTATGCGGCGTTAACGACCCCCAATGCTCTGCATTTACTCGTGTTCCCCTCGCGGGAAGGCGCGGGAATTTTTTTTTTTTGCTTTGTAGTTCAACTATACTTTTTGGATAACGTTAGTTTTTGGTTTTTTAAATGATTGCTTTGTGTTCCTTAGATCATATTATGTAAGGTTACGCTAGCTTGGTTTGGGGATCTTGCTGTAACTCAGATAAAATGGTGTAGTCCCAAACGCGGCAGTTATTTTAAAAAAACGCCGGTAGACGTCAATATAGTGCAGTACTTATAGTACCGTGGGAAGGCACTCTAGACACAGCCAATACCGAAATAGCGCGCAAACAAAAGCGTGGCACCTTGTTACGTTCCTTTGGGCCTGTGAGAGTTTTTATCCTTTACATCACACTCACTCACACATACACGCAGACACACGGACGGATGGACGCACACGCACCGGCACACAGACACGCAGTTAGTGTAGAAACAGTGGAGAATTTGGAACAGAGATTGCAGGCGGGGCAGCGTGCGGCCTGCAGTATATAGGGCGTGTATCAGGAATGCCGCACCAAATTAACACGTGTCAGCACATAGTGACACTCTACATCGCACGCATCGGCAACTGATAAAAAATTGTGGTTTATTCCTCTGTCATAAGAATCGGTAAAACACGAAACTGAAATGTGCAGCTAAGTCTGCAGCTGAACATAATTTGCGGGTCGGCTGCCGTCTTGTGGGTGTGCTTGGCGAGCGACGTCCTGGTGGTGGGTCGTTTCGGCAAAGGTGTACTGGCGTCATTTTCGTAACGGATATGACGTCAGTGAAATATTGGTGTATTCCGTCATAAAACACTTCGTGTTACATATAAAACCACAAAAAGAACAATCCTAAGTATAACGTACTCTTTGGTTCTAAAGGTTGCTTCCTCGCAAAAAGGCCCTGTGTGCAGGGGTGCACTCTTTACAGGCCGCGTGCTTCGTTGTACTGGCGTCACTTCCGTGACGGATATGACATCACTCAAATGTTTGTGTATCCCGGAATAAAACACTTTCGTGTTAAAAACGATGACATCTCTAGCAGAGTTACTTGATATAGAAATTGTGAAACTCCCATGAGGGATTGGTGTGGCTTAACGTTAAAAGATCTATTTCAGTTGTGAAACTCCGCCGCGGTGCCTGGGCCCTTTCGTTTCTGGAGTGTGGCGGCGCGCGCGACAGGGTCAACCTGATTCGCCGCCTCTCTGTACCGCCCAAACGCGTTGGTGCGATTTGCTGCCAGTAAAATGCAGTTATTCTCCTCCTTCATGAACGCGCCGCCGTGTTTCGTGTCGTCGTGAGGGACGAGGCTAACTCCCAGTCCAAAATATTTACACTTCATGTAAAAAAAATTATACACAGGATATAAGCTGGGCAACTGAAACAAACAGCTGTGCGGCTTAGGAAATTCTTGTCGGGATGCGACCGGCCGCGCGCTTTGAGTCAGCAAGATGGACAGCAAAAAAAAGGAAGTAAGCTCACACTGACGCGCAAAACATGAATGCAGCGAAGCTGTACGCAACTTTCACGACCACCACAAGTCCACGGTTGCAGCCGATCTGCTTCTTCTTCGCTGCCGCAACGATGTTTACTCCATCATTGTTGCTATAAGTGTGAGCATCCTTCATTGGACATCAACTCGGAGGGGCATACGCAATGACGTGTCTTTCTTATGCTGAGCAAGTGTTGCCACGATTACGGCGAATGGTGCAGTTTTGTTTTTCTTGTAATCTGCGGCAATCTCCTTTAGTAGGTATTCACGAACGTGCGCTGGGGACGCTGGGCGATCGTCGCGAGGCACGCACACTTGAGTGCTAGGCATTTTCTTGGTTTTGTTAACTGCTGGGCGGTCGGCACAAGGCCCGCGCTGAAGTCCGCAGGCTCGGAAGTTTCTTGGTATTTTTAACTGTGGACGCGAAAAATTACGATTTGCTAACAAGCTTTGCTATTAAAAGTCCCCTTTCCTTTCCCCTGGCGGAACAATACTCTCGGGGAGAGAAGGGGGAAATGTGATAGTTAAACAAGAACCAACAAGGCAGGCACTGCGCCCGAAACGAGTAATCGGCGTACAGAGGACGAACCTGTGGGTGCTGCGCCACCCAAGATTGAAAGGGAGCCGCGGCTTTTGTTACAGGCCGGACGCAGCCCTAGTCGTTTCCGCGCAAGCCTGCTGCGACACTGCTGAGGACCCCAAGGGCGAAGTCGAAGACAGTGTAGTATATTACTTTTCCGAATTCATAATATGCAACGTTGGACTGAGCACGCAGTGCGATCCGTGCGTAGCAGATGTCAGCTCTCAGGGGCCAGCCATTGGCACCTCATTAGAGCACCTCAGTGACCTGACCAACTACAGGGACTTTAAGCAAGGGTCATTGAAGCACCCAACTCGGAAGATGTTTTGCTTCATGAAAGCTCTGAACAAAAGTATTTCAGGATCTATGGATAAGTGGGCCTTAGCGGGAACGTATTTTGGGACGCGTTAGATGACGAAGCACCCATCGTCATCGTCACTGATTCGCAAGTCGCCTGCAAACAATTGATCAGAAATGATCTGCACCACCGCACAGCCCGCCTCATCAAAGACGTGCTCGACTACACACCGTACACGTTCCACATTATTTGGACACCTGGGCACGAGGATTTGGCAGGAAATGAGCAGGCACATACGCTCGCCCGAGCAACTATTTACCGGGCACCTGACCAGCTCTCGTCAACCTTAAGCGGTGCACAGCCGTCCTTAAGTGATGCACAGCCGTCTTTTAGCCCCCGCGAATACCTCAGGTCTTTTCGCGCGCAGCGCAAGGTACATCCCTCCCCACATCGTACACTCACAAGGCGGCAGTCCGTGCTACTCCGAGAGATTCAGACAAACACATTACCCACTGAAGATCTCGCACATCGCTTTCAAAATTTACCTGGCACCCCTACTTCCTCATTCTGCGGAGGTTACCCAAACATATTCCACACAATATGGGCCTGTGATCGACATCTAAACTTGACCTCCATCCCGAATCCAACTCTAGCATCCTGGGAGGCACGTCTGGCTGACCCCAGCGCTGCGACACAGCTCCTGCTGACGTGCAGAGCGGAGAAAGCTGTGGCCACGGCTTCCCAAGGCGGCACCCTGGACTAAGAGTGCTCAGGAAAATAAAATTTACTTCCTTCCTTCCTTCCTTCCTTCCCTCACAGTGACCTTTAATTTGACACCACACATACCCTATTTATTTATTTATTTATTTATTTATTTATTTATTTATACTGCGATCTTTGTTGAAGATCTTAGCAGGGTGGGAGAAACATATTTTACACGAGTAACTTTCAGGGCAGAACGCACACACAAACATACACAACATATCCGGGAAACAGAAAAAGATGCATCATGTAAGCTGATGCGACTCGAAAGCAGATAGAGATTTTCCGGTTACCGCATTGTAAGAGAGGTTGTTCCAATCGACAATGGTTCTTGTGAAATATGAGTATTTGAAGCAGTTATTGCGTGGATTGAGTGGTGTGACTGTTAGTGCATGTCGGCGTCTTGTATCGTAACCAGTGGAAAAGTGAAAGATGTTGGAGGCGTCAACAGCATACTGTCCAGTAACTATTTGATAGAAGACGTAGTACTCGATTCCTTTCAGATACTGTGGGCAGGTTGCTCTTATGAAGAAGTGCAGTTATCTATGTGCGTCCGTAAGAAATGTCTATGAACCTTACCGCATTCTTTTGATTTTTCTGGTTTTTTAATATTGGTTTGAGTGTATCGATCCGAAATAATTACCGCATACTCGAACATGGGACGAATAGTTGTGTTGTAAGCTAGGAGGCGTACACAGGGGGTTGAGAACATTAAAACACGTCTTAATAAAAAGAAGAGTTTTCGAAGAACATCAGCCGTGACATTATCGATATGATTATTCCAGTTAAGATCGTTAGAAACCCACAAGCCCAGCTACTTGTATTGGTTCACTTCTGTCAGACTAACTTCGCAAGCAGTGTAGATGTGTGAAAGAGGGGCTTTCTTGTGTGTTATTTTCATGCAAACGGTTTTGTCAAAATTAATGCTCAAATGCCACTGCCTACACAAATGTGCAACTTTTTCAAAGGCACGATTTAACCTAGTTTGATCATCAACACACACAATTTTGTTGTACAATATACAATCGTCGGCGTACAGGTTGACACCAACTGACAGTCCAGTAACAATGTCGTTAATAAAACTCAAGAACAATAAGGGGCCAAGCACCAATCCCTGGGGAACACCAGAATCAGCACGAACCTATCTGAATGACGTACGATTGAAACAAACAAATTGTTGGGGGTTAGATAGGTATGCTGCAATCCATGCGACTAGTTTCTCGTTTTTTTTTAAATGATGTCTAATATTCGCTAAGTTTATTGTGAGAAACTGTACCAAAGCCTTTTTTTTTAAATCCATAAAAATGATGTCAGTTTGAATTACATCATAATTGCACTAGCAAAGTCGTGAACAGTCTTAACTAAATGCGTACAAATAGAATGACTGTGCCCCAAAGGCATGCTAAAATTTTGTGAGGACGTTATTCTGTTCGAGAAAATTAGAAATATGATAATGTATTTTATGTTCTAAACTTTTGCATGAAGTGGATAGAATTGAAATTGGGCGATAATTTGGAATGCGCTACTTGTCTCCTTTTTTGTGTATTGGCTTGATTCTGGCTGTTCTCCAGTCATCCGGCAACGCACATTAACTCAAAGACCTAGAGAATAAAACAATTATGTACTCAGCGCACCCTCCTGCATAACGCTATAAAAAGATATTGGGGATATCGTCTGGGCCAGAAGGCTTCTTCATTTCGAGCTTCAAGAACACATTTAGAATAGCCTGTTCTAAAAGAACGATGTCGGGAATACTCGGACAAGTCGCAGCAAATACATGCAAATTGCCGTCATCCTTCGTGAACCCACACTTGAAATATTCGTTGAACTCAGAACAAATCACAGAGTTGTCACAAATGCATTCGTTGTCTTTCATAAGTGTATTGCTTTAGCTTGAGGTGGGTATTACGAACCACCAAAATCTATGCCTAACCATGACAATCTCATGATGCAGCCATTAATTACGCTGAACACGCGCCGTCGATATCTAAGTTCTGAAAAAAAAAAAGACGAGTTGCGTATTATACGACTGAAATCGAGGCAAACTGCGAGGAGTTGCCCATTTAAACACGGAAGTATGGGTGCTGCACATCAACCCGCCATGGCATCTCCAGTCCATTTTTGCGTGGTCCGTTCGACACCCCATCTACCTCTTGAACGAGTTTAGAGCAGTGCAGCGCCGGTTCCGTCATCCTGCATGATCAGCGGAACCAGGCCTCCACTTTTAAGTGCGAATGCACTTCTTAAGCGAGCCTGAATCGTCCGCCGCCGTAGTCCGCATAGCAACAGCTGCGGGTGCGCGCGCTCCTCGTCTTCCCTAGCAACGGGGGGAGATGGGCGCGCGCTGCCTGGCCGCTGACATGGCACATACCCACGTGGGGGATTGGCCAGGAATCGGGCGTGAGAAGGGCTAATGCACCCGCTTAAAGGAGTACTGACACGAAATTTCAAAGCTGAGATCCGCTCTAGCAATCAAGTACAACGACAACACAAATAGGTGTCTGTGAATAAATGCATCTTCCTTTCTTTGTAGTTGTGTGTGTGTGTGTGTGATCTCTCTTTCGCGAACATTACCGAACCGCGCAAATTCAACTCGTGCATTCGCACTTTCACATTCTTCCCCTCGGGGAAATGCGGGGAATTTTTTTCATCTATCCCGCACGTCTATAGCAGGGAATGCAGGTAAAGCCATGAACTCGTCCTGCACTTGTCTCTCCCACCAGTGGATCGAACAGTGCAATTCAAGTGCCGCGAGATGCACCGCTGAAACAAATGGCGGAGTGCTGCAACGCCCGGCCTGGATGACGTTGTGGAGGTGAATCGAACGGACCTGCGGTTTTGCCCGCGGGTGTTGGCGGCTGCTTGCGGGCGTGGCCGTCTCGTAGTATTTGCTGCCGTGGTCCGGGAGCTGGGATGGCTCCGCTGCGGTTGGGATCGAAGTCCATGGTAGTGTTGTGGTCTGGCGGCGACGCCATGGCGATGGAGTTGGAACCGGGCCGAAGCCCTGACTGCGTTCATTTGGCAAGAACTAGCAATGGTAGGCTTAGCGCGGTTTCCGGCGTGGTGCGCTTTATGTGGCTGTAATCTATGTACCGCCGTCCCGGTGACGTAGCGGGTGGGCTTGCGTGAAGCGAGTGACGTTACGAAGGCGTTGGTGGTGATTTGGTCAGCCAGAGAGGACGTGGTCTATATGTATACACCAAATAGACGTTTTAGCGAGCCCAAGCGAAACGTGCGGTGACTCTGTAGTCTGCTTATGGCGATCCCTATGCTGAGGTTCATTGATAACGTAACAGCGCCGTTATTTCCAGCAAAACGAGTGCCAACCTTGTCGCACGCCGACAGAATCTTATCTGTTCAACTGATAGTGGGCTTAATGACTTGGGCCTTCCTGTTTCCGTGTACGCGCATGGTGTAGCGTTAATTGCGTCGCCTTTAGAAAGAGTTAGCGTAGAGATCGCGTGTGCTTCTCCGAGTTGCGAGTCTGATTTCGGTGAGCCGCCTTTTAGCGCTGCGCACACACTTCCTTTTCTAGTACAGTAGTGCGAAGGTCCTCTGCTGCCGCTGCCACCTTCAGCAGCCGGCAACACACTCAAGCGCCGACTTCGCTTCAGATAAAACCGGATAAAACCGGGTAAAACATCAGATAAACATCATATAAAACCGAGTGAAAGCATGTGAACCGCTAACGTAGCTATGTGTATGCATAGAAAAACCAAAGCAGTTCCACTCAATGTGAAAGCTGCCGGAAGTGCAGAGCAGTGATTCACCATAATGGGCCGTAGCGCCGTTATTCGCTCACTGCTACCACACAAGGCAATTCAGATTTCTCGGCTTCGCAGTGCTCTCGCGCCGCCTGCCTGAAACTACTCCAGCGGCAGTTCTGTTATTTTTGTGCGTGCTTTTCCTCCCGCCCGTCCCGGCGTTGCACTGGCAGTTTTTTTCTCTAATATCGTAAAAAACAACCCAACGAGTGTTCCTAGCTAAATTACCGCGGGCGCTACCGGTTAGTTTCATATATTTTGCCTCAAATGCACCTGCAAATTTCTTCGCTCTGAACAACGGGGAGGTGTATCACAAGCGCCAGCGGTTCACGAGTTTCGAACGGCTATGACTATATTAACTTTCGAAGCCTCTGGGTTACGTCGCGACGACAGCCACCACCATGAAACGCCATGTGGCTCTACTTTGGTTTAGCGAGCGAGGTACGACAAAGAGAGCCGATAAAGTGCTCTGCATTTAAAAACGTTTTTTTCTTCTGATACAGCGTGAGGGAAGCCTGGCTTAGCCGTTTGGCCCGACTGTTGTTGATATCATCGGCGTATGTGCCGCGTACATTTGCGCTTCTTTCGAATAACATACTAGTTGCGAGTCAGCATCCGTTGTGAATTTCTTCTGTGTCCCTCGGAGTTCTTGGCATTCCGTAAATTATAACGCACAGATTAAGTTTATTTCGATCTGAGTTAGGACATTCAGAAGTTGAGCGTATCAGTCGATGCGACCCCTAGGCGGGACTGTCGCGTAATTTCTTCGTAGGTTTCATATATGTCGGGACCAGTTTCGGTGGTCGGGACTAAGTTGGTCGCGAGAGTCGACACGCGACGTCGACGTGAAGAAGATGTGTACGACTCAGTTGAGCGTAAGCCGCCCTGTGAGGCCGTCATTTGTAGAGCAGGCGTGGACTGCGAGGCGATCCATGTGAACACTTCACTCTTTTCCCGACCCCTGTGTGTCCTCCCCGGCTGTTCCGTGGACTCCTCCAGCGACATCTGCACCTTCAAGCGGTAGTAGAAGATGAGGAACACGATCAATGCGAAGATGAAAATGGCGATGAGCACGTAGAAAACAATGTGTAGGCTGCAGCAGCCAGAGGGGCTAGAAGATATGATGATGGGCTGCCCCGAGGGACTTGCAACGACAAGTTGCTGTTGTGAAAGTCCCTGCGCAAGGCAAAACACAAAGGAATGCTTATTCAGTTTTGCGAACTACCGGACGAGTTGGTATTCTATTCCGCAGCCTCCTTTCCGCACCCCGGCGACTGCTTTTCTCGAAGTTGCACAACTAAAACGAAGCTGGCCATCTCTATGCCGAATAACTGAACAGTGTGCCATGTTTTCGCGATTCTAACGCTCCTCCTATTGTAACGCGGATTAGAGTTTAGCACCGAAAACGTAAAAAAAAACTCCCCCCACCTCCTCGAAGGGGATCGTGCGGAAATGCGAATGCATTGGGTGCACCGATATATTTTTCCGAGCGCAGCGAGCGGAGAGAGGGTACGCGGAGAGGAGAGAGAGACCCGCGCAACACGCCCGCCCCGCGCGCGAACTCTCTCCGCCGAGCTCCGCGATGCGAGCGCCCTCACACGCCCGAGCGCGCTCCTCCTCTCCACTCACTCTCCGCTACTCCGCCCGAGCTCCGCAAAGCGAGCGCCCTCGCACGCCCGCGCGCGCTCCTCCTCTCTCCTTGCCCTCCGCTGCTCCCGCCCGAGCTACCACTGCTCCGGTTGCTAGGGGCGCCACAGCTGTTGCTAGGTGCGAGGAGGAGCGCGGAGAGATAACACCTGTGCGCGCACGCCGGCCACCGCACGACAACCCCCGACTAAGAAATGCATTCGCATTTAAAACGTATCTTCACGGCGATTCTACTGCGCACACAAAATTGTATTGCCCTTGACAGATGCCTCAAAAGTGCACAAAACATTTAATTGAACACATATCGGCACACGCTGTGGTAGGCCAATTGGCCTTTAGGGACGCTTTGCACTTATAGATGGGGTCTTTTGTCTTCGTCAACCGCGAACACGCGCCCCCGGGACGCCTTATGCACGGGACGCTGCCTTGCTCCCTTTTATATTCCCCAAGGCAATTACATCCCGTTTAAACGAAGCCTCCATCATTCATTGAGCCGCTTCATTTCGGTTTCGGTTCTCAGATTTTCAGTTTTGCGCACGGGTATTTTTGGTGCGGATTTTTATCAAGGTACACGTTAGAATCGTGCAAATATGGTATGTCTCTTATTCGTGCCACCGGTGCCGCCTATTGCCCTCTTCAAGCGTATCACATTTAAGGAGCACAAGAGTGTTTCCAACGAAGCCTTAAGCATTTCGTTACGGAGCAGCAACTGACCCCGTGATAAAGATATCAGCGCAGGCATTGAAAGCGAGGGTGTTGAAGGAACTCTGGAGTGCCCTGTCCGCCTCAAGGAAGCGTAGACCACTTGGGGTTTACCTAAGGAACGCCTTCTGCTATAAAACACTCCCGGAACTTGCTAAGCGTCAGCAAACCCTACCTGCAAAAAAATATTTGCGAATAATGTTAACTGTGTCGTCGTTATTTTGATTGATGACGTAGGCGGCACACGATGGTTAGCTGTTTCGCCGACAGTTGTACCCTAAAACCGTTTGGCACAGTGTGTAACAGCAATCCGTCTGATATAATTCGCCTTCTATTTCTCCGCGGTAATTTCCCTGCGTTAAAATAGAAGGCCACGTACTCACCCGTGGTTGATCCATGGCGCGGGGCTGGCAGTGCAATCGCCTGGCAAGGACGGGTCGTTGCTGCTGCCCGACGTGCAATGGAGGAACGGTTTGCGCCTCTGTGCTTGCGGGAGTCTCCTCGGCGAGCCTGGAGAGCAGTCGCTGCGGTGTGTACGACGTGAAGTGCACGGTTCCCTAAGATCGCTTACAACGGTACTCCGGTGACGGTACTTACAACGGTACTCCGCTTATCGCTTACAACGGTACTCCGGTGACGGGAAGACGACGAAGACGAAAGCAGTAGGCTGTCTGTTGAATCTTCTCTGTGAGTTTTGACCTTTTTACACTATTTTAACCTCACGGTGCCCTATACTGTGACGTGCTGTCGCCCTTGAATTACCTGAAGACGCCTGCAAGGCAGGTGACTCACGTCAAACGGCTCCTCCAGCACCGCGAACAAGCCCCACTGTCCGGTGGGTGCCTACCGTCGGATTTGCTTCATGGTGCCTTTAAGGACGCCCTCGCGTTGAAAATGACGTCCGCAAATGGTCAACGACACGTCCCACAAGCCCTGGCAGGTGAAGAGGCTTCCGAAATGTCGCAAAAGCCACCCCCGAAGGTGCGCGCTGTCGCCGAGGAGCAAGAGAACGCCGCAACGGTGCCCGATGAACTCGGAGCGATGGACGAGGCTACGTTTACAGTAGTCAAATACAAGAAAAAGCGACCGGCTGGGATACCAGTGAAGTGTCAGCCAACGCAACAAGGATGTTCCTTGTGGAGGCTGAATCCGAACCTCCTAGCCGCAGCAGTCGTGACGTCCGCTCAAGAAAAAGTGCTGACACATCACATGAACAAGGATGGAACCCTCATCGTTACGGTATCAACACTTGCTGCAGCCAATCGCCTTCTTGAGGTCACGGAAATCGCTGGTATGGCCATCCGAGCTTCTGTTCCGCGCGCCTACTCAGCGAATTTCGGCAAGATTCTCGGCGTGCCTCTAGAGTACACCGATAGTGAACTGCTCGAGTATCTACGGGACCAAGGTGTAATATCTGTTAGACGACAGGTCTCTTACGTTCCCGATGAAAACGGGACAGTCACAGAGTCGCGACGTGGATCAGTGATTTTGGAGTTTGCGAATGACTCCCCCTTGCCTAAGCGGGCATACCTTGGGTTTTGTAGCTACCCCATGCAGGAATTTATGGGTGCAGCTACGCAGTGCTTTAAATGCCAACGACACGGGCACATTTCCAAGCACTGTAATGGTCCTGTGCGGTGCAAAGTTTGTGCTGGGTCACATTCCCACAAGGACTGCACATCACGGTCCCATCCGCGATGCGCCAATTGTGATGGCTCGCACCCGGCATCGTACGGATCATGTCCAAAGAAAAAAGCTGCCACCCTCGCTCGGGCCATACAGAAAGTGCAAGGCACAAATCCCAGGCGACAGGATCCACCCCCTCACTCTGAAATGGTATTTACGCCAGCCAACGCCCTCCAGGCAGATGAGTCTACGCAAACCAAAACGGCAGCACCTAACAAGTCAACCAAATGTCCCCAAACAGACATGTCGTCGCAAATCAAGACGCCCCCTAACAAGTCCTACGCAGTGTCTGTTCGGGAGAATCACAAGTCGCTGCCGCCAAAATACAACCAATGCAAGCCCACAGCTCACCCTGAGCATGCCAGCACCTCCCAGACCTCGCGACCACGGAACACCCATCTAAACAAGACCAGCAGCTTCACCACTGCTGACCTCGGACAGGTTCTGATACCTATGCTCTTCGCCGCTATCAAGGCAATTCTTCGTGCGCTTCCGTCTTCCGGAAGCCTCCCCGAGGTCGAAGCTGTGTTGGCTTTGGAGCCATTGGTGAACGCCTCGTTCCCAACGCTGCAAAGTTCATCGGGAGGCACGTCATGACAATTCAAGCAGCAGGACCCGGACTGCCACTTCACAATCATTACAGGAACTCTACCATTTTCCAGTGGAATGCGCGCGGCTTGCGTTCAAAGCTTGCGGACTTTCGCTATCTTGTGAACACTTACCGCTTCCCTTTCATTACCATCTCTGAATCGCGTGTGGGTGAGGAGTTTCGAATAAGTGGCTACCAAATACTGCATTCGCGGCGATTTAACAAACCAAGTAGACTATTTGTGGCCTTTCGCGACGACATGCCATTCGTTGAAACTGCCGTCACACCACATGATACAAACGAATATGTTTGTGGCACTACTATTATAGGCCGCCAAGCTTTCACTTTTATATCCGCCTACCTCGAACCAGGCGCTGTTTTCGACGCTTCACGGCTAGACAATCTTATTAGGACTACTTCGGCACCCCACATAATTTGTGGTGATTTCAATGCCCATAATATACTATGGGGGAGCACGCACACAAACGCAAGAGAGAGGGAACTGGCTGATCTGTTCATTAGCCATGGTGTTGAGCCATTGAATGACGGCAGTATAACTTACCTCAAGTCCCCGAACGTCACCAGCTGCATTGACCTTTCATGCGTTTCATCTCAGTTTGCTGGGCGGTTTACATGGATCACTGACATAGAAACAAGAGGAAGTGATCATTACCCTATTTTGATAACCGCCCTCGACGCTTCGCAATCAAGGCGCCTTGAGAAGGTGAGCTGCACGAACTGGGACGCATTTACTAGCGCTACTAGTAGATGGGTGACAGCTCAGACTGGTGATGGCGAACTCGTCGACACGATTGCATCATGTTTGCGGGAAACGACCCGCAGCCTAAGAAAGCGCCGCGATATACCAAAAAATGATCCCGAGTATCAAAGGCTGTGCGCGATACGAAGACGAGCGGAGCGAAAGGCGTTGCGAACCAAAAGTATGGAAGACTTGCGAGCTTCCCGACGAGCGCAAAGACATGTAAGGCGCCACCTAAACAAGCTACGTCAGCAACGTTGGATGAGCTTCTGTGCTTCGTTGAATGCGAGGCAACCTTTGACACGCATATGGCGTGTTTTTAATGGAATGCGCAAACGCAGCCAGCAGCTACATTCATTCACGGCCCTCTCGCTGCACGAGCACGCACCCTTAAAAGAAGTCTCCGAGGAATATTGCAGACTTCTCTCAACGTCATCAACACCTTCACCACGACTTATGCGTGTGTCTTGCTCTACGTACTCTGGAGTGTCGGAACCAGCCCTTGACCTTCCTTTTACAATTGAAGAGCTTTCTTCGGCCATCTTCGATGTGAACAAGCGCTCCACACCAGGCCATGACGGCGTCAGCTATGAGGCCATAGCTCATTTGTCACGGCCTTCTCAGCTGCGCCTTTTGGAATTTTATAATTCAATATGGCAAAGAGGGAAAGTGCCTCCGGAGCGGAAGCTTGCAAAAATAATACCACTTTTAAAACCTGGGAAAGCGCCAACAAGTTACGCATCCTTCCGGCCTATTGCTTTGCTCAGTTGTGTTGGAAAGTTAACGGAAAAAATGATACATTCAAGGATGATCTGGTATCTTGAGAGCAGGAAAACTTTCCCTGAAGAAATGAATGGCTTCCGTCAAAACAGATCTTCGATAGATAACATTATCGCTTTAGTGTCTTCTATTGAAGAGTCATTCAATTCCGGCTGTACACCAACCGCCATTTTCCTGGACATCAAAGCTGCCTTCGACTCGGTCTTTCACGCAGCAATCCTTGCCGCTCTTGAAGACCATGGTCTCGGAGGCAGAATATACGCATGGATAGCGGACTACCTTGATGGACGGCAGCTTTTTATGTCTACTCCAAGCGGCCCCACATCTTACTACGCTGTAGAAAAAGGTGTGCCACAAGGTGCTGTATTAAGTCCACTGCTATTCAACCTAGCCCTTATTTCACTCAAGAAAGTCCTGCCCCGTGGAGTGAAGATCACACTATATGCAGATGACACCTGCATCTGGTGTGCCTCACGTTCTCGACGATCTACGCAGCGGCGCCTACAGAAAGCCCTTCATAACATCTCTAGCTACCTCGCAGCCCGTGGCCTTAAGCTGTCCCCCGATAAGAGTGTAGCCATGGCCTTCACACGAAAAAAGATGGATTGTTATCCTGTGATTCTAGGCGGCCGCGCACTCTCATATGCACGAGTTCAGAGATTTGTGGGAATTCTAATAGATCGCAACTTCACCTGGTCACCCGAGGTTAAACGGTTACGGGCCCGCATTTCTTCGGCCACTCAGGTTTTGAAATGTTTTGCGGGTTTGCGTTGGGGTAGCGATTGTCATTCCATGGTCATGCTTCACAACGGTTATGGGGATGGTGTGCTGCGGTACAGCCTCCCAGTCCTACAACGAATATCAGACACAAGCAAGAAAAGTCTTGAGGCAGCAAGGAACAACAATTTATGCATCTGTCTTGGGCTTCCGAAGGGACCTTCGAGCGTGGGAACCCTTGCGGAGGCACGTTGCCTGCCTTTTGACGTAATTAGAAAACAGGAGACTCTCCGTGTGCACCTGAGGCATCGGCTTCACTCAAGAAATCACTTTTTAAGTCGCGTATCCTCAAACTGCTGGAGCTCTGGATTCGCCCAAGCAATTGGCAGAATACCCCTGTTAATTCCAAACCAGCCGAAACAAATAATGCCTCGAAATTTCCCTCCTTGGAGCGTTACTCCTTTACAGATTCAATGTCGCATCCCTGGAATTGGCCCCAAGAAGACAATGTCCCATACTGAAATACTACATATCGTGCTAGAATACATGTATAAAATGCATTCGGCTAGAACACACATATTTACGGATGGATCGTCATCCCCGCAAAGCTCTTCATCTGGATTGTACGTGCCACTTACGGGTGAAATGTTTTCATTTCGTCTGGAGCGACCAACATCATCTACAGCGGCTGAGCTATATGCCCTTAAAGAAGCGATTGTTTACGTCCTACGCCACCAGCCGTGTCAGTGGAGCATCTTTACAGACTCCAAGGCAGCTCTGCAAATTCTGTCAAGGAGGAGCAGGGACGTGCCTCCGCAAGGGTTCCCACGCTCGAAGGTCCCTTCGGAAGCCCAAGACAGATGCATAAATTGTTGTTCCTTGCTGCCACCGGAAATACCGCAAAGTGTACTTTACAAAAACAGACGCTTCCACCATGGCCCATCGCTTTGCAGTAAGTGAAAGAAACCGGCTATGGCGCAGCAACGAACTCAATAATGAAGTATTTTTGCACGCGATTGACCCTGAATTGACATCAAAACTTCCAAGAGAGCTCCCTCGTAGGCTGGAGACATTATATCATCGCCTACGACTGAACTCGGCCTACACCAACAGCTACCTCTTTCGCCTCGGACTGACAACCAACCCGTACTGCGATAACTGTTCCTCCATAGAAATTGTCGAACATATTTTATTAGAATGTGTGGCCTACTTGACACCAAGATCCCGTTTTTTTTAAGATATTGAACGCCTAGATCAAGGGCCGGTAACTTTGAAGACCATCTTAGGACCATGGACTTACCCCTCGAAGCAGCGTCAGGCCCTGAAAAGTTTGTTTTCATATTTGGAGGACATTGGCCAAATTTCAAAATTGTAAATTTTGTGACAAATTCTGTGACACAATCTAAAAAGTAGTCCGCCAAGCCCGCCAAGCCACGCCAGTGTTTTTTGTTTGCTTTCGTTTTTTTTTTCTGCCCACCTCTCTCTAGGGCCTGTTCTCCCTACAACCCCGACCCCTAGCAGAGAAGCATGTAGGCGATCGCAAACGCCGGAAAAACTCTCTGCTTTTTCAATAAAGAGCCTTCTCTCTCTCTCTCTCTCTACTCCGGTGACGTTTGCGGGTCCGTGCTCCTTTGTCTTCTTCCTCTGCCAAACTGGCTCAGAGTTCAAGATTCCCAAAAAAGCCAGTGTTTCAAAATGAGAAGGGAAACTGTAGTTATGGAGACAAAAATGTGTCAAGACATATGGCCTGAGCGGTGAACTCCTATTATGAGTTATATGTAACATTTTTTTTTTGCGAGAGTTTGCCTTACGGCATAACAGTTATATGTACAACATCACATTTGTGTCACGCAGAAACGTAAGCAGAGACCGGTACTGCGGGCCCCAGATCCACCGCTGTAGATCAGGGGGTCTCCCAGGATGGAGCCCTGTGCCTCGGAGGTGTTGCAGGCGAGAGGTTTGCAGGGCAGGGCAGGTCCATAGAAGGTGGCTCGTGTCGGCTTCGGACGCAGGGACCATACAAAAGGGACAGGTGTCCGCAAACGGTGAATGATAGCGGGCAGGCCAAGCGTGGGTCACTGCTGGGGATAATGCAACCCCAACTCGAAGCCTCCGCAGCAGCACCTCCTCCCAGCGAGCGAGCCCACTGGGGAGGTCAGTTCCACGCGGTGGAAGTAAAGCACGCGTGGAGCGGCGGAGGCTCTCCTTCTCCACCAGCAGTTCTTCTAGAGTGGACACTGGAAGAAGTGGTAGCGGCCGTGAAAGGTCTATACGGCGACAGGCGCGATCCGCCGCTATGTGGGCAGGAAGCATGTCCCGGCGAACCCACAAAACACGCACAGGGCATGGGTATGTGTCCAGGATCGCGTGAATACGTGCCGACATGCTGGTGCTACGCGCAACGCGACGTAAATCACGTATCGCTGTCGTTGAGTCCGTGTAAATTTCCAGTTTCATGCCGGTAGTTACTGTCGATGCAAGTGCTTGAAGACCATCCCGAATAGCAGTAAGTTCTGCCAACAGGCTTGGTAGAGGTCGGAGGGTCTCGTAGGCGCAGGTCTGGTTTAAGATTGGGTGAGAAGGACAAGCCAAGGCTGTGGTTACGAGGGAGTCGTGTGCCCCGGCGTCCACAAAAGCCTGCATGACTCGTGGCCGCGTCGCAGGCGCCCAGTGACCGACATGAAGTAGGGCTGCATCTGGAGGTTGATGAAGGCCAGAGGTTCGGACATGTAGCCTTGCCAGAGGCTTGTTGTCCGTCACCTGATGGTAGAGCCAGGGCGGCCTTGCGATGGAAAAGGCTGGCATCGTATTCGGCGGCTGGCCCATGTACGCGGCCAGAGCTGCCGCCTCTGGAACCAGCCCACGTTTCAGCAGGCGTGCAGAACGACGCTGATGAATGAGTTCATCAAGCGTGTTTAGCTGGGCTTCGGCTTGTAGCGGTGGAATTGGTGTTATGCGAGGGAGGCCAGTAATGGTGCGCATGGCGGCCCTGTTGATGGCCTCAAGCCGAGCCCAGTCCGCTTGCGTCATGTGCTGAAACTGTGCCTGATACACAAGCCGTGGCTGTAGTACGGCGCGCACTAGGAGACGGGCAATCGTCCAGCAGGCCCCGCCAGACTTCTGCGAGATGCGGCGAACGAGGTGGAGCGTCTGTCCGGCTTTCTGTCGAGCAGATCGTAGCCACTGAGCTGCTGACCCTGATGACGATATTTCTAGTCCTAGGACCCGAAGACGGTCAACCGTGGGGATGTCGTTCCCATTCAGTTGCAGTGAAATGGGAGACACAGCAAGGAGGCGGCGGCCCCAAGCGTTGGCCACGGGAAGTAAAGCAGTCTTCTCTTGCGAGAGAGTGAGGCCCGCATACTCGCACCACCTCTGGCAGTCTGTTAGTGCTTGCTGGAGGCACTCGGCTTGTCGTGACAGGTCTGGATGCACTGACCACACCGTAATGTCATCCGCATACATGAGGAAATATAGATCTCGGATTGAAGCAAGGTGCCAAGCTAGCGGCAACATGACGATGTTGAAAAGAAGCGGAGACAGAACAGACCCTTGTGGTACGCCTCGGACTGGTGTAAAGTGACCGAAACTTGCTCCATTGATGCGGATGGAAAAATAACGGTGTTGAAGGAAGTATCGGACGAAATCGCAGACTTTGTCTGGAAGGTGGAGGCCATTGAGAACTTGTAGGATGGCAGCGTGACTAACGTTGTCATACGCCTTGCATATGTCCATGGCGATCACAGATCTCACACGGCGGCATCGCCCTCCAACTAAAACCATAGATGAGAGGTATTCCAACCCATCCTCAGTACCGAGATAGGGCCTGAATCCAATTTGCGCAGGGTGATACCATTGGAAGGTATCAAGCCACCACTGAAGCCGTGTTGCAAGCATTCGCTCTAACAACTTGCACAGCGTCGATGTCAGGGCGATGGGGCGCAAGTTCTGAAGTACATGTGGTGGTTTCCCGGGCTTTGGAATGGGAACAATATCCGCCTGAAGCCAAGAGTCAGGTAGTTGACCGGAGAGCCACACCTGATTAACCGAGTCCAAAAGCGGCACGAGGGCTGGGTCGTCGATGTTCTTGTACACCTCGTAAGTTATGCCGTCGGGACCCGGAGCAGTCCGCTGTTTAGCGTGATCGATCGCTGCCAGGAATTCAGCCACTGTGAACGGTGCCTGAATTCCCAAGACGGCTTCATGAGTAGGCCGTAATCCAACATCGTTCGGCAGGGGGAACGGAGACGGCATGGCCACTGGGACAACATCAAATGCAGGAAACAAGGCCCGAGCAACGTCGGGGGCGAATTGTGCCGGATCCTTGTTTGACGCAATACAAGCGCTGGCAGCTGCATCCGGAGGGCGACTGCCCGATTCCATGGCGCGAAACGTGCGCCAGACAGACGCCGTTGAGGAAGATGGGCCTAGAGAGACGCACCAGTCAAGCCAGCGCTGCCTCGACAGTCTTTTTCGTGCCGTCTGGCAGCAGCGGTAAGGCGCTGATACTGAAGCCTGGCCGGTATGGACGAAGGATCCCGGGCGGAAATTACTTCAGCTTGCTTGCGCTGCGCCCAAAGCTGCAGGAGCCGAAGATCGGGCTTTGGGCGGGACTCCTCCACCCACGTATGTTGAGAGGCGTCCATGAGGACACGCCGTAAAAGAGCGGTGGGGTCCGGGATGGGCGCCGAGAAGGATGCATTCAGTGTGGAACGGAAGGTGTCCCAGTTCACCACTGTGCAACGGCGACGAAGGCGACCCGTCGACTCTGGCATGAGGCCCAGGCGAATGGGGTGATGGTCGCTGCCCCAGCAGTCAGCTTCACGTTGCCAGGATACGGGTTGTGCACCCAGCCACCACGACAAGTCAGGTGAGTACGGTGGCATCCGTGCGTGCGTACACCGGCGTGTCGGGCAAGAGATGTCGTTCAGAAGCGTGAAGCGGGCATCGCTGAAGTGTTCCAGTACCACACGACCACGCTCACTCAAGGACGGATATCCCCAATCACAGTGCGGAGCATTGAAATCTCCTATGCGCATAACATTATGCGCATAACGAATTCGGCCACTGTAGCCACAATCGTAGTCATCATTGTAAATCATCCTCACCTGAACTTCATCACCTTCGCCTTCGTCCGAAATGTCTACTCAAGGGAGGAAGGCGACCTCCGGTATGCGACGTTGCAGAAATTTGTTGAGCTTAAGGAGAAATGTAGTCTGGCGCCATTACAACTGGGGAGAGAGATTGTGGGGAAGCAGGATGCCGTGATGATATGAACCGATTGTAAGCCAGGAGACTGGTGTCCACGCAGACGGATCCGAATAAAGGTGAAGTGGAATCCAGTCGTCGCTACACATACGGACCCAATAAAATGTACGCGAAGATTCCGAAATTCGCAACTTTCGCAACAACAAAACCTCGAAGCAGTCCACCGACCCTCCATCGATGTAAAATATTTTTACCGGGAGCGTTTTACTTACCACCTGCATTATCTCACCTCAACCTATTCAGCGATTCATTCGTTTTTTGGCATTACTTTCTGGCCTAAATTGCTGTTTTTTTTAATTCAGAGGTTTCGCTTTTTATCAGAAAAGAGCATGCTCAAATGTACTGATGGTGCGTCGATCATCTTAGCTAGCCGCAGCAGGTTGATGTTGATGATGAAACAACATTTATTGCGCCCAAAAGATGGTAGTCGACGGCGATAGAGAGAGAGAGAGAGAGAGAGAGAGAGAGATGGAACTTTATTCAGGCATCCGGCGTGCAAAGGACACGATTCCCGGCCACGCAGGGCTCGGTCGCGTCCCCTCTATCTAATCACCCTAAGTCGCAAAAGTCCCAGGGCGTCGGGCTTAGACCCCGAGGCGGTTGGCCTCGGCGTCCGCTCGAGCTACTCGGAGCGCTCCCGGCCGCCACCGTCGGCCCCCGACCCCCACCTCCCGCATGGGAGGGCGGAGTGCCGGGAGGGACGGGCGGGCGCGGGGCCCCCTTTCGCCTTTGCAGAGCCAGAGCCGCCTCGAGCCGCTGGATGGCCCTCCTCTGTTGTTGGGGCTCCGCAGAGCCCACGCATTCGCGCACGTCCGGTGGGTACGGGTCCTGTGGGTCCGGTGGGTACGGCGATAGAGCTGTGATCTCAAAAAGATTCTACAGGCCTCATCGAGAGTTCCATGTTGAATGGCATTTTCTCCGTGACTTCTTTTCCAACGAAGAGGGAAAATCAAATGCAGCTCACGCTGACGCCCAATACATGAAGGTAGCCAACCTGTATGCAACCTTCACGGCCATCACGACGGTTGAAATCCACGATTGCAGCCGAGTTGCTTCTTCTTCGCTGCCGCAACGACCTTTGCTCCATTATTGCTGCTATAAATGCGAGCTTCCTTTACTTTTTCGAAGTGAAAATTATTGAACTTCAACTTGGAGGGGCGTACGCTATGACGTGTCTTTCTTGTTCCGAGCAAGTGTTGCCACGATTACGGGGAATGCTAGAGTAATTTTGTGGCCAATCTTAACCAATCTGCCTAAGTGGGTACGCCTGGCTTGACAAACGTGCGTGGGGGTCGCGCGTTTCAAAATGCTTCGATGCACAGAGCACCTACATGAAATGGCTCATGTCACTGCGTGCGCTATATTTTTGAGCACGTGCTAAAAAGATACCACTGATCTAACTCTGTAGCCGCGATGTAGACCTGCCGCTGACGGCTTGGGTTCGAGCCGCAGCAGGTCTATGTGTCAGTTTTTTTTTTTATTGCCTATTTTTTTCTGAATGAATTTTTTTTTCTACGCTCAAATCTACGCGTCCTTGTTGTTGATAGTGGCGATTTGGTATGTTTTAGATCGCTTTAGATTTGGGGCGCAGCCAATGACCACGTTGAATTACTGTTCTCCATCGCGCGAACAGACATTTCACGTGGGTGTTCTGTGCGTCGAAGTGTTTGGAAATACGCGTAGGGGACGCAAGGCGGTCGTCTCGAGGCACGCGCACGTTCAGCGCCGGGCATTTTCTTGGTTTCTTTACTACCGGGCGGTCGCCGCATTCTTGGCCAATCTCGCTAGGTGGGTATGCTTGGCTTCACGAACGTGCGCAGTGGACGCTGGGCGGTCGTCACGAGGCACACACACGCCACAGCTAGGCATTTTCTTGGTTTTGTTAACTGCGGCCACGAAAAATTGCGGTGTCCTACACACCTTAGTTGTTAAATCTGTGAATGTTGTATCACTCAACAAATTTCACCTTTCTTTCTAAGCGAGCACCACTTGCAATGATGCAAGGTTAACGCGGTGCGTTGTATGCTACTTCCTAGCACATAAGAATCGATATGTACACGTGAAACTGTAAGTAAACTGGACCCGGCTTCCTGAAAGTAGATTAATTTCAATTTTATGCCGTTGCTAGCATAATTGGCGTATGTTCGGCCGGATTTTGTTTTAGAAGGACTTTCATGAAAAGGCACATAGCGGAGAAATACCTTCAAACTGTCCTACCCGTGCTCCGTTTACTTTTTGTTTCCCCTGTACGCACCTCCCCCTTGTCGCAGGTGGGTAGCACACGTGGCCGCTTTCGAATCTTGGACATCGGATCTTAATTTTCACTGAGGTGTATATAAGGGCCTAACAATAATGGAAACGTACTGTTTTTTTTTTTACCTTCTCTTGGAACCATGGCCAGCACCATGTGATAAGTGGCTACTGCGTGTTAGCCTTGGAGCTAATGATCATGCATTCTTGATCTGCATTAGGGCGGGCGCGCTTTTTGTGTGTGTGTGTGAGTGAAATCTCTCCTAGGTGTTGGTTCAAGTGTGCCTATTTTGGTGCACCATTGAGTCTTTTTTTTTCGCTTCACACTCAGAGTTCATGAAATGCCCGTCGTCGAATCGCCAACTGTCTTTCGTAAATGACCAGAGTACTCGTCTTTAGCCGCACCCATATCATCTTGCAAAAAACTTGCGTGGGTGAACGCGTGTAGCCACGATTTCTTAAAAGTGCATTTTGCATCCGTAAGGTGTCGTAACAAGACTTAAAAATATCCGAAAATGGATTTGCAAGCCCTGGACGTCAATTTATACTCACGTGCAGGCATGACTCTCGCGTTTTAATACACGTTTACGGCTCTAAGAAATGCAGCTTTTAGAAAAATGCTCGCTAGACTAGGTATATCTAATTTTATCCGCTAGGATAAAATTTCAGTAAAAGCGGACATTTTTCTATGCAGATTTGCAGGGAAATAGAGAAAGACTCTTAGAGACACATATCTCCATTCTAACACAGGGTATAGACCTTTAAAGATGAATGCTAGTAAATGGATAGTAAGGACAGGTGCGTTATAAGTTTGGAAAGAACGTCAAGCGTCGCCGAGAAAAAAACCTAACGGTGTACTAAAGGAGTCATTTCACCGTTATGAGTCGTCCGAGAAGGAACAGATGCAGTAGGTGTAAGGCACACCATCTAGCTTGCTTCCTTCATTTCTTGCGCACACAGCCTGCTGGCTCGTATTTGGATTTCATTCGCTAGACGATGTTCTCGCACAAATTAGTACAGCGATTTATCGAATAGGTTGTCCGCCGTGGGTAGCGCCTGTACGTAATGAACGTGAACAAAATTTGAACCTACCAACGATAATTTTTTTATAAGACTGCTTGGCTGGATGGGCTCACAAAGGGACACAAAAAAGGCTTGCAAATATGTTTGGTTTTTAAGATTTCATTAGTGTCAAAGAAAAGTTTTTGTAACGGAGTAGGAGAAATTTATTTCATCGAGCAGACGTCTTGATGGCTCGAGCCTTCTTCCGCGTCGGTGAAGCCATCGAGAGGTTACTGGCATTGGAACCACCTAAATAAATAGCGGCTAACGGAAATCTACCTTACTGGTGGGCTATTTAGTAATTTTATATTTATCACGGTCTAATTACTCATGTGGGCATAAATGCATGTCTCAAACAAACGTATTTTAGCCTGTAGAACCTTCTGAAGCGTTGATACACAGCCCCATCGCCATCGACAGCCATTGGCCCTCGGCTGCGAACCATCTTCACAAACTGAGGCCAGTCTCCCTTGACTGGCATCATCATCATCATGGATCGCACTTCACGAGCGCACGCATTGCTTCTTTTTCTTCTCCTTACCGCTCGACGTTCCATTAAAGACAGACCTCCATGGTCGCTTCTCTCCCCCCTTGACGGTCGAGTCTCGTCCTTGGGGGTCGACGGATCCCACATATTCAAAGGCCACAACACCTTCTGTAGGGCCGCCTTTTGCCAGCTAGAGCCGTGGGTATGAGCCTCCCAGAGCAGTGGATGCAGGCTCCTTTCGCAGTCACGAGGCCCTATGTGATATTCCCAATACAAACGGGAATTTACTCAAATTGATTTACATATGAACTGATTGGTTAGGTTCTTTTTGCAACACCGGCCAATTTGGGTGCCATTGTTTGATTACGCCTGAGGGCGTTTTTTTTTTACACCTTCGGGTCCACGATAAGTGCTTCCTCACTAAGGCAGCATTCTTGTATGCTGAAGCGAAGGGTCTGGACTCCATTGACAAATTATTCAAGACACATACCTACATACCAACACAGCCACATGCCGCTACAGATGATTGATTAAAAATGGACAGATAGAACCATTGGTGCAAAAATATTGAGAGACACGTGTTTCAAAGAGGAGGAGAAAATACTTTATTGTGAGCCTAGTGATGTGGGAGTGGCTCCTCAGTCCAGGAGACCATGGGACGACCTCGCTGTCTCAGCCCTGGACACCAGGAGTTGCTGTGCATCTAAGCCAGCGCTGGTCGTCAGGTTCTCCCACAGCTCAGGGAGGGGAAGGGAAGTGGGTAAAGGTGGGAGGGCTGGGTTGTGTGCGCACTCCACGATCATGTGTATGAGGGTACATGGGTTAGGACAGAATTTACATGTGGCAGGGTATTGAGTGGGGTACATCCGATGAAGCCAAGTTGGGTGAGGAAAGGTGTTTGTTTGAAGCCTCCGGAGTATTACTACTTCTGTTTTAGTAAGCTGCGGGTGAGGAGGGGGGAAATGTTGTCTTGATGTGCGGTAATGTTGGGTGATGTCTTGAAATGTGAGCAGGGGAACGAGACTTGGTGTTTCTTCAGAGGCCTGGGAGGAGAGTTCGCAGGCTTGTCTGTGGGCAAAATTATTGCCCGTTAGTGAGGAGTGCCCCGGGGTCCACACAATGTCGAGTTTCCTGTTGGGGGCATGTTGAGCCAGGAGGTTCCACGTAGTTGAGGCCACGTAACCCGACAAAAAGCTGCGACAGACGGCTTGACAGTCCGTAATTATAATCGTTGCGGGTGTTTGAGTAATGGCGAGGGCCACAGCAAATTCTTCCGCGGCCCAGATAGATGTGGTCTTGATTGAGGCGCAGGTGAGGATATTGTCTTTAGTGGCTGCTATGGCTAAGTGATGGGACCGATTGGAGTAAGGGCTGGCATCTGTATACAAAACATTAGGATTGTTTCCGTAGATTTGTTCTTGGGCTTGGCTACGGGCGTGTCGCCGACCGGAGTGCAAAGTGGGATGCATATTTTTGGGAAGAGGGCGGACACGAATGGATTGACGCCAATTATGGGGAAGAGGTTTTTTGTCCGTAATCTGAGGAGTTGACATTTTGAGGTCCTGCAACAGTGCCAGTCCTGTTGGTGTTTGAGTTAGGCGGAGACGTTGACTGGAAAGATGGCCTTCGATGAGTTCTGTGACCGAGTTGTGAATGCCTAATTGGAGCAGTTTAGTTGTCGCCGTGGACATTGGAAGATTGAGAGCTTTCTTTATAGCTTTGCGGATGAGGCGATCAATGGCTTCCGTGTCACTTTTGCTAAGAGTTAGATAGGGGGCGATGTAGATGACCCGTGATATGAGGAAGGCGCGGATAAGTCGTAGAAGGTCTTCCTCCTTCATGCCGCGATGTCGATTGGAGATTCGCCGAAGCATGTGTGTAACTTGAGTAAATACTGTGGTGAGCTTGAATACTGTCTGATCGTTCCGTGTATTGGCCTGGATTGTAACACCAAGTATCTTGAGTGAAGGTCTGGGATGTATAAGGTGTCCATCGAGGGTAATTTGAACTGATTCTTTATTTGCAGGTGGGCTTTTCCGTACAATGATGAGGTCAGATTTTTGAGGGGAACACCGAAGGCCAATTGATGAAGTATATTGTTTTACAGTGTCAGTGGCTTTTTGAAGGGTATCTTGAATTTCACCTAAAGAACCCGTGTCTGTCCAAATAGTAATATCGTCGGCATACAGTGCGTGATGAACACGGGGAATGGCTTTAAGCTGACGAGGGAGGTCTAGGAGAGCGATATTAAAAAGCAAAGGTGAAAGAACAGAACCTTGAGGAGTGCCTCGATCTCCTAGGGTGATTGGATCAGATGTCACATCGCCTGCTTTTAGGATCGCCTGTCTGTGTGTGAGAAAATCGGCAATGTAGGACTACGTACGCAAGCCGCAGCCTGTTTCGTTGAGACGGAAGAGGATGGCAGAATGAGAGACGTTATCGAAGGCTCCCTTTAGGTCTAATGCAAGAATTGCACGAGGTGAATTTTGGGAGGCCGGTATGAGAATTTCTTCCTTTATGCGAAGAAGGATGTCTTGCGTGCACAGGTGTTTTCTGAAGCCGTACATTGTATTTGGGATGAGATCCTTAGCTTCTAGGTAGGGTTGTAGGCGTCGGAGTAACATGCGCTCCACCAATTTCCCCACACAAGATGTTAAAGAAATAGGACGAAGGTTTTCCAGGTGGGGGGAAAATGAAATGTGTTCACGCAGATACCGGTACAACTACAAAGCTGCGCCTTCGCGTGCCGTGTCGGCTAATCAAGAGCAAGAGTGCGCCGTGTGCTGCAGACGTCGCCTTCCAAGCTTCCTCGCTATGCCCTATTGGTCATTTTCGCACTTGAAGCAAAGTGATCTTCGGGAAATGTACATGGGGTTTTTGAGGACATGTCTGCTCATCAAAGGGAAGCGTGGATTCTTAACAACACAAGCGCAGTATAAGAACCAACCTGTATAAACATTTGGGGGAACTTGTGTGGACACGAAGTGTGGACACGAAACTTACTTGGTTTTTTATACTTTTTTGTGCTACAAGAACGTTTTTGTGAAAGAGAATGCCACCTTTTGGGAACAACACGTGGGTTATCGATTTAGCCAGCAAAAGTAGAAAAACGTTTCATTTGATGCGCTCGATCCAATTCCAGTAATGCGGTTTGGGTTCAAAATTGGTGAAAAAAAATTCCACTTCGCGTTTTCTCCGCGTGCTCACTATAATCGATATTTTCCTATAGGCGGCTCTCATAAGCAAGGAAAACCGGTGCAGTCAGTATCGCTGCTCGAAGTACCTCATTTACTAATGCTGAAAACAAAGTGCGTTCCCCTGTTGACAGACACGAGTTCATTGTCCCACTAATCTTCTTGATTTGTATTTTCCCTGTCGCAACCGTAGCAAGAGATCCCATCATAGCGGTCGGGGCATGCGATTGTGTGTGTCCGATTTGGAGATTTCGTTCTCTCAAGAGCATTGCAGACGGGGCCATAGGTGGTAGAAGTTGGGTAAAGTTTACAATGGCACAGCTTGTTTCTGGCGCTTTCTCCGCAGATAGAAGAGTAGCTGGCTACATGCTCCTGTCGCTGGCGCTCTTTTTTCTCGCGGCAGTACTACCTAGCTCAGAATCAGATGAGGCCCCGTGGCGGACCATCCTGAAATACCCGGTCTTCAGCCGCTTTATTGACCAGCTTTCGCATAAGGGGACCCCGCTGGACGTTGGCGTGCCCTCCTCGTGCTTCGCACACCACAAAGGAATACACGACGACATCAGCGTCTTTTTGGAGGGACTCACGTCTAGTTTTCGGTTGTTCACCACGCCCAGGGGTTTCTGCCAAGGTGACACATTTTGCTACTTACCTTACAGCGCAGTCTCCAAGGTCCTTCTGCTCGTTTGCGGCAAGGAATGGACCAGTGTGTGCAACAGCATGGTCCGCCACTACAGCCACCACGTAATAATTTTGTCAAACGAGTTCTACCTGAAGAATACAGGGGTTCACAGTTACCTTCTTCGAAATACAATGACCCGCGCTATCCAGCAAGGCACCAGCTACAACGTGACCTTCAGCGGGAAACACATATACCTCACCTTGGGAGACGAAACAGAGTGTTTGTCATGTTTGCCGGCTGCAGTGCTATCAGGCGAAAAGTTAAATACTACTAGGCAAATTCCCCTCGGAGGGCGTCAGTTACGCCTCTACTGTCTTCATCCATACATTTGCGAGCTCCCGACGTTTCCTGTACTGGTAGATGCACTCCGCCACAAGGGAGCTAACGTCATAACATTCCACATCAGCCAAGGCAGCGTTAGCATGCAGCACGTGGCCGAAGCCTTCTTCATGCCCAGCGAGAGCATCGTCGCCTACAACCCGATCACCGAACTTAGGAGTGCCGTGCGGGTTCCGATGGTAGTGGTGCCCGTCTACTACGACTCGTTCGCGTACTCAGTATTCGCCAGGCGACGCAACCCTCTCCCGAAGGAGGTGGTCATCCTCCTGCCCTTTACTTGGGAAGTCTGGGTGTCGCTGTTGTCTGTGATGACACTTTGCGTTCTGACATTGGAGTTTTTCTCCCGCACTCCGTTTAATCAAACAGTGAGATCAAATTTCGGCAGAAGCAGCGTGGTGCAAACGTTCACAGCATTACTACTCCAACAGAGCTACAGGCTTCCAGCAACCATCCGCAATCGCACTCCAGCGCAGCTAGTGGTTGGTCTTTGGGCTCTGCTCGCAGTTGTCGTAGGCACCGCCTTCAGGGGATCTCTCACGTCCCTGCTGCGGCAAATTCCTTTGGAAGGGTCACCGCTGGAGTTTGCAAATGAACGCGACATTGTCGAACAGGGTTACAAATTTTGCCGACTCACGTTCCAGGGAGATGAAATCAACTTGGATGTCGCCCGGTTGACTCCTGTAAAGAGCATGCATCGTATTTGCATAACAGAAAAGAACGAGGTCAAGTATATGAATATCGCCAGAGCTGTGTTTCTCTTGCATGAGCCGTGCGTCAAGAAAGACGAGAATTACATAGAGCAGTTGTACGAGAATGACTACGCGCCGCTCCCCCAGAAGCTCTCTCCTTACATGGCAGGGCCGTCGATCAGGGCCAGTTCGCGGTACAGAGACGCCGTCAAAAGCGTGATAACCCAGGCATTCGAATGCGGTTTGTTTCACATGCAACTTTTACATGACGATTTCGTGAGAAATTACAAAGCTGCACAAGTGATGCGATCTAGAAGAGAAATTATCTATCTAACAGTTGGTGACCTGGAAGGAGGTTTTTCTTTTGTTGCTTGTGGATTGGGCCTTGCAACTTTCTGCTTGCTTCTTGAACTTGGGGCCAAAGTGCTTAACCTTTTTTTTAGTCAGCGAGGACATCCACAACACTAGGCCCTACCTCGCATTTCGGGCAGTCTTAACGACGGTGACAATCGGATGGAAAGTGCACGTTCACCGTAGCTCGCCAAGACCAGTGAGAGCAGTTTGTTATACGCGTCGTGGAAGGGCCGTAACTTTTCATTAGTCCCCTTAAAGTACTGGGGTGTCGTACTAGCGAATGAAGGTATGTTTTTCAATCGGGGAGAGTACAGGAGAAGAAAAATTATTCTGCAAAGTAAGAAGGCAGTGAGGTAGGAAAAATGAATGAGAAAATTTCTGAGGCAATTTGGAGGGGATGGAAGGCGTGACGGTGGGAATTCCGTTTATTGGTGTGCTGTCCCTCTGAAACAGCTAAATACGGCTTGTGAGCTTCGGTACTTTGAGTTGAAGTTAAAGGACGCCATTATTGTATCAACTACGCCACATACGGCTTGAGTATTTGCAGCGTCTCTCTTGGAGTGGACGTACGGCAACTCCGCTGGCCTTCGCTGTATTATAATCCAAGCCACCATGTAATGACGTCAGTAAGTCGGCTATTGTTCCTGTATGAGGAAACGCGAAGTGCAGCCAAGTTCACAGGAGGGGAGGAATTGCAGGGAGTGCAAGCGATGCACTTTGTTAAGCCCGCGCTATCTTTTATGAAGCCGGTAACCTGCAGTTTTTGTTTGCTTTAACGTGGTCTAGAGGGGTGCGCAAACATGAGGTTCACTTCTGGTTAGTTGATGTTTCCCAGCCTTAAACGTTTCCACTGTCCTAGCCCAAAGTGTATTATCTAATGCAAAGGCAGCAAGTTTTCAAAAGAAACTCTCAGCATCTTTATCACCCTTTGTCCTAATCGTCTTCGATGCATGATCATAGCGCAGTGTGTGGGAAGATATCGCTACTGTCGACGGTGCAGCCCATACGCAGGTCACGGCAGGCAGCATAGTCTGCAAGTTTAGTCGAATTCTGCAAGTCTAGATATGAAACCTTTGGAGATAACAGGTAAAGGTACATAGTTTTCGACAACGGCGTATGAAGTGTGCGAGTATTGGCTGCATGGCGGCGACAGTGTGGTTTGGCAGATTGTCCATGTTTGTGGTTGAGTGTAGCTAGCAGACGACTCGGCTGATACGACTTGTGTAAACGTGCGACCAATGTACTGATGTAATATATGTAACTAAATAATAAACGCCAAAAGCACCCAAACCTGTGATAATTATTTCGGGCATCCGTTTTATCTGCACCGCATTCCACGCTTGTCATCAGGGTGCAGTCAATCATACACTGACTTCGAAGCCGGTCGTATCGGAGCCTTCTGCATGTGCGAATGTGCCATTAAGAAGAGAAAATATTCATCCGCGGCTTCATCACCGACATGAGAACTTGTCCTTTGGGGTTATGTCGGTACGTTATAACAGCGCATGCTTATTTTGTTAGTAATGTTGAAGGAAGCATTGATTTATTGCTTTTTCTACAATGATGTCCGGCGTCCCAATTAGCCCTCGACTTGAGCTTTGTTGGGTCGCGTTATCTGGCACAACATGGAACCTGGCACTACATCGCTCTCCCGAACATTTTTTTTTTAATTGGCTAACCTAAATATGGTATATGCTTTCCTTAAACGTAACTAATATGCGTAGTTACAATGGCTCATAACCCAACGTAACCACATAAATACGGCCGGGTTCGGACTGTTGCGTCACTGTCGTAGTAACGTTGAAGAATGACGTCATTTCACGTCTCAGCCAACCGAACTGCGTGACACGCGTTTTTTTTTTTACGTTCATAATCACGATATGGCTTTTGTGTCGGTACTTTGAACATAGCCTTAGTACTACATCTAGATGTGTAGCGTAACAATACGAATGCCTTATACAGCGCTCGAGCCTAAGCAGGTCCACTGTGAGATATCCCAAGAAACATTGCAAGATTAAGTGGTACGGCCGTATTTTTACAGGTGATGCGTTTTACCATGAAATAACTGAAGCATTCTTTTAACTATCTGCGAAGGCGTTCCTAAATGTACTGAAACAGTGAACTTCAGTTATTGGCGACGCAAAAGATTCAATTAGTTTGTTGCATACACTTTAGTATGTTTAGGGAATTTTCATTTGGATATTCAAACGACTTCAACCGATGTGTCATACCAAGAAACTTCGTGCATTCGTTCGTGCACTGCAGAACAAAAAAGCAGGAAAAAATCCGCAGTTTCCCCGAGACCTCGGCAATAGCATGAGAGGACTCCTTAGAGGAAGAGACATGGTAGGAACGTTACAATTGCAAAAGCTTTTTTTACTCTGATCTTAGAGGAACAAAGGATGGTAGAAAATTCATAGAAGTGGGTGGCGGGTGGTGTATGGTTAAGCAAGTAGAAACAAGTTTACATTTTCAAGGGGACGCAGGAAGCGAGAGCGAAGTCCCACAATGAGCGAGCACTTGCTTGGCTGTCTTTGCTGGTAGGTAGAAGAACCAGATGTGCAAGCGCGTGATTCTGTTTGACTTGTAAGAGTTAAGCTCGGGTTGTGGACGAAGGATAGGCAACGGGGAAATGAGGGGAGCATCCTGAGGGGTGGAACGAGGAGATACGAGAGCAGGTTACGTCGCAGAGGTGGCAGGAGACTATCGGGTTCAGAGGACGTTTGCAGCAGAGCCAGCGGATACGTGGCCATTTTTAACGAAAACCTGGCCCGCCTGCTTCGTTGGAAATGCCGCCGAAAGGCGGTAGTCACCTGCCGCCCGTGCCTAGTAGCGCCATTTTTTTGTCTTCTCTATCCCGCTGTCGTCTCGCCTTCGCCACATAAAGAATGCAGCGAAAGTTGCCTCAAGTCGATTCCCTTTTTTAGGTTCGCACAGTTCACCCGCCCTCTGCGGAGCTCTTTTTTTCCTTTGTTTTCACAACGACTCGCAGTGACATTTTCTTAAGATTGACAATTGTCTCGACCGGTCTGTGAGACCGGTTTTTACGACTTGCTTTTATATGCTTTAGCAAAAATCAGCCCGACGTTCAATAATTGCCTAAGTATTGTAAATTTTCTAATTGCTGACTGAAATTTACTAATTGCTGACTGACTGTAAATTTTTCTGACTGGCACAGTTGATGTTTCTGATGCATGCCACCAGTTTCAGTAGTATTGAATGGTCTTGCCTACATATGCTTTTTCTTCAAGCATCCCTTAAACGTTTCGGCTGGCTGCTGAATCAGCGGACAGACAGACAGGCAGGCAGTGAAACTAGCCTCAAGTCGATTCCCTATTCTAAGGTGGTATTCTAAGTTCGCGCAGCTCGCGCGCCCTCTGTGCAGCTCTTTTTTTTCTATTGTTGTCGGAGCGTCTCGACGAGCCATTTTTGGGGGATTTACAATTGTCTCGACCCGTCTTTGAGACAGACAGGCAGCCCAAAATTTTTAACAGCGAAGCTGTTTGACTAATCGTAATTTTTCGTGTCCGCAGTTAAAAATACCAAGAAATCGCCGAGCATCCGCACGTGAGCGCGGACTTTGCGGCAACCGCCCAGCAGTTAACAAAACGAAGAAAATGCCGAGCGCTCGTGTGTGCGTGCCTCGCGACGACCGCCCAGCGTCTCCTGAGCGCGTTTGTAAGACCAAGCATGCTCACTTAGGGAGATTGGCCAAGATTGGCCAAAAAAAAAAGAAGCTTCAGCGTTCGCCGTCATCGTTGAAAATCTTCCTCGGAACGAGAAAAACACGTCAGAGTGTACGCCCCTACAATGTAAGGTCAAATAATAATCACCTCCAAAAATAGGGAAAAAGGTCATACTTATAGCACCAATGACGGAGTAAGGGTCGTTGCGACAGCGCAGAGGAAGCAAATCGGCTGCAATCGTGAACTTAAACCTTCGTGATGGTTGTGAAGGTTGCGTACAGCTTCCTTACATTCAAGTCTTACGCGTTGGTGTGAGCTTCCGTCATTTTTTTTATTTTCGCTTTGAGTTAGCTTAACCAAGACATAGTTTCTATAACCCTAGCTTCTCACATCTCAACACGCATTCGGCGATCGAACTCGCAGTATAGACGCGGCTATTCATTCGCTTTCAGTACAAACAGCGCAACTTCTACTACATACGGCCACGACTACGTTCCGGTTTTCCCACGTTCAAGCAGCCGCCCCACAATTTCAACGCACACTAAAACTTCGACTAGGAGGGGAAGATCGTGACAAATAGCAAGTAAGTGTCCAAAACTGTGTTACGAAACATTACAAAACTCAGGTATGAACCAAATCAACCATTAAAACACCACACGCAATTGATGCCGCACGTTCCTGTTGTAGAAACAGAAACCTACCAAAGGCCTTGGTTGGACTCTGATTTGAAGAAAGCTCTGCGAGAACAAAACAAAGCATTAGAACTCGTGCCCGAGAGCATGACTTGGCTGCCTTCCGGCCTGTAAAAGGTAAAGGCAAGCGCGTGATAAGTGCAGCGCAGTGATACAGTGTCAATATAAAAACATTTCGCCAACCAACCCACGCACTGGCACCAACTATTCGGGAAAGGGTAAATTCAGTGCAAGGACGTCACATCAACACTCACTGCAGTGCGGCACAGCTGGAGGCATGCTTTAATGTCAAGCTAAGGCCGCACCCTACCACTTTGTGCGCGTTTCCGGGTCTACCCACTACTCACCTCAATCATTATGGCCCAAAAACTTGCCAGAACACTGGCATCTAGGAAAGAAGTAAGCAGAATGAATGGGTGCCCACTGTTCGCTGACTATACACCAGTTGTGGATTTCTGCAGTTCTTGAGACTTACGAGGACACAACCCCAGCAGTGTACAATATATCACGCCTGAAATTTTGAAACGCCTAAACGAAGACAGCAAAGAAGCAGTTTTCTTTTTATTTAATTGATTGATTGTCGGTTTTAACGCGCCGGCACAACGCAGGCGATGAGGCGGGTCGTAGTGGAGGACTCTGAACGAATTTTGGCCACCTGGGGATCTTTATAGTGCGCCGAAACCTCGCACACACGGGCGTTTTTGCTTTTCGCCTCGATCAGAAAAGCGGCCGCCGCGGCCGGGAATCGAACCCGTGACCCTCCTTTTAATAAACACACTATAGGAAGCAGGTCGTCTTCTTTGTATTTTATTGCGTGCCATTTCTATTTAACTTTCGTTTTTTTCTATAATAGTTGCCTTCCCAATCTCTCACATTCACTTCACTGCATTGTAATCATCCCCATCTGGCGTAGCCAGCACTGCCGCAGAGCTCACCTCTCCAGCCCACATTAAAGAGCTCTTTCTCTCTCTCTCCCTCCCTTAAGTCCTGAATGTAGGCAAATGTCTTTCCAACAATTCAAGTGGGTAAGAAAGCGTTCTGCGCGAGCATCTCTACGCGATTTGCCCTAACCAGTTGCCTGTGTAACGCTTTATAAAGGGTTATTAGGTTATTTTTTGAGTAAGCCCTAATTTTACACACCTCCCAGGGCTATTTTTGCTCTGGGAGGTCCAATAACCCTAAGCCCGTTCACTGTTGAGCAACTATACGTCGGAGAATGCATTTATTCATAAGCAGAACTCGCCATTCCATGTCCTGAAAACGGCCTATGACAGCACTTGAGGGCCTGAAATTTTAGTCGACTCTAGTCCAGTTGAATTGTATGAAAACGTTTACCGTGCTTTTATTACGGACTCAGACCCAATAAAACAATATACTACAGGGATCCATATTTACTTCTTACTTGTTATCGTCAAGATACACTCTTTAAATAATATTTTATCGTTTTCAGTTCTTCCCTGTATTTATTTTGACCCCCCGATAAGCTTTAAATCAAGCCGTTTGTGAATATTTAAGGAATATGTTCGCTTCGGAGTGATTATGTTATAGTGCCGGAGGCGGGGAGCGAGTCACGTTGATTTTGAGCTGAACAATGACACAAATTACTTGGGCATTATTGTTTGAACTGTGAGGAATGTCACCGGACCCATGTGTCACTCTTAATACTAAATGTGTCCCCTAGTAAAAAAGTACACACGTTTTTGCGGGGGCTCACAGGAAAATAATTTTCATACCAAACGTCGAAAAATTAAGCTTAAATAGCGCGAAAACCTGGACCATGGAACGTGTGTCATACGGCACAGTTAAATCTTCCTGAAAGTATTAATTTGTTTATCAGGCCGAGGCTTCTAATAGTTGTGCAGTTTATCAATAGTCTGCAAGGCTGCCGTTGAAACTTTTGGACCGTGAGTACATCCTAAAGCACCGACTGGTGAATGGCACATTCCGGATGACCCACCAGAACTTTTTCATGTATAATTAGCGATATGATCACTGGAGAGCGTGCGCGCCAGCCCAAGCTTCAATATTATGACGAACAAACCGAACGCAACTTGAAAAACTTTCGCCTGACATCTTGGTACAGGGCACATTTGGAGCCAAAAAAACGCCAGAAAAGAAGAAAATGTAGAGACAGTGATGGGATATTTGCACAGGATTAAAGGTAATTGAGAAGAACGCTAGTTGTGAGATGTGCTGTCATTCCTAGCCTGACTGACTGCTGCTGTCGTCGTCGCTCGCACTTGTACTTGAGTTCGTTTATTTTTACTTCCTTACCTTTTTCTGACATTGGTGTGCAGCTTCGGAAGAAAACAGCAACCAGTTTAATGTAGTTACATGCTTCACTGAACTGCATCAAGCTACAGTCACCAGGATCGCCACGCGAGCATATCTGTGCTATTATTGCGAAATTCCGTTCCCTTGGGGGCCTGAAGCCCTGCTTTTTCCTGCGCACACCCAGCGTCATCTAATGATTCGCTTGGATCACTTACCGCATTTACTAGCGTAATGATCGCACTTTTTTTCAAAAATATTCGATGCAAATTTAGGGGTGCGTTTATTACGCGGTATATGCTGTTTTTTTTTTTTGCAAAAAGCCTTTTAGCACAAAAAACGCAAGAAATTTGTGGGGAAACATTTTTACAATAATGCTCATGAATCTAATAAAAATAATAAATAAATACACAATAAAAACTTCGCACACCGCCGCCAGCCTCTTTCAAAGTGACGTAAAATGCAGTGTTCTCATGAATTACGGAATGCGCCGGAACGAGTTTTCTGGGAGGTGACAGCACGTCGACCAATAACTGCCAGCCGCTGTCACAATGCGGGGCATCAAAAGAGACGTGACTGCCGACGCAGAGAGCTGAGCGCATTTTTTTTTTCTTTATCTTGTGAGTACGTTACGTGCCCTTAGTGATAGTTTCTTCCTCATCAATACAGAACGCATGCTTGGGGATATCGCGAATATCGGAAATACTGCGGTGGTAACGCCGCTTTGAAAGGGAATGAAAAACGACCACCATCAGCAAGACTTGGCACCCATACGACATATTTCTGCGCAAGTTCAAAGTGCGTTCATTGTACAGATCATCATGAAGAGCTAGTGGAAACGGAAGATTAAACGGGTGGTCCCAGCAGAGCCATGGCGTAGGTCTAGTTTATCAACATGTTTACCATGGCGTAGGTCTAGTTCCTCAACATGTTTGGTGCCGTGAAACCCGGGAGGAACGGCCTGGTGGACACCAGATGTCGGCGCACAACGACGTCGAGGCACGCGAGGCCCGGGAAACCGTTTTATCCCCTGATCCCGTGGGCCTTGCCCTCGAACGGCGCCCCCCATGGCTGGATGCTCGACGCACCGCACCGACCACTTCGAATCCGGAAGTGTACAGCAGCAGCACCGTATCCAGCACACCCTCCCTGTGGACATTCAGCCTACTGAGGACATGGAGGGCGTGAGTCAACTGAAGCGGCTAAGGGATACTCTCCGGGCAAAGATAGCAGAACCAGTCAGAACAACAGACAACCTTGTGGAATCACCAACACCGAAAATAAGTGCGCTTAAAATCCTCCTCGAATCTCTTACCGAAGTGCTGGACGACATAAATAATCTTGACAGACAGACACGAGATCTCCTCAAGGAGGTTGTATACAACCGCCTTGGATTTCCTAGATATCACAGAATACGAAAAGTATTACGAAGAGCCTGACAAATACTTATACATGATTTTCAGCGCGTAGAGGCTATATAACGACAAGATATCGAAGATGAGCTTGATGAGGGAAAAAATGATCATGCAGCACGTCACGAATTTGGAAACCACTCAAGTCGCACCCGTCCAAACATCATGGAGCTCGTTGGTTACCTCTACAGCTGCCTGTAATGAGGTCTCTGAGTGCGCAGATCCATTACTCATAAAGAATACGACAACGGCGGAAACCATCCCACTGCCAGTAGGCGACTTGAGAACTTCCACAAATGTTACGCTGTGGCCATGGATAGATTTTGTACAGCGTGAAGAACTCTTAGCACAACCTGCTAAGGCCGTTCCCGATCATCAGGAGCCCGTTGTTTCAATGCATCTGATCACGAACACTGATGCCATGACACCGACATGAACCGGCGCAAGAGGAGAAGACTTCGGGAGAAGCCAAGCAAACAGAAAAGGACTGCCAAACTAAAGACGAGAAGGAGAGTTTGTCGAAATTCGCCTAAGCTACGACCCAATTCCGTCAGACGGAGTGCAACTAGTCCCTCCACATTTACAAGGTGTGTTCAGACAAAGGATGTTCGGTCGAGGCAAGTGCGATCTCGACCAAGATGATGTGAGAGACCAGCTCGACGCGAGACAGCCCGAATTTTCTTCCCTGCAACACAACAGAGTGCTGATGTACGTTCATCGCCGATCCTTACGAAGACCGTCATTATAAAGCAGCATCGGACGTCAAAGCACCGATGGAAAATTAAGCTGCTGACGAACGGTGACCGAACGGCTAGACGGATTCAAACCAGACTGCTGAACTGAGTATAGTTTTGTTTTTCTGGCATGTTTTTTTTTTTCTCCTCAAACCCATTTTATCCGTAGATGCATCACTATCGTGGCCGGGAAGATGTTGCAGCAAAGGAAGAAGACCGCTTGCCAATGTACAGATCACCATGATAAGCTAGTAGAGAAGGAAGATTAAACGGGTATTCCCAGCAGAGCCATGGCGTAGGTCTAGTTCCTCAAGAATCTTTACATGAGTGCGATCATTATGCCAGTAAATACGGTATTCACTTCTTTTATGCAACTGCTAAAAAGTGCTCCACTGTTATGCCTCAGTGATTTATGGGTATAATTATGCGTTTTGGAACGAACGCCCCCCTGGGCTACTCCAGCAACGCTAATATTTTTCTGAGCACACGTGAGTTTTGTATTCAAAACTATCCTCTTACCTCAATTCTGCGCATTGTTTGCATAAATAAAAGTAGCTTGCTATCTTCTAGGTTGGTTGAGAAGTGTCATATCAACACATTTAATTGACGTTTTGCATCGCCCCGTAAGTACCGGGGTGGTACTTATCTAGAAAAGGAATATCCTCGTTTATGCAGGAACCAACTGACACTGCATTGCACGGTAACGCAAAAAAAATTACTCCCACCTCCCCTCGCGGGAACCCCTGTGTAGATGCGACGCATAGGGGGTTCCGTTGTTGTTTCCGTTAGGTTGATGCTCCCATCGCGTGAAACGTGCCGTGAACCCCCTGCCGCGGCTATGACGCAACGTGGTGCGGCTATGACGCAACACAATCCAACACAATCCACTTTAATCCAATCCAATCCAAATCCAATTCAATCCAATCCAAGCCAAGCCAATCGAATCCAATTCAATGCCCCTCGCGAGAGAGTGCTCGCTATAGGAAAGGAGAGGGGGTGAGCGGCGGAGAGCGCAGCTTGCGCGGCGAGGAGAATGGGGGAGGGGTGTGGACGCCGTATGGAGGGACAACGCCGTATGGAGGGACAAGGCGAGTGAATGAGATGCAGCCGCATCCTAAAAGAAGACCCAGAGGAAGTGCAGTTTCCGCCCCTCCCGTAGGAGTTCCGGCCTTGACCATCCCCACTGATTTCGCTAGCGGAGGTCAACGCTTGGTCCAGAGGTCCCCTCGGCCGAGAACTAGCCTCGCGGGGCGGGCCGAAAACCTACTAAAAAACAGCCTGGCCTCGTTATTGGTATATGCATGGAAGAACACTTTTATATTTGCACCAAATGGTGGGGTTGAGAGGTGGTAGATGGAGGAGGAGGAGAAAAAAGGGCGGAGAGGCCGGGAGGTTACCCAGTTGTAGAGCCCGGTTTTCGGAGGAGAGAAGATGGGCAAGGGGGAACGGTAGGCAGCGGAGAGGGCTAGGGAAGTGCAGAAGGGTTTTAACTTGAAGTAGTGGCACAGACCGTATAGTATTTTGACATCATTTGCAACGGAGTAAGGATATATGTGCGCCACATATCATCGGGTCGTCTTTGATAGCTTTCCCTTGGTAACCGGTACGCCAAAACGTAGTTCGGCAAAGTTGTGGCAGAGAAACCCTAATGACCTGCATGTATGAAGAGACATATCTCTTGAGCAAGGCATGTACCAACGCACAAACGATTGTGCGGATGTTTTTTTTTTTTCTAGAGAACATTGTTTACAAGTCTATGACTTCATTTTGAACTACATGCGATATAATCAAACAGCTCAATTCGGGGTTCTCACAGGAAAGATTTTAACGTTTATATTTGCGACAGTGGTACAGTAATAAAATGGTACTTCTATTTAAGAAAGGCATTTGACACAATTATTCCGCAATCATTGCCGAGCAAATTAAAACCTTCCGTTTCACATGGCCGTATAAGCAGTTCTTTAGTAAATACTTTTCCAATCGCGCTCAGAGCATCTGAATTTCATATTCCAATTAGCAAAATGTTTCCCATGAAGCATGAAGTGCCGCAGGAATCTCGGCTCTGGCTTTTATTAGTTCATTTTTATGCCGATCAACTTCCGAGCTTCCTTTGAAATCAAAAAGTAAACGCAGTTGCACCCAGCGTAAAATCTGCTGAAACAGCTCAGCTGTAGGTTGTGTTTACAAAGATTCTGTTGATCTCTAGCTTCGTTCTCATCGCTAATGTTAGAGTCACCTTAGCTAATAATTGTCATGTAATTTATTCAGGATAGTTCCGGCAAATCAAGAGTTACAGCCGTTTTCTGTAGCCAGACTCCCTCATATCACAATGTATTGACAGCAGACAGTAATTCTGCAATGTTTAAACTTCACTGTAAAATAAATTATAAAAATTAAATGAAAGTCGACGTAATTGTAGAGTCATATAGGCGGTTAATTGTTATATAGATTGTTTCGGCATACGAATTGTTTTCGGTACACTAGAGTTAGACCCTTTTTACTCACACTCGCTCTGCAAATGACGATGCTTCACTGCGCAACAAGTAATGTAAGAAAGCCAGCTTTTGTAAGCAGGCTTTTTTACATTACTTGTTGCGCTTACACCGTCTTCTCAAAGTCGGGCTCACTTCAACATAAATGGATTGCTGAAAGGCATTTTGTATGCAAATACAGGCCCTAGGATTTGTTTTTATTTTTATGAATTTTTCTAGACTGAGAACTGGTTTCGCGCGGCGGGAAAAGCTGCTCCAGAGAGAGCGCGACACGATACCAGTAGGGACTGCCGTCAAGGGCGATGTTAGAGCAGCTTCGCATTTAATACGTTACTTAAACGGACGTCGTCCTGGCAGCCGTGTGCATTATCTGGGAAGTAGTCTCGCCCCTAATATGGACCTTTCTTTAATAGGCACGGAAGAATTTCCTTTCGTTGGTGTAGAAGTCTGTATAACCTATCTCCATTGTGGAGAGAGACAGAAATAGAAAGTTGCTTATTAAAAAATGGGTGCAGTACGTTCTACCCAACCTGGAAGGTGTCGGAAGTGCGGAATTTCCCTTGTGTTATTGTTGGGACTATTCTGCGTTTATCTTGTTCTTTGTGTTTCGCTTTTGTTTTTTTTTTTTTTGCGTTGTTCTTTCCTTTTGCTGTATTTTGCGTTCCTTTTTCCGTGTGTTGCTTTTTTTATGTGTTTTGCGTTTGTTCATCTGTTCTTTCTTTTTCTTTTTGTTTGTTTCTCCGTCGTTTCTTCTCTTCTGTTTGTTTAGTGTGACTTTAGATTTGATTTTTTGGAATTTTAGTACATTTAGTAACGACAGTAGACATGAATTAAAGCTTTCTACATATGTGCATTACTAAATGTGGACGTTTATTGACATTCGGCTTTTTATTGCCAACGCGTACGTAATTTTTTTCGTATTGTTTCTCCTTTCTTCTTTGACAGCATGTTATCACATTGTCTTCTTCCTGATGATTTCAAGACTCGTCTTCTTGTTGCATCGGTTCATCATCTTGGGTTTGGCGCGTGGTGCCGAGTACAAAGTTGCGTTTTCCATTCACTATTACTGCTTTGGTGGTAGTGAAGTGAACCGCCAACGGTTTTTCTCGTGCATTCATTTTAAAGTTTGCGAAGTCGAGGTCTATGCAGGTACCCGAATCTTTGTAGGATGTTTGTAATCCTACGATATGCAGATTAATATAAATTGGCGGTTCATGTGGTGCATTATCCAATCATTTACAAGTATGTTAAAGGGGCACTGACACAAAAATCTTGCATCTTGTTTTTTTTTTTTTTCAATAAGTAGCTATTGACATACTTATCACCTGTAGAAACCTCATTTGCTTCAGCTTGTGACGGTTGTTTAATTAGAGGCAATTTTCGATGCGACCAGTCGCAGTTTCGGTTTCAGCGGGTGCCGCGAAACGATGGATTTTTTGTGAGCAAAGCTGACCACGTGACCGTCGGAGGGATATCACAGAGCACAGCTGCCGTAGCACGGTCGAATCCGCATCTCCGGCAGTTTCTGCGAATGCCCCCACGTACTGATCTCGTGAGCCGTTTAATTAAAAAGCGACCGTGGACGGGACGCAGGCGCTGCGAGCGCAAACGCTACCGCAGCTAAAGAACGACGCGCGACGCTCGAGACAGCGGGTAGGAAGACGCGCGCTGGGAGCAGCCGGCCGGTCTGCCCACAGGTCCGCCTACAGATGCGTTCGGCTTATCACTGCGGCGGATATTCGATTGCCGATCTCGTAAGCGGTGCAGATGACAATTTTAAGTGCGAATGCACTTTATAAGCGACCCCAAACCTTCCACCGCCGGCGGCGTCCGCAGTCCTCCTCTCCCTAGCAACGGCGTGGAGCGGAGAGGAGCGTCGGTAGCAACGGCGCGGTGACGTCACGTCACCACGTGACCGCGCTCGCTCCGCCTCCTCGCCGTGGCTGCGCGGGTGCGCGGGTGCGCGCCGCTCCCCGCACCGCTCCTCGCGCCGTGACGTCATGGTATGACGTCACAGCGCGCCTCCTCTCCCCAGCAGCTGCCGCGCGCCTCTCTCTCCACCGTGACGTCAACTCTCTCCTCTCCCCCTCGCTCGGCTGCAGCTGGCGTGCGCCGCTGTCCCTCTCCCCTTGCGCTCGCCTCCTCTCTCAGCCACCTGGCTCGGCGCGCTCGGCGCGGCGTACCCCCCTATATATGCAGCGATAAACTGCCAGACCTCCGTGGGTCGGCTCGCGCGCGCTCACGGGCGAATGCCAACGGATTTTAACTTTACTCCCCCTCATAGCATCACCCCGTGCATTCGCACTTAACCATGTTCACCCTCGGGGAAATGCTTGGGAGTTTTTCAATGCAACCCGCCATCGCATCATTAACTCCTTTCTCATTTTTAAGCTGCCATAGTTGGAACTTGGGTCCAATTTCGTGCAGCGGTGACAAGCTATCACTCGAGCTACCTGCGCGGGCCTGCGCCACTTCGCGGCCGTGGCCGCCGCCTGCACAGCGACCGTGCGGCTCGCTCAGTGGGCTTTTCGTGTCTCCGACGCGTTTTTGCGTCCAATGTAAATAAGAAGTAATAATAACAGAGTGCCTGGAATCGCTGTACAACTTTGGTCACGGCCGGCTGCCCGATGAGCCGACGAAATCACGGCGCCTCCGCCGCCAACGATCGGGTCGTTCGTTCTCGAGAGCCGAAGCTCCGCCCTTCGATTGGAGCGCGGAGCCGCGCGAGCCGGCGAAAAACGCCGGCAGTGCAGAAGCGGTGAACACAAACTCGTGAAGTGTTTGGATGTTGTTTACGTACAAAATATCCACGGGATGTCGATTGCGCGTGGCCCTCTGCTGGCTGCTCGGTTGCGTTTCGCGCACTTTAAAATTGATTTTAAATATGTTCTGGGCTGCATTCGCCGCTGATATTTTGCATATGATGTATGTGTGTTCACACAAATCTATCTCGGAAGTTACCTCGCCTTCAAAATTTTGTGTCAGTACCCCTTTAACGTTTTAATAAGGTCTCTTACTAGAACAAAGGAAGTGTTCTTGTATTTTGGGTCACTGCGATACCTGCCCAAAGCTTGGGCCAAGTTGTTGACTATACTTTTTTTAGAGTGATTTGAAGTCATCTAAGGGGGTGGCGCTGCGGTCGCCGGAGGGAACGGACGTGTCTCTCATCGGCTCCTGCTACTATGCCAATTAACGCAGCGTTAATTTTCAGTTACCGCGGCATACTTGGTACCAAAGTGTGCGCGAAGGTACGAGGCATCGACCGATACCAGTTGTGACCAAGTGGTGCGTGCCTTTCTCGTTTTTCGGACACTTTTCTCTCATGAAACGTGAACATTTCGCTAGGCCTGACGTAGGCCTCTATGGAGCCCTTTTTTTTTTTATAGTTCTCGGAACTTCTCAAGGAGACACCTCGAGAAAAACGTCTCGAGGAGACGAGGAAACGAGGGGCGTACTCTATGACGTGTTTTTCTCATTCCGAGCAAGGGTTGCCACGATGCGCTGAACGCTTGAGTTTTTTTGTGTGTGTGTGGCCAATGTTGGCGAGTCTTCCTAAGTGGGTATGCTTGGCTTGACGAACCTGTGCTCTGATCACGCGGCGAACGCTGGAATTTTCTTTTTAACATGAAGGTGTTTTATTCCCGGGTACACCAAGATCTCACTCACATCATATCCGTCATGGGAACGACGTCGCCAGAGAGTGTGCCATTGACGCTGCGGAGCCCAGATACGATCCCATGCCCTCTCCAGCCCTCTCGCCGCAACGGCAGGTACGTAGCGCTCTACCAACGGCGCTACAAGCAGCGACGTGTGCAGCTTTACGAACGCGCCTTATGTCATTTCCTATGACTCATTCATATGGTGCTGCCGTTTAGGAGAGGCGAAGCGAAGTAGCCCATCATGACGCTTATGAACGCAGACAGTTGCGGTCTCGATGGCAGCGCCTTCGTGTACGGGGGAAACGCGTGAATTGATTGAGACAAGGATCCGCTATGGCTTGTTTTTCGAGCTGTTGTTTTTGTTCATGTCATTTTGGTTTTGTTGTCCCGAAATTAACCGGTTATTTTGTTTGTTTCTTCGGCGTCACTTCGTCTGGTGGGGTCAGGCTGGCGAACCCTTCGCGCATGAACGTGATTCGTTTAACATTCAACTGCTCCTGTGAAGGCACCTTTCACTTTCTTGTTTTACCGATTCCTGTGAAAGAGGGATCAACCACAATTATTTTTTTTATTTTTAAAGTTCGGATTTGTCGAAAAACACAGGAGTCAATCTGTTGCCAATATGGGCCAATCGCTCTACGCTCGTTAGCTTACCATGACTAATGTGCTCTTGAGGCACGCGTGCACGAGCGCGATTGGCCTTCCTCTGTCGATGCCGGTGCTGTTTTCGTTCGGGGCCACATCCCTGGGGTTTTGTCATAGAGGGATTATTGCGGTCATTAACGAGTACATATCAGAGACCAGACGCATGTCCTGCTAACCCGGTCAAAATGTTTTAGCCTTTTCTTCCAAAAATGACATCATTCACTGATTCTTCTTTAGATCTATTGTATAATTCGGTAACCGTTTCCCCAATTCCTACAGGCTGATTATAGAGGGCCATGAGGTGAGCGTTTTAGCCCCAAAAAGCCACCCCGTTTGTTGGCCAATCCCCCACGTGGGTATGTCCACTAGAAGAGGAACGACAACAACAAAAATTTTATTGGTATCTAACTCCGGACACTATACACAAACTGTTTGCTCAGCAGCTTCACTGTTAAAAGGTACAGCGTTTTTTTGCGCGCTCTTTGTGTATTTTCGCCATAGAGAAACAAGTCAATCGGCGTACACGTCCTTTGCCGTACCTTCTCTGAACCGCCTTCACAAGACCCAGAGTCCCAGCATCATGCGCCGCTACACGTGGATGTGGGTAGTTGTAAACACTCGGCTACCTAGTGAGGTGCACAAATTCTAATCGCACCCAGCCTGAGTGGGGGCAAGGAAATCGGTACTTCTCCATCTCACAAAGCAGAGAATGGTGATGCAAAGTACTCTATTATAATTTCTTGGCCGAAGTGGTGGCAGAAAAGTGCGTTTCTAATTTCATTTTTGATACCTTCATATTTTGTATCTTCTGTGTTCCCATTAATGGTGTCGCGTCATATCAGGGTTAAGGTGTAGAAGAACTAGGTTACACCCCGTTACCCGTTAGCTGCGTATCACACAGTCCGTGTGCGCACCAATCACAATCTACTGGCTCGCTATGGACACTGACATTATGTGAAACACTTGGTGTCCTAGAAGTAGAGTCTGGAGCTTAGCCTTTACGGCTCCTGTTCAAAGATTTTTCGTCATTTCCACAATTGTTCTTTGAAGAAAAAGATTCGCATATGTTTCCACGTGTTCTCTAGGCACGTTTTCCTAAATCTTGCTCAAATAGGCGCCTTGATGCATGTTAGACCGGTGTAGATTTGGGGCACGGCCGATGGCACAGTTCACTTAATGTTCTGCAGCACGGAGGATGTGCAGGCTGCGTACTTACGGAGAACGGAATGTCATGTCCACTTGGAAAGGCAAAGGCCGTAAGACCAAATATTTTCGCTCTTGGTAGATTATTTGTTGGTATTACGTAAATTATGACGCGCAATTAGTTCATTTATTTCGCTCTGAGATATGCCATCCAGACGATGAGCATATCAGTCGCTTGGACACAGCTGCGTGATAGTCGCGTTAATTTCTTCGTACGTTTCATTTAAGTAGGCACCGGTTTCGGTGGTCGCGTCTACGTCGGGCGCGGGAGTCGACACGCGATGTCGACGTGCAGAGGATGTGTACGGCTCAGTTGAGCGGATGCCGCCTTGCCGGGCCGTCTTTTGTGGAATAGGCGTGGACTGCGAGGCGATCCGTGTGAACACTCCGCTCTTTGGCCGACCCCTCTGGGTCCTCCTTGGCTGTTCCGTGGACTCCTCCAGCGACGCCTGCAGCTTCAAGCGGTAGTAGATGATGACGAACACGATCAGTGCGAAGGTGAAAAAGGCGACGAGCGCGTAGAAAACAACGCGTATGCTGCAGCCGCCAGAGGGGCTAGAAGATATGGAGCGCGTAATGGGCGGCTCCGCGGGACTTGCAACGACCAGCTGCAGTTGTGAAGGTCCCTGCGCAAGACAAAAAACAAAGGAATGTTCATCCTGTTTAGTGAACTACCGTATGACATCGTGTGCTATACCGCAGCTTGCATTTTGTACCCCGGCTGCTGCTTTTCTGGAAGTTTCACAGCTGAAAGGAAGCTAGCCATCTCTACACTGCAATTACTGAACAGTTTGTCGTGTTTGCACGTTTTTAATGCGTCCCCCATTGTAGCGCGCAGTATAATTTAGCACCGCAAATCAAAAAACATATCTTGACGCCGCTCATTCCGCGCTCTCCAAATTTTATTGCCCTTAACAGATGCCTCAAAAGTGCACACAACATTTATTTGAACACATTTCGGCACACGCTGTGAGCAGCTAGACGCCTAGAGTGAAGCTTCGCACTTATTGATGTGGCTCCTTTGTCTTTGCCAATCGCGAACGCGCTACTCCGGGACACCTTATGCACGGGACGCTCCAAGGCTTCCCTTTTATTTCCCCCAAGGTGATTACTTTTTGTTTAAACGAAGGCTCCATCATTCATTGAGCCGCTTCATTTCGGTTTCGAGTTACCGGTTCTGAGATTTTTACTTTTGCGCCCGATTGGAACGCACGGGTATTTTTGCCTCTGATTTTCAAAAGGGTGCGGGTTAGAATCGTGCAAATACGGTATGTCTATTATTCGGGCCACTGGGGCTGCTTATTGCGCTCTTTAAGCTTATCGCATTTCAGGGGAACAACAGTGCTTATCAGAAACCCTTAAACATTGGGTTACGGAGCAGCAACTGACCTCGTGATAAAGATATCAGCGCAGGGATTGAAAGCGGGGCTGTTTAAGAAACTTGGAAGCGCCCTAACCGCTTGAAGGTTGCCTACACCTCTAATATTCTTGGGGTTTACCTAAGGAACGCCTTCGGCAATAAAACCCTCCCTGAGCTTGCTAAGGCTTCAACAATCCGCACATGCGAAACAATTATTTGTGGAGAATAGTAAATGTGTCGTCGTTGTTTTCCTTCCGAGAAGTAAAAGCGGAGAAATATTTGGGACGTAGGCGGCACAGGCGGCACAACTGTACGTTCGCGGACAGTTGTGCCCTATACGTTTGGCACAGTGTGCAACAGCAATTCGTCTGATATATTTCGCCTTCTATTTCCCTGCGGGAAATTCCCTGCTTTCAAATAGAAGGCCACATACTCACCTGTGGTTGATTCATGGCCCGCAGCTTGCTGGACAACCGCTGGTCTCGTCGTTGCTGCTGCTTTACGGCCAATGAAGGAACGGTTGGCGCCTCTGTGCTTACGGGGTCCCCTCTTCGAGCCTGGACAGCAGTCGCTGGGGCGGGTACGACGTGCAGTGCACGGTACCCCAAGACCTCTTACAACGGTTCTCTGGTTGCTGGTTGGTTGGTTCTGGTTGCGTGTCTGTGCTCCTTCGTCATCTTCCTCTGCCAAACTGGCCGAGAGTTCAAGATTCTCAAAAAAGCCGAGGTTTAAAAATGAGAAAAGAAACGGTAGTTATGCGAAAACAATGTGTCAAGACATACGGCCTGAGCGGTTAGCGCCTATTATGAGTCTCACGTATCATTTTGTGCATAACGAATTTGGCCACTGTAACCCCAATCGTAATCATCATTGTAAATCATCCTCATCTCAACTTCATCACCGTCGTCTTCATCCGAAATGTGTACTCAAAGGAGGAAGGCGACCTCCGATGTGCGTAGTTGCAGAAATTCGTAAAGTTAATGAGAAATCTACTCCAGCGGCATTACAACTGGGGAGAGAGATTGTGGCCCACAATCCCTCTCCCCAGTTGTGATGTAATACAATCGGTTCATTTCATCACGGCATCCTGCATCCCCACAATTTGTGGGGATGCAGGATGCCGTGATTAAATGAACCGATTGTAAGCCAGGGGACTGCTGTCCACGCCGACGGATCCGAATAAAGGTGAAGTGGAATCCAGTCGTGGCTACATATACGGACCCAATAAAATGTACGCGAAGATTCCGAAATTCGCAACTTTAGCAGAAACCATTCGGCTTACGAAGCTAGCCCGGCCCTGGCCCCGTATCTGCCTTCTTCTTTGAAAATGCCGCTGAAATGTGGTAGTGACCTGCAGCCCATGCCTCGTAACATTACTTTTTACCTTCTCTATCCCGCTGTCAGCTCGCCGTCGCCTCGCAATAAACGCAGTGAAACTAGGCTCAAGTGGATTCCTTTTTTTAAGGTCGTACATTTCGCGTGCCCTCTGTGGAGGTCTTTTTTTTCTTAGTTCTCGGAACTTCTCGAGGAGAACGTCTCGAGGAACGTCTAGAGGAGACGCGGAAACGAGAGGCGTACTATATGACGTGTCTTTCTCATTCCGAGCCAGAGTTGCCTCGATACTGCAAACGCTGGAGTTTTCTTTTTTTGTGTGGCCAATATCGGCCAACCTCCCTAAGTGGGTATTGCTTGGATTGACGAACGTGCGCTCGACGCATGCGGAGAACGCTGGAGTTTCTTTGTGAACATACTGGCCAATCTCTCTGAGTGGGTAAGCTTACCTTGACGAACGTGCACTTGAGGAACTGGTGCACGAGCGCTCTACATTTTCTTGGTATCTAATGGCGGACACAATACACAAACAGTTTGCTGAACAGCTTCACTCTTAGAAGGTACAACGTTTTTTGGTGCGCTCTTTCTGTATTTTCGCCATGAAGAAACAATGCAGTCGGCGTACACGTCCTTTGTCGTACCTTCTCGGAACTGCCCTCACCAGACCCAGAGTCACACCGCCATGCGCCGCTACACTTGGATGCGAGTAGTTGTAAACATTGGACTATCTCACGAGGTGCACAAAATCTTCCTCGCACCTAGCCTGAGTTGGGGCAAGGGAATCGGTACTTCTGCATCTCAAAAAGCAGAGAATGGTAATGCAAAGTACTATTTCTTGGCCAGAATGGCGGCAGAAAAGTGCGTTTCTAATTTTGTTTTCGATACCTTCATATTTTGTATCTTTTGTGTTCCCAGTAATGGTGTTGCGTCATATACAGGGTTAAGGTGTAGAAGAACTAGGTTGTACTCCGTTACCCGTTAGCTGCCTATACCGCAGTTCGTTTGCGCACCAATCTCCATCTACTGGCTTGCTATGGAAACTGACATCATGAGAAAGCCTTGGGGGCCTAGACCTAGATTCTGGAGCTGAGCCTTTCACGGCCCCTGTTCAAAGAGTTTTCGTCATTCACACCATTTTTTCCTGAAGAAAAATTCTCATCAGTTTCCGTATGTTCTCACAGGCAACGTTTTCTATTTTTAGCTCAAATAGGCGCCTTGATAGATGTTAGACCGGTGTGGATTTGGTGCGCGGCCGATGGCGCCGTTCAGTTAACAGACAGACAAAGAACTTTATTCAGGTCCTGAGGAACTGCCTTGGACCGCCCCTATCAAAGGGAGTCCGTGACTCGCGGGCCGCTCCCACGCATAGACCGGAAGGACGTGACCCTCCGCCCTCTCGCAGGGCCTCTGGACAGCCCGAAGCTGAACCGAAAGGCGCCGCTCTTAAGGGCTTCCTCCCAATCCTCTTCTTTGGTGAACCCTGCATCGCGTAACGCAGGACATTGCCAGAGCATATGTGCTAGTCAGCAGTGCGCCTCCCCGCAGTCCGGACAAGGCGGTTCTATGTTTGGCGAGAAGTGGCTAAACCTTCCCCTCAAAGGGAAAGATCCCGTTTGGAGCATCCTGAATGCCGACGATTGCGGTCGAGTGAGGTGAGGGTGAGAAAGCGGAAAAGTCATTTAAGAAAGTTGATAATGAGTCGTGACCTCGTGGAAGGTGAGGAGTGAGTCCCTGTACCTCCCAGCGACCCTGCCTACGAATTCGCCGGGACCGCCGCGGTGACCGAAACCTCGCGCACGGTCATGGGCAAACTCATTAGCGTTGGGAACATCGGGATGTACGTTGGCCCCCATGTGGGCCGAGGACCGTTTTATGGTGTGAAATCCAGCAGCGCCCTCGCTGCCGAGGATGGCCGCTGCCTCTCGCGAGATCGAGCCCGAGGCGAAAGCCCTAGCTGCGGACCGCGAATCTGTAAAGATATCTGGACGCGATGGGTCTTTCATTGCTATAGCAATGGCGATTTGCTCAGCCACCGTTGCCGATACATTTTTAACTGAGGCAGAACATGGGAGTTTGCCACTATGGTCGACCGAGACCACTGCGAAGCAGACGGAGCGCTCGTACTGGGCTGCATCGACAAAGGTCGCGAGTTACGGACTCTCTGCAACCGAGGTCAATAAAGAGCGGGCCCGAGCTAAGCTGTGCCCTACATTGCATTGCGGATGGACATTTCTTGAAAGCGGACGTGCTGTAAACGCACTAACTATCGAGGGCGATAAGGCCACTTTACGCTCATTAGACTCGTTAAGACCGCAGCCAATGAATTCCAGGATGCGCCTACCTGCCCGCGAGGACAATAGACGCACGACCTGAGCCGTCTTCTGGGCCTCGATCACCTCCTAGAGGGAATTATGCATGCCCAATTGCATGAGCTTCTCGGTGTTTGGGTTGAGAGGCAAGCCTAGAACTCGCTTTATGCTTTTGCGCATTAGTGCATCGATTTTGGCCTCCTCCGTTTTGGACCAGTGCAAAGCCGAAGCGACGTAATTAATGTGGCTCATAAGAAACGCATGGTAGAGCCGAAGGAGATTGCTCTCTCTCAACCCTCCCCTGCGGTTAGAGTCTCTGAGTATGAGCCTAAGCATGTTCTCTGTCTTGGAGGTGATGCGGGCTATTATCTTAGAGTTCCGCCCCTTCGACTCCAGTAGAAGACCGAGGATCCTGATGGAGTCTACCCTGGGGATTCTTTGCCCATCCCGTGTGTATATAGCTATGGGAATCTGCTCTAAAGGAGTGAGGTTCCTCATCCCGTGTCGAGTGGGTCTGTAGAGTAATAACTCGGACTTTGCCGGTGACAGGCTCATTCCCGAATCGACTAGAAAATTTTCCGTTATGTCTAATGCCTGTTGAAGCACCTGCTCTACCTCAGCGTCGGACCCTCCCATGCACCACACGGTGATATCGTCCGCGTAGAGAGCATGGTTGGTCCCGCACACCGTGGCCAGTCGCTCCGAAAGGCCCTTCATAGAAATATTGAAGAGAAGTGGAGAGATGACTGCACCCTGTGTGGTGCCTCTCGCTCCCAAGGTAAATTCCTCAGATTTAATTTAACCGATTTGGATGGTAGCCTTGCGATCCCTAAGAAAGGAGCTAACATATGCGTGGAAACGTTGTCCCAGGCCCATATCCGAGATCGCCTCAAGCACACATTTGTGCGAGATATTATCAAAAGCTTTAGCCAGGTCTAGCGCGAGTATGCCTCTAGTATTCCTGGTGTAGTTGTCAATAATTTGTTTATTGAGAAGGAGCATGACGTCCTGTGGGGATAGTGCAGATCGAAATCCTACCATATTGTGGGGAAACAGCTCCTGGCTTTCTATGTATCGGAAAACCCGAGTGTGAATCGTATGTTCAGCCACCTTGCCCACACAGGACGTAAGCGAAGTGGGCCGCATGTTGTCCGGCGTTAGAGGTTTACCTGTCTTTGGGATGAGCACAACCGAGGCCGCCTTCCAGGAATCTAGAACGAGCCCGATCTCTTAGATTTTGTTGACTTCCTCAGTTAACTTCGCAATAGATTTTCCGTCCAAATTAAGTAAGAGCTTATTTGAGATTCCATCCGGGCCCGGCGCAGAGCGCCCGTTGAGCTCGAGTAGGACGTCCCAAATTTCGGATTCAGTGAAAGGTGCGTCCAGCTCCTACACCGTTACCCCCGGTAACGAGGATAATCCGCGTCCCCGGAAGAGCCCACAGGAAGATATCTGTCCGCTAACCACTGCAGGAGGGCCTTTTCGGACACCCCCTTTGCCTTTTGGCTGTGAACGATTCTGTCGATAGCCAATCTCTGATTACCCTTGGACTGAGACTCATCAAGTAATTGTTTGAGGAGGTTCCATTTGCCCCCCACTCTCAGCTCTCCGTTAACCGAAGCACATACTTCGTTCCACTGCTGTTTGGACAGTGCAATAGAGTGGGCCTCAATATCGCGATTGTGCTCCGCAATTTTCTTGCGTAGTCTGCGATTGAGCCTTTGCGTTCTCCATCGGGCTAGGATGGAATTCTCGGCCTCTAAGAGGTGCGCGAGACGCGCATCTATTCGATCAACCCTCAGGTCCGTTTTGACAACCTTGGTCGCAGAACTTGCATCCTCCTTGAGCCTTGCAAAAAGGCTGTCCAAGCTGTCGTATTCATTCTGGTCCTCCTTTCGCAATTTCCGAAAGGCATCCCAATCCGTTACTTTATATTCCCTGAGGGGAGCTGCGTGGATTGCTAGGGTAATAGCCACTATGAAGTGGTCGCTACCTAGATTCTCGTGTAACTTTTGCCACCTTGCTCCGGGAACGTTCTTGACGAACGCCAGGTCCGGAGTTGTGTCTCGGACAACTGACGTGCCAGTTCTCGTCGGGCAGTGCGAATCTGTAATCAGTTCCAGTGAACATTCCGATACCGCCTTTAGGAGATTGTTACCCTTGGTGGATTGCCTCGGGTAGCCCCAGGCGTTATGCGGAGCATTAAAGTCAACGAAAGTTTTTAGTTCTGTAGCAGCGGAAGAGAAATGCATCTCATTGACCCGACGTTGCCGCCGCTCGAGCCGTTTCTCCTGCGGGTGAAATAACTAAGTACACCTCACCCTGTAACCTGGCGGAGGTTCGGGGTATAAATTAGCCTTGTGCTTCTAAAGCAGGGAGTTGGTCCATGCCGCATCCCTCTGCTCAATTGTGGGGAAAGGGTTTTGAACATAAGGTGGAGCCATGGAGATGTCACTCGCATTAGAACCGCCTGAAAACACAACAGCCAGCTGGAATCTACCTTATTCCACGTCTATTTGGTAATTTGATGTTTATCCCGCTCAAATTACTCATGTGGACCTGAATACATGTCTCAAGCACGTTTTAGATGCGGAGCATCTCATGCTTGGGGCCGCGTCCCTCCCTCCCTTGTCGTCTGCCGTCCGCACTCTACTCCGCATGCGCGTCTAATCTTCAGCCCCGTCAGCTCAGACCACTATAAAAAGAAATAGTTAGGCGGCGCCCAGTTTCGATCCCACGACTCTCTGGCCGCAACGCGAGGTACGTGGCTCTTTTCCCACTGCGCTAAAACCCGAGACGGGAGCATGTGCTACGAACGCGCCTATGTCCTTCACTCATTCAAACTGCGTCAAGAAGCTACTGATACAACGAAGGCACGCGAAGCTGAACGTCAACGGAAACGACGAACTGAAAACTAATGGGAGCTTCAGTCGACCCCATGGCTGCTTCACATAGTACTCAGGGTTCCCCTACGGGAAGATGGTGTAATTTTTTTTTAATCCAAAGGCCACAACGCATTCTGTTGAGCCACCTTTAGCCAGTTATAGCCATGGGCATGAGCCATCCGGCGTGGGTAGTGTGTGTTCCTCTCGTAATATCGAAGTCCAATGTCATATCCCCATTGAAAACGGAAATTTACAAGAATTGCTTTTCATCTGTATCTTAAGTTCATTTTGGAACTTCGGATTTTCTGGATGTCATTGTCTGATTACGCCGGAGGCAGTTTTTCAACCTTGTGGTCCTGTAATTACTCCTTTCGCACTTAAAGGAGCCATGAAGACAAAATACAAGTTGTGTTTATTAGAGATACTGCGTAGTCCCAATAACAATTATACCAATATCATCGCAATCTTCGAACAAATAACGGAGATGTTAAAGGAAACGTGTGAAACAGTCGCGACCCCCTAGCCAATTTCCCGCAACTTTTCTATGACGTCACGGAACCTTGTTTGTGCGATTGGCGGCCGCCTAACTGACCTGTCGCGACAACACATGACTGGACGTCTGTAATGGGGCCTCTAGTTCCATTTGACCGCATCACTTGAATGCTAACGTGCAGTTAACGCACTGAAAATGGTTTTATTGTTGGCCCGTATGACGTCATTCTTGCTCATAACACGTCACTGCGGCGCAAAATTTGAAAGTATTTAAGTACTTGCTTTTTTTCGTTAAAAAACATCTTTTGTGGCTGTAATGGAGCTGAGTGAGACACTGAATCCTAGTTCTTTCAAATTAAACGAAGTTGTATTTTGTCTTCATGGCTCCTTGAAGCAACATTCTTGCATGCTTGAGCGAAGGGTAAGGTGTCGATAGACAGGCTGTTCAAGACCCATGCCTACATACCAACACAGCCGCATGCCGCTGCAGATGAATAATAAAAAAAGAACAGACCTGACCGTTCGCGTACGAATTTTGAGGTGCACGTGTTGCAAAGAAAAGTAAATCTCCTCACCAAAATACCGGTGAACCTGCAAAGTTGCATTATCCCGTGATCTTTCGGGTAATAATGAGTAAGTGTGCGCCTTGTGCTGGAGTCTTCGGCTCCAAAGCTGCCCCACAAATCCCTGTCGCTCAATTTCACCTTTCAAGATATGGGTGGTCTTTTAGAAATGCACACGTAGATACTATGAATGCGTCTGCGCGTCAAAGGGTGAATACTTAGTAGCGTGAATACTTAACATAACAGCAGTATAAACCAACCTGTAGCAACATGTCGGGAAACTTTGTGTCTAAATACTCTCACATACGCTGAAAAAAAAAACTTTTATAACTAACGTGCATTTCTTTATTTTTTGTGTAAAAAGAGCGTTTTTTTTCGTAGGCGAGAATGCCACCTTTTTGGCGAAAGAAGTTGGTTATCGATTTAAGAGAGCAAGAGGAGGTAAAAGATCGATTTGATGCATTCACCCCAATTCCAGTAATGCACTTTGGGTTCAGAATGGGTGGCAACAAACAAAAATTCCGCTTTGCGTGTTCTCCACGTGCCCGTTATAATCGATATATTTGTGCCTGCAGGCGTCTCTGATAGGCAAGAAAAACCTGTGCAGTCCGTATCCACTGCTCGAAGTACCTCGTTTGACTAATGCTGAAAACAAAGTGCGTTCCCTTGTTGACAGACACGAGTTCATTGTCCTCCTAATCTACTCCAGTTGTATTTTCCCAATCGCAACCGGGAGATCCCATCATAGCGGTCGGCGGATGTGACTGTCCTATTTGGACACTTCGAACGCTCAAGAGCCTTGCAGATGGAGCCATAGGTGGCAGACGTTGGCTAAGGTTTAAAATGGCACAGTTTGTTTTGTGCACTTTCTGCATGGAAAGTAAAGTTGGCGGCTGCGTGCTCCTGCCGCTTGTACTATTTCTTGTCACGCCAGTTCTACCAAGCTCCGCATCAGATGAGGCTCCGTGGCGGAATATCCTGAAATACCCGGTCTTCAGCCGTTTTATTGACCGACTTTCGCATAAGGGGGCCCCTCTGGACGTTGGCGTGCCCTCCTCGTGCTTCACAGACCACGCAGGAATACACGACGACATCAGCGTCTTTTTGGAGGGACTCACGTCTACTTTTCGGTTGTTCACCACGTCCAGGGGTTTCTGCCAAGATGTCCCATTTTGCTACTTACCTTACAGCGCAGTCTCCAAGGTCCTTCTGCTCGTTTGCGGCAAGGAATGGACTTCTGTCTGCAACAGCATGCTCCGCCAGTACAACCACCACGTGGTAATTTTTTCAGACGAGTTCTACCTGAAAGACGCAGTGGTTCAGAAGTACCTTATTCGGAAGAAAATGACCGGCGTAATCCAGCAAGGTGCCGGCTACAACGTGAGCTTCAGCGGGAGACACATATACCTCACCTTGGGAGACGAAACAGAGTGTTTGTCATGTTTACCTGCTGCAGTGCTTTCAGCAGGAACGTTAAATACTACCAGGCAAATTCCGCTCGGAGGGCGTCAGTTACGCGTCTACTGCCTCCATCCGTACATTTGCGAGCTCCCGACGTTTCCTGTCCTGGTAGATGCACTCCGCCACAAGGGAGCTAATATCACAGCATTGCACATCAGTCAAGGCAGCGTTCGCATGCATCGCGTGGCCGAGGCCTTCTTCATGAGCAGCGAGGGCGTGGTCGCCTACAACCCCGTCGCCGAGCTTAGGAGTGCCGTTCGAGTCCCCATGGTCATGGTGCCCGTCTACTACGACTCGTTCGCGTACTCAGCATTTGCCAGGCGCCGCAACCCTCTCCCGAAAGAGGTGGTCATCCTCCTGCCCTTCACATGGCAAGTGTGGGTGTCGCTGTTGTCTGTGATGACGCTTTGCGTTCTGACATTGGAGTTTTTCTCCCGCACTCCGTTTAATCAAAAAGTGAGATCAGATTTCGGCAGAAGCAGCGTGGTGCACACGTTCACAGCATTACTACTTCAACAGAGCTACAGGCTTCCAGCAACCATCCGTAACCGCACTCCCGCGCAGCTAGTGGTTGGTCTCTGGGCTCTGCTCGCAGTTGTCGTAGGCACCGCCTTCAGGGGATCTCTCACGTCCCTGCTGCGGCAAATTCCTTTGGAAGGGTCACCGCTGGAGTTTAGAAATGAACGCGACATTGTCGAACAGGGTTACAAATTTTGCCGACTTACGTACCAGGGAGATGAAATCCAATTAGATTTTATACGGTTGACTCCTGTAAAGCGCACGCGACGTATTTGCATAACAGAAGAAAATGAGGTCAAGTATATGAAGGCCGCTAGAGCAGTGTTCCTCTTGCATGAGCCGTGTGTGAAGAAAGACGAGGGCTACATAGAGCAGTTGTACAAGAATGACTACGCGCCGCTCCCCAAGAAGCTGTCTCCTTACCTGGCAGGGCCGTCGATCAGGGCCAACTCGCGGTACAGAGACGCTGTCAAAAACGCGATAACCCAGGCATTCGAGTGCGGCTTGTTCCAACGGCAACTTTTACTTGACGACTTCGTCAGAAATTACAAAGCTGCACAAGTGATGCGATCTAGAAGAGAAATTGCTATCTATTTAACAGTTGGCGACCTGAAGGGAGTGTTGTCTTTTGTTGCTTGTGGATTGGGCCTTGCAACCTTCTGCTTGCTTCTAGAACTTGGGGTCAAAGGACTTTACCCTCTTTTTAATCAGCGAGTATCTCAACAGCATAAGACCCTAGAGCGCATTTTCTTCAGTCGTAAGGACGTCGACAATCGGATGGAAAGTGCACGTCCACCGTAGCTCGCCAATTGACCAGTGACAGCAGTTTGCAGTACGCGTCGTGGAAAGGCCCTAGCTTGTCATTAGTCCCTTTGATGTGCTGGGTTTGGTATTACGAAATGGAAGTATGTTTTTTCAATCCAGGAGAGTAAAGGAGAAGAAAAATTATTCTGGAAACAAGTGTAAGAAGGCAGTGAGGCGGGAAAAATGAGAGAAAATTTTCTGAGAGAATTTGCAGCGCCATGAGTTAAAGCTGCTGCTCTGTGGTTATGGGAACTTAAAAGTCCCGATTCTCAGCTCTTGTTATAGCATTATGTTTCCGCCCGTGACCAACTGATTAATCATACCCCAGATCTTGTAGCATTGAATACACCGAACACCGAATCAAAGAAGAAAAAAATTGGCGGCAATCCGAGCTGTGAAGGTGGTTGGAAAGCAAAGCTGTAAACGACAACCGCAGCAATTACCCTTACGACGTCACTTGAATTCCCACGCGTGGATGGACAAAGAGTGAAACCAGTGATCCTGCCTGTCGCACCACTTAGACACCTAAGAACGTGCAGTTACTTCTGCGTGGGTTCGTGAAGACAAAACGCAAGGTTGGTTCAGTCGAAAGATTGGCTTGTTCGAATAGCACTGACACCACTTTTTACACAAACTGCCCTCAAATAACCTGTATAATCACGCAAATAAAGCATAACCATGCGACACCGTGGCTACTTTTCCGCAGTGAACGTATGGCGTATTATTTATGGGCAGCCTGTTGCAGTTGGCTGAGGCCGACAATATTCAACGCAAATGAAACCGGGGTGTGCAAGGTTGCAGAGCGAGATACTTGTGCTTAAATTGGATGCACATCTTTTATAGCAGTAGGAATGGCGGAGTAAACAATGAAAGTTACTAACGAATATGTCAACATAGAAGCATCAGTGTGTACGGCCTGCACTTTTACGGCCATAGCTGCGCAGCCGTCCGGCGCCTTGGGCTTGCCTGACGCGACACTGGCCAACAGGCGTAACCGACTTTATCTTACGTGACCCTGTTTTTCGAGAATACCAAATGTTTCACGAAACCATTACTATAAACCGAAACAAAAATGATCCACGTACAAATCCGGTCAAACACAAAGCGAGGGCAGGCAGAGGTCTTGAGCGGTATCGTAGCGCCATCTAAGAGGACGAAAGGTAAGCAAGGGAACAAAAAACGTCTTGCCGTTCGCTGCATCCTTGTCAAAAATACTAACATTCGTCTATGTCCTTGCCCTGGATACGTAAGCGCTGACACAACTAAACAAACGGCGCTGCGGGAGAATTAGATTATGGCTTAAATTGTTTACTTTTTCAGTGAATAAAGCATCTTCTGCTTTCAGACAAGCGCTGGGGCACTACGAAACATCAATCTTTCCAACAAAACAAACTTGTATTCTGTCTTCATGACCCCTTTAAAAATAGGAGGCGTGAGGGTGGGAATTCCACTTATTGGTGTGCTGTCCCTCTGAAACAGTTAAATACGGTTTGTGAGCTTCAGTACTTTGAGTTGAAGGTAAAGGGCACCATTGTTTTAGCAACTACGACACGTGCGGCTTCAGTCTTCGCAGCGTATCGCTTCGATTGGACGTACTGAACCTACACTGTCTAAGCCAAGGCAGTGCCATCATTTAATGACTGCAGAAAGGCGGCTATTATTCCTGTACGAGGAAACGCAAAGTGTCGCGTAGTTCACCGGACGCGAGGAATTGCAGTGAGTGGCAGCCATGCACGTTGTTTAGCCGCGGCTATTTTTTATGCAGCCGGAGAGCTGCAGTTTTTGTTTGCTTTCACGTGGAATAAAGGGATGCACAAAGATATGAAGAAAGTTCACTGTTGGCTAGTTGATGTTTTTACAGCATTAAATGTTTCCATTGTCCTTGTACCAAGTGTATTAACCAGTGTAAAGGCAGCAAGTTTTGCAAAAAAATGATGTCAACACCTTTATCCCCCTATGTCTATATTCTATATTGTCCTCACTCATGATCATCGCACAGTGTGCGTGAAGTATCGCTAATGCCGACGGTGCAGCTCATATAAGCAGGATAATGCAGGCAGCATACCCAGGAACATTAGTCGAATTCTCTAATTCTAGAAATGAATTCTTTGGAGGCTGGAGGTACGGTACATCGCTTTTTTACAAAGGCGTATGAAGTGTGCGATGTTGCGAGCATTGACCGCATGGTGGTGATTCTGTGGATTGGCGGATTGTTCCTTTTTGTGGTTGAGTGTGGCTAGCGGATGTCTCGGCTTACACGACTTGTGTTAAAGTTCGACCAATGTACTGATGTAATACATGTAACGAAATAATAAACATCAAGAGCATCCACACCTGTTGTAAATACTTATGACCTCCATTTTATCTGCCCCGCATTCCACGCTTGTCATCAGGGTGCAGTCGATGATACATTGACTTCGGAGCCACTCGTATCGGGGCCTTCTGCATGTCAGAAGAGTAAATATTGATGCGAGACTTCATCACTGTCATGAAAACGTGACCTTTGGGGTTACGTCGGTACGTTATAAAAGCGTACGATTAGTAATTTTGAAGGAAGCACTGATCTTTGCTTCTACAGTGCCGTCTGGTGTCCCTATCAGTCCGCGACTAAAGCTTCGTTGGATCGGGTTATTTTGCACAACACGACGCCTAGCACAATATCGCTCTTCTGAACATTTTTAAATTGGCTAACGTAAATATTGTATAGGTTGTATTCGCTGAACAGTGTAGCCAAGGTAAAAATTACTGGTAGCGAAGCTTCCATAGAAGCCCATACGTTCATAAAATGGCGGCTCCTAAGCTGCTTATGTGGCCTAGCGCCATCTGTGTGAGGAGGAAACACTTCGGGCGGAACAAAAAAATTTACACCATCTTCCCGCGAGGGGAACCATGGGGTAGATGCGGCGCATCGGGGGTTGCCATTGCGTTATTCAAATCATCGAACTACGTCATCGGAGCTCCGGCGGCGGAACGACTGTGCGGAGCGGCGCACTTACCGCGTTTATATGCAGCGGAATGAGAGAGAGCAGCGCATGCGCATGCGTTAACCGAGCGCAAGCGCGAGCGCAAGCTGCGCGCTAACGCACAGCTGGCACGGCGACGGGAGCGAGCTGACCGCGCTGACGCACAGATGGCGCTGCGGTGAGAGCGGCGGAGCGCACAGCTGCCGCGCCGAGGATGCGGACTACGCCGCGACAACGACGCGGGACAGGGCGAGTTAAAGAGATGCGTCGCATCTAAAATAAACCGGATGTGACGCAAGATCCGGTCAACAAGTTACGTCATTTTGGTGGCACAAGCACCAAAATTTGACTTAAGCTTTAGCAGGCCTCTGATCTCTGAGGGCTCATGTCATTGCCATCCGACGCAAGTTGGCGAGCCCTTGGAGAGCGTGCTTCAAGTCAACGCCAGCTTAACTAGTACAGACTTGTGACTACAGAAACGTACTTAAGCATACTGTCGTATGGTTCGCATCCGTGTTGCTGAAAAAATCTTGCATTCATGACTTCCACTGTTGTATAAAAGTGAGCACTTCTTTACCTTGATTGCAGTGGGCGGCAAACCGGGGAACCGGGCACGTACCCCGCCCCACTAACTGTTTTTCTGCCGTGAGATACAGACCACAAAGTGACACTCGACGACACTTGTCTGCTGCTAGGCCCCCCCTTCATATCACAAACGTGCCCCCCTGCCCCCGATGCAAATTTCTGCCTACATTACTGCTTATTTGTTTAATTGCATCGCACACACGCAGGTTGCGTGCGTACCTTAAGTATAGATTAAGGTTGTGTAAAGCTTGCGCGGTTTGTGTGCTTCAGTTATAAGAGAACAAAACAACGCATAGTCATGCCATAATCATGACATTTCAATTTTATTTCAAGATAAACATAATTACACCGTACAAAATCAGCACATATGAAAATAAGTACAAAATTTTCGTGGGCAATATATGTATTATGATTTTCTTCACTCCCCAAAAATTGACTTCACCCGTAACACATAGCATTATAAGCAATAAAAGTCTCAACAGCAGAACTATTTCGAAACAGAAAAAAACTAGTGCATTGCCTTAACAAACTATATATATGGATCCAGCTGATGGCACACATTTAATAAATGAAAAATGACCTTTTGCTTGTGTAAGTTCGGCAAATACATATAATTTTAACATTTTTCCCCAACAGGTAGGTAGGTATGAACCTTTATAGACAATATTCAGGGTGGTTAACTTTTTTAGAGTTAATACTGTCAGATTTACAGGCTTCCCAAAGAAAGCAGCGTGCTTCGAACATCTTATGTCATTCATTATGCCGCCTTTGTATCAGTGTCGCAGGAAAAGAAGCAATCCAACGCGCCAGCACAACTGTGCTAATACCTTTTGCCTTACCTTATGCCATGAAGACAAGAGCCTTGTTGCAAATATTATTAATTTATTACCTTGAACACCATCATATCCTTCTAGGCCTTCGAACCTGTCATGTGATGGGTTGTACGAAAGCTCTTTCTTGATGTGCATTTCATCGAAAACGATGCAACAGGCACTGTCACTCATGAAAAAGGCAGCCGCTCTTGAGTTTATAAGGTCGAAAATTTGCGGGAAGAACCCAAGGCAGTCGCTTAAGCCATAAGTGCAAATATCGCACTGAAGGTAGCCTCAAGCGTCGCCTGCAGTACCTATATTTTGGGCTATGGAAGTAGAGCCCTAGGGCAGAGGCTTGTTTTGGTTCGAACAACGGCGACCAGAGCAGCTCACATTGTTCCTCCCCAGCCGAGCCTCCACTCCACGAGTTCAGCAACAGCTGGAGACACGTGTGACCGGACGACTTCCTGATCTGTTAGGGCTTGACGTTGCCTCTCCAATCTTGCTTGCATCCTACGGTTCAAATCCCATTGTTTCCGCAGCTTCGCCTTGGGCTCCTTGGTTTTTCTCTGCACGTCGCGGTGACTCGAACAAGGCACTGTGGGAGATGCGGTTTTTTTTTTTCAGGAGTGCGCTTTGCAGATGTTCAATGTATATTACAAGTCGTTATAAGGTGACCATATGATATTGACCACTCTTCGGGACATTGTTCTGAGATTCAAAAATAAACTTAATTATAGCTTAAACAAACGATCGAAAATGCAAAGCATTGGTGATTGCACATTTGCCATTGTAAACAATTTCTCTATGAAAAAAAAGATAATTCGGCCACAAGGCAGTGCGTGTTCTCTTTATTACCTTACACCTTAGACAAAGAATACTTCTAGAAAATATAGGGTTATACTTTGCCTATTCGCACATAATAACGTCACTGCAGAGTAGACATGTCAGGTGACTTGCATAAAAAACATTTAAATGACTGCGTCAGAAACGTAGTCGTGAAGAATTTTGACGTCAGAGATGCCTGAAAGACGATTACGAGACAGATTGTGTTTAACTTTTTCTACAAGGGTGGATCAGATGCTTTTTTGGATAGTTATTTGTGCAACATTAAGGCATATGGAGTATGCTGTACTCTTGCTGACTTTCATATTGTTGGCTGACATAAAGGGAATGTCTCGGCGTATTTCAGGAATCGCTGTTCATTTCGTCAAACAAAAACAGCGCTCAAGACGGGACAGAAAGACGAAGGCTACACACACAGCGCTGTGTGTGTAGCTTTCGTCTTTCTGTCGCGTCTTGAGCGCTGTTTTTGTTTGAAGTATGAACCAACAAGCCCAAACACTTCCATTGCTGCATTTCCTATTGTACAAGATTGCACTCAGCGCATTGAGGATAAATAAAATAAATATTCGCAGATACACAAAACTTACCAATGTATTGAAACATAGGCTAAATTGAAGGATCACTCTTTGTGGCGCACACGTCGATATGCGCACAAGGAATCACAGAAATTGATTTTCTGTTTTTGTATCTTTAGTGTTACATACATCTTTGCAAGCACAGCTATTTTTCTGAAAGATTACTTTTTGTTCTCATTAACATTTGCGTGTGCAGCAAATCATATTTTAGTCACGATATTTTAACAACTCACGACGATAATATTTTAGGGACCTCTAGACAGATAGCCAATAGCAGGATACCACATCAACAGGTGCCTTGGATTCTAATTAGTGATGTAATCATTTTGAGAACGTACTTTTGCAATAATAATTGATGATCATCAATTATTATAGAGGGTTTTACGACGCAAAACCAGCTGTGATTAGAACGTACTTGTGTACTGGTGGTGAGAGAAGATTGCACGTTGACGTTCAAAACGGCGTGCACTGTGTATTTATGCTCACATTTGCTTGAAACTTCAGCAGCTACGCCAGGAACAGAGTTGATTCTTGGAGTCTGTGCAGCCGACGGAGCCTGTGAAGCCGAATCAGCTCTGGCCTCTTGTGCAGGAACAGCGTTGTCCACGTGCGAGTTGTCCCGGTGTTCTGCGAATTAGGGAGATAACATGGCGCAATATAGCATGTTGAACGAGGCAGCAGTCGTTCAACATGCAAGGCAGCAGTCCTCTTTTTGCTCTTCATCTGCTGCCTTCATTTCAGGAAGCAGTTACCCTCTGCAGCGGATACTTTGCGCACGGCCGTCTTATCAGGCAGTTGGCAGCCCGTGGACGAGGCATTACCTGGACGTACGAGCGCACGCGGCCTGGCGAACCCGACTCTGCAGACGCGATGCGAAGTATTTCTTTTAGGCCACGTTAATCCATGTGAAAATCTGAACCGAAACTCACCTGCAGTTTTGTAAGGCTGGGCATGATTCTAGCCACGGTCACCGCAAGTGTCGTCATGAGTGTTAGATCCTGTGCCTGCGAGAAAGATGTAGTATGCACTTATTGATTTTTTACCTAGGAATGAATTCTTAAGATTCTGTTAAGGAAGTTGTTTTCATCAATTCTCTCCATGTATCAACCCTGCTATGTTAAATATAAACACGCTATTTTTCGTACGAATAAATGTGCACGTATGCGAATTGTAGCGACAGTTAAATCTCCCGCTGGCTATGCGCCAGTCATCATCATCAGCATCATGTAGATTGGCCGTGTCATTAAATCTGTCATCCCCGCTACGGGCAGCCATGGCGCAGGTCTGCCTTGCGTCGTTGTCCCGTAACAGCGAGAAAGACGGCTCAGCGATATACTTATCGAAAATAGAAAATATGGTAGGCACTGCATCTTGACGCAGAAAACCGGGCCGCAGGATTGCCGATTCACGAAAGTGCAGCGAGCACACCACTGTGAACCGCAGCCGGCCCGCGGCGGCGTGAAATAAATTGCCCGGACGCTCAGACGCGAAAGAGAGAAAAGGAGGAGTGCGAGTGGGAAAGGCGAAGGGCGCTTGGCTTTTCCGCCGTTGTGCACACTCCCTGCGCTCTGGGACGCGCCGGAGCCGCCGGAGCTGTGCCCTCTGCGCTAGCCTGTGCTCATGTTACGTGAAGTGTTTCAATCGGCATGTTGTATTTCGCTTTCTGCGACGGCCGCGCTGTGGATTGAACGCCTAATCATTCATATTCTAACGAGTTACGAGTGCTTCAACCGTGCCTGTGTTGGATTTCGCGTTCTCAACAGGTGTTTCCCGCCGCTTATGCACTTACGTGAAGCGGCAAGTGTTTGGATCAAGCCGGTCGTGGTTTGGGTCACGACAGCCGGTCGTGGTTTGGATACACAGTGTGCGCTACCGCAACCGTGCCTCTGTGCGTGATTACGCGTTCTCAGGCGTTGCCCGCTGCTGTAGATTTCGAAGTGCCTCAACCGTTCGCCAATCGCCGTGTATATGAACCGGTTGTTTCTCGAGCGTGTATCTAGATCTACACCATTCACCCTGTGGTGATCGACCGCCGCTGTAAAAGTTATAAAGTCAACCTTTAATTGTCAGGTGTTTCCCGCCGCTGTGGATTTCGAAGTGCCTCCTCAGCCGTTCGCAAATCGCCGCGTGGTTGGAACGGCTGTTTGTCAAACGTGGATCTGCACTGTTTACCCTACATGGAATCAGCTTAACCTTTGGCCCGAAAATTGCATTTTGTGCCCTGATTGTTTCTGCGATAGTGCAGACCACGGGTGCAGACAACCGTGTTGCTTCAGATATATATTTTTTCTAGCGTTCCGTGCTGACGAGACGGCAATTGGAACTCCCTAAAGTTTCGTCAGGCGGAATGATAACTGGCCAGAGTCCTTCAGTGATTTACTATTGCTCTATTTCACGCCCTCGGCCGTTCGCAAATCGCCGCGTGGTTGGAACGGCTGTTTGTCAAACGTGGATCTGCACCGTTTACCCTACATCCCTACATGGAATCAGCTTAACCTTTGGCCCGAAAATTGCCCTGATTGTTTCTGCGATAGCGCAGACAACCGTGTTGCTTCAGATATATTTTTTTTTCTAGCGTTCCGTGCTGACGAGACGGCAATTGGAACTCCCTAAAGTTTCGTCAGGCGGAATGATAACTGGCCAGAGTCCTTCAGTGATTTACTATTGCTCACATGCGTTGCCTCCATCAGGCAGGATGACCTTTAATTGTGTTATTCAGTAAAGCTTGGGTGTTGGGCTAGTTGGTATGAAGACATGACGAAAAGCAGAGCGCTGAAGTTTAAAAGACGACCACAGAATAAAGGAGCAAACGAATCACACCAAGCGTTTCGTTTGTCCCTTTATTCTGTGGTCGTCTTGTAAACTTCAGCGCTTTACGTTTCCTCATGTCTTCATTGTGGCCTTTGGTGTGTGCTTCCGTTGCTAAATGTGTTGTCCGGTGCTTAATCAAATTTCGCCCCCCGTTTTCTTTGGCTACAGCCACGGTAGCCATTGTTTTCACCTGTCGTGCAGTTCACATGGTGAGAGCAGAATTGCTTAAAAATGCTCACTTCTGGAAGCATATTTGGGAAACTGGTCATTATAATGCAATAGTCATCACATCAAAGGCTATGTGACAAACTTGCTAACACCCACGCTTTGCAATCGGTCTGCTGTACGCTGAATTTGCGCATGAGACACTCTTTTAAGAGTGAAGTGTACATGCATGTGTTGCTGCAGGCCAGCTAACAGTGCTGAACTGGCTGTAAAAGTTGGTCTGCCAGAAAAACCACAATTTTTCAAAGCCTTTTCTTTTATTCATCAAACTGGCTTTTTCTCTTTCGCTTTTTGGAAACATATCAGGGCACGTCACAAAGCGCCCAGAGCAAGCCAAGCCCGCCAATTCAGTTACCGCCTTCTTAAAAACTTTTCTAATTGCCCTTCACTTTTCAAAGTTACGTTCTGTCATTCTGTTACATTCTACCTAATGCTACCTTGGTGTGGCGGCGTACAGCAAAATAGGCCACCCAGCCCCATCTCTTTGCTGGCAGGGCATTATGACATCGGCAAAGCTTCCCTAGGAACGCCCGCAGTGGCACCACCTAGGAAAAGCTGCTACGCGAACTTGCCTGCGCCATTGATCAAAGCATTTCACAGCCGTCTTGTTTCCTGCTGATTGTGCTCATAATCCCCTGCTGTCACTAGCTGCTTTATCTGTATGCGCTAAGTCACTAGCTAGGTACAGTACTACAGTCTCTAGTGCACCCACATGCATGCATTTTTGTGGCTGTGCTTGTAGGCAAGGCAAAACATTCTGATGAAATCGACACTGCAACAAAGTGTGGGATGAGGCATCATATTTTATGTTTGCTAGATGAGGTTTTTGTCTTTTAAGAAGCACAAGACCAGGAAAAGTTCTTGCACACATTCATATCCCTGCATCAGTGTTTGCTTCAGAAGAACGCTTCGACTAGTTCCACCAGTCATGTCTTGACATCCGCAATTAGTAATGTCACAAGTTGTCGTGCAGAACAATATATGGGGCAGCCATGCCTGTTTTCACGCCACTTTTGGAATTTTCATGCACTAATAAAGTACTGCTGCTGCAAGTGGCATATTATTTGTATTCACAACACTGTAATTACTGATGCTGGCCAACTTGCTCTTGCACTTTAGTGTCTCTTTAGGCGTCTGTATTGTACCGTAAATCCATTAGGTCCCTCCTGGGCAGATGTGCTGAACTATGCTCCTGTGCTATGTCGCTTTTGCATCCCAATATATTTACTTCCTCTTTCTCTCTTTTTAAGCATAGCAGCAACCTTTGAGGTGCAAAAAGTGTCGAAACATGAAAAAGTTCAGTGTAGTTCTTCGTGCTTGAAATGAGTGAGCTACATTCTGCGCATATTACACCTTGTGGCATTCCTGCTGCCCACAGGCCTGAAAGAAGGACACGACAAGTGCTTGACTTGCAACAAAGTTTATTTGTTTGCACCACAAAGATATGCAAGTACAAAACATCAAAAGCAAGAATCACAAGCAGGAGCCTGCGTCCTAGCCTTATAAAGGTGGCATTATGCGAACCATAAAAACACAACTTCAGTCATATGCATACTCCTATCACTCAGTACATTCACATTAACAACTTCAGCAATTGTAGCAGCACCCACACAAACAAAGCACAGCAACATCTCTCACTAAGTGCATTGGCAAAAAAATTCACCTACACAGTCTGTACAGATGATTAACAAGCAAAGCTGTGACATACAGTTGCTGTTTTATGTGTGATGCGTGGCTTACCCATTGAGCTGTGCTTCACAGAGTAGCTTGCTGCATGTGCGCTCTGCTGCGAGAGACGCCTTAATGTTCCCTTTGATGTGGCATTCCCAAGTAGCACTGTCGGTAGGTGTGAGAGTGTAGCTGCGTCATCTATAAACCTATAAGCCAATCTCTGTCTTTGTCGAGAGTTCGACGGAATGCCATCTGGTCAGGTAAAGGCATTTGTATAAATGTTGCAACAAAATTGACGTTTCGGGATCCGTATGGATCCCTTGTTCATAATGGATTGATGGCTTAGCAGCAGGCTCCTAAGTAGCGTTGAGCGCATGACGTAATGTACGGGAGTACACATGGTTTAGAGTGCCAGATGATCTGTTGATTGTGTTGCTTGTTGTCTGAATTATTAGCGATTCAAGATTGAGCCTCGTTGCGAAATTCTTTCCCGGCGACCACTACATAATTCAGTCACAAATCTCCCATCAAAGAGCGAGCAGCCAAAAAATTGGCACTGCGTGCATAACAAATTGGAAGAACTTCCGAGAAACCACCCCCGCTGATCGGATAACAGTCTCGAGGAATGGACTACCAAGCTCATTCAAGAGGCAAGAAAACACGCCAAGGAACTTTCCCTTACGCAGGATAACCCAGCCATCGATGCCCATCTCCTCCACCTCTGGGACGCCCGTAGAGGGCTAATCAGGCGGTGGAAAAAGAACAAGACGAACCGCAAGCTGAAGATCCGCATTGCGGAAATTACGGCAGAAGCTGAAGTGTACGCCCATGAGCTGAGCCAGCACAACTGGACGCAGTTCTGCAACAAGCTGCAAGGAACGCTGGGAACCCGCCGCACATGGTACCTGCTCCGTTCCCTTATGGGCCTCGGTGAATATAAGGCGGTCGCAGCAGACCAGCTTCGCCGATTAATCCACAATTACCCGGGCACAGAAGAAGACTTGTTGGACGAACTTATTAAGCAAGCCTTGGCGCCCCCACCTCACGTCCAACCCACCCAGGCACCTGACTACACAGGCGATCCGAATCCCAAAATGGACGAGCCGTTCTCCATTGCTAAAATCAAGGCGGCAGCGTACAACCTCACCCGAAACACCACTCCGGGTCGAGACAAAATCCCTAACAAATTATTGCGAAACCTCGACCATGCCGTCCTAGAAAATCTTCTAGTCTACATCAATGAGTGCTGGCTGGCGGGTTCCTTGCCCCCACAGTGGAAACACGCAGACGTCACTTTCATCCCCAAGCCCGGCAAACCCTTGAACTCCAAGAATCTGAGGCCTATTTCCCTGACCTCATGTGTCGGCAAATTGTTTGAACACCTGGTTTACAACCGGCTCTCGCCCCACGTTGAAGACAACGGCTACTTCCCTGACACGATGTACGGCTTCCGCCCACATCTGTCAACCCAAGACATACTACTTCAGCTTAAGGAGGAAGTGCTGGACGACTTTAATAGCCACAGCAAGCGGTCCATCTTGGCCCTTGACATTAAGGGGGCATTCGACAACGTTTCTCACCAAGCCATCCTTCAAGGCCTCGCATCTACAAACTGTGGCGAGCGCACATTCCAATACTTTGTCTCCTTTCTAACCCAGCACATAGCAACAGTGGGCATCGGGCACCGTCGATCCGACGCATTTAAAACCTTGCCAAAGGGCACTCCGCAGGGGTTGGTAGTATCCCAAATACTATTCAACCTCATAATGAGACTTGCCACCCCTACTAAAAGCCATCCCGAATCTTCGCCACGCAATATACGTGGACGACCTAACGCTCTGGGTCCCCACTGGATCTCCGGGCGACCAGCAAGATGCACTTCAAGCAGCCATTCAGGTCACCCAACAATACCTGAAAGCCCGAGGACTCGATTGTGCCCCCGAAAAATCTGCCCTTCTAACCCTGTGCAAAAGGACATATAAGAAGCGTCCAGATCCCATACCAGATCCAGAACTTACCATTAATGAGCAACACGTCCCCAATGTCCCACTCCTATGCATATTAGGCCTCACCATACCAAAAGATGGCTCAGGCGCTCAGACTATCCTTCCCTTGCAACGGACTCTTGACCAGCTCATTCACCTCATCCGCAGGATCTCCCATCAGCGACTTGGGCTACAAGAAGCTGACACCCTGCGCATCATTCACGCCCTCCTTATTAGCCAGGTTACGCCACTGTATTTGGCCCTGAAACCCGCAGAGAAAGAAAAGCTAAACATCGCCATACGCCAGGCCTACGAGGCCGCCCTTGGACTGCCTCCAAAAATAGCAACAAGAAAACTTCTACAGCTCGGCATCCATAATACATGGGAGGAACTGGAAGAAGTTCATTGCATCTCCCAATTCACGCGACTTAAAGGGACATTGAAGTGAATTTGTCAAGCTCCCGTTTTTGCTTGCACTGCGTAGACTGGCTCAAATTAGCACACTTTTCATCGTTTATCCGGTTGACAAATCGGTAATTATTTTACAAAGCGGGAAAGAAGAAAAACTACTATGCGCGGTTTGCGGCGGCCGCACCAACTAAGGCTGTGACGTTGGGAGGAGGGGCGCCGTGATTGGACGATGCCCAAGGTTAGCAATCAAACAAGTTTCAGTTTCGGTTCTGTAAAACATAACCAATGGCGTTGTTGGATGGGCATTCTCGATATCTCAGTAATCATCGTACCGCGCTTCTGCCATGTTGTCGGCTGTAAAATGCACAAGATAAGCCTCCCAGGACGGCTTGTAGTCGTAGCATTCACTAGCCGAGACCTACGCAGTGCATGAACGCCCTCCGCGTACCCGCAGACGCCCAAATGTCATGCGCTTTTCCCCCATATTTGGAGCTTGCCTCCCTCATGCCTGTATCGTAAAAAGCGTGTTCGCACCAGGCCAAGGGTCTGTTCATTCTGGCCTGTGCCCACTGCCTGCAAGCAGTTGGTGCTTATGGCAACAGCACGCCAACGAGAACTCGCTAGCGCGCCAGTGCCAGCCTGCGCGCGTTTTGTGAACTAGTTCGTGTAGCCATGAACGTTGCGGCCCAAAAAAAGGTAACTCAATATAGAAAACATCGGCGGAAAACAAAAAAGTTAACTTACAAAAAAAAAAAAAAAAGCACGTACCCGCGGGGATTTGAACTCGGGACTTGCAAAACACTCGCGGTGACACACCTAGCGCCCCAGACCACCGAGCCACGGAGCAGGATGCGAAGGCCTTGCTAATATAGGGTATATATTGCACAACCGCTTCACACTTTTATTTAGTTTTGGCATTTCAAGCAGCTTAGGTGACTATTTGTTGTACTGCGCTCGTGCAGTAAGCGTCGCCCGAGTTTCCACAGTAGCTCACGTCTAGTAATTGCATTTCGTAGACGGAAAAGCGTTCGCAGATGTGTAGTCGTGCTGCTGATCGCTGTGCTTGTTCGCCCAGTGCAAAAAAGTGCTTCCCGCGCCCTAGTTTTACGCTGTACGGTAAAAATATCAGTTGATTTTATTTCCTTAGTACCTATATTGACTTCGCTGACTCTTCTCCCGCCTTCAAGAGGCCTTATATTTTCCTACTGGCGTACCAGTCAGCGAAGCGTCGCATGTGCGCTTGTGCAGCGCTTGTGTGAAGCAACCTTGACTTGGAGCTAGATACAGTGTACAAACAAACCAAGTAAAGAAAGGCACATTCTGCCATTCACAAACGTGTCCTGGCTTCGTTTCAACTAAGCGAACGAATTGGGACCAAGCAATTTTTTTTAACCTCCTTGATTGCGACGACCCGCCGGCGGCCGGCGGACGAAACGCTGGGCCGACTGACTCTGAAGGCCGGGGAGCCATGCAGTAGCGCAGCCAATTGCCAGCTCATCCCCTCCTGACGTCACACGAAAACGCCACAGAAAATGGGCGAGCGTAAAGAGAGGAGGACAGCATTTTCGAATTAGTTTTTCTACTAAATAAAATCGCGTAAACGCGCCTAGAGTGGTCGAAACATGGCCTGGGGACTCCGGACTACAATTTGCGCTAGTAATCCCGCAATGTTTACATATCACTTCAGTGTCCCTTTAAGCTCACGCCAACCGGCAGGGCTACACTTACCCGGCTCGGCTACAGGCCTCCCCCAAAATGCGAACAGAGGCAATGCATCCCTCTAAACATCCGACAGTACATCACAATCGCACCCATTCCCAGAAATATGCACCCCATCTATAACAAGGCACGCCGAGAAGCCCGGATACGAGCCCTTAGAAAACGCTTCCCCAACTCTCCCTGTACTCGTTACACGGATGCCTCTCCATACCACCAACAACCGGAACATGCCGTGAGTGTCACCGGAGCCAACAGTGCAGAACTGACAGCCGCTACAGTACACACGACATCTATTGAGGCAGCAGAAGGACTTGCCATCGCTCTAGCCGCCACCACTGGAAACGACTACTTCACTATAATCCGCCTGCCGCAACTTCCTGCTAGGTCGAATAACACCCACGGCCTTAAAAATTCTGCAAAGTGTGCACCAGCTCCCGGAAATGCACATCATCTGGACCCCCGGACATGAGTCCTTCGAGGGGAACGAGGCGGCACACGCCGCTGCCCGCGTTCATACACACCGGGCCGTTTCTCAAGAAGGCGAAGTCACGCAGCCCCTTCGCTCTCCCAAGCCCGCTACTCTGAATTCATACGCGGACATCCTCGCCCATTACCGCCACGAACGACGACGCTTCCCGCCACCACATCCCCATTTATCCAGAGCACAGGCGACTGCCTTTCCTCCATGCCATGTACCCCACCCTCTACTACTCAACGTGTAATTTCTGTCACCAACCAGGCACCCTGTACCACATGGTATGGGAGTGTCAGAAAACCCCATCTCTTACCCCAAATCCTCACCCAACGTACGAGCAGTGGGCGGACCAGCTGGCCAGCTCCGACCTCTCAGTCCAGCGTATCCTGGTGGAGAGGGCTAGGGCAGCCAGCGCGGACCAGGGCTTCCCGGACTACAGGAGGCCCCCCACCTGGCGGGCACCTGAAGCTCGTCTCAATAAAGTTTATCCACTCCACTCCGTGGCTATGATGCGCGCGTGGTCCCACTCTATCTTGTGGCCCATCTTCTCGGCATGCTCTGCAAATGCATTCGTCACGGTGTGGCCCTTGGTGACGCCATTTTTGTGCTGTTTAAGACGCCGGCAGAAATTTCCGCTTTCACCAATGTATACCGATTCGCAGTCGGCGCATGGGATTTTGTAGACCACACCAGGGAAACGTTGCCGAGGGAGGATCCTTTATGTTAAGCAAGTCACCCTTGAGCTTGCTTGCTTGCACATGCGCGATCTGCACACCACGTTTTCTGAAGACACGAGCAAGGGCTCCACTTCCAGGCAGTTCCTCCACAAGGACATGACATTAGTGTATCGCACGCCGTTCGATGTCACTGAGCTCTGCACCTTGCTAGGGTTTTGCCTGTCTAACACTTGCTTCTCGCACAAAAGCGAATTCTACAGGCAAGTTTTCGGTACCGCTATGGGAGCATCTATTTCAGTCACGACTGCAAATACTACAATGGAAGCAATTTAAAACAAGGCATTGGAATTATTTTAGCCGATACCCAAGGTGTTCCCGAGATACTTCGATGACTGCTTCTGCGGTAAGGTGTACATCAGACAAACCAGCCGATGCGTAAATGACCGACTCAGGGAACATGATCTTTCCATGAATAATGGCACCGGGTCGCAATTTGCCTCATCACTACCGCGAGTGTGGCAAAGGATGCCTTCCGAGACTGACAGAGACAATCATTATCGGAAAGAGTCGTGACACCGTGGCGCAAGAACTGCGCGAAGCGTATTTTATCAAAAAAAAAAAAAAAAAAACAGCGCAGGCTGTATCAGTGAAGCATCGCTATCCCTGTTTTCGAAGGAGTACCGAATCCTAGACAACATGCGATAAAAAGGTGTGATTGTTGTCTTCAGCTGTGGCTATTTTGTTTTTATAGTATCTTTTTCAGATCTATTATCCTTTGTGTATGTTTGTGCATTTGTAGACAAGCTACTTATATCGCTGTCTTTCCTTGGAATAAATCAGTTGTTAGTAGCGCATCTGTCTCGTCGTTCTTCGTTTTTTCTGTCCTCGTTTGTAGCGCTCGATTTTCCTTAAGCAATGAACCAACTAGCCCAACAGCATATTTTACTAAAAAAGCGGACCCTGATTTACAACGCTACTTGCCCGTACGATTTCGAAACGGAGCTTTTGTTATAGCCGACGCTTCAGCTATCACGTCTCTCTCTTTGAAGGGAACAAACCGCACGCGGGCTGCGATCGATCACTATTTTTACCATACATTATGTGCAAACAGCTTCGTGAATATCAACCCAGTATATTTTGCTTTGCTGCCCATCGGGAAACGAATTATAAAACGGATCTTAAACGATAAGCCAGCTTCCACAGCTAAATGATGCACTAAAGCACGAAAACATTTCCTATCTGCCACTGTTTTCTACTTTAACCAGAGACAGGTGCTGCTGAAAACATTTTACTTTCAAATAAACTAAATCTAACGCTCAAAGTAAATACTTCACTTGGGAATTGAACTTTTAAAAATCTAGTCTATTATTTAGGAGAGAAGTTTCGTTAGTTTTCGCACTTGACGAAGACGACGGCCGATATTTGTGCTGATGTATTTGTTACTTAGAGAAAGGCTGATTTTGGCTCACTTAGCGAGTGAGGCAAAAGTCACACAAGCGTTTATAGCCGCGTGTACAACAACTCTATTTAGGTCGTCAAACTTTTGAAAAGGTCTAAAGGATAGAGGTGGCGTTGGGCCAGCCCAAATATGGCCCATATTGGACGCGGGATGCAAGCGGCCAAAAAGTTATAAAATATCTTTTTTTTTCTGTGGTAAATGCAATAGGAATGACAAATGTAAGGCATGTGCTCATTTCGCGCTATTTTTATCTTTGAGTAAAAATTTTATTTTTAAGTAAAAAGAGGTTTGCTAACACCAAGACATTCGCAAGCGCGTGAATAGTTTGTAGGCTTCTCATCTTTCTTTCTTTTTTTTTTTACATTGAAAAAAAAAAAAAACATGGCGGATATGCCTGCCTATGCGGTTAGTTTAAACCTGTGATGGCGACGGCGCTGGTGTAGCAGAGAAACCCCGGGCGAGCACATCCCTGCACCTGGCGGAGCACCCTGCAAGTCGCCGGAGAATTGCGAGCTTCACGGGACAGGTTCCCCAACCTCCGTCACAGGCAGCTCGGAACTTGTTTCGGCAACTCTCCACCAGGTGCAAACGTCGTCTGCATGGAGCTACTTTGAACGATGGTACCTAGTGTGCAGTGTGCTTGCGAAGCTCAGGATTTCGCCAAGGTGATTTTAATAGCTTAGACTGCTTATTTGGACAAAGAAAAATTTGAGTGCAGTTGGCCTTTAATGCCGAGACATGTGCATTTAAAAATATTGGAGTTGATTTCCCGTGAGTTTTCACTATTCATTTACGACTTGTAGTGCCATTCACACACCTCCGGAGAAAACATAACCCTAAATGAAGAGGCCCACACAAGGGGCACCCTATTAGGTGCCTTCTGTCCCTTCTGTAGTCCGAGAGCTTTGGCGTGCGGCACCCCATCTCTGACGCTGAGGTTCAGGGCGTGAGGACCGCTTGACCTTCTTGCTAGCCGAGCTCTTGGCCAGCAGGCACTCTACCTGGTCCCCGTTTGACCCCAGGGCGACGCCTGGCAATGCTTGTGGGCTGGACCTTGACGGTACAGCCGCACCTCCGGGCGCTGGTGAAGCCTGCCTTCATGGGCAGGCTCCTTCCTGGGGCTCCTTTCTGATCTTGTGCATCTGCAACAGCAGCTGCTGAAGGGCAGTGGCATAATATGGGTTGCCAGCAGCTAGGGAAGGCTGGCGCCACCACTCCTCGTAGATCTTCTGCAGCTCCGCAGTGTCCTACGAAAAATTTGTTCAGGATATACCACAGATTTACTCAAAATTTGTTGCATCTCCTATCTTTACTATTGTCTTCTTTGCACTGCTGAAGTAATAAGGGTGTTTCGTAGGTATTCAACTATGGGCCTACCGGGAAACCCATTAGGGCAGAAAAATGTTCACAGAACTCACCTTCCCCTGCCAAGCTTAGATAACCAGTTTGGACCAGAGAATACTACGCAGGTATTTACAGATTAGTTTCACAAACATTAATGCATTCATTGAACTAAAATAAAACACAAGAAAAAGCTTTGTTTAGTGCCATGTTCAGTTACATAATAATGACTGATTGATTGATTGACTGCGAGGTTTAAAGTACCGAAACTACACCTTGCTTATGAGGCGCGCTGTAGTGGAGACAGCTGGGGTTTAATTTTGGTCACCTAGGAACAGCTAGGAAGAGTTAATGTGCGCCGAAATCTCAACACACAGACGCTTTCGCTTTTCACTTCTATCAGGAAAATTGCTACCGCAGCCGGTATCGAACCCATGTCCTTGGGCTCAGCAGCACAACACCATAGCCACTTTAGTCTCACAGAACCCAAGCAACGCCTCTTCAAAATCCCAGGGTTCCTCAAAGCCTTACTTGAGAGCCCCTGACCTAGCGCTTTCGCAAGGCACCTTTTTATTCACAGGGCCTTAGTGGCATACAAGGACTATTCAGCGAAACACACAGAAAAACATTAAGACCAGAATGTAAAATTTTACATCTCAAAAACTTTCACTGTGCAACTGACTATGTATCTAATGGTATGAGATTGGATCCTGGCAGAGTCTGTTTAACACCACTTCTTTTAAGCTGGGCTGAAGACTGTCCCACCTGGTGGGGGCCCCTAACACCAGCACAGTGCTGTTCAATGAAAGTTTATTCCTCCTCCTCTTAGCACCCTCCCTATGTCAGAAAGGGCCTCGGAAGACATACGACAGCCAGCATACAAAATTTCACACTAGCTGTGACATATGAATACTACTTCATTCTTGCTCCCCTTTACATGCATTGGAAAAACTTGTTCGTCTTGCTTCTGCTATGATGCTACGCAGTCATGTTGGATTGCCTTAATTTTTGGAGTGTCTTTTTTGGCATCCTGTAGCCTTCTTCTACTTAGCTCCTGCAATTGTACCTTCGTAAAAATAAATTTTACTACAAGAGACCCCTGAAAAAATGCATGCACGTGGTTATAAAATAGGTAGCTCTTTCCAAAAGTGGAGTGTGTTGCTGAGAAACAGATCTTGTTCAGGTGTCTAGTTGCTACCTAGGTGTCCAGTAACTGGAGTAAGGGTCACAATTATTAGGCTTTGCTAAAATAAATGCACAAGCACAAGCCACACCTCAACACTTCACGTTGGTGACTGCTTCCAGTTGAGCCCTGGGCCTCCAGCTGTGGCTCGGTATCCATAGGCAGCTGCTGCTGTTCAGGCTCTGCTGCCACCGGTTGGCCTTGCCCTGTGGGTGTGCTGGTGCTGGCTTCTTGGGAGTTGTCCTGTGTTTGCTTTCCCAGTCAAGCTTCCTGAATGCCCCCTCCAGACATGCTGTAAACAGTTAGGAATAGTGAAAACTGACTGTGAATCAGATCGAATATTCTCAAATACAAATAGTAGAAACCAACCGAAAATTACATATATTCGAATGTAAATGGTAAAAGATTACTGCAAATGAATTATTTTCAAATGTGAATAGTGAAAATTCACTTCACATTGAATTTGATTCAAATTGCGCATTGCTCCCACGCCAGGCTGCTGTTAGCTGTGCCACGTATAAAGATGTATTATGAGCTGCACTGTTGTGGCGAATACCACACGCCCATTTATTCCTTCTAAGTGGAACAAAAATAGTAGAGCGAAGGTATGTACTGAGACATATGAACGTCTGGGCCATAATTTAAAAGTAGTTTTACAAGCACAGGCTTTCAGTCAGGCTGTGCCATCTTCATTAGGACAGGTGCATCAGACAAGTCTAGTTAAGTGCGCCGTGGCTGTGCATGTGCTCATTGCTGCCTTTCTCCCGAATTAGAGAATTCAACACTGCAAAACAGAGTTTATGCGATACCTTTCCGTCTACACTGCATGATAGCTTGCTTGAAGCTGAAAATTAAACTGAGAGAGATACCATGTTTGCATAAACGTTGGCACAGGTCACATAAAAGTAGCAATATATGGAGTGTGCTGGGGTACATAGCTACTGACAATGTTCAACGTGATTTGGTGCTCTTCTGTCCAGCTTAGTGAGGGGGCTCACTCCTTCGTCGCCATACTGCCCTCTCCGCCACCCGCAGAACCAGTGGTAGACGGTGCTGACTGGGGGATTTACAGCGCTGCTAGCGAGCAGGCTTTCACCGTCCTCCTGCCTTGCCAGCTTCGTTTTATGAGGAGCTAGTGCGGCTGCTGGGGTCGTATCATCTTGAAAGTAGCGGAAGAATGCGTCACTTTTGTCCGATGTGGGTTTTAGAAGGCGAAGCCCATCGGCGCAGTCGAGCCCGTGGTTGAGCACCTCATGCAGCTTGATGACAGCAGTCGGCGAGACTGGCCAGTTGAGGAATGGGTCGTTCTGCTGAGTTGCTTTTGTGACTTCCTAATTTTGACATCTACAAATGCTTAGCAGTAGTAGAATGCTTTCCGGCAGTTTCGTTCAAGCTTCTGTGCTGACACCTTCACTCCTCGTGGAACACAAACCTGTAAAAAGAGAATATCCCAAATGATCTCAATTCTCAAAATATTATTTAAAGCTTGATATACAATGACTAACCTGCAATATATTTTTTTACTTAAATTACAATTTTATGAAACACAAACGTGTTAAACGGTAATATTATGAATTATTTTAGTTGTGAGAATATTATTGAGAACCAGATATGCAATCTGTAACCTGCAAATGTTTTTTTGACTTCAATTACCCACTTCATCTGACAAGTTTCACAATCAGACAACTAAGAAATGCTGAAGTTCCAAGGTGATGCGCATACTGTATTAAAGATGTGCCTCCAAGTCATGTTCTGATCTACTTCGCGGAATAAGAAATTGTACAGGTTTAGCACTCGCCTTTCACTTAATTTTCCCATGTATGAAAAATGGCGTTTTAGAAAAATTTGTGTTGGCACCAAGCAAAAAAAAAAAAAAAAAACTTGCTCAATCGCTCACGAAATCGAAGCGGAACAGTTGCATGTTATGCTCTTGCATATAACACAATTCTCTCCAAAATAGGACAGTTATATCCTTCCCACATTTCGGTTACGTTTAAATCCACTGAACACGTAATAACACGACACGTTTAAAGCCTCTTTTAAAGCATTTTCAGTTGGTCTTTTTTTCCTCCTCAGCAAGGGGTGCCCCTTTATAGACCGAAGGGGGCAGGAGATAATTGGCTAAAAATCATTCATCTGTGAAAATGTTAAAAGCATGACACACATGCTTGACTCTTTTTGCTCGGACCATACTATGAAGCGTTATTTGTTTGTGAATTAGAATTACATCACACATTATTCTGATATTGTTTAATCTTACGTAAGGAAAAATAAATTAATTTAAACATGAAGTGAAATGCGGATTGTTTTTGCACGGGTGCTTCAAATCGTGGTAAAAAAATCCCAGCCCAACTCAATGTAATGTAATTTAAGTTATATGTTCTTTCACCTCGGCCAAGAGAACATACGAAGGAAAAACGTTATCCGCAGGGCACGCTCCTTTGTAAATATGCCTCGGTTTGGAAACCTTATGCGTTCAGCCCTGCCTTCGATACCCACTCAAGATAATGAATGTCGCGCCAAGGAGCTAGTATCATTGATACAGGATTCCGCCACGCGAGCTAAATTTCCTATTACTTCGGTGCAAGGGAAGCCTTGCAGTCCATGGTGGAATGATGAATGTACGAGGGACTACCGTCGAAGAAAAGCAGCATGGAAAAAATTGCGGTATAATCAGTGTCCTAGTAATTGGAGCAACTTTAAGTATTTTCGCGCTGTGTTTAAACGCACAGTTTCACGGGCAAAAGAGATGTACAACACAAACCGATTCTCTATTCTCTCAGAAGCTTGTAATAGGCGGGCGCTCTTCAGCTTCTTGCGGATAAGGAAAAACGGCGTTACTGCATCAAACCTTGACTCCTTCATTCACACGCCAACTGCCTTAAAAATTCTTCTTGAAAAATTGGCTTTAGGACTGCAGGCTCGGTTCACATCTCAATATTCTGTACTGGCCCCCCAGGTGACTGACTCTCCTTTACTGAGCTCGGCTGTAAATTTTGAGGAGGTTACAAGGGGTGAGTTATATGACGTGTTGCAGCGTGTACCTGATGCAGCACCAGGCCCAGATGGAATTACAGTTCAAATGATAAAGGTGTTGTTCAGTGAGTCACCCAAAGACCTCCTGCATATTGTCAACCACTCTTTGGGTGCCTCCTGGATCCCTTTGGATTGGCGGCTGTCTAAAATTATCCCCTTGCCTAAGAAACCCGGATTAGGATATGCACTGGACAACATAAGACCGATAAGCTTAACGTCTAACCTTGTCAAAATTATTGAAAGAATTTTATTGGCCAGAATTGAGAAGTTTTTACCCAGTTCTAACATATTGAGCCCTCGGCAGGTGGGATTTAGGCCAGGCTGTTCGATATGGTCGGCGCACATAGACCTAGAGAGCCGCCTTCATCTGGCTCGACGTTCTAAAGAGGTCGCAGCACTGGTGACATTGGATGTGGCCAAAGCGTACGATTGCGTTGAACATGGCATACTTTTAGAAAAGATGGTGTGCTTATCTTTCCCGGAATATATTATTTCCTGGGTCAGGTTGTTTTTAACAGGCCGCAAATTCTTTATTGCCCAGCACGGAGTCACCTCCTCGAGTTACAGTCAATCGCGAGGCCTACCACAGGGATCCGTCCTGTCTCCGGTGTTATTTAATGTGTTGCTGAGCGAGGTGCCCGTTATTGCGGGAATTCAATCATATTTGTATGCTGATGATTTAGCCTTTTTCGCATCGTCAAGGAATATACATTCTTTGCACCAGTCCCTGCAGCTGTACCTCTCGATCTTAGGATCGTGGCTAGACGGGCTCTGCCTATCCTTAAACGTCGGAAAGTGTGCCCTCCTGGCATTCCCGGTTCAAGACCCTGTTTCCATTTGTCTGACATACCAACAGAAAATAATTCCACAAGTTACTTCCCTGAAATATCTAGGTGTGATATATGAGAGCAATCTAAACTGGCGTCCTCATATTGATTATACTGCAGCCAAAGCGGGAAGGGCGGTTTCACTGTTAAAAAGATTTTGCAACAAGAAGTCGGGTATGCGTAGAGACATTCTCCTCATGCTCTACCGCCTATACGTTCGACCTATTCTAGAATTCGGATCCATCCTTTTTTCAAGTTATCCGTTTTATAAGCTACGTCCATTGGTTACACTAGAACGACAAGCTTTGCGCTTGTGTTTGGGTTTACCGAAGTACGTCCCTATTCGGGTATTGTACTGGGAGGCTCGCATCCTTCCCCTGATTCCCCGATTCAAAGTGTTGACAGTAGAGGCATACCTTCGCGTAATGGAATTGCCTATTTCAAGGTCGCAAATGGTCTTCGTTCACTCCCCAACGCCTTTTTTCGCTCAGCCATGGCCCAGGTACAAACGCCCGCAGGTGGTGTTTGTACAGTCTCTATTAGCCCCATTAAACGTCAACATTCTCTCGATTTCTTCCTTTGAACCTCGAAATGCGATGGTGGAAATTGATTTTGATAATATTTTCCCCTCCAATTCCAAATATCTGCCGGAGAAGACTATAGCTGGTCTTCTAATCACCCATTTAGAGAAGTTTCCAACCCATGTGGTTGTAGCCACAGATGCGTATGTTCAGGAAAGAAAGGCTGGTATTGGTATCTTTTCACCTGCACTTGACTGGGCATTTTCTTTGCGGCTACCCAATTTCACAACAATATTCTTGGCAGAATTTTTGGCGATTGCCCTTGCTATTAGAAAACTCAATGAAGACAATTCGAAAGTTATTATTGTGACGGACTCGCTTTCAGTCTGCTCCACCCTATCTAATCCAAGATTTACCCCTCTAAGCCGAACGCTCTCGATGCTCCTACCACCCTATGTAAAAGAAATCCGCCTGGTCTGGGTTCCAGGACACAGGGGTATCCACCTTAATGAAACCGCTGATTATCTGGCGGGTGTGGCATTGAATGGACCGCTGGTTGATGCTGTGCCCCCCATAGCCCAAGTTGTTGCATCCCGGTTTCGCAGGTATAGCTCGTTGGACAGCCTGCACCCAGACAGTATCTCTGGATGCCCCGAAATTGAGCACCTCCGGTATGCGTGGAAGAGTGATGTTGTGCAGTCACGATTGTGCGAGGTCACATTGACCAGCTTTCGCTGCCGAGTGCCCAATTTGAATTTCTACCTTCACCGTGCACGCATAGCGCCTTCGGCCCTATGCGAGTTTTGTCAAGAGGAGGAGACAATCGAACATTTCTTGCTGTCTTGCCGGCGGTTCTCCTCTATCCGAAATCGATTCCTGGAGGTTCCCCTCCGGCGCCTGGGTCTTTCCTTGTCTGTATCGAATTTACTGTCATTTGGGGCATCGGGTTTAGGTTTCTGCCACGGGGATGTTTGTCGCGCCCTTCACGCTTTTATTTCACAATCCGGTCGCCTACCCTGTTAAAAGACACTTCGTACTTTCTTTCTCTGGCACGTGTAGTATCGTTTTTACTTCAGTATGTTATAGTTTTTTTTTTCCCCTCAAAATTGCCAACATCACTTCCCTCACAGTCCACAGCTCTATTTTACCCTTAGTTTGAATTCTTGACCAGTTTCCCCAATCTGACTTGGCCAATCCCCCAGAGTGGGTACGCGCCACTGATTTTTGGTTCCAACCAACCAACCAACCCTTTGAAATTGAGCGTGAAAGACGGCGGCATCGATGATTGACCAGTGGCGTTGTTCAGCGTGACGGAAGCAAGTGTGATCAGTAGTAACCAGATTTTTAAGCCACCGCTACTGTAATAAATGCGTAGCCCAAAAAAAAAAAAAAAAAAAACTCGCTGGTGTAGCTTTGCAACTGCAACTGATCAGTCTGTCTTGATTTTACTAGGTCGGGTAGGGGGGTGATTTGGCAACGCCTCCGAGGACCTTGCCAGAATAAATAAAGACACTGCCGAAGAGCATCTATGGTACCTCGTTGGGTTGGGGGCTCCCAGTCGACGATCCACGACGCACGGTTGCCTCGCCGTAGTAGTCAGCCATGCGTACGCATCCCCGCACGAAGCACGTCCACGTTATCGACGCTGGCTTTGCAGTCTAACTCGAAAGGTTGGTCGCGCCCGCGCATGTCACAACGGCTGAAGAAATTAACTGCTACTTCGCCGTCGAACTAGAAAAAAACCGTAAAATTGCAGCAAACTCTACGCCACTGATGCTGCTGGTGGCGAATGAGCCCTAAACAAGAGCAGAGGAGTGCGGAGTACGTTTACTGCTTTGTTCGCACGCCGGCAGAACCCAACATTACTAGATAGATAATCTAGTAACGTTGGGCAGAACCAGCCTAAACATCAAATAGCAGGGAAGGAGTGCGGAGTACGTTTGGTGCTTTGTTCGAACTTCGCACACCGCAACGTTTTTATGGCGCAAGGTTTGTTTTGCATTCAACAGGTGGCGCACCGCAAACGCGCAATTTTTAAATTGTAAGCCGCGGCATCCGCGCTCACGTCTCCGGCTACGGATGAGATTTCTTTTTCTTGGAATGCATTTTTAGCATTTCTGCGCGTACTGTAGCACGATATCACGTTACTGTGATCGCCTACAGCATCAGCAACCATGCTTAAAATAAGACATATTCCCGCTGCATTTTTTATTCAGTGACAAAAAAGTAAATTCTCAACAAGAAAAGTGGGGGGAGGGTTCATTATGAGAGTCAATACAGTAGCTCTCATTTTAAGCACAAAAAACTACACTGAACTTTTTCATGTTTCGACACTTTTTGCACCTCAAAAATTGCTGCTATGCTTAAAAAGAGAATGAGGAAGTAAATCTACTGGGATGCACAAGCGACATAGCACAGGAGCATAGTTCAGTACATCTGCCCAGGAGGGACCTAATGGTTTTACGGTACACTATAGACGCCTAAAGAGACACTAAAGTGCAAAAGCAAGTTGGCCAGCATCGGTAATTGCAGTGCTGTGAATACAAATAATATGCGACTTGCAGCAGCAGTACTTTATTAGTGCATGGAAATTCGCAAAGCGTCGTGAAAACAGGCACGGCTGCCCTGTACATTGTTCTGCAGACAACTTGTGGCATCACCGATTGCGAATGGCAAGACAAGACTGGTGGAACTAGTCGAAGTGTTCTTCTGAAGCAAACACTGATGCAGGGTTATGCAAGTTTAAAATGAGTGTGTGCAAGAACTTTTCCTGGTTATGAGCATTTTAAAAGACACAAACATCAGCCAGTAAACATAAAATATGATGCCTCATCCCAGGCTTTCTTGCAATGTCGATTTCGTGGGAATGTTTTGCCTCGCCTAGAAACACAGCCACAAAAATACATGCATGTGGGTGCACTAGAGACTGTAGTACTGTACCTAGCTAGTGACATACAGATAAAGCAGCCAGTGGAAACAGGAAAATTAGCACAATCAACACGAAGCAGGACGGCTTTCAAATGCTTTGATCAATGGCGCATGCATATTCAGCAGCTTTTCCTAGGTGAGTAGCGCCTGCAGGCGTTTCTGGGGAAACATGGTCAAGTAGCGCGGTAAAGACGGGACAAAAGTAGAGACCACACAGGACTAGCGCTAGACATCAACTGAAATTTTTACTACACACATCAAAAGATATACAGGAAGGGCGCATGCGTGAACATGCTTAAAGCACAAAGAAAAAAGACAAGGTCAAGTGGTGCATTTTGTTACGCACGTGGCAAGTTCGCATCCAGGTAATCTATTTCTTTTTTTGATGAACTAATAGATGCCGTGCTTACACACTTTTCACCGGCTTTCATGATGCACCACGCTTCAAACAATTCACAGCTGGCTTGGTCCTTAAAACAGCACAATGTTACTGTCTTCTCGTAAATTGGAACACAGTGTGGAACGCACCGGCAGCGGCGGCAATGGTCAGCTAAATGGCCCCCCGCAGCGAGCGCTTGAACAGCTGTACGGTGCTCCCAGAGCCTGTCATTTATGCACCTACCAGTCTGCCCAATATAGCATTTTCCACCAGATAGAGGCACTTCGTATACAACACCTTGTTTGCAACCAACAAACAGCGTGGCATGCCTCTTCTTCGGTTACCCTTCCTCTCGCCATTCACAGCAGAGCACATTCGTGCTAGTTTTTCTGGGGCGGAGAACACAACGTCGGCACCACATTTCCCCGCCACCTTTTTAAGGCGGTTGGAGAAATCGTGCACGTAAGGGACGACTACAGGCCTCCTTTCTTTGCGAGGTTCATCTTGCCCTTGACTTGACGTCACGCAATAGGCTTTCAACCACTGCTGCTATTACTTCCCGAGGGAAGCCGGCATCTTTCAAACGTGCAACTTGGTGCTGAACACTATCGGCGACTTGGTGCTGACAAGACTTCTCGAGGGCACCGCGAAGACAGCTAACGCCAATACCCCTTTTCACTATCTTCGAATGCGCTGAACGATAATCCAAAATTGCCTTTTTTGACCGCGGCCGATACGCCCAACACACGTGTGTTCCCCAGAAATTAAAACACACATCGAGGAACTGCAAGGACCCATCATTTGGTAATTTATGAGTGAATTCCAAGCCGTCAGAGCACTCCAGAAATGTTTTCTTAACTGTCTTGACTAAAAGGTTTACTTCTTCTGGCTTCACCGACCTAGTAACAATCATGTAATCATCGACATGTCTAAATATCTTTGCTGTCTTAGCCGTGTCAATTTATGCCTCAATGCTGCAGCGCCAGACAAACGTCTTCAAATTTTCCTTCTTCCCACACACCATATCCGACTGGAATAATCTGCCTGTATCTGTTGTCTGCAGCATTGATGGGATTGAACATATTGAAAATTGAGACAGTATGTTTTTACAAGTTACTGTATTTTACCCTGTGTTGTCGGTTTGTTTATATTTGAGTAATTCCTGCTTGGGTCCTGTGTGGGGCCTGCAGTATGTCATAAATAAATAAATAAATAAGCTGGTCCGCAGCAACACATGCAATGTACACTTAACTCTTAAGCCAAATACAGCCACCATAGCACATTGTTTTCACCTGTTTTGCAATTCACACAGTGAGAGCAGAACTGCTTAAATATGCTCCTTCTGGAAGCGTCTTTTGGGAAACTGGTCATTAGGAATGCAATAGTCATCACTTCAAAGGCTCTGTGACAAGCTTAATAACACCCACGCTTTGCAATTGGTCAGCTGTACACTGAATTTGCACACCAGACACTTTCCTAAGCGGTCGCCAGCGACAAAGAAAAAGGGGGGTGGGGGCTCACAAAAGATTTGAACCCTGGAACAACACATTTAGCAACGGAAGCGCACACCAAAGGGTCATCCTGTCTGACTGAGGAAATCGTCCGAGCAGTAGTAAATCATTGAAGGACTCAGGCCAGTTATCATTGCGCCTGCCGAAACTTTAGCGAGTTACAACTGCCGTTTCGTCAGCACGGAACGCTAGTGAAGAAAAAAAAAGAACGAAAGCAACATGGTCGTTTGCGCTATCACAGAAAAACATCGGGGCACAAAATGCTATTTCCGGGCCAAAGGTTGAGCCGATCACATGTAGGGTGAACGGTAGATCTACGTTTGAGAAACAGCCGCTCCAACTACGCGGCGACTGGCGAACGGTTGAGGCACTTCGAAATCTACAGCGCCGGCCAACACCCGAGAACGCGAAATCACGCACAGAGGCACGGTTGAAGCACTTCACGTAAGAGCATGAGGAGAGGATCGACTGGCGAACGGTTGAGGCACTTCGAAATCTACAGCGCCGGCCAACACCCGAGAACGCGAAATCACGCACAGAGGCACGGTTGAAGCACTTCACGTAAGAGCATGAGGAGAGGATACAGTAGACAGGGTTGCCACTGAGTTTTGGGTCAATATCGCCAGACGGCCAGCAAAAAGTCGCCGAAAGTCGCCATTTTTGCTTTAGAATTCGCCAACAGTGTCGCCACACTAGATGTCTACGGCAACGCCTAAAAATAAAAGCTCCCAATTTTGTATAACCCCATAAAAATCAGCAACGTTCAAAACACTTATATTGTATTGATGTTTTTCAATGCCAGTCGTATGGTACGCTTCATAATGCCTGGTTCTTCGACTAGCCGTTAGCCGGCGCCGCAAGAAAAGCCCACTCTGGAGTAAGCAGCGGCTGTAGTATTGGTGGAAAAAAAAGCAGAGAAGTCGATAAAGTGTCATCCCAAGCAGGGGTAGCGGCAGGGCAGAATTAAAAAGAAATCTGAGTTGAGGGTTAACTAAATTTAAGGATAGGCTAAATGGCGCATGCCGTTACGCCGATTCAAAGGGGAGGCCTTTGATCATCATCATCATCATCAAATTGGCGGGAAAAGCCCACTTTGGCGGCGGTTTGCGCGCAGGCGGCCGCGGCCGCGCTGCAGCAATCCTCCCTGTTCTGTGAGACTGTAGCACAATCAGCACAACCACAGCTTGGGGAGCGCGCTGCTCTTCGAGGCTCGAGCGGGAGCTCTCCGTACTCTTGTGCGCTCCGTACTCGCCACTCTCGGGGCGCGCGGTGGCCCCGCGCCGTTTCACACCGGCTACGTCACCGCTGAAGGCCTGGGTCGCACTAGAGAGGCTTTCTTGTCGCACAGGCCACCCGTTTTCGGGAGCAACGCGGCAGTAGACCATGTACGCTGTCGTAGCATACGCGGGGGCAGCGGAGGCTCGGTAAGCGCCACTCGCCCACACCAGCGGACTGGGCGCACGAAATCTCCGGACAATCCGGCCGCCGAGCCACCGAACGACCAGCGAGAATTTTCTCGCCCCGCCGCGGACCCCTCGCCGCGCACGCAGTCGTTCCTAACGGAGATGCTCCCCTAGATGCAACCTCGTTGTTGCAGCAAGCCAGTAGCTTGATCGAGTCCCTTTCAGGCGCTCTAAAGGTTTCCCTGGAGGCACCGAAGCTGTCAAGGCTACTGGTGAAGCTGGAAATACCAGTTTACCGCGGTTACGAGGATACCATCAGCGTGACCAACTTCACTGAGGCTCTCACGCACTACCAGACAGCCATGGGACTCAGCGACAGCGATATGCTCGCTCGTGTCGTGCCAGTCGTGCTTACGAAGCGAGCAGCGCAGTGGTACCAGCTTGCCGGTCACCGATCCGCCACGTTCACTGAACTCAAGGCGGCAATCCGTCGCTAATTTCTTCCAGTGGACTGCCATCGGAGGACGCGGCGTGAACTGGAGCTGCGCACACAAGCTTCCTAGGAATCCCTCCTAGTGTTTGTGCGGAGTATGGAGAAGCTATATCAAATCGCCGAAACGACAGCCCCGAACGATGAACGCGTCGAGAGGGTTATCAGGCAGGCGCAACCCACTTTTGCGGCGTACCTGCGCGGCGTTCGGTTCCGCGACCTGGAGGAGCGAGCCGCTGAGGCGATGCGGATACAGGGCCACATACTCGCTTCCCGAGCGTATCGCCCTCTTCCTCCGGCAAGCGAGGCTCTTGAGCCCCGCTGCGCGTGGAAGGGAGCTTCCTCTTTTTCTCGCCACCCGCCGGACGCCGCCCACGCAGTCGGAGCGGAAGACAAAGGTCCGTTGGAAATTAGCGAACGAGCTTTGGACCCATTCACTTACGGACGCCACACGGCCAATGCCAGGAAAAAGGCTGCAACAACCGCCCTGAACTCCCAGGTCCGGCGGCAGGCGGAGACACTCCAAGGGATGCCAATCGCGGGAATACCCGTGGTGGGCTGCGCTGTTTTCGTTGCAGAAAAGAGGGCCACATCAAGCGCAACTGCTCCCAGCCGCCGGCGCAGTTGGGAAACGCAGGTGCCGGCCGAGCGGGAAAGCCCGTTCGGCCATCTCTAGGCCGCCCGGGTTAGCCCGTCGGAGGATGCTCCGTTCATCAGTGTCGTCATTGCGGGCCGAGAATCCCGGCTTTATTGGACACGAGAGCTAGCGCTTTGTTCGGAGACGAAATGTTGTACGTCTTGCAACAGCGTTCTGTTCGCCTCAGGGAATGCCGAGCTGTGTTCAGCCTTGCCAGCGTTGTGGCGCGTGCCGGCGCCGCCGCAAGGTTGACAGTTCGATGGTACGGGCGGAGGAGTCGATGTCGTTTTATCCGCCTGCCAAGCCAGAGTGTCCCCGTGATTTTGGGCCGCGACTTTCTTCGGAAGTCCAGAATTACGATCGACATTACGATCCCGCTTTCTGACCCCCGATGCCAACCCCCACGCCGCCGCCTCGACATGCCCACGCCTCGGGCGAAATAAGACACTGAACAGAGACGACTGAAACTTTCGAACACCGCATGACCGCATCACGCGCAGAGGTATTGCGGCCGTGTCAAAGCAACACCATAGAGAAAGAAATACAATTTTTTATTTCTCTATGGCAACACCGATTAGGCAGAGCAACGCCACCTAGACTGGAAAGAATTTCCTCTAGGTGGCGTTGGGCAGAGCCGTCGGGACGGACGGAGAAAGAGAAGTGGGGGAGCGAGAGTCCCAAGCCGAAATTCGCCATAAAATCGCCATTTCGCCATTTGTGATTTTCGGTCGCCACGGGCCTCTCAAAGTCGCCAATTTGGCGAAAAGTCGCCACCAGTGGCAACCCTGACAGTAGAGCGCACACTGCGTATCCAAACAGTTGCCGCTTCACCTAAGAGAACGCGAAATATCCAACACAGGCACGGTTGAAGCACTCGTAACTTCGCTAGAATACGAAGGATTAAGCGTTAAATCCAAAGCGCGGCCGTCGCAGAGAGCGAAATAAAACACGCCGATTGATACACTTGTCGCTTCACGAAAGTGCCCGAGCAGAGGCTAGCGCAGAGCGCACACTTCTCCGGCGATATTCAACGCCGGCAGGGCGGTCCCAGAGCGCGGGGAGTGTGCACAACGGCGGAAAAGCCAAGCGCCCTTCGCCTTTCCCACTCGCACTCCTCCTTTTCTCTCTTTCGCGTCTGAGCGTCCGGGCAATTTATTTCACGCGGCCCGGCGTCTTATCAAGTGGACGTAGGTTTCTACAGAACTTCACCCAGGATTCACGCCTGCAATTTCATGGTTGCATTGTCTAGGCAAGTGTCGCAACAGATAAGTAAAAGAGAAAAAATGGGCGCAAATCCACCCTGTGAATGTACTTGGAAAGCAAAGCTGTAAGCGGCACCCACAACGATTACCCATGCGACATCACTGGGAAACCCTGCTGCGCAGCTCTGATCCTCTAACGCAGCTACGCCTTGTCCAGATGGCCGAAGAAGCCGCCAGGGACCAAGATTTTCTGGCTGACTAACGCGGCAAAGAGAGTCCAAGCTCTCTACTTCTGGGCGAATAAAGTTCTTCTCTCTCTCTCTCTCTCTCTCTCTCTCTCTCTCTCTCTCTCTCTCTCTCTCTCTCTCTCTCTCTCTCTCACGTGGCTCTACAAATAGTGAAACCAGAGACAAATGAAATCAGTGCATGATGCAGGAACGGGGGTTGGTTGAGTTGTATTGGGGAAGTACATGAGTAGAAACTCTTTTTAAAAGGAAGCTCAAACCCGGTGTTAGACGATCTCACTTATCCGTCTCTACCGCCACGAAATCGGCAAGAGATCGAGGAGGAGCAGGAGGAGGAGGAAATGCTTCCATTCAGATTTCTGAACGGCCCAGAGGACGGGCCAGGGGAGTGGTTCCTTCTTCACTGGAGCCCGTATGCATTCAGCGGCGCCTGTGCTCTATCCACCAGCTGACGATGGGTAGGCAGAGAGAAGGACAGCAACATCTTTCATTGCTGTTGTTGGGTTGTTGACGGGAAGAGAGGAGGGTGCTCAGGGCTAAAGTCGCACACCCCGATTATGTGGTGGAGTGTTTCTACTTCTGAGCAAAATTTACATTCAGCGTCGTAGCGATTCGAGTGCATTGAGTGAAGACGTGTCAGATGGTATGAGCCGTAGGGTAGTTGTTCGGTGGAAAGTTCAGGGTGCGGCGAGGGTAGGGTCTGTCTCTGAAGGCAATAATGCTGGGTTTTGTCCCTGAATGTCCTCGTGAAGCTCCATAGCATGGGGGGGGGGAACGGAGTAAAAGCGCAGGCCTTTTGGCGGGCGTATTCGTTTCCCTCCATGGAAGTGTGAGCAGGCGTCTACATGAGCTGAATGGAACCGGTTGGGCAGCGTCTTTTCGAACACGCAGTGCAGCTCGGAACACCCACCCCAACTGGTAATTCTGGAAGGCTTGTTGGGAATCGGTGACTACCTTTCGAACCCACGGTTGAGCGAGAGCCAAGGCGACGGCTGCCACTTCTGCTGCCGTCATGTCTTGGGTCTTGAGTGAGGCGCACGCAAGAAGGTTGGTTATGGTGGTAGCCACAATGATGGCGTACTGCTGCCCTCGGTGTTGGGAGGCGTCTGTGTACATAATTGCATGATCCCCGCCGAGGGTGGTGCTGAGCGCATTAGCCCGTGCGTGTCGGCGAACCTCGTGGTGTGAGGGGTTCATATTTCTAGGTAAAAGGGGGAGCATCTTAGTTCTTGTCGGCAAGAGTCCGGGAGTAACTTACGCGGAGTGAAATTTTTGGGCTGCCCAGGCTGCCCAGCCAATCTGGTCAAGTGTCATGGGTGTAGACTTGTCGACGTATCGTGCGCGGATTGGTAGATTTGTCTCTTGCCGAGGGCACACAAGCCCCATCAGTGCTCGCTTTTCTGCTGCGTCAATCCTCTTGCGCACTGTATGTCTGAGACCTTCATTCTTGCTCCTAAGCACGGGCTTTGCGCTACTGCTCCTTTGAGCAGGCGATGTGGAAGCAAATCCCGGTCCTAAGATTGATGCCATTTTAGCTCTAATGAGGAAATTTCACGGTGAAACAACGGCTACCCTGGAAGAATTAAAAAATGACATTCACAGTATTACTTCCCGAATTCTTGCAATTTAGGGCTACCTCGAAAAAATAGCGCAGATTGAGACCAAGTGCGAGGGCGTAGGTGCCTCCGTCCGTGAAGTCGAATCGAGCATAACCAAGGTAAACGAAGAAGTGACTGACGTTGTGGACGACATGAATAACAGAATGAGAAGGAACAACCTTACCGTCAGAGGTCTTCCTGAGACCAAAAAGGAGGGCTATAAGGAATCGGAAATAATAGTAAGAGAGTTCTTTTCCACATACTTTAAAGTACAAGCTGGCGAAATCGAACGCGCTCATTGGGTAGGTAAGCGGCGCCCCGATAAGTCCAAAACCGACATTTTGCGCAATGCCCCCAAACTGAAAAACCTCGAGTACCCGAAAGTTTGGATAGATGAAGATTATTCGTCTAAAGTACAAATTGCGCGCAAGAAATTGAGGGACTTTGCTAAAGAAAACCGTAAAGGAAACGAACGCTTTTCGCTGCGCTTCAGCTGCCATTACAAATGGCATTGCATGTTTCGATATGAGTTAGGCACCGACAGTATTGTCAAGGTGACCACCAACCGCGAATTTTCAACGGATTTAACAAACCCGCAAGGCGCTATTGTATACACGTGCCCACGTCGCACCATATTTCCGCAGATTGACAAACGGTTCCACTTAATCGAAAATCAACGGCTAGATCTGATATATCAGTGCTGTTAGCCAGCTTCCGAAGCATCTTCAGCAAGCTCGATAACCTAAAAGCACTTATCTACACATGTGCGGATGACATAATCATTGGTTAGGAAAGGTGGCTCTGCGACGAAATTTCAAGCAGTGAACTCAACTTTCCTACACAGTTTGCGGTTTTTCGCAAGGACAGAGTAGTATGTAGAGAAGGAGGAGTTATTATAGTTAAAAAAGATTTCCAACCGTCGGCTATCGTTTACGAAACACCCCTCAAAATTATTTGGGTTACTGCACGGTCAGTTCATATCACTTTCGTTATTGGCGCGTGCTACCGTCCACCCGACAGCGGTCCTGAGTTTATAGACTTGTTAAATGATTCCCTCGAGTATATACCTGAAGACTATCCAAATGCTGTCCTGATTTTAGGTGGCGATTTTAACTATCCCGGCATCGATTGGTCGGCCTCATCCGTTCCCAGTAACAGTTCCCATCGCCACGAATACTTGCGTTTTCTTCATTTGGCGCATGTTCACCATTTGACTCAGTTAGTCGAAGAACCACTCCGGGGCTTAATATTTTAGACCTGCTTTTCACTACCCATCCTGGGAATCCCCTCACCCGCGTTCTGGAAAAGATTAGCGATCACAGGGTCGTTCACTGTTCCCTTTCTCTACCACGCGTCTATAGTGCTAAGGTTGTCAAACACTTGTTTAACTACGTATGCGCTGACACCGAGAGGATGAATAGAATGTATGAAAAATTTATACCTAGATTTGAATCTGATTTTGGAAATCGCACAAAAAAAAACTGGCACCTATTTTGTGACACTATGAAACAAATATAAGAATGATGCGTCCCAAAATTAACCATCAGCTCTAAAACTAATGATCCATGGTTCACACGTGATGTAAAAAGATGTTTAAACAGGGAAAAACGTGCAATCAAAAATGCTACGCGAACAAATTCACCGGAGGACTGGCTTAGTTATAAAAATATTTCAAAGGAATCTGAAACTTCCATGAAAGAGGCCAAGGACAAATATTTCAATTGCACTCTACACAACTTTCTTAAATCCGGTCCCAAAAAATTCTGGCGTGTGGTCAATCCTAGAGAAAGTCCTACTGATTCAGCACTAGCGAGCAATCAAGGCGACATCTTATCAATTGAGCAAAACGCTGAACACTTCAATAATCATTTTGCATCAGTATTTGCGGACGAACATCCACTCGATTTTCCGATGCCGGCCCATCTAGCATTCTCCACCCTTTTCTTTCAATTACCTTAACCGAAGATGGGGTTGCGCATGCTATAGGACGTCTTCCTTGCAAAACAAGCCCGGGGCCTGATGGTATTAGCGCCAAACTTCTCAAAATAACCTGCCACAAATCAGCATACCTATTGACACTCATCTTTCAGCAATCGCTTGATACGGGCTGTGTACCGGAAGATTGGAAATATGCTCATGTTAAACCTCTATTCAAATCTGGCGAAAAGTCCTCTCCTGACAATTACCGGCCTATCTCGTTAACGTGTATCTCTTGCAAGCTACTAGAGCATATTCTTCACTCACACATTATAGCGCACGCAAACAGAAACAATTTGATCATCGAGAACCAACATGGTTTTCGCAACAAGCATTCCTGCAATACCCAACTTTTGAACTGTTAACTCACCTCCATAAATCCATGCATAACTCTGTGCCTACTGATGCAATTTTTTATAGACCTTTCTAAGGCATTCGATCGCGTACAACACAAACGTTTATTAGCCGAAGTCCGTAACCTTCAACTTGATGAAAAAACTACACAATGGATTTCCGAGTTCCTATGCAACCGACACCAATCAATAAAATTTAACAATATAATTTCCAGAAAAAGCATGATCAAATCAGGTGTTCCTCAGGGATCTGTGCTTGGCCCTTTATTATTCTTGGTTTACATTATCGACATCTTATTTAACATTGCCTCTTCAATACGTCTATTCGCGGGCGACTGTGTCGTATATAGAGAAATAACCGAACTAACCGACGTTTCTACGCTACAGTCGGACTTAATGAAACTAGCAGAGTGGTGGCGATTGTGGCAAATGGAAATTAACATTGAAAAACCAAACACATCAGATTTTCTTCCGCTACACCCCACCCTCCTCCCAAATATGCTGTTAATGACACTATAGTTGAGACGTTCTAAACTGCAATTTAACCTGGAACAGTTATCTTGAGTACATTACTAATAAATCCTTTAAAAACTCTGTCTCCTGAAGCGTCGAGCGCAAACGCGGACACTAAACCTCTGGCATATAAAGCTTTGATCAGACCTTCCTTGGAGTACGCGTCAACAATCTGGCACCCTCATACGGCAATATTGACTGATATGCTGGAATCAGTTCAAAATGAAGCAGCCAGGTTCATTTGTTCTTGTTACTCTAGTTATCAAAGCGTCTCATTGCTAAAGCCCAATTTGAACCTTCCTTCCCTTGCCATGCGCAGAAAGTTGTCTCGCCTTTCCTTTTTTCACTCTTTGTATAATAGTAACACAACTTTTCCCGAAGCTTCATTCACCTTGCCCCTCACGTATCTGTTCGGATCGACCATGCGCATAAGATTAAACCAATATTCTCGCGCACTAACAAATACTAGTTTTCACCTCTTTCTTTGTGTATAAACGAATGGAATGCCCTCACTGATCCATCGCGTTTCAAATTTGCTTTATTGTGTTATTAGAAGCCGGTGAAGATATGCAGCGACTCTTTTCGGTGTAGGCTGTGTCTAGCGTTCCGTCCAGACGGAACGATATACAAGTGCTAAAGTTCCGTCCAGACGGAACGGAGCTCTGCGGGTTATCCTCCCGTCCAGACGGAATACAACTGAGAGCTTAGCGTTCCGTCCAGACGGAGCCAATTTGTACAGTTCCGTCCAGACGAAAGCAAAACCGGCTGATTAGACGCCATGCTCACTGTTCCGGTTTGGTGTAGAGGGTGCGCCTCCGACAATGGAACTCTTGTAACGGGTTCGATTCCCCCCGGACATGCTTTTACAATTGATGCGGTGAGAGCAGTCGGCCTTGATATTGCTCTCAACCGACCGCTCCGCTACCGCTCACTAGAGCCAAAGCCGACGTATCCATCGCCAGAGTTCCGATCATCTGTAGTTCGTAATGGTGATTAATAATTACGGTTATTCTTGCTAGTCAATGAGCGGGAGGGGGTCGTTCTTCTGGGTAAATATCAAGAAAAACTAGTGGTCGCGCTGCTCGTTGTGAAGCGGGCGTGGTCGAGCTTGGCGGTTCGTTTGACGGCCGATCATCTCATTGAGAGTGATTATAAATCAAATGTGACTCTGGCTAGTCAATGAGCGGAAGCGGTTTGACCGGTTGGGTAAAAATTAACAAAGGCGATCGGACTAATACCCTAGTTACACGAGCACAGTTCACCACGGTTAAGCGAACCGCGGTTAGACAAAACCGCAGTTTGCTGCGTTACACGACAAACGAAACTGCGGTTACCCCGCTAACCGTGGTTAATGCACACTGAGCTCGGCCACCTCAATTCGGTCACGCGCTACCGCAGTTCCCGCAGCCGCAGTGCTCAAAATCGCACAAGTCAGTTGGGACGCAAGTTGCGGCGCATCAGCGTAGGTGAGAAAAAAAAAAAAAAAAAAAAAAAAAAGCACCTGGCATTCGGAAGAGACGAAGGTGCTCAAATAGCGCGCGCCCCAAAGCTGCCCCTAAGAGGCGCTTGCGTTCTTTGCGTCGCTCTCGCAGTCAGCAGCGGCTCGTTTCCCGATCCACCCTATCAACTACGACAAAAGCCGTGCTAAATTTGTCAATTCCGCGCGTCGTTCGCCAAAGCAGGCAATTATGGTGCGTTTTCAGCACTCGGAAACAATCGGCGCGCGTAACGTTGGGCCGTGCCTGGTAGGGTGCCTGAAAACATGCCGGCGCGTCTGCCCGCACGGCACTGAGACCGGCTCGGGCCGGCACAGACCACGGCAGCAACAGCTTGTCGCCGCTCTCCGAAATCAATCTGATCGCGGAAAAGAACTTCCACATGCGAGAAAGTGGATGTTAGTGTGGTGAAAAATTGTGCTATGGATTGTAATTCGCAGTTGTAGAGATAGCGGCGGACCGGCGGTCAAATATCCACCGCGATGCTAAGACTAAAGTTCCCAACACCGAGCAAACGCGAGAAAACCAAGCGAAGCCCCTTTCCTAAATCTCGCCGCGCGCGAGTGCGTTGCGTTTGGGTCGGAAGCGACTGTTTTAACGATATTTCCTTTTGTCTACACTGCTTCCATTTGGTTTTTTATTGTGAAGTTAAAAGTGTGTTAATTTATTTTTGTTACGCTCACAACCAAGTGACCGCGGTCACCACACTTAAAATTTCGCGTGTAACAGCCAAAACCGCAGTTTGCGATAACCGCGGTTAAGGTTTAGTAACCACGGTTAGACTTAACTGCGGTTACTTCCGCCGAGTCTCCATACAAACTCTAACCCCGTCAAACGGAACTCCAAACCGCTACCTCGACCACGCCCACTTCACAACAAGCAGCGAGAGCAGTCTTTCTTGATATTTACCCAGCCGAATGAACCGCTTCCGCTCATTGACTAGCCAGAATAACCGTTCATTAGTGATCACCATTACGAACTACAGATGATCGGAACTCTGGCGATGGATACGTCGGCGTTAGTGAGTGGTAGCGGAGCGGCCGGTTGAGTGAAAAATCAGGACCGACTGCTGTCACCGCGTCAATTGTAAAGTGGGCGCGAAGAGCTGTTACTAAACGCTGGTACGACCACGCATGAAGCAGGTCTAGGGAATCGAACCCGGTACAAGAGTGCCATTGTCGGAGGCGCACCCTCTACACCAAATCTGAAGAGTGAGCATGGTGTCTAATCAGCCGGTTTTGCTTTCGTCTGGACGGAACTGTACAAATTTCACGCCGGCTCCGTCTGGACAGAACCCTAAGCTCTTATTTGTATTCCGTCTGGACAGAAGAATAACCCGCAGAGCTCCGTTCCGTCTGGACGGAACTTTAGCACATCGTCCCCTCTGGACGGAACGCTACCACAGCCTTTCGGGGCAAGGTGTATTACGCGTGTTGACAATGTGTGCTCGCTTCTTTTCAAGTTTATTACATGTTTTTGCTGGCTCACCACTTTGTTACAGTGCCCTCACCAAATGTATAGTTGACACTGTTGTACCCGCTTTATGTATCCTCCCTTAAGTAATGCTATAGGGGCTTTTAAGGTAAATAAATAAAATAAAATATAAAATAAATAAAAAAAAATATTGGCCACTGCGTGGGTTAGTCGGCGAATGCGAATGAGGCCTGAAAGGTAAGCGGAGTGCAACCGATGTTTCGTGCACCGGCCGGGTTAGCCGAGACAGGCCCGCCATACGTGTACATATGCCATATCTACACTCATCGCTGGCACTCTTTCGGCTTTTTGCAAATGTTTACAAGTTGAGAAAACATGGTACTTACTGAAATTTGTGCTCGGTGTTCTGGAGAATTCTTGTTCCAGAACTCCGAGGGCATTAGCTCGTGATTCAGGGTTGCGCATGTTCCCGATCTTCCTCAACGCGTCATTGAAGCACAGCCTATCACACACATCATCATCATCATCAGCCTATCTACGCCCACTGCAGGGCAAAGGCCTCTCCCATTATTCTCCAATTACCTCGGTCCTGTGCCAACTGTGACCAATTTATCCCCGCAAACTTCTTGATCTCATCTGCCCATCTAACTTTCTGCCGCCCCCTGCAACGCTTGCCTTCTCTAGGGATCCACTCTGTTACCCTTAATGATCAGCGGTTATCTTGCCTTCGCATTACATGCCCTGCCCACGTCCATTTCTCTTTCTTAATCTCTACTAATATGTCCTTAACACGTGTTTGTTCCCTGACCCGCTCCGCTCTCTTCTTGTCCCTTGATGTTACACCTATCATTTTCCGCTCAATTGCACGCTGAGTCGTTCTCAATTTAAGTTGAACCCTCTTAGTGAGCCTCCAGGTTCCTGCCCCGTAGGTGAGTACCGGTAAGATGCAGCTGTCATACGCTTTCTTCTTCAGCGACAATGCATAGGCTGCTATTCATTATCTGAGAATGTCTGCCATATGCACCCCACCCCATTCTTATCCTTCTGATTATCTCTGCCTCATGGTTGGGATCTGGGATCACAACTTGGCCTAAGTAGATATATTCGCTTACCACTTCCACTGCCTCGCCACCTATCTCAAACCGCTGTGCTGTCCCGAGGTTATTGATCATTACTTTAGTTTTCTGCATATAAATTTTCAGGCCCACGGTTCTACTCTGTTCGTCCAGTGCGGAAAGCATGCTTTGCAATTCGTCCCCCGAGTTACTTAGCAAGGCAACGTCATCAGCACATCTGAGGTTACTGAGGTATTCTCCATTAACCCTTAAGCTTACTCCCACCTGTTCCCAATCCAACGTATCACACACAACCTACGACCAAAGGAGCAATCACAGCCTACGGTCAAAGAAGCAACTTACCGTTGAATCGGGCATCCGCTTCGCCGGTCTCGGGTAGCTGCCGCCATAGAGTTGTATGAAACCAATTGTATGAAACCATATGGCTTCCGCTGCCATTGTATTACATACTAATATTAGTATGAAATTCTATGGCCGCTGCTGCCGTCTCAACTCCGCTTCTCGTAGCCGCACCTGCGGGTTAGCTGCTGTCCTCGGCGTTTCACTTGTGTGTCTCGAACTTGAAGTTGGGGATTTTTTTTTGCACATTCTTTTACTCTGAAGCTACGTACCCTGAGGCTGTGCGTGCACTCTGGTGTGTGTGCGCGCACTCAGAAGCGTATGCGCGTACTCGGAAGCCTTTGCACGCACTCAGAAGCTTGCGCCCGCACTCTGAGTCTCTGAAGACTGGCTGCACACTCCGAAAGCTGAGTGCGTACTCCGAAGCTTGTGCCCTTGTGCGCGCACTCTGAAGCCTATGCGCACACTCTGAATCTGCACGCGTAATTTGAAGCTTGTGCGTATAATCTGAAGTGTGCACATGTGCGCGTACTCTGAAGCCTGTGCGCGTATTGAAGCGTGTGCTCGTACATTGAAGTTCGTGCGCGTACCCTGAAGTCTACGCGCGCACGTGCACTCGGAAGCGTATGCGTGCATTCTGAAGCCTGTGCACGTATTCTGAAGCATACAGTCTGAAGTGTCTGCGCGTATTTTGAAGCTTGTGCGCGATACTCTGAAGTTTTGCGCGTACTCGGAAGGTGTGCGCGTACTCTGAAGCGTGTGCGCGCACTCTGAAGCCTGTGCGCGTACTCTGCAATATGCGCGCGATTTTTGAAGCGTGTGCTCGCACTCGGAAGAGTATGCCCGTACTCTGAAGTTTGCACACATACTCTGAGGCGTATGCGCACTCTGAAGACTCTGCGCCCGCTCTGAAGCTGGTGCGCGCACTCTGAAGTGTTACGCATAATCTGAAGCTGGTGCGCGTATTCTGAAGTCCGTGCGCGCACTCTGAAACCTGCGCGCGCACCTTGAACTTGTACGCGTAATCTGAAGCGTGTGCGTGTACTCGGAGGCCTGTGGCATACTCTGAAGCCTATATGCGTCTACTCTGAATCCTGCGCGCGCACTCTGAAGCGTGTGCGTCTATTTTGAAGCCTGTGCGCGCACTCTGAAGCCTGTGCTCATCACTCTTAAACCTGTGCGCGCACTCTGAACCTGTACACGTAATCTGAGCCCAGTGCGCATACTCGGAAGCGTGTGCGTGTACTCTGAAGCGTGTGCTTGTAGTGTCGTGTGCTCCAGAGTCTGTGCTCACAATGCGCAGGCACTCAGAAGCCCGTGGGCGTGCTCTGAAACCTGTGCGCGTAATCTGAACCGTATGTGCGGAAGCTGAATCCTGTGAGCTCATGCAGTCTGAAGCCTGTGCCCTCACTAAACCGTGGGCGCGCACTCAGGAGGCTGTGGGCACACTCTGAAGCATGTGCGCCTAATCTTAACCGTGTGCGCGCACTCTGAAGCTTGTGCCCGCACTCGGATGCGTGGGTGTGCACTCGGAAGCGTATTCGTGTGCTCTGAAGCCTGTGCCCGCACTCTGAATCCTGTGTGCGTATTCGAAGCGTGTGTGCGTACTAGAAGCTTGCGCGCGTGTGCGCGCGCACTCTGCCTATGCGCACGCGGCACACACTCTGATGCCAGTTCGCGTTCTCTGAACCTGTGGCGCTCTGAAGAGTGTCCTTGTGCTCTGAAGCGTGTGCGTGTACTTTGAAGCCTGTGCGCATACTCTGAAGCGTGAGCGTGTACTCTGAGCGTTTGCGTCTACCCTGAAGACTGCGCACTCTGAAGCGTGTGCGTATGTGCGTGTGCTGTGAAGCGTGCGCGTGTACGCTGAAGCTTGTTCGCGCACTCTGAAGTGTGTGCGAACACCCTGAAGTGTGTGCGAATACCCTGAAGTGTGTGCGCGTACCATGAAGCGTAGGCGCGTAGTCTGAAATTTGTGCGCGTAATCTGAATCCTGCGTGCGCGCACGCCGCACCTATGCGCATACTCTGAAGCCTGTGCGGCACTCTGAAGCGCTTCCGTGTGCTGTGAAGGGTGTGCGTGTACTCTGAAGCCTGTGATCAAACTCTGAACCTGTACGCGTAATCTGAAGCGTGTGCGTGTGAAGCCTGTGCGCGTACTCCGAAGTATGTGCGCGCACTCTGAAGCGTGTGCGTGTACTGTGAAGCCTGTGCGCGCGTGCACTCTACGTACACCCTTCCATGCATCGTACGTGGTCATACCGACTGCACCCTCTCTCCAGGAATCGTTCCCGCTTCTCCTCCTGGGACAATATTAGATCGCGTAATCCTCTCCTGAGCTATCTTATTCCCCTATTATACCAGGAAAATAATTTGAAAAGCTGGGGAGCGTGCAAATTGAGTGCACGAGATGGAGCTGTGGTCTTGTGACAGTCGTACGTCCTTCAGTTTGCGACAGCCTTTTGTTCATTTACAGCGACAAGTTGCACCCTTCCACCAAAAGGGCGGGTATCTGGGGCCCAGCTCCCCCTCTTAGTGACGCCACTACTGCTGCCAAACTAGTTCCAGTCGCACCAGCCTCGCTTTGAATAATACGATGCCATAGGAGGGCACTTCATCCATTGCTGCAGTACCATATCAAACCGTACTCTTCACTGCGTTAAAGCTGACAGCACCCATGGCCATGCAAGCCATGCTACCATATCGCTTGCAGCAAACGACAAGGTAGAGGAGGCCAACAAAGGCAAGAGACGTCCCAGGCGAAAAAAAAAAATCAATTGGAGGACCATTTGGACCTGCAGAAAACACAATTGGTTCAATTGTAACCATTTGGGAATGCAAATGGTTCCCTTTGACCCACTTGTTTTGGGCAGGTCCAATTGAGCCTCCAACCCCCGTCGTCTGCTGCTACCGTTATTCCTTCTTTCTGGACAGATGTGCTCTGTGTTGTTGAATCAGCCGGAAGTTTGTGACGGCTGCTTTAGTCGCCGCTGGCAAATCCACCTGACTGATGACGTCGCCTAAGTAAAAGATTTTATAAATTCTTAAATACAGCATTCTACCACCACTATAATTCCAGAATTCACATTGTTTGTCCTAATATGTGTCGTCCCTTCCACCCACTTTTGTATTTTTTAAAATTTCGCTTCCAAAAGCGTTTTTCACGACCACCACTTTTCCTGCTCTCGTCTGTACCTTGTACAGTACATAGAACCCCGATTATACGACTTTCGCGGAACCTTGAAAAAGTGTCGTGAAATGCGGGCGTTAAAATCCAAACAGCAACATTTACGCCTAAAATATAATTTCGCATGACGGATTTGCAAGGAACTTCAATGTAAACTGCAAATTAACGCGCGCTTTTCGGGGTTCGAAAACCCAAATCACTAAAAAAGTAAATGCACAAATAATAATGCAGTGCAGGTGCCAACACGCTGTAATAAAACAAATCTTGTACCTCAGTTCACTGCCGGGATTCCCGTCAGCCAGTGAACCACATGTGGGACACAATCACGAGAAATACATGTGGAAGGCGAAGCTTGTCAGCGTAACCTCGTTGGCGATTCACTGCTGAGTTGGAGAAATGAACACCTGCGCACTGCCCCTGAGACCACTGCGCAACAGGAGTAGACGCCAGCGAGGGGCGGGAGGGAACAGAAACTAAAGATGAGACGAAGGAAGCTGTGCCAGAGAACCGATTGAGCATGCTCAAGGTCCGTGAAACAGTCCCGCGGCACTTTCATTTCGTCCACCGGCCGGTCGAGCATTTCGCGTAAGTGGTTCGTCGAATAACGTACGCGCCGATTAGGCATGAAACTGCGTCGGATAGCAGAGGTTTTAGTGCATTGTTTGTACGGTGCCTTCACCGGGACTCAACTAACCCGTTGGAAAACCTGGGTAGTCATAACACCCGGGGACGTATAATCAAGGTTCCGCTGCATTTGCTTTTCATGCTTGTCTGATTGCACCCTTTGGCGTCTGTCCCTCAATGTTCAAAACATGTTACGTTGTGTGCGTACCCAGTTATGTTGAGTTTTTTTATCAGACCATTAAATTTTGTATGTCCGTACGAGACTCGTCATTGTCATCATATTCGCCCTTGATGCCACACGCAAGAGGAGAGGGAGTTCTTTCACCAGTGCACAGGTCGCCTGCACTCTATTCTTCTGACGAAGCATCTCTCTCAACTCCCCCCCAAACAGCGATGGAGCTCATCTCTCATTCGTGCCACCCGCACGGACCTGCTTTCCGTGTGAACGGCTGGAAATTAGTGCGAGCCACAAACGAGGGAGCACGAAACTTCCTTTACTTCGTCTTGTAATTATCCCGATAGTCATACTCTCACACCGCACAACACAGTCTTCTTCCTCGGCGGCTCATCATCATCTTAAATTGTGGCTGGGGTTGTTCAGGCTGCTCGCAGAATAAACAGGCCTGCTGGTACTGAACTGCCTGTTCCCTTACAAGCAATGCAACCACCATTACCACTGGTTTGCAGCCACGGCTTCTTCATCTCTGTACACACCACTTACTCACCTTCCTCTTCGAAGGATCTGTAACAATCTGCTGCACCCGCAAGTATACAGTACTTGGCAGAGACGAGAATAAAGCGCTCTTTCCATGTGCCTCATGCCATGCACCTGACATCAAGTATTCCTTCCAACAGGCCTATCAACATCAATAACCACTCTCGGTCGCCATCCTGCTGCCTGCCGGCTTGGCCCTCGAATAAAGCGGGTTTAGCGCAGCAGTCTGCTGTCTCCAACCATCGCCTTACAAGACATCCGGCTACTGCGACCCCCGACCTCATCCACCGGACATTCCTAGAAGGAAAAGACGACGCTGCGCTCTGCAACTCTCCTGTACTGCACCCCCTCCCTCATACAATCCTGCAGGGATATCCTCCACCACCCCTATACACCTTCACCTTCTCTCTGCTTTCTCAATTTCCACAGAAGGCCACATGCATACGGAACCAACTGCAAACCCACTCCTACTACCATGACTCTCATTTTCATTGAATCTCAGACCACCCACCCTACGACTGCCCACTGCCCCAGCAAACCTAATACCACACCCCACTTTGTATTTCTTTGACTTGCCAACCTATCTGCTTTTCCGTTCTCTCTCGGGCAGTGGGAGAGCTTGCTGCACAGCAGCGAGCTCAAAGACCAGCAACTCCTGACCCCTTGGGCCAGGACGGCTGCGAAGGCCTGCAGCCTACCAGACTAGGATGGCCACCTACCGCTCAGTTTTGAATAAACATTTTCACCACCACCACTACAGGGTGAGGCGGTTTTTGTGCGTCTATCCATGATGTCCAGCTGATTCAAGGATGCTCACTCTCCTCCATGTCCCCCAGGACAATAAGGCCATGCAATGCTTGACGGAAGACAACAGGTTTCAGAAGGAAAAGAGGGACGTGCTATGGTGCAGGCGTGGTGGTTTCTATTCTGCACCTCACTAGCATGTAAAAAGCATAACGAGGAGCAGGATCTTCACACCCCCTCCTCATCCAAGCTGGAGACACATGTGAAGAGGTTCAGTCACTCTTTAAACCCCCGAGTACCCACTAATGCTGCCCGCATTTTACGACACTCATTCCCAGTCTCGAAAAAGTCATATAATTCTAGGTTCTACTGTATAGGCCGTGATGCTATACTTAGAGTTCTCTATGTGGACCAGCCATGAAGGATGTTTCTTATCCAAATGTCACTGCTGCCAAGGAAGTGATAGACGACTTTATCATGCAGGATATGTTTGGAAACTTGCAAGGGGACCCTGAAGGAGTCCCTGATGCTGAGGGAAAAGCCCCAAGCAACCTCAAAGAGCTTGCTACGCGAGATTGACTGTTCCTCAAGATGCCATGCCATTCCTACGGGCCTAGGAATACAGAGCGAGGCCATCTCCAACAACAAAACAGATGCAAAATAAAGATTGCTTTCAGTTAAAATTACAAATCATTTGAATGAGTCCTTACGACTGGCACGTACATTGGTTATGTTGTGCAGAATTTTGATGCAACAAAATGTCAATACAACCAAGTAAAGCGTCGTTTTTTTACGACTTTGTTACATCAAAGTTTAACTTTCCAACGAGTCACCGCTGTTCACACTTACGCCTTCACCCCGCACACTCACACCTACATTCCCCTTCAAAAACCAGAGACGACACAACAGTAATGATGCCAACTCTCTTCATTTAATGCAAACAAGCACAAAATTTTTTTATCTCTTCTTTTCAACGTTCTACTAGAAGTCTCTCTCCACCTGGCCGCAGTGCTACTAGACAGCTTGCAACAACAAAAAAAAAAAGAAAACAAAGAGGAAGGAAGAAAATCCTACGCGCCATCCCCCGCAATCGAGCGGGCAAACATCGCCTGTACATATGTATAGTGCGGTGAGAGAGAGAGAGAGAGAGAGATAAAGAAGGGAAAAAGAGAAGCCGCTTCGTCGAGTCAGGGGAATAAGAATAATGGGAGTGTCGCCGTTGCCATCAGAGGTTGTCCTTGTGCCACACCCAGCGTCTCGACGTGTGGTCGAAGGCGTGGGTCGTCCACTGCTGCTGCAGCAGCTGGTACCGCTCCACGCTCAGGTACAGGGGTTTTCCTCGTCTGCATGGACACACACACACACACACAGCCAATGTAACTCCCTGCGTGCTTTTGCTGAGAGTGCATTTGCTACAACCGAAAAAACACTCGATGTGGCCAAACTCGTGACTAAACTGCACATTTGGCAGACAGGTAAGAGAAAGAGATGACAGAGCACTTGTCAATGTTGCTAATCATCGACAGAAGTCAGCCATGCACCCGCTTTCTTTCTTTCTTCTTTTTTTTTTTTTCAGTCTTTGGTGCACACGCAACAAGCAACAGAATGGGCCCCTCCAACCTTTCAGCCCAGTGCAATCTGTAGGCAGTTCGTCGAGCAGGTCAGACAACAGACTCACAATGGAATGACCTGAGTACGAAAGTGATTAGTCTCTGTCAAGTGAAAGTTCTCCAGTTGATATTGTGGCCACGCTGGGCCAACAGTGTTGAACTTCTTAGGCACTGCAGATGGCACGATGCGGCCAACAGAACTCGTAGCAAACGAAACGAAAACCTCTGGTTGTATTCAATAAAGCTGCGCTCTCGGCACTGCCTCACTCAACACTGTTCTGCATGCTGGCGAATTACAGTACAGTCAAATCCCGATACAACGAAACTGACGGGACATTTTGCTGAAGTGGAAATACGCTGTGGTGGAATCTGCCCCAACACACCACAAAAGGGCAAGAAATATATCCCTGTACATCATGCACATCACTGGCCACATAATGCAATCTTCAGAAGAAGGAGCACAGTGTTTTTTTGGGTAACAAATGTACCAGTGGTTATCAAACTCTTTTTTAGCTGCACGTAAAGAGTGCAGGAAGAAATGGAGTCACAAAACATTGTGCAGCAAGGCACATCTACCTAGCTGGTTATTTGCACATAGCAGCTAGGTCGTCAGAAGCCCCCCACTTGCTTGCGGCTGAAGCAGCACCCATTATCTTATCCTCCGACAGGGCACCGCAACATCTGACCTTGGCAGGCAAGCGCACGCTTGCCTTTATCGCAAGCACGTGCTCGCGATAGAGGTAGGATAATGCGGGTTCAAGACTAAACAGGAAAGCATTATTTTTGATTGTGACTTTGAGGAACGGTAGAAGGAAAACTGCACTGACAGTGGCTCACTATGCATACACCACAGCACAGCAACACTCAATTGTGTGGTTTCAACTGGATATGGATTGGCTGTAGCTCTGGCTATGCAAACTGTGCCTGCGCCTTGAATAATGATGGCCGCCCACATTACTATCACCAGCAAACAATGGCACCCATCTATGAGTTTTGTTTTTGTTTATGGGTAGTGGTGTATGCACACTGCGCACATTTTGGGTGAAAATAGGCGCCCCCAATGTATAAAAAGTTACAGATGGCTGGCATTACACCTATATTATTGTAAAATAAGTGTTCAAACTCATCCCCACTGAGTGACGATTTTGTTGAAGCGAGAACCAACGAGACAAATGGTTTGTAGTGGCACATTGACTTTTGTGGCTAGCTGACGGGGAATTAGAAATATTTCGTTGAAGCGGAGTTTGTTGTAGCAGGGTTTGACTGTATTACTGCAACACAGAATTCAATGGCTAAAGTAAATGAATTTCACGATTTCCGATACCTGTTAACAAAAACTAAATAAACTGCGCATAAGTCTGTCCCTACCACACATTAGGTTTCCAATGTAAATCACGATATTTGGCTCAAGGGTTTGCAGTGTTGAAGTTTGGCTACATACACCCTCTCACCCAACTTCAAATTCGAGTGTATGACCTTGTACCCTCTCCACCCCTGAAGAACGAAGAAAAGAAAACAAGCAAACCAAGCAGTTCGTCACGACAGTGTTACGGCAGCTCAAACTCGGCCTCAGCGATTCCGGGGCCTCTCAATCGTCAATCGCGGTGGTCCCCAGTCCCCTCTCACTTGAGGTCCCTGTCCTCTTCACCGAAGCTGTCGAGGTAGACGGAGCCCCAGAGGCAGGCCCGCTTGCCCCGGATCACTATGACCGTCGACGAGTTCACCGCCAGGAACATGGCCGTGCCCGCTCCGCAGTTGATTGAGTGCTGCATGGGGCCAGGCAGAGGGGGGAAAAGGAGAGAAGGGAGAGAGTCTTCTTTTTGCTTCGCTAATACAGTTGAACCTCGATATAACGAACCTCGATTTAACGAAATTCGCGATATAACGAATTTTTTCCAGTTTTCTACCAAAATTTTGCTAAATCCATGTATTTTTATCTCGATTTTACGAAGTAATTTTGTGCGGCGCTTTCGATTTAACGAAGTCACGGCGAGAAAGGAAGAACGAAATTCCGGTCGAGGCACATTTATTTTGCCTCTCAGAGCCTACATTGAAAACATTAAGTACTCACATTTACTGATAAAAGGCTAAAATGAAAGAAAAGCGGTGAATTATGCGGTTGACAACAATTAAAAGCGATAAAAGCTGCTGCTCAAAAACCGCTAGCGGTCATGGACGGTTTAATAGTGCCGCCACCATTTTGACGTCTCCATCGTTGCCTACGCCAGCGCCCTCTATGCTTAGGCTGCCGAAGCCTACTTCAAGTGTTTTTTTTTTTTTTTTTCTACGCGTCTTGCTCACGGTGCTGCTGCTCTAGGTTGTGCTCGCTGATAACCACATTAATATTTTGTTCGTCCATCATAGATGAGTCTTATAAGCAGCATGAGCACTCCAAGGGAAAGAAAAGTGTTCCGAACAAGAGCCTGTAGAAGTGTCAGTGAAACCGACGGTAGACCGACGGCCACCGAAGTGATGGATGCCATCGACGTTCTGGGAGGCACGCAGGCGCACGCGAATGTTTAAGAGCAAGCCTTTTTAGCGCTGTCAGCATACGAGCGTCACGTAAAGCCCACCCTGGTCAAGAAACGCCAAGCACTGCTTACGGACTTCTTCACTACGGCTTGAACATCGAGTGCTGGTGGCAATAAATTGCTCTCCGAACGTGGTCAAAACGTGTTCATTAGACAGCTGCGATGCGGCGAAATCGGTTTCTTTAGGGCTCAGCGGGCATACAAGTAATTGCTTAATCAAATTTGGCCAGAAGATATTTAATGTAAGCTTTCCACTCTAGCGGGAGCACGTAAGCGCTGCTCCACAAAGTGAAGCGGTCCGTGTGTACTCCGCTCAATTCTCAATCATGGCTTTATCTCGAGTGTCGTGGTTGCATCACGCGCCCATACTGCAGAGCCTTTGTGCATGAAAAAAGTCTTTAGAAAGCTTTATAGCACCCTTCCGCTGTTGGCCCGCCGCACCCCTCAACGCCGCGGCTAAGCCTACTACTGAACGGACGAAAAGAGGCGTAACTTTGAACCAGCACCTCGCCGGGGTGAAGTTCACGGGGCACGGACGCGGGTTCAATGGACTAACAGCGGCGTTTAGTAGTGACCGAAATGAAAAAAAGAAAAAGTGAAAACCTAGTCCGCTATCATATTTAATGAGGCGTTGCGGAAAAAGCGCCGGTTTTACGACGACACGAACTACGGTCGGCTATCCGAATTCCATTGCCTAAGTGTTGAGGCTCTTAATTCACACAATTTTCGCGGCCAGTTTTAGCACAAATTTCGCTTTAAGTGGAGAGGTAACTACATAGCAGTTGTTTCTGAGCGATGGGCAAGGTTTTGAAACCTCAATAACTGGTTAAATTAACTGTAAAATCGAAACCTCGATTTTACGAAATTCTCGATTTAACGAAATTTTCGCCCGCAAGTACGACTTCGTTATATCGAGGTTTAACTGTATACATTAAACATGCAATTCAAGTACCCCTCCAATATACGCCTCCATCAGAAGACTGCAGATATGTGAGAGAGCACTACAGTCAAGAACACGTGCCATTCGAAGGTACTTTTGATGATTGGCATAAGAGTGAGACGAACTTTACGACGTCACCTTTGAGGGTGGAACAGCAGTGGGTACCGTAGTGGTTCTGATGCTGGTCGGATGCTGTGGTATACTACGAGTTCCCACCAATACGTGACAGCAACTACCGGCATCGGAACCGTTATGGTGCCCACGGCTGTCCTGCCATTACTGCTGGAAGTGACTGGCTGAGCCAATTTTTGTCCAGTTCAAATGACCACACACAAAGGGTTTCCACCAAGATGACATTTCTGGATTTTCCCTGAGTGGATCTGTAGATTTCCCCGAGTGAAAGGACTTAGTGTTACATGAAGAGGGGCTGACACAATGCCACCTGACGCTTTCTCGTGCAAGTAAGTAAAGGGCAAAAATGACTTGTTGGTACACGTGAACGAATACCCTAATTTTGTGTGCACATACAATTTGAATGTTAACTAGTTTTCTTTATTTCATTCCAGCGGGGAACAGAAAGAAGAGGAATAGCTTCGGGGGTAAAAAACAAGTCAAGAACAAAAAAACCCCACAGACACTGTTCAACCCACTGAAAATCGCGTTGGATATTTACAAACAGGAGTTATAAAAAAAAGAAAAAAGCTGCAAACTGAACCAAACACATTCAGATGTAAAGTGATTTGATCCACTGATTCTAACCTCGTTGGTTATGGGGCTATGCTGTTATGAGCGAGTTTCTTTCCCCGAAAGCAGCTGCAAAATCTAGTTAGGCTCCTTGCACATTACTGAAACATGTCAGTTACTTTGTAGAACTAGGGGAGCCAAGCAATGTGAAAGGCTTTTCTTTTCTCTTTGTGGCTAAACAAATTAGACAAAGCAATATCGAAGTTTCAGCATCACTATGTTGAAATAAAGGCTGATCAGAGAGTATGTGGTTGCTAAAAAAAAAAAAGAGAGAAAACAGCTCAGAGAAGGCATAATGCAATGGGCCTTTTCCACGAAATAAGAAGTGCCTGTGAAGGTGAGCGGATGCAGTTGTAAGCCTCCTGTTACACTGTCCAATCTTTCTAATCATGCAGGCCAGACTCATCGATCCTCGTAATCAAACATGCTTCCTGATTGGTTTGATTGTGCCTTTCTTTAAGATGTTGTGCTGTAGGACCATGATGTCCTTCATCAACCCTTCTAAGTTTTCGTAAAAAAAGAAAAAAAAAATCAAATTATAGGCATTAGCGCGACAAAGCTTCACCTGAGCTACAAGGCCACAGCAGAGCTCCAGGACTGGTTTTGACCCCCCTGGGATACTCAATGTGTGTGCAAGCCTAAACACAGCGGCACTTTTGCTTTTCGTCTCCACCTGAAAAAGCAGCCACCACAGCTGGGAAACCAAGTTTTTGTCTCCAGCTGTGTGCGTATCAACCGCGGATGGTGAAAAAGTTTCAAGTACCGCAAAAACGCGACATCCTGACATCGTCGCTCCGTCTCTCTAGAACCGAGCACCTCCCCGGTTCCTCTGCTAAAGACAAGAGAAGGGGAAAAGAAGGAAGGCAGCCCTCACGTGCACGGCCTCGAAGTGTGCCTGCTGGCGGCAGCAGCTCTCGCGCAGGCAGACCAGGGTGCCGCAGGCCAGGCAGACGGAGGGGTCCTTGGGCACGCTGTGGCAGCCGCTGCACGCCCGGCTGTGGTAGTACTGGAACAGCTCGTCGTAGCGCTCCGGCAGGGCCAGCAGGCGCGCGGGGAGCCACGCCCACCGAACCTGCGACACCAGGCCCTGGTGGGAAGGAAGAGGGGTTGCTCTTATTAAGGGCCTGGTCAGCTAGCTGAGCTGCTACCGTAGAAGAACGGTGTGTAGCATGCATAGGGCCCCTCACTTTTTGCGGTGAAACATTTCAAATTCTGCGATTCTAGATAGGGGAATCTGCAAAATTCCGCAACAACATTGGAACGGCACAAGGTACAAGTAACAGTTCATTTATTAGACACTTCAGACTCCTAACATGCTAGATTTTATTTACAACTGAAGGAAGCTGTTGTGGCTGAGCATCTGATGATGCTTTGTGCTTTCTTCACCAAAAGAATGGTGCTTGTGAGGCACGATGTCACCATAGCGACTGAACAACTTTTCTGCGTCAACAGAGTTGATTGGCACAAACAGGTATTTAAGGGCAATGGAAGAAAGTGTTGGAGTCAGGTGTTCCATCCCAGCCCAGAAAGCCAGGACATCAAAATCTTCACCTGGCTTTTCTTGTTTAGAAAGAAATTGTGCCAAATCCCTGTCACTAGACTTGAGGTCTTGGGCAGACTTCAGGTACACTTGCCATTCAGCAGCTAGGGCTATAAATCCAGGAACGGCCCCAAACTCTGATCTCTTCTCTGAGAGACACCCAACTTGCTGGGGATCCAAGCACCTCACACTCTTGAAGAACTTCCAAGTGTCAGAGTTCTCCAAGTATACTAGCGCCTTGGTAGCCGCTTTACTCATTGCACCCTTCATTTGTTTGCAATCTGACGGGCCCTGTCGTGTGCAATGTTCTCTTTCTGTGGCTATGGCTACGCCCCTTGATTCGGGTGGAGGCTGCACCACCTAGCCACTTTTATTATTTGACAAGGTAGGAATACGCAGATGCTAATTTAAATGTTCAACAGTAAAAACGTTGCAGACAATTAATAGAAACCATTTTGCTATTGCTAATAGAAAATACCGCTTTTCCGCCACATTTCACCGAATATATCGTTTTGGGGACATAGCGCCACACTTTTAACGTTTTTTTTTTTGGAATTCCGCGAAAACACTTCAATTCCGCGATTTTTCGCGGAATTGCGGAATCGCAGAAAGCTAGGGGCTCTAAGCATGCAATGCGGATTTGCCATTTCGTCTTGCTTTTGTTGCTGGCCGTAAAATATGCAACGCCATAAAAAAAGGTCATAGTTACTCCCACTGTTTACTGCGCATGTGAGCACGCGCTTTACGAAGAGCGCCCCGTGTCATCCAGGCGTGTGCGTGGGACTTGCAAAAAACACACAAAAAAACAGGTCGCGTGCGTCCGCAGCTCAAGGGGGCAGCACAAGACAGTTCACGCTATAGACTAGAAGTTCAGAAAGCCGGTTGCCGCCGGTTCTAGTGCATGCCCACGCGTTCCACTTTGGGAGCAATGTGAAAGCCTGCCGCCATAATGATTCAGGCCCGCCAGTCATGCATGAGGAAGACGACGAATTAGATGGAAATGATGACGACTACTACTACCACAGTGAAACACGTAAATAAACAATTTCAAACCTAATGCAATGCGTGGTCGTGTGTCCTTCAGTGCTTACATAGAAAAAAATCCCCCGGCTTCACTGTGGTTCAAGCCTTGTGCAATTTAGTTCTAGTTAAAGCTTCACCAATTTTTCTCCCCCCCCCCCCCCCCTTTCTGCCTTGCATGACCCCTAAAGGATTACCAGAGGGCAGGCTTTTTGGCAGCAGAGTCTTTCCTGACAATAGATGCCGCGTGTGGAAAACTGAGCGGTTGGCAAGTGGTGACTTTTCCTCAGTTGTTCGAGGTTGTTCTATACAAGGACTAAAAGGCCAATCAGTTAGCTGAAAGAATTTCAAGAGCATGCGATATAATAAAAAAATGGCGGGTTCAACAGTTAACAGTGTCCCTACCTTGCACTCAGAAAGGTCCCCTAGCCTCCTGCCTGGCAGAAAGACAGCCAGCCTGTCAGTCCGCACTTGACCAAGTTCCCAGTGGCCTCCGTTTTTATTTTCTATCCTTTTACCCTAAAACTTGTCACCCTGGTAGGCCACCACATGAAGTGTTGGCCTACCAGGGTGAAGTGTTGGGCTCAGGGTTTGCGGCATTGACACTCACTCTCAACAGATTGCATAATGTGCCTTGTGTGGATCGATTCAATATGCAAACCTTTCAAATGTTTGCACACCGTTACAAGTTAACATGCTTCTGAGTTTGCGAGTGCAATGAAACTAGTCAAAGTTATTGTTTTATCACAGCACACATAGATGTCTCCAGAAATTCACACTACTGCTTGTTTTACAGCTGTTTTTTCCTGTGGCTCTTCCCGCACCAAATGATTATGGAAGTGGCAGCCTCACATGATTTGCTACACAACTGTGACTGCCAATAAGGTATGACAGAGAATGAAATGAAACTTGGCTCGATCACAGAGTTGTCTTTGCGGTAAAATATGGTATTTGTTTTAAGATTTTTATGCATAGGCTAATTCATATTTGTTTTAAGAAATATGAATCAGCCCGTGCGTAAAAATCGTTTTCCTAGATCACAATATTGATGTAAGAGGACTCTGACTAATAACATCCATCACAGCTCCAGAATGCCTTTGTTAGCACCAAAATTTACCCAAATTGGATGCAATTCACTTTTGCCAGCAAACTCTTTGAACTCGTATCATCCAGAGCTCCGTATCGGCCATGATTGTGTCATTGGCATTCCAGTATATTGCTACAGAGCAAGCAGAAATTGATAGTTCCACCGCACTTGCCGATTGTGTTCTTTCACCTGCGTTTGTTGTAACACCTTTGTAATGCCACAATTAGCTCCATCCGTCAAACACTGTGGTTGCCACAAATGCCCCATCAATGTGCAGTAGAGTGGATGTAGTGTGTCTTACACAACCAATCATTTCTGTGGTTTTTAATGAAGCTACAGGACTTGAAATAGAACCGATGAGCAAGATTTTCGATTTAAAATCATTATTGAACTTCGCACTGCAATCAGCAGCACCATTAGCCCTAAATTCCCCTTCAGCTTACAGTGTCCCAATCAGCCATGCCCAGCATACCATAAATATTCAATTACATGTGGCACAGCGCCATAGTTCCTTTTCCGTGGCTCTGATATGCGGCTTGTTTTCCCGTCGTAAGCAAGTTTCGAGTACTCTTTCTGCTATCCTCGCACCTCCAGTGCTGCCTTTGTACCCTACCCTGTTGTGCACAACAAAGGCAAAGGGAACAGAAGAGAGGGTTTCCCAAAAGAAGACTGGGAGCTTCTCAAACAAGAGGCAGCATGTGGGTCGAGCCCAGTGGACCCACCCTGGCGGCGACGGAGGCCAGCCCGACGAACTGGCCGAACTCTTGGCACCAGGTGCGCAGCAGCAACCGGGGCTCCTCCGTCACCCAGGAGACGCAGGCCGTGGCCGACGGAGGGGCCGACTGGGCGGGGCCCCCCTCCAGTGGGGAGCAGCCGCCCGTGGCCACGAGGCCCAGGAAGTGGCACAGGGCGCCCATCTCCAGGCTGGGATCCTGACGGGGGGCAGTCACCACCAATTTCAACGAGTGCTCAGCTGCGGGCCAGTTCACGGTGTTTTGACATTCTTCATGCACAGTGCGCAGGAACAACAGGGTTCAGAAGAAGAGACGCTGACACGGTGCTAACTCACAATTGGAAGTTTTTTTCAAAAAGGGGGAACACATATACCATCAGAAGTTTCTAACCTTTTCTCGTTGATGGCCACTGGCGCATGCTGTTAAGTGGGTGCGGCAATACTGCCTCACACTGGCGGCTGATGCCACTACGGAAAATCGCTACACCTTCTAGTAATTTGGAGGGAGTTTTATAGGGACACTGAAGTTATTTGTAAACATTGCGGGATTACTAGCTCAAATTCTAGTACGGAGTCTCTAGGCCGTGTTTCAACCACTCCCGCTGCGTTTACGCAACTTTATTCAGTAGAAAAATCAATTCGAAAATGCTGTCCTCCTCTCTGCATCCTCCTTGCCGATTTCCTGTAACGTTTTGTATGACGTCAAAACAAGATGGCTTGGCTTGACTGCCCTACTGCATTGCTTGCCGACCTGCCGACAGAATCAGTAGGCCCAGCGTTTAGTCGGCCGGCCACCGGCGGGTCCTCGCAATTCATTCGCTCAGTTGAAACTAAGCCACGGCACGTTTGTGCCAGGAAGAATGTGTCTTTAGTTTCTTAGTTCGTAGACTGTATCAAGCGCTAAGTCACTCCACAAAAGCACACATGCGACGCTTGGCTGACTGGTACGCTAGTAGAAAAATCTAAGGCCAACTGAAGGCGGGAGAAGAGTCAGCGAAGTTTAAATCAACCAAAATTTTTATCATACAGCGTAAAACCAACATGCGAAAAGTACGATTTCCGCTGGGTGAACTAGCACAACGGTCAGCACCATGACCACACATCTGCTACCGCTTTTCCGTCTAAGGAATGTATAGTTGCTAGACATGAGATATTGTGCGAATTCGGGGGACGCTTATTGCATGAGCACTATACAAGAAATAGTCATCTAAGCTGCTTGAAGTGCTAAAACTAACAAAAATGTGTAAACAGGCTACACGATACATACTTTATATTTCTACTGCCCAGGCAGTGCTTGCTTATGGCCGAGTTGTCTGGAGCCTAGGTATTCTGTTTTATAAGTTGCAAGTTCGAATCCCCGTTAGTCCGTGTTTTTTTTTTTTTTAAAGTTGATTTATTTGTTTTTCGGCAATGTTTTCTATACTGAATTTACCATGTTTGTTCTGTCACGTTCATTGCTCCACAGGCGAGTACCCAGACTGCAGTGAGACTAACACTGCCAACTGCGACCTCTCACTGGCGCGGTGTTGACATAATCACCGATGGCTTGTGGGCACAGCGCTGATCCAACCAACTGTTGGCCTGGAGCAAACACACCTCTTACGACACAGGCATGAGTGAGGCAAGCTTCAAAGATAGGCGGAAAGCGCATCGCATTTGAGCATCTGCGATGACGCGGACGGTGTTCATCTACTGCATACCCCTCGGCTAGTGATTGTTACGATTCAAAGCCATGCTGGTAGGTGTATCCTACGCATTTTACAGCTGACAACATGGCAGAAGTGCGGTATGCTGATTACTGAGATATCGAGAATGCCCATCCAACAATAACGTCGGATGCCAAACATGTTGCTTCACAGAACTGAAACCGAAACTCATTTGAATTATAATCTTGGACATCGTCCAATCACGTAGTACTTTGCAATGACGTCACTGCTGTTGGTGCGGCTACCGTAAACCATGCATGGCAGTTTTTCTTCTTTCAGGCTTTACAAAATGAACACTGCCTTATTGCCTGGATAAACGATGAAAAGTGTGTTTTGTTTAAGCGTCTACGCAGTGCAAGCAAAAACAGGAGCGTGAAAAATTCACTTCAGTGTCCCTTTATAAGCTGCACTGGCATGCACACAACCGGATGGAAGAACCAGCAGGTGATTTCCACATGCAGGAAATAAAAAAAATCGAACAGAGAAAGCGTAGGAAGGGAGCGTCTCCTCCCTCTTTGCCTGGGCCTCCCACATCATGGAGAGGGGATTGCAGCAGAGGAAGACTCACTTTTAAACTACTCGGCCATTGGTGATGTGATACAAGCCACGGCACCAGATTTTTTTCCGAAAATCAAAACCATTGACATCCTAACAGTTCGAATGACTCAGCAGCAGTAGCACTCGGCTGCAAATCCCAAGAACTGAAGGACGAAACGTCCTCCAGTAGTGTACCAGATACCTACCCATGCATACAGCCAGAAAGTAAACACGGTACGGCCATTTAGAACCTTTGTGGCACTGTCAAATCCATTTACGGCAATACCAAAAATCGAAGCAAGCAGCATTACTACACTCTATTACATTCACAACTGAGCATTCTGAAGTGCTCGCACATTGATTCCACAAGCCTTTAACTAACACGTGCTTAACCCAGTCCAAACCAAAGGTGTACGGACACACTGACTAAGCACCGTCCACAAAATCATCGCAACACGAGAGGTCAGACAGAAGAGACGTGCTGTCCCGACCGGTACCATTACTGCCAGCTCTGATTGCATACGCGACACATGCAAGAAAGTGAGGGGGCCCCTGCCGCTTCGCGAGCTCGTCGGTCAGTAGCTCCCCGCAGTTACCGTGATGGCGGGCAGCTTCTCCTCAAACAGGTGTGCCTGCAGCAGGGCCGCCAGGCGCACAAAGGGCCCGCACATGGACCCCACCCGCTGCTCCAGCTGCGCCACGCTCCACTCCTGGCTCCGCTTTGAAGAACAGGGGGGGGAAAGGGGAGGGGAGAGAGTGCGACGCTTTAAGTACAGGGGGGGGAAATGACGAGCTTCGTTCGATAGCACACTTTTTTTTTTTTACTTTTCTCTCTCGCTCTTTGCCAAACTGGGCAGAACAGTAGGCATTCATTTCTCAAGACCACCTGAATGCCACTTGTTGACAGGACGGAGGCACGGCGGCCAGATAATGTAATTGTGAACGCATCGCTTCGTGAACGCAATCTGTGAATGTAATCCGTGAATGTACTCCTTGGCATCCGGTCTCTGTCCCTGCCTCTTTCGCACTGCTACTTTTGAAACTGTAAACAGTTTTGAATTTGCTTGGAAATACCGTAAAACACCCTCCTCAGCAGTAAATTTCTGGCATAAGATGCTTACTCTAGTAGTTAATCTTGCAACTACCGTATTTACTCGCGTAATCCTCGCACTCACGTAATCCTCGCACCCCTAATGTGAGCCACCAAAACTTGGATTTTTTGGTTCCTCGCATAATCCTCGCACCCCCAACGTTGTAGCGGCGAAAGTTGCCTGCTCGCGAAACCCGCATGGCACGCGCTCTCCAACGCGCGCCCTCCCCCGCCGCCTCTCCGTTCGGCGGAGAGCGCTGTGTATCCAAGGCCATCCAGGCGCCCTAACAACCCTAGCAGCGTGTTAGGGCGCCTGTTAAACAGGCGCCCTAACACGCTGCTCACACTGTCCTTGAGCCGGTTTCGCGTGCGCGCAACTAGACGGCGTTCGCGCAGCCCGCTGTCGTGTCGTCGTCGTGGTCCCGTCACTCGCGTCAACGGTAGATAGCTCGCTGCCATTTTGAGAACTTTTTGATCTCTTTGTTTTGTGCTTGGTGCCGCTTTCAAATTGAAAGCGATAGAGTACGCGATCGAACGCGGCAACCGCGCCGCAGGCATGCACTTCGGCGTCACCGACTTCAATGTGCGTTACTGCAGGGGTAGGGCACGCACATGACGACTACGAGATAGGGCGCGCGCCAGAAAGCAAAGGCGGCAATTTCATGATCGCTGATCGACGAGAGACTGTTTACGTTGTAAATAATAAAATAAAAAGAAATAGATGCTGTTGGCAACACTGAGCTGACATATACAAAAAACGACCGCTACATTTAGCGGGATTGGCAGGAGGAAGTTTGGCAACACTGTGCACCGGATTTTTTTTTCCCCGCATAATTCTCGCACCCCTAACTTAGCATTGACTTTTCCGAAAAAAAAGTGCGAGGATTATGCGAGTAAATACGGTACACTCCTGGCTGGGCACTCACCGTGCCTGACCCCATTTACCAACAACAGTGCAAGCAGTGCATGCCAAGACCTGCGCGGACTCCCCCCACACGTCGTGCTAGACCCCACAATGTGTGATCCCAGGTAGCCCACAACACACAGAACACGCTCTGTTGCTCCCAGAGTGGTCGGCAGACATAGCGAGGTGCTCACCAGATGGGCATCCATGTCGTCGTCGTCCAGGTAGAGCGCGCTCTGCTCCAGCTGGTCCACCAGCACGCCCAGGATGCAGTCCACAGACTCCAGGGGGGCCTGCACCACCAAGGGATGGGGCACTCTCAGAACGACCCAGCGCTGCACTGAGGTCACACTTTGGGGTGGAAACAGAGGAAGTGCCACAAAAGCAACCGCAAAAGCAAGCAAGGAGGGAGCCACGGTGAGTACAAGGAAGAACTACAGCTCAGCCAAGTGTACCGTCCCATTTCCCGGCTGTTCACTGCACATGTAGGTTAGGGCTTTGTGTTCTTTCTGAAACGCGTTTGTCATGCGATTCTTTCGAAATGCACTCCCATCAGTTCAAGAATGGAAATCGTTTTTTTAATGTTGAGTATGTAGGAAAGCATGGCTTTAATTAGGGATGGGCGAATATTCGGTATTGTCGAATATTCGATCGAATAGCTCTCTATTCGTTATTCGCTTCGATCCGAATGCAGGTATTCGATATTTTCGAATTATTCGATGCTCCCGAATAGGCAGCTAAAAGCCAAGCTTTTCGGTCAAGCTTTCCGAGAGTTACCCCAGGCTTGGCTCAAGACCCACCGACGCGGACATTTCTATTATCAGTGCCAGCACTGCCGAGTCCTTGCCTAGAGGTTGACGAAGCTCTCGGCCGCCAGCACACTTAAGTTAAAAAAAAAAGGCGGCACTGAAACGACACCGCTCCGAACATAGCGGCACCAAGCCAGCAGACTTGTACAGGCCGCCATTTTGAATAGGCTCGCACAGCGCGGCAGTACGCCGCACTAAGCGAGCCTATTCAAAATGGCGGCCAGCCACTTGCGCTTTGCTTGGCTACGGCCGAGGATACTAGTGGCTACAATACTTCTTTTTTTAGCGAAGCTTCTAGGCGGCGCTTAACTCTGCGAGTTTCTAGGCGGCGCTTAAACTGCTGCACCTAGAGCATGTGGCGCAACAGGCCTTTCTTCATGAAAACTTGTGAATACAGCAAAGGAAGCTGTGTGTAAGATTTTGCAATAAATGTTCAACTGGTAATAGTTTTACACAATGCTGTGCCTACGTGAGTTCTAATTATTAGAAAAAAATGTGTACATTAGTCAGGTCACAAGTTGCTCATTTGTCTTTGTGATTTGCAATGTGTACTATTCGAACTATTCGATTCGAAATTATTCGACCAAATAACTATTCGCTTCGAATTCGCTTCGAACCTCAAAATCTATATTCGCCTATCCCTAGCTTTAATGCTTCCAGCCAAAATATGCTACACCAACTGTGCCCTTTTGGGTGCACAGGCTACTTAGCTTCGGTTGGCAAGAATTTTCTTATCTTCGGACGCACCTGTGCTCACCTTGATATCCACTTTTCTTTTTTTTTAGTTCCCTTCTGTGCTGGTGCACCGACCAGTGCTGCATTTCATCCTCACTCTTCTGGCGCAAAGTCGGTTGTGATCCACGCACATTTATGCTGTGTGGGTTTCAGTTTGGGGACCAGCCCAGCAGGAACAGGGACACCGCAAATCCCTAAAAGAAAAAAAAGGAGGAGAGGCCCACCTGTGGTGAGCTGGCATGGCTGCGGTGCTTGAACTGCGTTCGGGCAGCCTGCCCCAGGTTGCAGCTGATGTGCACCAGGGCCTGGACGTAGCTCAGCGTGTACAGGACACGCACCAGGCACGTGAAGTACGCTGCACACCAGGGGGAAGAGGGGGTGACTCCAGGGCTGCACTGGGCTACCAGAAAGGGCAGCTACACCACCGCTAGAGGGCAGCTCGAGGGGAGCGGTGGCACATGTGGAGTTTCGTGGTTTCACAAGGCCATGGATAAGGTAGACTAGCAGACCATTACTACTACAAGGTTTCTCAAAGCCATGGATAAGGTAGACCATTACTTCTTCAAGGTTTCTCAAAGCCATGGATAAGGTAGACTATTACTTCTACAAGGTTTCTCAAAGCCATGGATAAGGTAGACCATTACTTCTACAAGGTTTCTCAAAGCCATGGATAAGGTAGAGCATTACTTCTACAAGGTTTCTCAAAGCCATGGATAAGGTAGACCATTACTTCTACAAGGTTTCTCAAAGCCATGGATAAGGTGGACTAATACCTCTACAGGTGTTTCTTACCAGAGTAGCTGCCAGAAGCTTTTCAGCCTCCCTGCATGTTTCGAACTATCTGAACTTGCCTATCTACACCTGGGCTGTATGCAGCTAAAGCTTACTGACACATTTTTGAGTGGACTGCAAAAAAAAAAAAAAAAAAAAAAAAAAATCCTTCCACAAAAACATACTAGCCACACTGGGACCAAGCTTTTAAGAACTTTTTTTTTGTTTTCCAGCCATTTTTTTTTAGCTTTCCAGCCAGACAGGCCCTCCAAGTACCTCCTGTCGTATTAGTGTGTGGGTCCAAGCACACACACTGCCATCCCCAAATGAACCCAAGGGTGGTGGTGCTCCAACCCAACCCTGCTAGGTCCTCTTGAAACATCCTCTCCTATTGCACGTATGCTCCAGCAGCCCCACACTGTACTACAGTAGAACCTTGTTACAAGACAGTTTTTAATTAAGGTTAGTTGCGCTTCTTGTGATCACAAAGACGGACACAGGAAAAAAAAACGTACACTTTCCTGAGAAGACTGCGCTACTGAACAACAGACTTAATAATACTTGAGCTTTACTGAAGCTTTATTGACTTAAGCTTTACTGAACTTCATTACTGAATTACAAGAGACACTTGGTTACAAGAGACATTTGAATGAAGACAGTTCGGTTGGTTTCCCTATGTTCGCCGTGTTAGCAACACTGCATACAAGAGACCTTAGTTACAAGAGACACGTTTCCCAGGTCCCTTGAGTGTCTCTTGCAACGCTGTTTTACTGCATACACAAAATCGACCGGTGGTGCTCCCAGCCCCCTCGTTACCCTTGTCCAGGTCCAGGGGAAGCGCCAGCAGCAGCTGCAGGAGCACGGCCGACGGGTCACACACCAGCAGCGGCACCTTGCGCTCCATGGGCGTCAAGCTGCAGGGACGGACATGGAAGGCTCACCCCTCGGCACTCGCAACGGCCAACAGGGCAGAGCGGAGAGTGCCCCCGACCTACCTGGAGAGGTTTTCGCTGAGCACCATGCCCGAGAGCTGCGACCAGAAGGGGGCCTGGCGGCGCTCCATGCACATGTCCGTGTGCAGCGACAGCATCCGGAACAGGGCCGCTGAACAGGGACAGAGGGGAAGCGGTTGAGTCTCGCCAAAGGGGCAGGGAAGGATCTTAATGCGCAGGTTTTGTAGTTGTGTCCATCTCTGAAACACAATCACAGTTCTACCCTGGCTGTCCGCTTGTACTTTGTTTTACTTTACTCTTCTGTACTCTAATGTACTTTACTGTACCTTTCCCATATTGTTCTTTAATGGTAGTGGTGGTGATGTTTATTAACAGGTGGATCTAGCACTGCGTGATATGCCGGCAACTGCTCCCCCGATCAATACCTTCTTGCCGCTATGCGCGGGAAATCACCAGGAGACTCTTGTGCTCTACATGTTGCTTGTACTTTATTAACTCAAACGTTAGAATTTCCAGCTTGTTTGATTTTGCTTCTTGATTATGGGGCCTCTGTCAGGTTTTGTAGCCTTTAGTATAACTTCTCCTCCTACTGCCTCCTTGTACTTCTGAGGAAATAAAATCTCTGGCGGAATGGCTTCACAACGTTGGGAAGATGCTACGAATTTATTTAGAGCCAAAGGTTTCCCTACAGTGCCCCTAACAATGCACACACAAGTTCCTTACAACGCAGCTGTTAGGAAGCTGCCCAGCGTAAGTGCTATGGTGTGGCCAAAAACTCGTTACATAATTTTCGCATGTGTGCCTTCACACGGAGAGCAAGAGAATGCCTGTTTGCACTGCCTCTCAACACTGTGCCGTTCACCTACCGTAAAATTCTGGAGAAGTGCCCCCACCCATGCAAGGCCCCCCCCTCCTAAACACACTGCCCATTTCAAATTTCCACATCATTCCAGGAAATGCCCTGGCCAGTCTATAATCCAATCCAATCCAATCCAATCCTGGTTTGCAGCTTGATAGCCCGATCTCTATGCGCCATTTCTTGTTTTTCTTTTGGCGGCAACACACTCGATTTTGTTGATAAGGCATGGGCTGCTGTACACTAAGATACTGTGTCACGGTCTTTCGGGACCTGTGGCATAACCAAAGCACTCGATCACTCGGAGGAAGGTAACCTGCATTGTGTTCTGCAGATGTTGGAGCCAGGGCACCAAGAGACCGAAGCTGATTTTAAGAAAAATGCTGCAAGCTTTCGTTGGCACTGACTCAGAGGAGTCTTTCAATGGTTTTCAGTGCGATGACTAACATTCTTTGGCAAAATGTTAGATGCATTAGCAATCTGCTTTTTTTTTTTTTCCTGGTGGGGGATCTTTGTCGCCGCCATCTTGAATTTTTGTGTCATTCCGGGATACCACCCCCGCCCCACTTTTTAGGTGATCTCAACTTGCTTAGAGGGGGGGGGGGGCAGTTGCTTGGAATTATATGGTACTTTCACAAACCTTCACTATCCTTTAACAAATTTTGTATAATGTTGCATGCCCTTCCCGTAATACTCCCCAGTAAGATTCAAAGTATATGCATAAATAACGAAAGAAAGATTGCGAGATTTGCCCATAGCTACAAAATGAAACTACAGGTCGTGTACGCATGAGGTCGCATCGAGCCAAGCCACAAACTCTGCCCACACAAAGAAAGGGAACCCCTGAACAGCAAGGGAACAAGGCCCATACCCTGAAGAACACCACAAGCATTCTGCCTCTGCATGAACCTCAGCAATGCCTGCCTCTTTCCCAATAAACCAGGCCAACAAACCCACGCAGCCAATCAAACTTCTCATGGGGAGAACACGCATCAGCACTCACAAGGACACAGGTCCACACAGGGCAATATGCTTAAAGGGACACTGAAGTGATTTGTAAACATTGCGGGATTACTAGCGCAAATTGTAGTTCGGAGTCCGTAGGCATTGTTTCGACCACTCTGGCCGCGTTTACGCGAATTTATTTAGTAGAAAAATCAATTCGAAAATGCTGTCCTCCTCTCTTTATGCTCGCCCATTTTCTGTGGCGTTTTCGTGTGACGTCAGCAGGAGATGAGCTGGAAAATGGCTGCGCTACTGCACGGTTCGCCGACCAGCCGACCTACCGATCGAGTCAGTCGGCCCAGCGTTTCGTCCGCCGGCCGCCGGCGGGTCGTCGCTATTCGCTCGCTCAATTGAAACTAAGCCACAACACCTTTGTGAATGAAAGAATGTGCCTTTCCTTACTTTGTTAGTTTGTACACTGTGTCAAACTCAGAGTCCGGGTCGCTCCACACAAGCGCTGCACAAGTGCACATGCGACGCTTCGCTGACTTTACGCTAGTAGGAAAATCTAAGGCCAATTGAAGGCGGGAGAAGAGTCAGCGAAGTCAATATAGGTACTAAGAAAATAAAATCACCTGAAACTTTTACCGTACAGCGCAAAACTAGGGAGCAGGAAGCACTTTTGCGCTGGGTAAACAAGCACAGCGGTCAGCAGCACGACCGCACATCTGCGAACACTTTTCCGTCAAAGAAATGCAATTGCTAGACGTGAGATATTGTGGAAGTTTGGGGGACACTTACTGCAGGAGTGATATACAACAAATAGTCACATAAAGTACTTAAAATGCTTAAAATAAATAAAAGTGTAAACTGGTCATACATTATAAACCTTATATATCCAAACCGGCCAGCGCCGGCTCGTGGCCTAGCGGTCTGAGGCGCTGGAATTTGTTTTGAAAGTCGCAAGTTCGAATCCCCGAGGGTACATGTATTTTTTTTTTGTAAGTTGATTTTTTCGTATGCGGCCGATGTTTTCTGAACTGAGTTCACCATTTTTGGGCCGTAACGTTCACTGCTCCACGAGCGAGATCACAGAACGCGCGCGCATACTGACAATGACGCGCTAGCGAGTTCTCGTTGGCGTGCTGTTGCCACAAGCACCGACTGCTTGCGGGCAGTGGGCCCAGGCCTGAATCAGCACACCCTTGGCCTGGTGCGAACTAGCTTTTTACGAACAGACATGAGTGAGGCAAGCTCTGAATATGCGGGAAAAGCGCATGGCATTTGAGAGTCTGCGGTGACGCGGAGGGCGTTCATCCACTGCGTAGGCCTCGTCTAGTGATTTCTACGATTCCAAGCCGCCCTGGGAGGTTTATCTTAGACATTTGACAGCCGACAACATGGCAGAAGCGCGGTACGGCGATAATTGAGAAATCGAGAATGCCCATCCAACAACGCCATCAGATGTCAAGCATGTTGTTTTACAGAACCGAAACCGAAACCGAAACTTTTGATTGCTAACCTTGGGCATCGTCCAATCACGGTGCCCCCCCTCCTGACGTCACAGCCTTTAGTTGGTGCGGCCGCCGCAAACCGCGCATAGTAGTTTTTCTTCTTTCGCGCTTTGTAAAATAATTACCGATTTGTCAACCGGATAAACGATGAATAGTGTGTTAATTTGAGCCAGTCTACACAGTGCAAGCAAAAACGGGAGCTTGACAAATTCACTTCAGTGTCCCTTTAACCCTTTGAGGGTTTTTGCAGTACGTGTACTGCGGCGGTTTTCTGTCCCGCAAGGTCTTTGCCGTACGGGTATGATTTCGAGCATCCGTTTGAAATTTCGCGCCATATTAACGATGCATGCTCCCTGGGAGGTGCTGCCACCTCCTGGGACTTACAAGAAGTGTTTGAAATTTGATTGTGCTACCTCCTTGCGGTGAAAAACAGAACTCTCTGGCTTCGGTGCGTTACGGCGTCTGTACGTGTCAACGCGTTTCGTGGTTTCAGTTTCGCCACGATCGCATCGGAGGCGCGCAAAACTTGATCGGCGCTCGCTATCAGGGGCAGCGGAAGTTGATTTCAATCTATATTGGCGCTGCTCTTATCGTTTATTACCCACGCTCACTAGGTATTCTTGCCCTCCTTGCTTGGAACTGAAGTAACCTAATCGGAGGCTCCGTTGCGGGGGCGGCGGAAGTTGATTTCTATCTATATTGGCGCTGCTATTAGCTTGTTTATCACCGGCGCGCATGAGTTATTCTCGCTCTCCTCGTTTACTGGGTTGCCTTTGAGTTCTTCAGATGCACGGCAAAGTGGCGATATGGCCCAACGAACTGCCCGCTCTGATGACACCGACCACGATGACTCTTCTGACTCTGAGTTTGCTCCTTTCACCGAGTCTGAATCGGGAGACAGTCTTCTTCGGAAAAAGACAGCTCATTTTCAGACATGCGCTTTATGCATGCAGACTGCAATAAGGCACTGTGCGTAGACCCGTGTTTCAAGGAGTACCACACTCTGAAATACTATTGAACATTTTTCAGTTCTAAGTGATGCTGACCCCAAAATACTGTTCCTGATAATTTTTTACCATTTAATCCTGACTTTAGACATTTTGTACATTCCAAATCCGCAATAAACTAATTTGACCACCAGGGAAAGTTTTTAAAAAAAAATTCGACCCTCAAAGGGTTAAAGATCTGCCCAAGAAAGTTTGCTCTAGAAAATTCATCTAATGTTGTCTGCACACAAACAAAAGCCCACGCAGAGATTCCACCGGGATGTTCAAAAAGCGGCAGCAACCCACTGTCCATGTAGGAGAGGAGGAGGAGAAGCGCGGAACTCACAGAAACAGGACTTCTTCCCTGGATGTGGCTCACAGAGGTTTCCCCTTCTAAGCACTACCTCTGCTTCCAAGTTGGTCCTGGCACGTTCAAGGGCGAAAGGATGAGGAAAAACAAACAAACAAACAAAAAAACATTACAGGGGTGCTAAATTTCGCCACTTTTTGCACTCATGTGCAAAGCACCATCTATAACACAACCCCGCATTGCAGGGCAAATGACCAGGACACCTCGCCAACCCTTCAAACAGTTGCGATCAGGATTAACACTAGCATGTCCCAGTTTTTACACCATGCAGGCATTCATGCCTCGTTTTACGTCCACCGCTGCCAAAAATGTCAACCACATGAGTACACTACGTCTTGCAAACTGCAAAAATGGTCCGATGCAGAGCTGTCAGGGCTTGAATTTGAGACCTTTCATGTGCAAAGCAGTTGCTGTACCGGTGCACTGCACTCCTCCACAAAACAATGCAAAAAAGAAAAGCGTTTCACCATTGGGGGATAACACTACTTTGCGTGCTCTAGGAAAGAACTGCAATACTGCCAAGTTTCACTGCACGAGAGAACCGCTCTGTGTGCTGAAGAGTAATTAAAAAGTCCGTAGTTTAAGGTTTAATACTATTTCAGAAGTTTGAGTGTGTATTGTTACCTACACATGTACGCATACACAGACATCACAAAAAACCTCTGAAGTCACCCAGCCCTTCTTATGAGTTGTGAATGCGAAGGCAATAATGTCCATTTCTAGCGCCGAATGTTAGGCCTAACATCAGGCTGGCACATAGCCACATTCACAGCCAATAGAAATCCAGGAGCCGTTTCACTGCTACACACAGTGCCGATGCCGGCTTTTTTTTTTTTTTTTACTTAATGATCCATCTGATTGCTTTTCCATAAATCACGACTCTTCAATCCGACCTTGCCACACATTTTCGCTACATGAGTAATGCAGAAGAAGGGCTCGCAGTTAAGATTCAACATCTGCAACCCATGCCGTCTCAGTCCACCCGACCCGACTAGAGTAAATGAGAATAGGATCTAGTTCAGTAATCGCTCTCTCTCCAGAGCCTACAGGTAAAAGTCCCTCCCTTCATCCTGACCTTGCAATGGAGCAGAGGAACAGGACGAGGCTGTGCGGATTGGGCAGATGGGAGGTGGTGCGGTACTGGCTGAACGTGGCGTTGGTCAGGTCCTCCATGAAGGGCCGCATCTCCTTGGCCCACGGCTCCTGCTCCAGGGGAAAAGGGCAAGGGGGGTGGGGTGGACACAGAGAGGTGACACCTGTGAAGTAACACCACGCACTCCACCTCTTAAACTTGTCTCGCTAATTAGAACATCCGTGCCAAACTTTGCTGCCTTCAATAAAACATGTTGGACGAGTTGGTACATACATACTTGGAGGCTTAGCGTAAAGGCGATGAGGACGGCGACAGATGAGACAGGCGTGAAAGTTTTGTGGGCTCTACATGGGGAAAGCGAAGAATGCCTGCTAGAACAGACAACCACTTCTTCAAGAATGTTAAAATTACACCCTTTTGTTAAGGTTTACACAGGTTCAAGAACGTGTGTTCCGGGGAGAGTGTGGAGAGCTCTCGCTTCAAGAGAACCCTCCATTATCAACATTGCGAGGTCTCCCCCATCAATTTATTACACAAATGTAAATTTCTTCACTCCTTTAATGGTTCATTGAAGGGTTTCTCCAAGAAACCTGGCCAGGGACGTCAGCTGATGCATGACTTTCAATGCCGCCCCAACACAGCTGACATCTAAGATGGTGGGAAGCAAGCCATCATCAGCCACCAGGCTTCGCAGTCGGCCGACAGGCAGCTTGGCTCGTCTCAGCTCTGCTGACCACCATCATCGTCAGCTGCTCATCAGTCCAAGAACAAGTGCTTGGAGCACGTTTTCAAAAAGGTTGCGCTGTTTTACCAATGTGATGATTGCATTTGAGAGCTGTTTTCGCGGGGGAGGGTTTCACTCTGTGCGCTCACCTGGCCATTATTCATTGCCACACAGTAAGCAATACAGTGGAATCTCGGTGATACGAATTCGGTTGATACGAATTTCGTTGTGATACGAATTTTTAAAATTCCCCGGCGAAAATGCATTGTATGCAATGTAAAAAAATTCGGTTGATCCGTACGCATTTATCACCTGGTGCGGGTGATACGAACACGGGAGCCGCGAGCAGACGACTGCGGCGTGGACGGGACTCGGGAGGCGGGAGTGTTGGTGTGGCCGTGCGGCCTTGGTTGCGCGCGGGCACAAAAGCATGGAGCGTGAACCGCATGGAGCGTTTTCTGCTCGCGAAAACGCGCCGCGCTCGCCACAGGCGCGCTGACCCTGCCGCGTAACCACCTGCACGCGCCGCGGCCGGCGGCGGCAACATGGCGGCGGCTTCGGCCGCGAAGTGGTGTCGGGAGCTCGAGCGACCGCTTCTAAGCGCTCTCTAAAATGCCGCTCAAGGCACGCACGAAGTTGCTTGAGCGGTAAAGGAGCTTATAATGTAGGTGGAAACGGTACTATAAAACATCATCCGCGCCGGTAGTGAAAGCGCCCATTCAATATCTGCTGGGGTGTTAGTCCTAAACATCTCCGGCGGGGCCACCGGGCTGTCCGGAGCGTTTTCAAACTGCCGCCATGAAGAGCGCACCTCGCCATTGGCGCAAGTCGGCAGGCTCCTCCCACTGCCGCGCGCGTCGGGCGTCATTTTCCGAGCGAGGTAGCCTCTGTCGCGGAGGCGAAATCGTCATCGCGGGCGTGAAAATAATGCGCGCGCAACGCCGACGTGCACGAATCGCATGCGGCTCGCGTGCGCACGTCGCGTCGAAGGTGAGCACGCGTTCTTTTGACTCCCGCGTTGACGATTCGGGCCGGCATCCCGGCGCCAGCCTCTGCTGGGGTGGTACCTCTGCCCACGGCCGGGCTAGAGCGGCCGCGTGCGCACGTTGGTATCGACACAGCGCGCGTCGCCGCCCTACCCCGGCCGTGCTCAGCCTTGGTTGCCGCCAACGTTGCCGCGAACGGCAGTGGGAGGAGCCTCATGAGTCATGACTTGCGCCAATGGGGAGACGTGTGCCTCATGGCGGCAATTTCGAAGCGCTCGCAGCAGCTTGCTGGGCCACCTCCGCGGCGCATATTTGGCGCGGATGATATTTTATAGTGCAGTTTTCTCCCACTTTATGAGCTCTTCCCCGCACGAGCAATTGAGTTTACACCTTGAGCTGTGTTTTAACAAAAGGTTAGAAGCGGTCGCTGAACTACTTGCACCTCTTCAGGGCAACAGCCGACGCCATGTTGCCGCCGCCTGTCACATGCGCGGCACTATTCCATTTTTTCTCGTTTTCTGATGATACGAATTTTCGGGTGATACGAATATTTTTGCCGCCCCTTGAGATTCGTATGACCGAGATTCCACTGTATTTCCTTGTTAATAAAAGATACCAGTTCCAATTTTGAGCTTTTGGTTTTTTCTATAAACAGCACAACTCGCACAGAACTTTGGTTAAATCAACCAAACTTCAAATTCGGCACCTTACATCTGATAATTCGCTATATGTAGTATCAGTGTTTATCATGGCCAGGCTTGATGGTACTATACTTGAAAAAAGCGGGGGGAGAAAAATGAAGCTAACAATTACCCTATAAGCAATTAAGCATGTGTGAATAATATACATTTGTTGCAGACATTCAATTAAATAACACACTATTCACGTTCCCCTTGATCAGAGCACCAGTATTTGAACACTGTGGCTTATTCAGAATGAAGGAAAATAGTGAAAGTGTATGCGTGGATCACTCAGACAATCCTCCACATGTGGCTGCCGTGGCTACAGCGCCGAAATGGGAGGCAGGCACGAGACAAGGCCAGATGACAGAAATCCTCAAGGGGGTTTATTATCCAGATTACCCTAAGCGTTCCTTTCTTCCAGGAGTCTCTCGTTGGTTCAGCGACCAAAGCCGTCTCGGCCGCGAACAGGTAGACGATGTTGGACCAGGTCTCTTCTTCAAGTGACGTCACGTAGCTCTACCTACCGCCCTGTTGGACAGCCGATTCCACGTGACCCGTGACGTGACCATGAATGCACACCTGGCTTTTGAGTGAGGGGAATGGCGCCTTCTCGCCGGCCATTTGCTGGTTCCCGAGATTCCCCCTCTCCACAAACGCTATGGTGCCTCTTTGAACGTTCAATTTTTCCCCAATTGACGAAAATGGGACATTTTATAATGCCTGAACCTCCCAAGGCACTTGTGCATGAACACTCGCTGCCTCTGATGCAAGCGCGAACAGAGTGCGATGAAATGCATTCGCCGGGAAATCCTGCTACCAGATGTCAATACTAAATGTGCCTGGCAAAATTCACTCTTTCTTAAACTTTGAGCTCTAAGACGCTTTGTTTAAAGGTTCATTACCTGTGGAATATAAGGCTTCACACCTTCGGTTAACACCCTCCCACCTCCTTTCAAAGAAGACTGCATCGATGCACTTCAGGGGAGTGCATCTATTACGCATGTTGAGTCTTAGTCTGCTTCTTCTGTCCAGCGCAAATGCAGCATTAGATGGTCAAATAAGTGAAAAGGCTTACACTAGTGTCTGTAACTACGAAACAGCTCCTTGAAAAGCGTTCCATCGTATCAGGCGTTCCATAGCAGGAGGTAGCAACAGGATGCCATGCATTGATTGATTGATTGATTGATTGTAGCGTTTAACGCGCCGACGCAACGCAGGCGATGAGGCGCGTCGTATTGGAGGGCTCCGGATTAATTTTGAACACCTGGGGATCCTCAACGTACGCCGAAATCTCGTACACATGGGCGTTTTTGATTTTCCACTCCATCAGAAAAGCGGCCGCCGTGGCCGGGAATCGAACCTGCATCCTCGTGCTCAACAGCACAACGCCTTAGCCACTGAGCCACCGCAGCGAGTGGAAGAACACAGGTGAGCGAACAGACAAGCAGTGAAATTCACCGTCGTCGCTAACTCTCCTGTTCCACAACGGCATGAACGCACAGTGGTGCAGTACGTAGGAAGCGGCAAGATTTTTTGAAAAGACGTAGAACAATGCGAGGTGAAACAAGGTGTCTTGGGTGTTCAGCTGTACACTAATGCTTTTGCATTCACCACAACCCATAGGAAGAGAGTAAATTGCTGGGCTAGTTTAGTTGGTTCACAGAGTATACCTAAAAATGGAACCAGTGAAAAGGAAGCAGGGCAAGAAGAGAAGACACATAAGCAACACCGGTGGACTAACAACTGGTTCACTTGGAAGAAACATCGCATTTATACATGTTTCCAGCACACATGCACACCTTGACCAATGTGGAGAAAGGAACTTTGAGGATATCCGTTTTCAGTTATGACAAATGACGTATCGCTGACACAAATAAGTTTATTTTTTCTGATTAAGAACGCCCCGAGCAGGTCGCACTCATGTCCTGACTTTCCATGTGTTGATGATCTCTGTAAGTGCCTTTTTTCGCACCGGTCAAAGTGTGCGTGTGTGCCAAAAAGGCAGATAAATGAGAGGTTTCTTCTGAGTAGAGAGTTGTTAGTCTAGCCGTGTTGCTTGTATGTCTCCTCTTCTTGCCCTGCGTCCTCTCCACTGGTTTCATCTGAACCCCTGGAGAGTGCGTAGGTGTCCCTCAGACTTTTCTCCGTCCCGTCTGCCCTTCTCCGCACTCACCTGGGTGGTGGAGGCGGCGGGCCGGTGCGCCAGCATGCCGGCCAGGTCCTGGGCGAGCTGCTGCAGGGGCACGGGCCCCCTGCGCACCAGCAGGCCCCTGGCCCCCTTGCCCCCGTCCATGGGGGGGTGCAGGGGCAGCACCGAGTTGGCCAGCTGCCGGCACAGCGGGCACCAATACTCGCCACGCTCCACGGCCACCGTCTGCAGCCGCTGGCTCTGCTGGCTCTGAGGCCATGCCGCGGGAAGAAGAGGGCGCAGAGCTAGATTAGGTTACGGGCTTCTGCGTGCCGAAGCTACACTTGGGCTATGAAGCATGCCACAGTGGAGGGCTGAGAGCACTGTTTTTTGGTGCACGGTTCAGATTTGGTGCACGGTTCACGGCAATCCCGACCGTGCACCGAAATCTGATGACATGGGCATTTCCGCTTTTCACCCCATCTGAAATGCCGCCCCCACGGCTGAGATCAAAACCCGCATCTTTGGCCTCAGCAGCACAACACCTTAGCCACTGCGCCATTGCGATGGGTAACTAACAGCAGCTGACAGCAGCATTTGCTGTGTGTGAAATGCCTGCACAAGTGACAATCAGCTCTCACTCTGTTCCAGCAGTGTTTAAAAGTAACAACACAACCAGAAAAAGCCTACACTCCTGCACTTTTCTGGCAACCGCACAAGCCAGATGTCAGTTCCAAGCTATTCAGGTGTACAAGGTCAGCAATTACCCAAATTTAGTGCCGGCATGTATAAAAACTTTCACATCATCAAAGTGCAAGACACACTGAAGGAGGCAATGCACCAGAAAATGTGGCACTGTACAGTCACCCCAGTGTGCAGACTGAGAGAAGAAAACGACGACGACGGAGAAGGCGCCGAGCACCCACCCTTTGGGACAGCATGTAGGACTTGTGGCAGTCCAGGTGCAGGTAGTGGCCGCACGTCTGTACATGCACGCCGCCTTCCCAGCCAATGTTGACCGAGTGCGACAGCGGGTACTGCATACCGGGGGAGAGAGGGCGAGAACAAAATGCAGAACAGCCCTTCCGCGAAGATAGAACACCAATGAAGCACTACTGGCAGATTACTATACTGAGCTGTGTATGGTGACTACCTATACCATTTGAATAAAGACGCATACACGTAACGTGTTTAGAATTAACTCTAAATTATTTCTCATATCATTTCATTTGGGATATAGTTTCGATAAAACGAGATTTACATCAGTTTCCTGTAACCAGACTCCCTCCATCGATGGTATTACATTGGCAAGGCAGCAACAAACTGGGCTCTGTCGCTTCCGTCATGTAGTGGTAGCGTGGTGGATGAGCGGTGAGCAGAAGAGCTGCTTCAGTGTTGATGACAAAGAGCCCAAGGCAAAACTTAATTGTTTTACTGCATGGCGAGAGATGAACAACTACAACACAGGAACAGCACCCTCCCGGGCGAGCTTACAGCATGACTTGAACAGAGCAATAGCAGGATCCGATGCTGTCGACTGAATGAAATGCGCACCAAGGGAATATTTACTTATAATCCAAAGTGCCAACGGTCAGTAAGCATTCACAGTGCTTTGCACGCAACCCGAACAGAGCAGAACACTCTTTCCCAGGTTCATGAGAGCCAGCGCGCATTGAGTCAGGTTTGAGTGAGGGGGAGAGGAGATTATGGCAAGCAGAGTGTGCTTGTAGGTTCAAGTCTCTACCTGCTCCCACTTGTCCCAGATTTTGCAACTGCCATGTGCACGAGCCACCGCAGCAAGCGCCTGAGCAGCGGAAACACTCCGGCTTGTCGTAGCATGTTCGAGGAAGGCAGGCTCTGCCACTAAGCACAGGGAGCGTCCCCGCACTACACCACACTTATAGCAAGCGTGCACAGGGTAGTGGCGTGCTGAATCTTAACAACGGTGATGTACTGACAGCGGTTGGGAAGTCTGTAACGTTAACAACTTCACTCTGACAAAATTAATCACGACAAGTAAATGACACCCTGCATAATGATAAGAGTTCCACTAGCAGCCAATTTCAGTGCGATTTTTTTCTAAGACGCTAATATTAGATAGAGCTACAGAGCATTTCACGCTAGCTCTGGAGCGAGTGTGCGATTCCTTGTCAACGTGACCCGATGGACGCCCACAACTTTGGTCAGGACCTAGTGCAAGATAGCTTTGCTGTAAAAAGGGGACTACAGTCCCGGCTTTAGATCCGCTGACTGCCACATGTGTGAACATAGCAGGAGACACATTGCTGGCATGTAGTTTTGTTAACCAAGGTGTGAAACAGTGCTCCAGTTTTGCAAGCACAGCGCAATCTCGCCTCGCATCCCTTCACCAAAAAATTACGCCCACCTCCCCTCGCGGGAACCCTGGTGTGATGCGACGCTGAGGGGGGTTCAAGCGCAAGCGGAGAGCAACCGTTGATCGAAAGGCTGCTGGAGAGCGGCACACCGGTTATATGCGCAGCGCGCCCGAAGGAGAGGAGACCGCGGAAGAGAGAGTACTGCACATGCACCGGCGCCAGTGTGTCTGCCGCGGCTATGACGCAACACAATCCAACACAATCCACTTTAATCCACTTTAATCCAATCCAATCTAATCCATTCGAATCCAATACAATGCCCCTCGCGAGAGAGGGGCATCGGAGAGGAGAGGGGGTGAGCGGCGGAGAGTGCAGCTTGCGCGGCAAGGAGAATGGGGGAGGGGCGGACGCCGACAACAACGCTGACAACGCTGCATGGACAAGGCGAGTGAATGAGATGCAGTCGCATCTAAAAACTGAAGGAGACAGTTTTAGTACAGAAACGAAGTTGCGACAGGGCACGCTCTCTGTATCTGCCCTGCACTACCCCTGCATTGCCCCTGCATTGCTGCTGCACTGCCAATGCCCCCAATCCTACTCACGTCGTCAAAGTGCATGGTGAGTGTCTCGAGGCGCTGCTTCATGTAAGCGGACCGGCTGGTGTCGTGCAGCAGCTGCAGACGCTCCTCATCTGAGCAGGGCAGCTTGCGCTCCGCATCCTCCGCCTCCCGAGCGTGGCCCAGCACTGTGGAGTAGGGGGAGAAACAGTGCCACTAATTACTCCTCTGATGGCCAAGCATGCTTCCTCTGAATCTGGCTTAAGGGGGGACGTGGCTTTCAAAATCAACTTTTTTATTTCTTTGTGGATTTTGATGAAAATTGGCACAGCAACTGGAAATGCTTCTGTGATAACACCATAAAAATTTGAAGTTAATATTTTGATAACTTTTTTATGTATGAAATTTTCTTTCTGTTCCGCTTGTACCGAGCTTGAGCGGCTTATAAAACACGATAGAAAACTTGTTCGAAGTGCTTTGCATTCCCAAATGAATGGACGAGGTCGTGACAGTTTTGGAATTTTTTTTTTACAACACAATGTTTTTTAGTTTTCATTTTTTTAGAGGTTAATGTGCAACAGGCATGTCAACTGTGAACGATTATTTGAATAAAAAAATCACAAAAAACAAATCTGGAAAACTAAAAGTGTCACGACCTGAACAGTTCATCAAGGAATGTAATGCAAGAAACGGAATCAAAATAGACCCAGCAGTCACGAAGAAATCCCTGGGACAAGCGACACAGGTGGCAAAAAAAACTGTTTTGAGAAAACGGCTTCCGAAGTTGCAACATAGGTTTCACATATCAAAAGTCGTCACGGTTGTAGCCTTTCATGTCCTTTTGAACATGGGGCTTCTGGAAGGCCTTGCCTTGAAATTGGAGTGCCTTTTCAGCCTTTCTCTTTCCAGAAAACATCATTTTCAGCTCCTCCGTGAAGAGTACATACCCCCCTTTGCAAACCAAACGGAGGGGAGATGGGTTTCAATGGGCTTTCAGTGCAAAGTAGGTTAGTTGGTTGGCTGTATCGCACTGGACAACCTCCTTTTGCAGTGTTGTCACCATGGCAACAAGTTAAGCATTTTTTTAACTTAAATTTGAACATTTTTGGCTTTCTTTTCATGTTTTATCTTGCCTGGCACAGCAACTTAGTACTCATAGTGCAGGTGTTCATTGCCAAAAGTTTGCATACCACAAGGTTGAAAATGAGCTACTTTGAAGCTTGGTAGAGTATTCTGCATAACTCCCAACTTCAATGCAAGAGCATATTTTTTTTACTACTTTTGACATTCAAGGCATCCAATATTTCTCGCAGCACAGCCAGTATGCCCTGAGCAATGGTATCAATAATTTCCCTAAAAAAATCACTGTTAAATGCTGCCACAGTAACGTACATTTTTAACGCAGAGAGCATATTTTTATTCCTATATTACTAACTCAAACCTGTTTGCATGAAAATTACAAGTGCACGGGAAACATTGCGCAAGAAAGGCGATATGGCTCGCGCGCATCGCAGCGCACGCTTACCGCGACATATCGAGCTTTGATTATACCTGATATGGCTGGTCAGGTCGCTTTTAAGATTAAAACTAACGTCGCAGGCATTAATTACAACTACTGGCGTTCAATCGTAACCGGTTGCCCAGTCATGTGATGCTCCAATGCGCGTCGGCTATGCCGTGCGCGCCGCAGCGTTTGACGCGTCGACCGTTTCTTTCTCAAGGCTAGCGAGCCCACAGTCAAAACACAGCAATAACTAAGCGTGTAAACATCGCAAATCCGACTAAAAGTTCACTTCACGAACCGCTATCGCAAGCGCGCACACCGCGTCACCCTCCGGGGTCTGGCGACGGTAGAGTCACGCGCACCACGAAGCGTTCGATGACCTCCGCCTTTCGAGCCACACAACTTCCCGTAATCTGGCTCGTTATCTCTGGCATTCCCATCGCGATAACGTCCGTGTTGAATACCACAGATTGAACAGAAACTCGGCCGAGCGAAGCGGCGAAAATGAACTCAATCCGCTCGCTACGCAGCTCAGGCGGCCGCCATCTTGCGTTGCGCCCGCGACATCCAATCAGGAGGGTCGTCGTTCTGCGCCCCGACCGGAGGACCAATAGCGCTTCAGCATCTATTTCTAGCTTCGTTTGTGCGTCGTTTCTTTTCTGCCGTTTGTGCGTTTGTGAATGAACGAAGATAAAAGAGACGAGCGGAACCGGAAAAACGATCGCTCGGCCGATCTAACCATATCAAAATGACCGCGCCCGGTGGCACCGTTGCTGCCGGGATAGAGCGCTCCGAAAATTGCCGTTTTTTCGCCCTTTTGCGCTGATAGTTTGTCACCGCGCCTGACAAAAGTATTTTTTTATGCCACTTTGCGACGCTTTTCAGCGTAAAAACTTTGCAGACGCACAGAATAGGAAACATAGAAGCCGAATATGCGGGTTTCAAAAAAACGATGTTTTGGTCATTTTTCCGAAGTTGAAAGCCGCGTCCCCCCTTATTAAGTACATCAAATTTCACGCACACGTGGTCCCCAGTACGCCAAATTCTATTCCCTAGCGAGTACAAGCCCAGTATTTCCTGTGTGCCCCCAGCGCCCCCTACTGCTTCGATTCTGCCAGTTCTGCCTATTCGTTTCATAAATAAAAGCAGTTTGATATTTTTTAGGTGGCTTCACATATCAACATATCACCGGAAGCGCCTCGCCTGTACCTGCCGTGAAATGGAATATTCCTCCTTGTCCCCCCCAGTTTCATCTACACTGAAAACACAGCGGTTCCCGTGAGCTAATCGCTGAACTGTTGCATCGCCCGCTGGAGCAACACTCAACATTTCACACGGAACAATGTTTCAAAGAGTTACAATTGTGTGTGGACACAGATCCGTCTGTAGGCCTACTCATGGTAAATAAGATTATTCGACTTTTTTTTCACCAACCGCTGTAGCACAAGTTGCTGATCACCCCGACACTATTCTATTTGCTTGCCACACCCCAAACTCTCAACAAGCACAATTTATTTTAGGGTACAGCCCTCTGGCAGCCGTTACCTGGGCTTTGCGGCGGTGGCGGCGGCTGTGTAACTGAGTGACCGAATGCAGCAGTGACGGCAAAAAGAAAACAAAGAGGAGCGTCTGCTGAAGAGTGAGGAGGAGGAGGGCGGCACACACGGGTATGGCGTCACCTCTCTCACTGGCCCCCCCCTCACTCATTTCATGCGTCGATGCCAAAGCCCTGACACTTTCCCTAGACGCTGCTCCGTTTGCCGCTAATCCAAACCACGTGACGTGTGCGGGACGTTCAAACACGATTCGCAACAACATGCTTGCTGCTCCCCCGTGCGTGACTTATCCGAACCAACATGATATTTGCGTGGGAGGTTAAAACACAATTTGCAACGATATGCTGGTTGGTGACAGCGACACGCTGCAAGGTAACAATAGAGTAGCATGCGCCGCTGTGCGTTCACTGATCACGTGATCGCTTCCTGAGACGCAGCAGATATGCGCTGTGACCGAAAAGACGGCAGCTCGTGCTGCACCCAAAGTTCGCATTAGGAGATATACAGTGTGGACCGCTTATAACGTATGTCGCGGGAGCCGCAAAAATCCGCACTATAAGCGGTACCGCACTATAACCAAAACATGCGCGAATCCAACCACATCGCAACGTACCTCTCAAGTCATCCTTTATTTATCATCACTCAAACGCACGGCACTTAAAAGCAAACGCCTGGTCTTTATATCGTTTTTTTTTTCCACATCAGCCGCTGCTGCAGGGTTCTGCGCATTACAAGGCGGTCTTACAAACAGCGAGCACGGCTTTAACTTCCGTTGTGTTTGTTTTGGAGGATCGTGGCTGCGTTTATGGAGTCTATGAACAGATGCCGCGGAACGTGATAAGAACGCCAGCGGGATTTTTTTTACCCCACCTTGCGTTCACGATGCCGAAGGCGGCTGCTTATCAGCGCAGCGTACTGGTGGTGGAAATCTTCGGCTTCGCGCGGCTCGCTTGTTCGGAAAGGGAAAGGGCTTATCTGCACAACGTTCTAAAGCCTGAACCGCATGGAGACGAAGGCGCGGCGCATGTAGGCTCCCTAGGCCCGGTTGCAACTGGTGTGGTGTGCCGCGCGGAAAGAGTGGTAAGAGGCGGCAACATGGTGTCGGCCCTGGCCGTGAAGTGCTGCGGGCAGCTCCAGCGACCGCTTCTAACTGCTCGCTGAAATGCCTCACGAGGCGCAAGCGAGGATGCTCACGCAAGAAAAGAGCTTATAATGTGGGCGAAAAGAGGAATATAAATTGCCATCAACGTTGCTCGTGAAAGCGCCCATCAAAAAACATCGCGGTGCTAGGCCTAAACATCTCTGGCGCGGCCAGCCAGCTGGTCGGAGCGTTTCGGATCTCCCGCCATTAGGTGCACGTATCCCCATTGGTGCAAGTCATCAGGCTCCTCCCACTGCCACGTGAAGAAGCCACCGTGAGCGCAAAATCGTCGACACGAGCGTGAAAAAAATGGACGCGCAACGCCGACGTGCACGAATCGTGTGCGAAAATGGGCCATGCGGTGCACGCGCAACAACTTGCCGAGCGCGGACGGCGAGGGGGGTCGCTATCTTCCGAGATGCGTCAAGCAAGGAAAGTTGTGGTTATCACGTACGCGCGAACTAAAGGGTGCCTATTTTTTCTTGTGTGTCGAAGTTAGAGGAGAGCAAGGGGTGTGCACTGCATCAGATGGCCGATTTCACCCTTCTTTTTTCTTTTGCTACCCTAAAACGATGCCCCAGTTGCGCCGGTCGATAAGCAGTCCCGCGAGAAAACCGCACTATAAACGGTATTGGGCTTCAGTCAACCGCACTCTAAGCGGTATGCTTATACATTGAGTTCTATGGGAGGTGAACTGGTGGTCACAAAAACCCGCGTTATATCCGGTCCCGCACTATAAGCGGTTACGTTATAAATGGTCTACACTGTACTATAATCATCACTGAATTTTTTCATCAACTGCATGCTTTCTGAAAAAAAACAAAATACTGTTACTTTTTATGTCACAATCTCATCACTTTTTATTTTTACATTTTTTGCAAAAAACTTGCGCAAACTTTCCCACTCCAGTGGTATTACTTTGCAAAAAATTAACACACCTTAGACTTCAGAATACAAGAAAAGGAACGCCACTTTATGTTGACATTTTACTGAAGGCAACACTACACTCGGGTACAACTTAAGAACGACAGCGAAACTTGCCCAAGCAGCTTATCAACGCAGCCAGCTGTTACTTCTGTTGTTTCGAGTATTTTGAACCCACACAAATCGTTTCCACGACTTTTTTCTGGTTTAAAGGGACCCTGCAACACTCTTTGAGCAGTGCAAGTAAACCTGCGCGACGTTTAGATTACACTGCCAAGAATACCTGAGCCACATATTACACGTGCACGTGAAGCGGTGAGGCGCAAATCGATGTGAAAGACGCGGAAAAACCATCCGCTCTCTCTTCAGTTGTCCTCATTATGCGACCCCTGGCATGGCCTAAGGGACGTCACATAGGCCATGGCTGCCCAATCGGCTGTCACTGGTCAACTTCGCAGCTAGATTCTCCCATTTCCATCGTCGTCATCGCTGTGTACGAACCTCTTCTATGCCTGAACCTGTAGGCACAGTTTTGCTGTTTCTTTTGTGTTTTGAGTGCGCGCGGAGTTTGAGTGATGAGCTCAATACTTCCCTTTCAACGGGACCACTCGACTACAAACGTTTATTGCTTCAAAAACGCCCTACCAGCCCGAGCGCACACTTGCGAGCAGGCACCCATGCCTGCTTTTTTGTGGCACCAGACCGGAAATAGGCCCCTCCGCGTTGCAGAGAAAAGGAGAAAACTACCTGGCATGTGATATATCGAAGGCCGCCGAAGAGAACACCACGAGCCACCCCCCTCTCTGGGAGAGAGCGCGCAGCTTTCGTCGCGTTGTTCGCGGTCGAGTTGAGAGGGAACGATTATGCGCGATTTCTCATCGCGCGTAGTTTCGTTAATTGTGAACGGATTTTCATAATTCTTGCGGGAGGAGATTTCTGGGACAATAGACTTTATCCCAAAATACATTACTAGTAGTCGATGGCAAGTGTTGCAGGGTCCCTTTAATGTGCTTATCAGCTACTGCAGCGACGAGAAACAAACTACGTGAGAAAAAGCAGACAATGTCACACCTTTCTCCTTCCAAAACGCGTCCCATCGTCGCCACCTTTACCGGATTGAGGCACTACGTGACCTGTGGCCGTTTCTTAACTTGTACCCGAGTGAGTATAGTAGCCACTCCGACCAACCAAGAGAAAAAAAAAAAAAAAAGAACACACACCCTGCGACCAGGGACTCACCACTAGTGGCCTGCAGGAGCACCACCATGCCGATGGGGCGCGCCACCGTGGAAGGAGACGTCTGGCTGCAGATGACGCACTCGTACTCCCTGGTGACGGCCATCATGGGCTCCGGGTCCGACGATGCCTGCTCCCCTGCCGTGCACTCTTCTGTCTCTGACGATGGATGTGGGAGGAGGAAGGGAAGGGGGAAAGACTTTTAGTGGCGGTCAGTTCACCTGTAACCACCTTCTCCTCCTTTAACCCAAATCGACTAGATTCAGATTAGGGGGGTTAACACGCTGAAGCCATAGGGGAGGGCTCTAGATTAACACTGACCACCTGTAAATCTATAACATGCGCCCCCAATTCTTGACACATGAGCATTTTTGCTCTTCGCCTCCACCTGGAAAGCAACTGCATCAACCGGGAACCTAACTCAGGTCCTTGTGCTCAGCAGCACAACGCCGTAGCCACTGAGCCACCGTGACGGGCAACCCAAACCAACCCCAACGCCCTTCCCCCCTTCTTCCAATTCAGTATTCACAAAGTAAAGCTACCTACAACCCTAAATTCATACAGTCAACACTGGTTGACTGACGAGCCCAATTTGGAATCTATATGACAAGGAGTAGACTACAATAAAAAACAGTCTTCAACTATAGTTGGCCACCTTGTTGACATTGTTTTTCCCCTTGAGCAGGAAGGCATGAACTGAAATGAGACCATTGTCTGCAATACGGACATAGCGATTTTATCTAGCAAGCAGATCTGGGAAAAGACAAAGAAATCAGCCCTCGACCATGCTCCTCTGTAACAGGAGCTGCTAAACCAGTTTTTAGTGCAATATTACTTTTCACTGCGATGATACAGATTCAAATCGACTCGAACCCAAACACAACGAAAACCGGTACGAGTTGACGAGTAACTGGTTCTAAAACAGCCTACTGAACTGATGAATTCCTGCACCCACTGTGCAGCTGACTTCACCGGAAATTCAACACATCAACTTAAGGGGGGACGCGGCTTTCAACTTCGGAAAAATGACCAAAACATCGTTTTTTTGAAACCCGCATATTCGGCTTCTATGTTTCCTATTCTGTGCGTCTGCAAAGTTTTTACGCTAAAAAGCGTCGCAAAGTGGCATAAAAAAATACTTTTGTCAGGCGCGGTGACAAACTATCAGCGCAAAAGGGCGAAAAAACGGCAATTTTCGGAGCGCTCTATCTCCGCAACGGTGCCACCGGGCGCGGCCATTTTGATATGGTTAGATCGGCCGAGCGATCGTTTTTCCGGTTCCGCTCGTCTCTTTTATCTTCGTTCATTCACAAACGCACAAACGGCAGAAAAGAAACGACGCACAAACGAAGCTAGAAATAAATGCTGAAGCGCTATTGGTCCTCCGGTCGGGGCGCAGAACGTCGACCCTCCTGATTGGATGTCGCGGGCGCAACGCAAGATGGCGGCCGCCTGAGCTGCGTAGCGAGCGGATTGAGTTCATTTTCGCCGCTTCGCTCGGCCGAGTTTCTGTTCAATCTGTGGTATTCAACACGGACGTTATCGCGATGGGAATGCCAGAGATAACGAGCCAGATTACGGGAAGTTGTGTGGCTCGAAAGGCGGAGGTCATCGAACGCTTCGTGGTGCGCGTGACTCTACCGTCGCCAGACCCCGGAGGGTGACGCGGTGTGCGCGCTTGCGATAGCGGTTCGTGAAGTGAACTTTTAGTCGGATTTGCGATGTTTACACGCTTAGTTAGTGCTGTGTTTTGACTGTGGGCTCGCTAGCCTTGAGAAAGAAACGGTCGACGCGTCAAACGCTGCGGCGCGCACGGCATAGCCGACGCGCATTGGAGCATCACATGACTGGGCAACCAGTTACGATTGAACGCCAGTAGTTGTAATTAATGCCTGCGACGTTAGTTTTAATCTTAAAAGCGACCTGACCAGCCATATCAGGTATAATCAAAGCTCGATATGTCGCGGTAAGCGTGCGCTGCGATGCGCGCGAGCCATATCGCCTTTCTTGCGCAATGTTTCCCGTGCACTTGTAATTTTCATGCAAACAGGTTTGAGTTAGTAATATAGGAATAAAATATGCTCTCTGCGTTAAAAATGTACGTTACTGTGGCAGCATTTAACAGTGATTTTTTTAGGGAAATTATTGATACCATTGCTCAGGGCATACTGGCTGTGCTGCGAGGAATATTGGATGCCTTGAATGTCAAAAGTGGTAAAAAAAAATATGCTCTTGCATTGAAGTTGGGAGTTATGCAGAATACTCTACCAAGCTTCAAAGTAGCTCATTTTCAACCTTGTGGTATGCAAACTTTTGGCAATGAACACCTGCACTATGAGTACTAAGTTGCTGTGCCAGGCAAGATAAAACATGAAAAAAAAGCCAAAAATGTTCAAATTTAAGTTAAAAAAATGCTTAACTTGTTGCCATGGTGACAACACTGCAAAAGGAGGTTGTCCAGTGCGATACAGCCAACCAACGAACCTACTTTGCATTGAAAGCCCATTGAAACCCATCTCCCCTCCGTTTGGTTTGCAAAGGGGGGTATGTACTCTTCACGGAGGAGCTGAAAATGATGTTTTCTGGAAAGAGAAAGGCTGAAAAGGCACTCCAATTTCAAGGCAAGGCCTTCCAGAAGCCCCATGTTCAAAAGGACATGAAAGGCTACAACCGTGACGACTTTTGATATGTGAAACCTATGTTGCAACTTCGGAAGCCGTTTTCTCAAAACATTTTTTTTTGCCACCTGTGTCGCTTGTCCCAGGGATTTCTTCGTGACTGCTGGGTCTATTTTGATTCCGTTTCTTGCATTACATTCCTTGATGAACTGTTCAGGTCGTGACACTTTTAGTTTTCCAGATTTGTTTTTTGTGATTTTTTTATTCAAATAATCGTTCACAGTTGACATGCCTGTTGCACATTAACCTCTAAAAAAATGAAAACTAAAAAACATTGTGTTGTAAAAAAAAAATTCTAAAACTGTCACGACCTCGTCCATTCATTTGAGAATGCAAAGCACTTCGAACAAGTTTTCTATCGTGTGTTATAAGCCGCTCAAGCTCGGTACAAGCGGAACAGAAAGAAAATTTCATACATAAAAAAGTTATCAAAATATTAACTTCAAATTTTTATGGTGTTATCACAGAAGCATTTCCAGTTGCTGTGCCAATTTTCATCAAAATCCACAAAGAAATAAAAAAGTTGATTTTGAAAGCCACGTCCCCCCTTAAAGAAGTGCTGCCTTAACATGAGCGCATTACTTTAACAACGCCGACTGTATGTTAGGTGTTTTATCGGGCACACAATAAACGCGAATGAATGAATATCACGCACAAAAAGAGGAGGTAGGAAAAATATATAACAAGGAAATGTCGGGGTCACAAAATATTGCACTGGGGGGTGGTGCGCCTATCTTGTGCGCCCATTTACCCAGAGCTCACACTGTTTACACATAGCCTTCCACGCCACAAGTACCCCTCCCAACAGCTGTTGTCAATTCGGGGCACAGACCTGCATGCATTCCCGTATACAGCCCACCAACAGGTGGCCAGCAGATCCCCTGATGAAACTTAATTACCACGAGGCCAAGGAAGTGAGTGAAGATGTTGATAAAAAAGGACGATGAAAAATGATTAGGCTTGTGCAAACAGTAATATTTTAGTTCAAAGCGAATTCGAAGCGAATACTCTTTGGGGTCGAATACTTTCAAAGCGAATTCGAATAGCTGTCAGGTGTCACTGAGCTTTCTGCACTGAGACACTGAGCTTGCGGGCCTGGCAGGACCTTCATAAAAAAGTTCTATATCGGGCTGGCACCCGTCGATGGATTGGCCATGTCACTTGACTGATTGAAGCAACTGGTGTCCACTGAAGTTCAAGTGCGGTGAGCAATCAACACCTGCTCACTGCACGCGTGCCACGCGGTAGCCAAATTGTATAATCAACACCTGCTCACTGCACGCGTGCCACGCGGTAGCCAAATTGTATCATTAGTTTCATTCTTTGAAACAATGAAACGGGAGCCTTGACTCTGTTGACGAATTTGCGGGCGTAAGATGGCTACGACAACGCTCTGAATGTGGCTTAGCTTGTATTGGCTCCAAATCTAGTCAAGCTGTAGGCCTGATGTCAATGCCACTGCGGCTTGCCTAACGAAACCGAAATTCCTGATAGTACTTGAACGCAGTTTGGATATTCGTTTGAATATTCGAAGCGCTCGAATATTCACACAAGCCTAGAAATGATGGCAACGATCGGACATGTTTAGTTGGTAAAAAGGGGTAATACAATTCTTTTCCACGGGGACATGGCTCTTCACCCTTTCAGGGCCACGGACGTACATATACGTCCTCTGCAAACACCTTCAAAATGGTCAATAACGTATATGCACGTCATCGCTTGTATCTTTAAAAAGCGCGCCTTTTTCACCAACTTCTCTTGCTTGGGATGTGCTGCCACACTGCAGAAATACGTCAAATAATGTTCTTGCATCGATAGCTCTTCTTTTTATTTTTTTATTTTTTACTTCGGCGGCGCGCCAGCTATCGTTTGCGCATCCGGTAACGAGGGGGCGCGCTGGGTATCGGCCACCGGGCGCCTCTTGCTTCTTGCGCCTGCCACAGACCAAGAACACCTGCGAAACTGATGAGGCTCTTTTCTCCCCTTTTTTTTTTTGTTTTTTATAGGTGCTATTCGTTGAAAAGTTTAGCGGTCAATTTCTTCGCCTGGCAACACTGGAAACGGCCGCAGAAATGGCCGATGCGCCAAGGACACGGCGCGGCTTGGGCCACTGCGCCCGCACACCGAAGAAAAAAAAAACACCGGCGTGCGTCATCTGCTCCGTTCCAATCCGATTCTAAACGGTGGTGTCAACAGAGATGTTATTAATCCACTCACATTGAACTCGAGGGAATACTGTGCGTTCGATGAGGTATAGTTTGTAACGTGAAACAGTCATGTGTTTCACAATCGTGCTTAGCATGGACAAGTACCGCCACCCCGCGGAGCCCGACGTAACGAGTGACGGCACACCACGGCCGGGCTAGAGCGGCGGTGCGCGCTGTGTTGATACGGCCTTCGCAGCGAAGGCGGCGGCGGCGGCAAGAACAATGCAGCCCCGTCTCGACGTAAAGTTCCGCCACCAATGCGTGCACGCCACTGCTCTAGCCCGGCCATGGGTGCACTCACACGGTTGCATGGAGAAGAGGGGTGCCTGATCTGCGGGCCGTGCGCACAACATCACCTAGCAACAGACACTTGGCCACAGATATGGCGGCGCACACTTGGTTGCCTGCATGCATTCTGCGCCGTTGAATACCGGCTATAGGAGCGGTGTGCCCGTCTATTGCTCAAGCATTGGGCCGCGCGCGCGCAGCGGCCTGTTTCGGTATTGTCCTCCTGGCGCTTCCCGCTTTTTGCGCCCGCAAAACTGATGTCTATCTGATTGATTCACTCAAAAGGTGCCGGCTTGTTACTGTCTCGTTTTTATTAGAATTTTTCTTGTGTTACTCATGAATAAACCACATGTGTAGACAACACAAACGATTTTTTTGTCAATTTATGGTCACCCTAAAAAAATTACAATAATTTTTTCTCGAAATAGCATCATTCGAAGAATTTCAATCAGCAATAACAAAAATCGACCCTGGGGGGTCGCATTTGGTGAAAAAATTCAACCCTCAAAGGGTTAAAAGAATTTCTTTTAATTGCGAAATAAACTGAAACTTGTCAGCCCTGCTGAATTTTTTCCACTGATTTCAAATATGTCATTATTTTTTGCTTAAGTCAAATAGTTACCAAGATAATTAGATAATTGATCATTTTTGGAGGAACAATACACAAATCAGTCTTAGCCATAAAACTGCAGTCTTTATATTTTCCAATACTATAAATGCTGGTGAGTGCAATACGAGAACTGTTTTTTTTAAGCACCGCTTGGAACTAATTTTACAGCTCATTAAACTTTGGTGTTTGAAATGGGCATTCGAAATGGTTCCTTGCCAATGGTGCCACCGATGTTTAATGAGCTGTAAAATTAGTTCGAAGTGGTGCATCAAAAACCTGAGTCTCTTAATGCACTCTCCAGGGTTTGTAGTATTGAAAAATAAATAAAGATTACAGTTTTATGACCGACACTGTCTTGTCTATTGTTCCTCTGAAAATGACTAATTATGTCTAATTATCTCGGTAACTAATTGGCTTACTCATAAAATAACGGCCTATTTAAAATCAGTGGGGAAAAAAGCAGCAAGCCTGACAAGTTTCACAGAGTTTACTTAACAATTAAAGGAGAAAGCTGTTTTAAGAGCAGTGTCCCCCTTAATCCCCTCCCCCCCCCGCTCACCGATCTCCATGGCCTTCTTGAGGAAAGACTTCTGCCGGTTGGCAAACTCGGCCATGAGCTTCATCTGGCGCTCCTTGGCCCGACGCCTCCTGCAAGGCAGCCATACACACACCCGGCTCACTCAGAAGACCCAACAGTGGACAGAGAGAGACCCTTCGTTTTTTAGGTGCGGAGTGCCTTAGGACCGCACAATGTCCGTCCGCGTCTGTGCGCATAGCATTTACAATCCCGAAAAATCACACAGGCACCGGCAGGATTCGAGCCTGTGCCTGGTAGACCAGACAGAGTTAGTGTCAGTCGTCTCACCCATTCGGCTATGACCGTGAGTTAGTACCCGAGACTCAAACGGCTTACTCCCTCGCCTGTAACAGTGCGGAGTACCTTAAGACCACCCAGTGTCCGTCCCCGTCCATCCGTGCGCACACCACCATCAAGCGAGAATCAAGAGAAATTCGATTTGAGCCCTGAGTTGCAGTTTCAATTAGGGAATAATCAAGGTTCAACTCATGGCTCAAATCGAATGACGGTCGGGGCGCATATCGGAAGTCACTCGAGGCACAACTTGGATGTCATTTCGAGTCCCCGTACTCCGCACCCTCGCCATCATCCACAGAGTGGAGATGCTGCCATTTTTTTCCCACCAGGTCTCCCAACAGCAAGCTATTGACATGGAGGTACACTCTGTGAAAAGCACTCCACACAGCCCAGTCTCAAAGCCCAAAGAAGACTCCACCTTTCCTCCACTTAACACTTAAACAGAGGTTGTACAAGAACGGTGCAAAGACCCCCACACAAAGCACCACTGCAGACTGAGTCTGTACAGCTCCTTTTTCTTCACCCCCGCAAAAATCATACAGAATGAAAGAATCATTGTTTAGTCGCCAATGTTCCAAGATTGTAACATATCGAACCGGATTTGTTTTTTTGTTTTTTTTTCCAATATAGCACCACATTGTTTTCGTTTTTGCTTTCGCATACACAAATTCTTGAGGGAAATATAGCAATTTTAATTGTTTTATTAACTCATTTAGAAGCTCTAGAAAAATATTTGCAAGAGAACACATTTTGCCTTCCTTCGCTGCCACGCATTTGTTGCATTATTTTACAGGAAAAAGAAATTTTGCGATACGCAAAGCAGAAATAAAATACAGTGGAATCTCGGTCATACGAATCTCAAGGGGCGGCAAAAATATTCGTATCACCCGAAAATTCGTATCATCAGAAAACGAGAAAAAATGGAAATGTGCTGCGCATGCGACAGGCGGCGGCAATATGGCGTCGGCTCTTGCCGCGAAGAGGTGCAGGTAGCTTCAGCAACCGCTTCTAACCTTTTGTTAAAACGGAGCTCAATGTGTAAATTAAATTGCTCATGCGGGAAAGGAGCTGACAGTATGGGAGAAGCACTATAAAATGTCATCTACGCCAAATATCCACCGCGGAGGTGGCCCAGCCAGCTGCTGCTAGCGCTCCGAAATTGCCGCAATCACAATGAGGCGCGCGTCTCCCTATTGGCGCAAGTCGTGAGGCTCCTCCCAATGCAGTTAGCGGTAACCGAGGCAGAGGCTGGCGCCTGGGTGCCGGGCTGAATCGTCAGCGCGGGCGTCAAAAGAACGCGCGCTCATCGCCGACGCGACGCGCGCACACGAACTCAAGCCTGAACCGCATGCCATTCGGGCGCGTCGGCGTTTGCGCGCGCGTTCTTTTGACGCCCGCGTCGACGATTTCGCCCCCACGCCAGATTTTACCTCGCTCGTAAAATGACGCGCGACGCGCGCGGCAGTGGGAGGAGCCTGCCGACTTGCGCCAACGGGGAGGCACGCTCTTCATGGCGGCAGTTTGAAAGTGCTCCGGACAGCCCGCTGGCTCCGCCGGAGATGTTTAGGCTTACCACGGTGGCGGATATTTAATAGGCGCTTTCCCTAGCCGCGCGGACGATGCTTTACAGTGTCCTTTTCGGACTCATCAGCTCCCTTACTTCATAAGCAACTTCGTTTGTTCTTTAAAGAGCGGTCAGAAGCGGTCGGTCGAGCCACCCGCCCTACTTCGCGGCCGTTGACGCCGCCATGTTGCCGCGGCTTACCGCGCCGCGCGCCGCATGCGGGTGGTATTCGCGGTGGCGTCAGCGCGCCTGTGGCGTGCGCGGCGCGTTTTCGTGAGCAGAAAACGCTCCATGCAGTTCACGCTTAATGATTTTGTGACTGCGTGCGACCAAGGCCACACGGCCGCACAAACACTCCCGCCTCCCGTCCACGCCGCAGTCATCTGCTCGCGGCTCGCGTGTTCGTATCACCCGCACCGGGTGATAAATGCGAACGGATCATCCGAATTTTTTTACATTGCGTACAATGCATTTTGGCCGGGGAATTTTGAAAATTCGTATCACAACGAAATTCGTATCAACCGAATTCGTATCACCGAGATTCCACTGTATCACCAAACAGTTCCAAATTGCACGACAGAAAAATTAAAAACTAATACATAAATACACTCTAACTTTCAGTTCCGAGAGTTTTATGGGAATGTTCCTTTTTTGGAACATTGGCGTTTCACAGTGGCGTGGACAGGCACCCGCAGTTTCTGTTTTCTTTTTTCTTCTTCTTTTTGGCTTGTTAGTAGCAACCTGTAGGTGGTGCTTGGCAGAAACTTGAACACTAGCTTTTTTTTTGGGGGGGGGAGTACAGTTGAACCCCTTTATAAGAGACATGTACTGGGGAGCAGCTTCTGTCTCTTATACGAGATGTCTCCTATAAGCAGGGAACTATGTTTTCACTTACTAATCGGACCCTAGTTCAATATGGGCACCGTAAAATAAGCTCAAAAGCATGCTAAAGCATGTTGCAAAAGATTCATTCTAATTTATGTTTGGCTTCCAGAATTTATGAAACAGTTCTGAATCTTTGTTTGCTTCATGACTGTATTTACACTGTTTTTAACAACCAATTCTACAAGCTTTTTTCCCTTTCACTGTTTGTGGAAGATGAATCGTAGATGTTGAGTTCACAAGAATGATGAATAGGCAGAGTGCACAGCCTCTTCCGCTGTGTGCTCAGGCTATTCATTACACTTGCAGGACTCAACATCTGTGATGCTTCTTGATTGGGAGCTCCGCGAGTGGGACAGCCCGCATGTGCGGTCATGCTCCAATGGATGGCAGTAAGTTTCAACCGCTTCTGTAAATTGCATTTCCATTGGCAGGGCTTCTCATCGTCATTTCATAGCTGACTGAATCACTTTGTGTTTGCTGAAATTTTAATAAATAGCGACTGCAGGCGTCTGTCGTCCACCTGTGCTTCCACAATGGAAGCAACTGCAATTAGCGACTGACGGCACTGCATCTGAAGTAAAAATGTCTGTTACAAGCGAGATTACTGATTAGAGCTCAAGGATGACTTGTCCTTCATAACCAACTGTCTTCTACATCCAATGTCCGTTATAAAAGAGGTCAATTTAATGAGAAAGATAGGGCAGCCAACCATGTGGCTGAATAGTGTCTCATACCCATTTGTCTCTTAGATCCATGTCTCTTATAACGAGGTTCAACTGTATCTCAAACCCACCTGGCACGTGGAAGGAGCATTTTGTGCCTTTAGAAACAACAGTGATAGCCCCCAATAGGTTTCACCAGCCGAAAATTTATATATTTTTTTTATGTTGCAAGCAAGACTTGGTTGAAAGCAGGTGAAATGATGGGCAAAGATATAGTCAAAAGATATAGTCATTTTACAATTAGATCTCCAACTGTTTCCATCAGTTTTGATCGTTCCATGAACGCCGCAGCATTAACGATTCAGTGGTGTCATATTGTGGCAACTACGCGTGCAAAACGGTCGTTCACGGTAAACCTGCTCCATTTGGCAATAAAACATAGACTGGCTACAACATACGAAAAACGAGCACCTTTATCCGATAGAAATATGTAGCGGGAGCAATAAGAAGGATGAGAAGACACCTCTCTGATTCAGGGCTGTTTGCAATACGGTATCTGTTCTGTCCGCCACTATACAGCACAAAGTCTACCCTGACAACTTTTTCACCTCGCACAGTCTCCTGACGACTGGCTGATAAGGGGATACATAGAACGGGGACTGTACGAAAGACGAGAATCGGTGGTTGTCTGCTGAACATTAAAGACGTCCGTAAGAAGGAAAGGGGGACTTTCTACTGCAAGTTAGAAAAGTGCCTTTCACCGCATGCAAGCTGAAATGGCAGCGGAAAAGAAATACAGTCGAGTCAACTTATAATGATACTGTGTATAACAATGTATCAGATATAACAATGAACAACTATGGCATCTTTGTATGCGTTGCACCGTAAATTAAACCGCTCATTACAATGCTCCAGTGCTGCGACATCAAATATAACGATTGAATCCGATTACAGCGCGTACCTTGAGTTTCTGCTGGCTCGGGCCACGATGCGCCTCATATCCTTTCCATTCCTCAGAAAACGACGTGACTGCACTGCTTACGAGGAGAGAGAAGGAGGGGAGCAGTTTTCCTAACAAACACCCCTCCCGGCGCCGCCACTTTGGCGTCGTCCCTACACCCGCTGACGAACTCGTGCCGCTCGCTCGCGCGTTTGCCTACGTTCGCCTCTTGTGTCACGTATGCACCGCTTTAAATTCGACTGGGTGCCTCTTCAAATGCCTCCATTTTTCCACAGAACGGACGTCAGGGCCAATTTTTTGTAAACTTCCGAGTGCCTCACTGAAGAGGTGGTTGTTGCGCGGATACGTGCTGTGGACAGCACTGACGGTGACACTCGGAACGCGGTTGAGCAGCCTACTCAGGCAGGGTCCTCGCAAAAGGCCCAACGCATGATACAGTCCCTCAGGGACTAAGCTTCTGCCAAGGGCCTTTTGCTCAACTAGGTGGAGCACCTATAGATGCTCTTAAAAAAAAATGCGCACCAGCTTTCCATGCAGCAAGCAAAGCCGACTGACTACGGCTTCTTTACAGCAAATAAGTAGCAGTACGACCTTGCGTGCATGCGAATAAAATGTTTTGATCTCTGTTTTGTCTTTATTTTGCCGGACCTTGCTTATAACAATTATCGGGTATATCGATGAAATTTCCTTAGCACTTAAATATTGCTACAAGTGACCTAGACTGTTGTGCAAGCGCTTACATTGCATAACGAATGCCCCCTGAATATGCGTTGATTTCCGGGGTAAAAAAAAGTGCTTTCATTATGAGAGTAACTATGGCATTAATGCAGGGTTATTCACAGGACCTCCAGACTGCCTGTAGATATTGCAGAAAAAGCCTCCTCTCGCAATTCCTGTACCAGGCCATGCCGTTCCGATGCACCAACTTTTCAGACAAGTACAGATGGAGCTGAATCAGTCACACCCACCAAAGCACTGGAGGTGCAGCCTAACTCAAGTTCGACGCTACAAAAAAAGTCCGACGACACCTAACCACTTTTTAATGGTTCGGAATAAGAAACCTTCAACGTCTAATCGAACACCACGATGCTTTGCTTCCACCTTGCATTCTCAAAGGGCTTCGTCATCTAGATGCTTCAGACAATTTGCTGCTCTGCAACCTACTTCTGCCTTACACTTTCAAATGGCTTTGATCAGTCTCCTACACATTGCACCACTGCTTGTCCCTGCTGCCTAATACTGACAGTGGGTTTTGCTACCTGTCTGTTTCCTCAGTTCGCTGTGTACTGCCACTCCCTTGCTACTTCTGTGGTGCACTGGTACGGACGACCATCTTTCACTACTGCCTAGCTAGTGCGCACTATGGAATGCCCCACGCCAAGGAACGCTTCAAGGGCACATCGTCCATAAACCACTTCGCAGTTACGAACGCCAGCACTCTTTTTTTTTTTTCTTGCGTAATTGAAGGGCCATTTATGCCTTCGTGCAAAAAGCGCACATGCACGTCACGAGGGACGAGACTACACGCACCTCTCCTCAAGTCCTCAATTGTGTGCTATGGAACGCTTTACACTATGGAACGCTTCAAACACACAAAGTCCAGGAGCCGTTTCGCTGTTACAGATGCCAAGGTTGGCTCTTTTGCATTCAGAACGGGCCATTCCGTGCTTTTCCATTAGAAGCACACATGCATCATCACCCAAGGTCAAAACCACACGCACCTCTCCTCGCGGTCAGAGGCCTCCCGCGCCGCGCCTGACGTGCTGGGCCTGTCGGAGCTGGCCCCGTCGGCCGGCTGCAGGGGCCAGAGCTTTTGCCGCTGCTCCTCCACGGGTGAGGGGCGGCCCGTGTCCGGCCGGCACGTCAGCCGCACCAGCTTGTCCAGAACGAGGCCCACGAAGTGGGGGCCCGCACCCAGACGACTGTCGCTCCCCTCCTCCGGCGCGGCTTTCTCGTCCGGCGGCCGGTATGAATCTGGCCGGCCGGACAGCTTGGCGTGCAGTTGCAGCAGCACCGACACCAGGCTCTCGTTCACCTCGGCCGCCCGACGGGGATGGTTCGACGGAGGGGGAAGCGCCTGTAGAGAACAGGTGTTGCAGATTACGACAGCTGTACGAGCACACAGGCCAACCCAAGCGTCCTACTAACTACTCCCTGTACAAATACATGTATACATTACAAGGTCTCTACCAGACTTCACCAAAATTTTTACAAGATGTGCCATTTCTTAGGGATGGTGCCTAACACCACATTATCTAGGAAGGGTAAAGAACAAAGCAGACAGCAAGACCAAAATAACAAAACTTGCAACGCTAAAAGGCATAGACGGCTGGTACTAAGCAGTATCGCATTTTACATCATTAAACAGTGCTTGAAGATAAGGACGACACAAAAAGGGTTAATACAACCGCGCTTATTGTCTTCTATTGTTGTCTTCAAGCACTGTGTAACGATGTACAAAAACCAATTAGCCCAACTGTCGATTCTGCTGTACCGTCTATATTTGTACCAGCAGATCCGGCAACAACGAACTTTCGGTTACAATGGACTGTTTCTGTTGGCTTGTTTGGTCCCCAACGCATTTTAAATGGAATCCATACTGCTCATAATGGATGCGGCTAAAGCAGACTGTCACCCACAACAAACGAAATGTTGAGGAAAAAAATTGTTTCGACTGATTGTTGATAGTGGACTTCCACGGGACGAACAAAAAGTAGGCCTTTTCAATTTTTATTTTAGCAACGAAACTGCCATGTCTGCCCACACTGTCAGCATGGAATGGGTCACTGGCACAGCTGAGCCAAGCCAGTGCCGGAGGCCATTTTCTTTTGAGTTCGACCAGCAGCAGGGTAGCAGATTTCAAAGGCGGATAAACTAAGCGTAACTAATAACGCCAAACAAAGCAAAAAACCAGCAGACATTGCCAGAAGAACTGGCCTGTCTAAGCAGGCGGTCAACTCGACCATCAAAAACAAGGATGCAGCTGAAAAACGTGACTCTGGTGAGATTGAAGAACAGTGCTTTAAAAACAATAAGCGGTGCACCCGGAGATCAAGTCTGCCCTCATCATGCAGTCTGTTACGTAATATAGTAAAAGCTTGTTAAATTTGAACTCCAAGGGGATGCTACCTCTTTTTGAATGAATGAAAGTTAAAACTAATTAAAGTGAAGTAGTACAAAAGACATACAATGCGACTGTGAAGCAGTAGAGCATGTCAGCAACTGAATGCAGCAGGGGTGGAACAGGGTCCATGGGTTTGGGAGCAGTCCTGGGAGCAGGCAAAAGTGCCTTTTGTAGCAGGCTCGGAGCAGCCAGAGAGACATTTTTGGAGCAGGTTTGGAGCAGCCAGAATTGCCATTTGGAGGAGATGTAACACCATTTCACAGCATTTTGGTGCCTCCCTAATCTCCCTACATGCCACTGTGAAAGTCCTCTGCCGAGTATACCTGTTATCCGGCTGCTATCTCAGGCGATCTACCATGCACTAAAACCTACTCTGAACTAGGAACGCAGTTCTTGTACTATATCTAGAGGTTTACAATATGCAGTCATCTACTGTCGGCCCCAGTGAGTGCGTTGCATTACTATACCGTTCAAAGGCCAAACCTCACGCGGATAGTCGAAAGAGATCACATAAGAGGCCTTGCTTCGTGTCCGATAAAAGGCAGTGTTTATGTGAACTCATGGCGGCATGCTGTAAAACAAGGTGTTTGCTTGCATTTTTTTCTATCGAACAGCGGTTTTAGAGCGTGAGAAGCTGAACACAGCTTTGTCCTTGCCCGTCACGGGGTTGACTAGAGTCGACGAGCTTACGGTGTGTAGACTACGAAACTAGAGTGCGTGAGCAGGCACAATCAATGTGGGACAATCCTCCACTAGGTAACGCTAACCCCAAACTTGAATTAAAATTGAAGTTTATTTGTTCATTTCTGAATACAGAATAATGGAGAGAAGGCAAAAGGCTACAAACCTTCCCCTCCGTTTCACAAAGAGTTCATTTCAAGTTTCAAATTTATCTCCGCTTAAAGTCCACCGGCAAAAATGAGTAATTACCTCAAAACAAAAGTGCACCGAATTAACAAGTGAGGGAAAAGCGTCCAAGACCCTGTTAGTTCAATACATGCAGAAACGGAAAGTTGCAGGCAGCAAAGCTAGGATCGCCCAAAAATGGGCAACTAAATTGATGTTCACCTCCAATAAACTACAGTCTAACCTCGATATAACGAACCTCGATATAACGAAGTTCGCGATGCAACGAACTTTTTATGTTTCAGTTTCTTGTTGCTATTAAGGTGCATGTGTTTTTACCCTCGATTTAACGAAGTAGTTTTAAGGCACAGTTTCGATGCAACGAAGTTTCTGCGAGCACAGAAATCAAATTTCGGCAGATCCCACTACATCATTTGTAAATAACGCTCGAAATAATTCACACCCATCTCATTGCGACCGGTCCCGTGCAAGTGCGGACACATGATGCACGACTGGCCTCCCCACTGCTTCCAATCCTATTTGGTTTCGCAGGTGCCATGTTTGGCATTGCTTCACTACCGACGAGTGTTACACGAGATTCCAAAAGCTGCAGTGAGACTTCGTTACCTTTTAATAAACAACGGGGGAAAAATTTGTAGTTCAGCATAGTTCCTTGAAGTACAGTTGATAAGTTGAGCTTTTAACGATTGCACCAGTAACGATCAGCCTTTCAACAAGAGCTCGCAGAAACTTACCAGATATTTCGACCAGGTTGCTCCTGGAACACAGCTTTTTTTTTATTTCGAGAATTAACAACTGCAAGGCTTCTCTTACACCGCGACAGCACTTGGCAGGGTAAGCGTCGGCACTACTTCAGGCGTAACTTTTGGTAAAGTGTCAGACATCACGCAATAATAATAAGCACTGCACTTGTACTACAGAGCTAGAGCAGCGCATTAAGCGACCCAGCGGTAATCAGGTAGTCGACGGCCTGTACCGATTTACCGCCCGAGCGCGCACACTCGGGCGGTAAATCGGTACCGGACAAAGCTTCAGCGCTGACAAACTGAGTTCCACCATTTTGTGGGCACCCCCGCGTCCCGTTCCCATCAGTCCGCAATAGCACGTGACCGGTCCCAGTGTTGCTTGACGCATTAGAGGACTGCCGCTGAGTTTCACCGAGTTTCGTTTTCGTATTTGGTGAATCAGAATGCGCCCGCCCCGGGGTAGTCACTCTAGCATGGTGCGCGTTTCGCGGCATCTTTTACCTCGAACCATCAGTCAAGATTTCCAAATAACTTCACTATACAACACTCGCTGGTCGGTTTGTTATAGTTTCGTCTAAAATAATTTTTTAAAATCAATATCTTCATGAGGACATCATTTGTGTCAGTGAAAGGCAAAAATCTCGATGCAACGAAGTTCGCGATCAAACGAAGTTTTTTCCGGAAAGTACTGCTTCGTTATATCGAGGTTCGACTGTACAACTTTTCATGTAGATATTATATTACCTGTTTGCGATGAGGCAAAAAAACATTTTACTTTTGGTCATTTGCCACTGATTGCGGCACAGCGGCTCACACCAGCAAACACAACTGTGCAAATGCAACACAGAAACTCAAACAGCCGGCGCGTAGTGCTGTGGCCTTACGGCTAACCCACAGCCAAGTTCCATAGCCGCTCATAGCCTTGATGGAACCGAAAATACGATGTTCCAGCCAGGTTTTCGGGCACTGGGCTTTATGGCGGTTGTATCTTGCGGCTCAATTCACGTACTGCGGTGTAGGAGGGCGCTAATAAACAAGTTTGGCACAACAGGGGCGGTTCAGTGCAGGATGGTGCAGGTAACAAGTTAGGCGCTCAATGGTGCAAATGGTGCAGCTGTTCCACCCCTGTTCCACCCCTAGAACGCTGCATGTGCAGAGATGCTGCAGGCATGCAGAAAGAATAAATTGTCTGCAGCACTACACGAAGTAGTAGTGGTCGCAGTTCCCACTTTATACTCATACTCTTCACCCCCCCACCCTCGCTGTTCGGATGCTTCAAATACAGCAGACTTTTTTTTTTTTTTTTTTCCGGATACAAGGGTGAGACAGCCCAAACAGATTTGGGAGCAGTTTTTGGAGCAGCAAAATTTCGATTTTGGAGCAGAAGAATCTTGATTTGGAGCAGTTAGGGACATTTAATACATCGTCTTGTGAGCTTAAAAAATCATTATTTCAGCAATTTCAGGGTCAAGTGCACATTTCAATCAGTTTTGAATACACAGAACACTCAAACTGCCTTACCTGAATGAGTTTTTAAGAGTATCACAACGTACTAACTGCACTACCTTTTTCCTAACTGGTGATATTGTGTTGCGCCTGCACGCAACACTGACAACAAAACTGCCGCTAACATTAGAGAGTTTTAGCAGTCCGTCTGTTCTGTTTGCTACCGGGTTGACGGGACCGGTCTGCGCCTGCGCGCGCGGAAGGGCAAGGAGGCGCGGACAAGGCGAAGGCAGGTCCGCGGAACTAATCCCCCAACGGCTACGAATGACCAAGTGCCCAGACGAGTCCCGGTGAGCACGGTAACTACGTACACGACGGAACAGACGGACTGCTAAAACTCTTATCAAATTTAAGGGCTCCGCAATTGTGGCGTTTTTTTGCTGTTTTAATGCTAAAGTTATTATTTTTGTAATCCCAGGCTGCGTTGTACAAACGACTGTAGTCACGGCAACAGTTGAGCAGCTTCGAGCTAACGATCGCATAGCCCAACCAGCCTACCCGTTTCAGTCCCCGGGGCGCAGGTTAACCCTATGGTCACTTGAGTAGCGTTATGGTTTAGCCACCTAGATTTTGGCATAAAATTTCACTTTGCATACATCAAGTGTTATAGTCGCGTGCTCTTGCAACCGTGTAGTCCTGCAGCTATTGGGCGCTGCCGGAACAGATCGCGGCGCCGCAGCAAAGCCCGCAACTTTCGTGTCGACCGTTCCATCCCCGAGGCTCACGATCGCGCTTCGAAGCAAAGCAACACCTCAGCATTTTACAACAGCACAACCAGCCAAAAAATTCACTTCACGAACCCGATTATAGACGCGCGCACCGCGTTTCGCACTCAAGGACAAACCACGCCGAAGTCGTAGGCCTCACATTTCAATGAACTTTTTTGCGAGCCGCGCAACTTCCCGTAATCTGGCACCAACCTCAAACCATATCCCCGCGTTAACGTCACTGTTCAGAGCCACAACAGATAGAATGAATAGACTGGAACCCAGCTGATAGCGTAAAATAAACCAGGGAAAATATCGGCGACACGCACTGTGCGCGTTGGTAGCAGCCAGATCAGGCGGCGGCCATGTTTGTTGCCACAGCGATGCGTAATCAAGAAGGCCGTTTCAGCGAACCCCGACGGAAAGCGAATCGAGTTTTTAGAAGCTATCGCTTGCTTCGTTTCAGTCTTTCTATTTGTGACATTTCTGTGTTTGCGATTGACCGATGATAAAAGCGGTGACCAGGATGCGGGAGGCTTTCGTCCCCGCCGAAACTGACATGAGCATCAAAATCCGTGCCGTTGAGGCTCTTCTGGAGCAGTTTGGCGCAATTTTCGCCATTTTCGTGCTTTTGGAGCAGCTTGGCGCAGGAACATGGAATTGTATCAGAAAGGCGCAATATGCGCAGCTGTCTCACCCCTGCGGATAAGAAGGGTAGTTGTAACAAACAGACTGTATCTCTTTTTTATTGGCATAAGGCCAGCGATGGGCAAAGAGCACCAGAAGCCACTGTTCGTCATTCTAAAATGTTTATCACAACTTTTTCATTGTAGCAGAAATTTAATTTAAATAGCATTCGTTGCACCGGGGGTTCACAGAAAAACAAAAAACAGTGCACCACTAAAAATGGTAACAATTTCCTGAAACAGCCACCCTGCGGCACACACGAGCAGTGGAATGTCTAAGCTAACTTGTGCATACAGTCGAGTCCACTTATAACGATACCGTTCATAACAATACATCGGATATAACGATGAACAACTATGGCACCGTCCACTTTTGTATGGTTTCAATGGTAAAGCAAACCGCTTATTACAATGCTCCAGTGCCGCAACATCGGATATAACGATTAAATTCGGCTACAGCGCGCACCAAAAATGTAAACTACCGCCAGCTCCCATGTGCCTTGAGCTCTGATGCGCCGCGCTTCCTTTCCACCCCTCAGAAAACGAGTCGATTGCGCTGCTTACGAAGAAGCGAGAAGCAGAGGGGAGCAGTTTTCCTTCCACATTTCCCTTGGCAGCCATGGGGACGACGCCAAGGCGCCAGTGCCTTGGCATCGTCCCCATGGCTGCTCACAAGCCTTGCACCGCTCGCTCGTACGCTCGCTTGTTGTGTTACGTGTGCAGCGCTTGAATTTGACTGAGTGCCTCTTCAACTACCTCCATTTTTCCGTGGAAAACATGTCAGGGCCAATGTTTCGGAAACGTCCGAGTGCCTCACTGAAGAGGCGATTGCTGTGTGGATACGTGCTGCTGGCAGCGGTGACAATGATGACCATGACGATGCAGTTACGCAGCCTACTCCGGTAGTGTCTTTGCAGGAGGCCCAATGGGTGATACAGTCCTTCCGGGACTTCGTTTCCGCCAAAGGCCTTTCGCTCAGCTAGGTGAAGCACTTAAAGATGCTCTTGAAAAAAATGCGTGCCAGCTTAGCATGCCGCAAACAAGGCTGACCGACTATGGCTTCTTTTCAGCAAAGGGGTACCGTATGTATTCGAATATAGGTCGACCTTTTTTTTCCGAAAATGTGCTTAAAAATTGAGGGTCGACCTATAATCGTGACCGAAGAACCTCGACCTATCGTCGTGATCAAAAATGGCGAGCGCACCGAGCAATCCGTTTCTCCGTCACGCCCGGCGCTCCTCAATTTGAGGCGGCAGCGCGGAGCATCTAGAACAAAGACAGGCAAGAAAATAATGGAAAAAATAACAAAACAATCAGCGTAAGAAAACCACCCACAGTCACTGCCGGCTATCGCGCATTACCTGCGGCCGAACCGGACACGAGCGAGCTGACGTACTGGCTAGAGAGCCAGATTGGCTTGGCTTGGTGTCTTCGGAGCCGCGGTAGCGGCTAGCGCGAGGTGGGGGTAAAGGAGTAGTCTAAGAACGTTGGGTAAAGGTGACTTTCGCCACCTAGCGTAGCCACCTCGTGAATGGAACGGCGTTGCCTGCTTCGCTCGCTGTCTCCGCTGTCTCTACTATCTCCCGTTCTCCGTTTCATGCGCTTTCTTTGTGTTTGCTTCGTTGTGATTTGCGCATACAACGTGTTTCTCGTGCGCATTTCGCGATGTCACGTCGGACTTTAAGCGGCGGGTGATCCTGTTTGCTGAGAACTTGAACAACTGCGCCGCTCAGCGAGAGTTAGTCGTTAATGAAAAGCTGATCAGGGGATGGCGGAAACAGCGGGACGAGCTTTTTGCTTGTAGGGGACTGCGTCGTGCGTTTTGTGGCCCTACAATTGGGAGGCACGATGCTCTCGAGAAAAAACTCCGGCTGCACATGGAAAAGGAGCGTGCGAAAGGACACTGAGTGTCCTGCGAAGGACCAAAACTACACAGTTAGCGCAGCGAGGCGGGATTGGCCGTTCAGCCTTCAAAGCCAGTCGGGGGCGGGGGTGGGTAATGAACTGCGGCGCATGCGGCGCAAGTTCCGACGACGACGCAGTGTGTGGCTCCGACCAGTGAAGTGACCGCGTTGTAAATAAATGGGAGTTTTAAAAGTTTCCTCAAGTTTTTTTCTTAAAAGTATGGGTCGACCTATAATCGAATATATTATTTTTTTTTCGGCGACTTCAATTTTTAGGGGGTCGATCTATATTCGTGCTCGACCTATTTTCGAATAAATACGGTAGTAGTACGACCATGCTAGCATGCAAATAAAATATTTTGAGCTGTTTCGTCTTTTATTTCGCAACCCGCTTATAATAATTATAGGTTGTAACGATGGAATTTTCCTGGCACTTGGACATTGTTATACAGTTAAACCTCGTTGTAACGAAGTCGGTAAAATTCGTAATTTACTTCGTTACATTGAAATTTCGCTACATTGAAATTCGCGGTTATAATGAAGTGTTCATCCCGTGAAGCGTTTCCTGAAAAAGAAAATGTGGCGCGCATACACGGCCGGCGCACTGTTTCTGTTTCTATCGGTGCTTAATTGCCTACGCGGGCATCAGCGTGATCCGCATGGAGCGTTTTCAACCCGAAAAAACGCGCCCCGCAGAACACAGGCGCGCTGACGCAGCCACGGAGACCACCCGCGCGATGCGGGAAGCTCCAGCGACCGATTCTAACCGCTCGCTGAAACGCAACTCGAGGGGCAAACGAGAGGGGTAGGCGAGAAAAAAGGCGGATAACGTGGGCGAAATTTTCACTGTAAAACGTCATACGCACCGCTTACGAGAGCGCCCATCAAATATCCTTCGCGGCGGCCTTATCGTCTAGCCAGCCAGCATCCCCGAGCGCTTCGAAGCTCCCGCCATAGGGTACGCGCCTCCCCATTGGCGAAACTGGTCAGGCTCCTCCCACTGCTGCGCGCAGCGCGAGTCACTTCCTGCCGCCGGCACGCAATCGCGGACGCCGGTGTGAAAAAAAAAAAAAAAGACGCGCGTGCAAGGCTCATAAAGATTCACAAATGTTTGCTGGGACGACGAAACCCAACAAGCATGAGCGAACTCGAACAAAGTGCAAAGCGGCGGCTTGCGGCGGCGGCGGCAACGCCAGTGGCGGTTAGGCTTACCACCGCGGAAGATATTTGATGGGCGCTTTCGTAAGCGGCGCGTGTCACGTTTTACAATGAAAATTTCGCCGACATTATCCGCTTTTTTTCTCGCACGCCCCTCTCATATGCGTTTCAGCGAGAGGTTAGAAGCGGTCGCTGGGGCTACCCGCATCGCGCGGGTGGTCTCCGCGGCTGCGTCAGCGCGCCTGTGGCTTGCGGGGCGCGTTTTGCATTTTTGCAGGGAGAAAACGCTGCGTGCGGTTCACGCTGATGCCGATTAAGCCGTAGACGATTAAGCTCCGACAGAAACAGTGCGCCAGCCGTGTATGCACGCCACGCAGTTTGTAGGCAAGGGACTTAATCAAAGACTCCGTGGCTGGCTGCATCCGCGGCATTGGGCGACCCGTGTCGCCGTTCGCGTTTTATTGGGACCCCATTTCGGCGCTTGCGTCTCCCAAAATCTACTTATACAACTTAAATATCGTGCCTCGTTCTCCATGAAACTTCGTTACATTGAAATTCCAGCAAACGGGACTTCGTTACACAGAGGGTGAAAATACATGGTGTGCATACACCTGAAGTTACAAAAAATACCGTGGTTCGTTACATCGAGGGTTTCGTTACATTGAAGTTCGTTACATCGAGGTTTAACTGTACGTGGACTACACCGTAGTTCCTAGCGCAAAAAGAGACGAGAGCACGGAAGAAGAATGTGGACAACACAGGGTTCTCGTCTTTGTTGTAGTCTTATTTGCATTACCAAGTATACGTAGAGAAATATGTATAGAGTAGAAAACTCTTGTTGTACGGAAGCCGAAGCATATTTTTTTTACCCTTTTTAAATAACCTGTTGGTCGGCAATCCCATGTTTTTAACTATGAGTCTTCTACCCAACCATACTACGTTTCGTCAAACCTAAGATTTGGCAATACAGTTAAACCTCGTTATAACGAAGCGGGATATAACGAACTAATGGATATAACGAAGCAATCATAGTTCCCCTTGAAATTCCCATAGATACCCATGTATTAAAAACCTCGTTTTAACGAAGCTAAAATTTCCTCGCAATGGGTATAACGAACCTTTTTTTTTTTCACAACGAATGTCTACGGACTATTTCGCTACCTGCCAGGTCAATTTCTTATAGCGCGTGACCGGTTACGTCGCATCACTGATGCGGTGATTCAAAACTCGCGCCCGCAGGGCCGCCAACTACAGCGCGCTGCAAGCGCCTGGCAACACGCGCGAGGGTGCGCCTCTCCCGGCACCCCCGGCACGGAGGAAATCCCTTTCTCGTGGCCTCGCCCGCACCCCACTCTTCTCCTCTTCTGCTGCGCGGCTTTGTGGCTTTGTTGCTGCTTTTCTGCGTGCACGTCGACCGTCGAGTTGCCGCTCAGCTATTCTTTCTGTTTGGTCGTTCGAGCTCCCGCCGCCAGAAAAGAGATGGACGACGCAAAAAGAAAGCGCAAGACGATATCGATAGAACAGAAGGCGGCTATGCTGAAAGCCGTAGAGTCCGGCGTAAAGAAAAAAAAAGTAGCCGAAGATTTCGGCATAGCGTTGAGCACGCTATCGACGATTTTAAGTAGCAAAGCAGCTGTCGCCGGTGCTGTCGCACGTGGCGTAAAAGGCGACAGGAAGAAGCTGCGCGCCCCCGCCTTCGAAGCCGTTGAGAAGGCGGTCTTCAAGTGGTTTTTGGACGCAAGAGCAAGCGGCATTCCAGTGAGTGGGGCACTGTTGCAGCGGAAAGGGAGGGACTTTGCGTGCATCATGGGGCACGACGACTTTGTGGCGAGTGCGGGCTGGCTGCAGCGCTTTAAGGAGCGCCACAACATCGTCGGCAGGGCCGTCTGCGGGGAAGCGATGTCCGTCGACCGCGAAGCTGCACTGCTGTGGGTGGAAACGAACGTTGGGCAGTTGCTGGAGAAGTACAGTCCCAAGGACTTGTTCAACGCGGACGAGACCGCCCTGTTTTATCAGATGCTGCCGCAAAAAACCTTGGCCCTCAAAGGGGAACGCTGCCAGGGCGGCAAACAGAGCAAGGTCCGCGTGACCGTGTTGCTCTGTGCGAACATGGATGGGACTGAAAAGGTGCCGGCCCTCGTCGTCGGCAAAAGTGCATCACCGCGATGCTTTAAAGGTAAGCGGAAGCTACAAGTGAGTTATGTGTCCAACCGCAAGGCTTGGATGACACGAGACGTTTTCGCGCAATGGCTGCGGGAGTGGGACGAAAGGCTGGGCAGACAGAAGCGAAAGATCTGCCTTGTCCTGGACAACTGCTCGGCGCACCACACTGCCGTTGTGCTAAAAAACATCGAGCTGTGCTTCTTGCCGCCAAACTGCACTGCGGTTGTGCAACCCCTTGACCAAGGGGTTATCATGACCTTCAAATCCGGCTACCACAAGCGTGTCATTGACCGCATTCTGTTCAATATGAGCACGAAGCGCGAGACCCAGATAGACCTGTACATGGCGATCGAGATGCTGCAGGCTGCTTGGATGTCTGTACCGGCAAGCACGATCGCCAACTGCTTCCGGCATGCCTCTTTTGGCGTCAGCAGCGGCGAGAACAACGAGGATCTCGGTGCTGCCGCCATTGAGGGGGCTGCGGGGGACGAAGCCCTAGCGTCATGGGACGCTCTCCTTGACGCCGGCGTTGTGCCCGACTGCGACACATTCTGCACCTACGTCAGTGCCGATGCTGACGCGGTGACGACCGAGGAACTTACGGAGGCCGAAATTGTGCGCTCAGTGACGGGGGCGCCTAACGACGACAGCGACGAATGTGTCGACGACGGCCCGGAGTGCAGTGGTGGCGAACCCGACGTACCGACGTCCACACAAGCCCTGGATGCGGCAGACCTGCTGCGCCGCTTCTTTGGCGCCCACGATGACGGCGAGGACGGACTCGAGATCGCGGCTGCAGCTGAGAAGGCCATCATTCGCTTAAAGAAGACGCGGCAGAAGTCCATCACGGACTTTTTCACTGCTAAATGAGCCGCCAGCTCGCGTCCTGTCAATCGAGCGTCGATGGGCCGTTTGGCGTAAATAAAGTAGCGATTCCTTGCTCTTCATTTTTTCGCTTGATTTTCTCCGCGCGACGGCCGTTTTTTTTTCGCGTGGCGCGCTGTTGTGAGTTTCGGGGGTGAGTACATCCTCTCTTGTTTGAAAATTGTCGGTACAAATGGACATTGGCTATAACGAACTATTGGTTATAACGAAGTCATTACGACCCCCCGTTCAACTTCGTTATAACGAGGTTTTACTGTATGCGCAAGTTATCCCCATGCCCACTGTGGTGGCTGAGTGGCTTTTTTTTAAGATAATTTTTTTAAGATAAGATAAATTTTTTTTAGGCTGCTTTTAAGATAGGGGCGAAAAGATAAACGCCCGAATATCGAGATTTTGGTGCATGTTGAAGATCCCCAGGTGGCCAAAATTAACCTAAAGCCCTCCACTACGGCACGTCTCATAGTCTAGCTTCGGCGCCTTTTAACCCCGCAATCGACATCAAATCGACAAGTTACCCCGGTACCAACTAGACCAACCTTCCGCTGTAACGGATGTCTCGTCCCATCTCACCTTGAGGGTGGTGCTGGGTGCCAGACTGGCGCACGGGGCCGTCGGTGGCAGCTGTGGGTGGCTGCTGCGTCCAAGGCCCCCCAGCCTGCACCGGGGCAGCCCTCGGGCGCGTAGCTGTTGACTCAGTGGGACGAGCCCCCGCCCGAGCAGAACCAGGGGCCCACTGGGGGCGCCTTCGGCCACACTCGAGCTGCTCCCGTCTGAGGAAGGCGGGGATGGGTGCCTCGGCCGTGCCGGCACCAGGGCACTACTGCGGCCGCCTGACGTGCCCTCCTGAGACGACGTCCCCGGAACCCCCTCCACGTCCGTCCTCGAGGTGGTGGTGGAGGGAACGAGGCTCGTCGCAGACGGAGCAACGGTTCCGGCCATGGCGGAGGGGCCTGCAACAAGACGGCCACGCCGGTTCATTACAAACAAGTTGCCCTGTAGAAAGCGGGAAATGCCCTCATAAAAACACGCTCGATATATTCTTTCGAACAAGATATAAGCTCTTAAATTTTGTTTCTTTTTGCCCAAAACAAACTCCACTGACACTTGGTGCTAAGATCAAAATAACAGAAAGAGGCCGGACAAGGCGGCCGGTTTTTGCATTTGCACTCGCTGCTTAATTACCATATAAAGCGGAATATAGGTTGAGATTTTTACTGAACAATTTGCCGGACAGGTATATCCCTCGACCTATATAGCAGTCACTGGCATAATTCTAGTCGTTTTTTGGCAACCGGGCAGCCCATCAAGCCCATCTAAACCCCAAAGGCACCATCGCCACCACCATCAATCGGACGCACCGCCATCTTTGTTTAATTGCTTTTTTTGCTATCAGTGAATGTGTGCGTACTATTTTCTTCTTTCCCCAAAATAAGTTTAGGCCCTTGGTGCCAGTTCACAGCAGCATTTAAACAAAAATTTGAAAGTTTTCCACGACGTGTCTGCCTTGTGCCAGTTCGGTGCCACCAAAAGAAGTGTGCGTTACTGACGTTAGTTGAAGGGGCAGCTCTCGGTATGCATTGCTCGGAAGACCTTGTTTCATGAGCGCTGCTCTGTGCACCTGTGCTTCTGTACAAAGTGGCGACTTTTGTCCGTGAGCGTCGTGCGACGTCTCTACGAATGGATACTCCAAGATGCTTGCTGGCTGCCTGCACAGACTGGCTCTCAGTATGGCCTGTACACGAGTGTCCCATTCTTTGCGCTCGCTTCACGATGACAGGGTCGTGTGAGTGTTCAAGTGCTGTACAAGCAATTCCCTGGGCTGAATCGAGGACGATTTGCTGTGTGGGCAACAGCCAGCGAGGAGCAGTCGTTCGACGACATTTTGGACAGCCCTAACGAGTAATCTGAGACGAAACAAGTTATAGCCTCAAGAAAACGATGTTGTGTACCGAATTTTCTTTTTAGCATTTTTCGGCTACAAGGTGAGGAGGTCGACGTATATATTCCACATTATACGGTAAGTTCTCACAAATAAAGGAAGCGCGTTTCTACGCTCTAGCATGACTTGCGCCAACCTTACAAGCTCGCATCGCACACATGATGACAGCTGGCAAACTGCCTCAGAATGCACAAAGCGCGGCAGTAAAGTTTTTCTTTCTTTTTAGTAATTTATGATTAAGTGCATGAAAATTACACCACGAGAGGTAATTTTTCGCAAATTATGCGAAGATGCAACTTACACCGCAGATATGTTAGTTTAAATACGTACTTCACAAACATGCCATGCCAGATCATGCACTAAGGCGGTATTTACTCACACCCCAATCATATGACACCCCGGTCATACGATGTTTTTACGTGCTCGAGAAAGTCGTATATTCGGGGTTCCACTCTATTAATAAAGATAGAAGCAACAGCATGGTTTCTTTGTTTTACTTACAGAAGAGTGTCACTTTTCAACAAAGCTTTTTTTTTTCTATGAACTAATTGGAAATTACAGCTTTCGTATCTGCATTGACCCTAAACTATTCAAGTTAACTATTACTTGCCTCGTATTCGCTTCGAAAGCCAACAACGCTATTCACACACGCCTCCTACTTTTGCATTTAGGACAAACTGTGCCACTATCTACCATTCAGTACAAAATTTTCCCACACCATATGTAAGTCACGCGCTCTCGTCCTCTCGTCTCGTCACGTGCTCTCATCACATCTTTTAGGTCGGTGTAAGCCGCACCATTTTTCTCAAGAACCGTCAAGGCAGGCCACCACTGTCCTATTTTTCTGTGACAGCACTGGGACAACACTGGGACTATCGTGAGACCACCAAAGACTGTGACTGCACAATCATTAAAGGGGCCACAAAGCCAAAACGCAACATCGGTTCATTTAAAAAAATTCCTTGTCCTGGTAACAATAAAGTCGAATTCCGCTACAACTAAATTGATGGGACGTGTGAAAAATTTCATCGATAGCGGAAATTCGTTGAGGCGTAATCTGCCCCAACACACCATGGAACGGCAAGAAAAATAGCTCCGTATTTTATTCGCCCATTGACTGCATAATGCAATGTTTAGAAAAAGGAATGATGTGCAATTATGTAGTGTTTATTCGGATAGCCATCAGTAATCTGTTTTTTACCGGCACGTAAAGAGTGCGTTACGGGGGGGGGGGGGGGGGGTAGGGGGGATGAAGAAATGCAGTCACCAAACATACTGCTGTACAACAAGGCATATCTACTGAGCCAATTACTTTCAGATAGCTGCTGGATATGGATTGGCTGTAGCTCCGGCTTGACGAACTGGACCTGCGCCTCGCATAAAGATGGTCAGCCACATTGTTATCACCAGCAAGCAATGGCGTCCATCTACGAGTACGTTTTTGATTATGGGGGGTGGTGTGAGCGCATGGCGCACGTTTTCCGCGAAACTAAGCACTCTGAATGTATAAAAAGTTACAGGATAGCTGGCGCTGCTCATTTTATCACAAATGTTCAAACCTATCCTCACCGAGCGAAAATTTCGTTGAAGCGAAAGCAGGGCAAACAAATGGTTTGTTGTGGTGCGGACTTTGTCTCATTGACTTTCTATGGCTGGCTGACGGGGAATTGGAAATATTCTGTTGAAGCGATGGTCGACTGCAACGCCAATGTTATCGCAAATGTCAAACAAATAATGTATGTATTAAAGCACGCAGAAGAAGCCGTGGCAACTCCCCAGCCAATTTCTGGTGAGTTCACTGCGACATCACAGTACAGTAAAACCTGGTTACCAGAGACACTGTTACAAGAGACACTTGGTTATAAGAGACATCTGAATGAAGGCGGTTTGGTTGGTTCTCCTATGTTCACCATGTTAGCAACATTGCATACAAGAGACCTTGGTTACAAGAGGCATGTTTCCGCGGTCCCTTGAGTGTCTCCTGTAACGAGGTTTTGCTGTATCTTGTTTGTGTGCCACTGACTTAGTGTTTTTTTTTCTTTTTTTTGGCGCTACACGAAGTTATAGATTACCACTACCAAGTAGCCCAAACTCAAACTCTAATAAGCCACTGGCAAGAAACATCACTAAATGATCGCAGTGAGACCTCTAGTTCCGTCTGATCATATGAATTCAATGGCGAACAAGCAGTTTACACTGATAACTATGTGTATAGTGCGGGCCCTAGTGCGGGCCCTGTGTGTTTAGTACTGGCCCTTCAGTGTTCAGTGCCGGCCCTGCCTATAACACGTCCCCGCGGTGCAAAATTTCGAAGCTTTTCAATACTTCTCGCGTTTTTCATTTTAGAAAAATGTCTTTTGTGCCTAGGGTGGAGCTCGGTGAGCTCCCAAGGGCTAGTGGCATTTTCAAAGTGAAGTTGTGTTTTGTCCTGGCCCTTTAACATGGCCGCACTGCAGCAGCGGGCGCACAAATTCAGTGATTCAGCGGAAACTTGTCGGGATGAAACATGTTGCGGTAAAAACGACTGACCCTGACCAAAAGAAACTGCTAACACTTTAAAAACAAGCATTCAAAAGGTGTTTCAGCTTTGCTAAGGAAGTGCCATTCACAATGGGCTTTGTAAATGCCTTGTTTACAATGGCCCATTGTAAGGTCAAACACCTTTTGAATGCTTGTTTTTAAAGCGTTAGCAGTTTCTTTTGGTCAGGGTCAGTCGTTTTTACCGCAACCAGCAGCAGGAGGAGGATTCCCTCACCAGGAGACGGTGCTTCCGCTGGACCACCACTGGTAGAGCCGCTGGCCCCCGGACTGGGCACCAGGGCGGTACTGGTACCGCCCGGAGCGGCGTCCTGCGGTGCGGGTAACGCAGGCGTTGAGAAACGTGGCATCCCTGGCGCGTAAAAGGGAGGGGGAGGTGGTGGGCTGTAGAAAGCCGGTACCACAGTGCCAGCGCCCGGTCCCACTGGTACCAGAGCCCCCGACTCCGGTGTTGGTGTTGGCGAGGTTGAGGGGGGCAGGGCCAGGGGCTGGCTGGACGACGGAAGCTGCAAGGAAGCTCCACCTGCGACAGAGAGCAGGGAGCGGTTGCAGCAGGCGTCTCGAAAGCACCCTTGCTCTTTACAGTCTTAAGACTTGCCAGAGCGAGTCTGCGGCTAGTCCGAGGATCCCTATACGTACCATAGAAATATAGGTGACAAATAAACGACAGATTGCTTCCTGGAAAGTCCGTGGTGAGTCCGAGATTGGTAATGGAAGAGCCCCACTATTGCCGCCTGATCCTAGTTGATCAGATGGTGCCTACTGGAGCGTTAATTCTTTCTTTACGGCACCATAGGCCATTGGACACGGAGCTCCCATAATTTCAAACGTCCCGCGAAAACTAAAAATGGCGCCTTGTGGACAAATAACTCCATCTGGCATATTTATTGACAACTCCTTTTTCAATTTTACTATCTTTTGTTGACATTTCGCGTGCGGAGATGGCACCGAGAGTGAAATTAGAACCCGCGATAGCGGCGAGTTGTGCGGAAATGGCGTCCACTTCACGGCGCACTCCGCAAAAGTGGACAGCCATGGCAGGGACTTCGGCAGCTGCTGCTGCTGCTTTTTGTTACCCCGGCAGCAGCGATGACTCCAGCAACAATGTGGATTTGTCAGATTTTAGTTTTAACAGGGGTGAGACAGCTGAATCAGATTTGGGAGCAGTTTTTGGAGCAGCGAAATCTCGATTTTGGAGCAGAAGAACCTTGATTTGGAGCAGAAGAACGACATTTATTGTCACCTTACGAGCCTAAAAAATCCAATTTTTGGCAACTCGAAGGGTGGGGGGGGGGGGGGGGGGGGGAGTGCACTTTTGAACGTACCTAACACTGAAACAGCCTTTCAATAAAGTTTTTTCTACCAGAGTACCACAAGGTACGAACACTGCAATACCCTTTTCCAAACTATTTTTAAATTCTTAGGCTCTATGCCTAGATAGCGTGGGTGCAGTTGAAAATATCGAATTGAAAAACTAAGCAATCGTATGGCCTTTTTGTTATCATGTGAATGCCGAGATTATTATTTTTGTAATCGCAGACTCGGCTTTACACACAAGTGTAAAGCCACGGCAAAAGTTGTGCAAAGCGAGGTGACAGTCGCCGCACCCCACCAGCCCTCCCATTTCAATCCCCAAGGTGCACGTTCACTCCAAACATAATATGAACGTTGGTATGTTTAGCCACCTCCCATTTGGCATTAAATTTGACTTCGGGTGGATGAACCATTCTCACTAGCACGCAATAATAGTCCGTCCCGCTACTGGACACTGCTTGCACATTTTGCGGCGATGTAGCCTGCGCCGCCCCATTTGCAGTGTCGATCATCCCATTACCGCCGCTCGCAACCTCGCTGTCAAAGGCAGCAATAACTCTGCGTTTTATAACACCGCGAAGAATCCAAAATATCACTTTAAGCACGCGCACCGCGCCTCACACTCAAGGCCGAAACACGGCGAATTTGTGAGCGCCACATTGTTTTTGATGAATTCCCGTTTTTGGAGTCGCGCAACTTCCGGCAACAGATCAGACGACTAAATGTAAACGCAGCCATCCCCATAACTAAAACCATGGTAGAAATCGGCGTGAACCACGAGCAACGGCTTCGCCAGGCAGCCCTGTTTTCCAATCTTCACCACACCAAGATGGTGGCGCCCAGTAATGTCGTTCTGGAGCACGACCGTCTAAAGCTGGTCGTGTTCGAGAGATACGGGGCTCCGGAAATCGCCGTATTTTTTTTTTCAACTTGCACGAGTGGTTTGCCGCCTCAGTACACAAGTATTTTTTCTATAGGACTTTGCAATGGTTTTCGATGGGAAAACTTTAAAAATGCACAGAATATAACGTGTGCAACCCTACATTGCGACTTTCGAAAAAACTAATGTCGGGGACAATTTTATGGGTTTTTGTATTGCATGATTAATCAATTCAACCTTTACAAACAGCATCACCTTGGGGGTGGAGGAAAATTATGCCGTTAGTAAGCATTTTTCCCCACTGAAACTCACGGAAGCATTAAAATCCTTGGCTGTCAGACTGTTTTGGCGCAGTTATTGCAATTTTCGAGCTTTTGGAGCAGCCTGGCGCAGGAAAACACTTTTGTATCAAAACTGCGCAATATGCGCAGCTGTCTCACCCCTGTTCTAATGAAGATGTTCCCATTCAACAGCCTCAGACTTTGACAGGTGCTGCCAGTTGAGGTTCGTTTTTTACGTCTTTATAAACAAAACGTGCCGCCTATCTGACGATTGCAGTTTTACTCTTATGTGTAGGGTCTGGACAACCTGCGGCAGGGATATTTTGCCAAATGCACTTTGTCGTATCGCGTTCTCACCTTCAAGGTAGCCCGGCACTCACGTCATATTAAGCGCTGCAGAGCAATGCACGCCACTGCCCAAGAGCACTAAATTTGTTTTTGTTTTGTTTTGTTTTTTACCGCTGCAGTGATAATGATTTTGTGTGAGAACACAAACAAGCATGCTTGGATGCATATTTTAGAGAGACCAACATGCTCTCAAGTAGCTTTGCGGAGTGGCACAGCCGCCAGGGCCAGAAGGTTGACGGGCCCGCAAAAAATCTATAACTTGGTGTACAGCGTTGATGTATACAATGAATCATAGTTTAGAAACACAGGAACAACTTGTATATCTTAGAATTCCTAAAATAATTTTTAGGCTCAGTACAACAGCCCATATACATTGTGCGCATACTTTTTTGTGCATTTTTTTTTTCTGTTCAATTGACCAATAAACTGCAACCTTTCAGAAAACTGCTGTGATGTGTTTGAAAGAGCAATCCATAAGCTATAATTTCATGCGTAGCAATACTAAATGTGTCCACTAGCTCATGAGAAAAAAAGTTTAGTGCAAGCACTAAAAATCGGCTGTTTTTCCGCCGCAACGAAAGAGTTAGGGCCCCACTTGTGCACGTCAGCCAAACGAGTTTTTAATCTCCGAATTCTCTCAACCCTGCTTAGTTTGCTATCCATCCTCCACATGTAAGCTCGAGCACAAACTCGGTTCACCGCATGAACCATTTACTCTCCGCAACTTCACTTTCTTTCTGCTTAAACATTCTCCAACTGAACTTAACACCTAACTTACATCCACTGACCAATCTGAATCTATTTGTGTTTTGAGTAGCCAAAGAGAGCAACAAATTAGACGTACAATGTCTGTCACGATCTCCGAAGAATCCTCCATTCCTCCAATCTGAACTTGAACACCTACTGACATCCACTGACCAATCTGAATCTATTTGTGTCTTGAGTAGCCAAAGAGAGCAACAGATTAGACGTACGACGTCTGTCACGATTTCCGAGGAATCCTCCATTCCTTTGATCTCAGTTAAAGCTGAACGCCACACGAAACGGCCTCCAACTACCCCCGACAACCCCAGGGGAGACGGCCCCCCCTTCCTCACCATCGGCGGGGCCCTCGGGAGCGGTGAGTTCGGGGAAGGCCCCCGCGAGGGGGAAGAGGAAGGCGTCGTCGCCGAAGTCGTCCTCGTCGGGCTCCTGGTCCACCTCCATGTCTTCGACCCCCGAGGGGGCCAGGGCCAGGTTGCTGGGCAGCAGGACCGAGCGGATCGTGCGCAGCGCATTCTGCACCACGCACGTCTCCGGGTACCACTCCGACAGCCGGAGGTCCGTCACCTCCTCCACGCACGACAGCTCGTCCTAATTGGGGGACATCAATCGCTGCATTCACGCCACAGCCGTCACAGCCCCAAACCTTAAGGGGGGACGTGGCTTTCAAAATCAACTTTTTTATTTCTTTGTGGATTTTGATGAAAATTGGCACAGCAACTGGAAATGCTTCTGTGATAACACTATAAAAATTTCAAAGTAATATTTTGAAAACTTTTTTATGTATGAAATATTCTTTCTGTTCCGCTTGTACCGAGCTTGAGCGGCTTATAAAACACGATAGAAAACTTGTTCGAAGTGCTTTGCATTCCCAAATGAATGGACGAGGTCGTGACAGTTTTAGAATTTTTTTTTTACAACACAATGTCTTTTGGTTTTCATTTTTTTAGAGATTATTGTGCAACAGGCATGTCAACTGTGAACGATTATTTGAATAAAAAAATCACAAAAAACAAATCTGGAAAACCAAAAGTGTCACGACCTGAACAGTTCATCAAGGAATGTAATGCAAGAAACGGAATCAAAATAGACCCAGCGGTCATGAAGAAATCCCTGGTACAAGCGACACAGGTGGCAAAAAAAAACGTTTTGAGAAAACGGCTTCCGAAGTTGCAACATAGGTTTCACATATCAGAAGTCGTCACGGTTGTAGCCTTTCATGTCCTTTTGAACATGGGGCTTCTGGAAGGCCTTGCCTTGAAATTGGAGTGCCTTTTACAGCCTTTCTCTTTCCAGAAAACATAATTTTCAGCTCCTCCGTGAAGAGTACATACCCCCTTTGCAAACCAAACGGAGGGGAGATGGGTTTCAATGGGCTTTCAATGCAAAGTATGGTTAGTTGGTTGGCTGTATCGCACTGGACAACCTCCTTTTGCAGTGTTGTCACCATGGCAACAAGTTAAGCATTTTTTTTACTTAAATTTGACCATTTTTGGCTTTTTTTATGTTTTATCTTGCCTGGCACAGCAACTTAGTACTAATGTGCAGGTGTTCATTGCCAAAAGTTTGCATACCACAAGGATGAAAATGAGCTACTTTGAAGCTTGGTAGAGTATTCTGCATAACTCCCAACTTCAATGCAAGAGCATATTTTTTTTACTACTTTTGACATTCAAGGCATCCAATATTTCTCGCAGCACAGCCAGTATTACCTGAGCAATGGTATCAATAATTTCCCTAAAAAAAATCACTGTTAAATGCTGCCACAGTAACGTACATTTTTAACGCAGAGAGCATATTTTTATTCCTATATTACTAACTCAAACCAGTTTGCATGAAAATTACAAGTGCACGGGAAACGTTGCGCAAGAAAGGCGATATGGCTCGCGCGCATCGCAGCGCACGCTTACCGCGACATATCGAACTTTGATTATACCTGATATGGCTGGTCAGGTCGCTTTTAAGATTAAATCTAACGTCGCAGGCATTAATTACAACTACTGGCGTTCAATCGTAACCGGTTGCCCAGTCATGTGATGCTCCAATGCGCGTCGGCTATGCCGTGCGCACCGCAGCGTTTGACGCGTCGACTGTTTCTTTCCCAAGACTAGCGAGCCCACAATCAAATCACAGCAATAACTAAGCGTGTAAACATCGCAAATCCAACTAAAAGTTCACTTCACGAACCGCTATCGCAAGCGCGCACACCGCGTCACCCTCCGGGGTCTGGCGACGGTAGAGTCACGCGCCCCACGAAGCGTTCGATGACCTCCGCCTTTCGAGCCACACAACTTCCCGTAATCCGGCTCGTTATCTCTGGCATTCCCATCGCGATAACGTCCGTGTTGAACACCACAGATTGAACAGAAACTCGTCCGAGCGCAGCGGCGAAAATGAACTCAATCCACTCGCTACGCAGCTCAGGCGGCCGCCATTTTGCGTTGCGCCCGCAACATCCAATCAGGAGGGTCGTCGGTCTGCGCCCCGACCGGGGACCAATAGCGCTTCAGCATCTATTTCTAGCTTCGTTTGTGCGTCGTTTCTTTTCTGCCGTTTGTGCGTTTGTGAATGAACGAAGATAAAAGAGACGAGCAGAACCGGAAAGACGATCGCTCGGCCGATCTAACCATATCAAAATGGCCGCGCCCGGTAGCACCGTTGCGGAGATAGAGCGCTCCGAAAATTGCTGTTTTTTCGCCCTTTTGCGCTGATAGTTTGTCACCGCGCCTGACAAAAGTATTTTGTTATGCCACTTTGCGACGCTTTTCAGCGTAAAAACTTTGCAGACGCACAGAATAGGAAACATAGAAGCCGAATATGTGGGTTTCAAAAAAACGATGTTTTGGTCATTTTTCCGAAGTTGAAAGCCGCGTCCCCCCTTAAAACAGCAAGCATGCTTCCAATAAACACAGGATGACGCGGGTTTAACGGGGTACACATGTCTTTGATCAAAAAACTTTACTTTCACAGTTATAGTGATAAAAATTTGGGTAGATATGTAGTTTTTCATTGTGATTGTAGATATAAAATTTGTTTTTGTGCGAAAGAAATAAAATCAAATTTGTTCAGGTTTTTTATATTCGATTTTTTGACAGCTTTTGTAAAAAGACTGCCAGAGGGATGCAGGTGAACAAGGTACCAGGTGGGAACCAGAAAAACTTGTTTTGCCTACCAGGCCCAAACTTCAGACGGTCGTAACTTCTGCTACAGACCAGTTAGAATGATACTGTTAGTCTTATTGCACTCCTTGATTTGTGCACAGCTCACTGGTACCTTGTTCACTGGCATCCCTCCAGCAGTTTTTTTTATAAAAACTGTCAAAAAATCAAATATAAGAACCTGAACAAATTTGAATATATTTGCTTTGCACCAAAACAAATTTTATATGTACAACCAGAATGACAAACTACATATCTTCCTCAATTTTCATCATTGTACCTGTAAAAATAAATTTTTGTTTTAAGACCATTGTGCCTCCCTCCTTAAGGCTGAACTGCAAAAATTCTCTTTTTTGCTTTTGACAATAAACTGGCTAAAACAGAGCAGCAGGAAGATTGAAATAACAACTGGCAAGAACACATGCATCACAGTGCATCCCACCTTGCAGTAAGCTGCATTTTAGGGCAAAATTCTCGTATTGCTCGCATCCTAGCTTTATACTCTGAAGACATGTCATCGCTGGTGTGGGTTGTAAGCGCGAAAATATGGTATGTCCTTCAAATTTGAAAAGGCCTTTCAACTGTCCTCCCACACACTCGTACAATCGCACTCCTACTTTCCATCAGAGGTGCAGTGAGTGAAAAGGAACAATACAAATGGACCGCTTTTCTAATGGGTCATCTCTGTCATTGCTTTGAAAAACAACAGCTGTTTTTAGAGTAAGAGCAGGTGGAATTGTTAGTTGAGAATAACCAAGGAAGAATGACGTTGCTCACACACAAGCAAGACGTGTGGCGCTCATTGCATGTACAAGTCACTTGGGTAGATCTCACCAACTCGTAGGCTGCAAAACACTTTGCTGAGACAACAGGACTACAATCACGTGTTTCGTGAAGTAGCTACTCAAAGTCATATAAAAAGTGGACGCTAGAAGTTACTATGCTTACCACCTTGAAAGCATGAGAGAAAAGAGAGACAGGGATTATAAGCATGTCTGGTGATGCTGTTGACATGTGAAAAGCAGCAGTGGACTGTGCACAGCGCGAACAAAAAAAAAAACCACAAAAGGAAGAAAGAAAGAAAGGAAGAGAAAAAAGAAAGCACAGCTTGACTAGTGGTGCAAGGCTGGAGAAACAGCAGAGCTGGTGGCCCCTCTGCCTTCGTCGGAGACCCAGCTGTTGTATCATCATCATCAGCAGCAGCAGCAGCCCATTAGGTCCACTGCAGGACTAAGGCTTCCCCCAACGACATCCAACCGCTCCTGTCCCGCGCCACTCTGGTCAATTCTTTGCCTCTGAATTTCCTTCTTTCATCCCTCCATCAGGTCATTGGCTTTCCTCTTTTTCCAGACCGGTCCCCCAGTGTCCACCCTGCCACCCTGGCAGTCGACCGACTGTCATTCATTTCACTTAATTACGTAGTCACCCCGAGTCCATTTCTTTTTCGTTATTTAAACTACCGTATTTACTCGCGTAATGAACGCACTCGCATAATGAACGCACCCCCAACTTTAGTCGCCAAAATTTGGATTTTTTTTTCTCCCGCGTAATAAACGCACCGCCAACTTCGATCCCCTGCAGTCCCGTCAACAAGCTTTCCCACTTCACTCGCTTCGGCTGATGATGATAGTGCATGTAACTGAGAGCCATCTGTCGGAAGGAAAATGAACACTCCCCACCGCGGTGTCAGTGGGACAGCCAATCAAAGCGACGATGTTCTAGCCCTACTTTTTTCTGTTATCCGTTTGCTCGTTTCTCTGCTTGTTTCTCTGCTTGTTTCTATCCCTGTGTTGCGTTCTACCGTGGGCGATGGGCCGAAACGTCAGTTACACGGCCGGGTTTAAGTTACAGGCGGTGGAGTACGCGCTGAAGCACGGTAATCGTGCTGCCGGTAGGCACTTCGGAATTGAGGAAGTCCGCGTGCGTTACTGGCGTAAGCAAGAGGACAAGCTGCGCACTACGAATCGGGATCGTCGTGCCTTTAGGGGACCGAAGACCGGAAAGTTTCCTGATGTGGAAGAGGAAGTGCTACAATACGTCCGGGACCTGAGAAAGGAAGGCTGTGTCGTTTCTCACGAAATGATCCGTACGCAAGCGCGAGCCACAGCCAGGAAGCACGGCATCGCGTCCACCGCTTTCAAAGCGAGCAATGGGTGGACAACCCGCTTCATGCGGCGCAACGGACTGTGTTTGAGGAGGCGCACCTCGCTCTGCCAGCGACTGCCTCCTTGCTACGAACAGAAAGTTGTGGATTCACGGGTTCGTGATACGTCTGCGGCGGGACCGACAGTTCATTCTGTCACAAATCGGGAACGCCGACCAAACTCCCATCAACTTTGACATGCCCATGAGCAGGACGGTGAATGAAAAAGGAGCACGCAGCGTGCTCGTCAAGACGACAGGCGCTGAGAAACAGCGTTTCACCGTAATGCTGGCCATCACGGCACACGGAAGGAAGTTGCCTCCGTACGTTATCTTTAAAAGAAAAACTCTGTTGAAGGCCAACCTTCCAGCCGGCATACACGTACGAGCCCAAGAGAAGGGCTGGATGTCGGCCGACCTAATGGCTGATTGGGTCCGCACAATCTGGGGACGGCGACCTGGCGCCCTGCTTCTCCTGTCTCTCCTCGTGCTCGACAGTTTTCGCGGCCACCTGTGCGAAAACGTACGCTGGGAACTGAAGGAGCTGCGCACCGAGATCGCCGTCATTCCGGGTGGCCTCACTTCGGTGCTGCAGCCCCTTGATGTCTGCGTCAACCAGCCCTTTAAGGACGGTGTGCGGCGCTTGTACACTGACTGGATGGCCGGGGGAGGGCACGCTTTGACGCCGACCGGCAAGGTTAAGAGGCCATCCGTCGAGCTTGTGTGCTCGTGGATTTTGGAGGCTTGGCGCTCGCTGCCAGCCTACTTGATCTCCAAGAGCTTCAAGAAGACCGGCATCGCAAACGCACTGGACGGCAGCGAGGACGACCAGTTGTGGGAGCAAGACACGGAAGCGGCCAGCGACCTGGACGACGGGTCCAGTGACTCAGACGAAGAGTGAGCGTCCAGAAACGATGAGTGACGTGCAATAAAACGGTGTCTGTGTGCAAATTGTGTACGCGTATATTTCCTGCAAAAGGTAGGTTGTCTAACGCATTTTTTTTAGGATTACTGCCTTTTTTGATCATCCCGAAAAATGTTTCTGAAAATATACCGCGCGTAATAAACGCACCCCTAACTTTGCTTAAGTTTTGCCTAAAAAAAAGTGCGTTCATTACGCGAGTAAATATGGTATGATATATTCTACTCTGGTTTGTTCTCTGATCCAGAAAGCTCGTCTCCTGCCTCTAAGTGTTACTCCGATCATTATTCGTTCCACGGCCCATTGAGCCTACGCAAGTTTCCTTTCAAGTTGTTTAGTCAGGCGCGAGTTTCCACATCCCCTCACATTGATTTCCAAACTTGCCCCTCAAAGTTCTCCATGACTGGCAGGCCTGGGTCGTTTTGTCCGCAGGCTTTCACGTCTCTCCCAAAGTGGACCGTGTTATAGCACGCGCTGGAACCCACGGCGAAGTCCAAAGCCAACGCCTCCACTACAAACCCAAAGGAAATGGTGCGCGCCCGCAATGTGGTGATAGCTCAATCGGACAGACGGCGGTTTCATGACGCGAGAAACCCAGGTTCGAGATTCCGACGACGAGAAGCGTTTTTTTTTCTCTTTCCAATTGGCTGCACATGTTATTGTTCCCCGTCGCTGCTAACCCCGTACCCCTCGGGCCTTTGGGGTGGGTGGCCCAGTGTTGCTGGTTTCCCGGCGTAAAGGCACCAAGTTCGATTCCCGGACCACCTTTTTTTTCTTGAGGCTCCAGCCTTTTTTGGTGGGACAGACAGATTTGTGTCGGCCTCCACAGCTCTGCTGTTAAAAGAAAACAACGGGGGACAAGTGTACACGACCTCCAAAGTGATGCCACGACTGTTACCTCCTAGACGTCCCTCTGGCTTTAACAAGTCGATTTCAAGTTCCCGTATATTGCAATAAGAAAAAATTAGCGCTGTTTACTATCACCGATTTGTTTCATACTGACGATGACAGCATAAGCATTCCATCCTCACCACACTAGCAGTATCAAGCTCTCATTATCAACAATGGAATGAGCGAATTCCAGCTTCATCTCCAGCAAATACCCGTCCATGTTCACTTCATCAAAGCAGAAGGAAACTGTACTTTGAAACTGCTAACAACTGCAGCACCAATTTCTAGTCCACGAGAACCCCGAAACGAAAATCCGTGGTGGCAGAGCACAAAGGCACCAACACGCGCTGCTTGAGAGGTCAGAAAACAAGAACCAGAACAGCATCTGCCCACCTTGTCCGAGACCGAGTGTGGGTGGAAATGGAGGGCCATCTCCAGCAGGTAGATGGTGAGAGCCACAATCTGTTCCGGAACCTCGGGGTCCTTCAGGGCCTGCAAGACGAACGTAGGAAAATTTTTGCGCAGTGCAGACGTGCCTGAGGTTCACTTTGTGATGCAGAACGAAGGCATCCACTATGACGCATCCTTTCTATAGCAGTGCCAATACCGGAAATGGGAATAGGCATAACAGGAAGTGGGTGTGGGCATGTTGTCTGCCAGGTGCAAAGGCCGCATTGCCAATCAGTTAAAAGAAACATTAGCAGATAGCATTGTCCAGTTGCTTTGTTCAAGCCATTATTTAGCGACACTACGTTGATTTCAAGGAGGAGAAAGCAAGTTGATGTAGCACCGTGAAGTGCACCACCTTACTGCGTATGAAAGGGTTGTCACTTTGGGACAACCTCTCATTGAACAAATTTTAAAATTATTTTTCTGAATTTTAACGACCTGAGTTTGGAGATGCAGCTTCTGTGCAAGTGTATACAATTTGGCAGGACTTTACAACGAGCGCCCTAGAACAATAAACAAAGTTTTGGCATCCGCAAATGACCCACCTGTGCCTAAAAATTTTTAAAATGCAATACAACAGGAGATTAAGGGGGGACGAGGGTCTTAAAACTAACTTTTTTATTTATGGGTAGAAACTTATAAAAATTTGCACACGGATGTGCTTTTCTCTGTAGATTTCAAATATGCAATTATATTTGAGCTGGTGCTGCTAGTTCAAAAGTTATCATACAAAGTCTAAACCACAATTAGGTAATTTCTTACGCAGCTTTAATGAACTTTCGCATTGCATTTTGTCGCTTTTAATTACATGAATGGATAGCCAGAGAGTTCCCATACCCGATGACATTCTTCGTTTTTCTCTAAAGTCACGGCATCCTAAAAAATATGTCAAGTACAAAAAATGGCAGTATTGGATATTTTGGCTCATCAAAATAACTGCAAGTCATTATTTATGCGTAGCCTAAACAGAAAAACTAAGAATGTCATCGGCTGCCTCAGGCTGTACTGAAAAAAATGGTACCAAGATTGACCTTATGAAGCAAAAAGAAGTTTCCAAAAAGCTGCGTAAGGCTGAGGGAAGTGACCAAAAATATGAAACTGAGAAAACTGCATTTGAAGTTTGGCCATGTGTTATGAGATGAACCGTCAGTAGTGTAGCTTCAAAATTTCCCACTAACAAAGACATGTTCTTCCCATTTTCAAATCTGTCTTTGGATTCCAAAAATGCCAACTAGAACTGCAGATACAAAAGGCCAAGTAACGGACCCCATCAGGAATTTAGCAAAATTTATCGACTTCGAATCGGTTGGCATTTTGTTAGCGTTGTGAAATCTGGTGGCGTCTTGCTGGCGTCGTGAAAACTGCAACAGTCCTTCGTGAAGTGCCATCATCTATTACAGTGCACTGTGGTACCCAGAATATTGTACACGGCAAAAGTGTGAGGGTGAAACTTGCTTTAGGTGCCCCCCTTTTTTTTGTTCTTTGGTGAGGCTATTTCATTCGCGGTTTTTATGCTGGAAGTTTGAGAGGATACAGTGGTGGGACACTGCGCAGTGTGTTTTCCGCAAATGCATCATGTTGTTAGCCTCAAAAGGGTCTTTTGGGGAAAATAAATGTAGCCGAAAGGCAAACTTTCTTGGCCTATGGGGATAAACCCATAGACGCCTTTTTCCTTCAAGCCGTGCATGGTGCGGCTATCTCCATCGGACATCACGGTTGTGTACCGCAGCCCATTCTTGGAGAGCGAGCGCTTGAACATTATCATGGCTGCCTCTACCTCCATGCGTCCTGCACCATAGTCAATGTTTCGCTGACACTCATGGTCTGCCAGCCAATCTTCGTAGCCCTCATCTGAAGCTTTGGGTCCGATGGCGCAACCTAAGCAAAAGTTAGAGAGGACTACATGATCAATCACCAAGCCGGTGTACACTTCAATGATGCAGCCCACTCCAATGTGTGACAACCATCCCCTTGTCATCCACGTGCCATCAAACATCACATCTACGTTGTTTGGCGGCTGACCAAGGTCCGAGTACAAGTCCTTGATGGCACGCACACTATCAGCTTCAGAGGCTGCTGCAGTGTCCTCGCAAACCTGGACCACTTTCCTCAAGTGCGCTTGGAATGAATGTCTTGTGGTGCACGCCTCTGTGGGACAAGTTCATACCAGCACAAAAATCTGACAGAGCAGTCACCCCCTTCCCGATGCTTTGAATACTTTTCAAAGCCCTCATATTCACTTCAAAAAGAGTGATATTGCCAGATCCTTCGGTCGTTGGCGAGGAAAAACGTTCTACACGGTGTTCACAAACCGAGCACGTCACCTCGAGCTTCACGGCGAGGCCGTACTGCCGGTCAGGCTTCCTCAAATCCAGCGCCGCCAGCCCGCACTTGCCGCATCTGACGTGCGCAAAAAGGTCCTTCAGCATTGCAAAATCATTAAGACAAAATCTGTGCCGGATTCTTCCTCTGAGTGCGCCAAATCCACTTCAAGGAGGTCGAATTTCCACTGCGTTGCTGACTTGGTCTCCATTCCGCGCTTGACCTCGTCCGCTTGTTCCGTACGCGCGGCGATCTCCTCCGCCGTGTAATACCTCGTGTCAAGCCGGCAGGACGTGCTTGGACCAGGTATGGATTCCGGAGGTGGTTGGTCAGGCGATGGGGCAGGCGAGGCAATACGAGGCGGCGAACGATTCTCATCCGGCGGAGTCGAGCGGCCCGAAGTCGCACCACGCGACCTTGGGATAGGCGGACGACGCTTTCGCTTCCCGTGTGCATGACGGGTCGTCTTCTTCAAACGTACGTCTCCTGGCATCATTCGCGAAAGTACGCGATGGAAGAATTAAAGGAAACTGTAAAAAAAAACTGCTCTGAGCGAGCGCTGCGCCAGAAGAGCGGACTCCGTCAGACGAGCGTAGCAGACGCCATGATGGCGACCGCCATGACAGCAGTCGCGCCGACCAATGGGAGGGGTCGTACGGCGAATTCAAACCGCGCGCGCCCGCTCTAGCCAATCGGCGGCCGAGAAGGTGCCTTCGGAAAACTGGCAAGGGCGGTCGTTCTACTCAAGCGACGCCATTTTGAGATATCGGAAAATGCGCACAAAGAAACAAGCTTCAAAACAAGACCAAGATGGCGGCGATCGGTCGGCTGCTTCGCCCGCGGGGCGCGCGGGAATTTGAAGCAACTTTTGCCCAATTCGGGGCATTTCGTGGCCCTCGAGGCGTTTCAAAACATCATTTTAGAGTATTTCCCGATGGAATTTCGCGTTGATATTTTGAAGGCAGGTGCTTGAAGGTACAATAATTCCAAAAATTGGATTTTCTCAAAATCGATATTTTGGCCATTTTTGACCATTCTAAGACCCGCGTCCCCCCTTAAAATCAAGGGTGATCGGTTTGAAGAGCAGGCGAGCACAATTTCACCGTATCAGGAAGAGTGACACTACAGACACATGGATGAGCAATGGGTACTTGTGTCGTACCTTTATACGGTAAAATCTCGATACGAATTTTGCGGGACTGCGAAAAATATTCGTATCATCCAAAATTCGTATGAACCAACACAGACCAAAAAATTGAACAATAAAAAAAAGTTTCCTTTATTTCTTCTCTTAATTTCGCGTAAGGAAATCCATGACGTTTTTCTGCTTTTTTTTTAACCCCCATGTCGCTGAGCAGTCCTTTCTGGACCTTCGTCTCTTCATTTGCGGTGCCCAAGCTCACTACAGGAGCGTTTTTGCACGCGATTCATGAACATGATTCGTGCACATCAGTGTTGCACACGCAATATTACACAGTGTTAGCAGTCAGTCCGTTGTTTATGTAGTTACCATGTTGACCGGGACCCGACTGCACCGGCATGCGCGGGACGGGAGAGGAGGCACGCCCCACCGTGACGAATTCACGGGCATGGGGAGAGCTGGCCCGCAGAACTAATCTCCCTACCGCGAAAAATTCGCAGGTGCCCAGATAGGTCCCGCTCAACACAGTAATCGTGCACAACACGGAACATACGGACTGCTAAAACTCTCTATTTTCACGCCCGCATCGGCGCAACGCGGGCGTGACACGCGACGCGCAAGGCAGTGGGAGCAGCCTGACAACTTGCGCCAATGGGACAGCGTGCGCCCCATGGCAGCACTTTCGAAGCACTCGAGACAGCCGGCTGGCTCTGCCGGAGATGTTTAGTCTTAGCACCCCGGCAGATATTTCATGGGCGCTTTCCCTAACTGCACGGATCATCTTTTATATCACCGTTTTCGGCCACATTATTAGCTCATTTACCACACTTCATCTGTGCTTTGAGTTGCATTTCAAAAAGCGGTTGAAAGCGGTCGTTCGGGCGCCCCGCACCACTTTGCGACCGAAGCCGCCGCCATGTTGCCATGGCCGGCTGCGCCTCGCGCAGCAGGCGCAGTGGTTTCACAGCGTGGTTTCACAGTGTGGTTTCACAGCGGCGTCAGTGCGCCTATGGAGTGCGCGGAGAGTTTTCGTGAGCAGAAAACAACAGCCCGGCCGTTCCTGGAGAAAGAGCGACAAAGAGGGGAGAGAAAGCCCGTACGTCAACCTGGCTTGTTGGCTTGGCAGTCGGGCACCTTGCCGGATCGTTCGTGCCGGGCCGCGCAAGTCCGTTTGTAAGAGCCGAAATTTTTCCCATTGCAAACAATGCGATTTCGCCAGGACTTATCAGAAATTCGTATCATCCCGAAATTCGTATCACCCAGAATCGTATCATCGAGATTCCACTGCATAATGTACAGGTACGGCACCCAATACCAGTAGAGCGACCCTACAGGCACATGCATGGGCAATGGGTATCTGTACCGTACCTTTGTATGATGTACAGGTATAGTACCCATACAAGTACAATACTTGTAGCGCTGCTGTACCTACCATTACGATACCATATACCCGAAGTCTGATATTGTACTCATACCATACTGTGGGTATGCAACGGGTACCTGACGTGTACACATGACAAATGCCACCCGTCGAAAAGGATTATCACTTTGTGACAACCTCTCGCTGAACGGTTTTTAAGCATTTTTCTGAATTTTAATGACAACTACCATACTGGTAATGAATGACCCATACCAGTACAGTACTGGTACTGTATTATCCCCTGTTGATGCCGCACTTGTCATATGATTCGTACTTGTACCATACCAGTACCGCATGGTACGGGTGCCCATTCAGCGGTACAGGTGGCCCCTTCCTCCCCCTCCTACCTTGTAGAGGATGACGAAGAAGGCGGCCTGCATGGTCTTGCACTGCAGCAGCTTGCGAGGGTCCACCAGCTCAGGGTGCACGTTGCGCGGCATCCGGAACGGGGGCCACGGGGTCGCCGCACTCCCCTTCAGTTTGCCTGACTGGCGCATGCTGCACACCGGGGGGAAGGAAAGATGGAGAGGATCAGAACCACCTTGCAGGGCTGTTCAGAATTAAGGCCATTCCACTAACCGGCCCGACGCTTTGTCTGGATATGGATTCTTAGCTGACACTAAAAATACAACAGAAGTCGCAGCTTTTGCTGATGATAACAAGAGCACGTATTGCCCTCTCGTGGCGGCGCAAGGCACCACAGTGTCGTTTTAATAGATGTTTCTTTTTTTTTTTCGAAAATCCGTAAAATTTCGGGCAAGATTCGTAAAATCGTAAAACGGGTCGAAATTCGTACATTTTACGGAAAATTCGGAAGAGTTGGCAGGTATGCTAAACGTGAAAGCTGTCGGAAGTGTGGAGCAGTGATTCGCCATAATGGGCTGCAGCGCCGTTATCCGCTCATTGCTACCACCCAATGCAATTCAAATTTCCCGCCTCCAAAGTGCTCGCGCGCCCCCTGCCTGAAACTGCACCAGCGGGAGTTGTGTTCTTTTTGTGCTTGCTTTTTCTCGCACATGTTCCGGCGTTGCACTGCCACTTTTTTAACTTACTATCGTAAAGACGAACCCAATGAGCGTTCCTAACTAAATGGAACACGGGCGCTGCCGGTTAATTACGTATATTTTACCTCAAACGTGCCCGCAGTTTTCTTTGTGCTAAACAACGGGGAGATGTATGACAAGCGCCAGCGGTTCACGAGTTTCAAGCGGTTACGACTATTTAAACCGCGTGGTTTTAGAAGCCTCTGCGGAACATGCAACATCGACACGTTATTTTCCGTTCATAATCTAGACCTTTTATTGGTTTTAAGAAGCCTAGCATAAATTTACGCCTCTTAGGATAAGATAGGCGACGCAATGTTGGCACTGGCATCAGTTCCGCTTGGACAGACACTTGGGTGCGATGGCATTAATTCCAGGCACAGCTGATGACCGTGTCTGCCGCACAGTGTGCAAACACTGAAGAAGAAACAACTTTACTATGCATGCTCAGCACTTGCTGACATCACAGAATGTTTTTTTTTCTTTTTTTGGCACAATATCACCATCGGCAAGCCAAGCCTACCAGCACGCATCCTCCTTTCCACAATACTCCAGAGTTGCTGTGCCTCATTCTAATGTCAAGAAGATGCTCGCTGGCTCCTGCCTTGATGTCCTTACGTGGATGCTTAATGAACACGGCTGATAGCGGACGGTCTGTGACACCAGAAAATCGCTCGGCAAGTGCTCTTACACTAAGATCTCGGCAGGGTTGATGGGTCTGTCCCATGGGGCATGGTCTCGAGGAGGGCTTGCCATAGCCTAACATTGAGCCAGACCGGCCAGTTTGTCACCATCCTTCAACCAACCCAACTAGAGAAATAAACAAGGGCAAGGTTGGCAAAACGCTTCACCAACAGATCTGGGGCGGTATTCTAGAGTTTTGTTCCTTTTGTGTCCCTTTCAAAAGTGTCCCTTTTGGCAAGCCCTGATTGGCTAAAAGCAAACAACCGGAAGTGATGTAACGCAAGCACGGCAAACCTACTGCCAATGCTCACTGCTTCACCGGAAGTACGTCACGAGGAAGGGACGCAAAAGGGACGTTTTCAAAAGAGACAGTTACGAGAATACCGCCCCTGGAGCATTATGTAGAATGGAACCTACACACATTACAACAAATTCAAATATCCACCAGCCCAAATTGGAGCTCTAATGAGAAAATGTTGGCGGTGGTTGAATGAACAAGGCCCAAAATGTCCTTTTCATCACGGAAGGAAAGTTAACAGTGTAGACCATTTATAACGTAACCGCTTATAGTGCGGGACTGGATATAACGCGGGTTTTTGTGACCACCAGTTTGCCTCTTATAGAACTCAATGCATAAGCGTACCGCTTAAAATGCGGTTGGTCGAAGCACGATACCGTTTATAGTGCAGTTTTCTGGCGCGGGTCTGCTGATCAACCAGCGCAGCTGAGGCATCGTTTTAGGGTAGCAAAAGAAAAACAGAAAGGATAAAATCAGCCACCTGATGCAGCGTGCACCTCTTGCTCTTCTGTAACTTCGACACACGACACACAACACACAAGAAAAAAATAGGCCCCCTTTGGTTCGCGCATATGTGATAACCACAACTGTCCTTGCTTGATGCACTTCGGAAGATAGCGACCCCCCACCCCGTCCGCGCGCGGCAAATTGCGTGTACGGCAGGGCCCGTTTTTGCTCACAATTCGTGCACTTCGGCGTTGCGCGTGCGTTTCTTCTAACGCTTGTGTCAAAGATGCCGCGCTCGGGATGGCTTCCATGCGTGGCAGTGGGAAGAGCCTGGCGACTCGCACCAATGGCGGGAGATTGGATGGTGGGAGATTCGAAGCTCTCTGAGCAGCCAGCTGGCCGCGCCAGAGATGTTTAGGCTTACCAGCGCGGTATTTTTTGATGGGCGCTTTCACAAGCAACGTGGATGGCAGTTTATATTTCACTTTTCGCACAGATTATCAGCATTTTTCATGCGTGAGCATCTTCGCTTGCGCCTGGTGCAGCATTTCAGCGAGCAGTTAGAACTAGAGCTGCCTCCACCACTTCATGGCCAGTGCCGACACCATGTTGCCGCCTCTTACCATGCCGCACACGCCAGTTGTATTCGTGCCGATGTCGCCGCGCCTGCGGCGCGCACTGCACATTTTCGCGAGAAGAAATCACTCCATGCAGTTCACGCTTTAGAACGTTGTACAACCGAACAAGCGAGCCGCGCGAAGCCGAAGATTCCCACCAGCAGTACATTGCGCTGTTAAGCAGCAGCCTTGGGCATCGTGAAGACAAAATGGGCTAAAACAAATCCCGCTGGCACTCCCATCACGTCCCGCCCCATCTGTTCATAGACGCTAAAAACGCTGCTATGGTCCTTCAAAACACAAACACGACGGAAGTTAAAGCCGCGCTCGCCGTTTGTAAGACCGCGCTTGCAATAAACCGTGCAGCAACGGCTGATGGGAAAAAAAAAAAAGAAAAACGAATTACATGCCGTGCCTTTGTTTTTAAAGGAGCCATGAAGAGATATCACAAGTTTGGTTCATTCAAAAGATTGCCTCGTTAGAATCATACTGACACCACTTTTAACGTAAACTTCGCTCAAATAAGCTACATAATTAGGAAAAACGGGAATGGTCATGCGACCCACCAGCTCATTTCCCGCAACAGAACCTGTGATGTCACATGGGCTAAGCTCTGCGATTGGCGGAGGCTGGCAGAAGCAGACGCAAATTAGGTAGAGCTTACAAACTAGACGAACGAGCGATTTGCGCTTAAATTTAGGGCACATTCTTTACAAAGCAATAGGAATGATGGGACAAACAGTGGAAGTTACAAAAGCACATGTAAACATAGAAGTACTGATGCGTTCTGATGTTCGTACTGCGCACAGCATGCTTTGGTTTAGCTGCACAGCACTATGGGGCTTGGGGTTGTCTCAGACGACACTGGCCGATTGACGCAAGCAAGCATTTGTCGAGCGAGCACTGTTTCAGGGAACGAATATTTTCTCCCAGAACAAAAACAAGCCAGGTTTAAATGCGGGCAAAAACAAACCAAACGCTTGCCACGGTATGGTGGCGCCATCTAGGTTACGGAACGTAAAACAACGTGGGAACAAACCAACACCGCTACAGGGTGGAGACAACCTTTGAACGGTCTCGTGCCGCCGCAATTGGGCCAACGGGCTCAACGCGTTATTCTTTTCGTTTCCCACGAGACCTAGCAACGCGAAACAGACAATATGATTCAAACTTCTTCAGTAAACCGCGTTGCGGCGATAATTTTAGCGCGGTTTTGACACAATGACTTGCTTCGGCGGCGAGCGAGCAACCGAACATGGCGGCGCCAGCGTTACATGTCTCTACCCTGTACGGCGGATGCGTGAATGAAGGTACTCTAGGCTGCAGAGCGGTCGGTTCCCGTGATGTCACTTGGGACCACGAAAAGGCACGATTGAGCGGGAAAATCGAAATTTTAACCTAAATTGTTTAATTTCTCAGTGAATAAAGCACCGTTTGTATCCGGACAAGCACTGGGGGCACTATAAAACACGAAATCTTTCGAATAAAACCAACTTGCATTTTCTCTTCATGGCTCCTTTAAGTGCCTGTGCGTTTGAGTGATGATAAATATAGAATGACTTGAGAGTTAGGTTGCAATGTGGTTGGATTCGCGCATGGTTTGGTTATAGCGCGGTACTGTTTATAGTATGGATTTTTGCGGCTCCCGCGGCATACGTTATAAGCGGTCTACACTGTACCAATAATCCCTCAAATCTGCCATCACAACTGGTCCTCAGGGAGAGGGTATTTCCATGTGGCAATAACCAAGATGCAAGAGAGAGAGAGAGAGAGAGAGAGAGAGGGGGGGGGGGGGGGGGAGGGACTCACAAGTGGGTGTATCGGTCCATGGAGGCCTGGTAGTCCTTGCGGTGCACGGCGCGTAGCAGCACGTGCACAGGGTCGTACTCCTGCTCCCACACAGACCCCTTGGGCACATACATGCCCTGCAGCAGGTTGCCGCCGGCCTCAAAGTTGGGCTGCTTGTACACCGCCACCTGCGATGGGGGAGAAGAAAAAGAAGAGCAGTAGGCACAGTGGAAGACTTGAGGAACACCCGCGCCTATTTATATGCATCTCTGTGCCCCATATCCTCAAGTGATATAGGGATAGTGCTTCTGATCTTGTTTGCAATTACCATATTTACTAGAATTTAACGTGGACCTTTTCCCCAGAAAAATAGGTCCCAAAATCACATGCGTGTTACATTCAAGTATGACTGAAAACTGTGGCGCCGTATCGCCATCGACGTTTTCAGATGGCCGTTTGGCTACTGAACGCATAGCCAGCGCTTCCTAGTCGGCGCATGTTTGCCTTTGTTGTCTGCGTAGTCTTTTCTTGCGTTCCTCTGTTCTTCCCACCATGGAATTTCCCATTGCGAAGACACGGTGGGTTCACCACGATGCTGCGTTTAAGAAGAAAGTAATCTTGTGCGTGGAAAGCGATGGAAATTGGGCCGCGTCACGTGCGTTCAGTGTTCCGTGCAGGACTGGTGCAAACAGAAAGAGAAAATTTTCACAAGCAAGGCGACACAGAAAGGTTTCAGCGGACCAAAGAGGGGGCGATATCCCCAAATTGAAGACCCGCTGGCCGAGTACGTGCAGCAGCAGCGAGCGGCTCAGAGACCCGTAACAACGGAGCTGCTGGGGCGGTGCTGTTTCGGACCGTCGTCGTGGTGACCGTCTTGCTAGCAATAACCGGGACATTTCATTTCGTGCCACCTTTGAAATAAACCTTGCTTGTTCCAAGTGAGAAGAAGCTGCATTTTTATATTAAATATTGAAAGTCTAGTGCACGTTACAATCGAGGACATAGCGTTTTTCTTCTTCTTCGGACCGTGAAAAACGGATGCACGTTACAATCGAGGGCGTGTTAGATTCGAGTAAATACAGTAACGCCGTCTTCGAATGATGCTGCTGGCCACCACTACACAACAATGATGTTCTGCCCCATCTTGGCGTCACATCGGTGCAAAGCAGTGCGACTGCGTCCTATTGCCAGCCTCCTCCGCTTAGAGGATGTAGCCAGGGCTGCAAACATTACCCATTCAAGCCCACTGCATCATTACAGAACAGTACGCCCCCTACCAAGCCGCGCAACATTCTTTGTCCTTAGAGCACTTTGTGTTCACATTCAACAAGTGGTTGCTGCATGGACACAGTTGAGTCGAGAGCATTCAGGGCCCAGAAATCATTCCTAAGGTGAAAGCTTGACCACCAACAGTACAACCAGTTAGAAGAACTTCAGCTCATTATCTGCCGCTAAAAGCTAAGGCTGCTTCCCCCAGCCAACCAGAGTGCAGCGGGCAAAGACCCGTGGAGGAGTACCTCCTGGAGGTGGGCCTCGAAGTCTCGGCTGTGCGCACTGGTGCCGCACTTCTCGGGCAGCAGGTCCATGAGCTGCGAGTGGGTGCGGTCCCCCATGCACAGCAGGCTCACCATCTCCTGCCGAGTCACCTCCGCCTCACTCATGCCTGCACCGTTCACATGGTGGGGAACAGGGCAACAGAACTGCCGTTCCTCAAAGAGACCTCACTCTGTTACACTCCTCCCCCCCTGTTTCACTATCGCCAGTAGGTTACTCAGATAACAATGCAATGGCTTCTTCAATTCCTTTTACCAAGTTTTCCACTCAAAACTCCCACTCCAAAGCAATTTCATGCTTGCTTTCTTTGCTGTGGCATTTCTTTACTAATACGGAGGCTTCATAGTCTACCATTTCGAACAGCTGATTAGCAATTATTGTGATCTATTCCATACTCAACATCTAGATGAACACAATTCTTTGACTCTTTCGCGCATTTGGTAATGATGAATAGTCAAACTCAACACATTTGCACAGCCCCTTGCCAGTTGCATTAAATTAGCCCCCGAGGACAACTGTATCAACACCATCACAGTCAGGGCTGTTAGAAGGCATCTATGCTGTCGAGAAATGCAAGAAACGTATGTTCTGGACAATGTTCCGAGAGCAGCGTGAAATCTAGTACAACAAGTAAAAATGTTCCCAGAAACAACAACACACATTTTAGGCATATGGGAATATTGAAAGCTTTCGAACATCAAAGCGAATAATATGGCAATCAATTTAGTCCTGAATCGACTAGGAATGCTCGAAAACTTGCAATTTCTTAAGGGTATTTCGATGCTCAAAAATGCAAATAAATACACATTGACACTCGGTTAAACCTAAATTTAACGAACTCACATATAGAAAATCCCCAAATACACTCAAAACAATCGGAGCAAGATCCTTAGTTGCTTTCTATTCTTTTCAATGCTCTGAATGCAACTTCAATATGTATTATTATTCAATACATATTAATATGTATTAACGTGTTTTCAATATGTATTAACGTGTTTTTGCATGCACATGCATGTGTAAATGACTCCTCATGTGTCATCATAGGCAAGTGGATATCAAATTTCTGATTCTGCATAGAACATCAGTAACAAAATGCATTGCGAATTGCATGCTTTTGTACACAAATGCAGCTCTATACGATGGGGAGGCCCTCCCATCATTTTAAAAGCCAACTGCACTCAAAATTTCAACCTCTTAAAAACCTTATTTCCGTATAGTCTTCCTAAAAGGACCGCAGGATACAAAATATGACGGCTGAAATACGCGTGTTCGCGCCGCAAACAATTATGAAAAATCAGAGATTTTGAAACTGAAATCGAGAAGGGAAGGCCAAGCTGAAGTGACGTTCCAGCCAGCCCAGTCGGCGAGTAAGCGGCCGCACGCGGTTGGCCGGACGGAGCAAACCTGCGCACAAGAAACGCTCCGCCTTCACTGCAACCCTATGAGCAGTGCACCCAGCGGGGCTCGACCACTGGCTGGCAGTAGGAAAAAGTGTAGGGCCGGCCGCAATGTCACATCTGCTTCATGGCCGTTCGCGTGATCTACTGGCAGGTGCAGCGTTGCCTGCGACGGAGCTGTTTTAAACGCTTATAACCAATTAACAATGCCTTTCACGGGGCCACCAGTCATGTCCCAGTGGGTTTGGTAGTACAGTGCGCAACACCCTTGTCTATAACACTGAGTTCAACTTGAACTGGTTACCTCTCAAAACTGCGGACTCAAACTTGTTCCAAAAAACGTTGAGGTCAAAATACCGTATATACTCGTGTAAGGGCCGCCCTCGTGTAAAGGGTGCACCCTTACTTTGGAAGGGGAAATTTAAAAAAAAAATTCGAAAAGTCCCGCCACAAAGATGTAGTTAGTTCAATTGCGGCTAGATGGCGCTGCCAGCTTTTCCGCTTCCGCCGACAATGGACGGCGGCGCGGCGCCATTATTCCTTTGTGTAGCCGATGGTGTGGCGCATCGTTAGTGTTGTGTTGTTTCTTCTGATCGGTGTCGTCTGTAGTAGTGAGTCCTGTTTGAGCCAGCGCAGGTGAGGGACGATGGGCAGGCGTTTGAGATCGTTCACCGCAGCATTTAAACTGCAAGTGATTGAATATGCGGAGGAGCACGGCAAGCGGAAAGCTGGACACAAGTTTGACGTGGATGAGAAGCACGCGCGTTACTGGATAAAACAGAAAGATGCCCTCGCCGCTACCAACAGGAGCCAAAAGGCGTTTCGCGGCAAGAAGTGCAAATACCCGGAACTCGAAGGCGAACTTCTCAAATATGTCGTCGACACTCGAAGGAACGGCTACGCCGTATCAACTTACATGATACGCGTGAAAGCCCTGAACATCGCTCGCCACATGGAAATACCCCAGGCACAATTCAAAGCAAGTCGGGGGTGGGTTACGCGGTTTATGAACCGTAACCAGCTCTCTCTCCGCCGCCATACGATGCTTTTTCAAAAGCTTCCAAGCGAATACGCAAGCCATGTGATTAAGTTCCATCGCTTTGTGAATGGTCTGAGGAGGGAGCATCAGTACGACCTCTCCCAAATTGGGAATGCGGACCAGACTCCTGTGTGGTTCGACGCACCAGAAAGCACCACAGTGGACTTGAAAGGCGCGAAAAGTGTGTCTGTGCGCACGACCGGCGCAGAACGTCGAAGATGCACTGTGATGCTATGCATTACGGCAGACGGCAGAAAACTTCCGCCGTACGTCGTATTTAAGAGAAAAACTCTCCCAAAAGAGAAGTTTCCTCAGGGAATCATCGTACGAGCCCAGGAAAAGGGTTGGATGTGCGAGGAATTCGTCGCCGCCTGGATCAAGACCGTCTGGGCAAACAGACCTGGAGGCCTGTTACAACGGAAAGCCCTCCTTGTTCTGGATAGTTTCCGGGGCCACTTGACGGACCGCGTCAAGAACCGACTCGCCACGACTCGTACGGACTTGGCCGTTATTCCTGGAGGACTGACGAGTGTGCTGCAGCCACTCGATGTCTGCGTCAACCGTCCGTTCAAAGCGGAATTTCGCCGATGCTACTCGGAATGGATGGCTGGAGGCCATCATGAGAAAACCCCTACAGGACGGCTGAAGCGGGCATCGCTCCAGCAAGTGTGTGAGTGGATTTTGAGCGCGTGGAGTGCCGTGTCGTTTGAAGTAGTCGCGAAAAGCTTCAAGGTGACTGGAATTTCGAACTGCATGAACAGTACTGAAGATGATCGTCTCTGGGAGGACGCCGACGCCGAGGTGAGCTCTTCCGAGAACGAGGAGAGCGATAGCGAGATGGAATTGTATAAAAACATTCCTGGCATGTCATTTCTGACTCTCTTGTACTCCGCTACTGTTGAGGAAACAGTACAGACTTTGGGTGAGCTCTCATCGGCCTGATTCGTGTAAGGGCCGCACCAAGCAAAAATTTCGAAAAAAAAGTGCGGCCCTTACACGAGTATATACGGTATATGGTCAAGACTTCAGAATGACACCATAGTTTTCTCCAAATGTTTTTCGGCCGAGGCAAGATAAGGCTATAAGTACGAAACCTGTGTTATAGACAAGGGTGTTGCCCTCTGTACATACTGTACAATAAAAGTAAATTTGGTTGAGATGAAATTTGAGCGCAGTTGGCCTTTAAAGCTTCGAGGGAAAGCAAAGGGGGCATTTCCCATAATCCTGCCCTTCGTTCCCAACGACACACACCTTCCCACAGGCAAAAAGAGGGGAGAAAAAAAAGAGAAAAAAGCACACACAGACGCACCGAGGTTGGTGCGGACGCTGAACAGCATGGCGAGGAAGGTGAGGCAGGCCTCGAGCATGGGCAGCACCTTCTCGGGCTCCAGGAACGAGTTGGCGGCCCGGCGCTCCTCCGACAGGGACAGCCACTCGAGCACGTGGAACCGCTCGAAGACGGTGGTCAGGAACCAGTCCGGGTCCAGCCGGGTGGCGCACAGCTGCAGCAGGAACAGGTCGGCGTCCACCATGGAGTTGCAGAAGTGGCACTGGATGTACGTCATGGCCTGGCCCTTGATCTGCAGCCCGTTGCGCGTCCACAGGCCGCACAGGATCTCGTGGAAGGCCACCTGCACGACAAGACGGGAGGAGAGGCCCGTTAAAAGGTTGTCTTCCCTCCCAAAACCAGGCATTGTAACAGCAGGGAAAACTGCAGCAACAAGACGGGCGCCGTTTGTTTCAGGGGCCTCCAAGGCCATTTCCATTACCTCGGAAGCCCCTGAGAAATATTCACTTTCAAAATGAACGCCCCACAAAAGCTTGCTGAGAACCTGCCTACAACACGCACACTTTTGACTGTTACTAATACTCTGATCAAACCGGATAATGAGCGACGCGAAGTCAGGTGGCGAGAACTTCAGCTCCACATCAGTGCGTACATTGTCTTTGACGCGGTGCGCTAAACAATTGTCCAACACAAGGGACACACGGCGGCCGGCGTCTGTGTCAGCCGCCAATGTCCCTTGTCATCCACGCCTTACTGTTTGTGTGTCGGCCATGTTCAGCTCCCCAAAGTTGGCAAAGTCAGATTTCTACTTTTTCCATTTACAAATGGTGCCCTCTTGTCACTCGTATCCGTATTCACACATACAGAAGTGAAATGCAGAGCTTGCTCTGCTTGCCGCCATGGCATCGGTCCCCTTTCATAAGCAGTGCGCGATTTGACAGCACCTGATAAGAGAGTCCAGTTTCGTCACTGTTAAAAGTATCCACAGGCGCATCAGCACTCCAACATTCCCAACATTTCTCTCTCAATCCACACAGCCTATTGAGACGCATCAGCTCATGACAACTCCCCGTTGACAACTTTTCAGCCACTCACGTCAAGCCTTGAACCTGTGCGGCCAGCCACTGCTTGCCCGAAAATCGTTGTGGCCCATCATGTAGGTGAAACACTTCACCTCCTATTGGAGGACAGCACCACATACGTGGGGAAGGAAAATTCTGTGCCTCGGTGGACGTAAACCACTTGAAAACTGCCTTGTCCCTGTTTTCATAGTTTCACAGACTTCCAGCATCAGTCGCTTGCGCTGACCACTCTTGCCACTCTGCAGCGAGGCGAGTAGAGTGTCTATTGCCTTTCAGTATCGTTGACAGCGAGCTCTGAGGAATTGAGAAGCGTTCTGCAGCATCCTTCTTTTTTTCACCACTGGTCTTTAAGAGCTTGTATAATCTGCACCTTACCTTCAAATGAAAGCACTTTTCACTTACCAGGACTCATCATGCCAGAGCTCTAACAGAAGCCCAGAAAAGTGTCGCCAGTACTCAGAAAGCAGAGAGGAAAATGTTACGATGTAAGCACACGCTCACTCGAATGACCTACGAAGCATAATAAGCAAAGCAGCGGTGGTGCTGAGGCCCTCCAGTGGCCGTAATTTAAACCAAACTTGCAGTATGTGTAAGTGTGGTGTCCTGGAAGTCGAGATGGGATTTAAGGGGACACGCTGGTCGAAAAATGGCCATTTTTTCGAAATATGCCGTTTTTTTGTTTTCACTGGCATTATCATCTTTGACTATCCCTCTTTCATGAAAAAAAAATGAAAACGAAATACGAACGAGAACTTAGTGAAAACCGTGTCTGAATGACTCGCGGTGAGCCTAGAAATCACGCAATCAAGCCGAATTTCGGCCATCTTTGGGAGTTTTTGCTGCACGGCAGCGCGGCTGGCCGCCATTTCAGTCACTTGAGAGAGGTAGACAAAGCCTTCTTTTCTCAATCAAACTGCTCGCCAGCTTCGTATCTCCGCGTAAAAAAAAAAAAAAAAAATTTTCTTCCCGCTTGTTTTGAGAGCTCCCACTGGGTATTTAAATCACGTGACGCGAAATTGGGACTGCCATTGGCTCTCGCCGCTTGTGAGCCGCCATCCCTGCCGTCGTTCCGTTCGCTACTTCACGCTATCATTTCTATTTCCTTATCGTGTGTTGTTAATCATGAACGGTGAGAAGAAGCATGACTTTCATCACCGCAAGTCCCGGACTTCACACATACAAGGGAAGGCGGAAGCGGCGCGGCATTGCAACGATTACAGCCAACGCCGGCACGACCGGCACGGCGAGGCCTAACGGCGACGCACCTTCAAGCATTGCGAGCGCGGCTCAATCAGGCGAGGCTGGTTTTATCAGTGACACTATCAGCTTTGTAAGCGCATCGGAGAAGAAGTTTCAGCCTTCCAAGGCGGAGAGACAGTCGGCAACGAAAGTGGTGCAAGTGCAGTTATCTCCGAAGTCGACAGTCTGAGTGACCTTGAGAGCGGCACCGTCTACGCGATGTGCGGGAAGTACGAACTCGTCTTAACTGAGGTCACAAACAAGCGGAAGGGCCTCGCATCGGTACTGGAACTCAATTGCAAAAACGTGGAGTGCCCTGCAGGAGTGGTTTCTTCTATCTACTCTTCGCAGCACACTGCCGCCATCGGCCGCGGAGGCTGCAACCCGGAACTCTGCAGGGGAAGTCCTTGTGATAGTTTCGCCATCAATGTGAAAGCGGTACTCGCTTCACGTGCGGTTGGCATCGGACACGATCAGCTGTGCAGGTTTTGTGCCATTCTTGGTCTACCAAAACCACTGCACCAAAAGACGTTCCACAACATTGCCAAGAAAGATGCCGCGGCCACAAAAGTCGTCTCTGACAACCATGCTGAAGCAAGGCAAGTAACTGCGTTGCAAACTGGTCACACTGACGTCAGTGCGATGTTTGATGGTACTTGGCAGAAACGAGGACACAAAAGCCACAACTGTGTTGGCACTGCCATTTCTCTCGACACTGGTCTTTGCCTAGATTTTGAGGTGCTGTCAAACTACTGTCAAGATTGCAGCGACCCCCAAAAGCTTGATTGGCAAGAGGAGGAAGTGTGGCAAGCCTTTCATGCCCCTGTGTGTGAAAAAAATGTCGACTACTCGTCCCATGCCATGGAGACAGAAGCAGCACTGCGCATCTTGCACAGGACGGTATCGTACAACCTGCAGTTCACTGCAGTGGAGACGGCCACTGCTCTCACAGTGTTGTGGTTCAACAGGGGCCACACTAGTATATTGAGCAAGTTCTCCAAGAACTGGGAATCTTACTTTCAGAAGAACTGGTTAAACTAAGCAGTGAAGTGACCAGCAGAGGATCAGGCAGATGTCTGCCAGGCTGACTGCTGAGGCTGGGTCCCATCGCCACAGCCTGGTGAAACGGGCCTGTACCGATGACTCCATCCGCAAGAACCGTGAGGGTGCAACTTATGCAGCAGGAGCGTTCTAGTTTTAGTACCTCAGTGTGGACATTTCAGACTATATCCTCACCAAGTTTCATGTTGTTTGAGCAAGAATTTCTGAACCTGCCAAAGAAATAAACTTTACATTGCGTTTTTCTCAGTTTGTTGTTTTTGTCCATTTTGTGAGTTTGTGCACACTTATTTTCCCACTTAAAGTTGGCGTATCACGATGAAATTTTGCACAGATGTTCATTATAACATGTAGAGTGCTGAAATCTTGTTAATTATGCAATTTTGTCCTTAGATATTTCTGATGGTCATAAAACAAAAATATACAGAACAAGAAAAGGCACACTACCAGTCATTTTTTTTTTCGTGGTGAGGAAAATGAATATAAGGCTTTTTCAGGTAGATTTCGGCACTCTGCAGTTCGTAAGGAATCATCGAGGCTATTTGAAAAGTTTCAGGAAAAATTTTTACTATAAAAGAAAGTGTGCACAAAAAAGCCATGCAAGTCATGCAATTGCAAGTCATGCAAGTCATGCAGTTTTTCTGCAAGTCATGCTGCGTAACATTTTATCCGGAGCAGCTATTCGAAATCTGATTGTATACATGACCAGAGGAGCTGAATCATTACAAGCTGTGAAAATTTCAGCCTCCTAACTTCATTATTAAAAAAAAGTTGTTTCGAGGAGCATGTCCCCTGAAAATTTAGCAATACTAGTGCAACAGGCCAGATGTTTATATGTGAAAGTTACCATAGTTGAGACAAAAATATGCAAGTCCCCATACAGTGTAGATGGCTAAATCTCTAAGCTCAGCAGCAAGACTTTTGCAAGCACTTTGCTTGTATTCATCTGGAGACAACAGAAACACCAGTGTAGGTTGCAGGAGTGAAAGGGTAGTACAGTTGAACCTCGATATAACGAACCTCGATTTAACGAAATTCGCGATATAACGAATTTTTTCAAGTTTTCTAACAAAATTTTGCTAAATGCATGTATTTTTGTCTCGATTTTACGAAGTAATTTTGTGCGGCGCTTTCGATTTAACGAAGTCACGGCAAGAAAGGAAGAACGAAATTCCGGTCGAGGCACGTTTTATTTTGCCTCTCAGGCCCTACATTGAAAAAATTCAGTACTCAAATTGACTCTTGAAGGCTAAAATGAAAGAAAAGCGGTGAAATCTACGGTTAACAACAATTAAAAGCGAAGAACGAAGCTGCACAAACCGCTAGCGGTCATAGACGGTTTAATAGTGCAGCCACTATTTTGACGTCTCCATCGTTGCCTACGCCAGCGCCCTCTATGCTTAGGCTACCGAAGCCTACTTCAAGCTTTTTTTTTTCTACGCGTCATTGCTCACGGTGCTGCTGCGCTAGGTTGTGCTCGCTGATAACCAAATTAATATTTTGTTCGTGCATCGTTAGGTGAGTCTTGTAAGCAGCATGAGCACTCCAAGAGAAAGAAAAGTGTTCCGAACAAGAGCCTGAGGAAGCTCGGTGAAACTGACAGCCACCGAAGTGTGATGGATGCCATCGATGTTCTGCGGAGGCACGCAGGTGCACACGAATGTTTAAGACCTTGTTAGCGCTGTCAGCATACGAGCGTCACGTAAAGCCCGCCCTGGTCCAGAAACGCCAAGCACTGCTTACGGACTTCTTCACTACGGCTTGAACATCGAGTGCTGGTGGCAATAAATTGCTCTCTTTGAACGTGGTCATCTTCGTTTCACCAGCGTTCATTAGACAGCTGCGGTGCGGAGAAATCAGTTTCGTAAGGGCTCAGTGGGCATAAAAGTAATTGCTTAATCGAATTTGGCCGGAAGATTTTTAATGTAAGCTTTCCGCTTTCCGGATCACGTAAGCGCTGCTCCACACAGTGAAGCGGTCCGCGTGTACTCCGCTCAACTCGCAATCATGGTTTTATCTCGAGTGTTGTGGTTGAATCACGCGCCCATACTGCGGAGCCCTTGTACATGAAAAAAGTCTTTCGAAAGTTTCATAGCAGCCTTTCGCTATTGGCCCGCCGCGCCTAAGCCTACCACTGAATGGACGAAAAGAGGCGTAACTTCGAACGAGCACCTCGGCGGGGTGAAGTTCACGGGACATGGACGCGGGTTCAATTGACTAACAGCGGCATTTAGTAGTGACCGAAATGAAAAAAGAAAAAGTGGAAACCTAGTCTGCTATCATATTTAATGAGGCGTTGCGGAAAAAGCACCGGTTTTACGATGACACATGAACTACCGTCGGCTATCCGAATTCCATTGCCCAAGTGTTGAAACTCTTAATTCACACAATTTTCGCGGCCAGTTTTAGTACAAATTTCGCTTTAATTGGAGAGGTAACTACATAGCAGTTGTTGCCTAGCGAGGGCCAAAGTGTTAAAACCCCAATAACTGGTTAAATGAACTGTAAAATCGAAACCTCGATTTTACGAAATTCTCGATTTAACGAAATTTGCGGCCCCAAGTACGACTTCGTTATATCGAGGTTTAACTGTAATAACATTATGAGTGAATGAAAAGATGGTGGGGGTGCCGTACAACAGGAGCACAGCAAATGTAAGAACGCTCGTGCAGAGGATTTTCTGACATGTTGCATAGAGTCACAAGAAGACGAAACCACTAAAAAACCCAAGTCATCCTTAACGTTTATTGGCCTTAAAATACCAACCTGTTCCAAATGTAAATGAATCTTGAGAAATGATCTGCGCACTTTTATTGTTTGTTTCGTTTTTAACAGTTGATTGATTGATTCAAACCTTTATCGGAGGAAAGGGGGGGCCGGGGGCTGTGCATGGGGGAATGGTAAGTGAAGGGAAGGGGGAATAGCAAAGGTCTTCGTCATACAATTGAATGTCCCCTCTTTGAGCACTCATTTTGCGTCCATGATGTTAATAAAGCTCTTCTCAGGATGGGTAGTCACCCCCAGGCTACACTAATCTCGCAAGGTCGCTCTGTATACCATAATTGCCTAGTGCTTGCAGGAAATCGATGCCACGATTTGGAGGGTGTAGAGTGAAAAGTCCCAACCCTTGTTGTAACAGGCTTCATCCACATTCCGTCCAAAGCCTGTTGTAACAGCATTTAGACTGTTCACAGTTCTTTTAGACCAGACTAAAACCGTAATCGCTGTCACGGTCTGTTGTAACAAGTTTACACTGTACCAAAATATTTGAAGTGTCGCCTGCTTCAAGACCTCTCGACAGATCACTCCCGAATCGGAGAAGCCTTGTCCACGGCCCTGACAGGCAAGGCAAGCGGGGAGAACAGGGAAAAGCAGGCGTCCACCCACCAGGGCCTGCAGTGGGTGGGCCATGAGGGCCTGCAGCACATCCCGGTCCGGCAGCAGCTCCACCAGGGTGGCCCCCTGGCGCGTCACCGCCTGGCACAGGAACACCGCAAAGTAGCGGTGCAGCGGCAGGTGGAACGACACCTGGTACGGGTCCGGCTGCATCGTTGCATTGCACCACAAGGGGGAAAAGGTTTGGAAAAGGGTGTGACTGATCGGTCGGCCACACTCGAGGACGGAACCTGCATTCGCGACAGTGCCTAGAAAGTTATCCCTCATTTGAACCCGTGTAAACAATTGCAAGGCTAGACAGCAATCTTGCTACAGTAAAAACTCCGTTTCAAGAGACACTCAAGGGACCCCGGAAACGTGTCTCTTGTAACCAAAGTCTCTTGTATGCAATGTTGCTAACATGGCGAACATAGGAAGACCAACCACCCCGTTTTCATCCAAATGTCTCTTATAACCAAGTGTCTCTTGTAACAGTGTCTCTTGCAGCGAGGTTTTACTGTACAGCCTGCAAACTGCAGTCATTCTGTTCACACACTGATTTCAAGGAAGAAAAGTTGAGGCTCTTTTTTTGGGCAAAAAAGCAGGTGCTCTCGAGTCATGTTCAGCCACTGAAAATCTTCACTGCTGGAATATCGCTGCCCTCCGAAGGCATTTTTTCATGGCTTAAAGGAGCCATGAAAAGAAAATACAACTTCGTTTAATTTGAAAGAACTAGGATTCAGTATCTCATTCAGCTCCATTAGAGCCCCAAAAGATGGTTTTTTAACGAAAAAAAAAAACAAGTATTTAAAAACATTCAAATTTTGCACCGCAGTGACGCGTTATGAGCGAGAATGACGTCATACGGGTCAACAATATGACATAATTTTCAGTGCCTTAACTGAACGTTGACAATCAAGTGATGCAGTCAAATGGAACTAGAGGCCCCATTACAGACGTCCAGTCATGTGTCGTCGCGACAGGTGTCATCGCACAAACAAGGTTCCGTGACGTCATATAAAAGTTGCGGCAAATTGGCTAGGGGGTCGAGACTGCTTCACACGTTTTCTTTCATATCTCCGTTATTTGTTCGAAGATTGCGATGATTTTCGTATCATTGCTATAGGGACTAAGCAGTCTTTCTAATAAACCCAACTTGTATTTTGTCTTCACAGCACCTTTAAGAGGGGTTTTGTACACATTTCCTTTGACGGTTCTTGCAGCTAGTAAGCTCCGATTACTTATTTTTTTTCCTCCTAATGTTCCTTAACCAAAGGCACAAACTGCTGCAGAGAGCAAGAAATTAAGGGGGGACGTGGCTTTCAAAATCAACTTTTTTATTTCTTTGTGGATTTTGGTGAAAATTGGCACAGCAACTGGAAATGCTTCTGTGATAACACTATAAAAATTTCAAAGTAATATTTTGAAAACTTTTTTATGTATGAAATTTTCTTTTTGTTCCGCTTGTACCGAGCTTGAGCGGCTTATAAAACACGATAGAAAACTTGTTCGAAGTGCTTTGCATTCCCAAATGAATGGACGAGGTCGTGACAGTTTTAGAATTTTTTTTTTACAACACAATGTTTTTTGGTTTTCATTTTTTTAGAGGTTAATGTGCAACAGGCATGTCAACTGTGAATGATTATTTGAATAAAAAATCACAAAAAAACAAATCTGGAAAACCAAAAGTGTCACGACCTGAACAGTTCATCAAGGAATGTAATGCAAGAAACGGAATCAAAATAGACCCAGCGGTCATGAAGAAATCCCTGGTACAAGCGACACAGGTGGCAAAAAAAACTGTTTTGAGAAAACGGCTTCCGAAGTTGCAACATGGGTTTCACATATCAGAAGTCGTCACGGTTGTAGCCTTTCATGTCCTTTTGAACATGGGGCTTCTGGAAGGCCTTGCCTTGAAATTGGAGTGCCTTTTACAGCCTTTCTCTTTCCAGAAAACATCATTTTCAGCTCCTCCGTGAAGAGTACATACCCCCCTTTGCAAACCAAACGGAGGGGAGATGGGTTTCAATGGGCTTTCAATGCAAAGTAGTTTAGTTGGTTGGCTGTATCGCACTGGACAACCTTCTTTTGCAGTGTTGTCACCATGGCAACAAGTTAAGCATTTTTTTTACTTAAATTTGAACATTTTTGGCTTTTTTTATGTTTTATCTTGCCTGGCACAGCAACTTAGTACTCATGTGCAGGTGTTCAGTGCCAAAAGTTTGCATTCCATAAAGATGAAAATGAGCTACTTTGAAGCTTGGTAGAGTATTCTGCATAACTCCCAACTTCAATGCAAGAGCATATTTTTTTACTACTTTTGACATTCAAGGCATCCGATATTTCTCGCAGCACAGCCAGTATGCCCTGAGCAATGGTATCAATAATTTCCCTAAAAAAATCACTGTTAAATGCTGCCACAGTAACGTACATTTTTAACGCAGAGAGCATATTTTTATTCCTATATTACTAACTCAAACCTGTTTGCATGAAAATTACATTACAAGTGCACGGGAAACGTTGCGCAAGAAAGGCGATATAGCTCGCGCGCATCGCAGCGCACGCTTACCGCGACATATCGAACTTTGATTATACCTGATATGGCTGGTCAGGTCACTTTTAAGATTAAATCTAACGTCGCAGGCATTAATTACAACTACTGGCGTTCAATCGTAACCGGTTGCCCAGTCATGTGATGCTCCAATGCGCGTCGGCTATGCCGTGCGCGCCGCAGCATTTGACGCGTCGACCGTTTCTTTCTCAAGGCTAGCGAGCCCAGAGTCAAAACACAGCAATAACTAAGCGTGTAACGCTCGCAAATCCGACTAAAAGTTCACTTCACGAACCGCTATCGCAAGCGCGCACACCGCGTCACCCTCCGGGGTCTGGCGACGGTAGAGTCACGCGCACCACGAAGCGTTCGATGACCTCCGCCTTTCGAGCCACACAACTTCCCGTAATCCGGCTCGTTATCTCTGGCATTCCCATCGCGATAACGTCCGTGTTGAATACCACAGATTGAACAGAAACTCGGCCGAGCGCAGCGGCGAAAATGAACTCAACCCGCTCGCTACGCAGCTCAGGCGGCCGCCATCTTGCGTTGCGCCCGCAACATCCAATCAGGAGGGTCGTTGTTCTGTGCCCCGACTGGGGACCAATAGCGCTTCAGCATCTATTTCTAGCTTCGTTTGTGCGTCGTTTCTTTTCTGCCGTTTGTGCGTTTGTGAATGAACGAAGATAAAAGAGACGAGCAGAACCGGAAAGACGATCGCTCGGCCGATCTAACCATATCAAAATGGCCGCGCCCGGTGGCACCGTTGCGGAGATAGAGCGCTCCGAAAATTGCCGTTTTTTCGCCCTTTTGCGCTGATAGTTTGTCACCGCGCCTGACAAAAGTATTTTTTTATGCCACTTTGCGACGCTTTTCAGCCTAAAAACTTTGCAGACGCACAGAATAGGAAACATAGAAGCCGAATATGTGGGTTTCAAAAAAACGATGTTTTGGTCATTTTTCCGAAGTTGAAAGCCGCGTCCCCCCTTAAAAAGTTTTCCATGGGAGAAAACAACACTCAAAACACAAAACTTTGTACCCTAGCTAACAAATGGTGTTCAGCGTTCCTTATCAACGGTTTGCCTGATTCATATCTGAAGAAACCAGCGCACAAAAACGGGGACAGAAAGAGGAGGAGGAGGACAGCACTTTCCCTGTCCACATTTTTTTCAGGTATGAATACGCAATGACTCACCCATTCGATATTTTGTCCGTCGGATACCGTATTTTCGCCCATATAACCTGCCCCAAAAATGCGAAAATTATGCGGGTGAAGAGGTGCGGATTATATGTGAGGTATTTCGTTTGGCGAGCTTCACCTCAATGCGCATTGGGCCATGATGCCCCAACAGCAGTAATAGCGACTAAGCCACGGTTATCCCATTGACAGTGCTTACTTTGAAGACACAGCTCAACAATATTCCTACCTGGAAAAATCTATGCGGCAAGTCATCTAGTTACGTGGTCAGCTAGGTAAGTTCTTTTGCATAAACAAATGTGTCATGTTGCTTGAGTAGTAGCTTTGGTCCATTCTTTTATGTATAAAATATGCGGGCACCACGCGGGGATATTTTTTTATTCATCGACGGAAAGTGGGGGTGCAAGTTATATCCAGCGGCAGGGGTGGGTTATACGCACGAAAATAAGGTAGTTCAAAATCCTCTCAGCAAAAAAAGGATTAACCGCAAGGGGAGGCCCGGGCCAACAAACCAGCACGAAGACCAGCTTCTGAAATGCTGCCACAATGTGATGGTGGCAGCCAATGACCACAGCTATGGGTCCATTTAGATTTACAAATCTATTTACTAACCTGGTTACTCTGCTGCTGATAAGGCTGTCGGAACTATCGCGTAAGAGGGATACAAATATATACATACCCCTGCACCACAACTGGCTTTGCTCCGCTCTTGCTCTACAACAGCTCATTGTCAAAGACACCGAAAGCACTCCGAGAACACTCACGGCATCAGTGTGTGAGAAGCCGATGCTGTCGAAGAAATCCTCCAGTGCCTCGAGGCAGTGCTCCAGGACATTCTTGGACAGAGGCAGCGTCTCCTGCAACACGGAGGGACAGAGTGAGGGGGAGGAGGAAACAACATCAGCTTCCGCACTCTCTCACTCACCAGCACGAAAAAAAGAAAAAAGTAAAAGAGATGCCATGAGCAACCTTTTTCTTAACTTGTGCACTAACCACGAAAGAATGTAGTTACTTTGGTGCTTGTTCTTTAGAATGGTGTGAATGTTAAAATTTCACATTCAAATCAAATATGTAGCTTCAAATTGCAAAATAACATTGACCACTGAATAAAATTCTGGACAGTGCTACATCTACTTGAAGTTTCAAACAACTTACAAACAAAAAAAATGTCAACTTCGCAAGGAATCCCAAAATTTCGACTTCCCCTACCGAGGTTACCAAAATGCAGCGTTTCAATTCCATTTAAACCGCGGAATTCATATATACCTGCACGCAAAACTGCACTGTTTCGCCCCCCTCCCCCTTCCTTGTAACATTTTGGATGGGTCTGAGGATATAAATATTCTCATTCTCTTTTTGCAAAAAACTGTAGCAGCAGAATCATCATCACTGCAACATGCATCATCGTTATCGCCTGCACTTTACCATCATCATTTTCACCCATGCTGGTCTCGGAAGAGGCCAGGCCACACGCACAGAATAAATTGGGCTTCCGTTGCAGCAAGACGTCTGGCGCTGTCTCTCTTTTGCCTGGCATGCGCTCTACAAAACGTTTATTAAACCAATCTAGGCACAACATGGTGGTTATGTGCAGGAGCAGGTTATACGCAAGAAAGTATGGTACCACCACAGCGGCCCTTGCATGCATTCCAGCCCTCATAGCTGCCCAGGAAATCAGAGAACTGAACTCTCCCTTGGATACTCGAGTGCCGACGCAGCTGAAGTGGCGGACAAGAGGCACCCAATTAAAACAATTGAGAAGAGGGTACAAGAAAAGGCCTCCTGATCCCTGAATACTCAAATATGAATCCAATAGTACCCCTGCAAATAGTCCGAATCATGAATTAAATACCCACTATTCAATTTTTCGAATAGTGGAGTAATTTCCAAATCTGCCTGGCTCAGCAAAAGCGAGATGTTGGCGCAAACAGTAGAATCTTGATGATATGGATCTCGCAGGACCGCAAAAAATATTCGTATCATCCTAAATTCCTATGAACCAACACAGACCAAACAATTGAGCACCAAAAAGGAAGTTTTCGTTTGTTTCTTTTCTTTCTTTCGCATGACGAAATCCGCAATGTTTTTCTGCCCTTTTTTTTAACCTCTATGTCGTAAAAGATTCCTTTCTGGAGCATGTAAAACTTCGGACTCATCTCCTCACTTGCAGTGCCCAAGCTTACTACAAGCTGTACCAGTCAAGACGTGAACCACATGGCGCATTTTTGCAGCTCGCGATTCGTGCGCGTCGGTGTTGCGCAATGATATTTTTACTAGGGATGGGCGAATATAGATTTTGAGGTTCGAAGCGAATTCGAGGCGAATAGTGATTTGGTCGAATAATTTCGAATCGAATAGTTCGAATAGTACACATTGCAAATCACAAAGACAAATGAGCAACTTGTGACCTGACTAATGTACACAATTTTTTCTAATAATTAGAACTCACGTAGGCACAGCATTGTGCAAAACTATTACCAGTTGAACATTTATTGCAAAATCTTACACACAGCTTTCCTTTGCTGTATTCACAAGTTTTCATGAAGAAATGCCTGTTGCGCCACATGCTCTAGGTGCAGCAGTTTCCGCCTGCTGCTCATTCATAGAGTTCCTGTATATAGCTCCCGCAGGGAGCTAAGAGTTGCGCAACCGACCGCCATCTTTGTTATCCGGATTGCTGCGGGAAAGCCGCCCGTCGCGGGTGAAGGAGCCTCGCCGCCACGCTTCCGACGGCGGCCGACGCGCGGTGGGGGCGCTTCGGTCGGCGGCGCCTCACGCTTCTGCTGCTGCTGTTCCTGGGCGGGGCGTGGTGCCGCCCACGTCGGCGGCTGCGGCGCAGCCGTAGTGGGAGCTTCTCTGCGCGGCGTGGATAACCGGAGTGTCGCAATCACGGCGGCGCGTGGAAAAGGGTCGCGCGACTCTTAGCTCCCTGCGGGAGCTATATACGGGAACTCTACTCATTCACAAGTTTAAGCGCCGCCTAGGAGCTCCGCTAAAAAAAGAAGTATTGTAGCCACTAGTATCCTCGGCCGTAGCCAAGCAAAGCGCAAGTGGCTGGCCGCCATTTTGAATAGGCTCGCTTAGTGCGGCGTACCCATAGGCGTACTGCCGCACTGAGCGAGCCTATTCAAAATGGCGGCATGCCTATTCAAAATGGCGGCCTGTACAAGTCTGCTGGCTTGGTGCCGCTATGTTCGGAGCGGTGTCGTTTCAGTGCCGCCTTTTTTTTTAACCTAATGTGTGCTGGCGGCCGAGAGCTTCGTCGAACCTCTAGGCAAGGCAGCAACTCGGCAGTGCCGGCACTGATAATAGAAATGTCCGCGTTGGTGGGTCTTGAGCCAAGCCTGGGGTAACTCTCGGAAAGCTTGACCGAAAAGCTTGGCTTTTAGCTGCCTATTCGGGAGCATCGAATAATTCGAAAATATCGAATACCTGCATTCGGATCGAAGCGAATAACGAATAGAGAGCTATTCGATCAAATATTAGACAATACCGAATATTCGCCCATCCCCAATTTTTACGCCTGCATCGACGATTTCGCGCCCGCTGCAGCTTCTACCTCGGTCAGAAAATGAGGCGCGACGCGCGGTAGTGGGAGTGGGTAGAGCCTGATGATTTGCACCAATGGGGGAGGTGCGCTCCTCATGGTGGCAGTTTCGAAGCGCTCGAGAGTTGAGACAGCCGGCTGGCTCCACCGGAGATGTTTAGGCTTATACCACCCTGGCAGATATTTCATGGTCGCTTTCACTAGCAGGGCAGATGATGTTTTATAGTACCGTTTTCGCTCACATTATCAGCTCCTTTACTGCACAAGAAACTTTGTCGTGTGTGCCTTGAGCAGCATTTTAAAGAGCAGTTAGAATCGGTCACTTGAGCACCCAGCACCACTAAGTGGCCGCCGCCGCCATTTTGACGCCGCCAGTTGCGCTGTGCGCAGCGTGCGGATGGTTCTGCGGCGGCGTCAGAGCGCCTGTGGCGTGCGCGCCATGTTTTTCCAAGCAGAAAACAAAAGCCTGGCTGCCCCTGGAGAAAGAGTGATAAAGAGGGGAGAGAGCGCTCGTACGTATCATCCGCCAGGCCGCGCAGGACCGTTCGTAATAGCTGAAATTTTGCCCATTACAAGCAATGCAACTTCGCCAGGGCTTCCCGGAAATTCGTAACATGCTGATATTTGTATCACCCAGAATCGTATCATCGAGATTCCACTGTACTAATGCACTGCTACTGTTGCACATTCTGCTCATTTCTGTCTACTTGGCAAGCTTCATTCAAATCGCGCTTTCGACGAGCGTGCCCACTGGAGGCCATAAATTTTCTCATGCAGCAAGGAGTAGTTTGCGATCGCACCAATGAGGTCACAGTCAACTCTGGCGGCCATTTCGAATTCTGAAACCGGACATCAAAGGAGCCCTAAACAGGGTTCCGAAGGCTGCGATTTTATGCAGGCTATTATCCAGGGAACACGCTCCCGCAAAAATTTGATTGATTGATTGTACATTTTAGCGTGCCGACGCAACGCAGGTGATGAGGTGCGCCTAGTGGAGGGCTCCGGATTAATTTTGACTACTGGGAACCTTTAACATAAAGTATACACACAGGCGTTTTTACTCTTCCCCTCCATCAGAAAAATGGCCGCAGCGACCGCGAATCGAACTCCCACAAAACAAAAAAAAAACAAAAAAAACACGGGAAAGTTCTCAAAAATCGGCCATCTATAAGGCCTGCAGCTTTCGCTCTTTCCTCGTGCCTCAAAGCACTGTGGACGCTATGAGCTGACCAGCTCTAAACAAGATAACCTAGAGACACCGGTCAAGGCACTTGCGTTATGAGGCATGCACAGCCATTGGCGCAGCTCGACAGTACGTCACGTTTTTTTTAGCAGCCGACGGACGCGCATGCTCCGCCCACTACTGGCTGCGCCAAGCGAGGGCCGCCACCGTCCGCCATCGGTCCGTCAACAGAAATGGGGGCCTCACCTCATCGCGGAGGTGCGAGATGAGTGCCCACAGGGGCGTGGCAGAGGCCTCGAGCTCGGCCGAGAAGGCTGCGTAGTATGTGTTGGGCTCAAACTCGATGTGCTGCGTGAGCTCTCGCTGGTTCACGTTCATCCCTGCACAGAAGGGAAAACACACAATCAGCGACCACGGCCGAGACTGGGCGCTAACCGACGCTAACCCTTCCGGCTTCCTTGCCTACGATCACAGGCTTGCCCAGTGAGACAGGTCATTTTCCCATTTTGCATACCTGACAGGCTTTCTCGAGCAAAGGGTAATCGCCGCGTTTTTCTTTCTCACTCAGTGACAGCTTTACCACAAGGGGATGCACCCTCGTCACAATTACTGAAGTTACAGGGTGCTGCGTGAAGGTTGGGTGTGTTACGTGAACGATTTACACTCGTCGTTGACATGTTTTTCCTACCCCTTCCACCGACGCGTCAGCCTTCATCTGAATGTCTTCGATGCATCCAAGTGATACCTTCGAGTAGTGGGGTGGGCTTGTGCCAACAATGGCATCACTCCGCACATCAGGATCCATAGGTATGTTCATAGCCTAGAAATAACAGCACCATTTGTAACGCAGTGAGTGGCCAGTTGCTTAGTGGGGCCTGGAGCATGAAGAGCTAAGCATTATCAGTAAGTACTCCAGCTCAAAAGACTAAACGGCCAACACAATCCGCAAAGAAGTTGGTGTGCATTTTTGAACAGCGCAACCTATTGTCAGGAAGCCAAAGATGACGCACTTGCTTCGAAGGAAAAACAAGCTTATTGGAGAGAACTTGTGCTCCCCTAACAACTAAAAAAAAAAAATAAACACGCGGCGAAGCAGCAGTCAACAAAGTGGCACGCGCAGGAGAGTGTCGGCGAATCGAATGCCGCGGCGTCCGCTTTGCGGGCATTTATCTTTAGGCGCGGGTGTTCCTGGAACCATCGAATTACATCGAGAACACTGTAGATCAAAAAATTACTCCCACCTCCCCTCGCGGGAACCCCTGTGTAGATGCGACGCATAGGGGGTTCCGTTGTTGTTTCTGTTAGGTTGATTCTCCCATCGCGTGAAACGTGCCGTGAACCCCCTGCCGCGGCTATGACGCAACGTGGCGCGGCTATGACGCAACACAATCCAACACAATCCACTTTAATCCAATCCAATCCAAATCCAATCCAAGCCAAGCCAATCGAATCCAATCCAATGCCCCTCGCGAGAGAGTGTTCGCTATCGGAGAGGAGAGGGGGTGAGCGGCGGAGAGCGCAGCTCGCGTGGCAAGGAGAATGGGGGAGGGGTGTGGACGGACAACAACGCCGTATGGAGGGACAAGGAGAGTGAATGAGATGCCGTCGCATCTAAAAAGACTATTCTAGGCTAGCGATGTTAGGGCAAAACATTCTCCCAATCAAATGAGATAACCCGTGCGGCATAAGAAAGAAAGAATGGAATACGCGCTTCACTTGGGACACAGATAACACAGCCTGGCGCAGCTGGGCGGTAAAAACAGTACAAATAACCAAATCCAAAGCATAGTTTGCGGCAATATTTTTGCATGTGCAACTAGCGGAAATAACTAGCTATGCATTTCCTTTGCACATTTGTGCTTGCTTAGTTTGTTCTTGATGATACTATTGTCACCAAGCCAGGGATGACCCGAAATTCTCATACTCAATAACGTTTAGTGAAGTGAATTTGTGTGCTCCGACAAACTATTGCAAGAACACAGGTCAGAGGAGCATTCAAGCAGAGTGATCCGCGCAGTCAACTCACAGACAAAATCAGAAACTGCAAAATTTGGCCCATATCTCAGAGCACAGTCCATTTTAGAACCATCCCATCAAAACAACGACATGGTCGAACAAACCAGACCGACCTACTAGCTACTATTTTTCCTCGTCGCACAAGACAACTGGGCAGGTCTTGACACCGAAAGGAATGAGTGGATGCTCCATAAATAAAGGACAAGACTGGCTTTAGAGACAATGAATCGCTCTTATTCAGCTATCTCCGTTCGTGAAAAGTGAGGATCAAATGCAGTGCTAGTCAGTGCAGCGGCATTAGATACAACTAAGACATGGTCTGCAATAGTTGTTTCATTCGTTTAGCGGGTGATGTACTTAGTCTTTGCCAATTCACCAGGGAGCATACTCATATGCTTAGGCTTGATTTGAGTGTTTAGATTAGTTTCTTTTTTTACCACAGTTTCAGAAAAAATATTACAGTACGCGATGGTTTGTAATCGCGTACCAGTGAGCAAGACCAGCAGCCACAAGGAAAAGGTTTTTTTGCGTTTCCTGATGATACGACATGCGAGCATAAGCTGAAGGAGATACCCTTGCAATAACTGTGGTTCTTACCACTGGCGTCGTGCCAGGGGTAGACTCATGGGGCCTGTAAGCCACCTTCAAGGAGTGTTACACCTGAGGCTCTTATTCTAGTGAAGGTGCCACAGTTGTTGGAGGAGTTGGAGCCTCAAGTGCTCATTCTGAAGGCGAGAATACCGCACTTACACGATTCTAACGCGCACTTTTTTTCCGGAAAAACAGGCCGAAAAATAAATCGCATGCGCGTTAGAATCGGATACAAAACCGAAACTGCCGAAACAGCGGAAATTTCGTCCCACCCATTGCCATCGCCATCTCATGATGGCGCCAAAGCTTTTAGCGACGATTTTTCGGACACAGGAAGCTTAGGCACCTAGGCATGGCCTAGGCTTTTCTATCGGCGTTCACACAAATCGTCAAATTGTTCAACTTCCGCGCTTGATAACAGCAATGGCAGCAGCGGCAACGACAGTGTGCCGCTTCCACGAGGGGCTTACGAGCGGCTCTCACGCATTCCAAACGAACGGTCGGCTGAAGCATGCGCCTATGGAGAAGCTCGCGAGATGGGCGTGCAAAGCGTGAGCCACGATCCCATCGATTATGGTTGAACATTCGTTTAGAAGTGTGGCATCGCAAACGCGCTTGACGGCACCAAGGACGAGGTGTTGTAGTCAGCGGAAAGCAGCAAGGAGCTCTCGGAGAGCACGAGGAGTAAGATGAGCGAGATTACTTGGGGAAATAAATCGCCCGTTTCTCTCGCATTCGTTTTTCTGGGTCACAAAGTTCCGTGCGCGTTATAATCGGAGGTGCAAGTTTTTTCGGTTTTCTTGCCAGAAAAATCGGGTGCGCGTTAGAATCGGTAACGCGTTAGAATCGGTGGTACGTTAGAATCGGGTAAGTACGGTAATTTTTTTGTTTTTCTTTTTTTTCATGCAAAAAAAATTGTGTTACTGCCACACACAAAATGGCCCTTTTGGAGCTAAATTCCTGAAGCCCTTGTGCAAGCAGAAAGACAGAACTGTATGCACAACCGAAGTTTGTTATCCTTAAATAAGCCAAAGTTATGATGTTTTGGAAACTTTGAAAGAAAAAAAATTGTCAAGAATAAAACACGATATTCAAACAGACAATATGATACCAGCGTAGTTTTGGGTGTTCGTACAGCTAAGGGCCAAATCTGGCCTGACCTGTACATTGGAGCTACTGATTGCCACAAAGGTACTAATCAGTAGTAGTCGGTGCTGATTGGTACAACAGCTGCACTCTGTGCCGGCAGACACAAACACCGCTGTGGACGAAGCGAAGCTGATGAAGTTGAGGATTGAATTCAGTGCCACCTGATGGCATGCACTGTCCCCACCTAGCATCCTTTGGCGCACTGGTTCCCATAGGCGCTAACTGCAGGTCACCACCAATGCAGCTGGTCGTGGTACAGGATAGCATGGCTGTGCATGGCTAGGCACTGGCAATCACGGAGTTTCGTACTAATATGTACCAGAAGGACAGCTGTTGCTGCAATTGTGCTCCATCGTGGGCGCTGCCATAACACCTAGCAACGTTCCTCTCGTACTTGCCTTGGCTAGCCACATGGCCTCTTTTCACACCTAAGACAAAATCAACAAAAAATAACAAATTTTTTGGCCGGTTTGCCTTGTATGAAGCTTGTGAATGATGCCCAGCGAATAAATCTCTTGGAGAGCCATATATCTCTAATAATTAAACAATGTTAAATAACAGTTTACAATAACATTGTTGCTTTTTGCAGCCACAGGCAATGTTTCAGCCTGTCCGTGGCCCACACCAAGGACACACGGGACGTTCTTACTACCTGGTCCATGATGGCAGGCTTGCTGCAGCACAGCTCGCCTAGACGGTGGTGCCACATTTCCCTCTAGTACACATTAGCATGAAAGTATGCTAGCAATGGCGTCTTTTCTCCAACACACTAGGATGTGACCTGTGGAGGCCTTACTTAACTAAGGGAGCCACGAAGACGAAATAAAGCTTGCTCCATTAAAAACACTGCATCGTCTCAATAACATTGATACCAATTTCATCGCTAACTTCACACAAATAATCGAGATATTAAAAAAAACACACGAAGCGCGACCCTCCAACGACTTTCTGGCGGTTTCTCTATGCCACAGAACCTTGTTTGTGCAACTGGCACCCGCCGACCAAAGCCAGTGCCAAGAAACATGACTGGGAAATTGTAATAGGGCCTCTACTTCCGCTTAATCACAACCCTTAAACGTGGATGTGCAACAAACACACTGAAGATAACATTTTTAGTGCTGGCCCACATTATGTCATTCCTACCCATTTCGCGTCACTGTAGCGGGAAATTTGAAAATTTTTCCATATTACTGCGATGCAGTATACCTCTAATCAGCCAAGGAAATTTTTGTGTCCACATCAGCAGAAAACTCCCCGGCTACTACTGGCTACACAAAGAAACATCCCAGGCTTCTATTGGCTACTGGCTCCACCCAGGCGACACAAACAAACTACTGGCACCGCCAGGGGTAGAATTTGGGCCTGAACAGAAGCAAAGTGAGAGTCTGTCATCTTGCCAATTAAGCTACACCCACACGTGGAGACGGGGAGACAGACGGTGGTTTGGATTCAGCGCCTGAGGAGGGGGAGGGTGCTTTTTGATGGCGGCGCACGAGCCAAGATTGAGGGGGAGGCAGTGAGAGAGATGACACCATAGCAATGCGTGCCACCCTCCTCCTCCCCCTTCGAAAGACACTCCTCTCAGTTTTCTTTCTGCCGACGCTGCTGCACTTGGGACACCGCCCCCGCGAATCCCAGATAACGGCTGGCAGAGTCTCTAGCTTCACTCTTTGCAGAGCCATGTGTGTGAATTCAAGCGACGCCGTGTGGGTAATCGTTGCAAGTGTCGTTCACACCTCCGCAGTCCAACCACCTTCACAGCGAGGATCGGAGCCAATATTTTAGGTGCAGAGTACCTTAGGACCACACAATGTCCGTCCGTGTCCGTGTGCATAACATCGAATGACGGTCGGGGTGCAACTTGGATGTCATTTTGAGTCCCCGTACTCTGCACCCTCGCCATCATCCATGGAGTGGAGATGCGGCCATTTTTTCTTGAATTTTTTTTCGGTAAAAGAACATCATTTGTGGCTGGATTGGAGCTCAGTGATTTACCAGGGGCTAGTAGTGTACCTTCAAACTAAGAAAGTTTGCCCTTCGCTTTCACAGCCCCCTCAATTAATAAGGCACCGCGGGTGCAGAGGGGAAGAGAGCGGAAGAGGAAAAGGAGCGGGGCAAGCGACGCACCCTGGAACATGGAGAGCAGGGAGAACCACATGTCCAGGAGGCGGGCGTCGTTGAGGAACTCCATGGCGACGGGCCGGTGGGTGAGGATGTTGTTGAGGTCGCTCACCAGGGGCCAGTAGCAGTGGTCCTTGGCGATGCGGTGGCCGCAGTTGAGCACGTAGTGGAAGTTGCGCTTGCCCAGGCCGCTGCTCTCGCTGGGCCAGCCGGCCGACCGCAGGGCACTCGGGTGCACGATGTAGATCATCATGGCGCGCAGGCTGATCACCATGACGTGCAGCAGGTGCTCGCGGCGCGTCATGCGCAGCGACAGGGCCTCGTTGGAGAAGAGCTGCACGCTCACGTGCACCACCCGGTTGGACAGGGTCTCCGAGTCCGACGACTGCGTCAGCATGTGGCTGATGCGGCTGTAGTGCTGCACGAAGGTCTGCGTGAAGGCCTCCTGCGAGGAGGCGGGGGGAGCAGTTTGTCTCGGCTTCGACGAACTGCTATATTAAAGTGCTGGAAGCATCAGGGAGAGCGAGAGATGCTGATCTTTCCACCTACATGATGACAGGCACTACACTAATGCTTCCAACACCAGAAGAAGAAAACACCGAAACACGCAAGTGTCCCAAGTTTCACTTCACTTCATTTATTAGGCATTACACAAAGGAGGTGAGCCAAATACATATAGGGGAGACAGTGAGTAATTATAAGATAAACACAACCGCAATCAAGAAATTACAGTGACAAACATGCATCAGTCAGCACAACTAACCAAAAAAAAAGGGCAAATAAGAGAACTAATACCGAATACACAGGTTCAGTTGCAAGACTAAAAAAACAACACAGAAAAACAAAAGACAAGCAAGACCAGTAAGGCGTATGAATCAGCACTTATGTCCGTAGTTGTATCGAAGGCTAAGTTCTAAGCCTTTAACGGAAGGCTTTAATTCCCCTGTGCTGCGAACTGGTTAAACACCTACACAATTTCAAATAATGTGCGATGAATAAGTTTCTGTATTATGTACAACCTTAGGTCACATAACAGCTGCACTCGTGTTAGTGATGCCATCACACGAGCCCGGTGTCGCTGTTCCCCACAACGCCCAGGCTGGCCGCAGCATCAAGCAGCAGCCAGCGAAAGAGAGAGCCAGAGGAGAGGGGGGCCCCACCTTGTAGTTGTTGTCCGGCAGCATGTTGAGCAGGAAGCAGACCAGCTTCTGGGGGAACTCAAACTTGACCATCCAGAAGACCAGCTCCTCCAGGAAGCTGTTGTGGACCAGCACGGGCTGCAGCGAGGCGATCTCTGCGACAAGGACAGACCAAGAGGCAACAAGAGTGAGGGGCGCGGTGCCGCTCGGCAGTCACAGGGCGTCTGCAGCGCAGGCAAAAACCAAGGCCACCCTGTGCCAGGCAACACAGAAGCAGCAGGCTCGTCTACACTAAATTATCAGGGGGGTTGACCGGCCCCCCAAGCTAGTCAAACGTTTCGCTTTCACCGTCAATACACTGTCCGGCAAAATCCTGTGAGAATCGCAGCAAACGCTCGTCATGCCACAACTACTCACAAGTGCCCTGTGGGGAAGCATGCCTTCGAAAAGTCTGAAAGTATGGAGTGCAAGACCGTTCGAAGCGCAAAAAATAAACTAGGGACGACAAGAGGGCACAGGGACACGCGCTACTTCCAACTAAGATTTATTAAGAAAAGAAGGCATATATATACACAAAAATCGTGCGCACACCGGTACATTCTTGAGGTCACGCCACGCACACCCAATACACGCATGATAAAATCTGAATACGATAAAACAACGATAAAACAACGTCCCTAGTTTATGTTTTGCGCTTCGAACAGTCTTGCAATGGAATACCAACTTGCCCAGAAGTCCGCCTTAATCAGTATGGAGAGATTGCTTTTTACAAGAACTTGGTACTTGATACCGATATTTGTGGTCCCAAATGCGCGTAGTATCATGTAACTTCCACATGAGTTCGGTATATGTGAAGGCATGAGGACACCTACGCACATTTTATGGGATCTGGATGCGCAAGGGTGAATGTCCAGATGAATGCCCGAGACAACCCCGCTTCCTACCTGGCATCATTGAAGGACAGATGCTTTGCTCTGCGATCTGTCTGTGCACCCATTGGACGCAGATCGAAACCATTCGAAAGCGCACACTCGTTCCTACCACCGTGTGATGGGAGAGGTGACGACTGTGGTGAACTTCGCTGTTTGTTTGTTCGCTCGTTTGGCTGCATCGTCCCGCGCCCTTCACCTGCACTGTACAGGTGTGGTCGCTACTGCCGAGTTTAACCCTGTGCTGCGGAACACCTTGCGCTACGGAACACTTCCTGAGGTGTTTTGCTGCCCCAAACCCTAACGCCAACACCAGCTTTTTCACTGAATAGGCAATTACGCTTTTGCATTTGCATCCGTGTCGAGTATATTGGTGTTTGAGGACCACTCGTGTATTTGGCCTGGTCAATACGATGAAAGAAGTTCATACACTCTTTACTATCTTTAAACATGGTCCAATTACTCGGCTGGACTGTCAAGACAAAGCACTGACTTGCTGGTGCGACCAAAGCCAACTGAAAAATGTTCCGCACTACAGCGGTTCGTCGTCCCCACGTTTGGTAGTCCAGGGAGGGTAGCAGCACTATATGCAGGCCCAAGAGTTCCAGCTAGTCGGGTGGGAGCCCAAGCGGGGGAGAATGCTGGCAAGCGCCACGGTCAAGCTTTTTGGCCATGCAAGTACTAGTAGCACTGCGTGCGCCCCTGCCACCGCTGGAGGCCGGCTCACCTTTGAACATCTTGTACTCAGAGACTGCAACAGAAGCGGGAGTTGCACCCTGTCAGTCCGAAGACACATGCCCTTTCCCTCCAAACTTTTAAAGAAATCAACACGTACAAGTCAGTGTACGCTTAAGATGACGATGATGGTGGCACAAGGGCTACTAGGCCAAAGAGCGCCAGCCAAACAAGAATGATGTTGGATCTCTGGCGAGTTGCATGCACCGTGTCTTGGCTAAAAGATGGGCATGTAAAATTGCTGCACAGGGCTACTGTACGCTTCAGACTACTGAACCGCTTTCCCTGCTACTTTTGGGGAGTGACCAATGGTATGACATCAAAGCAGTGTCATAGCCTTGCACACTAGCTGGCAGGAGCACTGGGGCTCTTGCCGTGGACCGTCCAAGAATCTGTGGCACGAACTAGGCCAGCTGAGTTGTCCGTTCTGGCCACTGTTCACCAAGACGCTCAAGCGGCATCACAAAACAGAGCAGCTTGCCAGCAATGATAGCGCTAACCTATACCTAAACCAACATTGCGAATTTCAGCCACACTACGTCCACTTTGCATGATGTCCACAGCTTTGCTGCCTACCCAATAGCGAAAAGGTCGTGGCCTGAGAACTAGCCGCTCACTTAATGGAGTTTTTGGGAGTTGGGTTGTTTTGCCTGCCACGGGCATTGGCGTGCCAGCAATTGAGTGCCGAGCTTGCACAAAGCAGCAAACGCTCACGCCAGTGGGCTGAAGCTGCAAGTGCAGTGTAGAAATACATATGTTGCGGCAGGCACTTGTAAATCGAGCAAGTTCCATAAATCACGGCAATGACTTGGCTAACAGAGCCCCCCCTAAATGCCCTGCAAGCAAGCGCAAGCAACAAAACACTGAGACACCTGATTTTAGAAACAGTAACGTGTGTCTCCCAAGGATGTTGCTCTGTTCAGTCTGTGTACCTTTTCATGAAAACATTTGGTGCAAAGCAAGTGAAGTATCAAATGTCTTTCCATCCCCCCTGGTTATTCTGTGTTTGATTGCTTACATAAACAAAACTGTACTCGCCATTTTGATGTAGACACAGCCCACGCCTAAAATTTTAAAACGTTTCTTGTTTATTTCCTGCATTTAACACCAGGTGGATCAGAAGATACCAAAGCCAGAAAAGCTGAAGCATCTGTGCGCATGATCACTTTCCCTTTTTTGGAGGAGCTGTTGCACTCTGCCCAAACCCCTTTCAGAGATAGAAAACTGCCAATAGTTTCATAAAAATTTAGTTACTGCTTTTTGTCCACCCACCTTTTGCAGTGACCACTGTCTGTAGCAACTCAGTGCAAGGCAAACCAAAAGTATCTGCCATTACACGTTTGTACAGGCCCACTTCAAAAGAGCATGAAAAAAATGCCTTCCAGACTGTTCCCTGTCTCTACACCGTCCTCGCTTGCCTATGCCAGACTCGAGACCTCTCCTCAGTGACGTCTCACCATTGTACTCGGGAGGGCACTCCCAGTTGCGGAGGTTGCGCTTGGCCTCCTCGTAGCACTCGGCGTTGTGGCGCAGGAAGGTTGCCATCGCCTTGTCTTCCACGTCCAAGGCAGCCGCGCAGGTAAGCGTGCGGTAGCCCAGGGGGTTGGTGAGTGCGTGGGTCATCACCTGCCGCATGACGGCACCCATCTCGCTCAGCTGGTGCAGCATAGTCAGGAAGGCGTCTGCCTCCTGCACCGCTTTCTGGCCCACACTCCCTGAAATGAACAGCAGGGGCCACAGTTCGCAGCCTTGAGGGCTCCTTCTGGCTAAAAAAGGGGGCATCGTACGCAAAAACAGTGCGCCGAACAGAAACTGCATAGAGTGTTTGCATAGGGTGTTTCCATGGGGCGTTTGCTAGGCAATGCATTCCATAGCAAAACTTTTAGTTTTCCCGAGTAAAATTTAAAAATGCAGAAAATTCCCCAGCATTTCCCCACATTTCTTCTGTACTCACCAAGTAACCTGAGAGTTCTTTGTTTAACCAGGTTTGCAGCCCCCATGTAAACTGCACAAACAGTTCATCACTACACCATCATACAGACGGTGCCCCTATTTGCCAACTCACTTCTCTCCTTCGGTATGTTTTTGTTGCATGTGTGCCACAATTAAAGTGCATTAATGACGACCCGCACGAATAATTCCAAATGTCACCTAATTTATTAAAGCTCCTCTTCATTTGTTTCAGCCATACAAGTTCCAACAGGAACCCTTTTAAGAGCAACACTCGAAACAACTCCCACGTGCTTTCTCCACGCCTTCCTGACTTTAATAAACACTCCACTATCCACTTAACGAAGTCTTTTTAAGCCCCTTTACACACAAAAATGTACGCACGAAACAAAGAAAAGCAGCGGCGACAGGGAGTCTCCCTGGGGCGTACCCTCCTCACCAGCGTCGATGCTGTCGCTGTGCTGGCGCAGGTGCTGCACCAGCCGCAGGATTACCCGGGGCATCATGGACTCAGCCACGCACAGAAGGTCAGGGGGCGCCGGGGGCTTGCCCACCTGGGCCTTGGGGCCGTGCCGGTGGCAGAACCTGGGCGCATGACCCGTGACCCCACGGCCCATTCACGGATAGATGTTGTCATTCATTGCCAGCATGACAACCATTATCATCATCACCCCCTTCATCATTCTTAGATCATCTCTCCATCAAATTCTGGCTCTTCCCCTACTCCGTTTACCATCTGTAAGAGTGAACTAAAATACAGGGAGTGTCCTGATCGGGTGGAGGCTGCGTTGCTTTCTGCACGGACTTGCTGGTTGGGGTGCTGAACTTTTTCGTAGCATTGTAGCCGGTGAGCTGCCACCGCAGGCTGGAGAAAACACGGAAAAGCTTGTGTGCAGATCTGGCACCTTTGGTGCCCTCAGTGCGAAAGTTTGTTCGCGAGTCCTTTTTACCAAGTAAAAAGCTTCCCTTTTCAAGGCCCAACACGAGAAAAGGAATAAGCCTAAAAGAAATACCGATTCTCATTGCACTGCACTTAGCGGTCACAGCGGCTAACAGGGTGCTCCAACGGCTTTTTGTTAGCCGCTTCACGAAACCAAGAACTCCGGAAAATGTAGCAGCACAATTTTTAGAGGCAGGACAAGACCTGCGCTGAATCGTCGGCAGTATGCTCCAATTAGAAGAGCAGTCTTCGTTCAGAGGAACTGCATGCACATAATCAATGGTGGCGATCACGGTGCATGTTCCTCGAGGCAAGCCATCGCTGGTACCTAATGCAATTTGTACCCTCTTTCCCAGTTGTCCAGCAACCTACATCTTCATCCCTACAGCGAAATACAGGCCATAATAGAAAAGATCAGCTGAACAAGCACAGCAGAAGACATAAAGCCATGCGAGCATTTTCCAAATCTTTCAAACAGTGGCGCTTTAAATGAGAGTGCGCTGCACGAAGCTACAGAAGACTGAGTGTTCACAACTTGCAGAATCCACAAGCTGCCATTTCCTGCGAGGTACTGCTGCAAGCTCCCGCCGAGCGGTTACTTAGAGTAATTGCGGTGGTGCACCCTGAAATATGTCAGAAAAGGACAAAAGGTTCGAATCCCGTATGTGCCACGGCTTAATTGAAATTTAAACTGCTCCGTCTCATTCACTGCATACAAATATTAATGTGTAGCAATCTTTGCAGAGTACCCCCCCAGCCAGGAGCGTGTAACGCCCTGCATTTCCGCAAAAATGCCGATTTCACGAAAGCTCCAAATGTAATCGTTAGAATAACAAAAATGGAGATAATTGGTCGAACGAAATTTCGAAAAAATAAAAAATAAAAATATAAAAAATTACGGAAAATGTCAAAACGTATACCGCATGGCATTTCCACAATAATGTAGATTTCGCGAAAGTTTTACCTGTAATCGTAATAATTGCGTGAATGGAGATAATTGAATGAACGAAATTTTGAAGAACTAAAAAAATAAGAAAAATATAAAATAATTACGGAAAATGGTGAATCGTGCAATGCCCTGCATTCCCACAATATTGCAGATTTCGGAAAAGTTCCAAATGCAATCGTTAGAATAACGTAAATGACAACATTTTGTCAAGCGAAATTTTGGAAAACTAAACAATAACAAAAATATTAAAAAATTACGGAAAATGTAAAAACATACAACGCATGGCATTTCCACAATATTGAAGATTTCGAGAAAGTTTCCCCTGTAATTGTAATAATAGCGTAATTGGAGATAACTGGTCGAACAGTATTTAGAAAACACCAAAATTTCACAGGAAAAAACTCACACTCAAGACCGCCGGCATAAGAATGCTACGCATTAGTAGGTAATTCTCTGAATTTCTGCAGGATTTTTTTTATTTTGAATTGAAACTCAAAAAAGCTATCCTGCGTCATTAGCAGTGGCCAACTGCACATATAGCACTGTGTGTAATCATTCACAGGAAATAATATAATCATTTTTAATAGCAATTTTTGACAGCAAATAACCACGGGCAGACAATTAGCCTTTCGTCTAGAAAGCAAAAGTGATTTTTAAGAAACTGGTGATAATAGTGTGAGGACTAGAAAGCATAATTGGCAGATACAGTTTCAGCATTGGAGACCACAAGTTAGAGACCATATTTCAGGTTAGAGACCACACTTTTTCAACTGCTTCTTAAGTATGCTACTCGTTGCATGTCTCGAGACTTTTGCAGCATTGCAGAAACACCCACAGAATGCAAAATGAACCCCATAAAGCAGCGTTTCTTGAACCGCATTGCACATTAATTAAAGTACTATCTGTGTTGTTTTTTTTTTACATGAGCTTTGCCATTACCCTCCAGCTTCCCTTTTCGTTGCAAACTGCTCCAGCAAGAAATCTTGGCTAGGGGAGTTCAGTGTTTTTAACGGCCCAGAAATACCAACTGCACACACGCACGCACAAAAAACGCTGTTTTCTCAACTTTCGCTTCTCCCGCAAGTGCCTTCCCTCGTCTTCCCATTGTTTCCAGAGAAGAAATCACGGAGTTTTCTCCTTTTGCACAGCTGCCTTACGACATTTAGCAATGGTGCACAACACTTTTAAATCTCCCATAGGCCATTTAACCGTCCTCAAATTATTAAACCTTGAGGATAGCACTCCATGGCCAATAAGACGCATGCAGTATGCCAATAAACCCCTTTGGCCACAGACAACAGACGCCACCCCCCCAACCCGACACGATCGACCATCACGCAACGCTCACCCGTCCTCGCGCATGACGCTGGCGTCGCCGCAGTCGCAGGCGCCCCCGGCCTGGCTGCGGAACATGTTGAAGTCGTGGCCCTGGTGGTTGCCCTGCTGGAAGCAGTCGGCACACAGCGACATGCACGGCGAGATGCCGCACGTGCGGCAACGGTAGGCCACGAAGTTGGCTGTCCACACCAGGCCACACGTGGTGGCGTTGTCGTACCGCCGCACTGCACAACAACAGGAGGGTGCAGGAAGGGTTGGCGAACGCCCTTGGGCTCACACAGAGGGTCAGGATCTATCCTTTGTGAGGAATGGGGGCATTTCCATGCTTGAGGCGTTCCGACACTTGCGAAAGAATGCCACGCGTCTACGTCCATTTGCTGCATGGAACTATTGTATTTCAAAACAGGTTTATCCTTTGCATGTACAAATGTATGTATATATGTGCATATATATGTGTACATTGTGTTTATTTTTTTTTGTTTAAATAAATAAACTTCAAACTAAGTACAAACTAAATAAAACTAAAAATTTATACTAGCAACGCAAACGAGATTAATGAGAAGCTTTCCTAGCCGCACAGCTCCTAAAAATTATTCTACTTTTTGGCCTTTTTGCTGGTACATCGAGCAAGATCCAATGGTGCAGCAAATTCTTACGCAAGTGCAAAATGCAAATAAATGTACATTGTAGAAGCCAGGCATACATATCACGTTGCACACTATAACAGCCTCTACAACCAGTGAAGCAAGCCTCTAAGACACGCTGACTGAATTACGCCCTGAACCAGTGTACATTCAACTTGCACAGCCCATAAAATAGACACAAAAATTTATTATAAACATCACTTTTTGAAGAGCCGCGAGCATAAGAAGAGTGATGATAATACGTGAAGCACACAGCCTTTAGATAGAATGTGTTTTCAGTGTAGTTTCAAGGGGCACTGACACAAAAATTTTGCATCTTTTTTTTTTGTTGCGATAAGTAGCTAGTCACCCACTTATAACCTGTAGAAACCTCATTTGCTTCAGCGTGCCACGGTTGTTTAATTAGAGGCATTTTCAATGCGGCCAGTCGCAGTTTCGGTTTCAGCGAGTGCCGCGAAACGATGGATTTTGTGGATTTTGTGTGAACAAAGCTGACCTTGTGACCGTCGGAGGGATATCACAGAGCAGAGCCGCCGTAGCACTGTCGAATCCGCATTGCCGGCAGTTTCTGCTAATGCCCCCACGTACTGATCTCGTGAGCCGCTTAACTAAAAAGCGACCGTGGACGTGACGCAGGCGCTGCGAGTGCAAATGCTACCGCAGCTAAAGAATGACGCGCGACGCTCGAGACAGTGGGTGGCAAGACGCGCTGGGAGCAGCCGGCCGGTCTGCCTACAGGTCCGCCTACAGATGTGTTCAGCTTAGCACTGCGGCGGATATTCGATTGCCGCTCTCGTAAGCGGTGCAGATGACAATTTTAAGTGCAATGCACTTCTTAAGCGACCCTGAACCTGCGTCCACCGGCGATGTCCGCGCACGTGGAGATGGGCGCGCGCAGCCTGGCCGCTGACATGGCACATACCCACGTGGGGGATTGGCCAAGAATCGGGCGTGAGAAGGGCTAATGCACCCGCTTAAAGGAGTACTGACACGAAATTTCAAAGCTGAGATCCGCTCTAGCAATCAAGTACAACGACAACACAAATAGGTGTCTGTGAATAAATGCATCTTTCTTTCTTTGTAGTTGTGTGTGTGTGTGTGATCTCTCTTTCGCGAACATTACCGAACCGCGCAAATTCAACTCGTGCATTCGCACTTTCACATTCTTCCCCTCGGGGAAATGCGGGGAATTTTTTAATCCAACCCGCCATCGCATCACTAACTCCTTTCTCATATAAGCTGCCATGGTTGGGAGTTGGCAGCGGTAACAAGCTATCACTCTAGCTACCTGGGCCGGCCTGGGCCAACGCGGCCGTGGCCGCCGCCTGCACAGCGACCGTGCGGCTCGCTCAGTGGGCTTTTCGTGTCTCCAGCGCGTTTTCGCATCCAATGTAAATAAAAATTAATAGAAACAGAGTGCCTGGAATCGCTGTAGAACTTTGGTCGCGGCCAGCTGCGCGATGAGCCGACGAAATCACGGCGCCTTCGCCGCCAATCATCGGGTCGTTCGTTCTCGAGAGCAGAAGCTCTGCCCTCCGGCCCTCCGATTGGAGCGGCGAGCCGGCGAAAAACGCTGGCAGTGCGGAAGCGGCAAACACAAACTCGTGACGTGTGTGGATGTTGTTTATTTACACAATATCCACGGGATGTCGATTGCGCGTGGTCCTCTGCTGGCTGCTCGTTTGCGTTTTGCACACTTTAAAATTGATTTTAAATATGTTCTAGGCTGTATTCGCCACTGGTATTTTGCAGATGATATATATGTGTTCACACCAATCTATCTCCGAAGTTATCTCGCCTTCAAAATTTTGCGTCAGTACCCCTTTAAGTTTATGGACGCCTCGACTTGGAGCGTAGCCACGATTGCATCAAAGTGCATGAGGAACGCCAGTTGGGCCTCTTCTGGTGCCTCTCCATTGGCAGTTCGCACGTATCTCACGGCTGCCGCCATTTACGAGTTCCTGAGGCACAGTAAGAATCTCGTAAAACAGTGCAAACACACACGAACAGAGGAAAGGCAAGCCACGCAAGAGCTGGCGAGTCTTTCCTTTCTTCAGTCGTGTGTGTTTGCACTGTTCTAAGAGATGAATTTCCACCAACTCGCCCAATTTACTATGTTGCCTAGTAAGCCACAACGATGCTGTCTTATCTTATGAACTTCTAACGACATACCCTCCGGAAAAAGAAAAAAAAGAAAAGCTGTTCCATTCAACGTAAAAGCAGTCGGAAGTGCAGAGTAGTGAATTGCCATAATAGGCTGTAGCGCCGTAATCTGCTCACTGCTACCACCCAATGCAATTCAAATTTCCCTCCTCCGCAGTGCTCACACACCCCCTGCCTGAAACAGCACCAGCAGGAGTTCTGTTCCTTCTGCGCTTGCTTTTCCTCCAGCGTTGCACTGCCACTTTTTTTCACTTACTATCGTGAAAACCAACCCAAATGAAATGAACACAGGTGCTGGTGGTTAATTACGTATATTTTGCCTCAAATGTACCTGCAGTTTCCTTTGCGCTAAACAACGGGGAGATGTATGACAAGCGGCAGCGGTTCACGAGTTTCGAATGCTTATGAATATATAAACCGCTTGGCTTTCGAAGCTTCTGTGCGTTTCCCTACGACGAAACGCCGGGCTCAACTTGGGTCCGTTATCTCGCGGCACCGCCTGATTCCGGCAGTCGTTTGACATCGACCGTTACAACGAGCTATGACGACAAGGCGAGCCCCTGAAGTGTTCTGCACTCAATATTCGTCTGTCAATACACTTCAGGTCCCTCCATCAGAACTTCATCCTGTTTGATACGCATTTTGGCAACAAAGGCACAGCGCCCAGTGCCATAAAGCATTGAACTGCTGCATTGAAAAGTTGTGCCACTCCACAGCTATCTTGCAAATCTCACTTCTGTCAAACTGTTTGCCCATTGCTTACACATATCAAGATGCACCACCATCCCCATCACGACAGTTTCCTGCCAAACTGCTGGGGGCGCTGCGAGCGGCCAAGGCGATCGGATGTGCGTTGCATTGGCTCCCGGTCTAATGTCAAGTTTCGTGCAGAAATTTTGATTTTGAGACCAAACAGAGTGTCAAAGGTTGTTCGGCAAGTGTTTCGGCACCACTGGACACCAATTTTTGGAAGATCGGCCCACCCGACAATGCCGGATCCTAGGCCTTATTCTCAGGAACGACGGGAAGGCAGACGCAGCCGTGAACAAGATCAGCTTAACGTCCGCTCAAGTCTTGGAAATGCTGCGGCGCGTGGCAAAGAAGAACAGAGGAATTAAACAAAACGACGCACTACGCCTTGTACAGGCCTTCGTGATCATAAGGATCACATACTCGGCACCATACTTGAACCTATCAAGAGCACAGAAGGAAAAGCTTAACAATATTGTGAGAAAGGCAACCAAACAAGCCCTCGGACTGCCCGTATACACATCAACAAAACGACTGTATGAGATGGGAGTCCATAATACCGTGGACAAACTCGTGGAGGCACACCTTTCGAACCGAAGAGTGCACCTAAGTAAGACTAAACACGGCAGAGAAGTCCTAAGAAAGATTGGATGGAAACCAGAGCCAAAGCAGGCAATGGATCGGGTTCTGGAACAATGGCGGGCCAAGATCACTACAAAACCCCTCTCCCGTAACATGGCACCTGGAGAAGACAATGCCAGAAGAGAGGAGCATGCCCAAGCCCTGGAAACACATCTGGGCAACGTCATATATGCTGACACGGCTCTGACCAAAGGCTGCAGCAGGGCCTCCATACTCGTAACGACACGGGACAGACTCATTGCCACGGCATCTGTGAAAACCACGAACACCACCACTGCCGAGGAAGTGGCAACCGCCTTGGCACTATCCCAACCCGGAGTCTCGCACGTAGTCACGGACAGCAAAAGGGCCTACACAGGCTACCGCAGGGGGGTGATTTCCTCCGAGGCAGCAAGAATTCTAACAAAGCACAGAACAACACCGGACACAGACAGAGAGAGTTAGTCTAGGCACCCGCACATTCCACGCTTGTCGGCAACGACATGCTGACTATTACGCCCAAGAGATGTCCTGCCGGGTACAGGAAGGAGCGGGGGAAGACTTACCAACACCCGTCACCATTTACAAAGACATCGTCACGATGTATAGAAAAACAAAGACAGAAACTGCCAGAGCCACATCACACCCTTAACCGCAGGGATCAGTCTATATTCATTAGAATACAAGCGGGATCCTTAGCACACCCGATGCTACTGCATAAATTTTATCCCCAACAATACTCGGACACATGCCCTTTTTGTACCACAATGGCAGGAACCTTAAGACATATAATATCGGAATGCACAGCACTAAAGACACCAACACCACAACTACCCATACCCCCCTCAACCCCAAAAAGCAAAGATAAATCCTTTGGTCCAGCCCCTTCAGTAATGTCCACACGGACCTAGCGGCCCGTGGGCAGGAGGTGCTGGCCAAGGTTGGGGCCTACGAATAAGGCCACACTCCAGCGACGGCCCCACAAGGCCACTCTTCTTCTCTCAATAAAAGTTACTACTACTACTGCTGCCAAACTCCTCCTTTCAGTCAGTGATAAACAACATGGACTGTGCGACTTTTTGCTAGTACACAGATTTGAAAAAAAAAAAAAAAAAAAAAAAACAGTTCAGCATCTACATGTTTCTCAAACTTTGGTCAACAACTTCCCTTAAAACAAATACCAACCAAACAAAAATCAGCTAGACCACTGCCACATGTCGAGACCAGCGCGAGCACTGTAAGAACAACTGAAATGTATCACAGTGGGTTGGTGTACAATTGGCCTCTTCCTTCCAGGCCAACCACTGCTTCCAGCTGACTCAAAAAAAAAAAGTAGTCAAACAACTCCAACAATGCCACCTTCTTTCTCCAAAAGAACAGCCCAGCTCGTCCCTTTGCCCTATTGTTGTCGGTCTGCTGCTTTGCTCGCACAGCTGCTCTCCCATACCTACGAGCGCCAATTCACAAAATTCCTCAGCTTTTCTCTACTTTTTCTGCCAAGTTCCCCCATCTTATCATATGTCTATTGAGACGAAACATCTAGTACCGAAAAAGAAAAGAGGCTTGAGCTAGCACCGAGCTAGATTGCAAACTAGTGCGATGCCATTTCAGCCGTTCACAAGGAGGACCATGAAGGACGTGTAGCTCCTCTTCCTCTTTCTTTTCCTGTCTTGACAAATAAAAGGTCAATAAACTAACGCTTTGGTCTTTGGTTAAATACTTTTACGGTAAATTTTGTCAGTGGGACTGCACAATAAAACCACAAACAAGAGCTTTGCTAGTTCGCTCCGGTGTCCCTTCAATAAAGCAAACCCTTGCCAACATTCCAAACAACAGCCACAGTCTCAAAAGGTCAGGGCCACCTAACAACAGCTGCTAGCTGGATCATGAAGTCATTTTTTAGGGGGGCACTGACAGAACCTGAACAGGAAAGTCTGTTCGCAGGATACACAATTCTACCAGCAATGGCTTGATCTACTCCTTGGAACTTTAAATGCAGGAGTGTTCAACTATTTTGGCAACATAGCACTGATTTATAATGAAGGTTCGTGCCTGGTAAGGAACTGAAAGAAAAACAGTAGCTGTAAATAGCTCCCTGCCGGTATCACTGAAACAACCTCCGGCGAGAAACGCTCACTAGACCGACCTCAATGCAGGCATAGACGTGGCATGAAATAAAGCAAGACTAGGCACCCCTCACAAGCTGTTGAATGTCGACCGCTTTGTGGAGTTTTGGTGCACCAGCACTTTCCATTCACATCTCCTCCAAATGTTTATGTAGGCACGTAACTGTTGAGATAAATACTCGGAAGACAATGAAGAAATGTCAACTATGACTTTTTAACTGATCAGGAAAAGTTGTCAGTGTGAGCACAGCGCAAGATACAATGACTAATACCTGGAATTTGCAGCATGATGTTGTTTGGGGGCTTTGCCTTAAATGTTTCACAGCCCAATCAGGTAATTATTCATTTGCAGACATGCCTAGATTTACTGGTACACGCACGTGCAGATATAAATAGCAGAATTTTCTTGGCAAACAGACAAATCAACAAAGCGAAGCCTGCTTCACGAGTATGACCAAGCTGCACCACACTCAAGTACTAGGGTTGGAAATTACCTGCTTAGTGCTCAGCACAGCCCAACTCGGTTCAACGCATATCGATATTGATTAACAAGTCCAAGTCACACATGCAAAAGCAAAAAAGGCACAAAAGCAGCGTAATCTACTCAGCATAACTGATAGGCAGAATCTAAATCAATTTTGTGAAATTTCAGCCAGCCTACTAAACTTTTATATTTCAAGCAGCCGCGGTGACGGTCAGAAGTGCTGGGTGTGTTTGCTGCAGCACCCTTTATTAAACTCGACCTAGATTGCTGGAAATTACTACAGTGGGATCAGTGTTTCGTGAAAAGTAATGTCACTTGGCATACAACCAAAGCCCCCAGAATGTGGGGTAGGGCGCATTGAAGATTAACCTTGGATCTACCTTTTCGACTCCTCCTAAAGTACGATTTCCCCACCAGTGCCTCCCTTGCCAACCAACTCTAAACACTTTCAAACTGGGACTAAGCACTCAAACTACCCCTGAGCTCTGATGCGTGCAGCTCCATATTCCATTTGGACCGAAACTACAAGAACCACTGCAGCTGTGCCATGCTGACGCCTAATTCGCCCTCCTTCCAGAGCAGCCAAAGCATATCTGCGACTACCAATAGGCGCTCCTCATGCACGTATTACCGGTGCACTGTCAACATCTAAAGGTTCATTGGGTATTACACATTCTGGAGGCTCCGCACAACTTGTTTTTAGATTTAAATGCGATGGCGTGAAAGGAATTCCTCACTCCAAAAAAAAAAAAAGAGTATGGATTATGCATCGAATTGTGCTTATTCTTACGCACTTAAGATGCAGGAAGGAAATCTTCCCTGGCCCATGGTTTCCCAGTGAAACATGTGGCAAGCGGCACTGGACAAGATAAATGGTAATGTCACCAAAAAATGCATGACCTATACAATTTATAATATGAAATCGAATGACCGATGCAGGAGGAAACAATAGAGTTTAGGAAATTAAAACTCAGAAGGACTCCAGTGAGGGGAAAAAAATGGAAGAAAGTTACTGAGACTTGCGCATGAAATAACTCTGCATATGTTTTAAAGAAATAATGGAATTTCTTGAAAATAATTTGCTCTTCACAACATTTTCTCCTCATAGTAAAGCCACCTCTTCTTTTTTACTTTCCACTTTCAGATTTATGGGTACAATATGCAGCGAAATAACTTTGTTCCAGATCAGCTGAATCAAATTGGGAACTGTTTTATTTCTATTACCGCTTGTTGGAAACAGCAGCAAAGTCCCCGAAATACAAGTGAATAACGCATTAGTTCTCAAGCATGAAAAAGACAAGCAACCTTGCTGACAAGGCGGACAACTCGTTTTTGCGAAGCTGTCAGTCTCCCTATATTTTCCTGCGCCCAGACTGGAGTGTCACAATTAAGCGTAGGCCAAAACAAACAATCACGGAGTAAAAAGTAACCAGAGTTCGAAGAGTGTAACACTGGGAATGCATAAGGACGGTGGGATAGAATAATTTATTGACGTTATCAACGCTCTTATTCCATCTGCGACCCGCCTCCAGCAAAATATGTACAGTTGAACCCCGTTATAAGACACACGGATGTAAAAGACAATCGGGTATAAGAGACACTATTCACTCACAAGGTCGGCTGCCCTATCTTTCCCATTCATTTTACTTCTTTTATAACAGACATTGGCTATATAAGACGGTTGTAAGAGACAAGTTATACTTGAATTTTGATGATCAATCTCGCTTGTAACAGACATTTTAACTCTAGATGCAGTGAGACCAGTCACTAACCGCAGTTGCATCCGTTGTGGGAACAAAGGGGGACGACGGACATCGCTATTGCAACTTCAGCAAACACGCAGTGGTTCAGTCAGCTATGAAACGATGACGAGAAGCTGGCAATGGAAACCCAATGCACAGAAGTAATTAAAGCTTAGTGCCAAGCGTACGAGTGAGACTGCGCATGCGGGTGGGCGCCTGCACGAGCCGAGAGTACCAGGAGAGCGCACTGGCCTCTCCCGATCGTGTAGCTCCCAATCAAGAAGCATCGCAAATGTTCAGTCCGGAAGCCTGATGAATAGCCGGAGTGCTACACAGTGGAAGAAACTGTGCACTCTGTCTATTCATCAGGTCGTCAGACTCAACATGTGCGATGCCTCTTCTGCACACAGCGGAAGAAGAAAAAGCTTGAAGGGGCCGTTGTAAAAAACCAGTGTAAATACAGCGGTGAAGCAAAGAATGATTCAGAACCACTTCATAAATTTTGGTGGCAAAACGAATTATAAAAGACTGTTTGCAAAATGCTTTAGTGTTCTTTCATGCTTATTTTTGCCATAGGGTGCCCACACTGAACTGGAGGTAAAAACATGGCACCCTGCTTATAAAAGACACCTCATATAAGAGACAGAAGCCGCTCCCTGGTGTGTGTCTCTTGTATAAAGTTCAACTGTACTAGATGTTCTGAAAGACCCAACCATTTTTACTGGGGTCTGATTTAGGAGCAACTCTACAGACTATGTGGGTGAAAAAGAACAGCTTTTGTTTTGTTAGCATTAACTTTTAGGAAATATCAATGCCCACACACGGAAGCATGTAAGAGTCACATTTACGTGACCTGCCAAATCAATATGTGAACCGTCAGAAAAGAACAACCTTGTGTAGTCTGCATATTGCAATGCAGCAAAGAACAGTGCAGGGTTCTTTTAGTAAATAAGGTTTGTTGGAACAAACTTGTGCTCCGCAATAAACCAAAAGAAAACGCAAGTGCCAAAAGAACAGTTAACAAAGGGACACGTGCAGCCAAGCATCAGCGAAAGGAATGCTGCATCATTTACACTCCATGCATTTATCTCGGATCCCTCCCGGTTCCAGAACCATACAAATAGATCGAGAACATAGTAGATCAAACAAGAAGTCTAGGTTAGTGAATACAAGGTGACATACTTCCCCTATCAAACAAGATTGCTCAGCGCGGCCTATGACAGAAGGAGCAAACGTGCACTCTGCCAGAACTATTGGATAAGATAGCCTGGCAAAGCCACACGCTGCTAACAAAACATAAAAAAACATATCCAAAGGCATAGTTCATGGCAATATGCGAGACATTCAGCAATTTTATCAATATAAACAAATCTCATTTAATAACTAAACGGTGCAAAGAAACGGACCTAAAATGCTACCCTGTGGCACTCCACAGTTCACCAACTTTGTTGCCGTCTTCAGTTCACCAATTTCGACAAACTGTGATTGATGCCGTAGGAGATAAGCTATTAAAAAATTAGCGTTCCTATGAAATGTCTATCAGTCCAACTTTCGAAGAATTTCACAACTAACATAACCAAAAGCTTCTGTCAAATTGAGGAAAACGTCTAGAAACATTGTTATTACTCGATATTATCTAATGCGCACACTTTTCCGTCAAGTAGCACCAAAACTCAATCGAACTAAACCCAAAACCGCTGCAACTGGTTGCCGGCGGGTATCCTTTTAGACTTAAAATCCCCATCCTGTTGCATGCAATTTGTGAATACAAAAGAAGACAGCAGAAAACTTCAAGACAGAAACGCAAGAAGGATCATGAGGTCTTACACGCAGGAAAAGCAGCTTATTAACCCTGATGATTCCTAGCAATCATCTTTAGGCCCACATTAGCACAAGACTTCAATTTAACGTGAATGACAAGTGCTTTGAAGAAAGGACAAAGCTTAGGTATCAGTTTTCGAAAGGTGACTGGTTATTTCTCCCAAGAATAATCAATTACACCTGCCAATTACTATAAAGCATTTGCAAATGCAACCATTAGTTCTCAGTAACTCCTGCTTTACTAAAATAATGAAACTGATGTCTATACAAGCAGAAAGTTCAGAGGACTGTGATTTGGGCCGCGCTGTCCTGTCTACTTCTCGTTCCTTTCTTGTGCTGTGTTTTTTCCGCGCTGATTTTCAATCATGAAGGAGAAAGTGTTTTTCCTTAGACAAGCATCTTCCGGTCATAGCACTCCTAACGGCCCGGCCAGAAGAGAAACACTAGAAAGGCCAAAATAATATGCACACTAGTCCAGATTTTTCACACTGTTATATTATATGGGCCCTCCCCAGGTCTCAAAACAAGGTGGTCAACTGCATCCATCCCCCCCCCCCTCCTCCCCCCCCCCCCCAAAAAAAAATAGACGAGCAAAACAAGTGGGTGTGGCCGTTTCTGCATTTTTTTATTTTGACCAATGTTCAAAGTGGCAGAAGTCTGAGAGGCTACAGAGACATGGGTCATCTGACATAGCCCAGCCCGAGTTTTCTGGTGCAGAAATTGACCAGAAGCGAGTTAGCAAAACTTCATGGTCCAGGAATAAGAAATCCAGGACCCCCGAAAAACTGCTCACAAGAGCTCTTACACTGGCACCCTGTGTGCTGCCCAACTGCTGGCAGACGTGCACTATGAAATGCGTGCTTCGGAATAGGAGTTCTCTCCCAACGCTTCAGATGTAACGAGTGCGGCCCGAGGAAGAAAAAAGGTGTCATAATAGCAGTTAAAACCGTTTCAGTAAGGGGAAAAAACGCACTGACGAGCTCCGTCCCGATAGAGCTCAGTCCGTATGGTACAATGGGCTAACGCCGAGAGCTAGACCTCGTACTGGCCTCGAGCGTTAAAGATTAAAGCGAGGCATGAGGCTTAGAACCTCGCCGCAGTAAGGGTCGGCAGTCACGCATGACTAGCGAAGCGACCGACGGCCGCTGATTCGCAAGAAAGGACCGACCCACGCTCTCGCTAGCCACCGGAGGCTGAGAGATCAGCTACGCAAAAGTTGGCAATCGCCGCACTGGTTTCGCAACCCGTCTGCCAAGTAGTGCAGACCGTGCCAACGCAGACACAACACCGACGACGGGCACGCGTGAATGGAAGTCTGCTTTATTGTTTGAACAGCAAGCAAAACACTTTACAGTCGTTTCAGCTTACAAACAGCTGCGCTCCAAATGTCAACAGAACGCAAAACAAAATTCGCCGAGCACCTACGACGACGAAACCCCGCTACCGAGCTGAACCCTACATCCGCAGGACATGCGCCTTTCATTTCGGCGTCTGGCACTGAAATTGAGGCCCAGGTTAATTCATCGAAACTCCGAACAAGCCGTCCGTGGCGAATAGACGAGTGCCTTGGGTGACGCAGTTACGAGTGCTCTGCGTATTTACTGCTCGCGACCGAAACCGCGTAAGCAAACCCTGCAAAGCCCCTTTCCCACAAAACCGGGCAATGTTCGCCGTTTCCTGCGATAGCATAACCAAACCAACTTCAAAAGCGAACGCGATGGGTAGGATATCGTGCTAAAATCGCCAAGTTTATTGGGCGACGCGCGCGTCTCGCTCGTAGGAGCGCCTACGCGTCAAGGTGAGAGCCAGCAACGTCCCGTACGAGGCTACAAGTGCCCGACGGGAACCGAGGCCCGGTGGTGACGGCGACCACACTGCAACGACGCGAGTCGCTTTCTAGCGTTACTCGGAGCCCGGTGCTCGCAAGGAGACCCTCATCGCGATATGACACCTCCGACAGAGCTCGAGAGGGGGGAATGAGTGCGCTCACCTGTCTGGGAAAACTCGTCCGGGGTCTTGCCTCCTGCCATGAGCCATTTGCACCAGTCTATTGTGTCCCATATGCTTATAGGCTTTCGGGGATCGAGAATAAAGTCCAGCAGTTCGTTTAGCTGCTTCGGGTTGCTTGTTCTTGCACATTCCGATTGAAAATATGCAGCCGCTCCTCTTTTTCCCTTCTTAATTAGCACTTCGGCGGCCATTTTACACTTCCATCTGCCGTCTAGCGTTGCCAGCCGATTCTTGAGGAACCCCCAGAAACGGCGTGGAGTCGGGGTCAGTTTCGGTTGCGTTTCCATGAGCCGGAGGCGACGAGCCCGCTCGATTTGAGTTTCTCCCGGAATCGGCCAGGCGGCATTGTAGCTTCACCCCCTGCCTCAACTCCCGGAGCTTCTTTTTCACGGCGAGGCTGTTAATTGTGGCCAGAGCAGCGCATGTGTGCCCTTTCAAAAATTGGACAGTTGCTCCTGGAAAGGAGCCCGCGGCGCGGACACGTCCTGTTTCTCATTTTCGCAGTCGTTGTTAATTTCATTTCTTTTTATTTTCCGTCTAATTATTCATTTCATCGTTAGTCTAATTACTCTCCTATTTTTCAGATCTCGTCAATATTTCGCCGGGTGTAGCCCAACAACCCATTCCCCACGGCAGAAATAAACCTTTTCCCCTCCACACCATTCCCGGAAAGCATATTGCCGTATTAACCTGTTCCGTTCGAGCTCCTGAAAGGCCCCTCTCATTTGAGCCTCAGCAAAATGTGCTGTTGGGACAGCTGGTGCATAGCAACTCCCAAGATACGGCGCTAAAAGTGATCCCACGCAGTAAGGGAGACAGACAAATGAGCCTGTCTCGTTTCAACCCATTCTTATTCGAAGTTATTTCTAATTTCCAATATTCCGCATTACTGTTTTTGAAAGTGGCTGCCGAATAGTTCATGGAACAGTACATGAGCTAATGAGGAACCCTTTGATTTTTATTAATTTTTCGCGAATCGGTCATACATACATATATTTGTGACCGATAAAAGTTTGCGAATGCCTGACACCGATGTTGCTCTCTTGACAAAGAATTTGCAGCTGTGAACCGCTAGTGCACGATACACAAGACATCGAGAAGGGGCGTGCCTTGGCTTTGCCACGGTTGGTGTACGTAGGTGTGGCAATTGAATGGACAGACGTTTTTACGGTCATTGCGTAGAGCGTATAGTCTTCTATTCGTCTTCGAGAAACGGATAGCAGCAAGTGAGGGCATCTCGCTGGCATGCTATCATCAGCGATTGGCTTGAGCTTCCCTTGCCTCCAAAACACTTCCGAAGCCTCTGGCTACGGGTACCGGTAAACCACGGTAGAGCGGAAAGAAACTTTAGGCCTAACGTCAGGCCGTCGAATACCTACGTCCACAGCCACGCTCATGTGAACGCAGGAATATTACCTTGCGATCTTCCCAGAAAACTATGTGATGCACATGTCGTTTTCTTTCATCTGCAGCCTTATTGCGTTCGTTTTCCGGATCGTCGAGGTGACGTTGGATTCTCAACTACGTCTGATCAGGGTTGTTTACACACACCTGGTGTCCTTTGTTCTCAGCGTTCCAGTGGCATACGAACTGCCATATATTCCTTCCGCTTATTTTACTACATTATTCATCGTGATGATGATGATCGTCGGTGCTCAATGGTGCAAGAAAATGAACTGCTTATAAAAAAAGGCGTAAGGTGGAAATAAGACTGTGTAGTTAAAGTAAAGGTGAGTGCTCAATACAAATACTATACAAAAAAAAAATTAAGGTGGCTGGAGTATAGGGGCAGTTTGGGATTACGAAAGATACAAAATGAGCTTTATGATTGTCAGGCGATGAGGCGCGCCGTAGTGGAGGGCTCCGGATTAATTTTGACCACCTGGGGATCTTTAATGTGCGCCGAAATCTCGTACACACGGGCGTTTTTGCTTTTCGCCTCTATTAGGAAAGCAGCCGCCGCGGCCGGGAAATGAGCTTTAGGCATTTATACCGTGATAGGTACGTGAGAAAGTGCTTAAAGGGAATCATGGGGTCGTAAGATAAAAATAAAGCAGAACGTAGTGGGATACGTTGCCTGCAGAGTACTGGGGAGTGTTTGCGCCGTGTTTTGTCGAGTGTTTGGCATTGAATTAAAATGTGAAGCACGGATTTGCACTTAGATGAGAGTGGGTTGCGTGTGTGGGTGCATGTCACTTGTCAGTAACCTGAATAAGGCCAATTGTAAGAATCCGTTTTGCTGTATCTGCCCATATGCGCTTTTGACATGTTTTCTGTCAGTGTTTTCTCAGTCCCCTACGTGAGAACGGCTTTAAAGGAGCCATGAAGACAAAATACAAGTTGGGTTTATTAGAAAGACTGCTTAGTCCCGATAACAATGATACCAATATCATCGCAATCTTCGAACAAATAACGGAGATATTGAAGAAAACGTGTGAAGCAGTCGCGACCCCCTAGCCAATTTCCCGCAACTTTTCAATGACGTCACTGAACCTTGTTTGTGCGATTGGCGGCTGCCTAACTGACCTGTCGGGACGAGACATGACTGGACGTCTGTAATGGGGCCTCTAGTTCCATTTGACCGCATCACTTGAATGCTAACGTGCAGTTAACGCACTGAAAATTGTGTTTTATTATTGGCCCGTATGACGTCATTCTTGCTCATAACACGTCACTGTGGCGCGAAATTTGAAAGTTTTTAAATACGTCTCGCTTTTTTTTTCGTAGTGTCTAGAGTTACGTCAGACGGAACCCAAAACCGAAAACTAGAGTTACGTCCGACGGAACTTTAAGCCCGTTTCTAGAGTTACGTCCGACGGAACTTTAAGCTGGTTTCTAGAGTTACGTCTGACGGAACCCCAAATTGAAAACTAAAGTTACGTCCGACGGAACTTTAGGCCAATGTTTTGAGTTACGTCCGGCATAACGTAAAGCACAAAAAATTTACAGCTCTTGAAGACTCTTGAACCAATTTACATGGTTCAAGAGTAATTAATAGGGTTGGGTGTCAGTTAATATTTCAACTCGATTAATTGGCATCGAATAATTCGATTATGCATGGATTATTTTGTGTGGTTTTTTTAGAAAAAAATGACCAAAAATAATTATGTAGTAGTACATATCAGATCAATATGCTCATACACTTGTTCAGACACATTCCGGATGAGGTAAGTACGTCATAATCACGGCGCATGATGCGGACGCGACGCTTATCAGCTCGTTCGTCACTCACATTTTTTCTCACGCCGCGCTTTGTCTTCGGCACGAACAGAGGCAAGGGGCATCTGAACAGTCGAAAAGCATCTAATAGCCGGATTTCCGGATTACAATGTTTCTTTTACTTGTATTTCCTTATATATTATCTGCGGATGAATCGTGACCGCCGCACGCAAATGGCGGCAGTTCTCGGCCACACTCGGCAATCATGATGCCAACTCCCATTTGGGCGGGCGAGAAAGTTCAATGAAAACTACTCCCCTTGCCTCTGTTCGTGCCGAAGAAAAAGCGCGGCGTGCGCGTGACGTGTACAGCTCTGAGTGCCATGAGCGCGTGGGCGTGGCTTTGCGGCGCTCAGCTCCCGCATGGAGCCCGCTGTGCGCATCTGGAGAGCTGAGGTTCTGAGCTCTGTGGCTCTGCACGCAATTACAATTTCAAAAATCTAATTATCGATATCAGATGGACTCATGATCCTTTACAAGTTCCCTATTACAACCAAGCACCTAACTAGAATAAATAGAAAGTTAATTAATAACTTCTAGTTAAGTATGCCATGGCACTTGAAACCGTTTTATAGCTCCCGCCACGGTTCCTGTTCACTTGGCGCAATTAAAACAATTTTAGCTCCGAAAGCCTATTTTTAAAAATTACTTCGTCTTCCCGGAAACACCCAGTACATATATCCGCCGCTGAAAATCGTTCGTCTCCGTCCACGGGGACGACCTGCTGTATCCTAGCGATATACAGTTTCGATGTAAAAAACAAACGCACGAGGAATAAGATGAATACTTGACGTGTTGAACCCTCGATTTGCTACAATAAAGGAAAGAAAAAAATGCTGGTCATACACGACATGTTAAAGCGAAGCTTTTTATGGACACGCGAAAGGAACATCCGGCGCTGCCGTGTACGCAGAAAACTCCGCCGGCGCAACCGCATGCCATACGCTAAAAAAGCAATACAGGCTGGAGAGGAGTTAGAAGTAAGGGGAGAAAGATTGGCTGAGTTTGTAGATGACGTAGCTATACTATCGCTTCTACCGACCCTAAGTGGGAACGGCGCATCAGACGGAGCGGAAACGAGTCTTTCTGGAAGCAGAGCGCGAGCGCAGCGCGCTATCTACGTGAAGCGCAGCTCAAGCGACAACGGCGGGTAGGTTGTAATAAATAAAAAAAAATGAATTATTTAATTGAAAAATCCATCAACCCAGCTGGGATTCGAACCCACAGCACTGCATAGTACATCGTACGTCGTGTATCGTACAAGTGACAGATTACACCTATGGAGCGGGGAGGTTCCCGTTTGAACCCATTCCCATTTCACCCTTCCCGCTTGTTCCGTCCCGTTTCAACCCGGCGCAAAACGACCTTCCCGTTTCGCCCTTTCCCACTTGGCCCGTTCCCGTTTGAACCCGTTCCCATTTTAACCTTCCCGTTTGTTCCTTCCCATTTCAACCCGGGGCGAAAGAACCTTCCCGTTTCCCATTTTCCCGTTTAGCCCCTTCCAGGAATAACGTACCCAGTATATGAAACGTTATAAAAACATTTTCATATTGTTTTTCATTTATTTCCGTTTGTTCACAGCCGCTGCGATAGCATGCTCAGTACATCCAGAGTCCTCAATTGACTGCTTTTCAAACGTGGGTTTCACTTTTTGAATCTAGAGACGACGACATTTGGTTACAATTCGTCATACCAAATAACAAATCTTTTAAATTAACAAAGCCTAACAAACAAAGTAACAATTAACAAATTAATAAACAAATCTTTTAAATTAACAAACAAGTCTTTTAAACTAACAAACCAAAAAATGATAAAATAAAAAAAGCCCAGAAAAGCGCCGCGGAAGCACAAATAAAAAATCGCAAAAACACCCTCACTTTGAAAGAAATCGTATTTGGCGGACTAACACATGTAATCGTTATAATAGCGCAAGTGTACATCAATGTCGAAAATAAACAGATGAAAACTATAAAGATAAAAAGATGTATAAAAATAAAGTAACCCTATGTATCTGGATACATATGCCACATCTGGCCATAAAAAATCGCAGTCATGAGAAGCGGTGAAAACTATAAACTTAGCTTTGCGTTTTATTGATTCTGTTTATTCCCGTCACTCTGGCGTACTCAGTTTGCATAGTAGGGCAAACCTTCAAAAACTTAAGCAGCGCAGGGTCGTCTCTAGCCTAAATTTTCTTTACTAGAGAAACTTAAAATTGTCGCGGGAATACTACCTCTAAGGGCCTTTCAGACGTTCAGCGAGAAGACATCATTAGGCAGCCAACCAGCTGAACGGGAAGGTCGTTTCGGGAACTGGCGCACACGGGACGGGTCAAGCGGGACGGGCGTTTCGGGAATGGGTTCAAACGGGAAGGGGTCAAACGGGAATGGGTTCTTTCGGGCTACACCCATTGATTGTGGCTTGCTTAGGATTTCTGCTTCAGTCTTAAGGCGAGCTGCAACCAGTTTTGTGAAGCCCATGTCGCCACTTTGGATGCAAATAAGCCCGGACTGAGCACTTCTGCAGTGCAGCCTCAGAAGTGCTTCACCTCGTATACGTTCATATGCCTTTGTAGATATATGGGGCTGAGAACAACACAGCGACAAGTTGTTTCCTCGGACCATGTCGGCCTTACTTTCTTAAAATTCCTTACTTGTTCAAGCAAGAATAATGCGGAAGACACGTTAACTTTTCAGCGGCCTTTTGCCGTATGTACGAAAGGTCCGCACTGAAGGAATCCTCTCTCAGCTGTTGCAGCGGTTTAGTCGCACAATTTGACTCATGAGGTCGCTTTCCTTCCTCTTCCACTTAACTTTTTCTGTAGTCAACAAGGTTGACGCCGATCTGTTGTCAACATAAACACCTCCATCATGCTTGTCTTCAAGGATCACCGCTCCAGGCTGTCCCGAATATCCATCTGGTAGCGTGTCCACGGGGGCGTCGTCAGGCAGGGTTTCTGTTGTGGCAGCACACGGAAGCGGGATAGAGCGAGATGTAACAGCTGACGAAGCGTCAGCGCACCCTGCGTCCCCAAAACGAGCCCTTTTATTCGAGCGCTCTTGATGTTCCGGCGAGCTCCGGTCCGGTGCTCTGGCTGCAGAAAATTGCATGCAGATGACAACGAACGCGAAAAAACGATGAGAATCAGAGCTATTCGCCTTTCCCATTTCCCCTGTTCCCATTTGAACCCGTTCCCATTTGAACCTTCTCGTTTGTTCCCTGCCGCTTCAGCCCGGTACAAAACGCCCTTCCCGTTTCGTATTTTCCCATTTAGCCCCTTCCCGGAATAACGCACCCAGTTTCGACTCAGGTGACTCGAACCGAGGCGTGCGATTTTTAAAATTAAAGTTGCGTCCGACTGTATTTTAACCTCATGTTTTGAGTTACGTTCGACGTAACCGAAAGTCAGAAACTTGCGCCCGCCGTAACCTGAAAATTAAATTGAAGTTACGTCAAACGTATTTCACCGTAAAAAAACGTTACGGCTGGCGGAGCCAAAGTATGAAGACGCCCTATAAACCTGCAACCTTTTTGCAATGGTCCGTTTTACGATACGCGGCGCCAATTAAAAAACAACACGTAGGTTGCTGCGTTACGTCCGACCCGGTACAGCACACCTTCCGTCTGCTTCTGCGTTGATCGAGCGCGGTCTGGTACGTGTTACTCGCATGCGTACGCCGCGGCAGCGGTGATGGTGCCAGTCCGTACGGTTGCATAAACGAATGCACTTATATGCAACGCACACAAAAAAAGAAAGAGCGAGAATTAACAAAATAGAACCTTTCAGCGGTCGCAGTGCCACTCTGTAGCGCCCGCAGCTCTTCTCAAGAATGAAGTTGGGGTTTTAACAAATGCAACTATTAATTTATTAGGGGTAGTACAGGTATACTGTTTTATTTGCAGGAAAAAGATATCGCGAAATATTATTACCAAATCTTAACTAACTACAGAAAAAACTAATTTTATGAAAGCGAGAAAGGGCCAAGCCATGGTGGTACGATCAATTTTAATGTGTACGTCGCTAACGGTCACTTCATATGCAAATGTCTGTAGAAGAATGGCCATTGAAGTCTAAAGCTGAAATTTTTCCTCGGAGGAAACGGTTCGCACATATGTTTCATCCAGGCGTTAAGAACACGTACCCCAAGCCGTTTTCTCTTGCGTGTACTTTTAACGGGTAATACATAAGCGGGCACGCAGTGCGTGGAAAAGCAAAACCACACAGTTATCCGTCTGTAATAGCGTTTTAGCATATCATTACCGTGTTTGCGTCACCGCTTACCGTGTTACCGGAAGCCTCTGGCGACGGTGAAGCCTGTGCCGACAAGTTACCGTTCGCGGTAACTCTCGCGCTGCGCAGTCGACTCCCGCAAACACGGTAAACGGTAATGTAAACACGGTAACGCTATGCTAAAACTCTCTTTTATTTAGCACACCGTTTGCGGTTTGCGTATTTCGGCCGCCGCGGCGCAAGTAGCGACATCTGATGAATTAGTGTCAAAGCAAATCACGCATAATTTTTTTTGCTGATATCTATTTGCTTTTGTTTAAAGTAGCTGGAATATTTCACTTTTCGGGTGAAGCGTTCACAATAACTGTAGTTGCTTTGACAATATAGCCATCACCTGTAGAGCTTAAAAAGAAAACGTGTCGGAAGGACCCTTTAAACCTAGTAGAGTTAGAGTCAATAGGCGGTTTTAGCATATCGTTACCGTGTGTGCGTTACCGTTTACCGTGTTACCGGAAGCCGCGACGGTGAAGCCTGTGCCGGCAAGTTACCGTTCGCGGTAACTCTCGCGCTGCGCAGTCGACTCCCGCAAACACGGTAAACGGTAACGTAAACACGGTAACGCTATGCTAAAACTCTCTTTTATTTAGCACACCGTTTGCGGTTTGCGTATTTCGGCCGCCGCGGCGCAAGTAGCGACATCTGATGAATTAGTGTCAAAGCAAATCACGCATAATTTTTTTTGCTGATATCTATTTGCTTTTGTTTAAAGTAGCTAGAATATTTCACTTTTCGGGTGAAGCGTTCACAATAACTGTAGTTGCTTTGACAATATAGCCATCACCTGTAGAGCTTAAAAAGAAAACGTGTCGGAAGGACCCTTTAAACCTAGTAGAGTTAGAGTCAATAGGCAGTTTTAGCATATCGTTACCGTGTTTGCGTTACCGTTTACCGTGTTACCGGAAGCCGCGACGGTGAAGCCTGTGCCGGCAAGAGACCGTTCGCGGTAACTCTCGCGCTGCGCAGTCGACTCCCGCAAACACGGTAAACGCTAACGTAAACACGGTAACGCTATGCTAAAACTCTTTTATTTAGCACACCGTTTTCGGTTTGCGTATTTCGGCCGCCGCGGCGCAAGTAGCGACATCTGATGGATTAGTGTCAAAGCAAATCACGCATAATTTTTTTTGCTGATATCTATTTGCTTTTGTTTAAAGTAGCTAGAATATTTCACTTTTCGGGTGAAGCGTTCACAATAACTGTAGTTGCTTTGACAATATAGCCATCACCTGTAGAGCTTAAAAAGAAAACGTGTCGGAAGGACCCTTTGAACCTAGTAGAGTTAGAGTCAATAGGCAGTTTTAGCATATCGTTACCGTGTTTGCGTTACCGTTTACCGTGTTACCGGAAGCCTCTGGCGACGGTGAAGCCTGTGCCGGCAACTTACCGTTCGCGGTAACTCTCGCGCTGCGCAGTCGACTCCCGCAAACACGGTAAACGGTAACGTAAACACGGTAACGCTATGCTAAAACTCTCTTTTATTTAGCACACCGTTTGCGGTTTGCGTATTTCGGCCGCCGCGGCGCAAGTAGCGACATCTGATGAATTAGTGTCAAAGCAAATCACGCATAATTTTTTTTGCTGATATCTGTTTGCTTTTGTTTAAAGTAGCTGGAATATTTCACTTTTCGGGTGAAGCGTTCCCAATAACTGTAGTTGCTTTGACAATATAGCCATCACCTGTAGAGCTTAAAAAGAAAACGTGTCGGAAGGACCCTTTAAACCTAGTAGAGTTAGAGTCAATAGGCAGTTTTAGCATATCGTTACCGTTTACCGTGTTACCGGAAGCCGCGACGGTGAAGCCTGTGCCGGCAAGTTACCGTTCGCGGTAACTCTCGCGCTGCGCAGTCGACTCCCGCAAACACGGTAAACGGTAACGTAAACACGGTAACGCTATGCTAAAACTCTTTTATTTAGCACACCGTTTGCGGTTTGCGTATTTCGGCCGCCGCGGCGCAAGTAGCGACATCTGATGAATTAGTGTCAAAGCAAATCACGCATAATTTTTTTTGCTGATATCTATTTGCTTTTGTTTAAAGTAGCTAGAATATTTCACTTTTCGGGTGAAGCGTTCACAATAACTGTAGTTGCTTTGACAATATAGCCATCACCTGTAGAGCTTAAAAAGAAAACGTGTCGGAAGGACCCTTTAAACCTAGTAGAGTTAGAGTCAATAGGCAGTTTTAGCATATCGTTACCGTGTTTGCGTTACCGTTTACCGTGTTACCGGAAGCCGCGACGGTGAAGCCTGTGCCGGCAACTTACCGTTCGCGGTAACTCTCGCGCTGCGCAGTCGACTCCCGCAAACACGGTAAACGGTAACGTAAACACGGTAACGCTATGCTAAAACTCTCTTTTATTTAGCACACCGTTTGCGGTTTGCGTATTTCGGCCGCCGCGGCGCAAGTAGCGACATCTGATGGATTAGTGTCAAAGCAAATCACGCATAACTTTTTTTGCTGATATCTATTTGCTTTTGTTTAAAGTAGCTGGAATATTTCACTTTTCGGGTGAAGCGTTCACAATAACTGTAGTTGCTTTGACAATATAGCCATCACCTGTAGAGCTTAAAACGAAAACGTGTCGGAAGGACCCTTTAAACCTAGTAGAGTTAGAGTCAATAGGCAGTTTTAGCATATCGTTACCGTGTTTGCGTTACCGTTTACTGTGTTACCGGAAGCCGCTGGCGACGGTGAAGCCTGTGCCGGCAAGTTACCGTTCGCGGTAACTCTCGCGCTGCGCAGTCGACTCCCGCAAACACGGTAAACGGTAACGTAAACACGGTAACGCTATGCTAAAACTCTTTTATTTAGCACACCGTTTGCGGTTTGCGTATTTCGGCCGCCGCGGCGCAAGTAGCGACATCTGATGAATTAGTGTCAAAGCAAATCACGCATAATTTTTTTTGCTGATATCTATTTGCTTTTGTTTAAAGTAGCTGGAATATTTCACTTTTCGGGTGAAGCGTTCACAATAACTGTAGTTGCTTTGACAATATAGCCATCACCTGTAGAGCTTAAAAAGAAAACGTGTCGGAAGGACCCTTTAAACCTAGTAGAGTTAGAGTCAATAGGCAGTTTTGACTCTAACCGGTAAGTAATAGGCCGGTAAGTTACCGTTCGCGGTAACTCTCGCACTGCGCAGTGGACTCCCGCAAACACGGTAAACGGTAACGTAAACGCGGTAACGATATGTTAAAACTGCCTATTGACTCTAACTCTACTGGGTTTAAAGGGTCCTTCCGACACGTTTTCTTTACCGTTTACCGTGTTACCGGAAGCCGCTGGTGACGGTGAAGCCTGTGCCGGTAAGTTACTGTTCGCGGTAACTCTCGCGCTGTGCAGCAACACGGTAAACGGTAACGCAAACACGGTATCGATATGCTAAAACTGCCTATTGCAAAATAGAATTTGCCCACGCGCTCAATATTCAGGCAAGAAATAAGTAAAATATGTTGTAGTAACTACTCAGTAACCTAATTACACTACCTTGCCCAGCACAATTTTGGAGGCCTAAAAGCCCACTGAACACAAAACGTCTTATAGATGTCCACCATGGTCTTGCAAGGTCTTAGACATCTTGCACTATGCGAGTTAGCTATAAGACGTCTATTTTTTGTCTCAAAGATGTCTTAAGAGAGATATCTACAGGACAATTGTGCAAGATCTCCGACGTCTTGAGCTCCGTGAGATGTTGATAAGTCATCTTTACTAAGATGACTAGAAGACGTACGAACCTCAATGTGTACAAGACGTTCCCAAGCAGCAGAAATTGCCAAGCCCAAGCACGGCAAATCATCAGTGGCCAATGCAGGGCCGTACCCAGAGGGGGGGTTTGGGGGTTCGAACCCTTCCCGAAATCTTTTCCAGGCAGCACGTAAACAATACTTACTGTTGCTTTCAGCCAAATTACCCCCGTCCCAAAATTCATAACACCCCCTGAAAAAAATTTCTGGGTACGGCCCTGGCCAACGTGTCCGAGCTTGGCAATACTTCGGCCGCCATTATTGGCTGGCGCTTGGGAAAGTTGACAAGCCAACAAATGGCCAAGCTCTGCAAGGCCAATATTGAACAAATCTTGGCAAAGTATGTTGCCATGATAATGCCTATGGGTGCACCCCGTGAATTCTCATGCACATTTTTGGCTTTGTGGCCAGTCTTTATGACCAATGCCTATTTTATGGGATGCCTCGCTGCCCGATTTCTGCTTTATACATGCCCTTTAAAAGGAATTTATTTAACGTTACTCATTTATTTAATGCGCACTCGTTAAATAATTTCCTGTACAATGCATCTATAAAACAAAAATCGGACCGCGAGGCACAATAAACAAAATGCATCAATTTTGCGAAGCAATTACGGGACTTGCAAAACAATTCAGAAACAAATCACCAGGTCCCTCTGTGTAGTTGTTTTTATTATGTACATCAAATTTACAACGGGAAACCTGGCTTAACCGTGGCAAGAATAGGAACACAAACACGAAAGCAAATAGAAACAATAGTCGAGAAAAAAAAGCGCAGCTCATGAAGCGCGAACCGATTATGCTTCGGAAGACAACTACGCCGCAGTGCCAGCCGCAGGATGGCACGAAGGCGGCAGCTGTCTCTCAACAAGCCCACAGTAAGACAGCTACGCCGCAGTGCCAGCCGCAGGATGGCACGAAGGCGGCAGCTGTCTCTCAACAAGCCCACAGTAAGACAGCTACGCCGCAGTGCCAGCCGCAGGATGGCACGAAGGCGGCAGCTGTCTCTCAACAAGCCCACAGTAAGACAGCTACGCCGCAGTGCCAGCCGCAGGATGGCACGAAGGCGGCAGCTGTCTCTCAACAAGCCCACAGTAAGACAGCTACGCCGCAGTGCCAGCCGCAGGATGGCACGAAGGCGGCAGCTGTCTCTCAACAAGCCCACAGTAAGACAGCTACGCCGCAGTGCCAGCCGCAGGATGGCACGAAGGCGGCAGCTGTCTCTCAACAAGCCCACAGTAAGACAGCTACGCCGCAGTGCCAGCCGCAGGATGGCACGAAGGCGGCAGCTGTCTCTCAACAAGCCCACAGTAAGACAGCTACGCCGCAGTGCCAGCCGCAGGATGGCACGAAGGCGGCAGCTGTCTCTCAACAAGCCCACAGTAAGACAGCTACGCCGCAGTGCCAGCCGCAGGATGGCACGAAGGCGGCAGCTGTCTCTCAACAAGCCCACAGTAAGACAGCTACGCCGCAGTGCCAGCCGCAGGATGGCACGAAGGCGGCAGCTGTCTCTCAACAAGCCCACAGTAAGACAGCTACGCCGCAGTGCCAGCCGCAGGATGGCACGAAGGCGGCAGCTGTCTCTCAACAAGCCCACAGTAAGACAGCTACGCCGCAGTGCCAGCCGCAGGATGGCACGAAGGCGGCAGCTGTCTCTCAACAAGCCCACAGTAAGACAGCTACGCCGCAGTGCCAGCCGCAGGATGGCACGAAGGCGGCAGCTGTCTCTCAACAAGCCCACAGTAAGACAGCTACGCCGCAGTGCCAGCCGCAGGATGGCACGAAGGCGGCAGCTGTCTCTCAACAAGCCCACAGTAAGACAGCTACGCCGCAGTGCCAGCCGCAGGATGGCACGAAGGCGGCAGCTGTCTCTCAACAAGCCCACAGTAAGACAGCTACGCCGCAGTGCCAGCCGCAGGATGGCACGAAGGCGGCAGCTGTCTCTCAACAAGCCCACAGTAAGACAGCTACGCCGCAGTGCCAGCCGCAGGATGGCACGAAGGCGGCAGCTGTCTCTCAACAAGCCCACAGTAAGACAGCTACGCCGCAGTGCCAGCCGCAGGATGGCACGAAGGCGGTAGTTGTAGTTGTAGTTGTAGTTGTAGTTCCAGGAATGCCACCGTCCCCCGTCGGTCAACAGCTGCGTTGGCGACGAGGTCCTTCCGCAGCATCCCCAGGACACGGCTCAGCAGCTCGACGACATGAATGTGAGGAGCACCATTCACCGTTCTTCGCTCTCCCGGTTGCAATCAAGACGTCTGGCGGAGCAGCAGCCGCATGTGGTGGCACTCACACCTACCCCGCCCAGAGAACGAAGTGAGGACGGGTCCTACCACTTTTCAGACATCACGACGCCCACATCCTTGAACAAAGATAACGTGAGCCTTGGAATGGAGCCCTGCAACAACTCCAAGGTGCCGGTGGAAGACCACATTCCGCTTACCACGATGGGTAACATGAACTACCCCAGGAAGAGAATCTTGTGCCGACCAGAAGGCAAAAAGACGACCGATACCAACATCTTGGGAAACTCATCCACAAACGTTTATGAAGAATCCATTGAGGATCAGGACATCGTTTCAGCTAAAAGTGACGAGGCCGAAGCCAGCGGCGAGGTAGCATCAAACGCCCGAACGAAAGATGAAAAGCACGACGACCATAAGGATACACCTGCTACAGACAAGGATGCTTTTGCGACAATTAGCGATACCGACAACAAAAATCTTGAAGGCAAGCACGTGGACAAAAGACGGACTTACGCATAAATGAAAACGAGAACCAAATGACCATGAGAGGGAGGAATACCTTCAAACAAACGGACAGCATTGACAGCAGAACACGCCGCTTAGAAACGCCGGAGAGGATCTTTCTGAAATATGCAGTGAAGAATTCCTCATCAATGGAAACAAGCTTTGCTCTAGCACTGGCCAGAAAGAAAGAGAACCGAACCACGAGACATAACCAACGGGAAGAGACCTGCAACGGACTCTTTAGCCTTTCGTGGGTCTGTCGAGACAGAGCCAGGGGCCCACGCAAACAGCTCGGTGGTGCACCTCTTTGCAGTGTGGCCGAGTGTAGAGACGTAAAACATCAAGCAAAAAACTGAGACCTAGGTCACCGGCCAATCCACTACCAAACCGAGGAGGACAGCCGCCGAGTGGAAGTGAAGAAGCGGGGAATCCGTCCTGGGGAGAACAAACATGGCGTCTTGAGAATCGGACGTGGTGATATATATATATATATATATATATATATATATATATATATACATACATACATACACATATACATATATACATATACATATACACATACACATACATAGTAGGATTCTACATTTCACACACTAGTTATTTCCCACCCCGCAGCCATCCGCGCTCAGCAAACATTCCTTGCGAGCGCCGGCTGCGTACGGGTCCGTTGTTTGCGGAGGCAGACAAAGGCAGGAGGCGGAGAGGGCAAAACACCATATGGCAGCATTTATTGCCAAGTGCAAATCAAATATACTGCATACAGACTACTCGTAGGCCATAACGGTAACACTGGAAGCGTGGCATTAAACAACGCTAGAGATCGAGATGGTTTGAATCACCGATGGCATACCGGAGCAGCGGAGCGCTGCGCGTGCGAGCGCGGTTGCAGTCTCCCAGCTCGCCCGGACACGTCCCATTGTGGTGCGTTTCCCAGGTCCGGACTGGCCGCCGAAACGTCCGCGCGCCACCGCATCCCCAAGACAAGAGAGCGTCCTCTCGTCATGCGACAACCCACCAGACCTCGCCATTTGGTGGCGCTAGTGCCGAGGAAGAACTGGTTCTCAGGTAAGGCAAAGGGGAAAAGGGTCAACGCCTCCACCCTGGCGACAACGAAGACTCCGGTCGCTGGCGCCCTCTCGTATGGTTCCCGTCGCGCGAGCGAGGCGCATTGTGCAACGCCAGCCGCGATGGGAAGCTAGCCAGAAAGGGGTTCGCGTGAAAGTCGCGATCCCCACATCCCTCCCTCCTAAATTTCTTGCGTACGCCGGCGAGAGCTGACTACAGGACTAGAGGCGACGAAAAGTTCGTTCGTCGATTAAATCGTTAGTCACTGCATAGCGTTCCCTACGCCGGCTTCCGCTTGCCCAATGCCACCGCTGGCAATGTTCCAGCAGGCGCGGTCATCACCCGCTGATGTCTGCAGGCAGGTAGATCCGTGAAGAATCGCACCAGCCAGCCCAAGCAAGCGTTGCTAAGGTGGCGGTGCATCCGTGATGGCCCGTGGCCGCAAAGTAGAGACTGCCGACTCCCTCGGCCAGGCTGCACCACTCCGCTTCAGCAGGCTCGCCAGCTGCAGACGACCCGTCGTCCGGCGCAGTAGTCAGCAGCATATACACGCTCCATCATGTGGTCCAAGCCTGGGTGGCTCAGCTGCACAAAGAAACTCCCCGCACCTTCAGTGTAGGGCAGAAAAATAGCTCTCCGAACGCACCGCCTTTGTGGCGCGATGCTAATGACAACTGCCAGGTTGTCAGCATTGTCATCGCTCTGTTAATGTCAACAGAGCCTAATAACTTGTCCAAACCCTAAAATGTATACGGCGGGAAAAAACAGGACCGCGTAGCCCCGTAGGAAAAGGGCGCGTGCGCAGGTCGCTATTCATAAAGCCGGTCGTGCTCCGGCACACCGCGCACTCCGGCGCCGCTAGAGCCATCTTATTGGCCGGCGAGTCCTATGCCGTGCGTGCAATGCTTTTACTTTTTTTTATTAATGCGTGCTCGATTCGAAGACGTTTGTTGTGCACTTTCGGCGTTGAGAGGCCGCGATATGGATTTACGCGAACTACAGTGTGAGAGCAGTCTGGAAAAACTAACCTGACCTGGGCAATGGTCGTGCTTGCGCGAGAAACGCGCAGCGCCCCGCGTCGTATGTTGCACCTGGGCGTCAATATTTGTGTAAAGCACAAAGCTACATAAAAATCTGCCAGCCGGCGCCCGCGTGACTGCACAAAGGCAATCGTAGGTAAAAACTGTCGGCAGCTTATTTTAAGCAACGCACGTACATACCGCGGTTTGCTTGTGCATGTTTACGCCATTTGTTTAGATACTCTTATTTATCATCGCTAGGTAGCTACTCCAGGATACCGATTATTAAACCAAACAAGCCGCGGATCTCGTTAGGGGCGAACGGATCTGATAGTACGGTGAAGCTAGAATGTATTGTTCATATCGTAGCATCGCCCCCGCTCCCCCGCCGACCTAACGCTTGTCATATTCGACCCGCAGCCGTAGGACACCGCGGGACGCTGCCGCTTCCCACCATTTATTTAGCCTACGCAGGAATTTAGATCAATGGTCATAATATAGTTTTACACCTACAATTTCATTACCCAACAGCGCTTGCGCAAGATTATTCAGCTTACATTTGAAGTGACCCCAGTTTGCGAACTGTAGTGAAGCAATATTCAGTCAACTGGGGCGGGTGGATCGCCATATCCCCCCTTAACAACAAGTACCCATCTTCCAGCCTCTCCCTCACACAAACCCCTAACAACTCCACAATTCCGTAAATATTTTAAAATGACTGCAAGCCAAGCAGCCTCATCAAGAAAGGAGCATTACTAAGCCCTAAGAATACCCATGCACACTCCAAACGAAAAATATGACGCGTTGGGTGCGCGCAACACTTTCGAAGAACAAATCAAGGTGCAAGCCGTGCAACACTCTGCGCACCTGGAGCACCTCACCAAGATAACCGCGAGCAGACACCTATTAGACAGCCTCCGCATTTTACATGAGAAGACCGCCTTCGACAAGATCTCCACCCCTGCGGAGAGAGCTGCGAGTCCAGGAACTCGAGGAAATCTGCACGTTGTTTGTATTGACACAGCCACGTGGAGCTATGGTTTCAGCCGCCATTGACTGCTCGAGCAAAGTTCTTGACCCCTGCTCTACCCAAACCAAACACCCGAAGGAGGACGAAGAACTGGCCTTTGCCCTAGCCCGTTCTCGTTCTGCACGTTCTAGTCCATAATTTCCTGTTCGCGTTTCATTTGATGCCGACAGTGCATCCCAGCATGTAGTGCAACTAGAAATGATCACTTCTTTCGCACTGTGAAGCTGAATGTGTAAACCATGCGATATGGGAAGCAGATCTTGCATTTCAGTATTTGTTTATTTAGCATTATTTTTAATTGGTTAGCAATAGTAGTTCAAACCTAGAAGTTAGAATTGGTGAAACTTGTATGTGATTGCAAAACAAAAAACTGCTTCCCATGTTTCATTCTCCACAACTTCTGGTATCTATTCATGTCTTGCTGGCAATCTTGTTGAATAGTTTTTTTCTACTGCTCTCATAAACAACCAAGGAATTTTTTCTAAATTAACACAGAAACTAGTTGCCTCACATCAAAACTAATTAGATATTTGAAATCAGCTAAAAAAACTGAACAAGCCTATGAAGTTTCATCAGAATTGGTTGGAAAGCAAAAAAAAAGATGTTTCTGGAACCAGTGTTTCCATGGAAAGCCTACAAAACGGCCCTTCACCTGCCCACCTTTACACCCTCACAAAAACTCTTGGGCACCCACAACACAAACTCACTCAAGTTCACCTTCAACTTGCCACCTAGCATAATCAGAAGTTCCAAGCAGGAAAATTGACCCTGAATGCAATACTGCACCGGCTAAGGAAATGATTACACACTTGGTGAAGGGGCGTGTTGGCTATTGAAATGACCTTTACATGAAGTTTTATTCACCACGCATAAAATTAAAGGTAGAAACTAGTAGACACACTATGCAGAAACTAGCAGACACCCGAGACAAACTATGTCACTGCGATCGCTAATCAGCTATAGTGTCAGCTCTCAGATTTTTTAAAATTAAAATTCGGGATTGGATGGGAATAATACACACGCCTAAAATGCGATCTCAGTACGCATCCCCGTCGCCAGTGTGTTTTATGGTTCCAGGTGAAGGTGGGCCTTGTGAATGCGTTGTGGCTTTCTACTTAGAAAGCCGACTCGGTAGCCGACCTGCAAACCTAGCAGCTACTGTAACTGCTGAAACGTTTATGTACGTATTGAAAACCTTTCAACACAAGTATTTGTACAATGTTAAATTGTATATGTATTTCTAAACATTTTAAAAATTCGCAGATCTAAAAATTTCGATTTAAGAAGTTCTAGGGCGTTATCAGCAAAACCGTTTCTCGTCAAGGTGCTTTAAGTGATGCCCTTTCATTTGGGATAGAGAATATATACTCGACAATAATCGGTTGTCTGTCCCTTTAAGACGTCTCACTTTAATGCACCATGAGTTGCACTTGTAAGAAGGCGCGTGCTAAATGTAATGGGGAAACGTATTGTGGCGCGGAAACTATCAAGGCCGCGCCATAATTGAGGACGCATGCACCTATTGCTTCTGTAAGTCAGGTATGAATGAGCACAGCAAAAGTTACGTAAACTACGCAGCGATTCGTGCTGGCACGCATACGAACAAATCAGGAGCAAGGATAATCAAACGGCCCATATTCAAAGCTTTCATAGCTTGAGACTTGTCATATGGAACTACTCTATTCAGAAGTTGCTTGTAATCGGTCGGCCTGAATTTGTAGTTGGGATAACATACTCTGCACGCGAAACAATACTATCACAGCCGTGATATACTATTATAGTTACAAAAACATCACTGTAGAAAGGACCAATTAATAAATGTAGGTACCACCTCCAGGGAGGCCAGGAGCCGTTGCGCATTACTGGCTCTATGGAGTGGAATCATGGGCATGGAGTGGAATACAACACATACTGCAGGCATTTTTTACAGCAAAGCTGTATACCTCTACCCCCCCCCCCCACCAACGGTTTCATCGACGTAAGCAAAAACGATCCCTGTGGGCAAAAAATGCCCGCCAATCCACCCTACGAAGGTGGTTTGAAAACGAAGCTGTAAACGACACCCACAGTGATTACCCATGCAACGTCACTTGAATTCACACACGTGGCTCTACAAAAGATGAAACCAGAGACAAGTGAAATGCACTTAACCATACCCTTTCTTGCATGTTCTTTGTTAAGGTTAAATGAATGCAGGATTTATGAACGGTGGTTGGTTGAGTTGTATCGGTGTAGCACATGAGTGGACACTTTTTTTGCAAAATGAAGGAAACTCAAACCCGGTGTTAGACGATCTCACTTCTGTTTCCGTCGCTTCCGACAGAGGCGACGGGATCGGTGGCAGAGACGAAAGAGAAGTGCGATGCCATGCGTTGTGAGATTCCTTTTATATTTATATAACCGCATCCTAGCGCATGCACAAGGAGCGCACACGGCCGCCACACGTGCCGTGAGCGGAGCGCACAGCGGCGCGAAAGGTAGCGTGACGCTATCACATGGCATTCAGCGAGAACGCAGGGGGTAAACCCGCAGATGTGCTCGGTGAGTGCACCGTCTGTCTCCCGCGTGGGCTCTCTCCGTGTGATACCTAGCCCTTCGGTGAGCAACATTAGGTTGGGTTTTGTTACCGACGTCTCCATCATGACTGCAGATAACAAAAGTTCCGCTCTTAGATGTACTGCTTATATCTAGAAAAGTAAAAAATCCTCGACTACCAAGCAAATTGCGTTAGTGCTCACATGAAGTCAAACAAGCCGATATCAGTGGGCATGGAGGTGCAGCAACGATGCGCATCTACAGCGACCCTTTCGCTTTTGTTGTGCAGATTTTGACCTTCCTTGCCTCGTGGAAAATTCTTCCGCTCCCGCCTAAGACACTGCAGCCAACTGCGCAACTCGGCGGCAAAGGCTTCCAGGCGTTGCATTCTGCAGTAAACACTCCGGACTGCCAAGCGCAGCAACCATTTTTGTGGAACGACTCCCCGGCCCTCTGCGCACCGCCGTCATCCAAAGTGACCGACGCATCACCGCAGCTCTACTTAAACAGCTGGGACCCGAGGATCGCCTTCAGTGGGCATGGAAGTGCAGCAACAATGCGAGTCTACAGCAACCCTTTCGCTTTTCTTGTGCAGGTGGGTTCTGCTCCTTCCCTTTATAGCAAAAGATCAAACAATGTTTGCTTGCTGCTGCTTCCATGCCCTTGTGTAATGATTGCTGTGACAAGCGAATGTGTTCATGTTGTAAAACTGCTGATCATGTCTGGCGATATTCAATCAAACCCCGGCCCCCCAAAGGATGTTCCTGACAAACACTACAACGAGCTGCTTTCCCTTATTAAGTCATTGCATAACAAGATAGATGTAAAGCACGATGAACTGATGGAGTCTATTAATGAAGTAAAAGAGGCGCAATCATCCCTTGAGCAACAGATTACGGATCTCGATAATAGGCTTTCGGAAGTTGAAAAAAATCGCGCCAATCCACCCCGTGAATGTGGTTGGAAAGCAAAGCTGTAAACGGCACCCACGACGATTACCCATGTGACGTCACTTAAATTCACTCACATAGGTCTACAAATAGTAAAACCAGAGAGAAGTGAAATGCACTTAACCACACAATTTATTACTTCAAAAAATATTCTTGGTAAGGTTAAATCAATGCATGATGCATGAACGGTGGTTGGTTGAGTTGTATTAGTGTAGCACAAGAGTGGAAACTTTTTTTATAAAATTAAAGTAAGCTCCAACCCGATGTAAGACGATCTGACTTCTCCGTTTCGGCGCCGCGGACGGAGGCAACGAGATTTGCGACAGAGACGGCGGAGGAGGAGCAGGAGGAAAAAATACTTCTGTTCCGATTTCTGAACGGCCCAGAGTGCAGCCCAGGGGAGTGATTCCTTCTTCTGTGGGGCCCATATGCAGTCCGCGCGGCCTCTGTTCTGTCCAACCGCTGAAGCTGGGTAGGTAGAGAGGGCCTAGACAGCAGCATCTCCCATTGCTCTTGTTGGGTAGTTGACGGAAAGAGAGCAGGGTGCTCAGGGCTAAAGTCACACACCCCGATTACGGGGCGGAGTGTTCCTACTTCTGAGCAAAATTTACATTCAGCGTCGTAGCGATTCGGATGCATTAAGTGAAGACGCGTAGGCTGTGGGAAGAAGCCCGGATTGTATGAGCCGTAGTGTAGTTTGTTGTTCGCTGGAAAGGTCAGGGTAAGGCGAAGGTACGGTCTGTCTCAGAAGGCGACAATGCTGGGTTATCTCCCTGAACGTGACAAGCGGGTCACTGTCCTCTTGCAGCTCCATTGCACGGGAGGTAATAGCGCAGGCTTGTTGGGTGGGCGTATTGGTTGCCCTCCATTGAAGCGTGAGGGGGTGTCCAGGTGAACTGAATGGAAACGTTTGGGGAGTGGTTTTTAGCACGCGCAGTGCAAGTCAGGACACCAAACCCGACTGATAATTCCAGTAGGCTTGCTGGGAATCGGTGACTACCCTCCGAACCCATGGTTGAGTGAGAGCCAAGGTGATGGCTGCCTCTTCTGCTGCCGTCATTTCTTGGGTCCTAAGCGAGGTACACGCAAGGAGGTTGGTTCTGGAGGTAGCCACGATCATGGCGTATTGCTGCCCTCGATGGTTGGAGGCGTCTGTGTGGATAACTGCAAGATCCCCACCGAGGGTGGTGTTTAGCGCTTGAGCCCATGCTTTTCGGTGACCCTCGTCATGTGAGAGGTTCATATTTCTAAGAGAAGCGAGCATCTTTAGTTTTAGTCGCCAAGAGTTTGGGACTACGTCAAGCGGAGTGACATTCTGGCTGTCCAGCCAATCTGGTGAAGCATGCGGTTACGTACCCCAGTTCTGAGTCGGACCTTCTGGTTAGAAAGACGGCCTTCTATGAGGTCTTCCACCCTGTTGTGGAGCCCCGTGCTAAGCAGCCTCTGTGTGGACGCACTCATGAGATCAATGGCCTGCTCGACCGCCTTTCTAATCATTATGTAAAGCATCTATATGTCCTCCTTGTCGAGAAGAGGACAGGGGGTTGGCGTAAGTGACTCTCCAGAAGACAAAAGCTTCAATTAATCGAAAAGTAGCGGATTCCTTTAGGCCTCGCTTCTTGGTGGCAACTCGCCTGATCATGTGTATGATTTGATTAATGCTGTTTGAGGCGCTGCAAGGAGACGTCCCTCTTGGTGTTAGCCTGGACATGAAGGCCCAGGATCTTGATGCTGGAGCTTAGAGTGATGGCCTGGCCATCAAGGAGTATTTGAATGTATTCCTTGATTTGGCGTGAGGGCGGATGACTAGGAGCGGTAATTTTTACGTGAACACTGGAGGCTACAGGCTTTAGCACATTGGCGTTCTAGATGTGAAATGCCATGCATTGGTGTGACCTTCCTTTAATTTTTGTAACTCTTAGCACATGAGCAAGGTGCGCACAGGGCCGCTAGAGGGGCGTGAGTGGTCGCGTGACGCTGTCACGTGGCATTCAGCGAGAACGCAGAGGTTAAACCCGTAGATGTGCTTGGTGAGTACACTGCCTTTCTTCCCCGTCTTCGCGTGTGCTCGTAGCTTAATCGGTAAGACAACGGGCTCTCGCTTTGTTAGTCTATTAGTTCCAGGTTCGATTCCCGGTGGTGCCAGTAAATTCTTTTATTTGTTCGCTGGAGTTTTCTGGTGACACCAACGGTCGCGAAAGAACCCTTGGGGGGTAGAGGTAAAAAGCTTTGCTTTAAAACATTTCAGCTGCCCCGAAGGGCTGCCCACGCAAAATTATCAACCACAAGTAATGGCGCTGAACCAATGGCTAGATGACTTTGAAGATCGTTCACGAAGGGAAAATTTAATATTTCATTGCCTTGCAGACAGCTCTTCCGAGACGTGGGCAGAACCACAAGAAAAGGTTTGTGCAGTTCTGAATTCCGTATTGAACTGAAACTTGACTACTAGCGACGACCGAATATCTCGCGCCCACAGGTTAGGCAAGTTCATTCCTGGTAAATGTCGGCCAATTATTGTAAAGTTCTCCTCATCCAAATGAAGAAACAGCATCTTGAATTCCAAAAAAAAGCTGAAAGAGTCTGACGTGGTCGTGAACGAAGATTTTTGCAGGGCAACGAGGAGCATGAGAAAAAAGTTGTACGAGTACGGAAAGGATAGCGGCCAGCAGTTCACCATTCGCTATAACAAGCTTTACCTGAACAAAAAGTGCTATGTCTACTCTCCTGCTACCGATAGCATATGCGAACTGGAAACGAACAAGCCAAGGCAGATCGATGATACGTCCGGGGGTTCAGATACCGTGTCATCCTAACATCTGACCCGCGCCCAAAAAATAACGACAAGAACCTGTCAGTCTTATTTTCAAATGTGCGCAGCGTCACTAACAAGCGCGATGCCTTGTTTTCCCTTTTTGATGACTGCGCTGCAGACATAGTAGGCAAACTCGGAATTGTTTTGTTGCGATAAAAATTACTTTGTATACCGAGCTGATCGTTGTAATCAACCTGGTGGCGGTGTATTGATCGCTGCAGCCGATTGTCTCACTTCCAGTATGGTGATAACAAATTCAGTCTTAGAAATTATCTGTGTTTCGATACACTTAAATAATCAAAACGCCGTGTTTCGCGCCTGTTATCGTCCGCCCAATGCTACATCTGACTTTTGTGACAAAATACATGACGTTCTTAACAACCTGGTCTTGAAATTTTCACATGCGCCGTTGTTCTTGCTCGGGGACTTTAACTTCCCCAAAATAAACTGGTCAGTGCCCTGCTCTGCTTACAGTAATCTATCAGGAGATAGTACTACATTTTTTAACATGTGTCTCGACTTTAATTTGACTCAGCTAGTTGACAAACCAACCAGAGTGGGTCCGACGTCCGCTAACATACTAGATCTGGTCCTGAGAAATGTTCCAGATCTTGTGCGACTCCTAATTTTCCTTCCTGGTTTAAGTGCTCATTGTTTCATTCATTTTACCTTAGAAGCTGAGGTTTCGCGCCGGCTAACACACACCAAAGCAATAAGAAATTACGCCAAAGGAGACTACGCTTCAATTAATACAGAACTCGAATGTTTTATCGATGCCTACATGGTAGGCTTTTTTGATCGCACGGTTGAACACAGTTGGCACTTGTTTAAAGAAAAAGTTCCGTTTTTGACTAACAAATATATTCCTTTAGTTGTTATTTCTGGCAAGCAACGCTCACCTTGGTTCACATCTGATCTAAAACGACTGCAAAACCTAAAGAAACGCTCATTTCGTGTAGCCAAACGCAAAAATGAGACATCCCGCTGGCTTGCTTACAAAAATATTTCCGACGCTTATCGTGCAGCCATAAAAAAAGCAAAGGACGTCTTTTTTACAAACACTCTCCCCTCGCTTCTCCAAAGTAACCCAAAAATGTTTTGGAAGACAAGTAGACCTAATAAAAAATAACTTATATCTCTTAGATATGCTGACAACCAGGTCATGCGCAGTGACGAATGTTGTCGCGTTCTGAATCAAGTATTCGCCAAGTCGTTTTCGAATTGTCCTGCGGATGTTGTGCCGCAATTATGCGATTACAACTTTTTTCCAATGGATCCTATTGTAGTATATCCTGTTGGAATTATGAAGCTGATTCATGACCTTAAACCTTCCAGTTGTGGCGTAGACGAAATTAATCCCAAGCTCTTAAAAAACACCGAAGTTTATTCGTCAATAATCCTGCCACACATCTTTTTTCAATCCCTTCAGCGATGTGCTGTGCCAATTGATTGGAAGGTGGGGAAGGTCGTCCCTGTTTTCAAATCCGGTATCCAAAGCTCTCCTTTAAATTACCGGCCAATAGGCAGTTTTAGCATATTAGGCAGTTTTAGCATATCGTTACCGTGTTAGCGTTACCGTTTACCGTGTTACCGGGAGCGGGAGTTTCCGTTTACCGGTGAAAACGGTAAGACGCATTTTAGCGTACCGTTTTTCGCTGGTTAGCGTGCGGAAAGTTTAACGTAACAGACACAAAATGATGATGATAGCAACATTTTTTTTGTCGAATATATGTTGAATTCCATCAATAGCATTTATTTTTCGCAGTGCTTGCTTTTTCAGTCTTATTTATAGTCAATTGAGGCCCAGGAAGCCGTTGGCGGTTTTCTGATTAGGCCAGACTAGCCTATCACAAGCCAAGCCAATCTCCTGCCGTCGAGTCCGTCATGGTAGAGTGTACTACTCATGGCAGTGCCTTGTAGCAGCGTGTAGTAGCTCAGCTGCTGTGCTCCAGTTCAGAGTTCACCTTCTGCTATGGCTCAATACAGCAGCGTCCTTTCAGACCCGCTGTTGATGCGGTGTCTATCTTGGCGCGACATCGAGGATGCGTACTTGTTGGAACTGGATCCGGAGCCGCGCCGCAATCTAGCAGCACGTGGACTGCTCAACGTAGCAAGGCTAGACAGCCCTGAATTTGAGCGCATGTTCAGGTTTAAGAAAGTGGACTTTGAGTATTTATATTCCTGCCTCATGATGCCTGACAAGGTCGTGAGCGCGCAGCGTGTGCCGGTGCCAGGACGCGAGGCGTTATGTATGACTTTGAGGCGTCTTGCCTACCCGAACCGACTGGCCGACCTGGAGATGATGTTTAACCGGCATCTTTCTGTGATTTCGAGTGTGGTGAATCAGGTTCTGGCACACGTGGAATACCACTTCGGTCACCTGCTTTACGACCTGACTACACACACGTGGTTGAATTTGGACAGCCTGGAGCGATTTTCCGAGGTAAGAATACATATTGCATATAAAAGAGGGGCGCATAAAAAAAAAAAACACGTAGTGCAAACAGAAACAAGCATTACAATTACATCGCTGTCTGTGGCATTACAGTGGAGAGGTGCATACACAAAAAATATAGTACCCACACAAACAAGACAGGCCTTTTCAATCTCCACCTGGGCAATTTTTACAATGCCTTCACGAACCCCAAATGCCAAAGAAGAAGCTAGACCGTTCTGTTCTGGAGGTCTTACGATAAAAGATAACTCTAGCAAATCAGTTGAGCTATATCCATGCACTTTTTGATTGTGGTCGAGTCACAGTGGCATGTAATGTGACAAAACAAATATTTGTCACGAGGTAGCATAATTTGTAAGTAATATGTAAGTAAATATTGTCGAACAATATTCGCCCTAATTTTTTTTCTTGGCTGTAGCGTGTGCCAGCCTCATTGCTGTTTTAAACTAAGCATGCTTTGTCGTCTTGTATTACTTTCAAAAGCATATTGCACAGATAGTTTACCAACTTGTCTAATTTCACTTCATGCACTGCTGTTGGTAGATGCCACACAATACTGATCTAACAAATTTATGCACTAAATTTTGGGCAATCTGTTAAGAGTTTTCTCATGCTCCTGCGTAAGAAAGCCTTTGAGACAACAGAAGCTAAAGTAAACCCCCATTACAACAGAGTAACTTTACCAAAGTACCAAGTGCTTTTACCAAAGTGCCACGCTGTGCCAACCGATATGCATGCATTTTAGATCAGATTACTGCAAGCATGCTCATGGCTTATTCTGCTTAAAATGAACTGGCAAGTTGCGGATCCACATCCAGGCGAGCAGATGCAAGAATTATTGTGATTGAAAATGGGGCTCCTCAGACAATTGCTATCATTGCTATTTCCAGGCTGTGCATGCCAAAGGTGCCCCCCTCAAGAACTGCTGGGGATTTGTCGACGGAACAGCCCGCCGAATTTGTCGGCCAACGGAGGACCAACAGGAACACTTTTCAGGCCACAAGAGGTGCCATGTGCACAAGTACCAGGCAGTGATGTGCCCGAACGGCATAATTTGTCAGCTGGATGGACCCTTCAGGGGGCGGCGACATGACGCAGGTGAGCATGGTTGGGACTTTCGTTACAGGGGCCATGAAAACAAACTGTTCATCTTACTAGCCTTTAGTAACTCACTTATCTCCAATACACCTACAAGATACATATTTTTAACCGTACAAACTCAGTATTTCCCCCTCCCAATTTGCACAGTACTGCTGTTTCCACTAGCTGGAAAGCAGATGGTGGGGGGGGGGGGGGGGGCTAAGCAATTTTTGCTACTTGGCGAGCATGCATCGTTGAAAATTGAGCGCGAACTTAATTTCCAACGATGCATGTTCACCAACTAGCTCGACTCTCCATTTTAGTTTACTTCTAAGAATAAAGCCACCCCTCCTTATTGCAGCTTTTGCTAAGGAAAAAAATTCCTGCGTGGCAGGCTTGAAGTCGGGAAAGCTTGTCAGTAGCCGAAAGGTGCATCAACGAATGATAAGTACTACTTCGTAAAGCCTGGCAGCGAGCAGCTATACCATTCAGGTAGTGAAAAAATATGAGCTGTTTATTTCGGGCCAATAAACTGCACATGCACTAGTCAATGAAAAACAGACAGCAGGCTTCCACCCAGTTTATTGGTAAAAGTCAATGAAAAACAGAAAGCAGGCTTCCACCCAGTTTATTGGTAAAGGCAAAAAAACAGCTCCACATTTTTGCTGAGCCCATCCGCGTGTTAGGTACCCTAAGATGCAAGTTGTGACAAGAAAAGTATTTTAGATACGAAAGTTAATATGCACCGTTCAAGCCATTCAGGACAGGTACAAGCCGACCAAACTACATCTTAACACATGATTTTGCATTGTGCTTGCGTTTGTGTTACTGGCCTTTTGTGTGAGCTGCTTCTGTATTTCAGGAATCCTTAGGGAGACCCGCCTCTACGACAACCTGGAAAAGATCACGATGGGTCACCCATATGTGATTTATGGCGATCCCGCTTACCCTCTCCGGCCGCTGCTGTACAAGCCCTTTGGAGGTGCCAGGCTGCAGCCCCATGAAGCCTGGTTTAATAAGCGCATGAGTGCTGTCCGCCTGGCGGTGGAATGGGGATTTGGGAAGGTGGCAGCGGAGTTTGCATTTGTTGATTTTCACAAGAATCAAAAAATGAGCAGGCAAAATGTTGGGCGCATGTACAAGGTCGCCACGCTCCTTGCAAATGCACATACATGCTTGTACGACAGCCAAGTTAGCATGTACTTTAATTTGGACCCACCTGCCCTTGATGAATACCTTGTTCCATTCTCGCCTTCAAATGTGTAGTTGCCCGTACCAAGAGCTCCGTGTAAGTTGTCAAGGGGGTCAAGGGGGCATTGTTACAGTTCCCAAGCTCAGCACTTTTAAACATCTTCTTTATGACAGGACATGAAGGGGCCATGCTGACAAAATACAAGTTTAGGTTTATTTGAAAGATTTCATGTTTTACCGTGCCTCCAGTGCTTGTCCGTAAGCAAACAATGCTTTATTCACTGAGAAGCTAGCCAATTTAGGTTAAAATTTTGATTCTCCCACCAAATCATGCGTTTTCATGACATCTGCAATGAAATCACATGAATTGGTCTTCAAGTTACTGTTTCCTTGTTTCCCATTAGTCAACCTAGATGCCGCTACCATCTAGGCAGAAGGCAGAAAACGGTTGCCGTTTTGTGCCTTTGCTTTATTTTGACCGTATTTGTACCTGGCTTGTTTTTGTTAAGGTAGAACATAATTGTTTCATGAAACATGGTGTTCACTCGACAAATACGGTCACGTAAGACACAGTTGCTTACGCCACTCGGCCAGTGTTATCTGAGACAACCCCAAACAGCCACAGTGCTGTGCAGCTAAAACATGCCTGGTGCGCGCAGTACCAACAGCAGTCGGCATGAGTACTGCTTGGTTTACGTGTAATTTCGTACCTTCTGCTGTTTACCCCACCATTCTTACTGCTGTAAAAAGAATGTGCCCTAATTTTAAGTGCAAATAGCTTGTTCGGCAAGCTTATAAAAAGCCCTGCCTAATTTACGTTTGCTTTTGATGCCCTCAGCCAATTGCAGAGCTGGCACAAGTGACATCACAGGTTCTCTTGTGGGAAATGAGCGAGTGGGCCCTTCCCTTATAGGAGCGAAGCCTCTTAGCAGCGTCGTCTCATGTAGTCATGGTACTAAAACACCGGGACACTTGTTTTCCAATGCCTCGCGCTAAATACGCTCCATGCTTCAAAGACTTTTCCAGCAAAGCTGTATACCTCTTACTCCCACTGCATGCTTCGCCCATCCCCAAATTTGACGTTGGTGGAGATGGACCAGGATTATTTTTTCCCAATTACATAGCTTATTTGTGCGAAGTGGTGTTAGTAGGATTTTAACGAGGCAATCTTTCGAGTGAACGAAACTTGTCTACATGGCCCCTTCTAGCATTTACATGGGCATTTTGAAAATACCTTCTGTACTCCTTTACACCGCAATACTGTGGCATTGTACTTGCTTTTTTCTTGTGCTCTTTCCATGTGTGCTGTATTGTGTACTAGCAAAAAATAAAATTGCTCGTACCTCGTTTTAGATCTTTTTTTTGTTTTGCCCACTAAACTTTTCATAGCTGATCAACATTGCTCACCACTAGTCACAAGAATTTGGCACTTCTAGAGCACCTTGATTGTTCCAGGCCATGCAGGCCAGATGTAATGGCGAGCGAGTACGGGATAGTGGACCACGCACTCAACGTGCCAGTGACACGGCATGATTACATCAGTGCAGCTGCATCGCACTTTAACCATCATCATTCTGCCAATTTTAGCTAAATAAAGTCTGGCCACAGCTGATTAACTCCCTCCCCCTCCCGGCATCATCTTGAACACCTGTAGAGGGGCCTTTTTCGCAAAATCTTAGCCTGCATCTTGTCATGGTGGCAAGCAAGCACGAGATGGAATACAGAGCCATGGTTGTTTAGGCGTTTACTTTTGGATCTTTTCGATGAGGCTCTCGATGAGCCTCAGCTGCGCTTCTTGGTACGCGATGTGCGAGCGCCGCTCTTCAGCACTAAGGCGGCGCTCCTCCGCTAGGGCCTCCCGCTCCTTTTCGCGTTCACGCATGTTTTCCGAGTGCTTCAACATCTCGAAGTCTAGTCTGCGCTCCTCCAGTGCGAGCCGCCTGCATTGGGTCTCCTGCTCTCGCTTGTCTCGTTCATCGAGAAAGTCGCGGGTGGTACCGTGCCTTTGCATACCTGCATAGAATAGACAAGAATAAATACTCATAAATGCAATGAGTATTTTTCACCTGAAAAGTAAAAAAAGTCAGCTAAAGAATAAAAAAATTAAAAAATGGTGCATGCTAACTAATGTGAGCCACAAGGGGAACCTAAGTGCAAATTACTGAAAGTTGGAGCGGAAGTGCAGAACAGCACAGTGACTGGGAAGCACCAGGGCATGTCAACAATCTGGTGCTAAAATGCATTCCAAAGCACACGCCAGTGCCTAAGAAATAAGAATTCATCTACTCCAGCCCCCGTATGGTGGGCTGTGTAAACTGGTGAAACGTGGAGAGAACCTCATTACGATTGGCAGATGAGGCCGTCGTGATTTGCTTTTGCTGGACTTTGTACAACCAGCACACGTGGACTGTGACAGCGCGGTACGTGCATCACCACGCAGTTACAGTAGGCTTGGTAGCATTTCTTTTTTAACCCGCAGTTTACAATAGTTGTGCTGGGTGAAAATGTTATCTGCTAGAAGTTATGTGAACAAGGCTAACTGCAGTAAGTCAAGGGGCTGACATCATTCCTCCTCACCTCGTGCTGGAGTGGTTCGGCTGTTGCCCGGGTGGATGACCTGCAGAGGTGACCTTTGCCGAGGAGTTGGTTGTGGGCTACAGCGGCTGTGCACCACAGGTGCTTCCTGACAGCTCACGCCGGTTAAAACCAGGCTTGTTTCGCCATCAGGACTGCGAGTGCTGCCGGCAAAACTCTGTGGGGGCGGTGGGCTCTGCCGGTCGCTCGAACAGCCAGGAGTGCAGCCATCAGAACTCTGTTGGGGCGGTGGGCTCTGCTGGTCGCTCGAACAGCCAGGAGGCGTCTCGGCATCCACGTAAATGCCTTCGAGCAGAATTTCCGCAGGTGACAGTGCCTGCGCATCTTTGACAAGCCCGAAAGCACGAGTAGAAAGGTCATGGCAGTTCAAAAGCATCACAGTAGCCAAGCAATTTTAACTTCTCGTGTGTGTTGGCTGATGATTTGTGCGTTTAGTACACAACAAAGTTACAATGCATGAAATGATCTTGGAACACCAATTATAGCTTCGATTCCCCTGTTTAAAATACACAAAATATTACACGGCACACTGTGCCACAATAGTGAAGCCAAGAGTCTGTGTAAAAGTACGTACTGGTCCCACTGAGAAAGTAACGACACATTCAGCAAGTAGGGAGTTTGCAGCAGTGTCGGCAAGCTGTGTTGGAATGCGGAATGCCAGCAGTGTACCCACTTATTTGATTTGTGTATGAAAGTAAGCATTTAGGGTCAAGTCCAAACAATGTCAGCTGTAGCTGAATAGCACGGACTAACTTCATATGCTCAGTGTAATCAGCAGCAAGTCTCAACTACAGTTCTGCCTCGATGCAGGGCAACAGAAACTAATGTTGTGTACTGCAAGAGGCAACTCGCGGTTTCCACCCAAGGAAATGAACGAGGTAATCATACTCTCTTGTCCAGTTCGCAACATGTACGGCGTCGCATAAAAACCATTCCACGTAGCGTGCACGTGATGTCAGTGGCTGTAGCCCGACACAGGACCACGGTGCGCTGACGGGGCATGGGCTGCACTGAACAAACACACGAACAAAATGAACAGCTAGCACAGAGTCTGCAAAGCAGGATACACGAGGCCGTGCTAGCTGCCTACCTTCATCTCTGCTTGGGCTGAGCCCCGCTGCTAGCCACTCGGCATGACCGTCCAGGGCTACCAAGACCCTGCCGTCAGTGGCAGGGTCTCGAGCGGTACAACGGGCTGTAGCCCCAACCCGCCGACTGTTCTCCGTCCTCCCGCGGCTCTGGCGGAGTGCAACCCGGCGAAGTTTATGTCCGAACTCCTTGCAGAGGTCGGCAACCTGCTGCAGGAGCTGGTCCATTGCGGAATAGTCCTCTTCGGTCCCCGACCTGGTTACAAGACGTATAATTTGCAAGGAGCCTGAATGCTTTTCACAAAAAACGTGCAATGAAAAACACTTACCGTCTGATGCACGCCCGTTCTTCATTCAGGAAGCGGGTGAGGACCAAGTCAACGCGCTCCTTAACGCTTCTTTGGTTGAATGGCTTACCCGTCAGCGCGACGAGATTTTCAGTGACCTCAGCCCATAAATGCTGGTCAGCGAACGGGTTCAGGTTCACGACTTCTTGCAAAAGCGCAACGTCATCCGCCACGGAGTAGCGGATTCTGTAACGCCGCTGCATGTTCGTATCGCGGTTGTCGATGTGCGCAGCCGCCATAGCTCTTTTCTCCTCAACCTCCGCTGGGCAAAATGACTTGGCTTGGCTACTGGCTCTTCTCGCGCGTTCTCGACGTCCCGGGATATCGCGTGACCACGGTAAAGTCGTTTCGACGCAAAATTCTATGCCGGTAAGTTACCGTTCACGGTAACTCTCGCGCATGCGCAGTCGACTCCCGGAAACCCGGTAAACGGTAACGCAAACACGGTAACGATATGCTAAAACTGCCTATTGTTACCGTGTTTACGTTACCGTTTACCGTGTTTGCGGGAGAAGACTGCGCAGCGCGAGAGTTGCCGCGAACGGCAACTTACCGGCACAGGCTTCCCGGTCGCCAGCGCTTCCGGCAACACGGTAAACGGTAACGCAAACACGGTAACGATATGCTAAAACTGCCTAATATCGTTAACGTCTATTTCCTGTAAACTTTTAGAGCACGTCATTTATTCTAACCTTCTATCATTCCTGGAATCCAACTCCTTTTTCAGCCCATTTCAACATGGCTTTCGGAAAAATTACTCATGCGAAACTCAGCTTCTAACATTCACACACGACGTTGCATCAGCTCTGGATCGCGGTTCATCTGTAGACTGCAAAGCGTTTGGCAAAGTGTCTCATCAATTATTACTTCTTAAGCTCAGTACCCTAAACATTGACCCTAATGTGGTTAAGTGGATAGAATGCTTTTTGACCAATCGCACCTAATTCGTGACTGCTAACGAATGCAATTCTCTCCCTACTGATGTTAAATCCGGTGTACCACAGGGTTCGGAGGTAGGTCCTCTGCTATTTTTAATATTTATTAACGACCTTCGTAATGGTATAAATTCCTCCATAAAATTATTCGCTGATGATTGCGTACTTTCGCGAAATTTGTGACCGAACGGACAACTTTAATTTACACGCCGACCTCGACACTGTCTCTAAATGGTGCAGCAAATGGCACATGATACTTAACACAAACAAATGCAAAAGCATGACCATTACGCGCAAACATTATTCCCAGCAGCCCTTTAATTACAAAATTACCGGAGCCACTCTCGAATACGTTACATCCTACAAGTATCTTGGTGTTCATATCAGCAATGACTTAACATGGCACACACACATTAATTATGTCTGCAGCAGCGCAAACCGTTCCTTAGGATATATTCGCCGTAATTTCTCTCATGATCCATCCCCCCTCAGGTTAACACTTTATCGGACACTAATTCGCCTTAAACTAGAGTATGCCTCGGAAATCTGGGACCCTGCACAACAAAACCTAATTTCTCTTCTGGAATCTGTACAAAACCGCTCAGCTCGATTTATACTTTCCAACTACTCCCGTACCTCCAGTGTTTCACTAATGAAAAATAACCTGGTTCTACCAAGCTTGCACCATCGCAGAAAAATTTCACGACTCTCTCTGTTTCACAAAATCTATTTCCATAACCCATCTATAAGACGCGACCTTTTCTCACGGCCCGCGTACATATCATCCCGCATCGACCATCCGTTCAAGGCAACAACGTTCCATCTGCCCGCACCAACGCATTCTCATATTCATTTCTCCCCAAAATGTCTGAGGAATGGAACCACCTTCCCCACCACATTGTGTCCATTGAAGATCCGGCATCATTCAAGAATGCACTTTCTGTACATGTAATGCAGTAACCTGGTTTCCGGAAATATGCTTGTGTTTACATACTGCCTGTACTTCTACACTGTTACCTGTTTTCATGCACTGTACCCGCCCCCTCTGTAACGCCGTAAAGGCCCTGAGGGTACTCTAATAATAATAATAATAATAAAACCGTGCTCTCACCAAATCCGACGCCAAGACCAACGCCGACGTATACGCTCCCTTCCGTCGCCACCAGCTGCATGGACGACCGCCGGCTTGCCCAAGAAGGGAGGCGACGCACGTAGTTCCAGCAACACAATGCCCGTCGTTCCTTCAGCGACGCCTATTTTGTGCGCTACCTAGCCAATCAGAGGGTGGCAAAATAAAAAAAAACGAACTAAGCGATTACAACAGCCCGAAGACGGGACACGAGAAAGGAGGAGACAAACATGTGCACTGACTATCAACCACATCTTTTTTATTGCATTAGGGCGCAACCTTTGTACGAAAGAGTCAAATCTACGCAACAATAAATAACAAATAGAAGAAGGCGACGGTGCTGTACGAATTCTTAAAGCACACAATGATGGTAGGAAACCCGTATCAATTCGAAAGATATGCGATCCCTTTTCCGTTCACGCGAGACACTGGGCATACGAATACACTCGTCGCAGCATTGTGCGATACAGAAAGCCTCGTGGGTCACGCGTGCCCTTCTTTTTTTTCCAATGCACAGCAAGCTGACTGCCAGCATGACCCTTTGAGAAAGTTCTCGTAGTCACGCAGGCGATCGTCAATGCAACGTCCTGACAAGACAGCGGGATTTTGTGAACAATTCTGTGCCTGCATTCCACAACCGAGCATATTTCTTTTCGCAAGACTTTTCTGCGTTATGCACTGCGTTCCAAAAAAGTGCGGGCCAATTCACCCTGTGGAGGGCGTTTCGAAAGCGACGCTTTATACACCACCTACCACGGGTGCCTACGGCCCGGTTGCGTTATTCACACGTTACACTGTACCTGTAACACGTTATTTATTATTTCACTTCAGCACAATGTTCAGAACGGACTGATGACCGGTGTGATACGCACTCAGACTTTGCGTTTTCAGCGCAGTTATATTATTCGTGAAAGTTAACTCAAAGCACATTCCACGTATGGTAGTCGGTTGTTTGGTATCGGTATTGCACACGAGTCCAAACTTTTCGAGGTCTACCTGGACAAACCACTGGTGCACACGGCCGCCACACGTGCCGTGGACGGAGCGCACAGAGGCGCGAGAGGTCGCGTGACGCTATCACGTGGCATTCAGCGAGAACGCAGGGGGTAAACCCACAGCTGTGCTCGGTGAATACACCGTCTGTCTCCCCTGTATCTGCGTGTGCTCGTAGATCAATTGGTAAGACAACGGGCTCTCGCTCCGTTTCTATATTCGGTATATGCACGAACAGGAAGCTATCGGTTTTCAGAAGGTACCTTATGCAGGAAACACTAGAGTAGGTGGTGATAGAAAATTCCTCATACGTCTCCTTCGTGAGGAACTCGCTTGGATCGCCACAACTTCTTTTAACATCTTCCAAGTACATAGGCATGGTAACCTCCAGCCACTCAAGCCTGTCATAGTCAGCATCGCCGTAGTGCCGGACATCGGGGAACTTTTGGCGCAGGTGCCGGGTTGTATTGCTCATGTCCAGAAGTATGAACTCCTGATAGAAGTTCCTCATGAATGTGATGGTGTGGCCTGCAGTTGCGAACAATGGGCTGCATGTGTGCCTGGCTTGTTCTTTTAGGTGTTACAAGGCAGCGGTCACAGCCGGAGGCAGAACTTGAATGAATGGTCCTTCTCACGTTCATCTTTTCGATATTATTCGTATGGACGGGCTTTCGGTGTAGATAACGGACCGGTTTCACCGTCAGGTTCTCCTGCAGGTCATACACATACTTTAGGTACGATACCTAAATTTTCCCCTTAGGTCCTACGTCATGAGCGTGCGTTCTTCATTCTTCAGCACATCGCAGGAGTCGAAACTTAGGAGTACAGGTTTGTTACAGTCGCACGGGGGTTCTACTTCAAACGCCAGAGTGCCCTGGTCCAGCATCTTCATTTTGACTCGGTGGTGGTCGGTGACAAGTTGCACTATGCGGCAACCACAGGTTTTTTTGCTTTTTTCATCACAAAGAGTACTAGCTCGGGAAGCTGACTACCCGTTGGACGTTTAGTGAAGAAGTAGCCTACTGGGATTGCGTACGACGAAGACAATCCACTTAAAACGAAGCAGAGGAGGGAGTGGGCTAAAACAACATCGTTGCTGCTAATCCAACATCCGCTTGCCTAACAAAGCATGCAGTCCCGCTGCTTGTTATACTGAAGCTTTTCCCTAAAGGCCAACTGCACTCAAATTTTCGACGGCGTAAAAATAAGGCCATCCAACAGGGCCAATAAAAAGAGTGCGACATGCAAATATACTGCGTTTCAAGCGTGAATGCGGGCGACGCAAATAGCTCGTGAAGATTGGTGTTTTGGGAACCTAAACTGAAAAACGCGGCCATTACCGGCGGCCGGGCGTCACATAGGTGATGGAACGGAAGCATGCGCATCAGAATCAGAGGCCGCTCACAGCAGCCTCCAAATGCGCGTCATAACGCCGCGTGTCCCTTTGTTATTTCCACAGAAGAAGTCCCACTAACGTCTGCCCAAGCTAATGAAGTTAGGCGCAATTCCAACACCACGTTGCTATCGATCAGGATGAAGAAGACCGTCCAACAGTTATTTTTGCATCAGAAAAAGTTGCAGTGACATGTTGGACGCGATAGCGTTACTTTGACGCCGAATGAACGTTTTAGAAGGGAGTTGCTGCGTTTACAATTTCTGCTTTCCAGTTACCGAAGGTTAGCCAAGATGGTTTTAAATTGCCCTGACACACAAATAACAGACGCCATCTACGCTTGTGTGGCTGAACATGTGGGAGTGAAGGTTGCGGCTGCTTGATCTTGGTCAGTTTCAGCGACAAGGCGACACTATCTGTCGTACAAAGCGCTTATTCCCTCATGCTGTGGCTCGTCTAAGCGTTTTGGTTTTGGTTTTTACTCTACGCTACCTCGAGCAGTATTCGCGGGGTGACCACTTTTGAACCACACCCCCTTCCGTAAGCGCCCGGCAGCGTATTCCCAAACCATATCTCGTAAGGGACCAGGACGACCCCCCCCCCCCACCCCCCCTCCCTAAATAGTGCCCCAGCATCGTGATGTCACCGACGTCACTTCCACTGAAGCTGTAGCCAAAATGGCGGCGCCCATTTGAAAGCAGTCCTGCTGTGGCGTCTCAGACTCTCAGGCATTGCGCTTGCTTTGGATCCCAGGATGCGTGCTTTGACAAACTACGCGCACCGCTACGTATTGCTCAAGTCGTCGCTACGCCTTTGCGAAAGTTCGCTGCACGTTTGCTTTTGTCGTGAGAGGAGCGCAGCGCTGGCGCAGTTAGAATCTCGGTGATTTGCACGTAGGAGGCATTTGCACGCAATCTTTTGGCTGATACCTTCAGTGCTAGGTGCATCTACTCCAAATCATTACGTCCCCAAAGCACTGGAATCGCGAAACAGTAGCCTATAATCGATATCGGCGCTCTGCATGTAGGTAGGGGGTAAGTGATTGCTATCACATGTACTCGCTCGCACGCGTACGGAGTGAATTGGCGTAAAGCTTGCCGACTTACCGCACAATTATTCTTCCAATTCTCCGCCTGCGCGTCGCTTAGGCCTGGGCGGCGCTCTATAATTTTGCCCTATTTTGAGCATGTTAGATGCGTTTTGCTATAGTGGCCAATAGGCAAGCTCTGAAATTGTTCGACACGTATGCATATTGCGTAAGAATTCTGGCCTGGTGCAGAGGTAGTGCAGAGTGCTTCCCCTTCTCTATACACACGCCCACACAAACATTTTGCAAAGTATATTTCACCTTACGCGCTGCGCTGCAACGGCGTACCCGTACGAAAGCAGTCGCTGTTCGTTTTAATCGAGACAAGCTGCTTTCTCAAGCTGATCCACTTTCAGGCACGAAAACTCTTTATTACTTAAAACAAACTGAACGTCTATATGTACCCTTGTGTCATCTTCAAATAGGCAGCGTTGGTATAATGTTGACACATTTTATAGCAAAGTTTTTAAAAGCAAAGCTTTTTACCTCTACCCCCCAAGGGTTCTTTCGCGACCGTTGGTGTCACCAGAAAACTCCAGCGAACAAATAAAAGAATTTACTGGCACCACCGGGAATCGAACCTGGAACTAATAGACTAACAAAGCGAGAGCCCGTTGTCTTACCGATTAAGCTACGAGCACACGCGAAGACGGGGAAGAAAGGCAGTGTACTCACCAAGCACATCTACGGGTTTAACCTCTGCGTTCTCGCTGAATGCCACGTGACAGCGTCACGCGACCACTCACGCCCCTCTAGCGGCCCTGTGCGCACCTTGCTCATGTGCTAAGAGTTACAAAAATTAAAGGAAGGTCACACCAATGCATGGCATTTCACATCTAGAACGCCAATGTGCTAAAGCCTGTAGCCTCCAGTGTTCACGTAAAAATTACCGCTCCTAGTCATCCGCCCTCACGCCAAATCAAGGAATACATTCAAATACTCCTTGATGGCCAGGCCATCACTCTAAGCTCCAGCATCAAGATCCTGGGCCTTCATGTCCAGGCTAACACCAAGAGGGACGTCTCCTTGCAGCGCCTCAAACAGCATTAATCAAATCATACACATGATCAGGCGAGTTGCCACCAAGAAGCGAGGCCTAAAGGAATCCGCTACTTTTCGATTAATTGAAGCTTTTGTCTTCTGGAGAGTCACTTACGCCAACCCCCTGTCCTCTTCTCGACAAGGAGGACATATAGATGCTTTACATAATGATTAGAAAGGCGGTCGAGCAGGCCATTGATCTCATGAGTGCGTCCACACAGAGGCTGCTTAGCACGGGGCTCCACAACAGGGTGGAAGACCTCATAGAAGGCCGTCTTTCTAACCAGAAGGTCCGACTCAGAACTGGGGTACGTAACCGCATGCTTCACCAGATTGGCTGGACAGCCAGAATGTCACTCCGCTTGACGTAGTCCCAAACTCTTGGCGACTAAAACTAAAGATGCTCGCTTCTCTTAGAAATATGAACCTCTCACATGACGAGGGTCACCGAAAAGCATGGGCTCAAGCGCTAAACACCACCCTCGGTGGGGATCTTGCAGTTATCCACACAGACGCCTCCAACCATCGAGGGCAGCAATACGCCATGATCGTGGCTACCTCCAGAACCAACCTCCTTGCGTGTACCTCGCTTAGGACCCAAGAAATGACGGCAGCAGAAGAGGCAGCCATCACCTTGGCTCTCACTCAACCATGGGTTCGGAGGGTAGTCACCGATTCCCAGCAAGCCTACTGGAATTATCAGTCGGGTTTGGTGTCCTGACTTGCACTGCGCGTGCTAAAAACCACTCCCCAAACGTTTCCATTCAGTTCACCTGGACACCCCCTCACGCTTCAATGGAGGGCAACCAATACGCCCACCCAACAAGCCTGCGCTATTACCTCCCGTGCAATGGAGCTGCAAGAGGACAGTGACCCGCTTGTCACGTTCAGGGAGATAACCCAGCATTGTCGCCTTCTGAGACAGACCGTACCTTCGCCTTACCCTGACCTTTCCAGCGAACAACAAACTACACTACGGCTCATACAATCCGGGCTTCTTCCCACAGCCTACGCGTCTTCACTTAATGCATCCGAATCGCTACGACGCTGAATGTAAATTTTGCTCAGAAGTAGGAACACTCCGCCCCGTAATCGGGGTGTGTGACTTTAGCCCTGAGCACCCTGCTCTCTTTCCGTCAACTACCCAACAAGAGCAATGGGAGATGCTGCTGTCTAGGCCCTCTCTACCTACCCAGCTTCAGCGGTTGGACAGAACAGAGGCCGCGCGGACTGCATATGGGCCCCACAGAAGAAGGAATCACTCCCCTGGGCTGCACTCTGGGCCGTTCAGAAATCGGAACAGAAGTATTTTTTCCTCCTGCTCCTCCTCCGCCGTCTCTGTCGCAAATCTCGTTGCCTCCGTCCGCGGCGCCGAAACGGAGAAGTCAGATCGTCTTACATCGGGTTGGAGCTTACTTTAATTTTATAAAAAAAGTTTCCACTCTTGTGCTACACTAATACAACTCAACCAACCACCGTTCATGCATCATGCATTGATTTAACCTTACCAAGAATATTTTTTGAAGTAATAAATTGTGTGGTTAAGTGCATTTCACTTCTCTCTGGTTTTACTATTTGTAGACCTATGTGAGTGAATTTAAGTGACGTCACATGGGTAATCGTCGTGGGTGCCGTTTACAGCTTTGCTTTCCAACCACATTCACGGGGTGGATTGGCGCGATTTTTTTGTTTTATAGCAAAGCACTGATATACTCGCACGATGCTGGTAACGAACTGACTGCACACCGGCATAAATCTTTCGTTGAATGCCGGCGTCACACTTACACGGATGCTTATCAGGTAGGGCAAAATCCAGTCTCAACAGTGTTTCCTGATTAGAACCGCTATCAATCATTGCAGCTCGTTATTCCACATTCAAACAACCGCGCCAAAAAGGGGGTAAGATACTAGCGCCACAGGCGGCTGCTTTACACAACAAAACAAGTGCGAAGCTGTGGCAGATTTGCGAAGCTTATGCGTGGGGAAGGGAATATCGTGAAGGCGGTGTTTTTTAGGACCGCACACAGAAAGAAGAGTAGGTTTTGCTAATAAAGCCGTGCAAAATTATTATGAATTCTGCAATTAGTTTGCAAATCTTTTTTAAATTTAAATGTGGAAGAAATTGAGATGCAACTTACTGATTATTTTCAAATTTTCAAATCTGGGGCGCAGTGAATGCCGGGAAGCCTCCATGCCAGTATGGTCCCTAGAAATATGTGCTAGTCTGCCGTCCGCCGGCCGCGAAGGGGGCTCCTCCGTGATGCATGCAGCGGCGGCGCTGCAGTCAATCGGAGCGCGGTGGCCGGCCGGCGCGATGGGCAGCGGCGGACGGCGCTCTGCCGTGCCGCTGCTGCCTTCGTATATTCTGCCCTGTTTCTGGGCGGGTTCAGCCAATTTTAATTGCCCCTTTTCGAACCCTATCCGCTTCTGTCGATAAACTTGATTAGCAAAATAAGTTGGTTCTTACCAGTACGAAGAGTTTTAACCGAAGCGTGAAGTGACCGGAGTACGTTTTCGCGTATTATGAAGGATCGAGTTTCCTAAAAACCGCGGAATCGTGTCGCTACGCTATTTCGATTTCGGCACATACTCGGGAACTTTGCGAACACTGCCGGCACGGCATCGTCTTCCAGCTTGGAAACATCATGCGGGACTTCAGCTACATTACCAAGCAAACAACCGTTCTTTGTGAATATCCCCGCCGTTGTTAACTGATGGATTAGTCAGCGCCTGAAAATGTGTGTGTGGTGCGTCGGCGCTCCGCTTTTTTGTATGGCTCTTTGGAACCGTATTTCTTTGCAAGTTTCCCAAGATGTTGTCCCCTGTACATGTATGTAAATAAAGCAGCTCGAACCGGTGCCTTCTGACCTTTCGCATCGTTGATCTGGAGGCCCTTAAGGGCGCGTCTTCGCGGCCCCCTCAGTTACGTCCAGTCAACTGGGAATCTGTTAAATGTAAATTCCGAATAAAAAAACAAGACGTGTGCACATGCATACGAAGTTTAATCACGTTCAGTCATCAGATAAAGTGATTTCTCCATAACTCGAACTCGGATATCTCGAAATACCGGTTAAGTCGAAACCTTTGTTTGCCGTGCATATACCTGCCATAGGCGACATTTTCCACCCTTTGTCTCGAAACGTCCATTTGGGGATCACGGATATCTCGAAATGTTGACAATGAGGACGCAATGCAACATATATATCCGCTGCAGGCAGCTGATAAGCTCTCGGTTAAAGCTTAGCTCCCATTACCCGCCGAACACCGTCGCGAACGGCCAATTTGCGCGGGGTACGCACTGTGCGCGGCCGATGTCCCCTTAGGGGAGTGCTGTCCGAAGCCTACATTGTTGATATAGCTGGGGAAGACGCTTCTGATCATGTGGACGACGACGGGTCTCAAGAAGTGCCAAAAACGGCAGGAACAAGAAAAGCATTAGCTTTGCCTGCTTCACAGCAAGATAGAATATAGCGTTGGCGACCAACAGTTGATGCGGCCTTGAGAAGCTCGAAAACACTTTTTTGGGACCAGATGCGAAGGCGAAACAGGCGTGCATCACGCAGTTCTTTTTCCGCAATACCTAAAATTTTTTTTTTTTTTTGCAAATTATTTTGCCTGTATTCCGGAAGCGTCCCTGTGCATTGGATCGTTTGTTACCAGAACTAGCTATTATTCCAGTGATCTGGCCATGCATTTTTCTCATTTCCCTTAAAACACTCCGTTTACCTCGAAATTTTCAAAAATTTGGATACTATCAAACCTCTTTTGCGTGCCTGTAATTTTCGTGAATACCACGATTTGAAACATTCACCAGCATTGGGTTCGTGAAACTGATTTTTAATAACACCCCGCTGCAAATCAGTAACTTTGCTTGCATTCCTCATTGCACAGGTTCTTTTTGGTCACCCACACACTCGGAGGGAATCGCGACACGCACGCGGGGAAAGCAAAACGGGAGAATATTTGTGTTATGGCCAATCATTATAATCGCGGCTGTTTGAAACCAAGGAGTAAAAATATTGAGGTTGATTTATACTGTCATGGCCATATATACCTTGCTTTATCCCCCCTCCCCCCTCCCCCCGCACTCAGCCCAAAGTATATAGGAACAAGTTTTTGCTGGCAAAACATTTTACTCAAGCTTTCGCTTTTCTTTTTGTCAGCCTACCAGCCGTCTGCGTGCTTGTCACCGTCAATGACGTTCGGGAATGACCCGGTAGTTTTGATGTGGAACAAACGCAGCTTCTGGTGCCGCAGGGAGCTCTTTTTGAACGGGATTCACTGTCTGAACATTGATGGTTGAACGCGAAGCTTTCTTGTGAGGGATTCCTTGTCGTCTGAGTTTTGAATTTGACTCATTGAGCTTTCACTTTGACTCGAACGCATTTTGGACTTATGATCGCGTCGGATTTGACATCGACCCTTGGCCATTTGATTTCATGCGAAGAAAGCTTAGTGTTCAACCATCGCTGCGGAGTGGAAGAGTGGATAATTTTTCTGGCTGCACTCCTCTCCAAATCCAAACTGCTTTGACCATGTTGGAAATGCGCATTGAGATAGACGTCGGCTTCAAAACGCGATGGAGCCAGCTTCGATTCTGACCACGGGAAGCGTTTTTTTTTCCCTCTCACTTCACTCACAAATATCACCGTCATCAGAGACAGTTGGCTTTCCTGCAATGCTTTTTCGAGGCGACATACGCCACCAGTGAGACATAGAAAGCTTCACTTTAATAATGGTTCAAGCGGTAGTGAAACGGCTACGCTGGTTGTTGCGGTTTCATCCTTCGGTCTCACTCGCGAAATTCAGCGGCCGCAAAGAGGCTCCAATTCGCGAAAAACTTGGGGCGTGAAACTAAAAGGTCTTATAGTACTATCGTACCTTCAATTGTGAGCTGATGTACCTCGTACCATTCGATTTCACCGCTCTAAGTGGCCGACAAACCCCGATGCGCGCTCGCGCTCCGCGGCAGTAGCGCGCGGCACAGGCCGGCCGCTCTCGCTCCGGCCGCTCGGGCGCTCCGATTGCTCGCAGCGCCCTCTGCGCAGCGCTGTGCGTGCATCAGCGGCGCGGACACGCCTTCCCATAGAGAAAGCGCGCGGACGGCAGACTAGCACAATTTCTAGGGACCATAATGCCAGGAAGCCGTGTTGCACCGGGAATGCGCTCTAGCTGTGTTTCAAACCGTTTCCTCTTTTGTGGTGTTACATTTAGCTGAAACCGTCCTTCCGTGTCGACGTCTGTCGTTAGCTGTGCCAGCGACTACAGTAGGTTTACTGTCAGCAGCGATAACGCTGGTTGTGTGTGTGAAAGAAAACTGGAAAGTTCGTTGCGCTCTCAGCGGTGGCTTCTAGTTCACTGTAGCGATTTTAGTGTGAACAGTGTATTGGTGAAATGACGCCTTCAGAATTTAGTCGAGGTGGCAGAAGTGGCGTCGTCTCAAGAAAGAGGTGTGCAACTTATGGCTCCCAGCTCGGACACACGCGGCTTCGGGAAAATGTTTTGTTGTAATTCTTCTGGGACACACTTCAGGTGAGTGTACGCTTAAAAAACTTTCCCTGCCAGACTATGAACTTCCAGCAGCTTCCAGTGTGAGGCTTGTGTTATTCGAAAGATTTCGTGTTTTATAGTGCCCCCAGCGCTTGTCCGAATGCAAACGACGCTTTGTTCACCGGGAAATTAATCAATTTAAGTTAAAAGTTTGATTTCCCCTCTAAATCGTGTGTTTTTGTGGTCCGCAATGACATCACAGACCGCCCTGCAGCCTAGGGTCCCTTGATTCACGCGTCCGCCGTACAGGGTGGCGACACGTATAGGCGGTATTCAATGAAAAGTTTGGCGGGCGATTTCTCCGCCTGGCAACACTGAAAACCGCCATGTCGGTGGCCACCGTGCCAGCGCGTGCTCTTTGCGTCCGCATCTCGAAGAAGAAGAAAAAATTAGCGCCAATCCACAACAACAACGAACATTTATTAAAAGGGATGGCTCAAGGCCACATGGGGGAGAGAAGGGAGGGGAGATGAAGACCTCAATAGTGTCCCAACATTGAGGAGTCCAGAACGAACCGCCAAAGTGCGGATAAAGTCTGTTTGATGCGGCCCTTCGGACGGATCCAGTCCTCGTAAGCGAGTACCCAGGCAGGCCGATGTGTCTCACGTGGCCCTACGAGACCTATGCAGTCCCATACAAGGTGTTGGATGGTTGGCTTCAGTGACTGCCCACATGCGTAGCAGACGTACAAAGGGTCGGATGGTGATGCCACCGCAGATGAAAGGTCTTCGGAAGCTGCTGCCGTGGAATTGCCGCTCCTCATTGTTCTATTCGAGGCGTGCCTCCACCTGGCCACGACGTCATCTGTTAAAGCGTATCCGGAGCGCGCACGGTTCAGGAAGACATGTGCAGCACGGCTAAGCCCAGGAGGCACCGGGTCCGGGTTGATGGGCACTGTTGAAAGGATCTCCTGTCGGCGGCGCTGTTTGCGGCAGCGGCGTTCGCCATCGGGATCAAAGCAGAACTCCTCAGGGAGGGAGCCGTCAAGCTGCGGGCGGAAATTTCGACAAGCCTCGCTCGCCAGCTGATGGGCCCACTCACTACCGAGGGCTCTTGCGTGCCCGGGTGTCAGGCGAACGGTCACAGTAATGCCAGTGCGCAGTCGCAACGTTGCACAGGAACGTTTAATGTTATGAGCGACTGAGTGCCGTCTGGGTGGTCCAATGAGATAACGTAAAGCCTCTGCGCTGTCCGTAAATATGCTGACGTTTCGGTACGTCTGGGGATCAGCTGCCAGTAGGCGTACAGCCAGCTGGACCCCCTCGTCGATGGCACGAAGCTCCAGCGCTGTGGCGGTAGGTGGTATAGTCATCTTGAAGGTGCGGGTTGTGTCTACGGCCGGTACACATGCAACGGCGGCGAGGGACGCCGTTTGTAAATGGCGCCGCCACAAAGCAGCCACGAAGACAGAAAGTGTTGATGAGTCTTCTGTGTTCAAGGGAGGGGCGGTGACCGAAGGAACATGTCTATGCGATTGGTAAGTTCCTTGGTGACGTGGAGTGGGTGCTGGCCGTTGCTCAGTAATGAGCTCATCCTCCCAAGGTGGAATGTGCTTATGTATGGGTGGCACAGACGTGTCGGAATCCTCACCGGCATGGCATAGTAAGCGGCGGCCCTGGTGAGTGAGATTGCGACGGTCTTTCGCCCCCTCTGCCCTGGATTGGATTATGCTTTCAAGAGTGGGAAGACCAGCGTACCGATAGAGCTCCTCAATCCTTGTGTGTCGTGGAAGCCCAGTTATAGCTCGAAGCGCTTCCCGGTAAAGGACTTCTAGCTGGTGGGTCTGGTGTTTTGTGAGGGAATAGCACATGGCGCCATATGTGGCTTTGGACACAAGTACACTTTGCACTAAACGCCGAGCTACGTCCTGCGATGCCCCGCCAAAGGTGTTGGAGATGCGGCGAATGAGGTGCAGGAGGCTACGCCACTGCGGCCGAAGTTGCTTGATCCATTCTGTAGCGCCACCGTTCTGGTGAACGGGCACCCCGAGGACACGCACCCAATCCTGTGGAGCAGGCTGAAGCGAAACGCCGTCAATGGTTAAATGAATCCGGGGGCGTTCTGCAGGTGTGCCCCGTATCGCCAGGAAGTGTGTTTTCGCCAGCGATATTTTCATTCCAGTGGGAGCTAGGAGGGCGCTGAACGTGTCTAGGGCCTTCTGTAATTGACGCATCGCGGCATCGGTTGTGGGGTGATCACTTGCCTCAGTCCAAATTGTGATGTCATCGGCATAGGCCGTGACATGAACACCTTCCACCGCAGACACCCCATGAATCAACTTCCTGAGAGCCAAATTAAAAAGAATAGGGGAGATGATAGCCCCTTGGGGCACCCCGCAGCAGTTGGTGAAGGAAATGGTGTCGTGGCGGCCGGATCGAATCTCGTATGTGCGGTTAGCCAGGAAACTCCGTACAAAATTTCGTAGCCGCTTACCAGGATAAGCATCTACTAGGGCATCGAGTACCGCTGCGTGTGATACGGTGTCGTAAGCCTTTTGCAAATCAATAGCAACCAGAATGTGTGGCCGCTTATACCGGCTTGCTCGCACCAACTTTCGTAGAAGGTAAAAACTGTCGTGGGTGCTTAAATTTGGTCGGAAGCCTGTCTGAGCCGGGTGGAAGTAGTTGTTTTCTTCTTCCAAGTGATGACTTAGTCGAGTCGTGGCCATCCGCTCAATCAACTTACAGGTGGTAGACGTAAGCGAGATTGGACGTAAATTTGCAAGGACTGCAGGATCCTTGCCTGCCTTGGGAATGGGTACCACAACAGCGTGCTTGAGGGCTGGAGGGACGACGCCACTGATCCATATGTCGTTAAGTGCCTGAAGAAGCTCTTCTTTCTGTGCTACTGGCAGATTGCGAAGCATTGACCAAGACACACCGTCTTTTCCTGGTGTGCTAGACACATTGATTTGCTCAAGGGCAACCGTGAGCTCAGCAGATGTAAATGGCATCTCAATCTGTTCGCTGTCGTCCACTGGCTCCAGAGCGTAGATATGAGGTGGCGGTTGAGACGGGGGTTGGGGAAAGAAAATACGTGCCGCCTCTCTTTCGAAGACCTCACGGGATTGCCCAGTTCGAAGTAGCACTGTATCCACTGTACCCTGCAGCTTTGTACGTCCGGCTAGGCTTCGGAAGGTGCTCCACAGTTTCCGGGACCCAGTGTGAGAGGAAAAAGAGTCGCAGTGCTCTTCCCAACGCTTGCGGGCAAGGAGCTTCGCGTATTTTCTGATGTTCGCTGTCTGGTGGCGGAGGCGCACAAGGTCAACATAAGTGCGACCACCGGTCCGATAGCGCTCCTGCAAGTCGTCGCGAACATTCCATAGATTGATCAGGTGTCGATCAGGAGCAGGAGTGTCTTGGTCCACTTCGACGACCGTTGTAGCACCATTTGCAGCGATCAAAATGCGATTTAGCAGAATTGTGAGTGAGTCTAAGTTCGCGTTGCGATGTCTTTCTGTTTCGAAAAATTGAAGCTCCCTGAAACGGGGCCAGTCTACATACCGGACCTTCTTGTTAATTTTCCGCGCGGTGCCGGAAAGCGTGATCCAAATGGGGAAATGGTCACTTCCCTAAGATGAAGAGTCGCATTTCCATAACGACACCGTGGAAGGAGTGGCCCAGGTCAAATCGGGAATGGTGTCCCGCTGGCTCGGCGACTGCCCCAGCCGCGTGGGGCACGACAGATCATTAACAAGGATGAGGTCCGCATCTTCTGCTGATTCCTCGAGGTTGCGGCCGCGGATGTTGGTGACGCGATATCCCCAAGTCGTGCTGAGGGCATTGAAATCACCCCCAATCACAACTTCGTCCCGGGGGTACAGAGCACGCAACTGCCGCATCCAGTCAAAATTTGCACCTGGTAATTGAGGACGCACATAGGTCGATGCCACAAGTAAGGTCCTCCCTCCAAAGGACACGCGGACAGCCACTACTTCCTGAACATCGTTGCACATGCCTGCAGTAGGCACCTGGCAGTGAGGGGTTCCTCTCAGAACGTATAAAGCTGTCTGTTGGATCACTACGCTGGTAGCTTGGTCAGAAATGGAGGCGTAGCGAATGGTGGGTACCTCATAAGAATGGTAGCCTTGTATGCCCGGGCCTTTTCCTTTCGTCTCTTGGAGCAGGACTACCAACGGCTTGTGATCCAAAGCCCGCAGATGTTCATTGAGCTCTGCGGCATTGGCGCGCAAAAAAAAGCGTGACTCGTGCGTACGAGCCCGCTGTGCGCCCGGACTCGCAAGCGGCACTTGCTCTATCGCGCCAATCCACCGTGTGAATGTGGTTGGAAAGCAAAGCTGTAAACGGCACCCACAACGATTACCCATGCGGCGTCACTTAAATTCACTCACGTCGCTCTAAAAATAGTGAAACCAGTGAGAAGTGAAATGCACTTAACCACGCCCTCTATTACTCCAAAGAGATATTCTTGGTAAGGGTAAATTAATGCATGATGCATGAACGCTGGTTGGTTGAGTTGTATTAGTGTATAGCACATCAGTGGAAATGCTTTTTTTATAAAATTAAAGCTCAAACCCGGTGTTAGACGATCTCACTTCTCCGTCTCTGCCGTCGCGGACGGAGGCGACGAGATCGGCAGCAGAAACGAAGGAGGAGCAAGAGGAGGAGCAGGGGGATGAGCAGGAAATACCTCTATTCAGATTTCTGAACGGCCCAGAGTGCGGCCCAGGGGAGTGGTTCCTTCTTCACTGTAGCCCATATTCAGCCCGCATATCCTGTGCTCTGTCAACCAGCTGAAGCTGGGCAGGCAGAGAGGGGCTGGACAGCAGCATCTCCCATTGCTCTTGTTCGGTAGTTGACGGATAGAGGGGAAGTTGAAGAGGGGTAGTTGAGGGAAAGAGGTGCTCAGGGGCAAAGTCGCACACCCCGATTATGTTGCAGAGTGTTCCTACTCCTGAGAAAAATTTACATTCAGCGTCGTAGCGATTCGGGTGCATTAAGTGAAGACGCGTCGGGTGTGGGAAGGAGCCGGAGTGTATGAGCCCAAGGGTAGTTTGTTGTTCTATGGAAAGGTCAGGGAAAGGCGAAGGTAGGGTCTGTTTCAGAAGGCGATAATGCGTTGCTATGTCCCTGAACGACACAAGCGGGAGGCTGTCCTCGTGCAGCTCCATAGCACGGGGGGTAAAAGCGCAGGCTGTGTTGGTGGGCGTATTCGTTTCCCTAGTTGCCCTCCATGGAAGCGTGAGCGGGTGTCCAAATGAGCTGAAACAAGCCGTTTGGGGAGTGTTTTTCTAGCCCACTCCGTGCATGTCGGGACACCCAACCGGACTGGTAATTCCGGTATGCCTGTTGGGAATCGGTTACTACCTTCCGAACCCCTGGTTGAGTAAGAGCCAAGGTGATGGCTGCCTCTTGTGCTGCCGTCATGTCTTCGGTCTTGAGTGAGGCACAAGCAAGGAGGTTGGTTCTGGAGGTAGCCACGATGATGGCGTACTGCTTCCCTCGATGTTGGGAGGCGCCTGTGTAGATAACTTCAAGATCCCCACTGAGGGTAGTGTTGAGCGCGTGCTTGTCGGCGACTCTCGTCGTGTGAGGGGTTAGTATTTCTAAGCAAAGGGAGCATCTTTAGTTCTTGTCACCAAGAGTGCGGGAGTACAGTCGGGGACTTAATTTTGCAGACCACGCGAGCGCGTGGCAAAAGCCACCGATGCGCGCTCTGGAGGCCGGGCGCCTGTTGTCGAGACCGGCGCGGCGCGCATGCGCGTTGTTGTGCCAGAGCGCTTGGCCCAAAGGCGTTTCACGAGGCGACGCGCCGACAGCGAGGCTGAGTCACGCCTCTCTCTTTCGTCGCTGCGGCGCGGCCGAATCCTGCATCTCGAAACGCTGCGGCGCGGCCGAATCCCGCATCCCAGGACGCTGCGGCGCGGCCGAATCCCGCATCGGCGAACGACCAAGCAAGGGCATGTCGCTACGCCCGGAGGCGAGGTCACGGAGACGGCGGGCGCATCGCCCTCCCTTTCCCCATTGGCGGCGCAGCTGACTCACCGCTTCGCTACCATTCGTCGGAATTCAAACTTCAGGCAGCGAGAGCCCTGATTGGAGCTTTTCGAACTTCTCGGGGCCCCAACGAACTTCCCGGGCTATAAAAGAAGCCCGGAGGCTCTCATCGTCGGCTTTCCTCGGCGGCTTCTCTCCGGCACCAGTCTCTTCGGAAGCACCGAGTGAAAGGGGTGCTGTCGCCTTTGTGCGAGTTATGTAACGTTTGCTTACCTTGTACATACTGTATATAAATGTTACTTTAAGTTTTCGTCGGCTCGAGAACTTCTTCGCTCGGCTCTGCGCCGCGTCGATAGCGGACGGAGCAAGGCAACATCGCTACACCGGTGACTGCGCTCGGGTGGCCAGTCGCAACAGCGGAGACAGTGTCGGGATGGCTGATTCCCAACCTCGGTGACGAGCAGGAAGGCGAGTCACAACCTTGGCGACCGCCCTGGGATCGTCATTCCCAACAGTGGTGCCAGCGGTGGGATAGTCATTCCCAACAGCGTCCTGTTTTACTTGCAGGCACGCCGATTTTCTCGCTTCCTGCAGCGGTGCTGCAATGGTCACTCAAGCACCGCATAGCGACGCCTTTGTAACATTCCTTTCTTCCCGATAGCACATTTGGGGCCTAACGTGACGATTGCGAGGACTTTGGCGCAAGTGCTGCTCGCGTCCTGATAAACACTTGCGCGTCATGTTTTATTTGTTTGTTTTGTGCTTTATCGTTAATAGACGATGAGACCGGCGGCTTGCGAACGGCGTCCACGAATGAAGCTCGTACGAAGCACAGTCTCACGGTACCGCGCTACTCACGACGAAATGCCAGCTATATGAATAGCGAACCTTTATTCAATTGTGTTATTTGGTCACCGAACATATATTCCAGCTCGCTCTCCTCTGCCCATAAAGTAGGCGATTTGCAAGTTTGATAAAAGAAATTATTTCGATGTTTTTGCTGCCTACTTCATTACTTAAAAATGATAGATATACGTACTCACATAAATTGTCTGTTCGCTCTGCCCGTCGCATCTGTAAAAATGGCACCTCGGGCTCCCATTGAATGCCGTAAAATTATTCGCTACTTTTGAGAAGCTGTTTTTCAAATGGACATTTGCCGGCTTACTAATAGGCCAAGAGATGCTGTTAGCCGAGGAATTCATTCCTACGGGGATGAATTGCTTCAAGGCCGGAGCAATTCTTCAAGGTCGGCTTGCATTGATTGATTATGAGTTTTTAACGCGCCGATGCTACACAGCCGATAAGGCGCATCGTAGTTGAAAGCTCCGGATTAATTTTGATTACCTGGAATGTGTAACATGCGCCGAAATCCCGAACACACTTGAGCATTTTCGCTTTTCGCCTCCATCAGAAAAGGGCCACCTTGCAGACGCTCAGCGGAGCGGAAGGACAAGGTCAGCAAGAAAACAGGAGGACAAGCTGATTGTTTTTCAGTTGTTAAACACCCGTTCATTAGTGACAACACATTCGAAAGGCCCGAAGTAGCAATTAATATTACGGCGAAAAGTAGCGAATAAGGTTATGGCCTTCTTCGACGAGAACCACAGGTGCCGTTTTGAATATGCCGACGCGCCGAACGAACAGACAATTCATATGGGTATGTCTTACAATCATTTTTAAGTAAGGAAGTGGACATTAAAATAAAACGGAGGGTTTCTTTTATCAAACTTGCAAATCGCCTACTTTATGGGCAGCGGAGATCGAGCTGGAATATATGTTCAGTGGCCAAATTACACTATAAACAAGGTGAATAAAGGTTCCATTTCGTCGTCGGTACGCGGTACCGTGAGACTGTGTTTCGTACGAGCTTCATTCGGGGACGCCGTTCGCAAGCCGCCCGTCTCATCGTCTATAAACGATAAAGCACAAAACAAACCAAATAAAACATCACGCGCAAGTGTTTATCAGGACGCGAGCCGCACTTGCGCCAAAGCCCTCGCAATCGTCACGTCAGGCCCCGAATGTGCCATTTGGAAGAAAGGAATGCTACAAAGGCGTCGCTATGCGGTGCTTGAGTGACCGTTGCAGCACCGCTGCACGAAGCCAGAAAATCGGCGTGCCTGCGAGTAAAACAGGACGCGCATGTGCGCCGCGGCGGTCTCGACAACAGGCGCCGGGCCTCCAGAGCGCGCATCGGTGGCTTTTGCCACGCGTTCGCGTGGTCTGCAAAATTAAGTCCCCGGCTGTACATCAAGCGGAGTGACATCGTGTGCTGCCTAGTCAATCTGGGGAAGGATTCGGCGACCCGCCGCAGTTCTGGTCATTCGGAGCTTCTGTATAGAAAGATGGCCCTCTATCAGCTCTTCCACCGTGTTCTAGAGCCCCGTGCTAAGTAGCCTCTCTGTGGACGCACTCATGGAGAGACCAATGGCCTGCTCAACCGCCTTTCTAATCATTATATAGAGCATCTTTATGTGCTCCTTGCCGAGAAGAAGACAGGGGGTTGACGTAAGTTATTCTTGAGAGGACAAAAGCTTGAACTAATCGAAAGGCACCGGATTCCTTGAGGCCTCGCTTCTAGGTGGCAACTCGCCTGATCATGCGTATGATTTTATTGACGATTTGTTTCAAGCGCTGCAAGGATACGTCACTCTTGTTGTTGGCCTGAAAATGTAGGCCCAGGATCTTGGTGCTGGCGCTTGGAGTGATGGCCTGGCCATCAAGGAGTATTTAAATGTGTTCCTTGAAATGTCGTTTGGCGCAAGGGTGGACGACAAGGATCTGAAATTTGTCACGTGAACACTGGAAGCCACAGGCTTTAGCACATTGGCGTACTAGAAGTGAGATGCCATGGGTTGGTGTGAGCGTTCTTTAATTGCTATCGCATGGCTTTCAGCGAGAATACATTGGTTAAACCCATAGATGTGCTTGGTGAGTGCACCACTTGTCCTCCCCGTCTCCGCGTGGGCTGGTAGCTAAATCGGTAAGACAACAGGCTCTGGCTTTGTTACTCCATTAGTTCCAGGTTCGATTCCCGGCGGTGCCAGTAAATTCTTTTATTTGTTCACTGGAGTTTTCTGGTGACACCAACGGTCGCGAAAGAACCCTTGGGGGGTAGAGGTAGAAAGCTTTGCTTTAAAAAGAAACACCAGCGCACGTCGTCTGCTGCGTTTCAGACCGATTATCGGTAGTGGCGTCAACAGGTATAATATTATTCGCACTCACATAAAGTGGTGGCGCTCTTCCTACCCTCGAGCACTTCGAATCCGCGGAGGATGAAACCGCGGCGGCGAACGGCATAAGTCCGACGCTGCATTTGGTTGCCGCCGCGGATGTTCTCGTAATTAGATAGCGGAAGGTTAAGGCGATTAAAGGTTGACTCCAGATGCGTGCGTCGCATTGGGGAGAAGCTGCGGCAATTAAATAGGAAATGTTCTATATTTTCCAGTTCGTCGCAGAAAGGACACTGTGGAGATGGAGCCAGACGAGATTTATAAAGATAAAAATTTAGTGGGGGAATTTTGCACCGGAGTTTAGTGATTGCTACCTCGCATATCCTCGTTTCACAAAACATTGGTTTCCATGCATGACGAAGGTGGCTATAATCTCTAGAAGATAGAAGGGCGTCTTGCTTATAAGCCTGGAGTAGCTGTAGACGTTTAAATCTCGCCCCCAATAGAAAACTATCATTTGGACATTGCACGACCACAGGGCCACCAAGAGACACGCTGGCTAATTGATCAGCCACTTCATTGTATGAGATTCCTGCATGTCCTGGAACCCACACTAGCCGAACCTCACAAAGCTGATGCGGAACAAATGATCGGAATGTGCGGATAATTGGAGAATCTTTTTCGGATGTTAATGCGGAACACACAGAGAGGGATTCAGAAAGTATAACTACATGGGAAAATCTATGCTGAAGTTTTTGAAGAGCCAAAATTATTGCCAATAATTCCGCCTGGAAAATAGGTGTGAAATCAGGTAACCTGATCGAAAAGGACCAATCGAGGTACTGGGAGAATATTCCGACTCCAGCTTTCTCATCAACTTGTGAGGCATCGGTAGCAATGGCGATATGGGAATGAAGGGTTGACAAATGATCCTCCAGCAATCCATTTAGAATTCGGGCTGGCAACATCTTGGCATTCGGGGGGAAGATATTATCAAAGATTATTTCAACAGATGACACACTAGAACAAGTAGAGGGGAGCCGGAAAAGGTCTGCGTGAAGTGGCTGAAGCCATGACTGTACTAGATCCATCTGGGGTCTCTGGAACCGCATCCACTGAATGCCTTGAAAAAGCTCAGGCCTCAGACGGAACATGAACTGTGCGTCATGCAGTGGGGGTTCAAACAATTTGACAAAGGTATACTACGGTCAATAATTGGAATCTAAACTTCAGTGGAGGAAATCGTGCCTCAAGGTGTAAAATAGGGTTAGCGACATATTTTGGCAGTCCCAAGCATAGTCTCAAAGCCATTCTCTCGACGATAAATAGGGGATTTAATTTGTACGCCGCACAACCAGAAAATAGGACGCAGCCAAACTCTAATACCGGGCGGACATAACTGCGATATATCATTAATAGTGTATCTCTACGCAACCCGAATTTGTGGCTACATAGCCTGCGGAGCACGCCTGCAGCTCTTTCTCCTTTAGTAGCAATATGTTTAATATGAGGACGCCATGTAAGCTTGTCATCATAGATTATACCGAGATATTTTAATACTGTGACTTGACGGATGGATTGCTGTCGGTACAATAGGCATAAAGAAATGGGGATGGTAACCGGAAATACTAAGACCGCACATTTTCCCACATTAAGTGACAAATGTAGCCTGTTAAGCCAATTATCTAGGGTGGCCAGATAGTTTTGTAGTCTTTGGCACAAGTCATGAATGTCTCTGCCCGACGAGTAAAAAGCAATATCATCGGCATAAACGTAAGTTGATATGCCATCCATTATGGGAACTGATCTGAGAAGAATATTAAAAAGAACCGGAGAAAGGACTGACCCCTGAGGAACCCCTTGAAACTGCTGATATTGCGATGATGATAAGCCACCTTTTGAACAGAAGAATGTCCTTCCAGTTAAAAACGCACCAATCCACGATTGGATGTATAGAGGGATTTCGCTACTCTCAAGATGTGACATTAAGGTAGTGTACTCTACGCTGTCATAGGCCTTTGTTATATCAAGAGTAACAAGTGCGCTTACGTGTTTTAGACTACGGGCTAGTTTAACGCGGCTCTCAATGTCAATATGAGCCTTCCAAATGGAATTCCCGGGTCTGAAGCCAATTTGAGTGGGGCTTAAAATCTTATTGCTTTCAAGAAATCGCATAAGGCGACCATGCAATTTCCTCTCGACGAGATTTACCAAGTTGCTAGTTAGGGAAATTAGCCTGATGTTATCTGGGACGTAACCTAATCCTTCGTTTTTTAGCAAAGGCACTATCTTAGAGAGTTTCCATTCTGGAGGTATCCAGCTTTGTTTCATTGACGTGTTTACTATGTTGAGTAAATCTTCAGGGGTTTCCTCAAATACAAACTGTATCATTGGCACAGTAATGCCATCTGGCCCCGGAGCAGCCTCAGACAGCTGTGAAACAACGTCAGCCAATTCCGACATTTTCACTGGGTTGAAACCAACATTAGAAATTTGACTGACAAAAGGAGCGGAGAACACAAAGAAAAGCGGGATTTAAGTTCTTGTGTAATTTGTTCGAGAGCTTCAATAGATTCCTGTGTTGAATGAACAACACCGAATTTTCATTGTGGAGCTCTTGAACCACCTTTCTCGAGCGAAGAAACTGGTACAGCAATCGCCTATTCTTTGGCTTTGAGAGAGCGGCAAACTTCTGGGTGTTATGAGCTTCTTTCGCTTTAGACACTGTCCGTTTGAATATGGCGGCCGAAAATTTGTAATTGGTCCAATTAGACGGGCATTGGTTTCTTAGCAGTACCTTCCAAGCCGCCTGCCTTTGATTATACGCCCGTGCGCAATCTTCGTTCCACCACGGGCTATTGCCATCTTTTTGAGAAGAGATAATGAATTGGGAAGACCTAACAGCATCCGAAATGATCGAAGTAACTTGAACTGCCCTGCGTTTCTCGTTACCGAATGGAATAGATTGAAGTGCTATTTTTACTTTGTTTTGTATACGGTGTAAATTTGTATGCCGAATCATACGAGCACGTGGGGACCTAGAAGGGCACACTATCTCAAATAAAATAGGAACATGGTCACTACTTGTCGCGTGATCCAGAGTAGACCACGAAGAGATATTGCCGGAGTTTGAAAAAGTCAAGTCGAAGACTGAAGTCGTCTTCCATCGAAAAAATGTTGCTGAACCAGAGTTATAACAATGCATATTGTTATCATTCATCCAACCACTTAGCCGCCTACCACAGGAATCTGTGCGGAGCCCCCAAGAGACATGGTGTGAATTAAAATCACCGCAAATAATAACGCGATGCCCACACGATTGCAAAACAGCATCGAGAGGAGAGGTAGAAATGACGCCTTCCGGAAAATAGGAGTTAACCACCGAAAATGCAAAACACCCGGGCAGGCTAAATGTAACTGCTAGAATTTCACAATCCACCGACATGAATTCAAATGACTTATGGGCTTTATGGCAAAATTGCAATCACACGAGAATTAACAATCCACCTCCTCTGGTTAGTCGATCTAAGCGGAATATCCGATAATTATGGAAATAAAATGGCCTACACGGAGTCAGCCAGGTTTCGTGCAATAAAATAATGTCTGGTTGTTCTTTAGACACTATGAAATCAAGGTCTGTGAGAGCTGACATGACAGAGCGGCAAACCCAAATAGACGCAATAACTAGTAAAGTATATCGTCTTCTTCACTTCTTCCAGAGAAATTTTAAGGATGCCCTTCAAACATAAAAAGAAATGCTCCATTTCACAAATATAAGACCAGTGCTTCAATATACATGCAAAGCATGGGACCCCTCCACTGCAATACTACAAGAAAAACTAGAGAGATTTCAAAAGCGAGCTGCTCCATTTGTAACCAGCAATTAGAATTTTAATGTCAAGAGCTCACAAATTATAAACAGTCTTGGATGGAAGTCGTTGCATCAGAGAAGAAAACTGCTAAGGTTGAAATTTCTGCACAACATTTACAATAACCGAACCGGAATAGATAACGATTTATATTTCATACAGCCACACTATGATCCCCACGCAGAGACAATGCACGAAAGATTAGAGAGTACCAATGCCACATTAATGTGTTCAAACATTCATTTTTTTACTAACACTATTAGTGACTGGAATAAACTCCCAAACGAAGTGTTTCTTGCCACTAACTTTGCTGAGGCTATCGAGCATGGTGTATAATTTTTTTCCAGATATTTTAATCATGTATTGTTGTTCGAATAAGTGTTTCATTGTTATTTGTCTCACACTGACACATTTATGTACTGTATACTGCTCGAAATTAAACCCCCTACAATAATGCCCTGCGGGCCCTGTAGAAACCTGTAATAAGTAAATGAATAAATAAATAAACGTTACCTATGACCCTTCGTATGTGTTTAAGCTCGTGTAAATTATTTTGTTCAAATTATTAAACACCTTTCATACGCCCTATTCTAAAAGGAAAATGGTACCGCACAGCTATCATCATGATTACTTTACTTTAACTACCCTAAAGGGATATCATCATTAGTACATTTCATTGCAAAATACATAGATAATTTCCTAAGAGGCCGGCCGATAGAGGGGTGGGGGGGGGGGGGCGCTCTGATGAGAATCGGCCCCCTCTCATGCGGGACCCTGCGGACGCCTATGCGCTTTCAGCTAACGGGCTACGGATGGGGCTTGTCCGAAAAGAACCACAAGTGAGGCGGAGGCATAGCTATAGCACAGGATCTAACATAATCAATGTAGACTTTGAGGCAGACCCCTAAGCAACACTCCCCTAGACTAAAGCGGTCTTATTAAACCGTTAAAAGGACGTAAACGGCATTTTATACGCGTCATAATGATGGTGTGAAAGAGCTTGAACCAAATTGATTGGTTTCATGCATCGTATTTTGAGTTGCTTTATGTGGGGAACAAACGTGAGCTTTATCCCCCCCTTCGCGGATCCCGATTAACTTGTGTTCCTCCCTGACAGTAATTGATAGACCGTTCAGTTTTATGTCAGGGTATGGGCGGGTCACGCGACTCTTAGAGAAGGCCCATACCCAACCTCAGGAGCGTCTGACGAGTTTACGGAGCCGCTAGTGCATCTAAAAACCCAACACATCTGCCTAGACTTCATTTCACCGCATATACCCGCAGAAACCACCATCTCAACAGTCAGAGCACTGAAGCAAACACGAGAAAAATAATGGACGGCTGCGTAGCCCAATGCGGAGGTAGAGGAGGATGGGGTAAACTTTATTTTGCCAAGCTCTGTTACGGGGACGTGGTGGCCGCCGGCTTTAACCTGGCGGCGACAATGGCAGCCCGATTCGTCAGGGAGGCTTGAACCTCCGGATCAGAACTGCCCAGCGCCCTCTCCCAGTGCTCGTCGCAGGTGATGGAGGGAAAAGGATCATTGGGATAAGCCCACATGGTGTGGGATAAGGTGGCGGGGATGCCGCATGATGGGCAGTTCGGGGAGGGAAATAAGGATGGGTGAATGTGATGGAGCAGCGCGCGACAGGGAATGCTGCCAATGCGGAGGCTCATTCCAGTAACGACGGGAGCGCCGAGTGGTGCCGCCACCCGTCCAGGTGCCCGGTCCCGATATAATGGTAAAATGTGAAAGGACGGTGTCGAAGGGGAAAAGCGCATTGGTTTTGGACCTCACGTCAACATCAGTTCCAGCCCCAGTCTCACTCAACGTCAAACTCGTTTGATGAGTTTGTGGTTGAAATACTACGGCCTGACTCACTCAGCATGTTACATACTTGGACCTCATCTCAACATCAGTTCCAGCCTCACCCTCACTCAACGCCAAACTAGTTTGATGAGTTTGTGGTTGCAATACTACGACCCCACTCACTCAGCATGTTACCTACTTTGACCTTATCTCAATTTAACCCAACGTGGTAATGTTGAGGTCCACTGGAGGTTGAGGTGGATTTCATGTGGTCGTACCCTCATGAAGTTGCCCACCTCTGCTCTCTAATAAGCATTCGTCCTTGCTAGAAGCTGTTTTCAGCTCTTTTATGTTGTGCTCAAGGGTAGAAATACGAACATCCTTACTGAACACGTAGTTTGACGCGGTATCTCAGTTCTTATTAACGTTCATCTGCCAGAAAAATACCAAAATAATGTCCCAACGCGGAGACTTTATATACTCTGATAGGACTTCTTAAAGTAATGCCAAATAAAAAAAAAGCCATTGTGGTTTTGCCCATGATATTGCTCCCTCTTTTTGCATGTATACTCCTGCTATCGGATTTGCGCGATTTGGAATTTTCTTGTCTAAAAATGGAGTCTATGGAGAGGCTATCTGTTTCTAGCACAAGCAACATATATAACCGTTTACTAATTACTCGAAGCCAAATAGATCGATGCTATGTTAAAAACGCGAAGTTTATTGAAAAGGGACAAAACATTAGGCTTTCTCGCGTCTAATCAACTGTTACAATAAAACAAGGTATGTTAAAAGCTGCATTACCACTTTTACCACGCACCACCGCCATCAAAACGTTAAAAAAATGTTCCACTATACATATGTCTGTCAGTAAAAATGCGCCGTTCTCCCAAGCTGACAGCTTTACCGGACCAGTTCGAGGGACAAGGATTCGTCACAATTAACTGCTGCGAACAACGCAGGAATATCAGTTGGAAGAACGGATTGCGGAAATATCTCAAGCATGTATCCAAAAAAGAGGTCTTTTGTGCAATCACGCAAGCATTGTGACCACTACTACGAATGCTACCAAAACTTAGTTTCACAGGTTTTTTGTTCTTCACTGGAGCTATTTGGCTAAGCTGCTGCGCCAGTCGGCTTGCTCCGTGGACAAGGGCTCGACGACCGCTATTTTCGCGTTGTTCTCCGTTTGGAGGTCCCAGTGGACGCGGCTGCCCGTTGTACCGCCGCCACCCCGACGTGGGCCCGGGCGTCAGCCACGGTCTTTCTGGGTACGCGAGCACCATCTGAGGTTGCCGGTGGCCGTAACACGCAGGTAACAGCGTTGTCTGGCAAACTGGTTGAGGCTGACGCCTGACCATCAAGTACCGACTCGCCAGGAAAACCTTTGCGGTAGTAGCGGACCGAACTTCCCTGGAACGGAACTGCTGGCTGTTCGTAACGTGGCGCTGACGCTGTTTCCGGTTGCACAACTGCCGGATGTCCCCAGCTGGAGTGGTAGCCGGAAGCGGGATTCATGGGGTAAAGGAAGTGGCCTTGTCGAGTGGCCTGGTCAGCAACTAGAGCGGGCGCAGAGTGAGCTATAGGCGGAACAAGAACGACACGCATCGGCGGCGGTGCTGCGGCGGGCGGTTCCTTACACACGATCACCATTGGCCACCTTCGGCTCGAGCTCCGCCGGGCGGCAGGAATGTAGGGCACAGGCACCGGGAAAGGCACGGGAACCTCGACCGTGATCACGCTCAACTTAGGTGATGGCGGATGTTTCAGTATCGGCGTCGGTGTTGCCGTCGTCGCACTTTCCTTCACAGGGGACGCACGAGTTAGGGGCGCTGATGGCTTAGCACTTTTGGCGCTCTTTTTCCCTTTCTTCTTTTTGAAAACTGTCGTTTTCCGCTTTATAGTCTTCACGAGCTCCTTTTTCTTTTCTTCCGTGTCAGCAGTAATAAACTGGTGGGCCAGTAAATAGGCGAAAGGAACGGCCACCGCCCCAAGTAGCGTGCTCATAGCAAGCGCGGCCCAGAATCCCACCACGTTGTCGGTGAACAGAGGGCACACCGAATCCATTCCAACCGATAAAACGCTGAACGGGTAGAAGCAGTCTCCTGGCGCCTTCCGAGGGGTAGTATTGCTACGACCAGGGTGTGGATCTGTCTCAGCCGTTTCATTTGACTGAGAAGACTGCCGATCAGGCGGATCAGGGAGTTGCTGGAATAATGCAAACGGGCGGGTAGCGTTGTTGGGAACGACCTGTTTTCCGTGGCATGCTGGTAGGTCACTGATGGACGTGGTTCCTTTCTTGGTGCACTTGTTCTTGAGTGTGCTGGGCACGAGACGGCAGAACGGATCTGGCCGCGAGTGTGGTGGCCAAACTGAAATTACCCCGTCGTCTATCACCTGGTACTGCGCCAGACGGTACGGAGCGCAGACGTACGTGTCCATCAAAACGCAAAACGGCAGCAGCTTGGCGAGCACGGGGTACGACACCACCTGATGCAGCATGAACAGAGCGACGGCGGCGAGGAGGAAAAAAGAAACCACACGGATGATTCTCCTGCTTTTCTTCGGAGCTGCCTTACGAGAAGGCCAGGCAGCAATGGCCACGAGCGCCGCCGGCACGGCCACGGCTACGGTGATCGCCAGCAGGGCAAATGGAAGCATCAGCGTGGCGCCCTCGAGCATGTCGCGAATGGACGCGTAGGCACGCTGAGAGTGTTCCCAGCTGGCCAGGTCACCCCTCAATCGGTTGAGGCTCTTCAGCGTGGCCGCCTGGGCCTTGTCCAACTGCGTGCGGTCAGCGTCCGTTTTGAGCAGCGGCTTCATGTCTTGCACAGCGGCTATCGTGTAATTCTTAAGTAGCCGGAATGACCAGTGGTACGCCTCGGGCGCGTATTCGTTTAACCCGAGCAGCATTGCCGAGCGGGTGCTTATGAGCGCCAGAAGACAGAAGAGCTGACCGCCTGTGCAGAGCAGGAGCAGTAGCAAGGCGAGTATGAAGACCAGAACACTGTCAGTGGCGATTGTCTTGCGCCTCACGTAGCAGGCGACGAGCGGCAGAAAGATGGCCAGTGTTAGCAGGGAGAATGCCATGAGAATGTAGAGGACGGTTGAGGTGACGTCAACATTTGGCTGCGCCTCGCCCACGACAGAGGCGAGCGAGGCAGCGGAGGCGTCTTCGGCCAGCTCAGAGAACACGGATGCGTCTGTGGGCGGCGTGGTGATGAACCACAAAAAGTCCTGCCCTTTTCCTGCGTACCAAGGGCTCTGGCTCTCCGCCGGGACATCGAACTCGAGCAAGGACAAAGGCGGAGGCTTGGTAGGCCCTTTAGCGGCCATGGTGATTTTTCTCAGTGCTGCTGCTGTTCGGTTGGTTTTCTGCACAGAGTGGTACATATCCACTCGGGGGATTCGCAATCAGCCTGCGACGCAAAACAAAGATATAGCGATCTTATTTTATTTTGATGAGACTACGAGTGAAGAAAAAAAAATCAGGGAAGCTTGCACTGACGTGCAAGACTTCAATGGCGAAGCTGTTGTGGGTGAGCATTGCCGGGCACACAGTTAAGTTTCAGTATGATTACTTAGTTGCGGTGCTAGTAATCATCGTCATGTGCATCGACTCTTCTTCTTCTTCGCGGTGAGTGGTGGACGCAAAGTCATCCTTAGCGGTGTAGACTTTACCAGCTGAACTGGAGAAGCATGCACTACATCGCGCAAGGCTTGAACCATAGCGAAGGTGCAGGATTTCTCTCTATGTAAGCAATGAAGGACGCATCACCCCGCATAAGTACAAATTTGAAATTGTTGTTTTGCGTGTTCTGTCGTTGTTTTGCACTGTGCTAGTAGTAGGCATCGAGATATGCATCGATATCGTCGCGTTCCTTATTGCAAGCATTACATGCGCAGTAGCGCTGGACGACAGCACTTTTTCTTCCCTGGCTGACCTCACCTGCCCATTAAAGATGTTTCTCTCTCTCTGGAGTTTTTCTTTGTTTTTTTTTTGCTAAAGCCACTGCAGCAGCCAGGGACTCAGCGATCGCCGCGAGGGACGCGCTAACAAGCGCTTGGAACTTTGTCGCTCCTCGTTGTTTTTGACACTTTTTTTGCTAAAACCATTTCTGGTGTTTATAACGAATGGCGATCACTGCGAGGCACGCGCTCACGACCGCCCCGCATTTTCTTGGTATATTTCCCTGCAAGGGCGGACTTGCGGCTTGTACAAAAGCTCCGCTGTTAAAATATAACAATAGTGTATAGCGTACAAAGGTTTTAAGACATAGCTGGAATATGCAGTGAAAGCAGTCTTCAAACACAATGAAATAATGAAGAGTGGTCGGAATACCTGTTTGAAGAAATCCTATGAAAGAAGCGCCAATAAAGAGGAGTCCTTTCGCAGGTCGTTCCGTAGAATCGCGATGTTTTAAGCGAAATGCAATTAATGAAAACTAGAGGTATATTTAGTCCTATTCCGTTAGGTCAACTTTAGGTTACGTTTAGGTTAATTGGGTTAGGTGAGGTGGCGTTTAGGTTAGGTTAAGTTTGGTTGGGTTACGTTGGATCGGCCTTTTAAGGTGCTGAGGCTACGGAACGACCTGGAAACTCTACCCCCAATGAAGATAACTGGAGCTGAAAAAAAAAAAATGCGCCAGAAAATGGTGGAGTGGAGATCACTCTTGGCCTAGGGTGGTAAAGCCAACTTGCCCCTGACCTGGGCAACTCCAGATCCGCATACTACTGTAGCGGGAGTCAATGAGATTAGGTGGTCGTTGAAGAATTTTGTGTGTCGTGGAGAAGGATCAGGTATTGGGGCCCGGGAGGTGGTCAGGACTTGGCCTGACGCCCTCGGGTCGCGCAACATCTGCTCCCAGAGATGAGGGAACGGGGTGGTACGGGTCTGCGAGGCATTCGCAGAGGGAATGGTAGTGAGTGTCGACTGCCCCGCAGGCTGGACAGGTAGGGTCAGTAAAGAGGTGTGGATGACTGTGTATCAATTGTGTTTTGTGCGGGGAGGTGTGTGTTTGTAGGATGCGCAGCATGTGGCTTGCCTCTGAAAAGAGCTGTGGGTGCGGGGGTGGGTATCGGCGGCGGAGAAGGCGGTAGTGCAGGCAATATCCCTGTATTTCAGGAGTGATGTTGGCTTGCCTGCAGGGGAATCGCGTGTAAGCGTAGTGGAAATGGTGACCCGGTAAATTAGTTCGCGACCACATAGGTCCACCACTTAATTAGCGCCTATGGCCGCACACCCGTACTATGCAACTTCAGGGTATGAAACACAAATCTAAGCGTCTAAAATCTTGAGATTGTACGCAGTTTACAACAACATAAAAAGTGACACCAGGGAAATTATTTTAGCCTGGTGTGTTTTGGCACAAGCTGTGTTCCTGTGAATGCTCTGGCTGAGTGAATGCTCTGGCTTAGTTCCTCCTGAAAGCAAGAACGCAAGGCTTGTTGGTCCTCGGAAGGTAAAGGCGGCGCCTCGCCAAGCTTTTTCCTTGAGCATTGATTTTGCTTAATCGCCGTTTGGCCTGGTGCTGCTAATGCGGCTAAACGAGGAGCTGCGTCAGTGGTGTTCACAGGGCTGATAAGGATTGCTTTGACACCATCCCTAAAATAGCATATTTTGGAGCCGATGGTGTTCTGCTTACTTTCAACGTCCTGCACAAGTTTTTGACAGTTGTATTTAGTGCAGCTATATTTACTGCAGAATCGAGAAAAAATTGTTACTAACTCTTTGAGACGAACGAGTTTATTAACAGTATGTTGTACATGATCACAGGTGCAGTGCTCGTCATACTCGTGCCATAGTTTATTCAAGGCGAATAGTGCAAAACATTACCGCTTCCAGGGGGGCACGCGATGCTTAACCTTACTGAAAACAAAAAAATGACCAAAGTCGATACTTAATGACCATAAAACGAAAACAAAAACACTTGCCAAAATAAAAAGGATGTGACCTAAATAAAACAAAATTGGCCGCCTATCTGCTCCTTCCGTTGCAAATGTCGACGAAAGACTATTGAAATTTGACAAGTAACTGCCTCCCTTCACTTCCCACTCACCTCTCATGCTGTTCCTCTCCCGTCGCGCTCCTCCCAAGGTAAACACGCTGGAGGTTTGATCAGGTTAATTTAAATTTACCGTGTTCCACTGCTCCCGGCCAGGTTCCTCGATGCTAGCGCTGCCGTACGGGGGAGACGTGAGTGAATCGAGACGCCATACTTCAATGTTTATAGAACCACGTTTCCCTTCTCCATGTGCGTTTCAAGCGGTACGTGGGAACTATCCGGAGGAACCTTTTGTAACTGTTGCCATTTGATGTGTTAAATTGCCGCCAGAGGCTACAGTGGCGCGGGCGACAGCAGGCGACGGAGTGAATATTAGATGCAGAGCATTTCAGTAACTCACGATGTCACCCGCGTTGACGTCCGTAGTCGTAGTCCGCACCCCTCCCCCTACACTGTATAAAAAAATACTATCCGGCGCCTGGTTTCGATCCCTCGACCCTGCGGGCGGAACGCAATGTACATGGTGCTCTACACACTGCGCCACAAAGCCGACACAGAATGGGAGGCTACGAACGCGCCTTATATCCTTGACTCATTCAAACTACGTCAAGAAGCTGCTGATACAACGCATTCACTACCACCAACTCCCCAAACACTAAACGTTAACGCAATACACCCACCCCCTATGCGACGCATTTACTCGAGTCCCCCTCGCGGGGAGATGGGCCCGATTTCTTTTTCTGCAGTGGATGTAGTATTTCATTTGCTATCGCAAAAATTAAGCAACCATGAATTTTTTTTTATACAGGAACACTGGAAATGTCACTAATGTATTGATTTTCTACCTCACATTTGCGTAATGCTTCGTTCTCGTTCAACAATAATGTTGAAAATATGAACGTTGCCACCGGACGTACACGTTTAGATTTATCTGTGGGTATGTAAGCCTATTGGGCAAATTCTGTTTCTCTTTGACCGGGTGGCTGAGTCGAGTTACAGACATACAGACATACATGCAGACCAAAATGTTTGCGTTTAAGTAGCCGAAAAATACTAAGGTCTTTAAAATGCAAAATCATCGATAGACCGAACCGAAACCTTTACATTTCAGAGAGATGTACCCGAACGAAAATGTTTGCTATACATTATTGCAGGCAATCCTTCAGCGATTATTGGAGAGTTATCGATACCCACTAGCGGACGTAGAATATCGTCTTATCACTACTGTTTAGTGTGTAGCACCTAAAGGGACCTTGCCACACTCTTTGAGCAGTGCAAGTAAACCCACGCTACGTTTAGATTACACTGCCAGGAATACCTGATCCAAACATTACGCGCGCACGCGAAGCGGTGGGTGCGCAAATCGCCGTGAAAGACGAGGAAAAACCAACCCCGCTCTTTTCAGTTTTCCTCGTCATGCCCCTGGCATGGCTTCAACGACGTCATTGTGGCCATGGCTGTCCTATTGGCTGTCGCTGGTAAACTTCACGGCTTATTTCTCGCACTTCCTGTGACGATCCGCCATCGTAGGCGCTGTGCACCAACCTCTTCTATGCTTGAACCTCTACGCACAGTTTTGGCTTTCTTATCTGTTTTAAGTGCGGGCATAGTTTGAGTGACGAACTCAATACTACCCTTTCAATGAGAGCACTCGACCACAAACGTTTATTGCTTCAAAAACGTCCTACCAGCCTGAGCGCGCACTTGTGAGCCGGTATCTGTGCCTGCTTTTTGTGGCACCTCACTGGGAATAGACCCGCAGCCCACGAGACGTCAGCTCTGGGGCTCCCCTGGGGTGTGTGTTTAGCCCATTCCTCTTCAACCTCGTTCTGGCTCCACTCCCGGACTGCATCCCGGCTGGGATTGCTCCAGTGGGGATGGCAGTCTATGCCATCGACATCGCCATCTGGGCACACGGACCAACGAGACTACTCTCCGAGGTGAAGGCGTGCCTCCAGGGGTGCTGTGGGCAGTAGCCGCCTTCCTGACAAGCCGTGGCCTGCAGCTGTACGAGGCAAAAACGCACGCCTTGGTCTTCCACCCGAGGGGCTGCAGGGCACGCAAGGCGACACCACCACTAACCTTGAATGGCCAGTCCCTCCCCTGGTACACCAGGACCAAGTATCTGGGGCTCCTGGTCGACTGCCAATTGTCCTGCCTACTTGTGGTCAAGGCGCTCCGGCAACGCACAACCAGGGTCTACCAGGGCGTGCGGAGGTTGTTGGCGCGTGGTCAGGACTGCACACACTTCGTGGACCTGCTGTTGTTCCACGGTATGGCGTCGTTCGCCATCCTCTATGCTGTGCCTCTGGTGCAACTCAAGCCGCGCCGGTGGGAGGAGCTGGAGGTGGATCAGCACCGGGCTATCCGCCTTTGCCTGGGCCTTCCCAGCACATCCCCGGTGGCGGCGACGTACACGGAGGCAGCCTCCTGGCCTATCCAGATGCGGGCCCTGAAGGTGGGGCTCCACCACATCCACCGCCTGCAGGGCACACCGGACGGCGCGGCACCCCTCCAGCGTTACCGCAGCCGGCCCAACTCTCGCTTGGGCATGCGTGCTCAGTACTTATGAGAGCCATAATGCGCTGCCGCATCGGTCCCGCCTGGAGCAACCACCACCAGGCACGGGGCAGGCTCTATGCATCGCCACCACAATGTCGGGGGTCCGTAGCAAGAGGTCTACTCCACCCCAGGCCATCTACCAAGAGGTGGTCGCCCTGCTGCAGGACGACGCTGCCAGACTTCTGCAGGTGTACATGGATGTCTCCGTGCACAAGTCGACGGGCAGAGCAGGAGCTGCCTGCACGGCCATAGAACTTTGCACCAGCCAGGTTTGCTGCCTCATCTTTCGGCCTCATCCACCTACGCAGAGCTGGCTGGACTCCACTTGGTCGCGGATATTCTTCTAGAGCAGGGTACCCAGGTCCGTGGGGCCATCATCCTGACTGACTCCCGGTCTGCCCTCCTCCGTCTAAGAGCTGCCGACCAGCCAGCCAGCTCCAGCGGCTACGTAGAGCGGTCGCTGTCGGCCAAGCTTGATGCAGTGGAGGCCCAGGGGTGTCCACTGCGACTTCACTTGCTACCATCACACGTGCGCATCATGGGAAACGAGGTTGCAGACGCCCTGGGCAAGGGTGCTGCTCTACAGGCAGGGGTACCAGCCTCTCGGGATGTGGTGTCATTAGACGGTGCAAGGACTATATTGGCTCGAGTGGTGGAGGCCCTGCATCCAGATGCTCGAGTGGTCAGTGGTCAGGCTCCACGGATCCTGCCCGAACGCATCAGCAGAGACGCCCGGTCGCTCCTGCTTCGTCTGCGGATTAATTGCTGCAACGTGGGGGCCCGCCTGCACCACCAGGGCCGCCGGGCGTCCCCCACCTGCGCCGACTGCCCAGAGCCCGAGACGCTCGAGCACTTCCTGTGCTCTTGCAGCCACCATGGCACCGCGAGGGAGGAACTCCGGGCCGCACTGCAGCGACTCGGTGCACCAAGCCACAAGCTGGAAGTTTTCCTCTTCCCCACGGGATTGGACGTCTTACGACGGGAGGTTTTCCAGCACCTCCTCAACTTCGGTTGTGACAGGACTAGTGCAGCGTTTGTAGCCCTTGTGCCTCGGACGATACGAACGCGACATGGACTGTGCCCCACTCTTTTCCTTCTTTCCTCCTTTCTCTTCCTATTCTTTGAAACCCCCCTTCCCTTCCCTGGACTGGGTTGTATGAGGGTGAACTCCCCGACTGAGTTTAACAACATCCCCAGTTCTTTTCTGTTCCCTGCTTTCTTAAAGGAGCCACGAAGACAAAATACAAGTTGGGGTTATTAGAAAGACTGTTTAGTCCCGATAACAATGATACCAATATCATCGCAATCTTCGAACAAATAACGCAGATATTAGAAAGAAATGTCTGAAGCAGTCGCGACCCCCTAGCCAATTTCCCGCAACTTTTCTATGACGTCACGGAACCTTGTTTGTGCGATTGGCGGCCGCCTAACTGACCTGTCGCGACGACACATGACTGGACGTCTGTAATGGGGCGTCTAGTTCCATTTGACCGCATAACTTGAATGCTAACGTGCAGTTAACGCACTGAAAATCAAGTTTTATTGTTGGCCCGTATGACGTCATTCTTGCTCATAACACGTCACTGTGGCGCAAAATTTGAAAGTTTTTAATACTTCTTGCTTTTTTCGTTAAAAAACATCTTTTGTCCACATGGAAACGCCCCAAACCTCCAACACAATTGCCTATACCCAGCCCCTCACCCTCCGGATGGGAAGCCGTTCTTTCCAGCTCATCCTTGGACGACCAGCGCGGACTGATCGACCGGGCAAGACGGATCGCAGCAGCAAATGGGGCCCTGGACTAAGGGCACCACCCTCTGAGAGCTAGATAGCCTGACTTTATAATAAAGTTTTCTACTACTACTTGTGGCTGTAATTGAGCTGAGTGAGATACTGAATCCTAGATCTTTCAAATTAAACGAAGTTGTATTTTCTCTTCATGGCTCCTTTAATCACCGCCACCACCACCGCGAGACATTCACTGCGTTGCCGACAAGCGTAGCGCAGTGCATTAATATGCCTCGGTACGCGCGTTTTAAAGCATCTTGTGTTTACGCGTTGCTTGCGCGTCGTCACAAGAAAAAAATGAGCCTCGCTGTTCAATGTGATCGGAGTAGTGACTCCCAGATTCTTCTCTAGTTATCGGTAGTGCATATGAGCTTTGGCACGGATTAAAATATATAATTCCGCGTTACTTAAAGTGCACCAAACGCCTCTCATCGCTCCACTGGGGTCCCCGGAACCCTGCCGTTTGGCGTTGCCGCTTAAGACCGATTCAAACACGGACGGAATCACCAATTCGAACTGCGGGATGTGTACCGCGTGATACGACGTCACCGATTCGTGACCTTAGCGGACGGACCGCGGACGACGCTAGGTGACAATGCGAGGTTTCATTTCCGTTCGCGATTCTGGCGGGGAAATAGAGCAAAATACTGCGCTTTGGCGCGCACTAGGTTGCATGGTCTAGCAACTATGCCTCTATGCTCGAAGCAGCGGGCGTACTGAGATCGCCACTACGCCTTCGTTTATTGACATTTTAATGCTGTTTTTAACGAGAGACCCGGTCACTGTGGAAGCCTTAGAAGTGCGTGATATCTGCTTTGTAACCAGTCCCCAATTAGACAGTGTGTCAGTAGGTCTCCTGGAGGAAAGGCGGTACAACCTCGCCGATGCTTTCCAGCCGGATACCAGGCAAGCAGATAAAATCAGCATACTCGTTGGATCCGACGCCTACTGGAAGGTTGCCACAGAAAAGGTACAAACAACCAACGCGAACCATACTGCTGTCGAAACGGTACTAGGGTGGACCGTACAAGGACTGGTCGCGTCTCCAGGTTGCCCTTCTACCAGTGCCATGTTCCTGTCTTGCATCTCACTGGGACATCCCGAATTGGGCGTCTCTGATATGTGGCGGCTCGATGCCATCGGCATTGATAGCCCCTGCACAGAAAAGTCGCAACGAGAGAGCCCAAGGGACGCATTGGAGCACAACAAAACCCATATTGAAGGTCGATACCAGGTTCCACTTATTATTCAGGCTCCTGGCTTGCAACCTGGCAGCGACAATGGCCAACTTGCGGAACAGCGTTTGCGGGCGCAGCTAAATCGGTTCCGGGGACAGTCCACTTTGCTTGAACAATATTGTTCAAGCAAAGTGGACTGTCCCCGGAACCGATTTAGTTTCTTCTTCAAAATAGGCTCGAACTGCTTTGTCGTATATACGACAAAGCAGTTCGAGCCTATTTTGAAGAAGCCCATGCGGAACGAGTCACAGAACTGTAGCGTACAGGCCGCAATCTGTATTACATGTCCCACCGTGCCGTCATCCGGAAGAATGCAGTGACGACAAGGCTTCGAGTTGTCTTCGATGCTTCTTCGCACGCAGCCGGACAGCCATGTCTAAAGGACGTCTTGTGCAAGGTCACGAAGCTTGGGGTGGAGATCCTTCAGCTACTGGTAGTTTTTTCTGGTCACCCCATTTTCATCGTTGCAGACATAAATAAGGCTTACCTGAAGTTGCTCATTCTGCCAGAAGACCGCGACGCACGCATTGAGATTTCTCTGGGTGGAAAGACTGCCTACTCGAATGACCCGGCGCCCCCCATTGTCGCGCGTGCCGTTCGGCGCATCATCGAGTCCGTTTCTGCTGGCTACTAAAATTCATCACCATCTCCAGGCCTGTCGGGAGCAGTACTCGGAAAGCATAGCGCTACTATAGCAGGCATTCCATGTATACGACCTCATAATTGGAGCACCAAGTGTCCAAAAAGCTCTAGAGGTGTATAAGGAAGCACGCAAGATATTCTCCAAGGCAGGAATGGAGCTTCGAAAATGGGCATCAAACGCAGACGAGCTCGGGCATAGTTTCGTTAAGGCCAACGTGGCAATCGAAACTGAAGCGGGAGACGCAGTCAAGACAAAAGCGTTAGGAATACCATGCATGGGGCCGGCAGGAGACTGCATTTACTTCTCAACGAAGGATGTTTGCAGCAAGCAGCCCGCCAAACAAGCGCATTGTGCTGCAGACCTTCGCGAGATAGTACGATCTTTTAGGGTACTTGGCACCATTTGCATTAACGGCGAAGATTGTGTTCCAGGACCTTTGTAAAAAGAACTGCGCATGTGATGAACGCCTTCCCGATGAAGAAAAAACGTGGTGAAACAGTTGGTGCATCCCATTGGCAGTTATGGACGCGGTCGAGGTTCCGTGCTTCGTGTTCTCACGCTCGTTCAGCAAGTAAGGGTCAATCGAAATTCACGACTTTTGTTATGGGAGCCCTAGAGCTTACGGTGTTGCTCTCTACGTCCGTAAACGAAGCGCCAGTGGCATCTATGACACGACGTTGCTGATAAGCAAGAGCTCAGTCGCTCCGCTCAAGCCCGTATCTCTTCCCCGGCTAGAGCTCCTTGCTTGCGTCATTGGAGTACAACTTGCACGTTACACCAAGACTATCACAATTCTGGAAGACTCCCCCGTAACTTTGCGAATGGACTCCCTTGTCGGGCTACATTGGATCACCAGCGCCAACGTAAAACGAGACGTGTTCGTGGAGCACCGCGTGGCTGAGATACGACGACTAACAGCTTCTACAGAATGGAAGCATTGCAGCGGGAAGGACAACCTGACGGGTTTAGTCACACGAGGTGTATCAGCAGTGGTTATTCTTCGCTCACAACCGTGCTGGCATGGACCGTCGTAGTTCGGAGGTTCACAACACGAGTTTCCGGTCATGCATACCCGTGATGCTGACACAAGGGAACTCGAACAGTCTCAGGAAACGTTGGTTTGCCCTTGCGAGGTCCAGAGTCACGAGCAGTTATTGACGTTAGAGAACTACAGTAAGCTCAGGCACCTTCTGCGGGTCACTGCCTGGATTCGACGTTTTGCGCATAACGCCCGGCGACGAGGTTCATCCGTAAACGGTCCACTCACGGCAGCAGAAATATTTGAAGCTGAAAGCTACTGCTTGCGGCGCGTCCAGCGGGAGTCATTCAACACTGAAGTACGAGCCCTTTCTGCTGGCCAGCCCGTCCCAGCATCTTCACCCGTGCTTCGACTTCCACCAGTTGCGGGTGCCGAAAGCCTGATCCGCGTAGGAGGCAGGTTCAACAGACTTACTGCCAGCATGGACGTTAGGCACCCGAGAGAGGGACACACACACACACACACACACACACACACACACACACACACACACACACACACACACACACACACACACACACACACACACACACACACACACACACACACACACACACACACACACACACACACACACACACACACACACACACACACACACACACACACACACACACACACACACACACACACACACACACACACACACACACACACACACACACACACACACACACACACACACACACACACACACACACACACACACACACACACACACACACACACACACACACACACACACACACACACACACACACACACACACACACACACACACACACACACACACACACACACACACACACACACACACACACACACACACACACACACACACACACACACACACACACACACACACACACACACACACACACACACACACACACACACACACACACACACACACACACACACACACACACACACACACACACACACACACACACACACACACACACACACACACACACACACACACACACACACACACACACACACACACACACACACACACACACACACACACACACACACACACACACACACACACACACACACACACACACACACACACACACACACACACACACACACACACACACACACACACACACACACACACACACACACACACACACACACACACACACACACACACACACACACACACACACACACACACACACACACACACACACACACACACACACACACACACACACACACACACACACACACACACACACACACACACACACACACACACACACACACACACACACACACACACACACACACACACACACACACAACTTTATTATGCAATAATAAAGTTGTCCAGGCTGCCGTAGCCCTGGTCACAAGCAGGAGCAGGTCCTCAGGTCGACTGCTGGACAGCAGTATCTCCCACTGCTCAAGGGAAGGGATGGGTTCAGGGGCGGAAGGTCTGAGTTTTTTGTGCAGTCGAATAATATGTGTGCCAGAGTTTCTGGTTCCTGGCAGAATTTACACTTATCACGGTACTGTGTAAGAAAGAGTAAATGCATACGGATGGAGTGGGGAAAAGTAACTCCTTGAATTTGTCTGAGTGGGATTTCTTGGCTTTCGGTCAAAAATGTTCGAGGACTGGGGAAGGTCTGTCTCGTGGTTCGGTAATATTGGGTGAATTCTTGGTAGGTGAGGGGAGGTGTCCTGCTGCCTGCTGGGAATAAGCGTACCTCCCTCATAATTCTTGCAGCCCATCACCGCACTTTTCACGGTGGAGTTGAAGCCACGCTAACTGACACTCGTGACCGATTCTGGGTAGTGAAAGGACGGCAAATGGTCAAAGGGGTTGTGCGACAATGCTTGACATGCAGACGTCGAAGACTAACTGCACAAACAGAACCATTTGCCCCATTGCCAAGCGACAGAATCACGGAAGCGAACCCGTTCTCTGTGGTCGGGCTGGATTTTTGTGAACCCCTCTACGTTCGTGGAAAGGACTCTGCGTCAAAGGCCTATATTGAAATGTTTTCATGCGCTGTTACAGGAGAAATAGGTTTGGAACTGACTTCAGGCGTGGCAGTGGCCACCACACCGCTGGCCTTCCGTCGGTTTGTGTCACGGTGCGGCATACCGAACGCAGTCTACATCGACAACGCACGGTCGTTTCACAGCTGTGCTCGGGCATTTAGAGCGGCTGCATCAGCTCTTCAAGAGTACGCAACTAGGCTCAACGTGCTGTGGAAGTTTATTTTTGAGCGAGCACCTTGGTGGGGTGGCTGGTGGGAACGTCTCATTCACTCCGCAAAGGATGTACTGAAGCGTTCTCTAGGGCGAGCCAGCCTCACGACCGATGCTCTGACCACTACCCTTTATTAACAGTCACCCTCTGACATACATCGAATACAACCCCGAAGAAGGAGTACCGCTTACGCCTTCCCACTTCTTAATAGGCAAGCGCGCACTTTCCATGCCTCAAGAGTTGATGGTCACCGAGACGTCTACAACCACAGCCGAGCTGCAGCGGCGAGCACGTTACCATCAAAGGCTGACGGGAGAGTTGTGGCGAAGGTGGAAAAATGCCTACTTGCTTTTGCTACGTTCAGCTCACACTCGTCTCCCTGAGCTCTACTGCAACTGGAGATGGACGGCATCGTGATCGTGCATGACAATGCTCCGCCAATGCAGTGGAAACTAGGACGAGTTACGGCGTTGCACCACGGCGCTGACGGCGTGCCTAGAGCATGCGCTGTGCGACTAGCAACAGGTCACGTGGTAAATCGTACATTGCAAAAACTTTACCTGCTGGAATCAGCTGCCTGAAATTGGGGCCTGAAATTACTGCAATCAACTGTTCGAAGATGAGCACTCGGCGGCCCTAATCACGCGATACGACAACCCCTTCCCTACGGCTGCAAAACTTCTCCCTCGCTCGATATTAGCCGCTATTTTTGATGAATATTTATCCAAGTATCCTGCTTCTTCTGTGATTTATACTGATGCATCTCAAAAGGGCGAGAAGCTAGAATTGGTATTTTTTCACAATCTCTAGATTCGAGTTATTCGTTACGAATCCCGGATTACACACCCATGTTTATGGACGAAGTTTTAGCAATAGCTCTCGCTCTATGCAAAGTACCGCAGCATGTATCAAAAATCATCATATCCGATTCGATGTCAGTTATATCGGCATTAACTTCCTCTTCCGACTCTCCATTGTACCGCACACTATTATTTTTGTTCCTAGGCACGTGAAGGAGGTACGCTTGTCTTGGGTCCCTGGCCATACGGCATCAGGGGGCGTGAGCTAGCGGACCATTTAGCTAAACTCGCTGTCACAGCTCCCATTCAATTCGGAATTCCTAATCTGGCTCTATTTGCACCTTCAAGATTAAGACGATATTGGCATTTAGACGCTACTCGTTCAGACTCACTTTTATCATTTCAAGAGTACCAACATTTAAAGTTCGGGTAGAATGTTCATTTTTGTGGTTCTCGGCAAGACGAGGTGACCGTCACCGAACTGCGCTGCAGGATTCCAACGCTTAATTTCTATCTGTTCAGATCAGGACTTTCACCTACGGAACTATGTGTGCTCTGCCAGGTCCCTGAAACAATCGAACATTTTTTCTCGACTGTTGCCGTTTCTCAACAGATAACAACTGCTTTTGAAGGGTTCAATTGAGCGTTTGGGGTTGACTTTTTCGATTCCACTTATATTATCTATTGGCGCATCAAATTTGGTGTTTCCAAAAAGGGATATATGTAATTGCATTCAAAATTTTCTTTCGGCTTCAGGTCGTTTGAGTTGCTGAAAGGGGCTAATTAATGGGAATTCGGGTTTTATTCATAACTAAGTTTCCTTTTACAGCCTCTTTCGGGAAATAATTTAGTATTTTGAAGTCCCCACGTATTTAAAGGAGCCATGAAGAAAAATACAACTTTTTGTAATTTGAAAGAACTAGGATTCAGTATTTCACTCAGCTCCATTACAGCCCCAAAAGATGTTTTTTAACAAAAAAAAAGCAAGAAGTATTTTAAAACTTTCAAATTTTGCGCCACAGTGACGTGTTATGACCAAGAACGACGTCATACGGGCCAAAAATAAAACATAATTTTCAGTGCGTTAACTGCACGTTAGCATTAAAGTGATGCAGTCAAATGGAACTAGAGGCCCCATTACAGACGTCCAGTCATGTGTCGTCGCGACAGGTCAGTTAGGCAGCCGCCAATCGCACAAACAAGATTCCGTGACCTTCATCGAAAAGTTGCGGGAAATTGGCTAGGGGGTCGCGACTGCTTCACACACCTTCTTTAATATCTCCGCTATTTGTTCGAAGATTGCGAGGATATTGGTATCATTGTTATCGGGACTAAGCAGTCTTTCTAATAAACCCATTTAGTATTTTGTCTTCAAGGCTGCTTTAACAACCGATTTAGCCCTGGCCAATCCCCTCTTGTGGGTACGTGCCAAAATCTTTGAGGACATCATCATCATCATCATCATCATCATCATCAACGGGTGCACGGGCATTAGGGGTTCGGTCACATGGAACAAAGAAGCGCGCGTCGCTCTGTCTACGGCTCCCGTCTAGGGTTTTTGACTCCCGGTAGCTTCCGCGACAGTCAGCGCTGATACGGCGGTTCGGCGACTGGAATGGGTAGGGCGGCGGCGAACGGTTGAAACGCGCCTGACTTTACTTCTCTCTCCGTTTTTATGTCCTTTTTGGGGGCAACGCAGCCTCATGTGTAAACAGCGGAAGCATTTCTCTAGCTGTGTGCGTAGTTCAATTTATCCGTGGTGGAGGTCGCCCATGTACGAATCAATGGATTGGTTACACACACATCTATGGGAGCTCGGCCGGACCAAATTGTACAGTTCGGATGATCTCTAAATACGAATTTTTAAAGCCTGAATGAGCGAGCCTTCGCTGTATAACATCTTTTAAATCATTTTTTTTGTCTTTGCACACATGAGAACGCTTAGAATAGATACCCTTTCAACATCGGCACCAGCATTACGTCATCTACTCTTGGCCCCAAACTGCTGTTGTCAGGGCTCAAGTGACGTAGCCAAAGGGCTGGCTTCTAGAGGCGTGTGCTCCGTCAGATGGGCTGCGGTGCGACAAGGACAGGGATGTCAAGAGCGCCGTCTTGCCATGGTGGCAGCCTCCTTGTTTGATTCGCTGAAACCGAAACTGACACAAATGAACCAGCCTGTAAATTATTGTTTCCAGTTCCATCTACCACGTAAAGTGCCATTCTTTGATTACTGGGCTGATAAGAACCCATAGCAGCCGAGAAGAAAACACGAAAATTTCTTGCTAGTATTCATTTATTGATATCATATTGGATTGGTGAGCTTATCGCATGTCAACCGGTTTTCTGATGGAGGCGAAAAGTGAAAACGCCTGTGGTTCAAGATTTCGGCGCTCGTTGAAGATCCCTATGTGGTCAAAATTAATCCGCAGCCCTCCATCACAGCGCGCCTCATCGCCTGTGAAGCGTCGGCGCGTTAATCCTCATAATCAAATCAATTATCCGTGCCAATGCCCCACTTTTAGGTGCTTCTAGAAAAGTGCAGTGTAGCGTTTACTTTTACAGCAAAACATTTTGCAGCCTAACCATCTGGTTGGAACGTTCAGCAGTTGTATCTGCTCTTTCTATTTTTCTCTGCAACTTCTGGGTATTTTTATGTATGTTCTATGATGGAATGAATGTATGGAATCAAGGATTGAAAGGCCTGCAAATAGTGGCTCCTTTTATTGCATCTTTTCAGAAGTGAGTCCTTTTCACTTGGGGGTAGCAGTTCCCTCGAAACTACACCGTCAACGTCAAATGCTTGCACAAAAAGTAATGCCAGCTACAGATTTCCAGAGCTTCCCTTCGATATTAAAGCGCTGATTAACGACGTGAAGGATGGGAAAGTGCCACACAACTTGCACAAGAGAATTGTCGAATTCCTCTAGTTTGACCTTGCAGACTACGACATATAAGTTGGGTTTATTGGCATTGATGTTCGTTAATTCTTAATACAGGCATAACTGATTCGGATTTGCATTTTACGTTTTTTTTGGGTAATTTGCTTGTGTGCAAAATATTCCTGTTACAGCTGTTAAATGATGTAGTTGAACTAATTTCGCATGTTTTTTTCTGAATTTAGCTTTATCAAATGAAGCAGTAGTTTTTTTCGTATCCTGAAAAATGTATGCACAAAGATACCCCTAAGGTTGTTCTTTGGATAGTTAACTATCTAAACTAAACTTTGTAACTAAACTTCATTATGTGTGACCGTGAGTGATCGTTATTTAGGCAAATTGAGCACCAGATTTGCTGTGCACTACTTTAAACAGAGTAATTTATGTGTGTAATGCAGACATGTTTTATCACATGACCATAAAGGAGAGGTTGGTGCCAGATATGGCGCCAGCTACTCCTTTTCACGTAAGCCTAAATATTTTTACAAAGGGTATCAATCAATTATTTGCTTTGAAATTTATTAGTGCAGCTGTAGTAGCGCCACACCAATGTACGTGTACACAGTGCAAATGATGTATCCTGGGGTATGCAAACGCAATAGTAACAAGTGTCATAGTTGAGGCAAGCAACCGACAGACAGACGGAAAACTTGAATTGGCAACATCTGGGGCGATTAGGCCGGCAACGTCTTCGTCGTCGTAGACAAGCAACAAAAACTGGCGCCACGATGCCTGGGTAGCGGTGCCCCGGTCACTGCAGTGTATATCTTTGGCCATGCTACCAGCAAGCGCAACGCTAAGGCCAGTAGTTAGGGTCTGTAGACATTTCACATTAAGAAGTAAATTTATTTAAGCGGAGTCCTGCTGTCTCTTTTGGCAGTCCCGTTGTAATTGGAGTGACCAATTTAAACTCCTAGGGTGATAAATAGTTAATTCATCATTAATGCCATCGAAATTGGTATAAAAAGCACGAGAAGTATAAAGACGGTAGCTGTCTGTGTGCTGAGGTTTTTTAGCGTGATTTTTGTTCTGGCTTTAATAATTAGTGTGATTTGAATCTCATGCAATACTCAAAGTAAAAACCCTTTTATATCTTATTCTGTTCTGCTTACTTCCAGGTACCCTGACAAGCTATATGATGTAGTTGCGATGGAACTAGTGAATCGGTATCGACAGCTCGAAGATGCAACTGACCCAAAGAATGTAAGTTTCTTTGCTCGGTTCACAATTACTCTTTGAGTACTCTTGGAAACGAATCGCCCCAAGATTCAGAAGGCTGGAAGCGCGTCTCGATGCAGGGACAAAGGAGCAGTATTTGAGACTGATAAGTCAGCGGTCATTCCATACCTACCTGGGGTTTCACATCGCCTGAAGAAAGTGGCTTTAAGGTATGGCGTGCGCGTCGTGTTCTCAGCCCAAAACAAATTGGCCAAGATTTGCCCAGCGGTGCCAAGGTTGGCGAACAAGAAAGAGTGAAAAACGGAAGGCTGCGGGGTAAAACATGGTGTTAAATTTGACGTTGTAAGACGTTGTGTAAGTATTCCTTTCAAGTGTGGCAAAAATACATAGGTCAAACTGACCGCTGCCTTAACGTTCGCCTACGCGAACATGATGGCTCGTTGAATGGGGTACCGTGTTCGAATTTAGCCGTGCATTGCAAGGAGTGCACGGGCAGTCCGGATTCACCGCACACTCTCATTGATGGCAACCACAACCCTGGGGGGCGCACGGGAGCCACACACAATGGCTCTTCACAAACACAGAAAGTGGGCCACAAGAGAGATAATAGAAGCTTTTCGCATAAAGAAAGAAGGAAATACATGTTTCAGCCAACCGTCTGTCATGTTATAGGACTGTGATTTTGCTTTTTTGGAAAAGGTTGATGGAGCGTGCACTGTCGTTATTCTGGGTTTGTACATGTGTCGTGTGATTATATGCAGCGTTGTGGTTGTTCTTTCCCGGAATTTTGCGGGTGTAGTTGACGGTAATGTACACGATGTGATGACGGTGCCTTTGAGTGTATGCACCACAAAAATCGGCACTCCTAACTTTCACGCCCCCTCGCAGAATAAACCCCCTCCAAACCCCCCATCCAACTTTTTACACACTCTGACGCAATAACACACACACAGCAAGTTAGAGTCTTAGGCCGCAACCTAACACACAACACATCACCCGCACTCACCCTTCAGCACGTAAAGAAATACGTTACCGAAACCACGGATCTCATTAGACGGATCGCCAGAAAACACCATGGTATGACGGAACAGGACCGCCTCCGTCTCGTACACAGTGTTCTACTCAACCGTATCTTGTACCGCCTACCATACCTTAACCTTACATCCACCCAACTCGACTCCCTTAATGCCCTCCTCCGGAAGACGTATAGACATGCACTCCTGCTTCCCCCATACGTACAAACACATCGCTTACTCAACCTCGGCATACACAACACCATACGGGAGCACCTAGACGCCCACCGCGTCTCCCAACTCACGCGCCTCGCGTCCTCCCCTACAGGACACAACTCTATAAACTTACCACCACCCACCACCCCAGTCCCCCCACTTACCATTCCACCTCACATCCGTAACAGCATCCGAATCCGCCCAATTCCTCACCACATGCACCCAACTTGCCATGCAGCCCGGCGACTAGCACGAGCCAACATACCTCGGCAAAGCTGGTGCGGGTCACTCAAACTCACTCACATTTTTTTTTCGAATCACCACTAACTCAAACTCACTCATTGCTTAGCAGCCCATCTGCGATCACTCAAACTCAAATTCAAACTCACAGTGAACGCGAAACTCAGAACTCACTCGGACTCAAACCTCAAAATGTCCTCAAACCTCAAAAGTCCTCAAACTCAAAATGTACTCAGTACTCAAAATGTACCCAAACTTAAAATCTACTCAAAACTCAAAATGTACTCCAACTCAAAATGTACTCAGTACTCAAAATGTACCCAAACTCAAAATGTACTCAAAACTCAAAATGTACTCCAACTCAAAATGTACTCAGTACTCAAAATGTACTCAAACTCAAAATGGACTCACAACTCAAAATGAATTCAGAGCTCAAATGGGATTACAACTCTCTCGCGCTAGGAATTTACTCGGGCTCAGATGGATTCTGATTTCATTAGCATTCAGAGTTTTAAGATTCACGCGTGGTAAAAATATTACGGGTGCAAATTCATGAGCTCAAACTCTTGCATTCGGTACGACATGATAACGTAAATCCTGTGAGATCTGAAATAATTTTCGTCGCAAATTTAATACAGCTTTACCTGCTGGCCATGATGGTTAACGCTGCTTGCAAACAATTGTACGTATATATTGGACACCACATTCTTGATGTAGGCTCTGTGTTCGTGTTTATGACAGAGGCCGTCCAGACTCGATGGTGTGCTGTGACCCTGGGCCGAAACAAACAACATTGGGCGAGGGGACGTGCGCTCACTGCTCAGTTCATTTACGTCGAAGCTGTTTATGGGTACGGTCCCGTGCATTCTTGCTCTGCATCCTGAAAAGACACCTTGTGTCAAAGCGAACTGTCCCCGCGAATATCTGAAGCGCGAGGCGTTCATGGATATGCCTTTGCTTTTTCAACGCGTAGCATTCTTTGCCGAGTACCCCCTTCACCCTCATCGGCCAGGATTGTGTAACACCCTGAATGTCCACAAAAATGCAGATATCATGGAAGCACAACCTCTGACCATTATAAAAGCGTATAAATGTAGATACTTGAAGAAACGAAATTTATAAAAATAAAAAAAAGAAATAAAGAAAAACTATCGGAAATGGCGAGCCGTGTAACACGGGAGTCATGGATAGTCACTGATTGGGTTAAAATTCAAAGTGATGGTCCCCTAGGGCATGTGGGGTATCAAATTGAAGGTCTCGAGGAGGGACATCGCGTGGAACAAATAAAAAATGCTTCGTGGCCATAATCATGACTTAGTTATTGTGAGTCATAATAAAAGGTTGGACTTCATAATGATGACCCGTAGGCGTATGTGGTCTCAAATTAAAATTTCACTTAAACAAATAACGTTGGACAAATAAGAAATACATCCTGGTAGTAATTATCACGTAGTCACGGTGAGTCATACAATGGTTTAAAATTCATTGGGATGTCGCTTGTGTGTGGGGTGTATCGATTAAAAATCTCGTTGAGGGGATTCGTGTGGAACAAAAAAATGCTTCCTGGTTATAATCGCGACACAGTCATGGTGATTCATATATGGTTAACATTCAAAGTGATGTGCACTAGGGCGCGTGGGGAGTCAAATTGAAGGTCTCAATGAGGAAAATCACGTAAGACAAATAAAAATTCTCCTGGTCATAATCAAGACATAGCCACGGTGAGTCGTCGATTGGGTTAAAAATTAAAGTGATGCCGCCACGAGGTATGGGGTATCAAATTGAAAGTCTTGATGATGGGAATAACTTGGGACAAATAAAAGATGCTTCTTCGTTATCCTCATGTGATAGTCATGGTAAGTCATGAATCAGTTTAAAAATCAAAGAAATTCCGGCAAAGTGTGTGGGGTATCAAATTAAAGGCTTCGATGAATAAAATCATGTGCGGCCGATAAAAATCAGTACTAGTACCGCTGATATGTACTAGTTGGGAGTAAACTGCGTAAGTTCATCGCAGATGCTAGAACGGTAGCACAACATGAATTGTGGTGTCAAAGGGAAGGGTTTGAGGACGAACGGCAATATTGTAAGCGCGAAGCTCCGAAGCGTGAAAATTCATTTATTTCACTTCCACATTATCCCCATCATCAAACACTTCGAGGAACACTTCGTCTTCTTCTGGACTGATCATCATCATCGTTGGTTCCTGGACCGGTGTTCCGAGATGGCTGTGTCGTAGAATAAACATCCTACTTCCACAAGTACCCAAGGCCCTTACAATATTCAAAGACCCTCATCTGGTGCTTCAGAGGGATCAATCGTGCTTGCGGCGTTTGACCAGGCCATCTTTAAAACGTGGCTTGGTCGACACCCTGCGGCTCGAAATGTCTCGAAAAAAGCCCGCGAAGCCACCAAAACAACGCTGGTGCAGGGGCAAGATGCAAATGGAAATGGGAGCAACTTTTTTTAATGTCGGGAAGGGTCAACATCCGCAGCCACCCACTGCTCACAGTACCGCGCTTCTATAACTTGTATAGACCAGAATTTTGCCGGGTTGGTCATTTTCTAACGATCGAGGCACCACCTGGCGGGTATTTCTTGGTGACTGCGGGGCGAGCAGATGACGTCGCCGTCCCATGCTGTTGTGCCGTGCCGCGGGTGAATATCAGACGTCCAGGTGGCATCGAAAATCGGTGTCATTTATTCGGTACGTCAGCAGGGACAAGTTCAACAGGGCTTTAACGAGAATGTCCAAAGCGTATGAGAACTGTCAGATTTGCTCATAAATTCTGTCTCCAACCCGCTAAGGCGGCGGGCCACCCCACAAGCGCTTTGTCCTGAAGGGGGTTGCCTGTGAGGCTACGTTTAACCGTGTAAGCAGGATGCCCCACTTTTCATCCCCATGTTTATTTTATTAATTCTGGGTGGGTTGCCATCATTGCCTTTACTTGGCAATGTGCAGGAACTACTCGTGCGGACAGAATTACGCCGTTGTTGGCTGCACCAAAAATCAGCGCTATGGCAAAGGGCTCATGCAACAAGCGTGTGAAGGGCACCACGACAAAAGAAGTGTCTGCATGTGCGGAATCTATTCGCTGCGCAAATTTCCTGCTCCCCTTGAGTGCCGCCGTGAATTGGTCGTTGTGCTGAATCGGAAAGACTTCGAACCAAGCAAATTTGCCAGAATACGTACGTTGGTACGCTGCTTCTGGAAGCACTGTTTATTCACCCTCATGTTAAATCCCTACCGCATGTTTTTATTCTCTGGAGGTATGTTCTGTTCATCTCATCGACGGGAAGCCGACAAAAATCATCCGGAAACGTATGCTGCAGCTGGGGTATGCGAAAAAGTTGAGTCGAAAGCGAAATAAAAGCGTCGCGGTGGCGGAGAACACCCGGTCGTGTCAGGAAATAGCTGTTAGCTGTTCCCACCCACCGCTGAAACGCTAAAGTTTTTTTAAGCAAGCAAACGGCCGTGAAATCTGCGTGTATCAAATAATCAAATAAGTTGCCCCTGTTTAGCAGCAGGAAATAGTGTCATGAGGCGGCAAATATTTTACTTTTATGAGCATGCACGTCTACGACCTGCACAGTTAAAGGAGTATTTCATGGCCTTATTTAACAACCAACTCAGTATGAGGTATGCGAGCGCGTATTAAATGCCAACGCGTTCGCGCACCGGCAGCAGCAAGCCATGCTTGGAAATTAGCACTATCGCGAGCGCGATCAAAGGCATTCGCTGATTGCGCCAAGAGTATACATAGGAGGCATATCAGCCCAATAGTTCCTGAGCTGCTTCATGGGAACGCAGGCTTGTTGACGGATGTTGAATGCTGCAAGGTGTCGAACCAACCACGCTTTCAAGATGGCGTGACAACAATTAACAAGTACAAATATATCTATGGGGCACTGAATAAGGCTTTTTTACTTAGCTGGTGATTATTCAGTGCCATGATTTCCGATGGTTGCATCCTATCCACACTCCTTCACCGAGACAAATATTTTGATACCCTACAGGCCCTATCAGCATAGCTTTGAATTTCAACCCAATCAGTGACTAGCCATGAATATATCATAATGATAAGGAGAACGCATTTCTGTATTTATTCCAGGCTATTTCCCTCATCGGGAAATTTAACTTGATACGCAACAAGCCCTATCTATAACCAGAAAGCATTTTTATATTTGTCCCACGTGATTCCCCTCAACGAGACATTTAATTTGATACCCCACACACCCTAGCAGGATCATTTGGAATTTTAATCAAACCTGGCTAGCCATGACTCTCATGATTAAGCAGGACGCATTATTTATATGCCCCACGTGACTCCCCTAATTAAAACCTTGAATTTGATACCCCATTTGCTTTGGCGGCCTAACTTTGAATTTCAACCCAATCTATGACTCACCATGACTATCTTATGAATAGAACCACGAAGCCTTTTTTTATTTGCCCCACGTGATTCCCCTCATCAAGATCGCAAATGTGATACCCTACACGCCCCAGCGGGGTCACTTCGAATTTTAACCCAATATAAGACTCGCCATGACTGTCTCGTGACTATAACCAGGAAGCATTTTTGTATTTGTCCTACGTGATTCCCCTCATTGAGACCATTAATTTGATACCCAACACATCCTAGTGGCATCAATTTGAATGTTAACACAAACAATGACTAACCATGACTATCTCATGATATAGCCACACCGCATTTTTGTCCCATGTGATTTCCATCATCGCAACACACCCTAGTGGCATCATTTTGAATTTTAACTCAATTTATGACCTATTATGACGATGTCATACAATAATAATCAAGAAGCATTTCTGCATTTGTCCCACGTGATTCCCCTCATCGAGACCTTTAATTTAATACGCCACACGCCCTAGCACTATGAATATAAATTTTAACCCAATCTATGACTAGCCATGACTAGGTCATAATATAACCACAACGCATTTTTGTTCCATGTGATTCCCCTCATCTAGACCTTGAATATGATTCCCCACACGTTCTCGTGGCATCATTTTGAATATTAACCCAATCTATAACTTATGACTGTCCGATGACTATACACAGGAAGCATTTTTTAAAATTTACCTTACGTGATGCCGTTAATCGGGACCTTTAACTTAATACCTTGCACGCCTTAGCGACATCTGTTTGAATTTTACACAATACATCTCATAATATTATTCTATCTAAATGGGCGTCGCCCAGTCAGTTCAGCTGACAACTCTTTGAAACAGCGGATGGGGACAGCCACCGCCGCTCCCCCCGGCGCTCACCTCTTCCTTTTAGACCCTAGCAAATCAAACCATTAACAGAAGCAGGCAAACAACGAGCAAGAAAGCACCGCCGTGTGCTTTCCCACCACCGTCTCCCACATTCTTGGAGGATCCATCAAGAGGGAAGGGTGCGATAACCCTTTTTTATGACCTCACCAGTCGATTATTACTCACGCGCCCAGCTGCTGAATCAGAACCCCCTCCCACCTCCCCACCAACCGATCATGCGCATCGCGAATGCTGCCGTAGCCGCAGCTAATCTGAATTGCGGGCCCAAAGCGACACATGAAACTTAACCGGCAACCGTAGCTGCCTCCTAGGCTACTCATATGTACTCAGAACTCAAAATGTACTCACACTTAATATGTACTCAGAGCTCAAAATGTACTCAAACTCAAAATGTACTCAGTACTCAAAATGTACTCAAAACTCCAAATATACTCAAAACTCAAAATTTACTCAAACTCTAAATGTACTCAAAACTCAAAATGGACTCAGAACTCACTCAGGCTCAGGCGTACTCAAACTCAGTCGGGCTCAAACTCACTCAAGCTGAAACTCACGTGTGAGTTTGAGTCCAAATGAGTCTGAGTGAGTGGACTCATGAGTGATTCCGTCGACCTCTGTGAGCCAACGCCCATGCCAAACTATACCCACCATCACCATGCACACTATACGCTGATGCCATCCCCTACCCTTACCTTTAGCCGAAAAATGCGAAAAAATAATTAGGTACAAAACATCGTTTTATGGAGACATTAACTTGTTTCGTCTCAGATTATTCGTTTAAAACTGCCTGAAATATCGCCGGATGACTGTTTCTGGCTGGTGTCGCCCACATAGCAAGTTGTCCTCAGTGCAGTCCAGGGAAGTGCTTATGCAGGGCTTCATAAACACTCACAAAACCGTGTCATCGTGAAGTAAGCGCAAAGCATGGGACACTCATGTGAAGGCAATAGTGAGAGCCAGTCAGTGCAGGTGGCCAGAAAGCATCTTGGAGTATCCATTCGTGGAGACGTCGCACGACGCTCGCGGATAGAAGTCACCACTTTGTGAGCAGCACAGGTGCACAGAGCACCGCCCATAAAACAAGGTCTCCCGAGCGTTGCAGAGGTGCCGCTTCAGATAACGCCAGTAGCGTACCCTTCTCTTGGAGACGCCGAACTTGTGCAAGGCGGACACGTTGTTAGCTTTGAAAACCCCCAACTTTTTTTAAAATGCTGCTGTGAATGGGCGCCAAGCGCCTTAACTCTCTTTTGAGCGAGGCGAAAATAGCACGAACATTGACAGTGAGAAAAGCAACAAAACAAAAGTGTCGGTGCACCCGATGGATGGGGGGGGGGGGGGGGGCGATGGTGTCTTTGCAGTATGGATGGGCTTGATGGGCTGCTTGGCTGCCAGATGACAACTATAATAGACCTTATGCGAAGTTGCTTGGTGATCTAGCAACACTGATGTAAACAAGACCGTCCGCCATATTGGTACGGGCGACGATCGGGAAGTGTCGTATTGTTTACTGAGGAAGAGTAGGTGACGGCAACGCGGTATGACCCAAACTAGACGGTGTTTTCAGGGTCCCGACTGCGGATTGTGGACGAAGGACTTGTCTGCGCTGCCGAGTGTGTCTGAGGACTCATACCACTCATGGTGCCGCGCCAAAGACACATCCGAGCGGCAGCGGAGCAGGGCATACCGCCTAGCCACCGAGGCCTATTGCTCGCCTTTATCGGTGCGGACCAACAGCTGCGACTCGCAGTAAGTAAATCCTTGTTTATTTTTTCCTTGACGCGAGTTAACAGGTATGAGCATTTGTATAGCACTCTGTTCACCGTTGTTTACCATGCAAATGCGTAGTGGGGACCCTGTTGCAGTAACTCTGAAAGAGGAAAGCAACAATCGCCAGACCGTGCTGTTAGTGGGTGGATTAGTTATTTTCAAATGCTGTATATCGAATTTACTGGATGATTTTTGGCGAAGATGTTTACGGAAAGGTTGCGGCTGTTTTCCGTGACGGTCGTCCGCCCACGCGTTTGCCGCAAAGCAATCGCGTTTTGCGGTGAAGGCAACTACAAAACTGCACATAGCCTTGAATTTTTTTTGTGTGTTTCATTATTTATTGCGTATGTTCTGCCGCGAAAAACTGTTTTTGTGTCTGGCTTCTTCTTTTTTGGTGGTGGGGTGGTTGTGTTTGTTTCTAAGGCGCTTGTTTTCAGTGTGCCCCAACAGACAATACAGTAAAACCTCGTTAGCTCGAACAACTAAAACATTTTTATAATTCGATGGATCATCGGTATAGCGCGAATGTTTACCTGTTTATCTCGAGAAGCTTTGGAAGTGAGTTTCAGGTAATCATAATATTGCTTGCTTAAGTTATGACGAACGCGATTATGCGGGTACTGGTGTCATTACCCATGGTGAGGTTTATAAATGTTAAACTTCCGTGTCTTGAAAATACATTAAAAAAGCATGCAGCGATACTTGCACGCTCAAACTTGAAAGACAATTTTGACATCATTGCTGTTTGAGGTGTAGATTATTGCCCTTGCAACAGCGTTAAGCAAGACAAAAAATCTGGTCATTTTGAGTCTGTTCCTTGCGGCCACTGCTTTCTGCTCTGTCCCTTTACCATAAACTGTAGGTGACTAGTCCTGTTCTTCTCTGAGTGCTATTTACTGTTACTCTCTCTGTTCTTGCAGGTTGGGCCTCATCCATGTGCTGAGCAGCTGCTTTCGCTCCCAGAAGAAAAAGGGCCGGCCCCGGCCCTATGTTGTGTGCCTCACGTTTGAGACGGACAGTGGGACGATTGTGAGGCAGCGTGCCATTGCCCGGCGGGTTGCAGTGGATCATGTGGTCACATCCTGTGCACCTACTCGTCCTCTTGCGAGCCCAAGGTTTTAGAGAGGCGCCACCGGACCTTGCGTGCACTGAGGTGCCACAACAGTGGGGACGTCCGAGACAGCAGGACATCAAGCAAGCGAGTGTCCAAGACATTTACTGGAGACGCCCGCGAGAAAATGGCCCCTCCCTTCCCTTGCCAATGCGTCTGTTCAACGCACGTCGAGTGCAGGAGCAATGTGAGCAGCAGCAAAGTGCCTTGGAGGCGCTTGGGAGAAAACTTGGTAGCTTTGGGAATGGGTATTTTGTCTTAGTTTTGCTGGCCTCACCCCCAACAGTGGCAGAAACAAGGACTGGAATGGCACCTGAAGGGTCTCCTATGAGCTACCAGCAAGCATTCAAGCCACATTACGCCGTGGTCATCTTGCGAGCACGCAGAGGCTGGGCAACGTCGTGCTTACTAGACCGCGGCATGCAGTGGTGCGCGAATGCTTCCCTTTGTTCCATTTATATCCAGAGTTTGCTATACTGCACGCGCTATAAATCAGTGTAGTAGTTTAATTTACTGGACTTTTCACTGTGGATACAAAAAAACCAAAAGCACACAAGCTGATTCGCGGCGGACTGATGCAACTCTGGCCGTTTTTTTTTAAAAGAAAACTTGAAAATTGCCTCAGCTCTTTACAGCAATGGCCACTATCATTACGTCGGAGGCGTGCATGCAGCATGTGACAAACTAGAGGAGTGAGTGTGTATTTTAGCCGCAAAATATTCGACAGTAAATACATCATTGCTGAAATGACAATGGGCAACAAGTTAACTTGACGTAACAACAAACCTGTCAGCCCGGCAAATCGGGAACCAAGTGCAAAAGCTCCAATTTTCCAATGTTAGAGCATCATAAAACAGTGTACTCCACTTCCACAACGACACGCGGCTAAATGCAACGTAAAAGAAACCAACATACTCCCATACCGTGTGCGCCCGCCACAGAGGAAATTTTCAACCACGCCTTGACGGCGTAGTGCGGCAAAAGTTTGTTCACAGCACTAGGTAAGATAAAGGCTCGTGTTCGGGCTAAGCGGTACCATTTAACAATGAAATGAAGCTGGCGCAGAGCCACAGGGACGAGTGAAGAAACAAAGCCCAATTTTGACAACGTGTGGTACTGTTTCCCCGCTCGAGCGCCGCTGTCATTCACATAAATAGGTGGCGCACTCTCAGGCTTCAATTAGAACATAAAGGATGGACCACGGAACTCCAACGCAGCTGTATTTTTCATCCGGACAGAAACTACGAAATCCCGCGCTTAGCTAACCAACGACAAATATTCGCTCCCAGCGCACCGCGCCCAGCGTGACACAAAGGTTGCTCGCGCCGGCATAGTTCGCGCAGAAAGTTCGTTCAAGAGCGTGGAACTTCACCTACCTTTTCTCCATTTGGACCGGTATTTCCGCGTTGCGTGCACTACGGCACGCAGCAATACGCCGGCACTGTAGTCCACCACCAAGAGTGGTCAATGCCCGCCTTGTATGTTTGGCGCCGCTTTGCTACTTGGTTTCGGTTTCAAACGACCGTACCAAAATGGCGGACCTAGTTACCGGAGTCGACGTGAGATAACGGGGCGCATTTTGCATAGGGTTTATTACGCTAGTGACCGCTATATAGGTTGAAGGGTGACTTTTCGCAAATTTTCCCCTAAAATATCTCGACTTATATTCCGCCTTATATGGTAGATGCCAGCCTTGCATGCATTCGCTTAAAAGTTGAGCCTCTTTGCCCAGAAAAACATGACACTCATTGTCAAATTTTCACGGTTAGTGAGTGGCCACGTGAATCATGATTATATATAGCATAACTAGCGTAAGCATGAATTCTCTAATGCTGTTCGATGTGAGCACAGAGTTGATTGGACGGGAAAAGTTTGCCATCCCTGTTAGAAAGGCTGGAAAGACAAGAAGTCTGATTCGTGGATTTCAAGCGTTATAGAAAGGCCACTTGAGATATTAACACTACGATGTTTTACCTAACAGGTGTACACTTAAAGAGGCCGACGGGCATAAATGCCGAAGTAGATCTTGCAGCAGGCATTAAAAAGTATGGGAGCCGCATATTGAGCCTGGCGTTCGACAACCGAAAGAGGGCAGCGACATACAGCTGTAAGTATTGAGCTTCATCTTTGGTCCCTTTTCCATAGTCATCTGGCTAAGAAAAATGTGTCCTTTAGCCTTCATGATGTCATTTGCAAACACTTTTGCTTTCTAGCATGAACTGACCTTAGCTGTGCTTTGTCTTAAGTGTCATTAGAGACTTAACACAACTGCATAACCAACTATCTGCTTGGTTAAAATGTGTCGCTTCCACTGCAGTACCTTAATGCCGTACGTGTTTCGAAGTGACAAACACTGCAGTATTTTTTAACAAACTTATTTGGTCACGAGTAAAATGTGATGTACAGCTTCATGATTGATGGGGCTTTTATTTTCTGCTTGCCTCTAGTCGCTCTCCATGATTCGGCCTCGTTACTGTACACTGATCCCATGATAAATTCCAATAACCAGAGGCTGTCAGTTTTGCTGTAAAACTGCTTGTCTTCAACCCACCCTTTTTATAACACCAAGTACTTGTAGGTGGGCCTGAGGAAGCAGGTTATCTTGTTGGACTGGCTGCTGTTTCTGGTATAGGTTGAAAAAAAAAAAACAAGAGGAGGACCCTGTTGGTTTAAAATTCCAATAGGGGATGAGCACCCCGATGCTTTAAATTAATCCGTGGTCTCGTCCTTGTTTATGCTGTTCAGTTATTTTGGCAACTTGTATAATCCCAATTTGTAACATCAGCAGCCATGCAAATGCTTCCTTTTTTCTGGTTTGTCACTGGTTAATCCTGGTAAACACAGGCCGTAATATACCTAATTTACTTGCAGGTGTAAAGTGTTTTGCTGTGGTCTTCTTGAAAGCTCGTGATGCATTAGTGTCAATTTTCTTATGTGCTCTTTCTACAGATGGCTTTGCCGTGGCTGTGCTGTCTATCCTGCCCCTTCCGGTGAAAGAAAAGCCAGAGGCCTTGCTAACAAAGCTGGTATGCATATTTTTCTTTTGTATGTTGGGTCAGTGAAATCGAGTTTAGTGCCCTTGAATTATGCTAAAAATTCTATGTCTGGGCCTGCCAAGCTGTATCTGTGTTTTATGTGGAGCTTTCATATTTTTTCCTCTACAACTGTTTAGGTGAGATTTTTCGGGGTCAGTGTGCCAACGTTTACCATTGATAGGTATGTCGTGCACTTACTGGGTACGGCAGAAACTATGAAAACAGCTGTTGCTCCTGCTCGAGCAGGGACATCTAGTAGTCGGGCTTGGTATTTCGGCACCTAGTCGTTTTTGACGATCAGTAAAACTGCACTATTGTTCTGTGTGGTCACAACAGCTGTTCGAGCCGAGCACTACAGAGTAAACCCAAAGAGAGCAAAAAGTCCAGTCCCACAAGCTGCAAGTGTTTCCCACGCCGCACCTGAGTAGCATATTTTGTAGATGCTTGAGGTCAAACACTGATACAGGCAAGGCAAGAAATCGCCTGCAAACGGAACATCCCCCTCATGGGTAAATTTAGCTCTGCATTTAAAGGGGCCATGAAGACAAAGTACAAGTTTGGTTTATTTGCCCCGACAACAATAATGCTATTTGTATTGCAAGCTTCAAAAAATATTCGGGATTTTAAGGGGAACAGATGAAGCAGTGGGTGGTCCCCAGCCATTTTCCTGCAACACCCCTCACATCGCATCATCTTGTTTGTGCAATGGGCAGACACCGACCAAAGCAAATGCCAATTTAAACATGAATGGGTGATTGTAGTGCAATGTTCCTCATTGTAGGATTTAACGCGCAGGCAACACACATCACTTGAATGGTAACGTGCAGTTAACACACTGAAAACGACGGTTTTAGTGCTGTCCACTCTTTGTATCAGGTCTGCACATTATCTGTCGCTGTAGCGGAAATTTGAACGCTTTTCAATACTTGTGTTTTCTTCAGTTAAAAAAGGTCTTCTGTGGCTGTAATGGAGCTGAGCGAGTTACCCAAGGATAGTTCTTCCAAGTTGAATAAAGTTTTATTTTGTCTTCGTGGCCTCCGTAACTGCAGGCTTCAGGAGTGCTGGGCAAGCTAAAGCTAATACAGTAAGAACTGTGAGAAATGCCGGGCTAAAAAAAAAACTGCCATTTTTAGTAAGCCTACATCTTGAGAACTGCATTATCAAAGCATGGCTATGGCTATATAGTAAAAGATCGTTAATTTCAACTCTAAGAGGACCTTAAAATTATTCGAATTAAGCGGAGTTCGAATTATCGGGCGGGAACTTGAAGGAATAGACATCGTGCCACACTTTCACGGGCAGAACACAACGAAGCCACCTCTGGAATAGTTATCGCCGATTAGGCGCTACTACACGTTTGTTGCGCTCGCCCCGTGATCGCAGGCCCAAAGCAGCAACTGCGGCACGAAGAAAACCTGCACCGGCGTGCACCGTTACAGCGAAGTAAGCCATCGCAGTAGCAAAGCGAGCGCGCTAAGCTGTTGTTTTTCTGTTCCATCGCGTTGTATCTCTAGTAATTTTGGTTTGTTTTGGATTTGCCACACATTGTAAACTCTCTGGGCCGACGTATTATGCGAGGAGCGAAGGAAACCAAGGAACCCAGTTCGAATTAATCATTCTGTATACCACACAGTTCTAATTATCGGGCGTTTTCCCCCACTGAAATATATAGGGCTTTGCCAGGACCAGGTCGTCAGTTCGATTTCACTGTAAGTTAGAATTAACGAGCTTTTACTGTATTTGACTCTGTTTAGCTACTGTCATAGAAAAATCAATATGAAGGGCGTTGTAGACAAGTGTGGGATGCACTGGGGTTTTTGATGGACGTTGCTTGCTCCTTTTACTGAAGTTACAATGCCTGAAACAGTGACTCATAACAAACACTTAGTTCAAATATTCAAAGCATTCCAGGCACTTGACTAGCGAGCCATTACGACCACATCAGCAGTTTCTGCAGTCGTTAAAAACTGCCACATAGTGGAGTGCTGACCACCACAACTTGAGGGCCTGAAAAATTTGGTGTTGTACCCATCACAACAATACAATTTTGCTAAAGAAGAGAGCATTGTGCCCCTTCAGTGGACAATTGTGAGTGTCCCATTAATGAATCGTTACGTAGTATTTAAATGGTTAGCATTAAGTGTGTAGACTACAAATTAGCCATTCCTTTTCCTGAGAATCGCTTTGTAAAGTGGTTGGGTAAGGCAGGTCATGCAGTGAATGTGTCCTCCGAGGAAGGAAGAGTAAAATGCTGTTACTTCTGTTACCTGTGGTACTTGCATTTGTGTGCTTTTTATGCAGGAGCCAGGAGAGATCTCTCCTTACACCAGGATCTTGTTCTCGGGCCAAACTGCGGTGGAATCTGGAGCCATATCTCTGTAGTTCGAAGAGCTCCATCTGACGGCTATGGACAAAGTGGACGGGTTCGCTTTGCTTTTGGCGGTCTACTGGACCTTCAACATCCTGTAAGGCCCTAAGGCAAAGCGGACCTGTCTGCTTTTTGAGGTGATGCTCGGCCTACCACCGATAGAACAGATGGTTTCTGTTATAAACGCAGTGAATGCAATACAAATTCAGCGGTATGTGTGAGCAATGGTGAAGCGGTAAATAAAATAAAACATGAAATGCAGTGTGAGAAAGATCTCTCTATTTTTCTTGGCTCAGCATCAATGACATCTTTTTTTTTTTGTAAAGACGCTTCGTTATGTTTACTTATGAAGTAATTTTACTGTATTTCAGTTTTGAAACTAGAAGGAAACAGGGGCAGCAAAGTCCACTAATGCTGTTTTGGATGCTAAAGTGTAGTCTTGTGGAAGGTAACCTTGTGCTGCCTCTGAATAGTAGGGTTTGAAAACTGCTGCAGGCAGTGCATAAATCCTGCATCAAAGGAATACGTCAGTTCTGGCAAAGAGTAAGCAAGCCCTCCTTGAGGAGGCGTTGTGAGACTCCGGTTGAAAGAATACAATGATTCTGAAAATAGTTCGCTAGCCCTTCCTGGTGAAGTATTACAAAATCCTGTTGGATGGAATAAGGTGATTCTGAGGGCGGCTTAGCTAACCCTCCTTGACGAGGCACTGTGGGACTCCGATTGAAAGAATACAATGATTCTGAAAAGAGTATACGAACACTTACTGGTGAAGTATTACAGAATCCTTTTTGATGGAATAAAGTGATTCTGAGTGCGGCTAAGCTAACCCTCCTTCACGAGGCATTGTGGGACTCCGGTTGAAAGAATACAATGATTCTGAAAAGAGTATGCGAACCCTTCCTGATGAAGTATTACAAAAGGCTGTTTGATGGAGTAAGGTGATTCTGAGGACAGCTAAGCTAACCCTCCTTGACGAGGCATTGTGGGACTCCGGTTGAAAGAATACAATGATTCTGAAAAGAGTATGCGAACCCTTCCTGGTGAAGTATTACAAAATGCTGTTTGATGGAGTAAGGTGATTCTGAGGGCGGCTTAGCTAACCCTCCTTGACGAGGCATTGTGCGACTCCGGTTGAAAGAATACAATGATTCTGAAAAGAGTATGCGAACCCTTCCTGGTGAAGTATTACAAAATGCTGTTTGATGGAGTAAGGTGATTCTGAGGGCAGCTTAGCTAACCCTCCTTGACGAGACATTGTGGGACTCCCGTTGAAAGAATACAATGATTCTGAAAAGAGTATGCGAACTCTTCCTGGTGAAGTATTAAAAAATGCTGTTTGATGGAGTAAGGTGATTCTGAGGGCAGCTTAGCTAACCCTCCTTGACGAGGCATTGTGGGACTCCGGTTGAAAGAATACAATGATTCTGAAAAGAGTACGCTAACCTTTCCTGGTGAAGTATTACAAAATGCTGTTTGATGGAATAAGGTAATTCTGAGGGCGGCTTAGCTAACCCTCGTTGACGAGGCATTGTGGGACTCCGGTTGAAAGAATACAGTGATCCTGAAAAGAGTACGCTAACCTTTCCTGGTGAAGTATTACAAAATGCTGTTTGATGGAGTAAGGTGATTCTGAGGGCGGCTTAGCTAACCCTCCTTGACGAGGCATTGTGGGACTCCGTTTGAAAGAATACAATGATTCTGAAAAAGTATGCGAACCCTTCCTGGTGAAGGATTACAAAAATGCTGTTTGATGGAGTAAGGAGATTCTGAGGGCGGCTTAGCTAACCCTCCTTGACGAGGCATTGTGGGACTCCGGTTGAAAGAATACAATGATTCTGAAAAGAGTATGCGAACTCTTCCTGGTGAAGTATTACAAAATGTTGTTTGATGGAGTAAGGGGATTCTGAGGGCGGCTTACCTAACCCTCCTTGACGAGGCATTGTGGGACTCCGTTTCAAAGAATACAATGATTCTGAAAAGAGTATGCGAACCCTTCCTGGTGAAGTATTACAAAATGCCGTTTGATGGATTAAGGTGATTCTGAGGGCAGCTTAGCTAACCCTCCTTGACGAGGCATTGTGGGACTCCGGTTGAAAGAATACAATGATTCTGAAAAGAGTATGCGAACCCTTCCTGGTGAAGTATTACAAAATGCTGTTTGATGGAATAAGGTGATTCTAAGGGCGGCTTAGCTAACCCTCCTTGACGAGGCATTGTGGGACTCCGGTTGAAAGAATACAATGATTCTGAAAAGAGTATGCGAACCCTTCCTGGTGAAGTATTAGAAAATGCTGTTTGATGGAGTAAGGTGATTCTGAGGGCAGCTTAGCTAACCCTCCTTGACGAGGCATTGTGGGACACCGGTTGAAAGAATACAATGATTCTGAAAAGAGTATGCGAACCCTTCCTGGTGAAGTATTACAAAATACTGTTTGATGGAGTCAGGTGATTCTGAGGGCGGCTTACCTAACCCTCCTTGACGAGGCACTGTGGGACTATGGTTGAAAGAATACAATGATTCTGAAAAGAGTACGCTAACCTTTCCTGGTGAAGTATTACAAAATGATATTTGATGGAATAAGGTAATTCTGAGGGCGGCTTAGCTAACCCTCCTTGACGAGGCATTGTGGGACTCCGGTTGAAAGAATACAATGATTCTGAAAAGAGTATGCGAACCCTTCCTGGTGAAGTATTACAAAATGCTGTTTGATGGAGTAAGGTGATTCTGAGGGCGGCTTAGCTAACCCTCCTTGACGAGGCATTGTGGGACTCCGTTTGAAAGAATACAATGATTCTGAAAAAGTATGCGAACCCTTCCTGGTGAAGGATTACAAAAATGCTGTTTGATGGAGTAAGGAGATTCTGAGGGCGGCTTAGCTAACCCTCCTTGACGAGGCATTGTGGGACTCCGGTTGAAAGAATACAATGATTCTGAAAAGAGTATGCGAACTCTTCCTGGTGAAGTATTACAAAATGTTGTTTGATGGAGTAAGGGGATTCTGAGGGCGGCTTACCTAACCCTCCTTGACGAGGCATTGTGGGACTCCGTTTCAAAGAATACAATGATTCTGAAAAGAGTATGCGAACCCTTCCTGGTGAAGTATTACAAAATGCCGTTTGATGGATTAAGGTGATTCTGAGGGCAGCTTAGCTAACCCTCCTTGACGAGGCATTGTGGGACTCCGGTTGAAAGAATACAATGATTCTGAAAAGAGTATGCGAACCCTTCCTGGTGAAGTATTACAAAATGCTGTTTGATGGAATAAGGTGATTCTAAGGGCGGCTTAGCTAACCCTCCTTGACGAGGCATTGTGGGACTCCGGTTGAAAGAATACAATGATTCTGAAAAGAGTATGCGAACCCTTCCTGGTGAAGTATTAGAAAATGCTGTTTGATGGAGTAAGGTGATTCTGAGGGCAGCTTAGCTAACCCTCCTTGACGAGGCATTGTGGGACACCGGTTGAAAGAATACAATGATTCTGAAAAGAGTATGCGAACCCTTCCTGGTGAAGTATTACAAAATACTGTTTGATGGAGTCAGGTGATTCTGAGGGCGGCTTACCTAACCCTCCTTGACGAGGCACTGTGGGACTATGGTTGAAAGAATACAATGATTCTGAAAAGAGTACGCTAACCTTTCCTGGTGAAGTATTACAAAATGATATTTGATGGAATAAGGTAATTCTGAGGGCGGCTTAGCTAACCCTCCTTGACGAGGCATTGTGGGACTCCGGTTGAAAGAATACAATGATTCTGAAAAGAGTATGCGAACCCTTCCTGGTGAAGTATTACAAAATGCTGTTTGATAGAATAAGGTGATTCTAAGGGCGGCTTAGCTAACCCTCCTTGACGAGGCATTGTGGGACTCCGGTTGAAAGAATACAATGATTCTGAAAAGAGTATGGGAACCCTTCCTGGTGAAGTATTACAAAATGCTGTTTGATGGAGTAAGGTGATTCTGAGGGCGGCTTAGCAAACCCTCCTTGACGAGGCATTGTGGGACTCCGGTTGAAAGAATACAATGATTCTGAAAAGAGTATGCGAACCCTTCCTGGTGAAGTATTACAAAATGCTGTTTGATAGAATAAAGTGATTCTGAGGGCGGCTTAGCTAACCCTCTTTGACGAGGCATTGCGGGACTCCGGTTGAAAGAATACAATGATTCTGAAAAGAATATGCGAAGCCTTCCTGGTGAAGTATTACAAAATGCTGTGTGATGGAGTAAGGTAATTCTTAGGGGGAGTAAGTTAACCTTCTTGGCAGAGGTTAGCAAGATTCTGGTAAAGAATTGTATTACTCCCTGACTAGGGGAATTATTCGACCCGTGGGGAGGGAATTGCTGGATGCCTGTGCCGCAATTCCAGTGAGAATATCCGACCCCCTCTCCGCAAGAAGCTGGCGACACCCTTGTGAAGGGTAAGGCTATTCTGCTAAAAAGGGAGTTGCCTGATGCTGAGAAAGGAAATCGTATATGGAACAAGCATTTCCGTTCCCTTTGGGAGTTGTTGGGACTTCTTTACTTCTTAGAGTGGATCCTTAGGCTAGCCAACGGCTGTCATGTTCCCGGAAGGCGTCTCAGACGTCTGGTTGCTCATCGCGGAGGTCTCGGAAGACGCCTCGGACGTCGACGCCTCGGACGTGGACGCCTCGGACGTCTGGTTGCTCGTTGCGGAGGCCCCAGAAGGCGTCTCAGACGTCTCGGTGCTCATCGCGGAGGCCCCGGAAGGCGTCTCGGACGTCTGGTTGCTCGTCGCGGAGGTCTCGGAAGACGCCTCGGACGTCGACGCCTCGGACGTCGACGCCACGGACGTCGACACCTCGGACGTTGACGCCTCGGACGTCTGGTCGCTCGTAGCGGAGGTCTCGGAAGACGCCTCGGACGTCGACGCCTCGGACGTTGACGCCTCGGACGTCTGGTCGCTCGTCGCGGAGGTCTCTGAAGACGCCTCGGACGTCTGGTCACTCGTTGCGGAGGTCCCAGAAGGCGTCTCGGACGTCTCAGTGCTCATCGCAGAGGTCCCGGAAGGCGTCTCGGACGTCTGGTCGCTCGTCGCGGAGGTCTCGGAAGACGCCTCGGACGTTGACGCCTCGGCCGTCTGGTCGCTCGTCGCGGAGGTTTCTGAAGACGCCTCGGACGTCTGGTCACTCGTCGCGGAGGTCCCGGTAGGCGCCTTAAATGTCTGGTCGCTCGTCACGGAGGTCCCGGAAGACGCCTCGGACGTCTGGTCGCTCGCCGCGGAGGTCTCGGAAGACGCCTCGGAATGTCTCGAAAGTCGTCTGGTTTTGGAGGTCACGGACGTCTCGGAGGTCTCGGAAGACGCCTGGGTGCTCGCCGCGGACATTCCGGAAGACACCTCGGACGTACTTCTACTGGCCGCAGGGTGCCCGGAAGGCTTCTCGGACGTGGTTTCTTTCGACACTAGCGGTGTGGGAGACATTTTTGCGGAGCCATTTTTTCCCGCGATCAGTGTAGGCTCTTCGGACGTAGCCGTCACACGCGGTGTGTCGGCGGCCGTGGTAGTTTCCTGTGTTGTACTTTCATTCCTCGGCACCACTCTTGGCCCCCGCGTGTAGTACCGGAAAACGAGGACACCGCCCAGCATGATAGGGATCAGTAGCAACAGAGCCAACGGCCATGGGGAACCCCAGGGGTTGCTCGGTGGTGATGTCGTCCGCGGTTCCTGAAATACCAGCACGTCGCGCGCAGCTCTCATTAGGAGCGGTCAGAGAGGCCTTTACCCTTGTTCACCAAAGGGCTCGAGCTGCAAGCCGCGAAACGCAAGTACTATGAATTGCCAAATACGCCTGGCACGGAAGGGGACATCGCCGTGCTCTACCGGTCGCATTGACTTTTTTGACGCATGCAAATTGATTGATTGTTTGATAGCAATTTATTGAATTTGATTGAAATTTAAAATTGCAGTGATTGATTAATCGATGAATCGATCGATTTGGAAATTTCATCTGGGTGGCTGATGTCTCTTCGCTCAGCTTGCGCTTCGGAATCTTCACTCGGGAAAGGATAGGATCCACACTATCACCGAACTGGATCTTTGGGGAACGGCTCTCACCCTTTCATGGCGGGTGTTCTTGAGATAAAAGTGCTAGGCCATAGGCTAACTGAACCCTCATTATTTCTGATACGTTTACTTTTGTTCTTGAAGCGCGTGTATACGTACCCATTGTGGCCATTTTAGGTGCGGAGTAGTACCTACAGGAACGCACAATGTCCATCCCGTCCGTGCGCATAGCATTTGCAATCGCAAAAAGTCACACAGGCACCGCCAGGATTCGAGCCTGTGTCTGGTAGACCAAGCAGAGATAGTGTCAGTCGTCTTACCCATCTGGCTATGACCATGAGTTAGAACCCGAGAGTCAAACGGCTTACTCCCTCGCCTACAACGGTGCGGAGTACATTGGGATCTCGCAATGTCCGTCCGCGCCCATCCGTGCGCACACCAACATCAAGCGAAATTTCGATTTCAGCCGTGAGTTGCAGTTATATTTAGGGAATAATCAAAGTGCAAATCACGGCTCAAATGAATGACGGTCGGGGCGCACATCGGATGTCAGCCGCGGCGCAACTTGGATGTCATTTCGAGTCCCCGTACTCCGCACCCCCGCCATCATCCATGGAGTGGAGATGCTGTCATTTTTTCAACGAGCCGATTGTAATTTGAAGTATGCGATGTGAATTTGACGCCAGCACCAACAATAGCAACAACTTTCACTGCGTGTCACTTTTATAGTCTGCGCATCGGCTATAAAGGATGCTCGGCAACAAAAAGCGCCTTGAATTTACCATGACCTGATTGTTTCCGGAAATCGTAAGGTTCCCTTTGGACTGGTTAGGATGAGACTGCCGACTGCCCCGCTGCATCACGCTTCATCCAAAAATGACATTAAAGGCCTTGAACGTAGTTTCGCCAAAGAAAATGGCGTGTGTACTACAGGCGAAGGCTGCGCGCAGAGTGGGATTATTTGCGCACTGTGTTTGCGATTGTAGGAGAGAAGGGAGTGGAGCGTAAAGAAAACATGCAGACAAAATAAATTTGAGAGCTTTGGTGTTTGTATGGTCTCCAGCGCTTGTCGGGCAGCAAACGCTGCTTTATTCACTGAGAAATTAATCAATTTCATTTAAACTTTTGATTCTCCCCGGAATTCGTGTGTTTCGTGACGTCTGCGATTACGCAAAAAACACAGGTCATCAAGCATACTTTCGTGCGCTGTTTACTCTGCAGTAGACTGCGGAGCCTTGTTTACCGTTATTCTTCCTAGAGGGCGCCACCATCCTGCTCCGGACCGATGTCCCCCGTTGCTTTGTTTTTGATCGCACTTGCACCTGGTTTCTTTTGGTTACGGTAGGCAGTAAGTGTTTCGTGAAACATGGGGTATACTCGACAAACAGGGTCAGGTAAGACAACTTCGCTTACGCCAATCGGCTAGTGTCGTCTGAGACAACCCCATAGCGCCCGACTGCTGTGCTGCTATAACTATATAGTGCGCGAAGTACAAACATCAGTACTCACTCCTACTTCTATGTTTAGGTGTATTTTCGTAACTTTTATTGTTTATCCCACCATTCTTACTGCTGTAAAATGAATATGCATTACCTTTAAGCGAAAATAGCTCGTTCTGCAAGCCTATAGGCCCTGCCTAACTTTTGTTTGCCTTTGCCGGCCTCAGCCAATTGCACGACTGTGTATATTGCGTCATACGTTTTATTGTGAGAAATGAGCAAGTCATTCGCATGGCCATTCCCGTTCTTCTTAATCGTATAGCTTGTTTGAGCTAAGTGTGCGTTACAAGTGGCATCAGTATGATTCTAACGAGGAAATCTTTCGAATGAACCACACTTGTGCTGTGTCTGCATGGCCCCTGTAATGGACCTCGAGGACCTCCGGCTGCCAAGCCATCGAGAGAGAGAGCGGACAGCGCACGTCTGGTGATAATGAGGGCTTTAATCGAACTGGTTCGCGTGGAGCGCGAGCGCGTGCTACCGCTCGGTCCGTGCTGGTGAAGATGATGATGCAGCGTCATCTGCTACCGCTTAGAAGAGGAAGAAGTTCCAACATTCTCCACCGCCGACAGATGACGTAAGTGGGCCAAAGTAGAACGGTTTTTGTGAGAGGAGCTATTGACTATATACTTCGGCAGACAAAGCGTCGTCGAATGTTCCTGTTACTAATCGAGGAGTGGTATCCGGAACCGCTTGAGAACTTGGGTCAGGATATCTCGTACTCCCCTATGGTGAACCTGTGCGGGGGCGTGCTGAATCACAGGTGATGTTAAGTTCTTCCTTTGTTCCTTCTTTCAGGTGGGCACCAGTCGTTGCGTCGCACCTCCTCCCGAGATCGACACCTTTTCGTAGTTTTTTTCGTTGAGCTGTGGAGCCGCACCGTCGCAGCATCAAGGTTATACCTGCGCTGGTCTTCGTGTCCCTTGTTCTATCTGTCCTAGTCTTACGCTGCGCAAAAATTCAGCATGAATTCTGAGTACCAACTAGCCCGCTTAACGGTGTTATTACAGTTTATTACTAATTTTGCGGGCTCCCCTTTAATGTATCCTCAACTGCGCTGGTCTTCGTGTCCCTTGTTCTATCTGTTCTAGTCTTACGCTGCGCAAAAATTCAGCATGAATTCTGAGTACCAACTAGCCCGCCTAACGGTGTTATTACAGTTATACCCTAGGTCAAGGCTTGGTTTCCACGGGAAAACCCCTTCTCGCTCGTTCCTCTGTTCGAATGCTTTTTCAAGCTTTGTCCTCACCAGTTCAGTCTCTGAGGTTCGTGCGGCCTTGCCTTTTACGCCGATGTTTCCAAAGGCCGAGTAACGGTTCAGAGACTTCGAATACTTGTTGTCTTCCACGCCCGCTCGGAGCACGATAGCGTTGGCACAGTGCGTAACGCTTTCTCCTAATGGCAAAGGTCCCTGAACAGTCCAGCCTAGCAAGGTTTCGACGGCTTTGAGCGTAGTGTTCACTGCCTTTACGTTGCCTGTCACAAGATCCCAGTAGTGATAGGATCCAATCATTATCGATATTTTGGTTTCGCAGTATTGTTGTGCGCAGATTGCCCGGGCGTCCAAGTGCATTCCTTCCATTGTCTTGATGACTTGGTAGTCTGGTGTGGGAATGTGGTCGTTGCATATTTCGTCTATTTCAAGCGCTTCGATCGGCACAGGTTTTTCTGTCATTGCGGCAACGATGAAGAGACGCACTTTCTTATGGTTCTTTTCATTTTCTGCCCTCCGAAGACCTCCACAGTCAAAGTTTCCTCTCCTAAAAACTCGCATCCTAGTTTCTTCGATGCTTCTGCAGTGATGAAACTGCGTTGGCTTCCGCCATCGAAAAGAATTCGGTGGCGTCCTGAGGATGCGGAGCCCACGACTGTTGCTGTCAAAGTTTGGAGGAGGACCGTGGGGCCAGTTTGCCGAGAAACCAGTCTGACCGGTATAAAGGCAACGTTGCGGCTGCTCTGGGCGTCTGCCGTGCACATGGTGGTTGCATGCTTTCGAGCACAGTTGCCGCACCGTAGTCGACCTCGGCAGTCCTGGGACAAGTGGCCTTTCTTCAGACATCTGAAGCATCGACCTTCCTTGGAGAGCAGATGCTTTTTCCGTGTGATGTCCCATTCATCAAAGTCGCAGACCTCTGAACGATGCTTCACAGTTATGTTCGATGATTTGTTCGATTGTTTCTGCTGAGTCAGTGCCGACTTTAAATGCCGCCATAGAAAACCCTTCAGTCTCCTTATTAGATTGTATTGGATCAATAAAAGATAGTTGATTTGCACGATGGGTTCTTTGTTGGCCAGCAACTTATCTCTTAATGCAGGTGTGACATTTACTTTGTTCTTGTCAACTTCGATTTGTTCACGATGTTTTCACTTTCGATATAGATGATCAAGACGTACTGCTTTCCCGTACCATTGAAATGAATGAAATGTTGATTGATTGTGCTGATTTGACTAGAATTGTTGGCTTTTTCTCTAAGGAACCCTCCGAGACATAACCTTGCCAAAAATGGCGTTTTTTTGGCGACTAACAAAACTTTCAGATAAAGGTAGCGACTTTTCCGGCTCCTTTTGAGAAATTTCCGGCGCCTTTTTACTCTGAGCACCTGGCAACCGTGACGGTGCGTCTCCTCCAGTCGTCACAGCCTTTAGTTGGTGCGGCCGCCGCAAATCGCGCATGGTAGTTTTAAAGACGATAGTCTTTCTTGGGGTACTTAAACCCAGAAATTTTGGTCTGTCTGTCTGTCTGTCTGTCCGTCTGCCTGTCTGTGACTCGATTCAGCCACCTGGCTAAAGTAAAATGCCTACTGCGCAATAGTCTTATATACTCAATGCCGAGCGTGTAAGCCCGGTTTATATGTTCATACATGTCAACCTTTCTGAACAATAACAAGATATTACGCAAATACAGGACCGAAAATTAATACACAAGGGATATTTACAGGGTTCCTTTATTTAAAAAAATTATGAATGCATGTTTTTTCGATAGCAAATGATAATCTACATCTACTGCAGAAAAAAACTGCCGCCTGCTGTTGCCCGCGTCACCTCCTGGCGGCATATGAGAAATCACGCGGCAACAGCAACGAAAGGTTCCACTAACTCGGTTCCACGTTTCGCTTGGAAAGCACGTGGAGCACGGCAACGCGGTTCTATAAACCTTGAAGTAGACCGCCTCGATTCACGCGCGTCTCCGCCGTACTGCAGCGCTGGCATCGAGGGACCCGGCCTGTAGCAGTGGAACGCGGTAAATTCAAATCGCGTTGAGCGAACCTCCAGCGTGTTTACCTTGGGATGAGCGCGACGGTACAGGAACAGCATGAGCGGTGAGCGGGAATCCAAAGGGGGGCATTTCCTTGGCAAATGTCTACAAAGGATATCGTCTTTTGACGACATTTGCAACGAAAGGAGCAGATACGCGGCCAATTTTTTCTTCTTTCGCGCTTTGTAAAATAATTACCGACTTGTCAACCGGATAAACGATGAAAAGTGGGCTAGTTTGAGCCAGTCTGCGCAGCGCAAGCAAAAACGTGAGCTTGACGAATTCACTTCAGTGTCCCTTTAAGACGCACTTCGCGGTCTCTTCCTAAGACGCACTTCGCGCCGCCGACGCAGAGGCTCATCATCGCTGCCGTCTAGAGAACCCACCAGTGAGTGCGGCCTCAGCGCACTGCTTCTGCGCTCCAATACAGCATTAGGGGGTATCGTAATCGCCAGCCAATTTCTTTATTGCTGCATCGTGTTCGTGCCTCTTTCTTCATTGCATTTTTTTTCTTGGGCGTGAGTTACATCTACCCGATTCTTTCCCAGTATGACGTAATTGCGTCTCTTTCCTCGTTTTGCTTCCGCGTCTTACGGCGCGAATTACGTCTGCAAGTGACTGGCACGCGCCACAGCTTCCCTACAATCAGGGTTCACCCCTGCTGGTGTGTACCTGATCTACTTACGTGCCATCCCGTTCACGTGTCACGTGCCACGCACTATTCCACTACTTTTACGTTACAAACTCACAGTTTTGTAAATTTTGTTAATCGGGCACATTAGCCGCTCAAATTTCCCTATTTCTGGCCAATCCCCCAAGTGAGTATGTGACACAAAAAAAGGAACAACGACAACATTTCTCTACCGCTAGCAACGTGTGGCGATCGCGCAACAAAGTGGCATCGGGATGGTAATGTGTGGACCTCGGTTAGTATCCAATCTGATCACACCTGTGTTGACAGGGAAGCTGTAAGTTGGTTACTGTTACTAGGCTGCTCCTTCATCGGATCTTCGCCAGATCCTCTGGCCTCGCTTCGCCCGTCACATTGCCAACGTGCGGGGCCCTGACTCGGAGTACCCGTCTGAGCGCATTCCAGGCCCACCAGAACGCCATATTCGGCAGCCCGAACACGGGCCGCTTCAAAAGTTTTCTCCGTCTCTCTCTCACTCGGTGCGAGCGTTTCTCGGTCCGACCAAGTCTGTTTCTCGTGCACGATGACAGAAAAGGTAGCGCCGCAATTCGAGAAATAAAAAAAATCAGAGCAGTTCATTTGAAATTGAAAGCTGTCAATTGCGGAGCAGTGATTCGACAAATTGCCTGCGGCTCGCTCTCATGTTTAGTTTCAGCATCAGCCTGGCGTTGACACCGAAAGATTCCGAGATAGGGCACCGCAGCCCCTGTAAGGGCTTGTAAAGAGACACTGAGTGTTCATTATTAGGGGTAATTACTGTGGTGATTCGTGGTTTCGTGAATTGTTCGCTTATTTTATATAATTGTGTACTTTGCGGCGGCTAAGCAACAGCAGCCTCCGCGGCACTCGTCACTCGTGCAGCGCAAAGGTCACTCCCCAAACCAGGGGCGTAGCCGGGGGGTGGGGGGGGGGGGGTGTTTTGGTTTCACAACACCACACCCTCGAAACTTTCAGCAGTTTTTCGCCCATGCTATTTACACTACGCATAAATATGCGAATATGGAACACTTAGATAAGAACAGTGTCAATTTGTTGATAAATGGTTACTGGGAGTCCTGTGTGAACTCTATTTTTTATGCCGATATTACAGCGGACAAGGCATGTAATATACTGACTTCGGGCATCCTCGATTTACCAGTCCTGGAGGGTCCGCGGGCAGTCCGAGGACTGCGTTCGGACCGGAAGCCCCATAGGAATACATGGGAAAATCGAGCGCCAGATCGCGCCTCGGGGAGTCCGCGGACGATCCGGGACTGATAATCGAGGAGGCCCATTATTAAACCCAGAATATGACTAAGACATTGTTGGGGCCGAGGCGATTCATCTTTAATTTCTTTTAGATGCGACGGCATCTCATTCACTCGCCTTGTCCCTCCATACGGCGTTGTCGTTGTCCGTCCACACCCCTCCCCCATTCTCCTCGCCGCGCGAGCTGCGCACTCCGCCGCTCACCCCCTCTCCTCTCCGATAGCAAACACTCTCTCGCGAGGGGCATTGGATTGGATTCGATTGGATTGGCTTGCATTGGCTTGGCTTGGATTAGATTGGATTGGATTTGGATCGAATTGGATTGGATTTGGATGGGATTGGATTAAAGTGGATTGTGTTGGATTGTGTTGCGTCATAGCCGCGGCAGGGGGTTCACGGCACGTTTCACGCGATGGGAGAATCAACCTAACGGAAACAACAACGGAACCGCCGTATGCGTCGCATCTACACAGGGGTTCCCGCGAGGGGAGGTGGGAGTAATTTTTATGTTTACCGCCAGCATATAAGATAATTCTAGCTACGCCACTGCCTTTAACATTTTGCATATGAGTATCGTGTGCCCGTGTTGCTCAATAAGATTGGCATCGGCTTCGTAACACGAGGAACCCAGGTTAGATCCCGACCCGGCCAAGCTGTGATCTTTTCGAAGACTCTGCTGGGGCGCGAGACGCCGCATCACTGCGTGGGCTAGATACCGTGACCCCGGAAGAGACACGACGGCAAGCCGGGCACTAAAACGAGTACTGACACGAAATTTTTGTGTTGCGTTTTTTTCGCGTTTTTTCGCCAACCCACTAATCATAGCTGGCAGATTAAATGGTCGATCGCAGCGTAAACGATCATTCACAGCGTTGTTTATTCGTCTCAGTTCCGGTTTCAACAAAACGAACGCCGAGCGGCCGCCATGACAGAAGAGTGCCGGTGACGTCACCATTCTTGTCGCATTTCGGCAAGAATGGTGCGCGTGCGCGCATGCAGAGACGGGCTTACGTCTTCACCATCCCCACGCGTCCGTGCTGCATGGCGTCAGTAGCGACACCATGACGTGTACACAGGGCGTGGCAGAGCGCGCCGACCGCAGCCAGCGCGTCGGGTACGTCACGGGAACCCCGAAGTCGGCAGTTCGGGGCAAGGAGCAGATGTCATGCTGGCCCGCTCTGGGCTTTCTCGTGCGGACAAAGATTTAAATGGATTTAAAATACAGAGCGGTTACTGTTGAAACTTGCTTTCAGATATCTCCCTATAAAAAGGAAGCATTTTACATAGTTATTTCAGCTTTTAAATTTCGTGTCACTATTCCTTTAAGAAGTATAAAGCCGATTGCGTAATGCATTGCCACAGTGCAGCTCGGTTAAACAAGTGCGAAATATCGTAACAACGAGCACGCTTGCGGAGGTGCGTTACTAACTTCCATTTCCGAACCATTTCGCTCACTGGGCGAAAGCACACGGTAAGCGCGCTCCGAACCTCTTAAGGCCGAACCGCGTGGTGCGTTTTTTCAGGCGCATCGCGCACGTCGGCGTTGCGCGTGCGTTTTTTCGACGCCCGCGTCGACGATTCCGCGCCCGCGGCAGCATCTGCTTTGCTAGATTTTGACGCGCGTCGCGCGTGGCAGTGGGAGGAGATTGGCGACTTGCGCCAATGGGGAGGCTCGCGCCTCATGGCGGCGGTTGCGAAGCGCTCGAGGCAGCCCGCTGGCTCCACCGGGGATGTTTAGGCTTACCACCCCAGCAGATGTTTTATAGTACCATTTTCACCCACATTAGAAGCTCCTTCACCGCACAAGCAACTTCGTGCGTGCCTTGAGCAGCATTTTAGAGACCGCTTAGAAGCGGTCGCTCGAGCTCCCGACACCACTTCGCTGCCGAAGCCGCCGCCATGTTGCCGCCGTCGGCCGCGGCGCGCGCAGCGTGCGGGAGGTTACGAGGCAGCGTCGGCGCGCCTGTGGCGTGCGCGGCGCGTTTTCGCGAGCAGAAAACGCTCCATGCGGTTCACGATTTCCACCCGCTCCGCCTTGGATGCACCCAGCGCCGAGCGCTGTGCGATACACCCAGCGCAAAGCGGGGTACACCCAGAAGCAAACAGCGCTCTAAGTAAAGAGGTATCCACGAGCAGCGTATTTCCCACATTTTGGCGCGTCGATGTCGCCCCGTGTTTACGCTCGTCCACGCGCCAAAACCCCGATGTTTTTCTACCACCAGGTATCGGTGTCAGGGAGCTCCAGAAAGGATCCGAAAGTGGGCTCTTGCGTCGGGGTTTCATGTGCACATCGGTGTATGGCGTCGTCCCGTTAAGCATAAAACATCCAATTTATTTTTCTCTGGTGGCATTCAGCTGAAGATTTGCAGGCTATCTCTGGTAGAAAGCGTGCGTTCCATTTTTTTGCTAGCTTGGATTTAATTGGCAGGATGGTGGATACGCGATAGCTTATTCTGAGTTACATAGACTAGCTCTGGCTACATCGCTTGCATTACTGGCATAGTGTCTCTTGTCTGCAAGATCGGTGCATGACAAACAACAGTTATCAATGCCGGGATTCAAGCGCAGCATTTCATTCCTTTCATGGCTTAGGGGAGATCCGCGATCTGCGATGGATTTTGTCGGGTAAAACAAGGGAGCTTTGGCTACAGGGCTTGTAGTGCAAGCATTAAAGGACTCCTTTGCAAATTCGGTGCGTGATTGCGTTTTCGTTGCCGGAATTTCTGAAATACGGCCGAAAGTAGACACACCCTGCAATATTTGTTGACATCCCAGTTTAATGTACCGAATGGGCCGATGTATTCAGTATTCGGCTTCTCTTTTGAAAGATCATCGCTCAAACCTTGGTAGGACGTCTTGGTGAGGCTTTCGTCAGTTTTTTTACACAATATTCGCTTTTTTCTTACTTTCAATCAGTAGCAAGGATGCGCTGAATTTTTCTTACCGTTTTCAATCCATGAATCGATCGGTACATAACTAGAAGGTAGAAACTCAAGTACGCAAGAGAGGAAGGTGTGTGAAGTTGATTTGTTATCACCAAAAAAATCCTGACAATAAATTAAAAAGTGCAAATATATTGTTTATGGCAAAGAGAGTGTCCAGATAAGGGCAGGTAAAAGTTCGAAAAGAATTGCTCATAAACGATTGAAAATAACTTCAAGAGGACGGCAGCGTTCATACAAATGTGTCCAGCAACACCCGCTGACGCCGCGGCTGGCGCCTGACTTCGCCGGTGTCATTTGGTTACTCGCCCTTTCCTGCGTGCGGGTGTGACGCGTGATTTCGCCTTTATGTGGTTGGGCCTAGCGTCACTAAATAAGCTACGCCACTTCGCGCACCTGGAGGCGTTTGGGGGCCATTTTGTTTCTGGCTTGCAGTGTTGCCACCTCTGCGAACGAAACCGCCGCCGGTTGTGACGGGCAGAGTGCGACCGGCCGCTCTAGCGCTCGCGCAGCCGAGAGAGAGAGAGAGAGAGAGAGAGAGAGAGAGAGAGAGAGAGAGAGAGAGAGAGAGGCGCCCAAAAACAAAATGACTGCGCCCATATGTAAACAAACATCACTTGGTGCCGACCGACCAATGGAAATCCCGGCGGAACATAACAATGAGATAAAAGAGTGCCGATACTCTAAAAGCCTTTATTTAGTGACGCTAGTTGGGCCTAGCGTCACTAAATAAGCTAGCCTTTATTTAGTGACGCTAGTTGGGCCTAACACCCCGCTCCACGCTGGCTCGGAGGAACGAGGCACCTCCGGCCGTGTGACGTCAGCACGAAGCCAGGGCTGTGCTACTGAGCTGTGTTATAGGCGCCGTACGCTTCGAGTTGGTCGGGTGACCGCAGCGCCAGCTGCGGCAGACGCGCACAACTTTGGGTCGGTCGGGCCGCGCCGGCCGCCTTCGTTGCCGTCGAATGTGCCTTTCCAGAGGCGCCTAGCCTAACTTTATTAGTGGCATATTTCCCTCTTACGTCCTTAGAACGGGCCAGCTACCAAAACTGCGAGTTTCTTTCATTCAAGAGATTCGGTGTTTTCTAAAGCCCTCACCACTTGTCCAGCAGCAAACGAACCTCCATTGACTGAGAAATGAAACAAATTAATCCACATTTTATTCTCCCGCTGCATTGTATGTTTCGTGACGTAAAAGCAGTTGCCTTTACTGAAAGCTAGTATGTTGACTGAGGCGGTCGGTGTTGTCTGCAGGATGCCCCTTTGCTTACCATCAACGCAGCTAGATGGCGCAGCGATACCGCGCGAGGACCGTTGTTTGCACTCTGCTTCTGGCTGGGCATGTTTTTTATGGTTCTAATAATATTTTCGTAAAAAAAAAATTGGATATAAATCGAAAACCAGCATCGTGCAAGCGGCACTGTCAGTAACATCTCAGTTGGCCAGTGCCGGGTGTGTCCAACGCGACGGACAGCTGCGTGAAGCAGCGTCGGCTGGCATGTGGCCACACTAACAGCTTCTATGTTTACGTGTTCGTTCGAAACTTCCGTTGTTCACCCCAGAATTATTACTGCTATAAAAAGAATCCACTAAATTTAAGAGTGATTAGCTCGTTCTGCAAAGTTATAATCCTCATTCAATTTCCGTTGGATTCTGCCGGCCTTACCCAAGAGAAAATGGTAGCTGGTTTATGGTTAAATTCCCAGCTGGGACCAGCTAAGATTAGCTGGTCCCAGCTGGGAATTTAACCGTAAACCATCGGGGACCAGCTACCATTTTTTCTTGGGCAGCCAATCGAAAGCAGCTGAAAATGACAAATAAGCAGCTGGTGAGTCATTCGTCCATTCCCTGTTTTCGTTATTGCGTAGCGTATGGCACCGACATGTATGTTGAAATTGATGTCAGTGTTATTCGAACGGGGTTATTTCTCTAATGGACCAAACTTCCATTTCGTCCTCATGGCACCGTGAAGTCAAAATGGTTGATCCGCCACACTGGCTCGCCTTGTGCCAATTCAGGGCGTTACATGTTTGGTCCGTGTTGAAAATTTCTTTATTCCCGGTCACTCCATTCTTTTTCGGGATTTTTGTACTTTCGTCTCCGTTTTTTAGGGGTTTATACATCCATATCTGGATTGCGTAAGCTCACTTAGGTATTATTTATTTGGTAATAAACACTTTATAACTTTTCAATATTTTTTTAATCCCCTTGGACCAATTATATTCATCATCGCTATTACAACGATCAAATGCGTAAACTCAGTCAGTTATGCAATTTTGCAAATGTAGCGTTATAAAAGTGCTCCGTTCTGTAGGATCGATATTTTTTTTGTTGGTTCACTTTTATAATTCCTTATTTTTTGTATTTGGTGATTTTCAAACTTCTGTTCAAATTTCACACACCTTCCTTCTATCTCAATCCACGATATCATAACTATTTAATAGGTCAACACCGCCAGTTATGCATCTCTGTGCAAACACACGGTGTCGTACCGTTCACTCTGTGGGGATGCAAATAATGCTACGCAATAAACACTACCCACAGTTAGTCGTTGGAGCAGTGCAAACTGACATAATTTGTATGGCATAGCCCCGATAAAATAGGAGCGGTTTTTGGTAACCACAGCGTTTGCGTTAAAGGCCTTGCGTTCACAGCGGACCGTAATTCCTAGTCGTTCGCATCTCCACTGGGAACTAATTAGGGGAAGTGAACGAAGGTCGGTTTCACGACGGCATCGGCTCAGTGGCCAATAGCGATATGATTTTTCCAAGATATGCACATCACATTCAGGAGCTACACAGAATTTGCAAGAAAGCTGGGTTCACCGACGACCGTTTTCCTGTGCGCACGCGATAGACGATCGGGCATACTGGAATACAGCTATACTGCCACACTGGCATACTGGCATACTGTATACGGGCACACAGCTCCGCTTTGTGAAGCATCCGGTAAGGCGTCGACGGTAGGCAAGCTACGAGGTAGGGGGGCTAAACTCGTGTCCGTAATAAACTGCGCGCGTTTGACGACGCGACACCTTGGGGGGTCGTGCCGAGCGTCGAAAATGGGGCTAACCCAAGCGCGAAATTTGCGGAAACGAGATGAGCACTTACCGTCTTAATGAGCTTCACGTTCATTGGCTTTGCTCGGACCATTCGCATCTTGCTCTTGTGGAAGTTCAGGCGGCGGGGCTCAAGGCGGGCGACGGTATGGAAGCCGAAAGGCTGCGGCTTCAGGTGAACGTTGTTGTCGTTGTTGTTTCACGTCTTATGGCGCCTACCCACGCGGGGGATTGGCCAGGAATCGAGCAAGAAGGCTGCTAATTCGCCCGCTCACAACTTAAAAGTAGAGACCTATCCGTTGGCAGCCAGTAGCAGCGCGAGATTAGAAGGAAGGATTGGCTAAAAATGGAAAGTTGCGGCTGAATTTGAGAAAACATACCCGTAATAATAAAGGCTAACAGGGCATACGCCTGGTCTCGGACACGTATGCATGAATGGCTGCAGCCACTTACTCTGTGACATATCCCAGTGATGTGGCCCCTAGCGACAGTAGGACGGGCATGGAGATAGGAAGTCCAATTTGTTGTAATGGCCTGATAAGGTGACGTGGTCTGATAATTTAAAAACCACGGCAATGTAATAAGTAGTGATCTAGTGTCTCATGTTCACCACAAATAGCTCATAGGGCGGAGGAGGCGAGACCAGGCCTGTGCATATAGAAGTTCAGCCGGCGGACCCTGCATCTGAAATTGGTTACTGTGACCTCGCATTGACGAGATTCACGCAAACGGGGATTCCAATTACGTTTTAAATGGGCATACTCTTCAAAATAATGACGATCTCTTCTTCCTGCGTACTCATTAGGCGCTGATATCTACGGAACCTTGCTCCTGCTACACTAGCCGGAACAGAGCAAAGATCAACTGAAGGGCCATCCAAAGACGATCGCGCCAAGGAATCAGCCTCTTCATTAAGAAGTAAAACTTTGTGCCCGGGAACCCAAATGAGGCAGATGTCCCGCAAATGGGAAGGCACCAGAAAGTTGAATGCACGGATCAGGGGTGAATTTTTAGACGATGCCATCGACGTCGCGCGTTTCCTGGGCGGCAACGGGCGGCCACCGAGAGCTAGGCTTGCGCCTCGAGAGTCAGCAGCTACCTGTTAGATGATCATTGCAGCTGCCTCCGGAACGCGCAAAACACAGAATAGCGGTGGTGAACAGACCGAAAAAAACCGGAGGGCTTTGGCACAGTCCCTCCGCCAACGACTGAGTGTTACGGAAAATCTGCGACTCAGGCGTCAATTTCCCTCCCCAGGGTACTGATCCGTATTCATTGAGAGAGAGAGAGGGAGAGGGGAGATAGATAGATAGATAGATAGATAGATAGATAGATAGATAGAGAGAGAGAGAGAGAGGGGGGAGAGAGAGAAATGGTGAAGTCACGCAGTACAACGACCCTAAACCTCAAGAGAAGCCAATAATAGATGACATGCTCGCCGCTGTGGTGTAAGCTTTTTTTAAAGCTCTTGAATGGTAACTTTCGCTTCATCATCGTCAGAAGTTATTTATGCCTTCCAACGCAATAACCTAATTAAAGCACACACGAAAATACAGAAAATTTTTTATGATGCAACTGACATTAGAATTCCACACCTCCGGTATAACTTATGCACTACACTGTGCATGCGAATACCTTTACAGTAAGGCCCAAAATGGCTATCGACGCGTTTCCTTGCGCTTATTCTGCGCCTGCGCTACGTTCTGGCACTAGAGGTTTTCTTACTCTGATCCCAAGTGATGTTCTGCACCGATATTGGCGCAAGCGTAGCTCTTAGGGTGCCATGTACAATGTCAGTTGTAAGTATTGACATGCTGTTCTCAGCTCCTAGACCAACCTGAAAGTAATAAATTAAGAAAACCATGCCTGCAATGAGAAATAAGAAAATTTGAAGCACAAAATTGATGACAATCTGAAAAAAATTCAGCAATGCTGAGGCCCGAACACATTTCTAATAATTTCGATTCTATGTCTTAAGCAGAACAGAGGGGCTTTTTCTGCAGTTGCTCAAAAGAAAGAATAGATGGAGTGTTCCAAGGGAACCGATAGGTGGCGCTGTGTGACTACAAGAAGGGCGGGGTGTATACCCGTCTGGCAGCGAAATGTGGCCTCCCCCAAAAGGCTGTCAATGCGGCACAGCCTTTGTTCTTCAGCCATGTCATCAAAACCTCCGTCATCGGCATCATCAACGGAGCCGTAATCATGACTTCATCTTGTGCGTACACAATCAGTGCCTCTCCCTTTCTGGTCGAGAGTGAACTGACTACGTAAGGCGGATTCCCCAACGCGTAATGATCATCATGAGCAGACCATTTGTATTCACGGCGGCACGAAGGCCTTGTTGTTGTTGTTGTTGGAAAACGTTTATTCAGAAAAAGGGAGAGGGGAGGGGGAGAGAAAGAGTTAGGAGCGGTGGGTGCCAATCCTATACCGGTAGGTCGCGCAGGGTCGCCGCCGCCTTCGCCCGAGAGATCAGGGCTTCCTGGCCATCGAGCCGGCAACTGCTGAACGCGATCTCCCATCGCTCTACAGAAGGGGGATCGGGTGGTGGGGGGTTCAGTGGGCACATCCAGACAAGGTGCGCGGTCGTGTTGGGAGTGTCGCAGCGTGAGCAGTTGGGTGCATAGCAGGTGGGGGAGATGCGGTGGAGGGCGGCGTGGTTGTGGTGTGCGTGAGTTTGAAGTCTTCGCCAGATGCGGGCGTCGGGAACGGAGAGCCAATGGTGAGGAGGGGGATAATTCTCCCAGACATTTACAACTTCTCGTGCGGCGGGTTAAAACCAGCGTTCAAGACCTGCCACGTCACCAAACCCTATTTCTCCAAAAACCACTGAAAAAAAAAAAAACTCGAATACATGTGATCACTGCTCGCCGAATACTACACCAGGGTTGATTGAGACTGTTCTGGTGATGAACGGTTGTGTTCACGAGTTCACAACTACTTTTCGGCGTTGCTGGATTGCAACAATCAACCACTAGCTAGAAAGGTACCCGACGCATACCGGCCACGAGCTAGTTGTAACTTTTGCTCGCGCTGGCAAGGAAACATTTCAACCACCAGAGCTTCTACAGAGGAGTGGCGGCAAAGATGGCCAACAACCGGCACGACCTGCTTCCATCTTTTTGCGCTAATATTGGGCCTCTCAAGTTTACAGCTTCCGGACAGCCAGCTGGCTTCCAGAAGTCTCCTCTCTGGCAGCAAGTTACGTGATTATTACGTGTCTCAAGCGCCTCAGCGTCCACCGAAAACCGGACAATCGAGGACCGGGTAAACCTGGAAGCGCGGCACGGCAAGGGCAAACCTTCTAGAGCGGAAGCTTTAATACACCGAGTCTCGGAAGGTCATTCACCGCGTCGTAACCACCTTGAGCCGTGGGAGTGCAAGTGTGGCAAGTCTACGGTCACGCCACGCGATCTTCTGAGGGCAGGCGTCGCAGGTTCTCTGGCTGGAAGACTCGCCGCTGCTGTACCACGTGACTCGGCGAGGATTTAACGGCTGCTTCGCCGACGCTTGGTCGCTCATTCATCTCGTCTATGGCGTGCCGTCTGCAATAATGCTTATCGTAAAACATGGGGTGCATAGTCTTCGCAAAATCAAACCAAACAGACATTTCGGTCGTGATAACCAGGTTTGGAAGCATTCTATCTGGGCTATTCTTTTTCTGTCGTCTGCTAAGGTTATAGTTCAGAAATTTCGGACCACCTAAAACGCGCCATCGTTCCTCTTGCGCACACGCTCGGTCCGAAAGTGAGCCGACTTCTGAATCTGAGCCGACTTATTACGCATGTCCTTCTCACAAGAGTACAAAACGAAAAACGCCGAAGCATATCCTTTTACGCGAACAGCGTTGTGCCGACGTACCTTGAATTTGAGTTGAGAAAACTACCTCTTGTCGTGCCGCACTGTGGCGTCGTCGATCATGGTTTGAAGAGCTGAAATTCCGCTCCGGAAGTCTGCGATTACGCTTTACAATGCCGGCGAAGAAGGTGCTCACAGCGTGTTGTACGCCGGCATACGGCAGATAAGAAGAGACGAATAAGTCTTCGGTGCAGCCTGAAGACTACAGTCCCCTCGTATTCTTTATTTCGGTCAACCTGTAAGGGAATGCCGCTGGCCTGACGAGAGCGCAACAAGCGAGCACTCATTTTTGCAGGCCTTTGCCCGTCGCTGAAACTGCTGTTTTCTCCAGCTCTTCTCCAAGAGCCTCCACTCGTTTTCGAGTTGGGACAAACTTTTGTTTGACTCTTTTTGCTAGGTACTTATATCTGGCAAATAAAAAGGGGATATTTGCCTCGGGCCGAAGTGTTTCCGGTGCACCCTTCCTTTCAGGCGCAGCCGGCAGTGTTTGCAGGCGCACATCACGTCAACGCGCTCAAAAACGTTCATTATAGGCCTTCGAGGACTGCGTTCGTGTAGAGGACTTCACTTACCTGAAGCAGGTCAAATAACTGATGGCGGCTTGGCCAGCTGCGGCAGGTTTGGCAGCGCCTTGGGTCGCCACCTTGCTGTGGTGTTTGTCGTGCGATATATTTTTATTCACTCATCGCGGACTACGTAAACTACAATGCCGCAGATGCGCTGCGTGCCTGGGTGGGGCTGTGGATATCGAAGTACATAGGAAAAAACCCTGGGCCATCTCCACTAACGTGGAGCCTGGGGAGGGGTGAAGCATGCAGGGCATGGGGTGTATTCAAAGACTAAGTCTCTCTTTGCGCACGGCGAGCGCTGATTTGGCGCCGGAGAAGCGTCGGTGGGAAGAGCAATCGCGCGCCTGCTGAGGAGGTGGCGCCCTCTCTTGCGTTGAATCGGATTTAAGCAATTTGCATGCCCCATCTGACCAAGTTTGTGGTACTGGCAGGGGTCACCGCGAGCGCAGTAGAATGTCCACGACTCGCCTTGGGGGATCGCCCTCGGTAATAAATGAGGACGCGGCACTACGTAAGTATCCGTTCCTTGCTTCGACCGACCACCAAGACCCGATCAGTTCAAGCTTCGAGAGCCGGGGGGTACTTGATAGTAACACGAATTTTAACCTGTATACAAACAGCTTCTGCTTGTGCTTGACGATTGCTGAAAAGCACCGGGAGCGTTCCACAAATCTTAAAATCATGTTCATTTTCAACCGGTTTTATCCATTGCACACTTCTCCTGTTAGTACTCGTCACTTCGTAGGGCGAGACGTTGGAAGACGTAACGAGTGTCGCGGTGTTTTATTAGTACAGTGACTACCTGAGATGAAGCAGCAGCACCGAAAAGGTTCTGAGAAAGGGCGACGGAAGCGTCGTAACCACCATCGGTCGGAAGTGGCGACTCGCTAGGCTGTAGGCCCTGCCCGACGACCTTGTCGTACAAAAAGCTGCTCCACGACCTTATCGTACATTGAAACGGCCCGGGCCGACGAACCCGTCTCTTACACCTGCGCGGAAAACGCGTTGCTTGAATCGTTTCGGACTGCTTCGTGCTCTTTGTCGGCGAAATACTTCCCTTGTCACTGCAGTCCCAAGAGGCTAATGATTGCCGAGGCGCGTCGCTCCAGTCGCTGCCGCCGGCCGCCTCGAGGTGAGCCTGAAACATTTAATTCCAATAAAGCCACGGAATCGGAGGCGGACCCGGCAATTCGAGAAATACGGGAAGGTGGTCAAAGAGGGCCATGATGACAGGCAGGTAGCCGGTAGCAGGCAGACAGGTAGCGTAAATGTATACCAGAGAGAGGGCGAAGGCCTAGGTAATACCTTGCGGAAGTCTGCACACAACGAACGCTAGATAAAACTTGCTGCTGGGCTAGTTGGTTCATGGTCATCACGAAGGAGGTTAGCGCTTCCAAAAATAAGACACAAGACAGAAAAGGATGCTAGGCGACGCCGCACGCGTCAGACGCGTGCGGATGCGACGCCGCACGCGTCAGACAATCAGAAAAAAAGCGGGAGTAACGGGACTGCACTCGCGGGTTTTTTCTGCCGCTTTCGGAACCGAGGCGAAGAACAGCCTCGTCGGCATGATATTGTGTCGCGGGAGGTAGGCGACGACGAGGGCCCGGTGACTGGAGCGAGACGCGCCGGCACACTCCGTGGCACGAGCAAGGAGTGCGAGTCCTGATCCGCTGAAGCCCTGACGACTGAGCCGACGAGCGGTTGTTTATTCCTGACGGCACACGGGGACACACGAGCAGACGGGATTGGCTATCTCCAATCACATGTGTTGCTTCAACAACATCATCTATAAAACACTGTCAACACAGAGGCACACCCAGTGCGCGTGCATTCCGAAGGATGGCGCCACTGACAACACCACAAAACCCGTACGAGCTTTTCGCTGTTTTACCACCGGAACAGTTGGACGTGGAGTCTTTTCGTCCGTCCGCTAAAGGTTGGGCGTCACGCAGGGGTAGTAGCAGAATTTCAAACCCACTGATAGAGGGCGCAGTGGACTCGCAGGGGCGCGTTTCTTTCCCTGACGCCAGTAGAGGGAGAGCGGAGGGATCCTCCCGCCGATAACGTTTACCTGCTGATTCCATTGCCCGAACTGTAGAATCTGCGCTGCGACGGCGCTCCGGTTCTCGGGCGACGTCTGAGCCGACACAAGAGAACCACAGCTCTGCTGCTTCAGCAGATTTCACACTAGGTGGAGCTGGGTTTAGTTTTAAAGACGATAGTCTTCTTGGGCTACTTAAACCTAGAAATTTTGGTCTGTCTGTATGTCTGTGTGTGTGTGTGACTGGATTCATCCACCCGGCAAATGTGAAACGAAGTCTGCGCAATAGTCTTATATACTCACAGCCAAATCTAAACGACCGAGTCCGGTTTATATGTTCATACTTTTCAACGTTGTTGAACAAGAACAAGACCTTACGCAAATATAAGACAAAAAAATAATACATGAGGGATATTTACAGTGTTCCTTTATAAGAAAATTCACAGATGCTTGATTTCTGTGAAATGAGATACTACATCCACTTCAGAAAAAAACCCATTGCCGCCTGCAGTTACCTGCGTCACTACAGCTTCTGGCGGCATTTTAAGAAATCTAGCGGCACCAGTTACAAGAGGTAACCCTAGATAGGTTCCACTTTCTGCTTGGAACGCACGTACACTAGGGCAACGCGGTTGTATAAACACTAAAGTAGGGCGACTCGATCCACGTGCGTCTCCGCTGTACGGCAGCGCTGGCATCGAGGCACCCGGCCTCGAGCAGTGGAACGCGGTAAATTTAAATTGACTTGAGCAAACTTTCAGCGTTTTTACCTTGGGAGGAGCGCAAAGAAAAGGAACACCATGATAGGTGAGCGGAAAAGCGAAGAGAGGCATTTCCTTTGCAAATGTCGACTAGGACTATCGTCTTTCGTCGACATTTGCAAAGAAAGAAGCAAATACGCGGCCATTTTTTTTTCTCTCCAATACTTACAGCTAAACAAGCAATTATGTTCCTTTAAAGCGAAGCCTCTCACTGATTTCGTCGGTGGCCCAGGCAAGAAACACTGCAGGAAAGCCAACTTGCTCTGATGATAATGATGATCGTCGGTGAAGCGAAAAAAAGTAAAACCCTTCCGGTGGTCGCAATCGAACCTGGGTCCCTAGTGTTATGAAGCCAACGTCTGTCCGCTTGTGCCATTCCGGCATGGTCGACGTAGTTTGGGTTCGGAGAGACGTTCACTCCTATGTCTAACGTCGAATATGGCTGAACGCTAAGCGAAACCATGGAATGCCCGTATCAGTAAAGCCCTGGATCCAGAGCGCTATCGCAGTGTAGTAAACCGCCCGGATAAGAAACAGGTGCTCGCTTCTCGGTTGGTTCGTTTGGTGCTGGATTTGATTTTGGAAAGCTTCGAGCTCCGCCATAGTTGCACCAACGGAGAGATAGTGATTTTTTAACTTTGCTCAACGCTTTGTGGGATTTACGGCAGCGTTGTTTTCGTTTTATCATAGTTCCTCGGAAATCCCTCAGATCTTCCTCATAAAGTCTTGTGCCGCACCGCTGATTGACTATCTTGAACTTGTTAGTTTAGAACAGCTTTTTATATTCGTTTTGTCGTTATGTACAAGAGGTTTAAAACAATAGGCCTCTTCTTCTTTTCAGCTCTATTAGATGGCTTCCCTAAGCGGGGATGTGTATCCGCAAAACTGCGTTAATGACGAATGTAGCACATTTAATCATTATAACAGTGTAAGCATAAAAACACTGGTCCAAGGAAAGTAAAAGACAAGAAATGAAAATAGATTGAGCGGAAACAAAATGAAACAAAAAAAAAACTTGGGAGTGAACAGCTAAATCTGGCTAAAAAAAAAAAAACTCGATAAAGACAAGCGGCATTAGCTTGTTCATCCTTTAGTGGACGATTCTCGATGCTGTCGGCCATTTTTGAAGTTTGGTGTTTGTTTTCTTTCACTAGCACCACTAGACGGGTCAGCCTTAAATGTACCCAGTTTCTTGTCCACTCGTCCCTGTGGGCACGTGCTAGAAGAAGGAGGAGGTCCGGCGGAACCAAGTCGGAGATGCAGGCTGCCTGCCCGCCAAGGCTCGCGTCTGCAGGAGCAACCTATTGTACTCGCTAGGCCAACTGTTCCCGAAGCCTGCCGTCGTCTATGTACGTTGTCTCGCGCCTTGTGCGGCGAGCGTGCGGCAGAGTGGATTGGTGGACCCGGTAGGATTGCCGGCAGCTTGATTACTAGGGGCCATTCAGGTGAGCTTGGTCCCGTACAGCTGTCAAGCAATCATTGTAGAACTTGGCAGAAGCCTTTGTAAAGTTATAGAATGATATAAGATGTAATCACGCCCCTTTGTCGGTGGCGGCCTCCGTCACGGACCGTTCGCATCTCGTTGCAGGGTCCAGGCAACTCTCCCTCACCAACTACCTCTGTTGCGGCCATGCTTCCACCGGCACTGCCCCGCGGCCAAAACCGTGTTCAAGTTGCGTCGGCCAAGCAGGTGAGCTCGCGGGCCAAGCCGCGCTGATCACTACAGGTAACCGATTGATTGATTGATAGTAGGGTTTAACGCGCCGACGCAACGCAGGCGATGAGGCGCGCCGTAGTGGAGGGCTCCGGATTAATTTTGACCACCTGGGGATCTTTAACGTGCGCCGAAATCTCGTACACACGGGCGTTTTTGCTTTTCGCCTCCATCAGAAAAGCGGCCGCCGCGGCCGGGAATCGAACCCGCGACCTCGTGCTCAGCAGCGCAACGCCTTAGCCACTGAGCCACCGCGGCGGGTACTACAGGTAACCGAAGAGAAGTGACTCATTATAACAGCTGCCATGAATATGAGTTAGGAGATCTGTTTATTCAAATTATTGCCTCGTGCGCACATAAATAATGCTAATTTTAATGCAAACACTGAATTGTTCAACCAAACAATTGAGGTAACAAATGAAATACTGACGCTCTCCGGCCGCTTTTTGTGCTGCCGTTACGACGTCACAGGAACGGTTTGACCGATTTAAACTGGCTGACTTCAATATTGTGCAATATTGTGCGACTGTAGCAATGGGTCGGCTTCCATTTATGGACATCGTTGTTATCGTCGCTATGGAATGAATGGTTTTGAAAGGCACCCCGCGGACCGGGAAACAGCGTCAAGACATTGACGCCAAGAACTCCACCGGGGTTCCCTAAGCTATGTCTCGCATATAAACGGTACCATAACCGAATGCACACAAGCCTGTATTGCGGAACATCAGGAACGTGAGTTATGCCCGTGGTACACGGTAACTTTCAGTCGACAGTTGAACGCTCCACTACAAGCGCGACCCAGTGTAACTAAACAAAGTCTAAAAGAACTGCCACTGAGGCATGCAAGTCAACAACGGCGGCCATTTTGGTGTTAATCAGTGTTGCGAGATTGCAGCGTATACGGTCTCACCGCTAACTTCTACCTGGTTGTTTGTTAACAACACTGCCGAAGATGCAGCAGAACGGCATCTTGGGACACACTTCTGTTGCTGAAATGCTTCTACCTGAGTTATCTTTGATACGCGTTTGAAACGGCGTCAGTCACGCGAAGCCACAGAGCAGGGAGGACAAACTAATTCTACCACAGTGTGCCGACTGAAAGCGCACAGCAACAAAATGGCGGCGCCCATGAACCTTCGCAGTGTAAACAAATGTCACGTGATGCGAACCGACCAATGATCATGGCGGTGGACCAAAACAATGGGAGAAGAGAATACCGATACTCTGCGGCGTTACCTAGGGACACTAGTGCTCCCTATGTATTTACAATACAGCACTCTACAATCAACCGGTTCGATAGCCTTCGGAAGGTCTTTGAAAAGGCCGTGTAGCACAGGCAATAAAGACACTCAGAATACAGGAAGAAAACAGGGTAATACAGTTGTCTGAATTGTCTACGCGCACATCCGAGTTTAACTAATGAGGAAGGGGTGTGGATACTGGTGCAGGCTCAACTTGAAGCGGGTCCCGTGTCGCTACGGAGGCCGTCGCAGCCCCAGGTTCGAAGAACTGTCCTGCTGACTCTCTTCCTCCTGATGCTCATCCCGGTCGCCATCGCTGGCAGCCTGTTCATCCGCTACAAGACGCGGGGCCCCCGGATCATTCCCCACCCATCGACCGCCGCTCGCCTGCACGTGGCCGGGAAGAGAGTACACAAAGACCTGCTCGCGCCACCCCAAGACGAGGTGACGTCGGCCAAGATGGAGAAGCGTGACGTGTTGACTTCGAGTTGGATGCGGGACAGCGAGATGACTGCGAGCCAAGAGGCAACCGTGGAAGATTCAGGCAAGACAAAGTTTCTCATCGCAATGTCTTATCGGACACTGCTGGATGCGCATGGTGAAGCTGAAAGGGTGTACTCAGGCGCTCCTCAGTGCGATAGCATTAGCTAACTTGTAGGTAAAAGTACATCTCTCGTGTCCTATCAAAGAAGTGGCAAAGAAGCCCGTCCAGGGCGCAAGAGACTAGCATAAAGTAATTGATTCGAAGATAAAATTGGAGAGATTTGGGTCTGAATGGTCATGCAGCAGCTGGGCTTTCGCAATGCGTATAGACGATCACGCGTTATCAACTCCCCGACCGCATAGTTCTTGTTCCAGCTGTCTTTAGATACGCGTAGCGAACGCGTTATGGCCTTGGAATAGGCAAGTGTGTTGGAGACATGTACGGAGGCGTACATGCGGTATTTTCGTATTGTAATTACGAAAGTTACAGCCAGGTGGTGCTGTTGGCAAAGGGCATTTGGGATGGAGGGGGTCTGACAGCCCGACGTGCACATCACACTTCTGTTCTAAGGGGAGTAGGGAAGAAGAGATGGCAAGAAAGAAAAAAACGGAAATAAAAGATAGGCTACGTTAGGGTCGGCATGTGTCAAGGCCACAGGACACAATGAGGACTTGAAAGGCTGAGAAAATGCGCTGCCCACATTTTTGGCAGCTTTCAATTGAAAGAGTTGGGACGACCAGACTTGTGTAGCGGGAACTGCGTTGAGCTTCAGTATAGACGGTTGTTATACCGTGATTAGTTACGAAATTCCAGTTAAGTTACGGCTTTGCTTGGTTTAAAAGCAAGGAAACAAAAAAGCTAGCTTAAATGGCTACCGGATCCGTCGCATGGTTCCATTTGGATAAATTTTCTTTGGATAGCAGTTCTGTTGCAGTTCGTGTTGCGCATCTGTCAGCCTTCAGTTTGGAAGGCATGTGTTTCCGCACAAGCCAAAGGACTAAGTGTATTGCTTGCCTTATGGCATCGATCTAAAGAAAATGTCTTGATTTATTATGGGCCACTGACAGGGGCGCAATACAAGACTTTCTACTGACGAATTTTGTTTTCGTATTTAGGCATGAACAAGCCTAACACGCTAAATTATATTTGATGCCGGTCGAAATGAAATGCCCACAGAAATGTATTAGCTAGGGCCACCAAGTCGCGAAGGTTTACAAGAGTCGAAATATTAATAGAAATGGCTGTACAGAAGTGCAAACATACCAAACAATGTTGATATTTAGCCTTGTGATGCGTTAAAGAAACACTGAAGGAAAAAATAACGAAGTTGCTCTAAATAGATAGATTTGGATCCCCAAAAAACAAATATACCAGTATATGCGGCAGCAGAGATGACGTAAACAGCGGCTGACCAGGTGTGCCAAAGGTCACGTGAATAACAACCGAACGACAAGCGCGCACACAAGTTGTCATAGAAGCGCCTAAAATATTACTTTACCCACCAACTATCATACGTTATACACAATTATAAATCCATATTTCAAGCCATGCCGAACTTCTCCACCTCCCAAGGCGCAGTGCCGCTCGCGGTTTCGATGGTTATCGGCAGTGGTTATTGGTTTGAGTGACGTTCCTGGCTCTGACGTCGGCTTAGGGACTCGCGCCGCTGTCGTCTGCTACACTCCACTTATGACGGGTAACAATGCCTGTGCTAGAAATCGCCCGCTTTGATGCTTTAGTGCATTAAAAAGCCCATTTCAAGTAATTCAGTTATTCCGCAAGCTTCTGATTCATCTGAATATTTTCAAGCTGTATCCCGCACAAGAATGCAACACACGAGGAGAGAGAGAACAACTTTCTTCAGAGCATCGGTCAGATGATCATGTGTAACTAGTCCTTTATAGTTTATTTGTAAGGTTCAGCGCTAACAGCTCCTCGATAAGTGTCCAAATACGTAGGCTTCCCTAAAGTGTTTTTGAGAACCTCTTATGAAAATTCAACAGTTTAATGATGTGTATACGCACCAAGCAGCGGGTCCTTACACGCGCATCGCACAGCTGGAAATAAAACGGTCGTCTTCTATTTCTTTATTTCTTTTGTGGATCAGGTGAATGTTTTTTTTTTTTCTGTGACCAACACATTAATTTTTCCGTGCACCGCCACAAGCGTCTTATTAGGGAGTTTAGCGGTGTTTGCGGGACTCACAAAGTTCGTGTGGATATTTTCTTCTGGCTGTATGGCACACATTCCCTTCTTCACAAATTGGCTTTTGTTATGACGGCATGCAAGAAGCTGCATATCCGCAGCGTGCGTTGTTTATTTACATGCAAATACAATGTGAAAGGTTTGTGCTACGCCGCCGCGATCGAGCCCCAGACAACGTTTTACACAGTACTAGAAGACGGCATTGGTGCCCCGATTTTCTATCGTAATCATCGTTATCATAACGAACTGACTCTCAACCCGCACAGTTATGATATGATTACGGTGTAGAAGGCTTGATATACTCTCTAACGAACGCAAAAAATAATGTACGGGCCGGTTTCCAGTACAACAATAATCGAAACCGATGGATACGTACAAGCAGCCCTTCATCGTTTTACAAGCCCTTCAGGCATAAAGAACAAATCGTGGCCTACGGGGGATGGCGTCCCATAAATTAAGAAAATTACTGTTACTCTGTCGTTCTGGACTGAGGACCTTGCCCGCTAACCAGCTCGATTTCCCTGTTAAATAAAGTTCTCTCCTCTTCCTCCTATTCCTCCGCTTGTGTTCAGTTTTACTGTAACGCATATCTGAATATTGTGAAGGTATGGCCGGGGGAAATGTACCGAAATATGCCTCCAGGTCTGAACATAGTGTTACGGTATTTGTACCGTACAGGTGACTCGTTTTGCTCAATAAGGCTCCGTACTGCGGGGTATTCATCGGAAAGTTTAGCGGGAGATTTCTTCTCTTGGCATCACTGAAAACCGCCACGGCCGTTGTGCCAGTGCATGCGCTTTGCGCCCGCATCTCGCGAAAAAATAAAAACACCAGCATCCATGATCTGCTGCATTTCAACCTGATTATCGGTAGTGGCGTCAACAGATATATTATTAATCGCACTCACATTATGTGTTGGCGCTCTACTTGCCCTCGAGCACTTCGCATCACCGGAGGATGAAACCGTGGCTTCGAAAGGCACGCATAAGTCCGACGCTACAGTTTGCTGCCGCCGCGGATGTCAACGCAAAGCACCCGCACCGTATCCACGACTTTGGTAAATTCCCTCTAATACGTGGTTGAGTACAAAAACGGAATAATTTCTTTGGAGAAACGTTCCCCGCATACGCCGATTTACCCCTGGCTTTGTCGTGCACGCTCAGCAAAGCAACTGACCTCTAACATTGAAGCGCGGCGGCTGGCAAACAGCTGATCTGCAACGGCGACTTCGTACGCGTCTGGCGGTAGGTATAGGTCGTACTGTGCTGCACTCAACAGTACTTGCCGTCGAGGTTGCGTTCAGAGGGCAACATTTTGGAAAGGATGCAGTTCCTGCTGTCAAACTGACCACTGCTTTTTCACGTTGTCACACTCAAGAGCGGAACCATGCATTTTCCCGTAACCAGCGCTATCGCGGTACAACTGACTATTGAATTATTCGCACCCGGCTTGTACGAAAATACAAGCTCACATCGCGTCCCGCGGCCTGCCTGGCCGCCATGAACGCATGGGGGAGAAGATGGGTGCCTGATATGAAGGCCGTTCGGGCCGTGCGCACAACGTCGCCTTAGCAACAGACGCTTCGCCACGGATATGGCGGCGCACACGCATGGTTGCCCGCATGCATTGTATGCCAATGAATACCTCCCACACAGTACGTTATTTGGAACTCAACCTACAATTCTTGCCGGCCGTAGTGCATGTTGGCATACTTTCATGCCATGACAATGTAAAGTGATGTGTTAGAATACTTTCTAGCGTTCGGCAAGGTTGCAAAAACTGTTTTACCTTACATACGATTACCGGGATACGCAATGTCTTCCGCCAAAGCCGACAGCCCCAAGGGCCTGAGAATTTGTTTTGGTCTTGCATTATACGCTGTTGTCGTTTGTTAGCAGCTCACTGTTTCCTTTGTTCGAAATATTGCTGGATGCAGAAGAAGCTGACGCATAGCCACGAGTCGATGCTCTCCGCACAGGGCCGGCTTCGCAGGAATTGCGCGATGCCGGCAATGCTTCTTCCGGAGCGGTATCAAACACTACACTTTAAATCGCGCCCTGAGCTAGCATCTGCGATTTTAAGTCTTTTATTATGATAAAAACTTACGCACGAGCAAAATCTGGTGCGGACAAGTACCAAAACTCAATCGAGCACAAAGAAACAGCAGGGAGGACGAACACGAGTGAAGCAGACGACAAATTCGAGAATACCTAAGCTAACGTCACGGTGACGCGCTTCGCAGCGCCGCCCGTGGTCGCGCTCACCGCCAATTGCAGGTTCGGCGTAGCCACTACTCCAGCGGCCGTGATGCTTCACTTGGTAGGTTTGAGTTTCCTGCTAGACAACACCGCGGTCTCACTCGCTTCCGGTCTCTGTTAGCGCCACGCGAAGCGTCATAAATTGGGGTGAGAGAAATGAGAGAGAGAAACGGATTTTTCAGTTGGTAATTTCTCCCCAATTAAATCATCTTTCACCACCGAATAAATGCTGAGGGGATACGGGGAAGTTGACATTTTGTGTGAACCAAACTTGCCATTTGCTTCCAGTGTTCGTTCAACCGAAAATCGCTGTTGGCGGTAGAATCAGCCAAGGCTGTAAGATGGTTTGATAACGCTTTGTTTGCTTTTAGCTACCAGGAGTAAAAATCAATTGATTTTACTTTGCAGGAGCCGTTGAGGTAAAACGCTCCAGTAACAACGACCCTACGAAAGGACCAGCGAAGACCGCGGCATCTACTGCGGGGCTTAGGGGCACCGCGAGAAAGTCGAAGTCGCCGCGCCGTAACTCAACCACGGGATAAAGTTACGCTTGTGCCGGCTAGTGTCGGTAATTCGGTCGATGAAGTCGCGCTGTGGAAGTTACCCCGGCCTTCCATGTAATAAAATTTATCGCCTCTGTCCGTGCACAGGTCTCTGCTACATTGAGATAGGTTGAGGAAGAGGGTTAATGCGTCGCCGAGTGCTTGTCAGATCTGGATACCTGCCTGCATCTGATCAATGGTCGACACCGACCTGCTTCGGTGCTTGTAAATGGGAGAAATCGCCCTTGTAGCTAGGATATATACTCGGGCACTGATTGCCATACGAAAACAAAATAGCAAGGTGATAAAAGATTAGGCAGACGGATTAACATAGTGCATTTTAGGCGCATTTCCAAGCGAAGTCATGAAAATTAACATCTAAAATGGGTTGGTTTTGGATGCTAAGTAGGAAAAGTAATTAATCGGATTCATAGGTGACGTAACTTAGTAGCAACCGATTCGGCGGGGATGATCGCGAGGCAGCGTTGATGGCCGGTCACACATGGTGATGCAGCAAAAAATGCACTCCTCCATTATATGCATACTTATGATGGCGTAGTTGCCTATGTACCGTAAGTATGGTAAAATATCCGCCAAATAACGTTACCTTGTGCCGCACACAGGGCTTCCGAAGTAGATCGGTCGCTAAGCCTAATGGCATGAATTTGGTCTCCGACCATTACTTTATTAGTACGAAGGTAAATATAAAGTAAATGTAACTGGTAGCGAAGCTTCCATAGAGGCGCATACGTTCAAAAATGGCGGCTCTTAAGCTGCTCATGTGGCTTAGCGCCATCTGTGTGAACAGCCAACACTTCCCTACGGAACGAAAAATAAACCGCATGTGGTGCAAGATTCGGTCAAAAAGTGACGTCATTTTGGTAGCACTAGCGCTAATATTTGACTTCGAAATAGCTTTAAGAGGCCTCTGATTGCTGAAGCCTCATGTCATTGCCATCCGACGCAAGTTGGCGAGCCCTTGGCATGTGTACTTCAAGTCAACTTCAGCTTAACTGGTACAGACTCGTGACTAGAGAAACGTACCTATGCATACTGTCGTATGATGCGCCTCGGTGTTGCTGAAAACATATTGCATTTTCTCAAAATTTATTCTGTATTCATGTCTTCCACTGTTGTATAAACGCAAGCAGTTGTTTGCCTTCATTGCAGTGGGTGGCGAACCGGAAACCGGGCCCGCACCCCCTAACCTCCGAATTTTTTTTCTGCCATGAGATACAGATCACAAAATGACACTCGACCACACTTGTCTGCTGCCCGCCTCCCCACCCCCCTCTTCAAATAAAAAACGTGCCCACCGCCCTCACACCGATACAAATTTCTGCCTCTTCCACCGCTTGCTTGTTCAATTGCGTCGCACATATGCAGGGAGCATGCGTGCCTTAAGTATAGATCAATGTTATATAATGCTCGCGCGGTTTGTGTGCTTCAGTTATAAGCGAATAAATAACGCATACTGATGCCATAATCTTCAGATTTCAATTTTATTTCAGGATAAACATAACACAACTTTATTACACTGTACAAAATCAGCACGTATGGAAGTAAGTGAAAATGTTCGTGGGCACTCCATGCATTATGATTTTCTTTACGCGCACCCAAAAATTGACTTTCCCCGTAACATATCTAGCATTATGAGCAATGAAAGTCTCAACAGCACAACTACTTCGCAGAACAACAGAACAGGAAATATGGTATATGGCCGCAGGAAATCGGAAATATGGCCGCAGGAATACCGATTCACAAAAGTGCAGCGAGCACACCACTTTGAACGGCAGCTGTCTTATCAAGACGACATGGGTTTCTACAGAACTTCACCAAGGATTCACGCCTGCAATGTCATGGTTGCATTGTTAACGCAGTGTCGCTACAGATAAGCAAAAAGAGAAAAAATGCAAAAGAAAGCAACGGCAGTAAGTAAAAACATGTAGAAGGAAAGATGTCGAAGCAGCGCAGCAAAGATCAGCCCAACACAGTACTGCGATGGAAATACTGCTAGCGCATGCAAGCGCAGGAAGCAACGATCACTGCAAGCGTTGTAATGCAAGAGAGAAGGCATGGAGATAAGCAAAACGAATCGTTTGAATCCGAGTGTCGCACAATACTTGCGCTATTGGAATACGCAGACAAGTCCTAGAGTATCTGACACCACTTGCTCAGAGCCAAACCTGAGGTGAAATCAAGCGATAACTATGGCATAACGTAAAGCTTTAGACCCATTTTTTCTTCAGAGCACCACGACCTCTCCTTACACAACCCCCCGTGCACGTATTAACAGTTATATACTTTGGCCTTACCTTGTGGAAATGGGAGGACAACGGTGCAGTTAAAGTCCAGGTGTACAGGAGTTGCTGTTGCAACCATGTTTATTACATTGTTTCCGTGAGTACTGAGGAAAGCGCTCCACGCCAACCGTGGGCAGCATCGCCCCGTAGGACACCGTGCCCCTAGGGCACGGTACTAAACGTGTTCTCCCGCGATACAACGCACCTCGAAGCTCCAGCACAGCAAAAATTAAGTTCACGCCAAATTATAAGGAAAAACGAATGCAACTGCGCAACACCAAAACAACTGAAGGGCGTTATTTTCCCAGCAGGCGAAACTTATGCGCGCCTTTCCTAACACTACAAGGACTCGGAAACGGAAAAAATGGTCCCGGAAAAAATGGTCCCGGAAAAAATGGTCCCGGAGAAAATGGTCCCGGAAAAAATGGTCCCGGAGAAAATGGTCCCAGTGACCATCTAGGAAAAAATGGTCCCATGGCCCAGCCAACGAGTTTCCCTTCAAGTTAGTCCGATCTGAACTTTGCTGCGGTTTGCTTTTGTCCCTTTGCGTTTTAGCTAAAGGTTTGAGAAAAATGGAATGCTTTAATATTCCTATAAGGGGCCGAAATTAACGCCTTTGGAGGCTAAAATCTAACAAAGAAAATTGGGTAGACAGACAGACGGACGGACGGACGGACGGGATGGATGGATGGATGGATGGATGGGTGGATGGATGGTAGGGCTGAGCATGGATTAAACATTTTAATGCAAGTAATTGGATTAAAACCGCACAAGCAATTGCGAGGCCTGGAACCTTCGGATTAGTAGCTTAGTCATCTCAATGTCTGGAAGGTCATAGAAGCTCTACGCTGCAAGGTTTCGTCAGTATCGGTGAAAATTGCACAAAAAAGCCGTGGGAGCTCCATCAAAGAAGTGCACAGCGTCGTCCCGGGTCTAGGACATTTCGGTGCAAGGCATATCGGTGCAGGACGTTTCGGTACGGATATTTCGGTGTACGTACATATCGGTGTATGGATACCGTTTCACTGCACGGACACCTCCGTGCGCAAGCATCTCGGCGACCGAATTATCGTGTGCTTGCTTGCTTGAAACAGCCATTATATTTTTATTTTCGCTCAACATGGGTTATAGACAACAATCTAGCGCAGCGCTTGCATTTTTTGATTGGTGCCGTCTTCAATTTTTCCTTAACCGGCTTTACTCGAACAAGACTTTTTCGTGCCTTGGCTTCGGGACCAATTTTTCCGGGACCATTTTTTCCTACTTTGGATTTGGGACCATTTCTTCCGGGACCATTTCTTCCGGGACCATTTTTTCCAGGACCATTTTTTCCGGGACCATTTTTTCCGGGACCATTTTTTCCTACACCCCAAGGACTGCGTCACAGAGCAATGGCCTGTGCCATTCTTCAGAGGACGTTACAAAAAAGGTTTTTGAGAATTAATAACATTTTTATAAATGCTCTGCGCACTGTGCCTAAATGAGTGGCATTTAGAAAGAAATGTCGTTCGTAAACTATAAATATTGTTTTATGGTTGAGTAATGTCTTGTTCTTCTCCAATTCGCCTCCTTGCGAGGCGGGCGTTGGTGACCCTTGGAGTTCCTGCCAGCCCTGCGCTGCGTTTAGTGCAGCGCTGCGGCTGTGATGAAGGCGACGACCCGTTGAGACGAAACGAAAACTTGTATTTACACTTTTTACAGTTGGTTACAAAGAGGATACATTGAGGCCGTTGGTCGCTATGTGCCCGCGGCACCCCGTCAGAGACGAGCCACAACTCAACCCGGTCTGTCCGATGAGCGCATGCTTGCAATCGAAGAAACCTCGCATCCGGGGGAGGAGGGCGCGCTCGCTCCGACCGCGTTCCCACGCACCTGCCCTGTTGCGGGCCCTTCGTCCAAGGGCGCGCAACCATACGCGCCACTCAAACCAAACGCACGTGCACAACGATATCCGACGCCTCAACCTAGCGCCAGCTTCGGCCCGGCCGCACACTGCATCCGCCGCGCGAAATACAAAGCGCGGTCATCCACCCAGCAGCTCCCTCGATTGCCTCCATCTGGCACGCAAGGCCGAAACACGGCGCACAAGGGGGGGGGGGGACTGTACGCCCGCGAGGCCGTTGCCCTGTTGCCCGCCTGGGCATGAAATTAGGGCAATAATGACGGGATCACCCGACCCTTACAGGTTGAATAAAACTTGTTTTTTGTTATTTGTGTCTGTTCCCTCCACACCTAGTGGCGCTTCAATCGCCACTACCCCAACTCCCCATGTTGATGTCCCTGTCACAACTGTTATTCTCCTCGCCATGTTTGCTTCACGCACAGTGTGGCAGAAGGTACATGTGCAGGGGGCAGCGGTGCCAATGCCCTTCTTCCGGTCAGCAAGTGTCTGCCATTTATGGACCATATGAGGTGTAGTGGCCGTGTTGGCAAGTACTTTGTTAATAAATATTTCTTGCGATCGGCTGAGAGGTAAATTCTTAAAGATTTGGGGAGGGGTAATGCTTTTTAATCTCTCGCGGTGAAGAAACCGGAGGTAGCGTCGTACTCGCGCCATTTCGAATTGGCCGCCTGGCAGCGAGTCCGCGTAGGGGTGGTCGCGGAGGTCGGGAGATCCGAGCAGGAGAGGCTGGAGACTCCAGATTGTGAGGTGGCAGTGGCCTGGCGAGCGTGATTTAGTGGGTGTCTACCTCCTTCCCTATTCCCCCTCTTCCCCCTCCAGCGACCTTCGGTCCTCCCCTTCCTAATAAAAGAATTTATCATCATCATTCCCCTCGCCACCACCGATGCCTCTTTCGCAAGCTGCGCAATCGGCTGATAACGGTGGTACCGCCCCCATCGGGCGTTACAAGAGCAACTTGTCCACTTTGAACACGAACGTGAGCTTATAATTCTTTTTCAGCATGAAAGGCTTTCCGCGCGACATTTTCGCCAGCTTACGTCACGCCTACGCACGCGCCCATATACGTTTGTCCAGTTTATGCGTGCTCTGATTGCCGGTGGAAGCAGGGAAGGAATGCATGCATAGCTAGTCATTACGCCGCTGCCCATGACATGCGCGTTTTGCTGGCGGGAAATCTAACCGTGGAGTTCTCGCGGCTCAATGCGGCATGCCAGTTGTGCTCCCTGGTTAAGCGGTTTGAATTTGGGTTGGTGTGTTACACACCGTAAGATCGGGGGCACAAACGGACAGCCACATGCTTGTCCCCCAGCATAAAGCTTGAGTCCTTCCCTTGTTCCTTAACCGTTCCTAAGGTGTTCCTTACTAAATTCCTATGGACAGTCGCGTGTCGTTCGCTCGGAGGAAGAACAGCGGGAATCGAAGGAGCGTCTGCAGGAACGGAAGCGCGAATGGGTGTGGAAACAACATAACGCCACTGCCGCCGCAGTTTCCACGGTTAGTTTCAGCTCGCCGAGCAGCTGGTAATCTCTCCCTGATAAACAGCAACGTCGACATGAGCCAATGTTTCTTGTTCAGCTAGAAGGGCTTTCAGAGCGACAATTTTGGCAGTGCCTTTAATTTCTAAGCACGCACTCATAACTGGTTGGCCGTTTTTCAGGCACGAATGGGGAGTGGAGAGAAAGGGGGGCGGGCACGCGCAGATATAGGTTTCATGCTCTGGGGACCCCACCATCGCTCCCTTCTTGACTTCCTTCGAGAGACGGGGGCCCATGTATATTTGTAAATAAGTTATTTTTATGCCAACGGGCATTCTATCTAAAAAAAAAATGCCCTCACTGATGAGATGTCCGTTGGGCTGGCGGGAGGTTTAAACGTGTACGTCCACCGTCCCAATGCGAACTTTCCGGTGTCCTCACTGGTCTAGTGGACTGGGTTGGTGCGTTAGGCAGACACTAAGATGACTCGACGCCTTCTGTATGTCCAATAAAAGAAATCTCGACTCCTTCAAAATTTCATTGGGCTAAGTGCTAACTGCTCGTTCGCAAATTACAAAAAAATGGGTTTTGTTTTGTACATTTTGTGTACTGCGTCCAGCTTCGCAGGTCATCCTTCTTCACAGAGTGGAAGGGCACTCATTGTTTATGGGCGAAGCTCCTCTTGCTCGGCCCTGTCCCGGCCGTACATGGCACATTGTACACGGCACATTGATGATGATTGTGGCAGGATCACCTTAGGGATTGGCTAACCTAATATTGGGGGAAGAGGTCATAACGTTCAACGCGTTCGTTGCTACCCAACACGGAGGAGAGGAAGAAGAAGAGGTTGTCGTTCGTCGCCTGCGAGCTCAAGACTCTTGCTCGGGCCCTGTCCCGTCCCTCGTTGCTGCCATACACGGCAGAATGATGATGGTTGTGGCAGGATCCCCCTAGGGATTGGCCAACCAAACATTGGCCGAAGAGGAGGAGGAGGAAATAACTTTATTTAGTCCAAAGAAGAGGCCTATTCAGGCCCGTGGCGCCTTAGACGACGGCCAAGATATCTTGACTCCTGGCGGCGTCTTCGGCCCTTTGGACGGCCCACTGCTGGATGTCAGGGTTTTCGCTGCGTAGCACGGTCTCCTATTGCTCTTTACTAGTTATAATAAATGTGCCTTTGGTATTGCCAAAATCTTGTTTCTGAATACTGGGGCATTCCCATACATTGTGAGTCAAGCTTGCAATTTCGGGGCAGTGCTTGCATTTGCCGTCGTGTATATCCGGATGGAAGTGCCTGTAAAGGCCTGGATTAGGATACGTGTTCGTCTGGAGGCGTCTCCACGCGACTTCTTGCTTCTTGGTGAGCGAGGGGTGGGCAGCCGGGTAGGTTCGTCTTTCCCCTTTGTAGTGTTCGAGAACGTCTCGGTAATCACAGAGGCGATCCTTGGCGTTGTCCATGGATTGTGAGCCGGGTTGCGGGGTATCTCGGTGGGTAAGATCTCGAGCAGCCTCGTTGGCCCGTTCATTGCCTTCTAGTGCCGCGTGTGCGGGCGTCCATATCAACGTGGTTGTGGCATTTTGGTTTGTCTCGCGGCGGGAAAGAACCCTTAGCGCCACGCCGGAAATTCTTCCTTGTGCGAAATTGCGGATCGCTGGCTGGGAGTCGCTAACGATTTTCCGCGCTTGGGTCGTTCCTAGGGCTAGTGCAATGGCCAGTTCTTCGCCCTCCTCCGGGTGTTTAGTTCCGATGGAGCTGGCGGCTAGAACTTTGCCCGAGTGGTCAGTGACGACCGAAGCCATAGCTCCACGTGGTTCGTGGGTGGCCGCGTCTGTATAAACGACGTGCGGATCCTCTCGAAGTTGTTTCTTGAGCGCCTGGGCTCGCAGCTGTCTCCGCTTCTGGTTGTATAGCGGGTGCATATTCTTGGGAAGAAGTGGAACGCGGATGCCTTTCTGTCATTCGGCGGGGACGGAGAGCTTGTCGCCGAATGTTCTCTCGTATGGAATGCGCAGGCTATCCAGTAGGTGTCTGCCGGTGGCCGCCTTGGTGAGGCGTTCGAGGTGCGAAATGCGTTGCGGCTTGATGAGTTCTTCGAGCGTGTTGTGTACACCCAACGCGTCGAGTTTCTCGTTTGGGGTGCATATTGGTATCCCGAGGGCTTGCTTGTGTGCTCTTTTGATGAGGCTGTTGATCTTCTGCTTCTCTACCTGCTTGAGGGGTAGGAACGAGGCTACATATGTAACCCTGCTAATAACGAAGGCGTAGACGAGCTTTAGCAGCGTCTGTTCTTTCATGCCCCTGTTCTTGCTGGCAATCCGCGTAATTAGTCACGTGATTTGGTGGGCTGTCTTTTCTAGGTATTGCGCGGTCTCGCCATTGTGCCCGTTGGCTTGCAAGTGCAGGCCGAGGACTCGTATTTCGGACACCTCGGGGATCGGAGTTTCTCCCACTTTTAGCGTTATGCTGTGCGTCAGGGGCCCGCACTTGGGTTTTGTGCCCCTCCGTGTGGGCTGGTAGGTAAGCTGCTCCGATTTTTCGGGGGAGCACGAGAGGCCTAGGATTTTTGCGTGTGCTTCGACAGCGTCGATGGCCTCCTGGAGGCGGTCTTGTATGTCGCCGCCTCGGCCGCCCGCAGTCCACAGCGTGACGTCGTCTGCGTAGATGCTGTGGTTTACTTCGTCAATACCGTGCAGCCTGTTGGCAAGTTCAATCATAGTGACGTTGAACAGGAAGGGAGAGAGTACTGAGCCCCGAGGCGTCCCTGTGCTCCCCGTGGGGGTCTCCGGCGATGCGTGTGGCCCCACCTTGGGTTGCGCCGTTCTGGACATGAGAAATTCTCTGATGTAGTCATGTTTTTTTGCCTATCGCTAGGCTCTGGAGGCTTCGGAGTATGGACTCGTGCTTGAACCTGTCAAAAGCTTTGGTAAGGTCTAGTGCGACTATTACGCGGCCGTGCGTGGGTGCCGTGTCTTCGGTATTAACTATTTGGTGTTGCCGCTGTGGCATAACATCCTTGGTCGACAAACCAGCCCTGAAACCCAACATTGAGTGCGGGTAGAGCTGGTTGTCCTCCATGTGGTCGTTTATTCTATTCAGGACCATATGCTCTAGAAGTTTACCAAGGCACGACGTGAGGGAAATCGGCCTGAGATTGTCTACACTGAGAGGTTTCCCCGGATTGGGTATCAGCCGCACTGATGCCTTCTTCCATTGCTTGGGTAGCGTCGCCGTGTCCCAGCATTTGTTAAAGTAGTCGAGTAGGAGTTCACATTCTTCATCCGCGAGGTTCCGCAGCATCTTGTTGGTAATGCCGTCCGGGCCAGGGGCTGAGTTTGGTTTGAGGCCTTGTACGGCTGCCCTAAGTTCCTCCATGCTGAAGGGTAGGTCGAGTTTTGCATTCGGCGTGCCTGTGTTATCTCCATGCTCGACTACGGGATGTTCTGGCGTGTATTTGGCCCGCAACTCTCGGATGGTCTCGTTTACGTTTCCTCGATGGTGCCTTATAAGTTCCACGCCTTGGGCGTACTCATTTGGAGCTCCGCGCACTCGCATAGCGCGTGCCAGTTTTGCAGCGCGAGCTTGTCAGCATACTCTTGTATTTGTAGGTTGAGCTTCGCTATGCGTCTTTTAAGCGGGCGGTTGCGTTTATTTCTCTCGAGCCGTTTTTGAAGGCTCTCTTTGGCCTCCCATATGTGTAGGAGTCTGGAGTCTGCCTGTTGGAGCCCTTCTTCCTCTGGAACGGTTGTAGTGGCTTCGTCTGCCCGATTCTTAATTTTAGTCGTCCATTCTTCAATGTCCTCATGGCGCTAGGTTCGACTCGAGGGCATTGCCTGAATTTCTCCCAATCAGTGATTTTGCATGCCCCACCTTTGGGTTTGGTGGGACCCGCTGCTATTCGAATGGCTGTAATGACGTGATCGCTACCGAGGTCCTGGCGCAGGTTACTCCATTCGGCGCTGTTATCTTTGGCGAGGTTTCTAACGAATGCAAGATCCGGCGTCGTGTATCTGGTGACGCTGTTTCCCTGTCGCGTTGGTTGGTTTGGATCCGTGATCAACGACAAACCCTCTCTCTGTGCATCTGCCCACAAGTTCCTGCCCTTAATCAGCTCCTTCACGTACCCCCATGCAGGGTGGGCCGCGTTAAAATCTCCGAGTATTACGAATGGGTGGCCCCTGGCTATTTCAATCGTCTTGCGGAATAGGTTCGCAAATCTGTGCTGCTTCTTGGGGCTACTGTATAAGTTTAGGACGAACAGACTGGTTTCGTCTCGTTTGGATGTGGCAAAGATTTCTAAGAGAACGTGCTCGACGGTGGTTTCTTCGGTGTCGTGCTGGAGCGTCGGTACATTTATTCCAACCAAGGTGGTAACCGTGGCCGTCTTGCTTGTGGCATTGACGTCTATGAAGGCCCTGTAGCTTGCAAGCTTGGCTTTGCCCCCTGTTTCCTTTAAGGCTATTATGTTGGGAGGCGTCTGGTGTGTGCCTAAGTATAATGATACGTTGCTTCGCTTCTTTCTAAAGCCTTTGCAGTTCCACTGCCATATGCGGTATTGCGGATATTTAGTTGTCTGCGTCGCCATTGCAGCTGTAGTCGGCGGTGCTGAGCGTATCTTTTGAGCTGGGTCTGTCGTAGGGTTTGCTATGCTTAGATTTCTTATCCATCAGATTTGCATCCTCCTGGCTCATTCTGCTGCTCCTCTTTCTTGCTGATGTTTCTATCTGGCTAAACCTGTCGCTCATACCTGCTTGGGCGCCGTTTACTATTGCTTGCATCGCCGCTATAGATTCCGATATGACCGCCCTTAACTCGGCCCTGATGGCTGTGGTGAAATCCTTGAGTTTTTTCTCGACTTTTTCCTCTAATGCTGCCGGTTCGCACTCCTCCTCTGTTCGTTTGCGCGGAGGGTCGGAGTCTTCGCCTAATTTGTTGTTGTTTCCTCGGGTGGGTGCCTCGTTCATAAGTGTTGGCTCTTCGTTGGGTTTGGATGCTTGTGTGTTTGGGCTTTTGGCGTGAGATATCACGGGAGCGGTCTCTTTTCCTCTTTTGAGTGCTGCTAGTTCCATTTTAAGCTCCCTGTTCTCTTGGAGGACTGACTCTAATAATTGCCGAATGCGCGTGAGTTCGGATTGCTCATTCTGTTGTGTGTTCGGGGCGGGTATCCCTGTCGGTCCAGCATTAGCTTTTTGGGAGACCGTGCTAACCCAGCTCACCTTTTCTTTCGGAGTGCTTGGATGGCCACCTTCACTGCAGTAGTCGTTAACCTGATCCTCCCGTGGTAAGCGCCTCGCATCCCGGGATACGTTTGGAGTGGTCGCCTGACTTTGACCCTTGCGGATGCGGCTCCCTTGTCTCGAGAGTCACGGGTCTTCGCGGCTTTCGGTCCTCGACTTGTGGTTTCCACTGCCGGATAGACGGGGGAAGGAGATGAATCGGTTCTTCCTCGTCGTCGACGGGCTTCTTTCATGTTCTCGCTTTTTGGTGTGCTGTGGTCTTCCCGTGGAGCTTCTCCGTCGTCGGTCTGTTTCAGCTTGTCGGAGCTTTTTTTCCCACTGACGTCGCCGCAGCAGGTACGGGGTCTGGAATCTTTGGTGACACTCCTTGTCGCCAGTACGATGACTTTACCGCACAGTGCGCATTTCGGATCGCATGCGTGGTTGTCGGGGGGTAGTTGCGTGCCGCAGGCCTTGCAGTACGTGGTTTCAGGTTTAGGGCACACGTCGGATCTGTGCCCAACTTTTCCGCAGGCTTCGAAAATTTCATGCGTTTTCTTGTGTAGGTAGCGTCGCATTTCTGCTCCTCGATAATAGACGTAGTAGGGTACTTTACTTCATTCGAAGAGGATGATGACCGAACTGAATTTGCCCATGCGCCTTGCTTGGAGTATCGTGGTATTCTTGTTATATGCGAGGCTTTTAGTGATGTCTTCCGCGGTGTCCCAGTCTGGGATATTGCGTATCACTCCCCTGGAGGTGTTTTCCGGGGGTGCCACATACGCCATAGCTTCGTAAGTTGCTCCGCGGACGGGGAGTTCCCGGATCTTGACATAAGACTCCGCACGGGTTACAGAGGGAGTGCTGATTACGAAGGGGGTTTGCTTCGGGTTTGTGCGTAGAATATCATCCGCCGCTTGCGTGGGTTCTAGCCCTGTCGCCCTGGTAATGCAGTCACGCAGTTGCGCTTCCCTCAGTTCGGAGACATTGAGGCCGTTTCTCGGTCGGACAACAATTTGAAGGTCCTCTCGCGGCAGGTGCGGGGGCAGTGGCGTTTTGTTTTTTGCTGCGTTAGCTGTCCTAACTGTTGCTCGGGGGTTGTTGATCCCGGTAGCCTGGCCATGGCGGCCCGCCGTTGTATTGTCTAGCGGCTGGTTTAGCTTCTCCAGCTCCCTGCGGCGCAGCTTCTTGTAGCTTTCGAGCCACCCAACGGTATCGTCGGGTGAAAGCGGCTCACCTTCGACTTCCATGGCCCTTGGGTAGAGGCGTCTTGAGGTCTGGCTGCGGTTTTCGGGTGGGGCTTGCCCCTCGTCGGCCTCCTCCTTGGCGGGCATAGTCGACCACGCCGGCGGTGGCGGCCGGCGTTCGGCGTTAGGCTTAGCGCGGCGCTCGGCTGGCACTTGTCCAAAGGTGGTGAAATCTCACTAAGGGAGACACAGGTGATCCAGTGGGACGTGTCCGGTGGTGTGGATGGTCCTTAGCAAAGGGTATCCACACAAGAAAGGCACTTGAATTGGAAATTTCTGCCGGGAGAGGTTGAAAAACACGGAGCCCATGCGAAGGTACGTTCGCACTGTTCGGCCCCCTAGCGGCCTTCGCCGAAGAGGTCAAAACGTTCAAGGCGTTCGTTGCTACCCAACAAGGAGGAGAGGAAGAAGAGGAGGTTGTCGTTCGTCGCCTGCGAGCTGAAAGCACGTACCGGGGGTACGCGACACAAGACGCTCTGCAGAAGGCGACGGCCAAGGTGGCTAAAATGTCACACACCGAACTCGCCAACTTATCCATGGAGATTCTCATCGTCTAAACAAGCCCTACATAATCACCACAAACATCGACGTCGTCGACGGGCTTGTCAATGGAGCGGTGGAAAGCTTGACGTGTCCAGTCGTTATATGATGTGTGGGCAAATGTTTCACGGTTTTACCGATAAACATTTTAGCTTCGCCCCTGTCATCATCATTCACTTCGTGGAGATGGGGGGATTGTTTTTTGTGTACGACACAACATTTGTGCGCACAATTAAGCTGAAATGTGTTGATCCAAAACAGCAACAGGGTTTGACCAGAGTGTGCAGAAGGGAGTGCTTCCCGTGCTGTTGCTTCTAGAAGCGTAAAACTACTAAGTAAGACTTTGTGGAAGATTCAGGATCACGAGGGTCCGACTTTTTCCCAGAAAACTTTGGCAAGTAACTGTGGACGGTGAACTTTAAACTAAAAAATGTGAATGTGCTTACTGGCAGAGTTGTACGGGGATTATTTAGAACCAACCCCTCTACGTCGCTCGCTAATAGCGCAACAATGCGCATTCAGGTTGGTCGGACCAGGCATATTCGGGTTTGTTACCGCGCAGGTGCTTTCCGAAAAGCTTAGCAGTTGCGGCCCAGTTACCGTTGTCAATTTGCTTAGGGCGTCGTGGAACGTTAGCCATGCGCGTCAGGTCGGCAAGAAAGCAGGCTTTATGCCACAGTCCGATAATGCTGTAATACGCTCGCAGCAAGAGTACGGAGTGAGCCGGTAATACTGAGGTGGGGATGGCTGATGAGACTGATGCCTGAGAGTTGTCTCGGAATCCGTGCATTAGTCCAGCTATCGCATCCGCCCCTTTGCGTCACTTTGAGTACCATTGTATGTTTTTGAGTTGGTTTATACAGCGTTAGGCTCGTATCTGCTGGTGTACTCTAGACTTGCAACACGTGAGGCACCTCCACATATTTCGCCTGGTCAGCGTTCGGCTGAGTTATATTGCTGCCGTGTGGCGCGTGTTGGAGAGTATCATAACTGGTGGTTGTAAGTTATTGGGCACTACAATGAAGTTGTGGACACCCCGTGACGCCCTTCGCAAATATGTGTGGACGCCGTTTTGAGCTCACCAAGCCAAACCTCACCTCAGTCGCGTTTCAAGTAACTGCGGATGCTGGTGCAACCATGGAAATAGAGTCTGAAGACTGGGTCCGAGTTGTATACCAGGGGACAGACCAGTGCGTGGTGCAAATGGCGATGCCCTGGCGCAAGTGTAGCTGGGATGGAAGTGTCGACGTCAGAATCGCGTGGCCAGGGCACGTGCTCGAGTTTTGCATAATGCTTGTCCTAGTAAACGTTCAGGGTCAGAATTTGGAGCAGCTGCTGGAAAAGACTGTCTTAAAGCCGCATTCCTATTACGGAAGAGTAAATTGTCCAATTTAAAGAAAGAATGACGAAGGTTTAGCACTTCTAAACCTAGCTATTACGAGAGAGAGCAACTATGCACACAGTGTCGTAAAAGGTCGCATTTGCTTCAGATTTTGCGGCCAGCCTTTATCAGCAGCATGATTGCATTGATCCTTTCGCTTACGCTGGAGGCCCCACAAAGACAGCACAGCGGTCGCAATATCGATGGTAAGAATGTGGGACCAAGTATGACGGGGTGCACACAAACTGGCCGTTAAACCCTCGCCTTGTCACATGCTTCACTTACGCTTAAGTGCAAGCACAGACGTCCCAACCGGTGTTGAGCGATAAGCGCAAGCAAAGCAGCCGTTTCCTCCGCTTTTAGCTACATGGCACCACAGCAACAAGGTTTTGAGGGACCGAAGCGATAAGAAAGGCGCAGCGTGCGCGCTGGTGGCTGAAGGTCACTGCGACGCGATGAATGACCTTGAAAGATGCAGTGTGCTGGAGCTTTTTCTCGAAAAGCTGGCCTGGGCTGAGAAGCTGAGAAATGTCTTCAGGTATCTGCGAAGCGTTCTATGTCGCGACAGCTGTTGCCGTTAAAAACGTTTATTTCGCCGGACGATGAGCGTAGCATCATTAGAAGCACCAGTAATGGTCTGCGCTGACGGGCAACAACTGGGCCTGCACGAAGCCAGGAGAAAAGCCGGGAGTGAAGCCGTGGATATCAGTGGGGAGTTCGGTGGTAGCAATAAGCCATTTGAAGGATGCGATCCACTGAGTACATCCACCAGCGCAATGCTCACAGTTATTGGGAGCACAAAAGTGACAAGACCACTTTACAGCCTTCAATCAGACATTAACGCTTTTGCACTCACAAATACTAAGAAATGCTTAGGCGTCCTCTATAATCGCTTTTAAAACGGGTTTCTGTACCCCACGGCAAGTGCCTATCTAGCTCAAGAAAGAGCTTAACAAGACGTACTGCTGGGCGAGTTAGTAGCTTTTTTTCAAAATAGCAACACCGCGAACATAAGCGGGACATAGAAAAACGACGGGACGAGCGCTGACCTGCAACTGTTATTTATTTTGCAACTGTTATTTGCAACTGTTATTTATTATTTATTATGCAGAAACTTCCACCTTTTATACACACTCATCATGTTAACAACAGCAAGAGGCCCCAAATAAATAACAAATCTAAAATAGACCAAAAACCCCTGATAGCACACCACCCCATCAACACGCCTTTACGCACTTGGCACAATCTGAAGAGTGTGTATAAAAGGCGCAAGTGTCCTCATAATAAATTCAGTTGGAAATCAGCGTTCGTCCCGACATTTTTTGTGTGCTTGTTTCTGTTCGCGCTGTCGCTATTTTAAAAACGATATCAGAGGCCTTGACTGGGAGTAGACCCCAAGGAGGCCCCTGAGGTTGACAAGGTCCTGGCGTTCATTATATAAAGATCACGCAATCGTCGCTCGGTCAAATGGAAAGGCGGGAGGAGAGGCGAGCTATGAAGGTGAACGAGGGTGGTAAGTTCAGCATGGATTCTTATAAAGTGTGAATGTTGAATTTAGACACCGTAATAGCATAAACGACAGCTTTAAGGTAAGTGTATGCTGTGGATGGGAGGGCTTGGAGGTAGATTTGAGCATGGTGTATACCTGATAACTTCTGTCGTGATTTTAAAGGCGATAGTCTTTCTTGGCTATTTAAACGCAGAAATTTTAGTCTGTCTGTCTGTCTGTCTGTCTGTCTGTGACTCGATACAGCCACACGGCCAAAGTGAAACGAAAGCTGCGCAATAGTCTTATATACTCACAACCAAATCTAAACGTCCAAGTCCGTTGTCAGTATTCATACTTGTCAACATTGTTGAGCAAGAACAAGACATTACGCAAATATCAAAAAGCAAATCAATACGTAAGTGATATTTGCAGTGTTCCTTTATTAAAAAAAATTATGGATACTTGGTTTTTGTGATAGCAAATGAAATAATACATCAACGGCAGAAAACCGCGGCCTGCTGTTCCCAGCGCTGCATCCTGGCGGCATTTAAGAAATCAAACGGCAGTAACAACGATAAGTTCCACTAGATTGGATCCACATTTCGCTTGGAACGCTGGTCGAGTAGGGCAACGTGGTTCTATAAACGTTGTAGTAGGGTGCCTCAATTCACGCGCGTCCCCGCCGTACGGCAGCGCTGGCATCGAGGCACCCGACTCGAGCCGTGGAACGCAGTTAATTCAAATTGACTCGAGCAAACCTCGAGCGTGTTACCGTGGGAGGAACGAGACGGAAGAGGAACAGCATGAAAGGTGAGCGGGAAAGAGAAGGAAAGGCTTTAGTTTGCAGAGGCGCCAGTCGACTATCATCTTCCGTCGACATTTGCCACGAGAGGAGCAGGTATGCGGCGAATTTTTTTTTGTTACACCCATCTGATGAGAAAACACAGTTGATGGAAAAAAAGTACACGCAGCCTTAAGATCTGCTTCCGACCTTTGAAGGTAAACTCCTGGCAATACATATGAACTACTTGTTTACTAGTGCACGTTGTTGGCGTCTCTTTCTTGGCTTTGGTTTCTCCTCCTTGCTGCACAAATGATCTCAGCAAAGCAGGCTGCGATATTCTACAGGTTCGCCATACTTAGGGTTCTGCGTGTCTGGTGGGCATCCGCTCTATTCACGTGACATCACGTGAAGATGTCACGTGGTATGTATTCTCCTACCACTTTTACGTTTCCAATTTATAGTTATGCGAATTTTCGGAAGCGAGCATATTAGCCCCTCAAAGCTCCCGTTTCCTGGCCAATCCACCAAGTTGCTATGCATTCACGAAGAAACGAACGAGAACAACTTTTATTCTAGCGCTGGTAACCCGAGTGACATTCCTATATTCCCAGATGTAACAACCTACGTTTATGGGGATGATATAGCGTTTTTTGCGGCCGCAGTCGACATTCATTCGCTATATTGTTACGCACACCATCAGTGCCCTATATTCGCGGATGCGTTTATGACATTTCAACGGTCAACCATCTGAGCAAGCTGACTGGAAGAAGAGGAGAACGAGGTTGCACTCCGGCTTGGCACCATCATTCACGGACCGCTCTACCATCTACGCTCGTCCTACACCGTCCGACCTCACTGTAAATAAATCCATCTCATAACAATATGACCGTTTGCATGCCTATTTATCTGTCTTGGAGACATGGCTTGAGAGCATTTATTTAACGTTAAATGTGTCGAAGAGTGCTTTACTAGTCTTCCCGGTTGCAGGAACAATTTCAATTTCTCTCGCTTACAAAAATCGAGTCATTCCGCAGGTGGATTCGCTGAAATATCTTGGTGTTACATATACGTCTACTCTTGATTGGCAGGCACATATAACGCACCAGTCACAAAAGCGGAGAGAGCATTTGGTCGCATGACAAGACTATGTGGGAAACGAGCAGGAATGCGCCGGGACACACTTTTGCTGTTGTACCGAGCCTACGTCCGGCCAGTCATGGAGTTTGGGTGCGTCTTGTTTTGCAGTTGTCCTATCTACAAACTGCGTCCGTTATACCTGTTGGAGAGGCGCATTCTTTGATTCTGTCTTGGCCTTCCCCGGTTCGTCTCGAACCGAGTTCTGTACTTAGAGGCACGCGTTCCCGAACTTAGGGTCCGTTTTCTCTTGCTCACGGTGCAAACTTACCTCCGCATGTACGAAGCCCCCTCTGGGGCTGCCAAGCCTGCATTTATTTGTGATCCGAGTATATTTTTTACATCTCCATGGCCTAAACGTATCTCCCCCCAAGTGCTATTCGTTCAATCATGCCTGGATTGTATTTCCATTAAGGTATATGAGGTTATTCTGGTATCCACAATCGAGCGAGAAACTGAGTTTTACTTTCAAAACCCCTTCCCTTCCGCTGCAAAACTTCTACCACGCTCGCTATTAGCCGCTATTTTAAATGAATATTTATCCAAGTATCCTGCTTCTTCTGCGATTTATACTGATGCATCTCAAAATGGCGAGAAAGCTGGAATTGGTATTTTTTCACAATCTTCAGAATGGAGTTATCCGCTGCGAATCCCGGATTACACACCCATTTTTATGGCCGAATTTTTAGCAATAGCTCTCACCCTATGCAAAGTACCGCAGCATGTATCAAAAATCATCATATTATCTGATTCGATGGCAGTTATATCGGCATTAACTTCCTCTTCGGACTATCCATTGTACCGCACACTATTATTTTTTGTTCCCAGGCACGTGAAGGAGGTACGCTTGTCTTGGGTACCTGGCCATAGGGACATCAGGGGCAATGAGCAAGCAGACCATTTAGCTAATCTCGCTGCCGCAGCTCCCATTCAATTCGGAATTCCTAATCTGGTTCTATTTGCATCTGCGAGATTAAGACGATATTGGCATTTAGAGGCCACCCGTTCCGATTCACTTTTATCATTTGAAGAGTTCCAACATCTTAAGCTCGGGTGGAATGTTCATTTTTGTGGCTCTCGGCAATGCGAGGTGACCTTCACCGAGCTGCGCTGCAGGGTTACAAGGCTTAATTTCTATCTGTTCAGATCAGAACTTTCACCTACAGAACTACGCGTGCGGTACCAGGTCCCCGAAACAATCGAGCATTTTTTTCTCGACTGTCGCCGTTTCTCAACAGCTAGACAACTGTTTTTGAAGGACCCGATTGAGCGAATGGGGTTGACCTTATCGATAACACTTATATTATCTATTGGCGCATCAAAGCTGGGGTTTGCAAAAAGGGATATATATAATTGCATTCAAAATTTTCTTTCTGCCTCAGGTCGTTTGAATTGCTAAAGGGTGCTGATTAATGGGTAATTCGGGTTTCATTCACAACTAAGTTTCCTTTTACAGCCTCTTCCCGGAAATAAGTATTTTGAAGACCCCACGTATTTAACTGGTTTAGCCCTGGCCAATCCTCCCTTGTGGGTACGTGCCAAAATATTTGAGGACATCATCATCATCAACCCGTGGAGGGAGCACAGTAGTAGCCAGTGAATGAGTAAAGACACGTTTATTTCATTTTGTTGGGATTGGGTGCTGCTATGAACGAGTTCAGAGTTTGTAGGGAGATTTGTAGGGAATGGGGATGTGGGGGAGAAAAATTATGCCTCCATTAACGGTAGTAGCGCATTGGCCTTCAGTGCCAATACTATGAGGTCACACGGATTTTTGTTGACTTTTCATAACAGCGGCAATTTTTTGGTCTGGAAACAGCAAATGCAGCAACGACGGTTTTTATGAGTATGTAGTAATTAAGGTTTTCGCCTAAAATTTCGTACTACAGGGCGACGGGTCATGTGGCGGTGCTCCTGATGAAGCCAAGACGGGCTAGTGCAGGCCGCGAAGATATGCTCGTTACGCGTCGTCCGCATGGTGAAGCCAATTAATGCGGCCATGGCGAAGCCAATTGAACTCGCGTCATCCGCTGCGCAGTAGATATCAAAGCAACAGCCTATAATACCAACGCGCGCAATCTAGTCGACGCAAGTTTTTTCCCAAAGAGAAAAAACATACAACTCCCACTGATCGCAGGTACCCCTTGAATTTCACGTGTGGGTGTAGAGTTGGCCTACCTAGGCAAGCTTTTGCTGCCTTCTACACCCCATGGGCCTCCATGCTATTTCAGGTGACCCAACACAAGACCATCCACTTCTTTACGCTATTTTATTGGGTACCTTTTATCACTACTGGTCTGACACTCACACACAAATTGTTTGTTCCGAACCACATAATAAACTCCCAAGATTTTCCACTCTCCAATCCTACCAGCAAGATTGGTACTGCCAAACGAGCTGAACGACCATAATGAGCTGAAAACATGTAGTAGCGACAATGCCTTCATGCGAATTTACTAGAAGCACCCGTGATTACATGCAGAGTGACTCCGGAGCTGACCTTACAACACCTGCTAGTCTCAGTGAGCATACGGTGCAAAAGAGGACGGAGGAGCCTTCAATATATTACCAGAACCATGCAAGCCGTCACCACAGCGTGTTAGAGGCAGCGACCCTGGTAGGCCAAACGCGCTCGCATCCAAGCTTTCACCAACGCACCGCAGCCGACTCCTTGACTGATGCCTTTACTTCATTATCGTCTTCAACATACATGTACAGCCACATCTCAGCAGCCCCTCTGGTACAGTGGTAATTGATTTGATTGATTGATTGCGGGTTTAACGCGCCGACGCTACACAGCCGATGACGCGTGCCGTAATGGAGGGCTCCGGATTAATTTCGACCACCTGAGCGTCTTTAACGGGCGCCGAAATCTCAAACACACGGTCGTTGTCGCTTTCCCCCTCCATCACAAAAGCACAGCGGTAGTCTAGTTCTCACTTCTCTAGATTACATGCCGAACCCACCTATATTTTCTCGTTTAATTGGAGTTAGCTCCTTAATCCAAAACGTTTGTTCCTATCGGCAATTACCTCTCCATTCATTCATCCTCCATCCCTTGACTCGGTGGGCCGGCATTTTCGCTAAAATGCTTGTTAAGTCCACAATGCTTCGGCGCGTTGAGACCGCACCAGAATTCCGGGTTGGTTGTATTGCGTTTTTTAGTGACCGATGTAGCGTGCAGTTCATAACGTCAGATCTTTTGCCAGGTAATGGTGAGCCCATACCAAGCCTATATACCAGTGATTTTCAGCTTGTGTTTTGTGCACTGGGATCTGCACTCACAGCTTACCGACGATGGTTCTATTGACCGACCTTTTCTATTATTTCGTTGTTTAAACTGAGGAGGGCACTTTGTCTATTTCAAAACCCTTTCGAATGACTCAAATGAGCTATTTAACCTACTGAAAGCCTTCTCACTACAGTTGCTAAAGCATCATTTGTAGGTCCTCTGCTGAATCAGTAAGAACAATGTCATACACAAATCTGAAATATCACAATGCTCAACTTTTAGTTGTAGCTTATACAACCAAGCATCTAGCTTGCAAGTAATAGTGCAAAAGCATTACCGTGAAAAGGAAACATGAGCTTTAATTAATCAGGGGAAAAGAACATAATAAAGTACGATACTCGAGCGCCAACAGTGGTCAGCACCACGCGACCAGTGAACAGCCATCTCTTGGCGGACGAACGATTGTTCGCTTGCTGTCGGAATCCGTAGTCCTGGTAGGGGCTGGGCCCTGCTGCCTTGCGACTCCCTGGCTTGTGAACCCCACGCTTGCTATCGCTCCGGTGGCGACTGCCGCCGCGCTTTTGTGACGTCAGTCGGAACTGCCATGCCTCCCTCTACTAATCAGTCTATTTCTTCGTCTGTTTAAAGATGGCTGGTGAGATGGCCGGGTATAGTTTTCAATGATGGACGGCTCAACGACAGAGTACAGCGAAAACAAACCCGACAAGGTTGGTGAATACCCTTATCTCTGCATATAGTTTGGTGTGGGGGTGCCTCCTTGTCTGGGGGTCTTCCACATGGAAAATTCCCTTTATTTAAATGAAGCGTTTACGTACCCGTAAATTCGTTGACTATGTCCTTCAGAAGTCTCGTGTACGTCTCCTCTACTCCCTGCCCCGACAGTGTCCCAACAACACGATTCTGTACTAAATCAAATGCGTTTTCGTAATTAATAAGCGCCACGTAAACAGGTTTATTGCACTAAGTCCGATCTACGACTAAATCTGATTCATACTTAAGTATTATTAGTATTTCCTAAATACAGCTTGTTGCGTCGCTGGCTCGAAATATAAAGTGTCTCTAGCACACTAACCCAGCACGTCGGTAAACAGCTTTTACAAAAGCTAATATACAAAACGACCATAACTTGTATTCCTTAGTAATTCTCAGTTAAATGTGATGTGTGTGCTACAGACCGGCTATCTCAACTATCCACTTACGACGCATGCCAAATACGCAAAATTGTTGGCGTTGACACGTTGTTGGATTTGACGTGGTGACTTGAGCAACGATAGGTGTCTCGTCGTTTATTGCTGCATATTTGTCTAACGTGCACTGTAATATCATGCAAACAGACAATGGTAAGTGCCCCCTTTATAAAAAATAACACCGTGAAACTCACATGCCAATGCTTTCTCAGCGGTGCAGAAATTTAGCCACCACAACAGGTATAACTGCACAAGCAATTTGAATGCACTCGTCCGCACGATGTTAGTAACGAAATGTTTTAATAAGAACGCACTCGCAACGCGTTAGTCGTTCTGTAAAGGTTGGCTTCAAGCGCACTTTTATCCAAGAAGCCTACGTGACTCCAAAGCAGTGCAGGCTGTCTGCTACAGGAACTGAAATGCATGCCAGCACACAGCGGAAAGGACAAAAAAAAAATACAGGGGATAGTAAACACCTCCTTTTCGCCACGTACGCAAATTGCTCATTTTATAAAATTAAAATTGCGACTTCGACTCGCCAGCAATTTTTCCGCCATTCTTTTTCTTTATAGGCCTCGTGCACTGCAGAAATTTCAAGTAAGCATCTGGCGCCACCTAGGATCGGCGGCGGAATTTTCCGCGAAGAACAAAATAAACATAAAGAGCAGTTCACTACGGGGCTAAATTTGAACAACCGGAAAATTCGTATACAACAATTACCACGTTTTATTCAATTCACAATTGTTATAATAATAGAAATACTCCGCTGGAGAGTTGTGCGGGAATACAAGCTGAAATAATTTAGAAAGCGCCCCTTCTCCAATAAAAGCAGACGACAGTACACGGATCAGCTGCCTGCGATGCGACTTGCACAAAGCACATATTACCCGAAAAGAAATAAAAAGAACAGATCCATAGGTGCATTTGCGTATGTGCACCCTACTTGGAGTAAGACGGCTGCGAAAAAATGCCGTGTATCCAACAAAATGGAACGAGTGCTTATTTCTGTAGCGCCTCAAATACCCTTTCGTGTCAGTATAATCTGTGTACGCATCAGAAAATACATGGAACATCCAACGGATATGCATGCTTCAATTGTACGTAGTCATACCAGCGAAATATAAACCTTTAAATGAAAACAGAAACGTAAATGTTTACGCTACACAGCGACACAACAGTAAACAGATGGACACACACCAGCCACAATTCGGCGACTCGCATCTACAATTTTATTGAAATGTCTCAAATATCTCAAACATATGTTCCTGTACAACTTGTAGTTTGCGTTTCTGCGGCAGTCGGTGAAAAACGAGTTCAGGTGGGGCTTGTTGCGCAAAATATTTTTGCTGACAAAGATAACTCGCACCAGCACAACTATTCACGCTGACATGTAGTTACACAAACATCACGTACAACTTTGTCAGCTTGAAACAATCTCCATTATTCCAAATGGTCTTATATTTGCATCGGCAGAGGAACGAATTGTGTACAATTAAAGCTCCTGTTGTGCGATCTACCATGTCTGTACCCGTGTCTATGTCGAGCGATAAACAACAAGGTAAATAAACGTTCTCAGCCTTCCATGAAAGCTTCGTCCCGCGCATATACGTCCAAAAGTATTCGCATAATAAGTACGCGTTTATAAACCTATGAAAGCACTTTAAAACGCATTGCGATATTTTTCTGAGCCCATCCAACGAACTCATCGTAGTTTCAACAGTTTGAGGTAGTGTTTACCCAAACAGCTGCATTTCCAAATACCTGCCTCTACAAACCTGAATCTTCGGGCTCTTGAAGCCACATATCCTTGGTGTAGCATATACCCACGAACCTTTCGCGGTAATTTCATACACACAACACATCAAATCACTTCCTGACACGTACAAGGCACAGTGGAGTTTATGCGCGCTTCTGCAAGCACCATGAAGTCGCGTCTTCGGTCTTCTCGGTCCGTCAACTGCTTGGTTATGCCAGCAGTTCTATCCCAGCAGTTCTGGTATAAAATTGAATAAATCAAATCCACCAAAGCGACCAAAGCACCCAAGGTGTTGGCGGCGGCGTTGGGACGTTACGCCGTTATTTCATGCTTTTCGGGGGCCGGCGGCCCCACAAAAGTTTTTCCATTGGTGGAGCGATCGCGCCATGATCGCGCCTTCCCTCACACATACATTATCGGGGAGGTGACGCACACAGAGACGCACACTCCTGCACTCCTCTCGTTCTCTTCGTAAGATCGCGGGTTTTCGTCTTTTTATTGTATCTCTTTTTTGGGCGGCGCTGCTGTTGTTCAGTAAAAGCCGTTGCAAAATGATCCTGTGACCGCGCGCTGCACGGAGACAATCCGGCGCTTGTATAAAACTCGTTTTTGTGTTATGAATCACTCTTCTGTCGCCTTTGCGAACGATGCTCGGTTGAATAAAGTACCGTTTGGCTGTTCGTATCGCATGGCAACAGAATAGCGGTCATTTCTTCTTTCTCTCGCTAATATTCGTACTGCGCGGAATATTATGCTCCTGACGCCGTCTGCTCCCTGACTTCAGAAGGTATGCCTTCGTTGTCCGCAAGATGGCGCTGAAAACAGCACATCGGTGGCGCCACCATAGCAGTGCACGAGGCCCATAGCGCGTCTTCGTTAGTGGGCTTTCAGAACCACGCATAAACTTGGGTCAGGCAGTGCATGAACGACATAAAACTGTCGTATCTCATGCCGACTGCTACTGTTCAACAACATACCCACTTAGGTGGATTGAGGGTGGCTGCTGCCGTCAAAAGCTCACGAAAGATTTAACAACTCTAACGCCGCTGCGAATGGGGTATTCGACGTCCAGATGTTGGCCCTCTCGTTACATTTTGATGTCTGACGTTGTAAACAGGTACCCATAGCCTGACATACAACGAGTTGGACATTGCTTCGCACGCAGCTGTTATCAAGTTTTAGGAATCCTAACGATGAGGCTGAGTATAAACCTAATACCATACCCACTCTAAGGGATTGGCAAGTGAAGACACCAGCGGTCACAAGCTCCCCGACAATCCTTCATTTGCCACCTGGCTTTGACGTCCCCGCACAAACCCATTATTAGCACATCCTCGTTCGGGAGATCCAGCACTAGCGATGACAGCTGCTGTGAGAAAGGCAAGGTCAATTCATCGATTGCAATTAGGTAACGCCATCAACATACCACCCGAAAGTTCCCCTTTATTACGATGATTACAGCGACGACAGGCTCATGGCAATTCGCCTATCCTCATTGGTCGGGTCCCACCAGAACATACGCCTTAACAACTCAACGGGGTGTGGTGCGCCGTCATTCTTGCATCATAGGCGAAAGCTTAGGTTCCGCCTGAACTTTCTGGAGCTAAGGAAAAATATTGTCGGCTTTTTTTGTTCTTTAGGACTATGAGGCTGCAACATAAACGCCGGTGCCCTACCTAGAGTAGGAGAAAAATCTCAGCCTTTTATGACGCTGCGTCCTGCCTAAAGAACGAAAAGGTGTACAGCATATCGGTTCGCTTGCCGCTATCAACTATGTCATCAAAATTTACCGTACTCTTAACGATGCCCTAAATGGTGTAGCCAAGGCAGTCTTTAGGTAAGTTGATGATTACCTGATCGTAGTCGGCAATGGGAACCGAATGGATAATGCAGCTAAGCGTACGCAGTCGTTCAGCGAAAGGGGTCTAGGCCTTAAGTTTACTTGCGACTCTTTCCAAGGCGGCAGCGTATACAGTTTCTCGTCTTGAGCCCGAGGTTTCAGCCGCTACACATATGTTAGGCGTACTCGCCTAGGTCAAAAAAAGCCTATTTTGAACGATAATTCCGCCCACAGAAAACTAGTTAGGAACAGCATAGTTTTTTTCCTGCTTGATGTAGGCACTTCCGATGTGCTGCAAACATCTACTGCGTAGCACCTTCTCGATACCAGTTGATCGACTCAGGCATTCAGCTTATTCGGAGGCATTCATTGCATCCACCAAGGAAAAACGGATTCTGAGATTGAATATGGCACAGAAGGCCAGAGCGGATAGTGTGAATACTGACAGTAGGGCAGTACTGATACCCTATTTTCATGGCATCGCATTAACCAAAGAGTATCGGGGTGAAATTCCGTGCACGAGTAGTTTTTTTCTGCCAGGACTAAGCATAGGACAGTGCGTGAGACTATTGATAGGAAGGATTTAAAAGACCCTGGTGCACGAAAGGACACTTTGCTCCGTCGGGGGAGGGGGTGCACCGTATCCCATTACCTTGCCACCATGCGCACATAGACCAGACGGGCCGTTCTCTGACCGTTCGGTTTGTAAGGGTCAAGACTGCCCGAGAATGTCGCCATTGTCGCGTTCCCGGGCTGACAATAGGGAAACGGCCTTGCTGCCCTACAAGAGTCCTCCCCCCTTTCGTAAATTTCGTGCTTGCGCCCCTAGTGTCTGGCGCAGTCGCGGCAAGGGGGCATTCAGCGCCATGAAAAACGAAGCAGCTGCCGGATGAAGTGGCCGATCGCGTACTATTGCACGCGTTGGCCGCAACAGGCAGGTGCCTCTGTCAGGCCACTATGACGAGCACGGTTGTTCAACCGCACGCGGTAGCCGCCAGCGCAGCAGCTGGCAGGCTGAGATGACGTGGGCGATTGAGGACGATTGGACGCGGTCGCCGCAACAGGTGCGTGGGAGGCGCAGAGGAGGTCAGCGTGGCCTCCTGCCCAGAGCAGGCCTTGGTGGGTTTAGAGTAGGGAGCGCCGGTGAGGGAGAAATTGAAAAGATAAAAAAAATTCACACCATATCCACGGGGTGAATGATGATGAGTGGGCGAAGCTCCTGAGGGGAAATCATCGGTAAAACCGTGACTCTTCAGTGAAAGTTCGCCCACTACATCTGTGTCCGAACGTAACGTCTAGAAAGTCTCGCTTAAACCGCGTGTCGGCACCTTGGGGCTGAGCTCGCCTGATGCGTTTTGCAGATGCCTCACGAGCTCTCACTGCATCGGGGTCTGCCTGCCGATACGCGCGCTTTCTCGCCGCTTCCCGTTCTCTGACGTTTTGGAGATCCTCTTCGCGCCGCAGCCGTGCCGCTTCGCGTACGGCAGGGTCCTCGCGCCGTTGCCGTGACGCTTGGGCCTCTCGTTCTCGAACGCTGGGATCTTGGCGGCGTCGTCGCGCAGCCAGACGACACGCTTCGGCCTCCCGCTCTCGTACGGCAGGATCTTGGCGGCGGCGTCGCGCAGCTTCACGGAGCGCTTCTGCCTCGCGGGCTCGCACATCTGCAGCCTTATCCATCTGGCGACTCCGAGCGCGCGCCAACAGCGAACGGATTTTATTACAACGCTCCCCGCCATCTAGTAAACAATCCAAGAACTAAACTAGAGGTAGCCACGCCATCTAGTAAACAATCCAAGCGCATCTTTTCATCATATACAAGTACCGCCATCCAGTAAACAATCCAAGAACTAAACTAGAGGTAGCCACGCCATCTAGTAAACAATCCAAGAACTAAACTAGAGGTGGCTACATACATACGTCGAGGATGGACAGACCCACGCCTTAAGGAGCTTCGCCCTTAAAAGTGTTAGCATCTCCACTTCGTGAATGATGGCGAGGGTGAAGAGTACGGGACTTCCAAGTTGCGTCCAGAGTGACATCCGATCTGCCCTCCGACCGTCATTTGATTTGAGCCGTGAGTTGCACCTTGATTATTCCCTAAGTGAAACTACAACTCACGGCTCAAATCGAATTTCGCTTGATTTTCGCATGATGGTGGTGTGCGCACGTATTGACACGGGCGGACATTGGGAGGTCCTTAGGTACTTCGCACCATTACAGGCGAGGGAGTAAGCCGTTTGACCTTCGGGTGCTAACTCACGGTCATAGCCTAATGGGGATATGACCGTGAGTTAGCACCCAATGGAGTGTTTGTATGCGTGCCGCTTTGTTTTGTGTTGTTGTACGAAGCAGGTAATAAAAAACGGTCCTAGCCCAATGGGTAAGGCGACTGATGCTAACTCTGTCTGGTCCACCAGACACAGGCTCGAATCCTGCCGGTGCCTGTGTGTTTTTTCTGCGATTGTAAATGCTACGCGCCCGTACGCGGACGGAAATTGTGCGGCCCTAAGGTAATCCGCACCTAATAGGTTTCTTCGGTTGGAAGTGTGGGAGGTAGAGTAGCCCTGGTTGTGTAGTGGCTCATCGCTGACGGGGTGCCGTGGCTTCACAGAGCGACCAACAGGCCGGCTCAGTATCCTCCTGGTAAATACGTGCGTACTATTCAAAAACTGTAACGACTGAACTTTTCGTTTCGATCTTAACGGGTTGTCGTCGACATCACTACCGCAACTATGCACCAAAACGCAGCGCAGGGCAAGCATGAACAATTTCAAGCATCATCACCAACCACCTTGAACGGAAGCGAAGGAGAACAACGGACAATGACTATTAGACCATAACCGTTCCTTAAAACCTAACCCTTACACGCAATTGGCTAGTCATTGTAAAAGCTGCGGGTATGTATCGCGGTTTGAGCGCACAAGTGTCATGTTCAAGCGCGAAAAACGGCGCTTGCACGGGATCACTGAGGTGTTTACCAAACGTTCGCACACTCCTTGTATCGGCCAAGAGTGGCAGCCTATTTGGAAGGTGAACTTGCGTATTTTTAGGAGATAAGTTGTTTTCAATTTAAATTTGACGAAAACGTTTGTCGAGTTCATGCGCGGTATAGTCATCTTGTGTATAAAGTGCGTGCTTTATCGTTTAATAATTTTGCTAGCAAGTCAGCGCAGTGTGCTGTGCCTGCTTCTTATCTGTACTGCATCAGTATGCCTGATTTCTAGTAAAACGAGTCCTTACCAACTTTCCGAGCTTTGCGTTCTTTTTCAAAGACGAAATTTTTATAGTTAGCGGCCACTGGGTCACCTGTGCGTGTTCCAAATGAGGACGAGGCTAGTCCCAAGGACATCACATACATTCACTCTAACACGTAGCGTAACTCCAAGAAACTAAATATATGTAACGCTAACGGTCTTCCAACCAACTTGACCGCCTCAACACGTACAAATAAACAGAGACTTAGTAATATGAAAAGTGCAGTTAGGTTAGATAGTTAAATAGGTAATTGTGGACGCGTGCCTAATGCTGTTGGCTATGCGCTGAGGAGGCGTGGATGCGTTGCAAGTAGATGCAAATCGGAAACGACGGCGTGGTAGACTCAGTTCTGGGCGACGCAAGAAACCCTGTCGCTGGCAGCAGTACAACACCACCTGCGGACGTGCACTAACAGCGCGTCTGTTTCGGTCAAGACTCAAGGTACGGACCGTCCCTTAGTTCCGCCCTCGTGCCCTGCAAACCACCATTCGCCTGGACCTAAACTTCGCGTCCTCTTAAGGCTGGGCAGGTCCTTCGGTGAACATCACTGGCGTCTTTGTTACACTTGTATTGCGCACGGATCGCACGTGTCACACTAATTCACAGCCCAACAGGAAGGCCAAATTGCTACAACACTCCACAGAGCTTCAATGTACGTCGATGCTGATCGCAAAGGCGTGGTGCCACTTACAATTTCGCAAGTTTGTGTCAACACGACAAATTTCGCAGCAGTAATCTTAACTGGAAAACGTATGCGCGCTATGCTGGCTCTGCGGGATTATCAGGAGCGGCTTATCATCAGCTAATTGGTTTAGACGCGTTTTGAGCCTTTGTTCTTATGGCCTAGAAAGTATTACACCCTGTGCGGCGAAAAGACCATTGTTATGAGGAGCGGATGGCTAAAACATGCCACGTGCCGGCAACAAAAGATAAAGAAACTGGCAGGAACTGGAGTCGAACCCAAGGTTTACAGTGAAAGTGAAGTGTCTTAGCCACTACTCTACACCTTCGCCCCAAGAAGCGCTGCTTTCGAGGTGTGCTCACGTTTGCACACGTGGTTTGAATGCAGCAACATTGCGACTTCTTCTTGCGATGCTTTGCTGGCGGATCTCGCGTGTGTCATTCGTTTACGTGAAGCGATTATAACACAGATTCATAGCTTTTTAGTGAGAAGTTCCTAATGTTCTTCAAAATGTTCTCATACCCGCTTAAGGGGAGATTTACCAATGATGATGACAGGTGCTGCCGAGAGCTCGCTCTAGATTCGCCAATTACAATTACTTTGACGTCAACATACCACACCCTCCATGTACCCAATAAGCGGGATCGGCCAATGAAGGTAACAATGGCTGCCAAATTCTGACGGCCCACTCAGCAACTTAGTTCGCAAAGTGCTTTAAATTCCAATCCCGCAAGAACGCTTAAGGGCACCCAGTAATTTTCGTAGCGAATGCTGAGCTCCACTCTGTGCATCATTTAAAAGAATGCCTGCACATTTCACTTCACTTCGCTAAGAAATTCTTTGCACAACACCGATGCCGGTGACGACAGAAAAACTGCTGACCATCTAGGTTTGCGCTGCTGAACCCGTGAAATCTATCGCAAGCGTGCTGGCACAACAAGCCGAAAAAACAAGCCGGGCCAACTTACAACAGAGCGACTTACTGGATGGCCCGAAAATGTATTCGTTTGCTAAACCATGACGCAACGGAGAGAAGTAAAAATTATTGCATTTTATTATATTTTAATAAAGCAATAAATAAATGTACACAGCTTTTATGACAAAAACTAGGAGAGGTTTATTTTAAATTAATTGTTTCACAGCAAATCAGCCACTACAGTCTAAAAAGTTATAAAATGCTTTGTAGAATGCAAATAGACAAATACGCTGTCTTTTCCCATGAAACATCCAAGATTAGAGCAGGTTGGTGCTTAAAAACACAAACATTCTTCCGAATGCCGGCTAATGCCTTATTATTCAATTCTACAGACAATTACCCGCCGTATGATAAAAACAAGGCTGTGTCTATGGCCACACCGTCTTCGCATCCTCAATCCCAGAACTTGCACTTATTGCTTGGATTCATCGGTTTCCCATCGTCGCAGTTGAATGAACGGGCGAAATCCGGAGAGTTCATCAGGGGCACGTTCACCCTGGGTAAACAGAAATACAAGCGTAAATATCACGGGCGTGCTTCTAATGGGAACACGGGGAACGAAGGACGCGCGCACAACTCATGGATGTGTGAACGGGCATTTCACAAATTGGGAAAACGGGCCCAAATCGTGATAAAAGGCTAACCATGTGGAACGTCATACATTTGTATTAAAACACAGCATCAGCGAAGTTAGCAGATTTTATCGTTATAAAGCGTAAACAAACGCAATTGGTCGAGAAACATTTTCAAATGTCCCACCATAATGAAAAAAAATTCCGGGAATAATACATCAACGTAATGAAATGAAAAATTCATCTTGTACACCGCCCTGACGCAACGAAGACAAGGACGACATAAATGATAAACAGCGCGAAACAACGAAACACAAGAGGAAGAGTACAGACACGGCGTTTTGTCTGTTCCTACTGTTACGACTGAGCCCGCCGCTGGGCTTCGTTTCAATACTCCTCGGCTGTGCGGCGAAGCCTCCACTACGCGCGCCTTTCAAACAAGCGCCACCTTGTCGGTGACTCATGTTTTCACGTCTCGACAAGCCCGCGTCAGACTTTTCGCTGTCGGCGCGTTTCAAACTTTGACGGTTACCGCCGAGGAACGTCTCAACGCGCACCAAGGACACAAAAGCCCCGCGTTCGCAGCACAGTCCTCCTCTCTCCACTCTCTCGGACTCAGCGTGCGCCGCTACTACCGACTGCTCACGAACTCTGGAAATAGTGTTGTGTGTGTGTGTGACGTTCGTGGCGCGTGCACAATCTAGAGGGAACGCTGTTTCGACCATTAGCGCTTTGGGTATAAATAAACCCCGCCTAAGCGCTGTATTTTCATTCCTGTTTGAGCAGTGAATTATTGCTGTAACTCTGCTCGAGTCCTGTAATTTTGCCTCGCCCGTCTGGGCGTTCTTCTTTGGCTTCGGCTCACCTCTCGCTATGAAGTAAACAGTTACGTTAGCCTACGGCTTCTGGACTTCTTCACGGCTGCAACAGCGGCTGGCCGCTCGCTTCACAGCACGCTACCACACGTATGTCGGAGGTGACGGAGCTCGGCTCGGGTCGGCCTTCCCGGTCGCAACAGTACCCTCCTTCTTAGGTTCCGTCGTGTCGCGCTCATACAAACCGCGCAAAGAACTGAGGACTAGAAGTGGAGGAAAGAATAAGCAACTGAGCATAGGAATAAGCAAAGGAATAAACAACTGAGAATATTTATTGCGGCTCGCAAATAAATTCGTTTTTCACCCACAAAACAGCACAAAAACCGAAGGATTACTATTTAAAAATATTAAAAGATAGGCGGACTAACCTCGTGTCGTTTCTATACTCCTATACGTTGTGCCCTACTTCCCACTTTAAAGTAGTTTATCTATTTATCTGTTGAGGCCCCCCATGGCTTACTGGCGCACTTGTCATCACTCACTGTGGTTATGCTTTTAAAGCACCAACGTCCACAATCTTCGGTTTTAAGAAGAAAAAAGCGCGAAAAAAACACGGATGACAAATAGGAAAAAAGCGCTAGCCGTGTACCACGTGATGCATCTGTCCAAAAATACCTACATGGTGAAGTTCGGGCATTTCATCACTTCAATAATGCAAGCGCACATCACTGGCTACGGAAGAAAAGAAAACTATAACGCATCATAATAGGCTCACGTATGTCGCTAGTCACAGAGCAATCTAGATGCGAAAACTCACAATGTAGACACAAGCGGCGAGACCATGCTCACGCATTAGTAGACAGTTGTCTGAATTTGAGCACATTTTTATTCCGGGGTAATCCCAGGAGGGCGCTTACATAGACACAGCACTGATATTTCCTCGGCTGAGCACTTAGTTTATAGAGCAATGGCGCCATTTTCGGTAAACCTTAGCAATCTTCTTACTACATTTTGTTTTTTTGTACTTGCAATATTTGTTTGCCTTATCTTCCTGCGACAGATGATGGTCGCTAGGCTTGGCTATAAATAGTTAATTCGTTCGATTTTTTGTTTCATTTTGTACTGTATTTTGTTTTGTTTCATCTATTGGTACTTGTTTTTTTATTTCGATATTGTTACTTCGTTAGTTGTTTTGTACGCTTTATATTTCAAAATTATACAGAATAAATGTCTCGTTTTGAATCATGCCTTATTGTGCAGAAAAAAAGCTCTAGACTTTTGCGGTTGGGCTACTAAGCGAAGAGTTCGAACGCAATAGTGAATTCAGTGCCCTGCCACTCGAAGACGAAGGACGATCAGCGAAGCTATGCGTGGTTCACGGAGTGGACGAAACTCAACACGCATACTTATTAGTTGAAAAACTTCGTGAAAATTGGAAGAATAAGAGTTTTATGCAGCAGACAAACGAGAAGCTGCCCGTTTCCCTCCTGTACACAAGTCTATGTATTGATAGCCGACAGGGATTCCAGAATATTTAAACACACACCTCTGACTACGTAATAAGAAAAAGTAAGCGCAAAGCGGCGTAATAAAGAAGAGCCATATTCTCGCAGTTAATTGTGATAATATTTGTTCCAGCATAGCTTTTATAAAGCAAGAGTTACAGCTGTTTTCCGTAACTGTACTCCCTCCGTGAAAACTTACTTTCTACGTCGCTTTGTTTAGAAAGTTTATAAAACTGCTTCACACGCCAGACTGCAACCAACAGCAGAATAAATAATTTCTTTAAATGTCAGGCAATCGTTCACCTGTATTCCGGGGTCACCATAATGTTGCTTGCATCCTTGGCGCTGGAACCGCACAAGCTCTGAAAAGAGGAATGTATGCGCGTCAAAGTTGTCGTTACCGTAAATCAGTGCAGCATGCAGGGAAAAATACTGCGGGAGCTGGAGCGATCAATTCTCTGCTCACATCCTATGACCAAAAAACTTCCAAACATTCAATAACGTCATTTCACATACTAGAAACACACTTTTAAAAAATAAAACGTTGGTGTTGCTATGAGATATTAAAAATAATCCACTGTCGCCTTTGTGCGCAGTGCACACAGGCCGCCGAGAAATGGGCGGAAGTCTTGAAGTAACGTCATCCGAAATTTCGGCCGGCGTCTTCTGCTGACCTTTCTAATATTCGGAAAGGAAAAAAAAAAAGCCTTCTGCAGGAGTAACTCTCTGGTTGCGCATTTAGAAGACCTGTAAACAAAATGCCTCTTTCCTTCCCCACACGGCGGCTTTTGTCCCTTGGCGCTTCAGCTGCACGAAGCACAAGAGGCGAAGTTCAAATTATCCGTTTACATGGCACATTCATCAACGTTGGGACTGTGGTTTCCTGTCGAACCAGATGCAGCTAGCTGCAGAAAGTACATATTTTTATAAAAAAGGGCCCATCTCCCCGCGAGGGGGACTCGAGTAAATGCGTCGCACAGGGGGTGGGTGTATTGCGTTAACGTTTAGTGTTTGGGGAGTTGGTGGTAGTGAATGCGTTGTATCAGCAGCTTCTTGACGTAGTTTAAATGAGTCAAGGATATAAGGCGCGTTCGTAGCCTCCCATTCTGTGTCGGTTTTGTGGCACAGTGGGAAGAGCACCATGTACCTCGCGTTACGCCCACAGGTAGTGAATGCGTTGTATCAGCAGCTTCTTGACGTAGTTTGAATGAGTCAAGGATATAAGGCGCGTTCGTAGCCTTTCATTCTGTGTCGGTTTTGTGGCGCAGTGGGAAGAGCACCGTGTACCTCTCGTTCCGCCCACAGGTAGTGAATGCGTTGTACCAGCAGCTTCTTGACGTAGTTTGAATGAGTCAAGGATATAAGGCGCGTTCGTAGCCTTCCATTCTGTGTCGGCTTTGTGGCGCAGTGGGTAGAGCACCATGTACCTTGCGTTCCGCCCGCAGGGTCGTGGGATCGAAACCAGGCGCCGGTAAGTATTATTTTTTTATATAGTGTAGGGGGAGGGGTGCGGACCTGTTGTTGAGAGCGAGGAGGGTAGCGTGATGCGGGAGAGGAGGAGTGGAGGAGAGGGCGCACCTGGAACGGCTGTTGCGGACGCCGAAGCACGCCAACGCCGACAACGCCGGGTGACATCGTGAGTTATAGAAATGCTCTGCATTTAAAATTCGATCTTGTTTCTTCCTTTGCAAGCCTCGTGAAATCAAACGCGCGCCAAAGCAATATCCGCGTGTCTTTAGACGAACATAATGCCATTTCTATACTCTTGCCCGGGTGCGAAGTATGCCTATTTATGTTCCATTTTAACTAAACTAATCAGGTGCTGCAGAGTGATAATTATAAAGCACTTATTGTTTGTGCCCGAAGTGGCGCGGCAAGTATGGATATTTTTAAAACGATTAGGGCATCGCACTCACCAGGCCAAGGCCCGTTATCTGCGTTTTTCTTAAGGTTGAGTGATGTCCCCGAGTTTCCAAATACCGAGAAAAAAGCCGCGGATTACGGAACCGAACAATAACCCACTCGCGTGCAGTGAAACAGTTATTCGAGAAATCTATGGAGTATAACAAACCCCGGCACATACGGCCCACAAGGAACAAAAGTATTTATTGAAGAAAGAGCCGTCACAGCAGTCGTGACATCAGGACACCCACAAGTAGGGAGACCTGCATTGGTATCTTAGAGTCCACATAAAATGATGTGCGGAGACCTAATCTCCAGCAAGAACAATAATACGTTTTTTTACGTATTAGGCGAAACAATGAGACCTTACACCCGAAACGCTTTCACACCCGAGGCGGGTTTAAGAAGGTCCAATTGCAGTAGGTCGATTACGACAATAAGTCTGAAATAGTTGAGCCACTCGTGACTACATCGTCGCATTTATTGTGAGCCACGCTGATATCTGCACAGAGATTGAGGAGACGCACTGAGCACGCACAGTCGTAGGGTTGCTGATGAACACGAAGAAACTCACGGTAATGATAAAGAGCTGGCAGACTGGGAAATAGGCTGTGGCACTGGAATACTAGGAATTTAGTGTAAATGTGCTTTCTTGCACGAGCGGCAAGTGTTTATTAGTTTGCTAATAAAATAATTATTTAATCATTTTTATTTACTTATTGAATGAATGATTTCGAGGTCTAACGCGCTGATGCTAGACCTGGGCTACGAGGCAAGCCGTAGTGAACGGCTCTGGATTACTTTTGACCCCCTGGGGTTCCTTAACCTGCACCGAAAGCTGGACACAGGGGCGTTTTTTCTTTTCGTCTTCATCAGAAGGGCAATCACCGCATCTGGAATTGATACCGCGCCCTAATGCTCAGCATCACGGCGAGATAGCCACTGGGCCACCGCATCGGGTCCAAGTTCAGATGCAAAGCGAGCCGAACGAATCAGGTAAAATAGTAGTGGTGTGCGCTCAGGTTCATCTGGGAATCACTCTCAGATTTTCAGGCAATGTTGACTGCATCACCTAAGCCAAAATACCCAACCAAGGCAATATTATATGTACTCTTATCTAATACTACGCAATCAACTTCATCTTCTTACTTAAACTATAAAACTGTGGATGTTAATAGCCATCTTCAAATATAACATAGCTATTCGACGGTGCAGTGGCCATCTCTAACGCTCAAGAATACAAAATGAGTACCCTGTATCAGCGAAGGAGATTGCGTTGGAGGCACTCTATCACAGTTGAGGAAGATGAAGGGGAGATTCGGCGTTCATATATAGAAGGCGACAGACAAGAGAACAACTGAGCATGTAATGCGGGACTGTGATAATAGCCATACCAGACTACTAGCAGACCGGAATCGCGACAGAGGTATGAGATAAAGGGTAGAAAACGACTGAAAACTTTCCCATGGAAGGATATAAAGCAATGCGGAGGAGCGAATATGTCCCAATGACCGAGGGTAGGAAATAGCAGATTTCCTGAGGGAAACCCAGCACTTAGAAGTCATAACTTGTGCACTGACGCATTAGAAATAGGCTTGTGCTCTTCTGCAAGAAAGTGGAGACAAGAACAAGGTGTTTCAGAATGTGAAGCTTGGAATTGTGTATTTATCGCACGTGCCATAAATACACCATTCCCCTGCTCGGTCGCCCCTTACCGGAGTGACCGCCAGAGAAAATGCGTGCTATGCCGTTTGCTTCCTCAGAAGCAGCTGTTTCGTCGCTCCGTCAGTGTCAACGTAAGCCATCTTCGTCCCTTCACTGAAAACCTCGAGCGGAATTGTGTTGCAAAAAGTTAGTAGGGCCCGAGTGGAAGCCTATTACACGGCGTTGCCGAGCTCGCGTTTAAACCACCAGAACAGCTTGCAATGTGCCAGAAACAGTTACCTCATCTAACGTGAGGAACAAAGCTGGACATCTGAACCATGCGATATTTACGAATGAAATTTCAGATCAGTGCTGTGCATTTTTGGAGATCCTGTTTAAGCACCATGAAAGAAACCTAATGCATTTCTCCAGGATTCCCGGAATGTATCCCGCTTTTAACAGAATGTAAAAAAAATCTGAATTACGTCCTTTGAATGTACCGGTCAAGATACGCTCACTGACTTTTTTCATGGTTTCAGAACTAGGCACGTGAAAACGTTTTGTGTGGGGTGAACTTTTCAACTGCACACTTTTCTTTAATCAATGTTAACCCACGCCAGTGCGGTCACTTATAATATGGGCGTGAAAAGTGAAACTAGCGATATACATAGTACCTCAAACCTATGTTTTCCCTAATAACGCGTCGGTAATGGCAATGTTCCGGAACCATTAGCCTTGTCACAGCCAGTTCTTCGCGGTAATCCGGTGTGGCTCCAAGAAGGCATGTGAACGCCTATCTGGACTGGCGTGACATAAAATAATGAGGAATGTCCACAACCTGTATTTGCAGGTGCCGTTAATATCGAATTCGAATGATATAGCAGATGCGAATAGCATTACCGGGATTTTATCTAAAACTTTTTTCGAAGGTTCGTGCACCTGTTCAGGGAAAAACGTTGTTTGTTTTGTAGTCAAATACGTGTTATGCTCTTGGGTATTTGATTTTTTTCTAAGACTACTATGACAGTTTGGCGCCGTCACGGTATCAACATTGTGGCCTATTTACGGGCGTACTTCCGAGACCGAATAACTCATAAGGTACGGTTCTCACGCAGTCTGCCAACAAACCAAGTTCGAGAGGGGGACCTTGCAAGATCAAAAATTTTCAATCTTCAAAGGGGATATCACGCGTTTCGTGCTAACTGACACGGTAAAGCACGAATGTTTCGCTACCTGAAGATTAATAAAACCCTTCAAACCTTTTGTCTTCGCCGGGGCTGCAAATTCTTATATTTTCGGGGACACGTAAATTTCTCCTTTATTCCAAATAGCTGGGGCTCAGCATTCGGCAATTGTTGTGGTCTTCTGTGTAAACCATTTTGTCATGAACTCACCATGGCATAGAAGGCAAAAAAGAGCTGTTCCGCCGTGACGTTTCTGAGCCCTTCGAGTCTGTAGTCCAGTTGCAGGTACTTCTTGCTGAACAGGCGATTCTGGTAAGCCTGCAGTTCGGTGCAAAAGGAAGAGTGTGTGCATGACGTTCCGAGCCAACCGAAACGTATGTACATGTAGTGTTACGTGCAAATATTGCCCTCTGTGCAGCCTGCTGACGGTAAAAAGCCTGCTCATTTGCTCGGAAGGCAAATGCCTGACGAATCTTAGTAACAACGTCTTTACTGTTACAACGCATTCCTTTCTCTCTCTTCGCTTGCCTTTCTCCGTATTTTGGCACGAACAATATATTCAGATCAGCTTCTTTTCTGATAACCCATATTTACGTCTGCCTCTTCGCTTTCATCCCTTTGTCTTACTGCGTACATGTGTCAGCGAGCAGACTGGTACATGTCACAACCTGCCTAGAATCAAGGTATCAAGGTTCTGCGCGGCTGATGGGCACCTGTTGTACTCACGTACCATCATCTTCATGTGTCACGCATCCGCATTTCTCTTCAACATTTACGTTTCCAAGTCCAAGCTTTTTGAATTTTGTCAAGCAGGCACATTATCCCCTCAAAGCTTCCCATTCCGGGCCAATGCCCCAAGTGGACATGCGCTACTAGGAAAGGAACAACAACAACGACGGCAACTTTTGTTCCCCCGCTCAACTCTGGAGCACTGTACACGGCAGGCAGCGTCAAGGCCAAGAACACGGACCACGCCGAAGAAATAGCGATCGCGCTGGCGCTCACAAATCCGAAATGCACCACTGTGATCAGTGACTCACGAACAGCGATCACACATTATGCCACCAATTCTGTCTCCCCCGGTGCTGTGAGGGTGTGCGGGGACCTACATCCCAGAAGAACATCGGTGACTATAAAGTGGTTCCCGGCGCACGCTGGCCCGCTGAGCACGGGCGAAAACCGCAATGAGGAGGCGGACCGGGCAGCGCACGCGCTCACCAGCCGCGGCGCGAGTCCGAGCCCCCAACTTGCGGCGCAAGAGCCCAACGAGGCGATGCCGCTCACCACTTACAAGGACACTTTAGAATGGTACCGGACCAACCGCCGGACTTTCCCACCACCCCACCCTAATCTGACGAGGCAGGAAGCAGTTATGTTTAGACAGCTACAGACTAATGCGCTAATGACTCCGGTGCTAGCCAAACACATTTGCCCAGAGGTGTTCCCGAATGATGTGTGTTTGCTGTGCAAGAAGGATAGGGCCACGGCAGCCCATATCCTGTGGGACTGCAGTGTATATCCAAGTGAAGCTAGTACAGCCGAGACGTTCCCGCCACACCTAACAAGTGCGACTATGAGCAAGGACTACGAAACACAACCTATGGCCGTCCAGCAGGTGTAGGACGCCCTCAAATGTCAGCGCCCCGAAAGTGCTGTCTCCACCGGAGGCGTTGCACGAGTAGGTGACTGACAACGAGCGGCAGTCCGACACGACGTAAGGCAGCGTCCAAGTTGCAGGACAAATAAAGATGCTTTCTCTCTCTCAACGTGCTGCGATAGCACAGTCGGTAGGGCATCAGGCTGCTACTAGGGACGCCTGGGTTCGAATACCAGCAAAGGAACAACTACAACGATAGCAAATTTTGTTCCAGCGGTCCCAACGTGCTGCCACAGCACAGTCGGTAGGGCATCAGGCTGGACGCCTGGGTTCAAATATCAGCAAAGGAACAACAACGACGATATCAAGTTTTGTTCCACCGCTGCCAACGTGCTGCCACAGCACAGTCGGTAGGGCATCAGGCTGGACGCCTGGGTTCAAATACCAGCAAAGGAACAACAAAAACGATATCAAGTTTTGTTCCACCGCTGCCAACGTGCTGCCACAGCACAGTCGGTAGGGCATCAGGCTGGACGCCTGGGTTCAAATACCAGCAAAGGAACAACAAAAACGATAGCAAGTTTTGTTCCACCGCTGCCAACGTGCTACAATATCACAGTCGGTAGGGCATCAGGCTGTTACTAGGGACGCCTGGGTTCGAATACCAGCAAAGGAAACACTACAACGATAGCAAATTTGGTTCCAGCGCTCCCAACGTGCTGCCACAGCACAGCCGGTAGGGCATCAGGCTGGACGCCTGGGTTCCAATACCAGCAAAGGAACAACAACAACAATATCAAGTTTTGTTCCACCGCTACCAACGTGCTACAATAATATCACAGTCGGTGGAGCATCAGGCTATAGGGACGCCTGGGTTCGAACACCAGCAAAGGAAACACTACAACGATAGCAAATTTTGTTCCAGCGCTCCCAACGTGCTGCGACAGCACAGTCGGTAGGGCATCAGGCTGGACGCCTGGGTTCAAATACCAGCAAAGGAACAACAACAACAATATCAAGTTTTGTTCCACCGCTACCAACGTGCTACAATAATATCACAGTCGGTAGAGCATCAGGCTGTAGGGACGCCTGGGTTCGAATACCAGCAAAGGAAACACTACAACGATAGCAAATTTTGTTCCAGCGCTCCCAACGTGCTGCGACAGCACAGTCGGTAGGGCATCAGGCTGGACGCCTGGGTTCAAATACCAGCAAAGGAACAACAACAACAATATCAAGTTTTGTTCCACCGCTACCAACGTGCTACAATAATATCACAGTCGGTAGAGCATCAGGCTGTAGGGACGCCTGGGTTCGAATACCAGCAAAGGAAACACTACAACGATAGCAAATTTTGTTCCAGCGCTCCCAACGTGCTGCGACAGCACAGTCGGTAGGGCATCAGGCTGGACGCCTGGGTTCAAATACCAGCAAAGGAACAACAACAACGATAGCAAGTTTTGTTCCGCCGCTGCCAACGTGCTACAATAATATCACAGTCGGTAGAGCATCAGGCTGTAGGGACGCCTGGGTTCGAATACCAGCAAAGGAAACACTACAACGATAGCAACTTTTGTTCCAGCGCTCCCAACGTGCTGCGACAGCACAGTCGGTAGGGCATCAGGCTGGACGCCTGGGTTCAAATACCAGCAAAGGAACAACAACAACAATATCAAGTTTTGTTCAACCGCTACCAACGTGCTACAATAATATCACAGTCGGTAGAGCATCAGGCTGTAGGGACGCCTGGGTTCGAATACCAGCAAAGGAAACACTACAACGATAGCAAATTTTGTTCCAGCGCTCCCAACGTGCTGCGACAGCACAGTCGGTAGGGCATCAGGCTGGACGCCTGGGTTCAAATACCAGCAAAGGAACAACAACAACGATAGCAAGTTTTGTTCCACCGCTACCAACGTGCTACAATAATATCACAGTCGGTAGAGCATCAGGCTGTAGGGACGCCTGGGTTCGAACACCAGCAAAGGAAACACTACAACGATAGCAAATTTTGTTCCAGCGCTCCCAACGTGCTGCGACAGCACAGTCGGTAGGGCATCAGGCTGAACGCCTGGGTTCAAATACCAGCAAAGGAACAACAACAACAATATCAAGTTTTGTTCCACCGGTACCAACGTGCTACAATAATATCACAGTCGGTAGAGCATCAGGCTGTAGGGACGCCTGGGTTCGAATACCAGCAAAGGAAACACTACAACGATAGCAAATTTTGTTCCAGCGCTCCCAACGTGCTGCGACAGCACAGTCGGTAGGGCATCAGGCTGGACGCCTGGGTTCAAATACCAGCAAAGGAACAACAACAACAATATCAAGTTTTGTTCCACCGCTACCAACGTGCTACAATAATATCACAGTCGGTAGAGCATCAGGCTGTAGGGACGCCTGGGTTCGAATACCAGCAAAGGAAACACTACAACGATAGCAAATTTTGTTCCAGCGCTCCCAACGTGCTGCGACAGCACAGTCGGTAGGGCATCAGGCTGGACGCCTGGGTTCAAATACCAGCAAAGGAACAACAACAACAATATCAAGTTTTGTTCCACCGCTACCAACGTGCTACAATAATATCACAGTCGGTAGAGCATCAGGCTGTAGGGACGCCTGGGTTCGAACACCAGCAAAGGAAACACTACAACGATAGCAAATTTTGTTCCAGCGCTCCCAACGTGCTGCGACAGCACAGTCGGTAGGGCATCAGGCTGGACGCCTGGGTTCAAATACCAGCAAAGGAACAACAACAACAATATCAAGTTTTGTTCCACCGCTACCAACGTGCTACAATAATATCACAGTCGGTAGAGCATCAGGCTGTAGGGACGCCTGGGTTCGAACACCAGCAAAGGAAACACTACAACGATAGCAAATTTTGTTCCAGCGCTCCCAACGTGCTGCGACAGCACAGTCGGTAGGGCATCAGGCTGGACGCCTGGGTTCAAATACCAGCAAAGGAACAACAACAACAATATCAAGTTTTGTTCCACCGCTACCAACGTGCTACAATAATATCACAGTCGGTAGAGCATCAGGCTGTAGGGACGCCTGGGTTCGAATACCAGCAAAGGAAACACTACAACGATAGCAAATTTTGTTCCAGCGCTCCCAACGTGCTGCGACAGCACAGTCGGTAGGGCATCAGGCTGGACGCCTGGGTTCAAATACCAGCAAAGGAACAACAACAACAATATCAAGTTTTGTTCCACCGCTACCAACGTGCTACAATAATATCACAGTCGGTAGAGCATCAGGCTGTAGGGACGCCTGGGTTCGAATACCAGCAAAGGAAACACTACAACGATAGCAAATTTTGTTCCAGCGCTCCCAACGTGCTGCGACAGCACAGTCGGTAGGGCATCAGGCTGGACGCCTGGGTTCAAATACCAGCAAAGAACAACAACAACGATAGCAAGTTTTGTTCCGCCGCTGCCAACGTGCTACAATAATATCACAGTCGGTAGAGCATCAGGCTGTAGGGACGCCTGGGTTCGAATACCAGCAAAGGAAACACTACAACGATAGCAAATTTTGTTCCAGCGCTCCCAACGTGCTGCGACAGCACAGTCGGTAGGGCATCAGGCTGGACGCCTGGGTTCAAATACCAGCAAAGGAACAACAACAACGATAGCAAGTTTTGTTCCACCGCTACCAACGTGCTACAATAATATCACAGTCGGTAGAGCATCAGGCTGTAGGGACGCCTGGGTTCGAATACCAGCAAAGGAAACACTACAACGATAGCAAATTTTGTTCCAGCGCTCCCAACGTGCTGCGACAGCACAGTCGGTAGGGCATCAGGCTGGACGCCTGGGTTCAAATACCAGCAAAGGAACAACAACAACAATATCAAGTTTTGTTCCACCGCTACCAACGTGCTACAATAATATCACAGTCGGTAGAGCATCAGGCTGTAGGGACGCCTGGGTTCGAATACCAGCAAAGGAAACACTACAACGATAGCAAATTTTGTTCCAGCGCTCCCAACGTGCTGCGACAGCACAGTCGGTAGGGCATCAGGCTGGACGCCTGGGTTCAAATACCAGCAAAGGAACAACAACAACGATAGCAAGTTTTGTTCCACCGCTACCAACGTGCTACAATAATATCACAGTCGGTAGAGCATCAGGCTGTAGGGACGCCTGGGTTCGAATACCAGCAAAGGAAACACTACAACGATAGCAAATTTTGTTCCAGCGCTCCCAACGTGCTGCGACAGCACAGTCGGTAGGGCATCAGGCTGGACGCCTGGGTTCAAATACCAGCAAAGGAACAACAACAACAATATCAAGTTTTGTTCCACCGCTACCAACGTGCTACAATAATATCACAGTCGGTAGAGCATCAGGCTGTAGGGACGCCTGGGTTCCAATAGCAGCAAAGGAAACACTACAACGATAGCAAATTTTGTTCCAGCGCTCCCAACGTGCTGCGACAGCACAGTCGGTAGGGCATCAGGCTGGACGCCTGGGTTCAAATACCAGCAAAGGAACAACAACAACGATAGCAAGTTTTGTTCCGCCGCTGCCAACGTGCTACAATAATATCACAGTCGGTAGAGCATCAGGCTTTAGGGACGCCTGGGTTCGAATACCAGCAAAGGAAACACTACAACGATAGCAAATTTTGTTCCAGCGCTCCCAACGTGCTGCGACAGCACAGTCGGTAGGGCATCAGGCTGGACGCCTGGGTTCAAATACCAGCAAAGGAACAACAACAACGATAGCAAGTTTTGTTCCACCGCTACCAACGTGCTACAATAATATCACAGTCGGTAGAGCATCAGGCTGTAGGGACGCCTGGGTTCGAATACCAGCAAAGGAAACACTACAACGATAGCAAATTTTGTTCCAGCGCTCCCAACGTGCTGCGACAGCACAGTCGGTAGGGCATCAGGCTGGACGCCTGGGTTCAAATACCAGCAAAGGAACAACAACAACAATATCAAGTTTTGTTCCACCGCTACCAACGTGCTACAATAATATCACAGTCGGTAGAGCATCAGGCTGTAGGGACGCCTGGGTTCGAATACCAGCAAAGGAAACACTACAACGATAGCAAATTTTGTTCCAGCGCTCCCAACGTGCTGCGACAGCACAGTCGGTAGGGCATCAGGCTGGACGCCTGGGTTCAAATACCAGCAAAGGAACAACAACAACGATAGCAAGTTTTGTTCCTCCGCTACCAACGTGCTACAATAATATCACAGTCGGTAGAGCATCAGGCTGTAGGGACGCCTGGGTTCGAATACCAGCAAAGGAAACACTACAACGATAGCAAATTTTGTTCCAGCGCTCCCAACGTGCTGCGACAGCACAGTCGGTAGGGCATCAGGCTGGACGCCTGGGTTCAAATACCAGCAAAGCAACAACAACGATAGCAAGTTTTGTTCCGCCGCTGCCAACGTGCTACAATAATATCACAGTCGGTAGAGCATCAGGCTGTAGGGACGCCTGGGTTCGAATACCAGCAAAGGAAACACTACAACGATAGCAAATTTTGTTCCAGCGCTCCCAACGTGCTGCGACAGCACAGTCGGTAGGGCATCAGGCTGGACGCCTGGGTTCAAATACCAGCAAAGGAACAACAACAACGATAGCAAGTTTTGTTCCACCGCTACCAACGTGCTACAATAATATCACAGTCGGTAGAGCATCAGGCTGTAGGGACGCCTGGGTTCGAATACCAGCAAAGGAAACACTACAACGATAGCAAATTTTGTTCCAGCGCTCCCAACGTGCTGCGACAGCACAGTCGGTAGGGCATCAGGCTGGACGCCTGGGTTCAAATACCAGCAAAGGAACAACAACAACGATAGCAAGTTTTGTTCCGCCGCTGCCAACGTGCTACAATTTCACAGTCGGTAGAGCATCAGCCTGCTAGAAACGCCTGGGTTCAAATACCAGTGGATCACGTATGTGTTTTAGGGGCGAAGCACCTTAGGGGCTCGGGCTGTCGGCGTCTGATGTAGCCACCAAACTAAAATACCGGAACACTCCTTCTCCAATGCCTCGCGCTAGAGCGTAACGCATGCTAAAAGCTCACACGGGAACACTCGTTTTCCAACGCCTCGGGCTAGAACGCTTCGTGCTTCAAACACGCGATGCTTTTACAGCAAAGCTGTATACGTCTACCCCCAACGGTTTAATCTCCGTGGGCAAAAACGCCGATGCGCAAAAACCAAAGACGCCGAGCACTCAAGACCGAAACCGCATTATACACTTCATCATAACTTCAAAAGCGCATCATACATCAAAACCGCATCATCGAAACCGTATCATACACCTATACACTGCATTCTTCGTCCCTCCCCAGCTTTCAAGTTAGAGTAGATGGCCCGGTTTTTTTTCATTTGCTTACTTTTACATCGGCGGTCATTTTCTTGTCCGGACAACAGTAATCGCGCTTTTTCAAAGAATGGGGCACCTGAGGCTTTCGCCCTAACAACTACTGTAGGAACTTAGCCTGATGTTAAAATAATAGAATGTTGCGGGTTTTTAAAAGAGGAAAGGTAGAATAAAAATACTGGGTCTGTGGTGACGCAGACAACCTCGAAGTATGGCATTTTATTAGAGATTTGTCGATCATATTGTGGGTGATCGCGTTAAAGAAGTAATTGAATGTGTCAAATGCGGAGCGCAAAAGTACCTGCTATGTTATCGACACCAGAGCGGGCTAATGTGGGTCAAAGACATGTTGGCGCGTTTTTTTCCTTTCAACTTCCCGCCTCTGCACAAGTGCGATTGTTAGTTGTTTGCGCCCCTCTACGGACTCGTAATCAGTCAAGCATTTTTGACCAGCCTCGTCAAATGAGTGCTGGCACCAGATAACAAACGGTAGGACTTAGTGCAGGGACGTAAAGCACTGCACGACACCGCATACTCACTTCTTAGTTTTGCAGCCTTCCACAAGCTGACAAAACTTTATCTGTGCGCCCAGTATCCACCCATAAACGTTAAAGGGACAGACAACCGACTTTTTTGGAGTATACGGTATTTATCTCAAAGGAAAGGGCATCATTTGAAACACCTTGAACTGAAACGGTTTCTCTGATAGAGCGCTATACCGCTTGAAAGCGGAATTTTGAGATCTGCCGAAACGAGTGTTGGCAACCATGGGAGTGAAACGTGTGGCAACATACTTTTAACGGTACGTGAGGGGAAAAGAGGAACTTAAAATGTCCCCAGCCAAAAAATAATAACATGCGGTTTTTTCTATTCCCTTGTGCGCTTTTTATTCACGCACTGAAGCCGACGGAGTTTTTGTATACGTACAGTTGTTACACTACTGTACGTGTACGTGTACGTATAGTGTACTGTATACACTACTCGGCGCTACCTTCCAGTCTTCGGACAGTTTAGTGCCAAACTAAAAATATTTTAATCAGATTTGTTAGAAAGTCCTTGTGGTTACGCCACTTAATAAAACGCTGGCTTTCATGTGAACCGGGGGACATGCACTTCAAAAAATCTGTTATCTGTTCCTTAATTAAGCAACGCGCCGCTCATTGTCCCTTCACGCCGTGCATTTACGCCTGCGGACCCCTCAGTGAGACGAGGTTGTAGAACTTCAGGTCCAACTTCTCTGACGTGACCGGCATCACCTTCAGGGAGAATTAGTTTCGCTTCTTAATAAACGCTAGAGACTTGCTTAGCATCTATCTCGTACAGTACAATAAGGTAATGCACTGCGGATTGCTTTCCGACATCCGAAGAGCGATCCCGAAGGCAACTCCGCTATGGTTTTCAGAAGTCGCACACATCCCAGTTCCTTCACCTTTATTCTAGCCCGTCTTGTGATTTTTACGGTATCACGAATCAATTTCAGTGACGCCAACTTTGATACGCAGTGCAGCTACACCTCTAATATTGGGAGCCCTTTAGTAGATTTGCACCTCCTGTAGGAGTACTCTAGTATAGTAGACTACCTAGACCTCTCTTTTGCGATAAGAAATACCGCCCGCATGAAATCGCTGTAGTCACTAGGCTACCGTGCAAGTACTAGGAACGGTGCTCGCCATGTTACCATGACCGCGGTGCATTAGTCTTTGTACCCACTAAGCCTGCTGCCCTTGAAGCGAAATAAGAAATGTCTAGGCCATCGTGGCGTCAACGACCATTAAGCACTGCCATAATTTAACTATGTCAGGTGATTGTGGCGGTGCTATATTGTGCAAATAAATATACAGATGACGTTGTTCCTTCGAGACGGTTGCAAACTCTGTATACCTTAACTATTCAAAATGGGGGAACTCTTAGCTGATGTGGCACTTTGTGACACCGGTATGGGGCTTCCGTTTTCAAGAGTGGCAACCCCTGAATAATGCGAAAATACCCCAACTGAAGGCGTCCACGTTGCTGTTGTGCTGGTGTGGATGAAGTGCATGAATTATGTGCATGAACTGTCAGCTTCATGCACGAGACTAATCGCCCAGACACTAGGCTATGGGATTACTTAAGAAATGGTTACTAGAAAATGCCTACCCGAAAAAAAACCACCGATACAGTCGCCCATATGAACGGGGCGATCTGACTTACGTTTTAATCGTAAGCTTACGAGCAGCAAACCTATACATGGCTCATTTGGTTACTGACTAATAATGCTGTCGGCAATGCGCTCACCAGCAGCGCCCGTCAGGGTTATACATTTTATAATGTGCGACTTTTACTTCATTTGGACGGTGTGGCTTAGAACTAGTACACAAAAATAGCTAGCTGACTGATTGATTGTTGGGTTGAACGCGCCGACGCAACGCAGGCGATGAGGCGCGCCGTAGTGGAGGGCTCCGGATTAATTTTGACCACCTGGGAATCTTTAACGTGCACCGAAATCTCGTACACACGGACGTTTTTGCTTTTCGCCTCCATCAAAAAGTGGCCGCTGCGGCCGGGAATCGGACCCGCGTCCTCGTGCACAGCAGCACAACGCCTTAGCCACTGAGCTACCGCGGAAGGTAAAAAAAATAGCTGACGATCAATATGCTCTCTGGTGCGAAATCTGAGCAAAGCAGGAACTGCAGTCTGCTCGGCGACGGTGCGTAGCTGCTGCGACTCGTGAAGCGATCGCCTCATCAACGAACACATAACGGTGCCCGCTACTCTGGCCTTATATCGTAGCGCGTCGCCACCGGGGAGCACGTCTCGCAAGGCACACTCGGCATACGGCCCTACCCCTCGCACTTTCGCCATTCTCTCCTCCGCCGCTTCTCTGCTCGCTCTATTCACGGTGTCCACTTCGTTCTCTCGGTTACACGGAGGCCGACGGCGAGGGATGCGCGAAACCACAGCAGCGGGGGTTTAAGAGCTGCGCTCTAAAATAGCTCGTGAAAAGTTTTCATACTACTTGCCTGGAGGGCGACCTGCAATCCAGCGTTTTCTTCTATGGCAGCAAACATTGACATCCCCTGGGTGAGAAGAGATATTCGTTTGTCATGGGCAAGCATGCAGCGATCCGCAAGGTGCACTGCTCTATACTCATGAAGGGGGCCCTCAAGCATCACCAAAGGGAAGACTCGCGTGAGGTATGAATAAAACCTTATACGCTCTATGCCGCGGACGCATTCACAGTGTAATCGGTGTAAGCCTCTAACGTTTTCGTCTCTTGAAAACGACCTAAACATTTGGTAACTCACTGCACGATAGTGGCACAATCGAGCGGTAGAAAAGCGGTTGATTAGAATAACGTCAAGCATATTGAAAGCCACTGATAATGCCTTCCTATTATTGTTTTAACTAATTAACATAGTCCTCAATATTCATAAATATACTCATGCTCGTGCTCAGCAGCCCAACGTCTTAGCCACTGAGCCACCGCGGCGGGTAACAACGAGCTCTCGCTCCGTTTCTCAATTCGTTCGAGGTTCCATTCCTGGCAGTGCCAGTTACCTTTTTTTATGCTCGGGAGCTTTTCCTTGACACCAGCGGTCGCGAAACAACCATTTGCGGTTCGAGGTAAAAATCGACACTTTAAAACATACTATCAGCCTATAAATATATATATATATATATATATATATATATATATATATATAAAGAATCCAAAACACGCGGAAACTGTACCTTGCGCTGCTTCTTGTATTGCCCCTCCAAGCATTTGGCTGTTGACTCAAAGTTCGAGGATGAGTACTCGGTCCAGAAATATTCGTCGGGCCTGAAAAAATTTGCTGAAATCAAAGCGTACCGCGTTAATGGTGGCATGAGTAGATGTTTTGCATTACCGTTACCCATTTCAAGTTAGCATCGAACACAAAAGGAAATAACATTCATTATTGTTACAAGATGACGACGAAAAGTAGGCAGTGGAGCGTAGCTCTGCGGCCCCCATTTACGAAGAAGCACCCAAAAACCAATATCTTCCGGCTGACTCACTCGGCAGGGGCACACCCAAGCTCTCTACTTCTGGGCATGTAGTTTTTGTATCTCTCTGGTCTCTCTCAGACGTTAAGAAGCTGCGTGTTGTCGCGCCCCTGCGGGATCTCCCATGCATGCCTTGTACATCTTTTAAATACAATGTTCGCATCTTCCATTGTTCGTCTCATGCCTGTCCTTCTGCCAAGCATCATGGCGCCGGGATGTCGCGGGCCGGAATGGGGATTATGTCGCAACATTCACCAAACACATTACGCTGCAACAGGACAGATTTGACACCACCCATGAAACATACGAACGATGTTTTAAAATCTGCACGAGGAGGCCATGAGAGAGCTCGCGCGGACTAGTTGCACAGCGAAAGATTCGAATTCGCATTAACTGTTCTGCGGGCTATTTATGCTGATGTCAGGTAATGCAGATATAGGGCGAACGCTAACGAGCATGTTCAGGAGAAAGTATCCAAGCCCCTGTTCCAGGAAAAAACATTTCAGTACGGTGCACTGTCACATGTACCAACTTTTCTTAAGGCTGACCTGCGGCATTGAAGTATGAAAGTTAGTGAATGGTCGGAACGTTACTGGAATCTGAAATATCCCGCATGCCCCGTTAATATAAATGCTAAAGCTTTCCAGCTAGGCACACTGTTTCTCACCTACACGAGAAAAACGGACGCGGAGCTTGGCACTCAAGTTTCTACCATTGCCCTTAATCTACACATTTGAATAAACAATGCGCGCATTTTCTACACCGGCAGAGAAATGTTTATTAGAGCAGTAGACGCTGTTTCGTCGCCCGCCAGGTGGGGACCTCTTTGTCCCGGAATCCCTGGTGTTGGCGGACTGTTTCGCCCGGTCTGCCAGATGTTGGTTATCCGGGTTGGAGAGGGCCAATCGACCCTTCCACTTCTCAAGTAGTAAAAATATTACTGTACCAAGCACATACGTCCTAATTTAAATAAAACATTTTCCTTCGCGCTAAAAATCAACCGGCAATTTGCAAAAGTAAACTGAAACGCTGTTCATAGGCGTGGACAGTGACCGTCACTTTGCTCTTTGTGCTTGACGCATGTTTTGTCCAAACAAGCATTCCATGGCTTTTCCGTCAGGCCATTACCACGTATTGTCTAGCGATGTCTAGCATTCACACAGCGAACGATGTCTAGCATTCACACAGCTCAGCGAAACATCACAACCTATTCTGGAAACTCACTTGCGAATGTAGCCCTAAAGAGGCAGCTGATGAGACGCGGGCCAATCCTCGGGATATGAAACATCCTGCGAAATATTTGCATAAAGATCGAATGAATCTGAATGAGAGAAGGAGCCGTAATGAGGAACACAAACGAATTCTCGCTGACATGAGTAGGGCGCTGTGAAAACGATGACAACTAAGAGCGGTGTATTTCAACATTCCGGGGTGCCAGCTGTGCGGTGCCAGATGTCGCAGCTCTTCAGGAGGCCCACTCTTTTTGCGGCGGCTAATAATGAGCATATTCACCTGTGCACAAGCAGAAAACGGTATTCGTGTGCTGCTAATGCGGGCAACGGTTCCCGGCAAGCGCTCAACGCAACGGGTAACATGCTGTGATATTTCCTGTCACGCGAAAAGGATGGGCGAAAAAGCGAGAGCAGACAGTGCATGATTCGCGCTTATAATCACCGAGCGGCCAGCGTATTCAATGCTCTCGCACGCTGCACGTGACAGCATTGTTACATTCAACGACATCCCCGAAGCGACGAATGTGCACCGCTTTTGTGGCCTGACAAGCATTAAACGATGCTGTTTTGGAAAATCACCGGATATTTACAGATTTTGGGGGATTTTACGCACCGAAGTTACATTTCGGCTTTGATCCGGTGCACTTCTAGAGCTATAGCAGAATTTCAGCCATTAGGGATCTTTGTCCTGTGCCAAAATCACCAAACGCGGGCCTATTTTCGTTTTTCGGCTTCACCAGAAGTGCAACCGGAATCGAATTCGCGTCTTTGGGCTCAGCCGGTGACAGTTTAATTCAAGGTATACAATTTGTAATGAAGGGTTGTGGGAAGTCTCTCATGTGAAATTTTGGAGTGCGTGAGCAACTCATACCACTGCCTCGCCCACTTGAGGCATCGCCAGCCGCACGCGCTTCGCTCCGACTTCAGGAGCCCGCAACGTGGCGCGCTACTCGTACGCCCCTCGCACACCGTCACAACAAAGCTTTTTAGCACGAAAGTGCTAAAAGCTTCCCGGATACGCGAAGATATCGATGCGTCATATCCGTCACGGAAGTTACTCCAGTACAATGAAGCAAGCGGCTTGTAAAGGGTGCACCCTGGCACACAGGGTATCCTTGCGGGGAAGATATCTTTAGTGCTAAGGAGTATTATACTTAGGGTTGTTCGTTTTCGGGTTTTATATTTCAACACGAAAGTGTTTTATGCCGCGATACCCTAAGATTTCACTGACGTCATACCCGTCACGGAAATGACGCCAGTACACCCTCTGCAGATGCAACCCGCTAGAAAGGACGTCGCTGCGCCAAACACACCCACAAGACAGCCGCCGACCCGCAAATCAAGCTCAGCTGCAGATTTCGCTGCACATTTCCCTTTCGTGTTTTACCGTTTCCTATGACAGAGGAATCAACCACAGTTTTTCTTTTTTTCTCTGAACGTCTCACAGCAACACTTGCTGCTTGCTTCAGCAGCGGTATTATCGGCCTATTGGTCCCTTTTTGTTATTTCAACTGTGCGTCAGGGCACCGTCAATCCCGCTCAGAAAAGACGAATTGCCCTCCATTTAAAGGGGACTCCCATGATTTGCAAGAATATACAGTCTGACGCGCCATCATCCTCACATGCCATAACCCTCAGTTCATCTGCATCTGATTTATAAGCGTACGTATTTCATGCACACGTTTTAAATGCAGAGCATTTCAGTAACTCACGATGTCACCCGCGTTGTCCCGTCGTAGTCCGCACCGTCCTTGTCCGCACCCCTCCCCCTACACTATATAAAAGAAAATACTATCCGGCGCCAGGTTTCGATCCCTCGACCCTGCGGGCGGAACGCAATGTGCATGGCGCTCTACCGACTGCGCCCCAAAGCCGACACAAAACGGGACGCTATGAACGCGCCTTATATCGTTGACTCATTCAAATTACTGCTGACGAGCGCTCTCTCGTCAGCAGTTGCCACAAGTGCAACTACATTAACGTAACGCAAACTACTTAACGTCGTGCGCCCCCGGAAATGCCATTTGATCGTGCCCCTCGCGAGGGGGATGTTTATACAGGAACTCCTACTTCTAGCGGACTCCTGGCGCCCTCTTTCTGCCATTGTAGAGACTATGAGGCGGTCTTCGAAGGGCGCCAAATTTTATGTGTCCCCTCTTGTCGCACGCGCGAAATCTACGCCCCCCAAAATATGGTTCGCGCTTCTTGTACGAAACAAAAAAGTTGCAAGTTTGCGCCTCGTCCAGTCCGCTTTCCACACCGAGCACAACACAAGAAGGTACTGATTAAAAACAAAGCAAGCGCTGCATAACAGGCGTTCTAAAAAGTTTTGCGAACATATATTTTTGATGACGCTTGAGCCTGACCGGCTTGCCGTCATTTGCTCACCCACCTCTCGCTCGGCGACGTTGGCACCGACAGGTCGAAGAAGGCCAGTGGCATTACTGCGCCCACGTGACGGTGCAAGGAGAAAACAAGAGAGTGCGTGAGATGTCCGCCTGTTGTCACGTTATTGCTTAGCAAGAACAACCTTTCATGAAGAATAATACTAATACAAATCTGCAGAAATTGAAAAAAATTTCTACTAATGCTTTCGAAGGTAAGTTGCGCTTGCTGTGAGCAGAAAGAGGGGCACGGGAAAAAAACGTAGTCTTTCACATGCGCCGTCTTCTTGTGAGAGTCTACGTTTTTTTCCCGTGCCCGTCTCAGTGTTCACAGCAAGCGCAACTTGCCTTCAAAAGCATGTTACACCAACTAGCCCGACATCAAGCTGTACTGAACTTCATGCCTACTAATAAGTAGTATTCTTATGCCGCCTGTCTAGAGATAGATTTCTTTACAGCCAACTACGTCTATGAGCACCGAAAGGCGTTGGATTACTTTACTATTTTAACTTTTCTTTGGTTTCCTTTCGCCAATGATGTGATTTTCTACCATTGTTGTGATGAAGTGCCCGTACATCGTTAATTATGTTTCTTTTTTCTACGATGCAAGGCCTACTGCACACCTGGTACGTTTATGCTTTTTTTATTGTTATTTCGAACGTTCCTTTGCAGACTTCATTATGTAGTCTTAGGTTTTGGGGGGAGATGTATAAGGTGCATATTTTTTATTTTGTTACATCATTCTTGTGAAATTTTTGTTTTTTTTTCTATTTTTCCTATTTTATTTCGCTTTTAAAAGTTCTGTTTGACCAGTTATCGCTATTTACGCAATTGTAATTTCCAAAGGTGTTATTTCCCCGAAATATGCATTTTTATGGAAATGCAGGGCATTGCACGCTTAGCTCATTTTTCCTATTTTTTATTCGTAGTTTGCGCGTTCTTTTGAGAGTTTTCTTTTAGTCTTTGGTTCTCGGGGCAGATGTATACGATGCATATTTTTGATTTTCTCATATTGCTTTTGTCAAAATTGTAGTGTTTGTATTTTTTGTTTCTTGTTTTTTTAATCTTGTTTTATTATCCTTGGTTTATTTTGAGGTTGGTATTAGTTGATTATTTGCCGCATCAGACCACCCTACCGCGGCCGAGGGCTGTGCAGGTACGTCAGCCATAGTGCGCGCCGTGCGCACTGCTTCTTCTAAGCCTACATGTTCGTTCGTAAATTTCATTGCTTAGCCGAACACTATTACTGCTATGGGTTAATGTACACTAAAATTAAACGCAAAGAGCTCGTTATGCAAGCTTGTAAGTAATATTTCTTTGCGTTGGTTTTCTCATCCTTACGCAATCACAACGAGCTGCCCATAATGCGTCGTAAGTGCAGTCCGGAAAAGTAGCTAGTGAGCCGCATTCATTCTTTCTCACTCTATAGCTTGGGTGAAGTGTGCGTTACAATTATTATCAGTGCTATTCTAACGCGGCAGCCTTTCTAACGAAACAAAATTTCATATTGTCGTCATGGCCGCTTTGAACGGTTCTGTTTCTTTGCGTCCGGGAGATGCACAGCACCAACTGCTTGGCTAATAAAAGCATTGCAGGAAGAACGGACTGTGTGGGGTCTTGAGTGGACGCCCACGTCCACTGACATGAACACAGTTGACAACGTTGGAGAAAATGCTGAACGACAGTGTACCTTGTGTTGATTACAGCCCAAGTTTAGGCGAGCTTCGGGAGGCATCATAAGAGAAAGGGACAACCCCGCTAACGACACGCATGCGCTGGTCCTTTGTACGAAACTAAGCCTCGGCGCATGGCAGTTGTATCGAACGTGCGAGGTGCTTCAACCATGAACTGAATATGCGAGAGCAATGAGTGACCCGTTGTGATAAAGCGGGCGTCCAGCGTTGCAGGCCGGGCCAGAAAAACTGATGGGCGCGTTTTGCAGAAGAAGATATTCAGAAGTTAAGGACCGTGCTGTTAGAAAATGCAGAGCCATGGGCAAACGATAAAGTTTCCCGTGTGGCTGTGCACAGCCATTCCAAATGCATGCCTGTGAGTGCGGTGTTCGACCTTATATGAAATACGCGCCCCACTGAGCTGCACAGTGGCGCGACATCCACAATAACGTGTAGCGCAAATCTCTAAGGGGCACCCAGCGGCGCTCAGTTATACGTTAACGCTGTTGCATTCACAACTGATAAGAAGTGTTTACGTATCCTCTGATTTTTAACGGCGAAGCTGCTGTAGATCAAGTCTTTTGTAACTGTGGGGTTTACTGCGTCAAAGCCTCACTTGGACGAGGAGGCACGCCGTAGTAGAGGGTTCCGGATTAATTTCGACCCCCTGGTGATCTTTAACGTACTCGGAAATCTAGACACACGGCGTTTTCGCCTTTCGCCTCCATCAGAAAAGTAGCAAACGCGGCCGAGATCGAACTCGCGTTCTTGTGCTCAGCAGCACAACGCCTTAGTCACCTAGGCACCTCGGCCGGTAGGGCGAGTCTCTTCGTCCGTCTACTGCAGGTCGTGCTTCAGAAACCGGTTATCAGCCCCCCTCTCCATAGAGGACGCAGTGGTCACGCACGCCAGGCCCGGAGGGAGAGTGGATGATATTCCCACCGCTAACGTTTATCTCCCGATTCCTTTGCACCATCCGTAAAATGTGCGCAGCAACGGCGCTGCCCTTATCGCGCGAGCGCCTGTTGACGTTCCAGCCCACGAGAGAGAACCACAGCAGTGGAGTTCACACTGACTGGAAAACGTGTTTTGAAAATGTAAATAACAATGAATTTACAAACTGAATAAATTACAACTTGCTTCAGTTGTCCCCCATGTGATTAATTTATCTCAGCATGTTTGTAAAATACAACCGATCGCGAACGTGTCATACAATTATGGCCAATGAACAAACGTTTCGAACTACACAGTTTGAAGTCATGTAGGCGCTGAGGACACCATCGCAGATATGGTTGTAACAATAAGTGTACTTTCGCGAATCCGGGAAATATCACTGTCAGTAGTTCCGCGAGTGCCGAACTCGAAAGCGTACCCGCACCACGCGGCCGTAGCAGGCTCTAGCAGTGTCTACCCTTACTGGAATTGCAACCACCTTTATTATTATTTTTTTTAATATGTTTGTTTGCGACCAAGAAGTTTCCTGCCGGCTTACGTACTTCAAAGGCAAAGGTTTAATTCTCAACGACTTCATCGCTTACTGCAACATCGTATTTGTGTCTTGTTCTTTGCTTCCGTTTCGTCGTCTTTCAGCGTGATTACTTCCTGCTGACTGGCACGCGCCAGAGCTTCCCTAGGATCGTGGTTCCACGCTTGGTACGCGTTTGTTCTACTCACGTGCCGTCACGTTCAGGTCGCACGCAGCAGGCACTATTCTATTACCTGTGCGTTTCGAATTCGTCTTTGAAAACGGCCACATTCGCACCTAAAAGCTCCGAATTCCTGACGAATCCCTTTATAGTGCACGGGCTACAAAGAATAGAATAACGCCAGCTTTTGTGCCCCCGCTGGAAGCGTGTGCTGATGTCATTGGTAGCTCACTGGGTTCCTTGTGTACAGACTTGAGTTCAAATGTGTATTGTTATTAACCTTTTACCGCGGCGGCTATTTCCTTGACCGCACACCGAGGATTTATCGCACAAGGAGGCACCTAAGGCTTTCTCCTGGCGAATACATAAGCGAATATCTGGCGAGTAGACAAGCTCGGCGTCTCATCTCCCACTAACTCAACACAGAGATCCCTGTATTTCGCAGCGCTTACTGAATTGCACGAAGGTTGGAAAAAGGCACAGACGGCATCAGCAGAGCCTGGCAACGACTTCACAAGAATCTGTTCAAGACAGAAAATGAAAAAGCTGTTTGGGAAACTACGCGCGCAGTGTGGTTTCTATTTTCTTCGCATGCGCTACAGTCAGAACTACTCAACGACAGGAAAAGCTTCACTATAAATTGAAGCTTTTATGACCTTGACGACCTAGTCCACCTACGAGAATCCCAATCCACTTACAACGAACCGAATAGTTCAAATTTAAGGCACATTGGTCTTTCCCACAAAGATTACCTCGCAGGCTGGCATGCGTCAAATGTAAAGGAAACGGAAAAAAAAAATCTGCAGAAATTCAGAGAATTATCTACTAACGCGTAGCATGCTTATGCCAGTTGTCTTGAGTCAGAACTTTTTGGAGCCATTTTTTTTTGTTTTTCTAAATCCTGTATGACCAATTATCTACATTTACGCTATTATAACGATAAGAATAGGAACATTTGCGGAATCTACATTATTGTGGAAATGCAGGGTGTATAGGGTTTGCCATTTTTCCGTAATTGTTTATTATCTTTGTTATTTTTACTTCTCAAAATTTGGTTCTACCAATTATCTTCATTTAAGCTGTTATAACGATTACATCTGGAACTTTCGCGGAATTTGCATTGTCGTTTAAATGCAGAGTTACACCGTTCGTAATTATTTAGTATTTTTGTTATTTTTTTGTATTTTCAAAATTTCACCCGACCAGTTATCTCCACTTACCCTACTATAACGATTACAGCAGAACTTCCGTGAAATCTGCATTATTGTGTAAATTCCATGCGTTATACGTTTTACCATTTGCGGTGTTTCTATATTTTTCTAATTTTTAAGTTTTTCAAATTTTGTCTCCCTTTATTTTATTATAGCGATTACATTGGAACTTTCGCGAAGTCTGATTGATTGATTGATTGCAGGGTTTAACGCGCCGACGCAACGCACGCGATGAGGCGCGCCGCAGTGGAGGGCTCCGGATTAATTTTGACCTCCCGGGGATCTTTAACGTGCGCCGAAATCTCGTACACACGGGCGTTTTTGCTTTTCGCCTCCATGAGAAAAGCGGCCGCCGAGGCCGGGAATCGAACCCGCGACCTCGTGCTCAGCAGCGCAACGCCTTAGCCACTGAGCTACCGCGGCGGGTACGAAGTCTGCATTATTGTAGAAATGCAGGGCGCTACATGGTGGCTCTAAAGTTCCAATTTATCTTCACTGCCCGGAAGTTCTACTGGGCAGTGCTGCACGTCACTGGGCGCCAAGTGGCTTGCGTTGAAGCCGACACTCGAGACACGATTCATTTAAACGCCGATAGCATGAAAGAAATGTTCTTTACTACCCCAAATTAGAGGGGGAGGTCCAAGTCTACTCACCGACTGCGTTCTTCTGCGCGTCAAATTGGCAGTCGGTGTCAAACAGCGAGAATTCTCGCCTGCAAAGGGCGAAAAGACACTCATTTATGAAGAGTCAGAGTCGTCAACCTTAAAAAAATTGACAGCGAACAAGTGCTTCTATATCAAAGATTGAAACACTAAGCGGGTAAGACGTAACTAAATACGCATAAGCTCTGCTTGCAGGTACAAATGGTTAGGCCATCATGACAATAATGACCCCTACAGGAGAGTAGGCCTAAATAGAGACGGAAATGTGGTAGTATGGAGGTGCGTAGTCTAAAGAATATAAGGAAATCACGTTGTCTCAACAGTGAAAAAGTTAAAATTCTTGCCCAACCCAACTTGCCCTGGTTTCTGCGCTAATTACCCAGTTGTAATTACTTTTTATGTATTAAAACATCATTACACTTGCCAATAAAGTCGATGGGCAGAACAGGAACAGTGTTGAAGCTGCACTCAAGGATGATTGGAGAACATTTATTTGACAAAATTTTCTGGTGGTTTAAGTAAAAATAAGTGTAAAAGAAAGAGACTTCCAAAGTACACTGTTTTTTGCACTTCAGGTGAGGAATCGTAGACTGGGCCGTGGCCGCTTGGTACATAATTTCGGGCATTTTAGGTTTAATGGTAACTTTCCTCGCGAGCTCTTCGCGTAATTGATATAAACGTGTAGACGAGTATCTCTCAGTGCCACGGGACTGAAAAAGAAAGGAAGAAATTTTTTCATTTCTTGTAGCTTTTGGCGATAACAAACAAGAAATTGGCATAGGTAGACCGAATGGTGCGCAGGGGTAACCTAAGGGGGCCAGCCACACAGGCGCGCCACAAATAAACAAACGGGAGACGCGAAAAACCGCTATGTGCAAGTTACCGCACGTGAGAACGTATAGTGCTAATCAATTCACAAGTCAGTGAGTGCGAGAGGGCATACTACCCGCCCCTTCGCAGAGGTGATCAAACTATAGCTGTGTACTCAGCTGCGGATCGCAATGTAGTAATTCATAAGGGATACGTCAACCGTCGGGTACGGCTTCTTGCTGCTGTTACTTCAGGACCGATGTGGAATTCTGCTATTCAGGAGGTAAGAAAGGCTTTAACAAAGTTTTAGTTTTCACGGCGGGGGAGACTATTGAAGGGCCCTGTAGAACTGCCCGATGCGTGACTTTATCGAGGCTTTGGTAAAATGTAAGGCTAGAATTGCACCTGTATCGGCCCGTGGTGGGGCGGCTATGCTGTCATGAAAAAGTTGAAGATGACGTCATTAGTTGAAATCCCAGCACGAAAGAGAAGCATTGTGGAGAGGAGAGAGTCTTTGATTTAGGTGATCGAGGAGGCGGGCAAGTATGTTATGCTTCAGAAGTATTCCGATACAAGATTTGAGCGAAATCGGCCTAACAGTATGCTCAGAGGTTTCCCTGGGTTAGGTAATCAAGAAATTTTTGCGTGAGTCTACGTTTGAGGCAGAGTACCGGCGTCCTAATGTTCATCAAAGTTGTAGATAATATAGTATCGGAGATTTCGTATACGTTACGCAAAATTTTGTGCGTTAGTTTACAGTGACTTCCGCCTCCGTGATGTCTTGATATTCTGGAAGGGGGTGTTTGGCACCAGTGGGAATATACTTCTGTTTACGGCTGATGAGAAATTGCTGTTGTGTACTAGGATAGCTGTGTATTAACTGCGTAACGCGACTAGTTTGCGGTGTTTTGGGCTGAGACGGGTGGAGGAGGTGTCTAATAAGGGACCATATGCGTTTAATAATGAATGTTCCTCGTAATTCATCGCGAATTTGTCCCCGTGTACTAATTGCCGGTTAACTCGAAAATTCTTCCACCTTTTGGGTAAGTTTTGCAGTTTTATTTCTAAGGCTTTTGTTGCGCTTTTCTGGGTAGCGGTTTTTCATAATTAGCAGGTAACTACAAAAAGAGGGCGTTAAGATCTTTTCTCGCCCTCATTCATGACAGTCACCGTCGACGTCAGGGAATTTCCGGCAGCGGCTGCGGGAGAGGCCGTCAAAGACCCGTACGCTGAAGGAACATTCGGGAAGGTTCCTTTGTTTAGGGGTCTTCCCTCCTAATTTTGTGAGCCAACATTGTTAACAGATGAGAGGACAGTTCCTCTGCAGGCCAGGCATAATTCAGTCTCTGCGCAGCCATCAGTTTCCGAATGACAGGGGTCCGCATTTTTCGCAAACTCTGGAAAAAGGAAAAGATTTTACTACGTGTCGGTGCTAATATCAGTGAAAGCGGGGTAAGCGTTTTCGGAGATATTCTGCTACTCGAGCGAGCTTCATGTAGTATTTCGCCACTTGCGGTAAGATAGTAGTGCTAGAAAGATAATGCAGCTCGCGAAGTCTTCCAGATCTTTCGAACGCGATGGATTCCCGCTTGTTTGCATCGGAACGATTATAATACGTCATTGTGAAACGACAGTTGTCGGCTGTATTCGGTTCGTTAGTAGCATGAATGGTTGCTTGTTTCGAAATTACCCCCTCTAACCAGCCAAGGCGAGATCTTCAACCCGCGGATCTGGCAAGTCGGTGAGGGCCGGAATACAACGTGGGTTTGGCTAGTGGTGTGTGATTCTTACCTCCGCTTGACCAGCAGATGGCGTTTCTTGCTCGCCCAGTCGGCTGCCATGATCTCGCTCACTCCGAGGAAGTACTCCAGCGGGTTGTTCTTCCACTGAACCTTGGCGCCTATCTGAAATAAAACTCCCCTCCTTCAATTTGACAACTTTTTTTCTCAACAAGTTTGCTTTTAAAACTGATCAATACTACTATTTTGAGGTTCATGAAGCAGATGAGCTTTCATCAGCGGACCGCATGTCGTCGTCGTCATCGTCATAATAATAATAATAATAATCATAATCATCACCACCACCACCAGCGTATCTACGCCTACTGCAGGGCAAAGGCCTCTCCCATTATTATCCAATTACCCCGGTCCTGTGCTACACCCACTACACAACTAAAAGTTTCGTATGACTCGATTTTCGTAAAACTCGAGGAGTTTTGAAGAGTTTGGTAAAACTCTTGTTCGTATGACTCGAGCATTCAGAAAGAAAAGTTTAGGACATTTCAAGCTCTGCCACACCATAGAAATCACATTTCTGATCTTCCGGAAACATCTAACCCACACATAAACATATTGCCCAAAAATCGACAGGTAATTAGCGTAGTTGTAGTAATGCAATAAGTAATCTTGCCAGGCCATAAAGGTGTGGTTATTCCCGCTAAAAATGTGCCGCTTCACAAGAACCACAGCAGCAGTACACTTGCAAGTGCCACAGGGGCACCACAGAAGGCGTCATCGACTAATTACAAGTCACTAAGAACGCCCACGGATGCTAGCTGAACTAATTATACGCTCGTGGTCGAACTGCAGTTTCCTTGTGCTACGGCGCGGTATGGAAGGGGAGCACATGAGTTTGGTTTGGAGGGAAGTTTTCTGATGGAAGGAGGACGCCGGTGAGAAGCCAACAAGGAGTTCCTGGGCTTTTGCACCCGTAATACCAGCCTGCCAGAGGAGGGGAAGCATGGCGCAAGGAGCAAGACAGCAGGCACGAGCAAAGTACGTTCCCTTGCTGTTTAGGCGGGATGCCCTGCCGGCGATGCTTTGCAATGCAACGTAAAAAAAAAGAACGTTATCCCAGAAAGCCGTGAGATTGATTTCGCTGTAAACATAGATTTCAGCGTTATCAGGATTTTTACTTGAGTTGTTTTAACACTGTGCAGCGCAACGCCGAACCCCATTATGACATTCATTAACCAGATGTCTTCTAGAACCATAATGATTACAGTATTCTATTAGTATTGCCACCTGCAATATCACTATTGTTATAATTAATGTCAGCCTATTTATCATTTTATATTTTTGTGTCACTCCAAGCTTTTGCATGATTGCTTGAATAGTTGTGGTCGTTCATGCGGCAGGAGCGAACGGTTGATATTTTGTTTTGCAAAACATTACTGATGAGCCGTTCAAGCTCTTGCCTTGCGCTAAATTTTTAAACAATCAAACCACATGAATGAAGTTGCACAGTGAAGTTTCACGGCAGAAAAACAACTCACTTAAGTGCTTTTTTTATAAAAACGCTTAGGAATGGGCTCCGTAATTGTCTACTAACATAGGTTTTTTTTATTTTCTCGTATATCTTTGGGCCACCGCTTAGATTTTTGAAAGAATATCATGAAGCAACACTGAGAGGTCCCTGGCTTCCTGAATGTAACCATGACGTCTGCATATCTGATTTTGCTTAGATTTTTTGTTAATTTTCTGCCTTCACGTGGCAAATTTTTTTAGCAATTCGCCAAGCAAGCTTTTTCATTTTGAAATGTAACCTCTTGCCCTGAATGACGCCTTAAAATAATATAACTTCTCTTCGCGGAGAATGGTAGCGCTTATACTAATTTTGTATATGTTCTCCAAAAGCAGTATAGCTTCCTGGTTTACCGACTACCACTGAGCTCCTAAACCTAGTTACATGGGTATATTCAACTGAGCTTGCAGAAACTCTGGTTGATTACCACGGACGTGATTTACAACAAAAGAATGACTCCTAAGCTTTGTTTCATTGGTTATAAGCGGAAGGTGTCAGTTTTCCGGGGAGCTTTTGCTTGGGCAAGCAATTTTGTTATAACTTGGTGGTATTCGACAGGGCTGCAATTCTTAACCAGACTGACACCCTTCGTTGCTGGTTAGAACACTAACATTTTTTTATTGTGTTGGTAGCTCTAGAGATGCTGGACAGCTTCAGAGAAACTTCGGAACTCTACCTGGAAGAACTCTATTCCATCCGTAGGTAGATCCTAAAGAAAACGACAGTCGTCTCCAGCAGATTTTGCTGCTTACACCCAAAATAACGCCTTCTTTCGCTCGTCTTGCGTTAGCGCTGGATCTGCTATCGATTTGATACAGGCAGAACTGTTCCATGACTGAGGATTGCTAACGAACAAATCAACAAGACGTATCTCTGCCGCTTCTACTAACCGAACCTGGCGTTTGCTGAGGGGCCACTTTTACAATCATTTAAAGGCATTTAAAGTCCCTGTCAAATGCCATCGCAGTCCTCCTTGCTCGCAACTTCCTGTTTTAGGATATTACCGTTATATTCGCCATGTTGTAGGCACGATTGCCACTACCCTTGCTTCTAATTTACAAGATGTGAAACAGTGCAGCTAGCCCCTCTTAATGATTTTCGCCTGTACCGACGTCTGGTAGCCGCTTTATCAGACTCTATTATAGTGTTTCCGAAAAATACCTCGTTCGGCTTCGTGATGCCTGGACTTTTTAGTTTGCGTACTCGCGTTCCGAAGATTGGCGACATCTTGGAAATCAGTGCGGATTACGATGCCTCTGTGAGTGGCCTTACCGTATTGCCCATTCGAATTACGGAGCTTCGCGATACCTGATCGGGCTTCAGGCCGTTCAATTCATGCTCCACGTCAAGGTTATTTGGCCTTCTTACACGCACAACTTCAGAGGCTTTGCAAACACCCGAAAACTGGCGCCACAGATTGCCTGTGAACACGTTGAACTTTCTAAAACGCACGAATGACTGAAATTTGTTATTGAAGCAATCGTCACGTAGTTGACGTGTGAGCGCAGCCCGCAGTAGTCAGTGTAATTTTCTTTTATTTCTGCAACTACCTTCTTCGAAATTAAAGGCTGCTGCTTTTGGTAAGCATAGTGCTTTTTTATTTGCGCTAGTTGGCGTGTCCCGACTGAATAGATAATTTAGGCTTTTTTATGCTAGTTCTGTGCGCAAGTGATCAGGGTTAAGAGTCGTAATCCCCCAATTTGCATTTCTGTCTTAACAGCTCCCTCACAATTCACAACCAACAAATCCTGACTAGATAACGATGCAGGAAGCATGCGGCGCGCTGACTACAATCTATTCGTTCACTCTTACGCGAACTAACCGGTTAATTGCGACGTAATGAAAACGGAGCTCACCTCCTTTGCCTTTGTTCTCACCAGCAGGTTCATCGAATATCGCGCTGGGTAGAAAGAGTGGAGGCCGAGGCTCTGCGCCTGCTCGTAGAGTGTAGTATGGAGCACAAAAGTTAGCGTCAACGCTCCAAGAACAATAGAATACAAGCAGCCACACCCATGGGAAAAATATTTTATGGGTATTTTTTATATCACCTGTTCTCTAAAACTGTTTATGATAATAAAATAGTCAACAACGCTGATATTACTCATTCAGTGAAAGCAACCTGAAGGCAGCACAATAGATTTACTAGTCAAGGTTTTGTTGCAACAGGCAGACCTGCACGAGCGCACAACGCTCCATCGTGGCATGTATTTTTACCCATGCCAATCTTTTGATATGTTGTAAACTAGAAAGTGAAAACGTTGCTCCCAAAAATAGAACTTTGGGGGAAGAAGCAGCTTTTAAAACAGCGTCGTCGGCACTGCGTGAAAGCAACAATAGCACAACATATGTATGTTTCACTATTGTTCTCCACCGTTTCATATTACAGAGTTGTGAAAGTCCGTAAACAGACATTCGGGATGAACTTCCTGAACCAAAACAACGAATTTCGAAAGCGATGGAATAAATTAAACCGTAAATATAGTTGCTGCAACGCAAGTCTATGAACACTTCCAAGGCCACAGCCTACACACAGTACATAAAACTATATTATCACGGGTTTTATTCGCTGCTAACTGAAGTTTTTGTACGCTATACGCCATAGAACTTGGGTGCAGAGAACGTTCGCCTCTATTTGACTTGACTTTCTTTCTACAAATTTATTGTATCGTTACCTTGATATCAGGCCACCTTGTGAAATGTTGCCCACAAAAATGCTCTTTATACGTCTCGTCAATCACAAACACTCGGTAAAGGGTTTACAATCAAACGAAGAATTAGGTTTTGCACAGCCACTGTTTTTCAACTGCTACTTTGTGCGTGTAGGAAAGGAAACACCTGCAATATATATATATATATATATATATATATATATATATATATATATATATATATATATATATATATATATATATATATATATATATATATATTGAGAGAGACGAGCTGTTCCTTGAGGCCGCGTTTATTAGCTGCTGATTCCGACCGTTCCGAGGAGGCCGACCCCACGATGAAGATGATTATCCGCAGATGATAATCACGATGGGCGGCTAGATTTGAGTGATTGAGGAGCATACCTCTTGGTGACCAGAATGGATAATGATGATGCCAGGTTCACGGGGAACAGTCTCAATGCACATCCCTGATGCTCACACTTTTTCCCCCGCGGCTGAAAGCGGGCGCCTGCCCGCAGAAGGTTACGTTTGGCGACGGTTGAACGGTTTCAAGCGGGAGACATGCACTATCTCTGTCCCACGACAGCGACGGTCTGAAGGGTTAACTGGTGACACGCAATAATTGACTGGAGAAGTCTGGTCGATGACGACGTACGGACCAATGTACCGGTGCAGGAACTTCTCGCAAAGTCCCGGTTTTCTAACAGGTGTCCAAAGCAGGACCTCTTCACCTTTCGAGAACTTAACGGAGCGATGGGTGTCGTCATATCTGCCCTTTCGGTCTTGCTGGCTCGCATCTGTGTTTTGTTTCGCCATACGTCGATAATGGGCGATCCGATTGATGAACTGTTCATGAAGTGGCGAAGTAGCGGAGACTGGGGCAGAGAAAAAAACGGTGTCGAGCGCAAAAGAGGGCAGGCGGCCGAAAACGAGAAAGAAGGGCGAGTAACCGGTGGTGCGCTGGACAGCGGTATTATAAGCAAATGTAACGAAGGGAAGAATGATGTCCCAATTTCGGTGGTCGGGGCTGACGTACATGGAGATCATATCAGAGAGCGTGCGGTGGAACCGTTCAGTAAGTCCATTCGTCTGCGGATGGTAGCTAGAACAAGTTTTGTGGATGGTATTGGCAGCGCGAAGAACTTCTGCAACAATTTGTGAAAGAAACGTCTTGCCGCGGTCACTGAGCAAAACTCGAGGTGCTTCATGTCGCAGGATAATGTTGCGCAGGAGGAAGTCGGCGACTTCGTGAGCACACCCGGACTGTAAAGGAGCGGTCTCTGTGTACCTGGTCAAGTGATCGACAGCAGTCACGATCCAGCGGCATCCAGTCGATGTTAAAGGTAACGGCCCGTACAGGTCTATGCCTACTGTGTCGAATGGAACAGAAGGGCAAGGAACCGGCTGCAGAAAACCGGCAGGAGGTGTCGTTTGTCGCTTGCGCTGTTGACACAACGCGCAAGAGGCGACGTACTTGGCGACGCTCGTGGAGAGGCCAGGCCAGAAAAATCGACTCCGAACACGGTCATAAGTCTTCTGGAAGCCAAGGTGCCCAGCTGTTGCGTCATCGTGAAAAGCCTCTAGTATTGGAAGGCGGAGCTGACGAGGAACGACAGGCACCCATTTATGACCGGAAGGATGATGATTGGCGCGGTAGAGCACGCCATCAATAACCCGAAAGTTGTTCAGCTGGCGTCGCAGCCGGCTATTGGGTGGTCGCGCCAAGCCACTCAGGCGGTCCATGAAAGTTCGGCAGTATGTATCGGCCCGCTGAAGCGAAGGCAGCTCGGTGGCCGTCTCTACTGTAGCATGGTTGAGGGGTGCCATGGGTAAACGTGGCGGCCGTGGCCCGGAAGACGCAGCTTGCGACGGGGAGGATAACGGGCATCGCGAAAGGGCATCCGCATCCGAATGCTTTTTGCCGGACTCGAATGTAACCGTGAAGTCAAACTGCTGCAAACGCAGTGTCCATCGGCCGAGGCGCCCAGATAAGTTTTTCATCGTGGATAGCCAACAGAGGGCATGGTGATCCGTAACGATGGTGAAATGACGACCATAGAGGTACGGGCGAAACGTTTGTATAGACCAGACGACAGCGAGGCATTCCTGTTCCGTGATGGTGTAATTCTTCTCAGCGGGCGTCAGTGAACGACTGGCATACGCTATGACTCTTTCTCGAAGCTAAGCATCGCGCTGGAGAAGAACGGAAGCAATGCCACACCCACTGGCAGCAGTGCGTAATATAGTAGGCGCTGAGTCGTCAAAATGACACAGGACGGGGTCAGAGGTAAGTGAATCTTTCAGAGCTTCAAATGCGGCTTGGCAATCATCCGTCCATATAAAGGGCACGTTGGTGCGCAAGAGCTGATGCAGGGGAGACGCAAGGGTGGCGAAGTTGCGTATAAAACGCCGGAAATATGATGCCAGGCCAAGGAAGCTTCGCAGATCTTTTTGTTGAAGGGGTCGAGGGAAATTAATAACGGCAGCTGTTTTGTCCGGATCCGGGCGCATTCCATCTCTGGAGACACCGTGTCCGAGCACCTTAATACTCTTGCTCGCAAAATGGCATTTTTTTGTGTTAAGTTGAAGTCCCGCGTTGGACAGGCAAGTAAGTACCTCGTCAAGGCGCTCAAGGTGCTGTAAAAATGTGGATGAAAAGATAACAACATCGTCCAGATAGCATAAGCAAGTTTTCCATTTTAGGCCACGAAGCGCAGTGTCCATCATCCGTTCGAATGTAGCCGGGGCATTGAATAGTCTAAATTGCATTACATTAAATTCGTAAAGACCATCGGGGGTGGTAAATGCGGTTTTTTCTTTGCCAGCTTCATGCATCGGGATTTGCCAGTACCCCGACCGAAGGTCCAGACTAGAGAAGTACCCGGCCCCCTGTAGACAATCTAAGGCATCGTCTATGCGGGGCATAGGGTAGACGTCTTTCTGCGTGATCTTATTGAGTGCCCTGTAGTCAACGCAGAACCGTACAGAACCGTCTTTCTTCTCGACGAGTACCACTGGGGAAGACCAGGAGCTAGTCGACGGCCGAATAATATTGCGCTTGAGCATGTCAGCGACGTTGTCTTCGATGATTTTTCGTTCAGACGAGGAGACGCGATATGGCCTGCGGCGGATCACAGCTGACCCATCCGTTTTAATTCTGTGCTCGGCTGCAGATGTTTGCGGGAGGCTACATTAGTGTGCGTCGAAAGACGCTTGGTGCTTCGTTAGGACGTCCAGTAATGACTTTCTCTGATTAGGCGTCAGGTCTTGACTGATAGTGGACGCAAGAGCCGAATTATTATCAAGCGGGCCAAATAAGTTCTGACTGGAAGGGGGCACGTCACCGGAAACTACTGACGCAGGGGTATGGTCGGCAACTGAAGCTATAGTGGTTCCTTCGGCCAGTAATATCGCCTCATTCGTAGTGTTCAGTGCAGCAAGCAGCGCACACCCGCACGCAAACCGAACAAGGCAGGTTGGGATGGCGATTCCCTGGTGTAAGAACCGGGTAGAGGGCACCACCACAACATCACCAGCGTTAATTTCGTCCGAGGAGACCGACAGAATTCCCTCACAACCAGCTTCCAAAACATGATCACATTTCAGCTTGAGTGTGTGCTGTGGCGAATCTAGGCAACTGGAATTTTCAGTGTCGTCAATACGGATGGCGGGTTCACGGCAGGAAATAACGGCAGAGGCAGAGGAAAGAAAGTCCCATCCGAGGATAAGCTGGTGAGCACATGGTGAAAGAACAGCGCATTGAATAGAATGGCGGAGTCCTCCAATTAATACGCGCACGGTACAATAAGCGGAGGGCCTGATGTCCTGATTATTTGCGCCATGTAAATAGGGACCGCCATACGGAGTCTTGACCTTTCGCAGACGGGAACACAGATCAGCATCAATCACAGAAATACTAGCTCCAGTATCCTGTAACGCTTCCACTTCAATTCCTTCAACGAGAATAGATAACAGGTTACACGGATGTTCGGGAGGAGTTGTAGTCGGTCCACAAAATGCAGTTTTCCCTCCAAAAACTACATCGTCTAGTTTTTCTGGTGTTGGTTGGGGACATTTGAGTTGGAGACAGGACGGAGAGGCGACAGAGCACGACGGAAGGGTGAAGGGGAACGACGTCGTGTCGGGCGGGAATCGCGAGGGAAGCTTCTGGCGTCATGAACGGGCGAAGGTTGGCGCGGAGGTCGCGAGTACAGGCGCTGACGAGGGGCGTATCCAAAGTAGGCGTCGCGCTCATACGGTGCGTAACCCCGGCGTTCGTCCAGCTGGCGTCACCGACAAAACCGCGAAATGTGCCCTCTGATGCCACAGTAATAACACACTGGCCGCTCGCTTGCTGGACGCGGTGGTCGCCACGCTGGGAAGGGAGGGGGCGACGGTGAAGGCGCAGAAATAGCCGTCAAGTGGCCATGAGTAGTAGGAGGGGGAATTCGCTCCATGGGCTGGGATGGTCTCGTAACAGCTTCGGAGTACGAATTGACGTGCGTAGGAGCAGGACAACAAGGCTGTGGAACGTCGGTCATGCACGCTAGCTCCTCTTTTATTAAGTCACGCAGCCCACGGGCTTGTACGGGAGTGTTCTGGGAGCAGGTAGTGTCACGCTGCTGTAGCTCCTCTCGTATGATTGTTCGGATTAGAGTACGGAGCTCTGAATCCGGAAGGGAGCAAGAACGCGTACAATCATGTTGGAGGCGAATAGACTGCAGGTGGTCCAAACGCTGGCAGATCGTGCGTACATCCGCAATGGTGGTAGGGTTTTGAACCACCAGAGCATTAAAGGCGAAAGGGGCGATCCCTTTCATGATGTGCTGCCCTTGGTCTGTTTCGGACATGTTACTGTCAGCCCGACGGCACAGTGCGATGACATCTTCGATGTACGACGCGTACGCCTTGTTCGGGAGCTGCACACGGACCGCCAGTTGCCTTTTGGCTTCATCCGACCGGTTCGAGGACGTCCTAAAAATACGACGCAGCTCTGAGACAAAGTAGGCCCAATCAGACATGTCTTTCTCATTATTGCGGAACCAGGTCTTCGCCGCTTCGATCAGAGAAAATGAGACGATCTGAAGTTTGAATCTGTCGTCCCATCGGTTGAATGCGCTTACCCGGTTGAACTGATCAAGCCAGTCTTCAACATCGTCACCGCGGAGACCAGAGAAAAACGGAGGTTCGCGCTCACGACCGGTGAGGGCAAAAACTGGCTGGACCGGGGCCGCAGCGGTGCTGCCCGACTGGCTGCTCTCGTGCTGCATGGCGGTGGTGGGCAGAAGCAACCTCCGACCTGAACGGAGCTCCAGTGGTGCGACTGCGAGAGGTAGACAGCGGGACGACCCAGCACCTCCACCACTTGAGAGAGACGGGTTGTTCGTTGAGGCCGCGTTTATTAGCTGCTGACTCCGACCGTTGCGAGGAGGCCGACCCCACGATGAAGATGATTATTCGCAGATGATAATCACGATGGGCGGCTAGCTGTGAGTGATTGAGGAGCGTACCCCTTGGTGACCAGAATGGATAATGATGATGCCAGGTTCACGGGGAACAGTCTCAATGCACATCCCTGATGCTCACACTTTATATATATATATATATATATATATATATATATATATATATATATATATATATATATATATATATATATATATATATATATAGGTAAGAGATAAGAAACCCTTTGCGGTTAACTTGTTTATTATAAATTAGTCCAACAGTTTCGGAAGTGGAACTTCCTTCCTAAGGGACAATCCCACAATGAACACAGAACCCTTATGCACACTGCTGAAGAGGGAGAGGAAGAGAGAGGAAGGAAGGAAGTTCCAGTTTTGAAACTGTTGGAGTAATTTATAATAAACAAGTTAACCGCAAAGTTGTTCTTATCTTTTACCTGAACGTTTCTTCTGGCCCGTTGCTAAACTCAGTGAAACCTATATAATATATATATATATATATATATATATATATATATATATATATATATATATATATATATATATATATATATATATATATATATATATATATATATATATAGTTAAGAGAAAAGGTTCCTGAGTATAAGGTTAACTGTACGATAGAGAAGTCACATCGAAAAACAACAATATTCTAACGTGTCGACCGGCGGCCGGTCTTTTTCAGAGATCGCGGGCAAAATCTGAAAAAGACCGGCTCGAAACGTTAGAATAAATATTGTTATGTATTTCAGTGTGGCTTCTCTATTATGTATATATATATATATATATATATATATATATATAAGGTTAGTAGAGACAGAGACACACGAGAAGGACATTAAAAATAAAAATAAAGAGTTTACTGCCGTTTCAGGGAGAGCTCTCCCTGAAACGTCAGTAAACTTTTATTTTTATTTTTAATGTCCTTCTCGTGTGTCTCTGTCTCTACTAACCTTATTTTTTCGCGCTGTGTGAGTTTTTGATTCCAGACTATATATATATATATATAGGGAACGAGAGGGCTTTGAAGATGGTCACCAGATAGAAATAATACTTTAGAGAAGGTAGCGGCCTCAGACCTCTGCCAACGTTTCGATAATGAGACAAGTCTCCTTGTCGAAACGTTGGTCGAGGTCTGAGGCCGCTACCGTCTCCAAAGAATTATATATATATATATATATATATATATATATATATATATATATATATATATATATATATATATATATATACATATATATACACGTATATATATATATATATATGTATATATAATGGGAAAACAGGGGCTCGGTGAAATAAGACAGAAAATAAGGTTTGGCAGTCAAGAAAACCTCGGAAAGCAAAGGGGAGGTTGTGGTCGGTCATAGAAACAGATGAAGATGTTTTTGAGTCAGAAAGAAAGTGGTAAAAAAATGCCCGCCGGGTGGGATCCGAACCCACGATCTCGAGAATACCGGTCTGGTGCGATAACCACTACGCTACCGGTGGGGCTGTTTCCCCACCACTTCCTCGGGTATTTATGTTAGGGTATTTTTTGTTTCCTGCACTTGGGGGTAGTAGCCAGCGCCACTTGGACTACTCGGGGTGAAGGTGACTTTTTTAACCCCCGGGCCGTGACTCGAGTGTCTACGACATGTCGAGAGTGGTCCACCAGCGTTGAAGCTCCCTTTGGCACCAAGACTGCCAGAACAGAGGCCCTCGCTAAGCATGTAGCGAATCAGAAATTGGGGAAAGGGGGGCTCGGTGAAATAAGAGAAAATGAGTGTTGGCAGTCACCGAAAACCTCGGAAAGCAAAGGGGAGGTTGTGGTTGGTCATAGAAACAGATGCATTTTTTGAGTCAGAAAGAAAGTGGTGATAAAATGCCCGCCGGGTGGGATCCCAACCCACGACCTCTAGAATACCGGTCTTCTTTCACCGAGCCCCTCTTTTCCCTTTTTCTGATTCGCTACATGCTTAGCGAGGGCCTCTGTTCTGGCAGTCTTGGTGCCAAAGGTAGCTTAAGAGGGTTCAACGCAGGTCGACCACTCTCGACATGTCGTAGACACTCGAGTCACGGCCCGGGGGTTAAAAAGAAGGTCCCCTTCACCCCGAGTAATTCCGAGTGGCGCTGGCTACCCCCCCCCTTTCACCACTGTGCTTTTTTGTTCATACCACATCTCGTCTTAATAAACGGCTGTTGCTTACTTAGTTCTCTCATAAATGTACTTGGGTTGCTTGGCCAACTGTAGTTGGCTATATCTGTGTAAACTTCGGGAAGATTGCCTGACACCCGGTAAGACAAGTGTTTCGTGCCACTGTGAGGCGGTGCGCTGACTGGAACTGGGTATTTCTAAATCTGCCCAAGACGTAACTCCATATATTTAGACGGATACAAAAGATATTCTTTCTCACCCTTCGTACGAGGACGTGCTTCGTCCACATGTCCACCCGTGTTATGTCCATCACTTGGTCGATAAAGGCCGACCGCACCTCCTCCGCAATCACGTCCGCCTGTAGATGTGGGGAAATGCAAAAATGGAGAAAGTTGTTATTGTGTAAAAATATCAGCGAACCCTGAACTCATTATAGTTTTTGCACGAGCCGACCAAACGCAAAAAAGAACTACAATTTAGCTATTTATCTCAAGATCGAGAAGTATTTCACCTTAAATTTATAGAAAAGTAAAAAAAAGCACCTTGTCTGTAAATAATTGATTGAAATGTTGACACAATTGAAAACCCGACGGACATGTGAAACGATTATAACTTTTCTCATGAAAGGTTGTTGGATTGTTTAGTTAGGGCTTTCTCGAGAGTGCTTTGTACCTGCTTTGGCTATGACCCAGACCAACGTGCCTGTGAAACCGAATGACCGCTGTGCACACAACAATCGCGAGACAGCGAAGATGTATGCACTTTCAATTACCAGTCGCAATTTTAACGGAATGCATCAACTGTGGAGACAAGGAATGTGCATCGATTTTCTGACGTGTTCTGAACTGTCGATTCGAATCCGGCGCTCAATGATGAAATCGAAGTTCGATAAAACCCACCACATATAGACAGCTCTAAGTTCAGTTTAGTTCAAGTCCAGTTAAAGAATAATAGGGTTTAAAAACGAAGGAAGGAATTCAAAGGCAATTGAGAAGGCAATGAATTTCTGGAACCGGTTGTTGCTGTTTTTGCACGCTTACAATGTACAGCGCTAAACAGAAAACAATGTTTTGGCATAACTGCCTTTACGTAGTTCTGGAGTAGGAGGAAGGATCTCCGAGATATTTATGCCCCAATATATTAGTTTTCTCTGGAGTAAAGTACAACAGGTTTTATGCTGTAAACAATCTCGTATCTTGATATTATGCGGGTACAATATACCCATTGAAGACAGAAAGTTTAAATGCGTCGAGGATTCTTAATCATAAATTCTGAAATGCAGTCGCGAGCATTGTTAAAATTGCGAGTTTATGCGTTGGCCTCCTTAACCAAGAACTTCGCAGCACCAACCATGTCACCGCTTGCAGAAGCACAAAAATGCTGAACTGCCAAATTTAACATACTTAATGGGTATGATAAACCAAGTGGAAATATTTGGAAGAAATGGTTTGAAGAAAAATTAGTTAAGTGGGCTGAATAAAAATAAAACAAACAAACAAAAATTTAAAATCTGCTGAGTTTCCTAGAAATACCTACTATGTGTAAGCATTCCTCTGCCGCTTGCCTCCATTTCAGGTTTTTTGCGCCGAGAATTCACTCTGCATTGCCCCTTTCGGCTCATTTTAGGCTTTTGCTTTTCGGCATGTTTTAACGGGCATTGTTTTTGTAGTCTTCGTTTGAGTGCGCTGTATAAGAAATACATCTTGAATTTGGTTAGGTAATTTTCAATATTTTTACTCTTTTTCTTGTACTTTCAAGTTCTCGAAAGTTCCTTCGACCTATGATGTTTATTTACACTAATAAAACAAATGAGTTCGTAAACTCTGGCAATTATGTTTTTTAGAAACTTCGATGCGTTACACAGTTGGTGCTTTTTCAAAATTGTTTAGCCCTGTTTTGCTGTGTTTTTTCTGAATTTTGCATTTTTGTTTCTGTCGTGTGTGTGCTTGGTGTTTATAGATTTTTCTGAATCTTTTGCTTCGCTTGATGTTTTTAATTTTGCATTTTGGGTTTTTAAAATTTGGGTCCTCTCGACGGACTATATCCATTGACATTTATAAAACGGGTGTTGTGAGAACGCCAATTGAACATTCTTTGTAAAAATGCACCTTTACACAATTGGCACAGCACAGTATTTAGCAAAGAATGCATACCGCACAGAAATAAAGAAACCAACAATATAGAACAAAATATAAGTGTTTCTCCTTTGCACCCCTTAATGTATTAAAGGGACACTGAAGTGAATTTGTCAAGCTCCCGTTTTTGCTTGCACTGCGTAGACTGGCTCAAATTAGCACACTTTTCATCGTTTATCCGGTTGACAAATCGGTAATTATTTTATAAAGCGCGAAAGAAGAAAAACTACCATGCGCGGTTTGCGGCGGCCGCACCAACTAAGGCTGTGACGTTGAGAGGAGGGGCGCCGTGATTGGACGATGCCCAAGGTTAGCAATCACACAAGTTTCGGTTTCGGTTTCGGTTCTGTAAAACATAACCAATGGCTTTGTTGGATGGGCATTCTCAATATCTCAGTAATCATCGTACCGCGCTTCTGCCATGTTGTCGGCTGTAAAATGCACAAGATAAGCCTCCCAGGACGGCTTGTAGTCGTAGCATTCACTAGCCGAGACCTACGCAGTGCATGAACGCCCTCCGCGTACCCGCAGACGCCCAAATGTCATGCGCTTTTCCCCCATATTTGGAGCTTTCCTCCCTCATGCCTGTATCGTAAAAAGCGTGTTCGCACCAGGCCAAGGGTCTGTTCATTCTGGCCTGTGCCCGCTGCCTGCAAGCAGTCGGTGCTTATGGCAACAGCACGCCAACGAGAACTCGCTAGCGCGCCAGTGCCAGCCTGCGCGCGTTTTGTGAACTAGTTCGGTAGCCATGAACGTTGCGGCCCCAAAAAAGGTGAACTCAATATAGAAAACATCGGCGGAAAACAAAAAAGTTAACTTACAAAAAAGGAAAGCACGTACCCGCGGGGATTCGAACTCGAGACTCGCGAAACATTTGCGGTGAATTCCTAGCGCCCCAGACTGCTAGGCCACGGAGCGGGACGCGAATGCCTTGCTAATATAGGGTATATATTGCACAACCGGTTTACACTTTTATTTAGTTTTGGCATTTCAAGCCGCTTAGGTGACTATTTGTTGTACTGCGATCGTGCAGTAAGCGTCGCCCGAGTTTCCACAGTAGCTCACGTCTAGCAATTGCATTTCGTAGACGGAAAAGCGTTCGCAGATGCGTAGTCGTTCTGCTGACCGCTGTGCTTGTTCGCCCAGCGCAAAAAAGTGCTTCCCGCGCCCTAGTTTTACGCTGTACGGTAAAAATATCAGTTGATTTTATTTGCTTAGTACCTATATTGACTTCGCTGACTCTTCTCCCGCCTTCAAGAGGCCTTATATTTTCCTACTGGCGTACCAGTCAGCGAAGCGTCGCATGTACAGCGCTTGTGTGAAGCGACCTTGACTTGGAGCTATATACAGTGTACAAACAAACCAAGTAAAGAAAGGCACATTCTCCCATTCACAAACGTGTCCTGGCTTCGTTTCAACTAAGCGAACGAATTGCGACCAAGCTATTTTTTTTAACCTCCTTGATTGCGACGACCCGCCGGCGGCCGGCGGACGAAACGCTGGGCCGACTGACTCTGTCGGCCGGGGAGCCGTGCAGTAGCGCAGCCGTGGCGCAGCCAATTGCCAGCTCATCCCCTCCTGACGTCACACGAAAACGCCACAGAAAATGGGCGAGCGTAAAGAGAGGAGGACAGTGTTTTCGAATTAGTTTTTCTACTAAATAAAATCGCGTAAACGCGCCTAGAGTGGTCGAAACATGGCCTGGGGACTCCGGACTACAATTTGCGCTAGTAATCCCGCAATGTTTACATATCACTTCAGTGTCCCTTTAATGTAATACATGAACAATCAAATGAACAAAAAATCTCGAAAAACTATTTCGGAAATAACCCCAACCGTACAACGCCTCGTCTGCGCACAAAAATGCCCATTTGGCCGAGCTAGAATATGTATCCGTTCTGAATCCGTTAATAGAACAAAGTAAAAATTTTGGTCCTTACGGTGTAATGGCGGTTATGGGTCAAAGAAAATTTTAAAAACAAAAATAAAGAGCAAATAAAAATAACACAAAGAACAAATGGTATAAAAATACCAATATAAATCTTGTACACAAACCTCCTCACGATGGCGTTCAAAATAAGGAACCCAGAAAAACAAACAGCAACAAAAGAGCAGCGACCGTGTAACACCCTGTATTTGACCAATACTGCACAGTTGCGACCTTGGAACATTGCCTAGTTTCAATAGTAGAAACAAATAGTAGAAAAATTTGCGCAAGTGAAATGCATAGAAAGCAGTAAACGTAAAATTAACTTACAGGAAACTTCGTTCGTACACTGCATTCACACGAAGACGACCAAAAACAGAAACTGGGAAAAACGAGCCTAAGCACAAAAAAATATGACAAAGCGCCAATTGTGTCCCCTGATACCTCTACAAAAATGCACAATCGTCAAATTGAATACTTTCAGTTATTTAGAGATTAAAGTCATTGGCATAATATAAAAAACTCAATACAATACCGTACGGAAATGACTTCCCCTAAGTTAAAGTTAGCCGTAAAGGAGCACTGACACGAAAATTTTACGTTGCACTTTTATTGCTTTTATCGATGCCTAATGGTCTGGCGAACCTGAAACAGCACTTCAAATACTTCAGCGCGCGATAGTTAATTATATTGAACGGCCTGAAAATCGTTTGTTTCAAATTCTCGCGCTTTCATCCCGAACGACGCATATGACAGAATCCCGGCCTGACCTCACCGCTTTGTGCGGACGTCACCGGCGCCCACTTGAGAGGGTGTTCCGCCCGCTCGCTGCTCGTGGGGCCACGCGTGAAGTGACGTCACGAGCTTTCGCCGAGCGCTGTCGCGTCACTTCTTTTGGCTTCACGGGGTGATGGCGCGCTGATGTCCATTTGCTGAGTGCCGCTCCGCGCGCTGCTCCGTCGGCGCGATAAATGAGATCCAATTGAACTATGTTCTTGGCGTCGCATGCCGCTCATATTTCAGCCAGGGTATTCTGTTGAGCGAAGGTAGCGAACTGTGCGATAATATTAACGCCGAAAATAGGTGTCAGTGCTCCTTCAAAAAAAATTACGCCCACTTCCCCTCGCGGGAACTCTGGTGTGATGCGACGCCGAGGGGGGTTCAAGCGCAAGCGGAGAGCAACCATCGACCGAAAGGCCGCCGGAGAGCGGCACACCGGTTATATGCGCAGCACGCCCGAAGGAAAGGAGACGGCGGAGAGAGTGCCGCGGCTATGACGCAACACAATCCAACGCAATCCACTTTAATCCAATCCAATCCAATCCAATCCAAGTCCAGCCAGGCCAAGCCAAGCCAAGCCAAGCCAATCCAATCGAATCCAATCCAATGCCCCTCGCGAGAGAGTGTTCGCTATCGGAGAGGAGAGGGGGAGAGTGGCTGCGGACAACAACGGACGCACGCGAACAATGGACGCACGCGGGCAACAACGCACGCACGCAGGAAGGACAGGGCCGCCGACAAGAGATGCTCTGAGCGTCGCATCTAAAAGTCGCAGTCTAGACAAGCGACAAAAGGATGTTGATGCGCTCGCAGACAATAATCGCAATTTGTGCACACTTTCCGCTGCAGAGGTTGCACAGCGGCCATTCTTTCGACGATTTCTCATTAACCGTACCATAAGTTCGGAGAAGAGCGGCGTCACAGTGGCGGCCCTCTCAATGGCCACCATGGTCAGGCTGGGCAGCACCTTTTCGGCCAGGCGCAAGCACAGCCTCGACTTGGTCACCGCACGCGACCGCTTTCGGCGCGTAATCAGGAACATGGCGGGCTCCCAGAATGCATCCTTGTCCTCCAAGAACGGTGACAGGTAGACGGTTGTGTGAAACGCCATGTAGGCGTAAACATCAGCCCTGCACGGTAACACCACAGGTTTCGTCAGCAAACGTGCCAGTAACCCACATTTCGAATGTTTTCCATCTAATGTATTTCAACCTTGCAATAAACCCCGTGATGGAGCTTACACAAATTCAAGCGTAAGTGTAAAGCACGTTTCTTTACTCGGAGAAGTTGTTGGTTGGGTGGGAAGGCGTGACGAAAGAAAAAGAGAACCTAGGCAGAGGCCAATAAGTATTAGTAGGCAAATCGCCTATTTTTAGCGCCTACAGGCGCTCCAACTGAGCACCTAAGTGATTGACGCGTGCAACGACAGCTCCTCACCGCTTCTTTTATTTCTTACTGATCTCTATGGCGGCCCCAGTACTTGGCGCATGCAACAGCTTTTCGCCGTTTTTTTTATTGCTTAGTGTTTTCTATGAGTATCCCAGTTCTTGACGTATGAACCGACAGCATCTCAACGTTTCTATTAGTGCTGAGTCATTTCTATTAAGGCCTCACCGAGGTAACCGGTGTGTGCATCCTCAACGCTCTATGCAGTATGCTTTCACCGCGTACAAAAAGGTCGTGAGTAATGCGTGCTACGGGCTTCATTCTTTGTTATCAGAACACCAATGCTGCCCCGGGTAAAGCCTTCCAAGCGATGCTTTTCTGAAAAGTAATGAAGCCAAGCTTTTGAGGGATCCATGCACAGCGTTCCAAGGCGTGCATGAAGTCTTATTGAAGTATTGACTATAGTGCCCTGGCGCAATGATATTTTGACATCAAACTCGTCATATTCGCTGCCACACCTACCAAGCTCTATCTCGCCTACCACGTCGTACCAAAAATTTGTGTGAATTTGTGAATCCGACTCGAAAGAATAGGCGTACATGATGTTTAATGGGGGTATGCATTATAGTGCTGTAGGGCCTCTGTGTTTTGATTCCTCCTGTATTGTGCACAAAAAAAACTAAACCCCAGGACGTACGTGTACAGTGGTCAAGCCAACTTTAGAAAGGATCGGTGCAATGCGATTTTTATGTCCTTTGCAGTACTTAAAAGTTCAACAGACTATCCCTACTTCGGCATCAGATGGCTTATATTGCCTCTAGAAAAACGTGTCTAGCAGTGCAAGCATAGGTAGTAGTGAAGCGCGCTTTCCTGGGGCTCACTGTATGCCAAAGCGGCTGATACAAAGCGGCTAATTTGAAAGCGGCCAATTCTGGGAGTTTCAGCAAATATTCGATTGCTTTCAGTAATTGTGAACGACATACATATGTATATTGGGATATTCGAATGAGCAAGAAGACCGAATACGATGGTTTGTTATAAGCTTCCCACAAACATTTTTACCACTTTACCCGACTGGGCGAAGCTTGGTCTTAAAAAAAACCATTGCGGAGGTTCAAAGATTTATTAAACTTGTTCGTCATTCAACGTGAATGACCATTTGCAGTCCTACATTTTCTAATTTAAGCACGCCATACAATTGCACAAGCGTTGCGTTGTTACGTTCACTGTAGTACCATAAACAGATAGCTTGGTAGCAGTTGTACAGCCTTTGCTGCGTTTGCGACTTTTTTCTAGTTTGAGTATTATACCGTGTCGTCGATATGAACGGCTCTTTTGGGAAAAACCGCATAGCTTCATTAGGCATGAGTAGTGTTCAGGTAAGAACTTAACATTATCATTGAATTCCGGGGGATGAACACCTAAATGCTCGATTACAGGGGCACAGTAAAACTCGAAAAAAAACAATGATTCTGATTAAAGTACGTATTGTTTGAACGTCGGTGGAAATTTAATGCAAAAATAACGTACTATACACCGAGAAACCACCACCCACCCCTGTTCCTCGTCTTTGCATACCTAAAACTGAGGTTTGGAGATGCATATCCCAGGACTTTTCTAATAAACACATAACGAATGTCGGAATACAATTATTTGAACAAAGCAGGGTTGAGTAAATAAAACAGGAGCCTGAATCATGCCAGTGAACGTGTACCAAACATTACAAAATCACTCCTTCGACGATCAATTAGCACGGGTGCCCATTGCTCCGGCCTTGGTTATCTCCAGGGGTTTGACCGGGATATATAAACTGCTTTTATGTATATCGTAAATATCACTACCTATTAGACCTTATGGGAGGCCGTGTCAAGTATTAAGAGCGAACTGTAGGAGTGGCGTGTGCTTACGGTGACGATTTCAATATATGTTTAACTTTCTTCAGGTAACCTGGATTTTTTATAATAATCATGGCGCCGTCCTCTGTGTACTTCTTCACTCCGGTCATCTTATCCAGCATCTGCAAAGGAAAGAAAGTCCTGTTCACTGAACTCCACAATGTTAAAGACGGAGTCTACATAGTTGAAACCGACATCGGCTAATTGTACTTGTTTTGATGTCGGACCCAGGGCCATCCGCCTATAGCTTCAGGTAACCTGGAACAGCGTACACTATTGCGTAAATTGAAATTTTTCGCGCAAGCGAAAACTGGACATTCCGAAAGTCATAGATGACCTCAACTGATTCGTAAATTTTATTCAAAAACTGTTTGAGAGCTGCGAGTAACGTTTCAACAAGTGCGCCTACCTCAAATTTTGAAATTACATTGTTGTAAACAGTTCCAAAACTTGTTGAGCAGCGCATCGGTTGCATCGAAGAGAGTTTATGACACTCAGATGAAATATAAAACTCGTAGGCAAACGACGACTTTTCGACCGCGCGCAGTAGCCCGTAGCGTCTGCTGCGCACCTATGACGCTCAAATGAGGTGCATGGTGAGAGCAAGAGAATGGGGAATTGTGCGACACCTGCACCTGCCAGCAGTCAGAGCGTAATGTTCATTTCCTGAAACATTGAACAATCTTCGACCATAATGAAAGTTGGGCAAAAACTGTACGTCTGGTGTTTATTTTGCTGCTGTTTTATTAAAATTGAAACGGATTTATTGCTGGCTCAATGCGAGAGGGACACTTTCTTTGTGTTTACAAATTGCATCTAATAAAGCAATAAAACTAGGGCTGGATGACCCCCATTATTACAGATGTCGACAAGTTACCGACTGAGATATTTATTTCAAAAGCAGGTTCGTGGGGCAGGCAAGGGAGAAAAGGATAACAGCGAACTTGCCACAGAGATGACACCAAAAATCCATTCGGTATGGGCCTGAGCGGTGTTTTTACAACGTTTATGATAGGTTTGATGTGGCTGTCATTGAGAAATGCTGTGACTGAGCAAGGGCGACATACGCACGTGGTGCAAAAGGCCTTCCTACATTAGTACCAGTGATTATAACGGCTAAGGCAAACGCTGTAACTAAAAACGAAGGATTGAAGCTTTATGCTCACAAAACTTTATGCTCACTTTCACAACTTCATCTTACATGAGTGTGGAGTGTGAGTGGACATGACTAAGACACCTAAGCTTCCTCACTCCAATGTGGCTGTTGACTCGTGTATGGGGACAAGAAGCCACATGGCAAGAAAAACCATACACGAAAAAAAAATTAGTGGTTTCTCAATCCCATTCTTTTTCATATGAGCTAGCTCGCCAGTTGAAAACTATTCGTTAAGCTCTCGCCCTCTATTTCAGAAGCCCTGGCCGCAATATGAGCATTACACTACCGCAACTAGAGCCAAATGCCGAGATGCCGTAAAATACGCGATCAGCAGCGTATGAACGTAAATTTTAAATGACAATAGCTTGCGGATTGAAAGTTGGGACTACTTTTCGCTGATGGGGCTAATGGGGGTGCCCACGTGGATAGTCCATGTGTTAGGTTTACCAGAGATAATTTGTGCATTAGTTGAGGAAATTCAAACAAAACTGTAATCGATGCCCTGTTCGAACACAATTTGCCGCACGAATGCACTGATAAGACATGACTCAAACTATGTGGGTTATATTGCAGCTCCCAAATTGTAACTGGCATATTGTAAAGATTGCCTCTCACTAAATGTTCGCGCGTTGATTGTAATGGAAGCTGTCCGTGAAATAAAAAGGTTTAGTACCGACTTTTAAGCCAGTCGTGAAAACTACTGAAAATTAACATAACCTATGAAACTTCACTTTTCAAAAACCTTTCAGTAAACAAAGTGGGCAGCGTCGGTTTATAGCCATCTATTTGATTGGTACCTAGTTTCGTGCGCCTCAAATGGGAAGCCACGCATTTTCAAACTATGCGGGCGGGCACTGAGCCTCGACAGAGAGATGTGTAAAACGGCGGCGCACGAAAAAAAATGACCATCGTTTTTTCTATAACTCTGCATTATATAGCAAGATAAAAAATTGGCCGATGACTGCGATACTCCATAATGCGAAATCGACAGCTTTTTTTTATAACTCGGCACGACACAGCAAGATAAAACATTGGACGATGATTACGATACTCCATAATGCGATATTTGACCGCCGCGCGAACTCCAGTCCTCTCATTTACGGCGCATAGCTGTTGCGTGTCCAAAGTGATCCCGCCATCAGCGGTCGCAAGACGGCGCGCGCTACGGTGACGTTATCTCACAGCGCGTAGCCGCTGCCGAGCATGCCTCGGTCTGCCTCGGCATACCGCCTTCCCCCTCACAATTTCGACATGCTTTTCCCGTCCGCTTCCCTTCTCGGTCTATTCCGTCTGTCTTCGGTGTCCTCTTCGTTCGCTCGGTCACAACGAAGCCGACAGAGACGGACAACTAGATACCACAGGAGTGCTGGCTTAAGAACTGTACTCTAGAAACCTTCTTGCAAGTACACTTTTCCGGTCGCAATCTTAATGCAGCCAGCGTTCTCAGCGTTCCCACAGACACGCATTAATGGCTACTGATTTTAGCTGACTTATTACAAAGTTTAACGCACCGACGCTACACAGGCGATGAGGCGCGCCGTAGTTGTGGGCTCCGGACTAATTTTGACCACCTGGGGATCTTTAACGTGCGCCGAAATCTCGAACACACGGGTGTTTTCGCTGTTCGCCTCCATCATCTCTACGGATGTTAAAACTAAACTAATTTGTCAACGCTATCAAGGATTTGAATTTTGAGTTCTGCAATATTCTCCATTAAGGCAACAATAGTTCAACGAGGCTAGCCTTCATTTTACACTGGGATTAAAGTTGCTATCGGATTACCGGACGGAACATAGACACGGCGCTGTATTCAGCCAGGAGGTAGTTGAACATCCGTTCCGATGAATTGCTCGCCAGCGTCGACATCTGAAATGGTTAAAGAAGCATACAAATCCTCACATTGCCACATGCCCCAAACCCGGTCTTAAATAACCACATGACTATAAAAACTAGGTGTTCGTTTTAAAATATTTTACAGACATGAAACAAAGTGACAACCAAATATACAGCATTTGTGAAATATTATTTATATTGAATGAAAGACCTATTTTGTTATCTAAAAAGAAAGAACCCTTCACTGTGCTTTGGTGTTAATGTTTTTTCGGACACAATGTTTGCGCATGTTGAAACTAATAGCAAAAATATCGATCTGGAGCAGTACCGTTACATCAGCCATCATAAAACTCTTCGCCTTAAAGTATACGCAAAGAAATATGGTTTGGTAATATTCATTCTGAGGAAGGGGTACTACATGATACACGTAAATGCTTAAGCATTTCTTTGCGAATTTGAAAAAAAAGTGCGAACTTCCTGTAAAGTTTGAACGCAAAGGGACAAGCGGTTCCCTCAGGAAACATTTTTATTCAAAAACGCCCATTCATTGACGTTACACCCTGTACGTATCTCGCAACCGGACCACCCAGCAGATCGACTAGGTATCTCTTTGCCTGCGGAGGGTGTGAAGGTGGTCCAGTTAATTTATGCCAAAACTTTGTTGGCTTAACCTTTGCCGAAAGTATAAGTTGAAACTGACCGTGAATGCCATTGGCCGTATTTCTAAAATAACTTGCTAACCGCAAAAAAAGAGGAACATTGTACACACTCCTTCAGTTCCGCCCAATTCCAAAGTGGTGGTCACCAAACGTGCAAGCGTCGATTGAGTTCTTACGCAAGAAACACGTGTCGCTTCCCCCAACCACAAACCTTGGCCAAGTCAATGGCAACGGCCGCCAGGGCAGTGCACAGCGGTGGCTCCTGGCTTCCCGGAAGAAGCACTGTTGTTACAAACTTGCAAGCCAAGTCCGTCAGTGAATTGTTCTTCATCTTGTGCATAGCATCCATGCGGCTTACAAGGCAATCACCCTCCTCGAACTGTTTGCAGAAGTAAGCAAGCGGAGTGCACGTCAGGTCGTCATAGTTTAGTGTAACTCGTCATCCAGACTCATAATAAAGCCCCTAGGCGTTATAAAAGTGGTTGCGGGTTTCAGAGAATAGTCGGAAACGAAAATTAGAACAAAGGCTTCACATACGCGCAGTCTTGATTAGTTTTGATAAAAAAATGCCGCATATCTGTTTTCTTCCTAGAAGGTACGTGGAAAAACCATAGTGGTCTACCGCCACGGGCACATAACTCCTCTCCTATCTCTCCATCCTATCCCTTACGCTCTCTTCTTCCCTTCTCCCATCTCCCATGATAGATGCAAAGTAAGTTTCTTCAACTCAGTTTAGTTTCGCCTCGTTGGCACTGCTCGCGCACGCTCTGTCTTGGTACAACTCTTGTCCTTCATTATTTTTTATTTTTTTAATACTTATTGGGGATCACAATTCAGTCCAAGCAGGAGGGCATAATACGATGCAAAGAGCAATACTATAAAACATATACGACCAACAATGCACGGTTACCCAGTATCGGAAGGAAAAATGATTCAGTTTCCAGGTTCCAGTCTGAAATAGTGGGAGGGAAAAGCGAGAATTTGAATTTGTCGGTTCTCGCGTAGTACGGAGTTAGTGCGTTTGGTTGATGATGTCTTGTCGATCTTGTGTTTAAGAGAAAAAGAAAAGGGGTTGGATCAAGGACCAGTTTGCGATTATATAAAACCGACAGAAAATCAAGGTGCGATTTCTTTCTTGAATCCTGAAAGGAAGAAACATTATTAGCTAGCCTTAGGTCTGAAGGGGAGTCCGTTCGCAAAAAACTTATAATTCTTGTTTTCCTTTCAACCGAACAAGGAAAATTCTGTTTTTAGTGTTCGCGTTTACCTCGCCTGTTTTTATCCCTTTTATTTTAGCGTGTTTGTAGGTGGTATCGTAAAAGTAGCTACCATGCATAATTTATTTAAATATGTATAATGTATAATTTATACATGTATAATGTAGACATGCTACCATGTATAAATAATTTAAAGAACGCTGGTATCCTCCTTTAGGAACTTACAAATACCATTACAAACGCCTCGGGTTTCCTCTGCGCTCAATAATGTGGACACTTATGAGCCTCGTGAGTAGCTTCATTAGATTGTATTCGTCCTGCCTATATCGACTGTGTTTTACACTTTTTCACTTTAACCAAGAGACTGGGTGGAGTGGCAAACATTCGTTGGAAAAGACCGAAATTTTCACGGGTCGTATGCCATAATTTAGCAATTTCTCCAGAAACCCCTCAAAAGTAGAATAGCTATCCCGAAAATTAGATGTTAATAGTTTGGTAAACGAGAGCACGTTGTTTAGCACAAGAGTCATCAGGGTGGATGCTGGACTGGGCCCTTCCCGTTATCAACCTAGAAAACAACAAAAAAATTAGCTCGAAAAAAAGCTAGAACTCAAAATATTGTGAAACAAAGTTATTCTGTTTGAATTGTTCAACGATCGTGCCTTGTTTCACGTCCTTCTTTCACGTGCGTAACTTGTTTACTAGGAAATATGCAACCAACTTGTTACATGGCTAAAAACTATTAAAAAAGTGACAAGTGTTGACAACCTGTCACAGCGCGTCTTGCTAAATACCAGTTGGCATTTGTATTTTTTCGTTTCCAAATTTCTCAGCTCTAACCATAAGAAGGAGTAAACAGCAAATTGAGAACCTGGCAAATGCGAATGTACTTCACTGCCCCCAATTTTCTCTGGGTCCTGGTTCATTAAACCCAAAACAGACAAGTTGTGAGTTTGCTGAGCGTGCCGGTGCGTGCTGCCGTGAATGTTTCCCTCTGCACTCACACTAAAGCTATACCAAAGCAGCCCATAGACACTTCATTTGGCAAGGTTCTGCTGCTGAATAAAGTGAGAATGTCTGTATCGTCAGCTCACCGCGATAAGCTTCGCAGAGGAATTTCTCGGGTCCATATTCATCTGCAGGGACATCAAGGGTGCGTTGTCCAGCTTTAGCAGCAAAGTTGCTGCTGCCCGCAACACGTCGTCGATTGTGGCTGCTTCGCCCTTTGTCACGTCGACGTCCAGAGATTTTAGCGTGGTTTTCAGTTCTTCGTCTTTCACCACACCTGGTGGGGATCCGTAAAATGGCCTTAAATTGTGTAATGCATTACAAAGGTACAAACACGAAATATATGTCATGAAAAGACATGTCCTGAATGCATCTCGCAACAATAAATAAGCTTGACCTAAAACTTGGAGATACTGGTTTCTTTTTTGTGCTGCACGTTTGGAGGAAGGTTTATTTGTGGGTGCATACTTACACTTTTGAATTCACCAGCCTTCGGCAACCTAAACGCGAACATTGCGGCCTCTCTCTGTGTGTATATATATTATGTAGGCAAAAAACTAAATTCGGCAAGATTGGCTGTCACAGGAAAAAACAAGTTTGTAATTGATTAATGCAAAACGGCAGCACTCCTCAAGTCTGGGTTATTTTCAGTGAAATTTGACCATAAATGTTATTCGCGGAGTAATTTCACCGCACAGACCACGAGGTCTCCACATTAAACTGCCTGTAGACGTCTATTTACTGTCGCAACAATCTATATGAGTGTGATAAGACCTATTTTGTACTGGTAAAGACCAATTATCTTGTATAAGAGAAACTCTTCGTGATGAAATTACTGACCACCGAGTGCTAGATTCTTACCACCCCTTATTCATTCGCTAATAAGCAACAAAGGTAATACGAATGCATAATATTAAAAACACAGATGGTGACAAAAATGAACTGCGCGGTAACTGAACTTCCAGGCTTCTTTTAGAACGAGTTTAAATCTCGCACACCTCATAAAGTTGCACAATTTCCCGTGAATTCTTTGGGCAGGTTGAAGGCACTTGTGTACCTATGAATTCCTTCAAATCAAAAACAAACACTCCCTTATCTACAACGGTAAAACATTGCAACTGAAAAAGAGCGTAATAAAGTGCCCCTTAACGCAAGAGTGAATAGGCATGGAATTAATATAAAGAATACACTCGTGATTCCGAAAAAGGAATCAAACACGCTGAAAATTATAATTATACGCTGCCCACTTCGCGAGAATCTGAAGGAAAACGTTTGGCGAGCAATTGCCCTTAACTTAAAGATATAAACATTTAGTTACTCTAAAGCATCCAAATGGTTGCAGTGTTCTCAACGAATCATGCCTTGATATGTCGAACAATCTATTGAGGGCTTTCTTTGTCACAAACACACACTTGACGAATCTCGCGTGATCTTTATTTGTGCGTTAATGCGCCCAAGTGACTCCGCTGGTGTTACTGTTGCCGGTGTACTCGTGACCATTGACAGGCTCCCTCTAAACTACATCCTTGAACCTGATGACAGCAGCATAGAAAGTGGTAAATTGAGCCCCCCTCCCCCTGCAACCGTCGTTTTTTTTCTGGCCAATACCGTTTCAACAATCACTGTACAACAGCTGCATTCGTGAAGATTGGAGATGTGGTACTGTCGCTCTCACATGAAAGTGTCATGTGCCGTTCTGTCCAAACTACACCCACCCGATTTCGCTAAGATCAGTTTACTGCGAATTCCTGCGGAATATAACGTAGCCTTACAATACTGGTCACGTCGACGAAAATAATTTTTTCATTCCAAAATCAGCGCGGCTGCTAAACACAGCGGTTCTGCCAAATGCAGTTCGTCCCACCAACCAAAGATTTACGTCTTCATGCAGAAATTGCTTGACACTGATGTGTTACTTATTCACTTGTCGAAAGCAATCCAATGTGTACCCCATAAGGAAATAATTACAAATTTAAATAGCTAAAGTTGGACGAATCTACCTAGTTAATTGATGAGGTCTTATCCGGTCTTTCTTAATCAGTGACTATAAATTATAATCTCTCGGCTACCTGTTCTGTTAGATCAGGGGTGCCAAAACGGCCTGTGTTAGGCCCCGGGTTTTATATACTTATATAAACCTTTTTTTTTCATATATATATATAGTTCCACTTTATTTATTTCTTGCCAAATACTTTATCTGTTTCAATGACCAACCACATCCTCCCCTTTGCTTTACGAGGTTTCTTGACTGCCAACCGCTATTTCTGTCTTATTTTCAACGAGCCCCTCATTTCCTATTTTGATTCGCTATATATATATATATATATATATATATATATATATATACATACATATGCATATATTGTGAGAATTCGCGGCGTTCCATTAATGCCATACACAGTGCAAGCGGTACCGCCACTATCATGGCCAGTGTGAGCACCGAGGGGTACGCTTCCCAATCTCTTGTACTCACGCCCCATCGCCATCACCATCTGTAAATATATATATATATATATATATATATATATTGTGAGCATTCGCGGCGTTCCATTAATGCCATACACAGTGCAAGCGATACCGCCACTATCATGGCCAGTGTGAGCACGGAGGGGTACGCTTCCCAATCTCTTGTACTCACGCCCCATCGCCATTACCATCTGTAAATAGTCACCATCATCATCGTTGGGCTCGCGCTTCGCGGAACGTTCGCTCCGAGCAGGACAGTAAACGTCGTCTACGAGACCTCGTTCCTCGCTCGCTCAATATATACACGCACGAATGACATAGTCACTAATATAACGTAAAACATGTGGCCGCATGCTTGCAGACTCATAATCAGTTGCGGATGATCTAGCCATTTTGTAAAACGAATGAACTCCCCTTAGTGAGGGATGTGTTTGTAGAAAATGCGAATAACTCCAGAAAAACAAAGAGCGTGGTTTCATCCTCTCTGGTAAGCTCTCCGGCTCACCTGTACGCGGTGCGCAGCGGAATTATTGAACGAACATGTTTTTTCAAATATCTCGGTGTTATTTTTACTTCCAATTTAATCTCGATTATGCACAGTGGACCTACTACTAAGAAGGCGCTGAAAAACTCCGCTTGATTGACCGTCATTTAATTATTTGCCACTGTGATACAAGCTTCCCGCATACATTTCCATTATGTGACAGACTCTCCACTATGCCTCAATTACGTAGAATCTTACGTAGCGAATCGTACTAAATGTATTTGAATCCATTCAAAATAGAGCTGCCAGTTTTATTTGGCGCCTTCTTTCTGCCCATCCAAGTGTATCTGCAGTAACAAATCTTTTAACCTTGCGAATCTTACCACGTAACGGAAACATTTTCTTTAATCGTGTTTTTGCTCCCTATGATTAATCTTATTTTGTATATTCACATTGTGCCGGTACAATACGTTACCACGTGAAATTACAAGAAACCAGTGTATGACATACATAAATGTGTGTCTCCCACTTAAAGTGGCTCCCATCCAGAGGTGATGGAACCACACCATTGCGCCATATGTTAGCATGAATAAAATTCGGTTCTTCTAGACAGCAAAGCCTGTCACAGGCATTAGTCTGTAGTGGATATAGAGATCTGCCTTCATTTTTTGGGCCTGCCAACGCGTCTCAGGCGAAGAAAATTAGAGCTGAGACAAGCACGTTTCTTCTCGACCTCCCTCGAAGACTGACCACATAACGAACTAAGTATAACATGAGTACATAGTACGGGCCGTACGCGTTACCAGCGCTTAGTTATCCCGAGCATGCTGAATGATGTACACGACTCGTTGGATGTACGCATTCAACGAGTAAGGGAAAACGGTTCATTTCAACTCAAGAAACCGTTTCTGTAAAGGGGCTGAAAATTTGTGCGCGACGGGAAGTCACGAACTTGAGGTTTCATTGCAGTATCTTTCATCGCGCCATGGCTGCCTCAACATCATGCCTCAACATCATGCCCAGCCCCCGCCCTACTGACGGCAACATAATTTTACAAGGCTATCATGAAAACTAAATAGCACCGCAGCTGTCACTAATATATGATGGCGCCTCACGGCTGCTGAGCCAACAGAAAAAAAACAGTCTTTATATTGGACGCTCCCGGAAACTTTCAATAAATTTGACAATAGCATTGCGAGTGTACCCACAGCTGGAAAAATTATTTCTGCGTTGCACTATTCCTTGAGGAATGGTTATATAGCGCAGACATGTGAATATTTCCACCTCAAAAGAAAGAAAATTTTGCGGGCCTTTCAATATCACTAGCTCAATGTTGACGCATGCTCGAATGTTGAAGGTGTCTTTTTGTGGGGTGACCAGTGACCTACGTCGTCGGCACCACGCCTTCATGCCTTGCTGTGGTATGTGGCAACTGCCCTAAGTCAAAACTATTTTGGCGGTTTAAGAATAAACGAGAAAAGAATGGTGATGAAGAAGTTCTCTTTTGGAGAACCTGCTTTTCCTGTGACCTTAACGACTACTTCGGAAACTGCAAGCGAATTCCTGAACAAAGTTGGAGCATTGTTAGCGCATATCTCGCTAAACGCCACAGCAGCATCAAAAAATGTTTGCCAAGAATTACGGTAATGACTTTTCTACAAATCTCGGGTATGCCCACCATGGTACAATTTTTAAGGAGGACTATTAGAGCAAAATGTAGATTGTGATATGCGCCTCAACTACAACGAAAAGGCAGTCTGCAAAAGGGTACAGACTATCGCGCTCAATTTGGCTCGCAACAGCAAAGTGGCGGCCGTAGCTGCTCCGCCGGCGTTGGTGGAATTGCATAGTGACACTTGAGACCTAATGGCAGAGGCGGTGCCGCTCTTCAGGTAGTCATCGGCAACCCCCCAGGGTGACTACTGACTTTGACCTCGAATGCGCAATGGTTAAATGTGTCCGATGCAGTCCCATACGACCAGCTTTGCGCAGTGGTTTTAATTAATAAGTGTGACACATGGTGCATTCTTTGGTATTATCGCTGAAGAACTGCAGATAATGAATTTCCATTGCTTGAAGCTGCTTCGCCCATCTGTTCGAAATTTTTACGGTGCTTCTCGCAATCGAAGGCGTCTTTTTTTCGCTCTGTGGCGTCACCGATGGCTCATTCCTCGGTTTCAGTGGTCTAGGTTTACTTCAAGTAACGAAAACGTAAGGTATCCGAGCTACAGCTCCGTGTGAGGTAATAGCAGCGACACCCGCATACGTCACCAATTTTTAGCAGCTGCGCAAGGCTGCGCTGAACTACATCGGCCGCATTCACGCGTTGCGCATCCGTGAGGTCAAAGGCAGTAGTTGCACGCGGGGGTTGCTGACGATTATAAGAAGAGTTGAAGCTCTTCCTCATTCCTTATCAAATGGCTCGCTGCGCGGTGAAGCGCCGCCTGAGCAGCAGCTACGGCAGCCGCTCGCTCGTTGCGGGTCAAATTGCGCATGATATCAGACCACAAAGCTTCTACTTTTTTACCTCGTTTTGCCTCTAACATTTTGTTGTGGTCTACCACCAATGGCGAAAATACAGCGAAAAGTAAGGGCAAAAGACAGGCAATGGATTTTTTCCGTAAATATAGGCTCGTATTTCAATAGCGTGTATACATGTTATTCGTGTATGACGTTTATTACACAGACATAATTCGCGTAACATAATACCCGCGCACCCCAAAAAATCTTTCCCTGTACATTTGTAATTTTTATCCTCGTCATCGCCACCATCTCGCAGCAATACAATGGTGACCCGATCCGAACCTTTTACATCGTTAGAATTGGGATGATGACGTGGCATAGTATTCTCTTTGAGATAACGAGGGTATTGAAGAGGATTGCTTGTGTGTGCATTTGCACGTACGCAAATGTTCTTGTCATCAGATTTCCTAATCTTATCAGGTGATTTGAAAGGTGAACAACATTCGATTTTACTTCAAAAGGAGGCTGAGCAATTATAAAGCAATGCGGTTCTGGCTCACTCTACCACAAAAACGTAGCGAAGACATGCCCACTTTCTACATGCTGTAAGTAAACTGCCATGAATTTTTTATTTAAGCAGTTTTTCTTGTTAATAAGGCAGCAAAAATATCTGGAAGTATCTGGAAGTACCTTTCTCCATACAGGCGCCGTAAAGGTTGAAGAGTGGCATGAATTCGTGTTGCTGAAATTTAGCTGAAAAATAAAAGGCAAACGCAATTAAAGTACTTCATTTTTACCGCATTGCACAGGCAACTATTTGGCACGTCTTTCCAAACAAGGTGCCATAAATCTGCTTATGTGAGAAATTACCTATTACCGAAGCAAGTACAGTCGTCAACTACTAAGCATGTAGGCCACAAACTACATAATAACGAACTTTAAAGGCCCATAAGCGATTCGATGAGTTGTGAGGGCAAAATGAATAATGTACAAATGAGTATCGCAGAGTTCTCCTCTGAACGGGTATGTTTACGACTCGGCCAGTGGGAGGTTGGGAAACTACAATGATGAGCCTGTGATGGCAGCTGTCACAATCACTTTCCCATCCCGCTGAGTGAATATGGTTTTCTGAACATATTAATATTTAAGCTGTGGGCGTGTGGCACAAGGCCAATCTCATTGTATGTCGAGCCACCTGTGCCGGCTGTAGACGATTTTTACGTCGAAGGCCACAACGAAATCACTACGTCCACCTTTCGCAACTACAGCTCTCGAGTCGTAGTGGTGTCAGGGTCGCGTACTGCACTTGTATTCCAGAGGCGCTAGCTTTGATATCTGTGCAGTCGCAAATCCTTATAAATTTTCAGCGCCACAAAATTACCTAACTTTAATCTCTTTGTGGCGTAGGGAAATTTAGGATACGTTTCGGTGGTACAGTCACCGGACGGCGCTTTTTTCTGCTGAAAGGGACATTTACAGCTGTCACTTTAAATAAGCTGTTAGCAATGAATTCCAATTTAGGGACATGGGTAAAGTGCGACTGACAGATTTAGCAGTGCGTCGTCACTGTAGTCGCTGCTTGAGGCAATGGCCTTTTTCAAGTAGAAAAACGATTAACGATTAACTAACGTTTACAAATTTTTTGTTCTGTTTCATTCAATGGCCGCTTAGTTGAAAACAGCGCTACAAGACTTGTTCAACTTTTTCGCTGACATTAGCAAGCTTATGAAGCCAGAGCCGACACTACAACTGCCTTCTCAACAGATGGTGGGAATCGGAAAAATTTTGGATCGTCGATCTGAAGACAGATTTGAAATCAAAACCACCGCGGAGGCTCAGTGGCTAAGGCGTTGTGCTGCTGAGCACGAGGACGCGGGTTCGATTTCCGGCCGCGGCGGCCGCTTTTCTGGTGAAGGCTTAAAATAAAACCGCTCGCATGTACGAGATTTCGGTGCACGTTAAAGATCCCCAGGTGCTCAAAATTAATCCGGAGCCCTCCACTACGGCGCGCCTCATCGTCTGCGTTGCTTCGGCGCGTTAAACACTACAGTCAGTCAATCAGACTTTAAACCGAGCTTGCAGCGGTGGCGCTATCTTCGCACAGCTCCCAGCCTAGTTGCTCCAAGAGCACGAGCTCTTCGCCCTCTCCCAGAGTAATACGCAATAGTAAGAGACTGCATTGCCGAGTAGGCGCAAAAGGGGATAGAATGCGAAAGATATCGACGAAATTTCCATACGTGTGTACTACGAAAGGAGCGAGCGGCATCCTTTTCTGTTGCTTAAAAGAGCAAACGCAACCATTCAGATGGTGAGAACGCAAACCACAGTTGGCATGGTGTGTGAGCAGCATGCGTGAAGCGCCGTGTTGCGTGATTCTAAAACCGGTGTAAGCCATGCGCACCGGGCGAGTCTCAAGTAAGCGGGGGACAATGACAATAGGCTAACTCACCCGAACCTTCTCCAAATAAATATCCTATTTTTTACTCCGGTGTGGGAATACCAATTATTTTATGTGCGCATTGCAGTAACAGGTTTGTTGAGTTGTGTGAGGTTTTTATTGAGTCCACTGCACGAGCGTGTGTTCCCATACGTAGGTATTGTAGCTTATATAACAGTTCGCTCATTATGTAAATGACCATTTACTGTATAGAGAAAAAAAAAGATTACTCAATCGGTATTTGATGCCGCGTGTTGAAATAGTGGGAATTTTAGGAACATCCACAGAACCAATGTCGTTGTACTCATGAAGCCAGTATTGGAGGGCCAGCAGTAAAAGGTGTTCGCAGTGTGCAGTTTTAAATGGATGGGAACGAGATTACACTGCATCAGGAATGTCGTATACCAATGTCGATTTTACTAGGCTGCTTTATGAAAATGAAAACACAGCACCTGCGGTGTAGCCTTTCATTATGCACAGAAAGCAATAAAGTGTGCTGCTTTACAGATGATTGCGTGGTTGGTGGAGCCAAACACTACCTCACTTTATGGTGTTTTATGGCGAAATGCGAAAAGATTTACAAACCACAAGTGATGAGGTCGAGTGCGGTGTTTATCGCCTAAAGCCACTACAACACTTTTCATGTCTTAGATAGATAACGTTACCTGTAAATACAGCGACGGCCATCTCTTCCATTGTTCCGGAGAGCGCGTCGTCCGCGCTGTCGTAGGGCTGATTTTCCTTGTTATTGGCCTTCCAGTCGGAGCAGATGTAGGCGTAGAAATTATCGCACGGGTCTTGAGTCTTCTGGAATATTGCAGAAAGGATGTTTGCTGTAAAAAATAATTTTCAAATTATATTCACGTAAAGTTTTTAAGAAGACAGGCATCACTTTGCGAATACGGCGGCAGTACGAAAGTTTTATCTCATAACGGTAGTTCCATTATACCATTTCAGATTTCAGCTTACTCCTACTGGAAGGTATCGCTTCGGCCTGCACAATGCATGCAAATATGTTACAGTACCCTCCCGAGACGTGCCTCTAGCCTCAGTAAAAGTGATGGGCCTTAAGCGAAAATAACCCCTCTAACCTTGGTACTGTCTTTACCCTTCGCCATCTGTTATGGCTACCCTTGTCGGTGTGTTCCATGATCGTTACCAAACAAAGACTACTCGAGCTGCTGCTCACAGACACATAGGTTTCTTGGGCCATGCAGAAACGACCAACGCCACGCTACCGGAATTCCTGAACGGAAGAAAAAAGAGAATAATTCTACAACATGCAAGACCCCCGAATGGTAAAAAAGAAACACAAACAAGCGTAAGAGGGGTGGTGAGAAGCGCCCACAACAAGTAAGAACTAACACAGGAAGGGCAAATGAGGCCTTCGCCAATGGGCCAAACAGTAAGCTGCGGTGGCGGCGCCAATCTTGCCAATAAGTGGATAACATGCATGAAAATAAAGTTGTGCTGCTTAGGGACTAAATCGAAAGCCAAAATTGCCGCTAGACGGCTAGAATGTTCGAGCAACAGTAGACGGTCCCTCGTGAGGCTCGTTGGGCTTCTCAATGAGTGAGGGTTCGGGTTCCTTACGAAAAGTGGAGGACAACTGTGCAGTGTGCTCGCAATACACGCACATCAAAACGATTTCCGCTAACACTGGAGCCAACGTTGGGATCAACACTTGAATCAGCACTGGTATCAACGGAATCAATATCCCCTGTTAAAACTGCGATAAACGAGTCCTCCCGCTGCGAATGCCCTCGTTTTGGGTTTCCGGTATGCGAAGCCACACCGCAGACTCATCGGTACGGCATGACGATCACAGACTTTTGGCAGCTTGATAAAGGGCTAGTTGGAAGTACTCCATCAGGGTAGGTAGTTTCTTTCCTATGTCACCAATATAATGCAGGGAGAATTTTTAAGTATTGGAAACGAGATATCTTAAATGATATCCAGTTCATGGTTTCTTTTATTACTTTAAGCAGCAGTACTTAATGTTCGTAGAAGTTCTCGTACTGAGCCCAAAACTGCAATCGAAAGCGTAGCTGAAGCTTACCGCAAAGTAACACTGAACTTGGGATTGCACGTTCGAAGTTGATTGGGAAAGTACACTCAAAAAACACACCTGTGCTCGGGCAGATGACTGTTGCCAAACATTATGTGAAAAGAAGACAGGTCTCCCAAACATGTGCTACCCGCACCGGTATCCTGTTTCATCGTTCTGAAAATTACTGTAAGTCTTGTTCTAATGCCCCTTGTCTGACACAAATGATTTCACACTTTGGCAGACAAATACGGCGTTTGTATTACGATTCCATAAGGTGCTGTGTAATATATCTATGCCATGGGCCGCGCTCTCAAAGAACGGCCAAGTCTATTAAGGCTATACCTCGATATCCTATCCACGTGGTCTCGTTTAGCAGCCATATTCTTCAGGCTGGCGATAGATATTGCCCGCACAACCCTATGTTTATCGAGAAATCAAGCTGTCGTTGAGGTCGGAAACTCACTGCGTGATTATGCTCATATAGGCCCACTTTCCGTCAAGTAACGGGATGGGGGGGGGGGAATAAAGCTCGATAATTTCAGTTCTCTCCTAATGCAGCAAATATTTATACAAATTGCATACAAATTCACAATTTTAGCATTGCTTTTTCATGGCATTTATTGTTCCTGTGCTGGTAGATAAAACGAGCAGTTTAATAAGTTGTCTGTTTTACTCATCTACACGTTTTGCCCCATGCGTGATATATTGCCGCGTAATGTATTACCTCGCAATTGGTACTCCTAATCGAAGTAGGCCTTTGTTCTTACCTTTTTCTTTGCAGAATGTTGTGTCACAGTTTATAGCTGTTCCATCGATCGGCATCTGTTTCGCTGAAAACGAATATCAATCTCTTTGTGAATGACAGACCAGAAGTAAGAATTTTCATTTCTTGCGGCAGCATGCCTCTCCGGCGCCTTTCCGGTGGCAATAAAATAGTTCTGTGTTGACCATTTTTCAAAGCAGAACAAAAACCAGACAACCCTATTTAATTATCAAACACTGATGTAGCGTCTTTGTGTTTTGTGGTGGAGGGCAAAAAGGCGAATACTTGAGTCCTTTCAGGTGAACTTGCCGAAGAAAACGTTATGCAGCAACATGAAATATTAATAACTACCCAGCAACTGCTTTCAAAACCAGAATATCGACATTAGCTTTCTACGCAGGAACGTATGCCCAGCCGTGGGAACTTAATAACAAGATGTTTTCAACACCAATTCCCAGGAATTAGGTGCTTTTAGGTGGGAGTATCTTTGAAATGTCGTCGGTGACCCAATTTCAGACTGGAAACTCATTCCGTTATTACGTACTTGATGGCTCGTCTGAAACTAGTGGCCCTGACACCGCAAAACACCTGCTTCGAACAAGTGAACTTACTCGGCGCTCTGATGAGACGCTTTTACGAGCTCTAACCAGCATAGGTTACGATTTGCACCACCTATGAGCAAGAACAAGCAAGGCCCGGACGAAAACGCCACTGAGAAGCATCCTTCATCACGTGGCTACTTTCCGGATTGGCACAGGAAAGTTTGCCTTGTTGGGAGAAAATCCAAAACCTCCGTTAATTTCGCAAGATAATTAGTGCGGCTAATTGTACGCGATGCGCCGAGTGTACGTTACCACAGCGCAGGCCATTTCTCTTTCCGGTTTGTTGACAGCGATGCTCTTTTCGAGTTATAAGAAACGTTCCCCGGCCGAAGGTTTCTGCTCAGCGTTAGCGCGCGTCAAATTGCGATAGCTACCGGGCAAATTGGGGATGTGAATGCGCTAACATAGTATTAGCTAGGTTGCATGTGAAGTAGGCAAAACAATGCGCTTGCTACGTAAGTGAAGTGCGAAGCAAGCTAACCTGAAATTGCGAAGAATCCAGTGTCATACGCGGTGTGGCGACAGCATTCAGTGCGCTATTGAACTTCCGGTAGCTTTGTAGTAGCGTCATTCTGTCCGATTTTGTTATCGACTTCGTACAACGCAAGCGGGAAATGCGGCCTTGTTATAACAGCAGAACTATTTAAGGTTCTAGTTCAGCCGTACAGCGGTACAAAAAAAAAATACCAAGAAAAAACACCGCCCGCACGGGAGGGCGCGCCTCCTGAGTAGCAGCGCCCGCCGTCGTCCAGGCTTGCGCTACGTGAGAGCTCGCCAAGCAACATACGACGGAAAATACCGAGGACACGCGAGCGTGCGTCTCGTGAGGAGCACCCTGCGTCGCGGCCAGCTTGACCTTTGAGAGCACTCTGCCCAGCGTTCGCGGCGTGATCTCTCGCATGCTGTTCTCCTCGCCAGTTCACGTGCGTTCACGTGCGTGCTCGCGTGCAACCACAAGGACTCAGCCTAAATTAACAAAGTGCACCCTCCGATCGTTTATTCATTTCATTTGGTTATATTTCTTTGATGTTAAGAGCTTAAATACAATTTGTTCCGCGTTTCATCCGCATATTAAGACCTTAAATCCTATTTGTTCACGTTTCATCCGGATGTTAAGAGCTTAAATCCTATTCGTTCCGCCTTTGATCCCCTTTCATCTGTGAGCGGCTAGAGGTATGCCTATCGCAGGCATTTCTTTGTTAAACCTATAAGAGTTTACGATTATTGGCAAGTTCGTTTTAAAAACAGCTTACGAAACAGAAAAAGCAGGTAATTAAGCTTATTCCTTGCTGTTTGCCATGATTAGGCGCATATGAATGCTCTCAGCATCATCATTCACACACTTTGCCTTTCTGATTGAACAGCGGCAGTATCCAACCCCGCCAATAAGAATTGAAGGCTGAAAATTGTGCGCTCACTTGTTGTTGGTTCCATGGCTGTCGTCATTGTTGTGGGTGATGCCTGCAATATTTCAACAAGAAAAAATGCAGAAAATGCAAAATAAACGGTACAAATGAAGGGAACGTTTCTCAAAAAGCGTGTGCATACTGCATTACCCGCTTTGAGCATGATAGTATAGACAAAATGCTTCAAAGGGATATTTTTAATAAAGCCACTCATCGCGAGGATTACACAACTAAACACCCTTGAGGGATGTACACTAAAAATACAGACGAGATTTATTATTACGAAGTCGTATTCCGCCTTCTTGAAACCTTTAGAAAAAGCCATAAATGGCTAATCCTAGTATTCAGAAATTATGTCAGCGCTAAACAAATGCCACACAGAAAGGACCGACAGGACTGGTCCTACTTCGCAGCTGAAGTAGCTCTAGTTTCATGTGTTACTCGCGTGCACTGGTTGTTCAGTGATAACATATTTTTAATACTGTAGGTATCCATAGCCTGAGAAGCGAGGCGAAGAAGGTGAGCGCCACTGACACTTTTGTTCCAGCTCACTGGATAGCCAGATATATTGAGTAAACCTCCATCATTTCGGCTTCTCGCTTGGGTGATAGCAATCATTAAGACCAGAAAAACTTTTTCCCAAAGTGGGAGGGCGCTGGCACGGTTTTGACTAAGCGAAACGTTTCCAGTATCTTGTCCAAGTTTATTGGGTTATAGAAGAACTGCTAAGCTTCAAAAATACCCCCTCTAGACGCGCTGTTAAAAATTTTGGCTATATGATATTTCGCTGTCGTACTCCCTTTCCGATCGGGAACTTTCCCTTTTTTTCTTGGAGGGTGATCTTGCTCGTACGCGGCATTACGTTTTTTTTTTCTTTTTTTAAGGGTTACCCTCCTCGTTCATCCCTTACATAGATCGTCTGTCTTCATCTTTCCGTCGTCTGCCTCCATGACTGGCAAATAAGTCCAACCTTGCCAGGTTCCTGACTGTTACACTGCTAGGCTTGCCACGTCTTAGCCGGTTCGATTTTCCCCCTCGGCCTTATTTAGGCTTGCTTCGAGGCGCAAAGCAGCCCCCTTCAAGCGTTGTGCGTTTAGCGGGCGCAACTCCCACCTAATACTCCCAACTAATTTCTAGGCCTCCGTTGGGGGGTTCAAACAACCAAGTGTTGATTGAAAAGATATTCCGAACAACTTGACAACTCCCGCTATATTAGAGAGCGAAATTTTCTTAGGAGCCCCGATCCCGGAATTCGGATATGCCAGGCACCATTACTCATGCTTCCACCTTGCATCATGCTACTATTATAAAAAAATATTACTTCGGAAGAACTTGGCTCTTTCCCTGTCTCAGGTGACATTGGCCAGTCCGAACTAGTAACGCTTGGTGACGTCTCTTCAGTAGTCGACACAGTCATCTCCTGCAAGAGAACAAAATTAGCGCAGCTTGCACCAGTAATTCAAGGCTAGAGAAACAGCCGAGCTGGCGGCCCCTCGCCCTTCGTCGGAGACCCGGCTCTTGCATCATCATCATCAGCAGCAGCGTACTCTGGTCCACTGCAGAACGAAGGCCTCTCCCATCGACCATTTTTTTGCCTCCGAATTTCCATATGCCGTCCCTCCGTCGCGTAATGGGCCCCCTTTTTTTTTCTATACCAGTCTTTTGGCGTCCACTCTGTTACCCTGGTAGTCCACCGATTGTCATTTCGCCTAATTAAATGGCCAGCCCGAATTTATTGCATTCTCCTTATTAGACCTGTATGTTCTACTCCACCACAAAATACCGATCAAGCGCTCCCCCCATGCAAGCCGTCCCTCTCATAATCCGAGTATTTCGAGTTTTCGCGTGCGAACGAACAAGCGCCCTCTCCCTCCCCCTAACCAATCTGTTATGGCGAATCCAGCGAAATCGAAACCGCCCAGGATCGCTTCTGAGTGAGCTCTCGTCTACTCCAAAATCCAATTTAAGAACACGGCCTACCGCAAAGCCCCCACATGTCCGCCCTTTTGCTATTGTCATCTAACATCGCCCAATGTGCTTGCGACTTTTTCAAAACGGTGATTTATGACACGCATTCGTATACTGATGAGGCAAAAATTGAAGTCATGGAATGGCATCTCCACGCCGCGAAAAAACACGCACGTGACATCTCGCCACTTCGATTAAGATGGAAAAAGGATATGCGAGCGCAACAAGAAGTGCGAGAGGTTTCAGAAGCAGAACTTAGGCAGGAGTGGCGGTGCTAAGTAAAGAAGTGGTTGACAGTGTTTTTAAATTTTGCGAACGAGAACAAAGCTCAGGGCGTGCTGTGGGTAACAGGCTCCTGTCTAAAAAAGATGATAAAAGAGTGCACAGTTTGCAGCTTAGAAATTTTGTTGCGTCCGACCAGTACATCAAGCGTTAGAAACAGCAGTTTGGCGTTACAATTAGCGTACCAACTGTTGAGGAAAGAGGACGAGGAAGAACATAGGACTGTCACCATCATTAGCGTGGGGAGGACGGTGGGAATAAAGGCGTTCTGAGCGGTGCCATGGCCCGGGGCCCAGTTCCTCAACATTTGCACCAAATATTGAGGAACTGGGTTGCACCAAATGTTGCACCAAATGTTGCACCAAATGTTGAGGAACTGGGCCCCGGGCCATGGCACCACTCAGAACGCCTTTATTCCCACCATCCTCCTCACGCTAATGATGGTGATAGTCCTATGTTCTTCCTCGTCCTCTTTCCTCAACATACTCCCGCCCGCGACAACGCTTCTTCAGCCGGATGTGGCGCAGCTGCGAGTTGGGCACGTCCTTGACGTACACCCAGCGCACACGGAACTGGCCCTTCCGCTTGTCCTGCGCCCAGACAGACAAGGAGGCCGCATAGTCCACAGGCGACACCATCTCGGCAATGCCGCAGAAGTGGCCCGACCCGTTCACAGCTGAAGAACAGCAGCACGGCGCCCTGGGCGTCTAGGTACGCGGCGTCCAGCCGCTTGTTGCCGTGCTCCGTCGAGCACCAGATGGAGTACTTGATGGACCGGTGGATGTCGTCCTCCGAGTAGCTCTTGATGATGAAGAAGCGCGCACCCTTGGGCTCCAGGTCAAACTCCTTGGGGTTGTAGTTGTTCTCCAGCCGAAGCTTCTCCAAGACGGGGTGCGAGAAGCCAATCTGACGGTGGGAATAAAGGCGTTCTGAGCGGTGTCATGGCCCGGGGCCCAGTGCCTCAACATTTGGTGCCGTGAAACCCGGGAGGAACGGCCCAGTGGACTGCATGACGGCGCAGTGCATCTTCAAGGCTTGGAAGGCCTGGGAAACTCCTGGTTGGGATAATTCGTGATTCCCACATCTCGGAGGCCTTGCCCTTGGGCGGCGCCTGCCATGGCCGGCTGCTCGACGTGTACGCTCCCCCAGAGACGACGCAGACGACATGGGCCAACTGCTACGGCTCAGAGACACCCTCCGAGTACAGATTTCCGACCTGGTCAAAGTGGCAGACCACGCATTGGAGCTGCGCCCTGTGAAACCAGGTACGCTGAAAACCCTCTACGAATCCACACAGCAAAAACAGATCAGCCTCGTACAGCTCGACAATCAGGTCAGAAACCTATTGGATATTGATGATTACACAAAGGAATATGAAGAATCTGATTTATACCTCGGAATGATTTTTCGAATTATTTTCCTGCTTCGAGACACGTTATCAAAAATGGCTACGTGTGCACAATCCCGCAAGACAGTAAAGGCAAGACGTCGCGTAGACCCCCTGAAATCGTCACTAAAGGTGGATCCCTCCGAATGACACGCAGCGTTCCACTCGCCTCTCCAGTTACCTTTGTAGAACCCTTTGTCCCTGCCAACGAATCGCTGACAGCAGCGACCCTGGAGGCAGCCACTAAGTCTTCGGTATGCGTCGCACACTCAGCGTCTTGTGCCGCTCTGCAGCCGCTGAGCGAGCGCATACCACAGGGAAATGAAGAGGCCGACAAACTAGGAACAGAACCCGTCGAGTGTGTGAAGGAGCATTCAGCTCTGGCTCCACTGGATGGGAAAGGTTCCCTCGTGAACACCGTGTCAAATCGTCGCAGGACAGAAAAGCTTAATCCCAGGGATAGAAGACAACGTAAGACTGGCCGACTTGAGGTTCAGACGGTAACTACAGCTGAATCGAAACAACGAAAGGGCACCCATTTCCTCGAAAGAGTGGGATGTCGGCTGCTGCTTACTTTTACCGAAGGAAACGGCGACCGAATAACCAGGAACCGACCGGGAGGTGACAAGGATGGCGACCGAGACACCCGGTACCCCAGTCAACCTGGTGTTGCTAGGAACATGGCCCCAGGATAGCCCGCTATTTAGCCGATACCGCCGGACAGAGCTTTGATGGGCTTCCATTGCCCGCGTTCAACAGAGCAGTTACTAGGAAACGACACCACAGCTCAAAGCATCGTTGGAGAAGGAAGTGACGGACGAACTGAGACCGACCGGACGAAACGATCACAACTAGAATGCTGAACTGGCCCTCATTTAGTTTAGTGGTGTTTCCTCTACAGATTCTCTGAATGTCTGCACAAGAACCATTGTCGCGGGCGGAAGTATGTTGAGGAAAGAGGACGAGGAAGAACATAGGACTATCACCACCATTAGCGTGGGGAGGACGGTGGGAATAAAGGCGTTCTGAGCGGTGCCATGGCCCGGGGCCCAGTTCCTCAACACCAACTCTTGAATGAAGGAAGTTGGGGCGGGGTAGGGGGGGGTGGAGCGTACACTGACGTAGAGAACCAGTGAAATAATCTTTCTTTATTGCGGTATCTTTCAGATAATCCATTGTTTCTTTATTTTGTTGTTCTTATATTGTTTCTTTTCTAAAGTGCCCTCAACAAAGAGCTCTGAAACGGGAACCATTCCTCCACGTACTGAACACTTCACTCATACAGCCTTGAACATCCGTGCAGAATATACATCTCGCTCGTGCTGCGGCAGCTTTTCAGAGGCTGTTTTCTTTCCTTCTTTGAAACCATAGAAGCCATCACTGACTCTAGTCTTCAGTCGTGCCCAACTGGAATTCACGTTTAATATAGGTCAGTGGAATGTGTGGACAGACAACAGGCGCTTGCCGCCGTGGCCATGGTTCCAGCGGAACAGGTGTCGCCCCGATTTCGGGCTTGCAGGGGCTTGCAAGTTAAAGTGGCTAGAGCCCCTCGCAGCCACCGTTTCGTGTTCCGTAGCGTGGCGTACATTGTCGGACGTGCGTTGTACCACAAAAATTTATAACTGGACGGTCCAGAAATTAGGGACATATAGCTGCCCGAGAGGGACGGGCAAGGACTCGGGACGCTGAAAAGTCGGGACAGTCCCGTAAAATCCGTGACGGTTGGTAACCCTGGTTACAGTGCGTCGTGCCACTAACGGAAGAAAGAGGACACTGGGGGATTTCTGGGAGGCACCAATGGCCTTGCGCCCCACGCGAATGCCCTCTGAACACGGTACGAGTACACCGTGTTCAAAATCTCGAAAATGAACCACACGATAGTGAGAATGGATTCTCTGGCAAACACGACCAACAATGTGGTTGGCGAGAATACCGTGCAAATTGCTAACACTGGTTGCGCGAAGATGGGATTCACGGTTGCCTTCGTCTTCATTAAGAATGTGTTACTCTCCAATGCACTTCATTATCATCTCTTTTCTAGAGGGGGGGGGGGGGGGGGCGTGTAAGGAGGTTAACATTTTCGCGCCTCTATTTTAAATTACGGGCATTTCCGAAACACGACCCCCTCTCCAAATTTCCCTGACCTATCTCCGCGTCGAGAAGTGGGGCTTGCTAAGTTTGTTCTCATTTTCTGTAGTTTCTGCTGTGATGCAGGAAGCTCGTTTCTTATCTATTACTGTCATTCCGATCATTATTCGTTCCATGGCCTCCGGAGCGGACCTAAGTCTGCTTTCAATGTGGCTAATAAAGCGTCAAGCTTCCACTTCATATCTTATAACCTCATATTTATTTAGAACTTGCCACTGAAAGTTCTTCATAACTACCAGGCTCGATTTCTCTCGTTCGCAGGCTTTCACATCTCTCCCAAAGTGGACCACGTTAGTACGCGCTGGAACCAGAGGCCAAGTCCAAAGCTAACGCCCCTGCCATGAATCCAAAAGGAAATGCTGCGGCCTGGAATGTGATGATAGCTCAATTGTATAGACTCTGGTTTCCTAACGCGAGAAACCCAGCTTCGATTCCAACCACGGGAAGCTTTTTTTTTTCTCTTTCTCTTTCCGATTGGCTCCACATTGTATTGTTCCCCGCCGCTGCTATCCACGTACCCCTCCGGCCTCTAGTGTGGCCAAGTGATTACGTTGCCGGTTTCACGGTGTGAAAGTACCGGGTTCGATTCCCAAGAGCTCAGTAACCACATTTTTTTCCTTCTTGAGGCTGCAGGGCTTTCTATCTACGACGGACGGATTTCTGTCGGCCGAATCAGCACAGCTGTTAGCAGGCAAATACATTTAGAAAATCATGCGCCGAGCACTTAACTACATGGTGAGCAAACAGTAATTTGTAGTAACGGTGTCTGAGGCTAAAACTAATTTCCATCAACAGATGTGAACTGACGCCTTTAAAACGCCGATTAATCAAACTAATGTGAAGAGGAGAAGTCGTTGAGGGGGTTAGTACTTTAGGTGCCACGGTTCTAATGAGAAAGACTCCTGTCGACTTATAATGCTTATAATGCTTATAATACTTATAATGCTATTATACTGAACTGCACTGCGTGCGGCCTCCAATATATATCCCTCTATCAAACCACACTGTACGGCCCAGGTCCATCGCCTGACTAAACACAGGCGCCAACAACACCAACTGAAGCAGGCGCAAATACACTCGTCATTTACATCACCCGCCACGGTGGCATTTCCCACAATTACAAGAACTTCATTACGATTTTCCCACTTCTCAGCAAAATGAACGCTTATTTTCACACTGCCCGATGAACTGTTCCAGTGCGCGCCTTCATCTTTACCTCTCCCAGCTCGTGCAGGAGCTCCGGCACAAACCGCCCTTTGCCTTCGCCGCCGTCCTCCTCTCACCGAGTAGTACTTCTCTTACGTGGCTCAAAGTGCCCGCCACAACCCCACGCGTTGGGAAAGATGTGGCGGAAGCCCTGGTTCTCACACAACGGCCGTACCCCGATCTAATACAGTGCCGACCATTTTTCCTGACTCCAAAAATTCGGACTTGCTGAATACTTCGGAGTTTCCCGACGAACACCAGTTGTACCATATGAGTAATGTGTATGGACAATAGATATTTCGGACATAATAACGAGAAAACTTCGATTTTCCGGACAAAATTGTCTGCTACAAAACCACGGTGCGACTCCAGGATGACGCCATGTTGAATCATCAGCCACTTCGTTGCCTTGGGATTGCATGGGGATTGGCTTGAGTCCCGCCGGGGTAACGAACTGATCTTGGAGGCCATAATATGGTGCAATATGGTGGCTAGCCATAATTTTGTATGTAGTCTGCGGCGGAAGCAATCTCGAAAGCAGGAAGATGGTCATACTCGGCCAGTTTGCTTTTTTGCTTGACACCAGTTTTGTGCGCCGAGCTAGCGGACGACCAGATCGTGCGCCAAGTGGCGGCGCTGCCGCAAAGCACACAGTAAGGTCATGCCAGTGCATACCAACAGTACACCAACTCACAAACACGTCAAAGGAGCATTGGGACGCCATCCTGCGCAGCGATGACCCTGCCTGCCAGCGATGGCTGGTAGAGAGAGCCATAGCGGTGTCGGAGACCAGTTGAATCCAGAAATTGGGATAGCCACCTTCTTTCCACACTAGTGTTTTGCTTTTTTTTTTGAATAAAGATATTTTCAATCAATGCAATGCCGCAAAGCGATTCTGACTCCGGGCGAAGACACTCCCGACTACCCGCAACCGTCAACGCAAGATATTGCCAACGCGGTGGCATTTTGTAATATTTATGAAGAAAACGTGATGCTTGCAGAGATGCAGGTAGACGTTCTCACAGGAAGGAAGAATTTAAGTCAAGGAACCGTTCGCGACTTCTTCGGTATCATTTCAATTAAATGAAATTATTTTTCGCGACTCGCGGACTTTTCGGACAGCTCTCTATTTCGGACTATTTTGCGGTCCCCTCCACGTCCGAAAAATTGGCCGGCTACTGTATGATCAGATCGAAGAACGGCTACCACAAATTTTGTTAGTGGCACTATCTCCGCACATCTCCCTTAACCTCTTCTAGCCTGAGTTTAGTGTAAGGCACTAAAATTGCATTTCTGTTTTCAAACATTTCTGGTCTCCTCACAAGGAAGCCACAGGAGAACTTTTCAAGTGCCGGGGTTTTAGGAACAATGTTACGACTATGGTACAAAAACACAACAAGTGGTCCTAACAAACCATTGCATGGTTATTTTCTTCAGGAACAAGTTGTTCATCTTGGATCGCCAATTGTCCAGATCTGATTCGATGATTCTCGAAATATTAAAGGAACCCTGCTACACTTTCGATGAGCGATTTCACTCTTTCCTTCGCGTCTGGGACCACTGCGAATTGTATGGTTGTCGCCAGCACAGAGCGGCACTGCGTGATTTGCTCGTCGCACCAGATACGGCTTCCATTTGTGGGTTGTTTTCGTGTCTGTATTTTTAAAGTTTTCATCGAAAAGCGTTAATTTCTGAAACTGAAGGAAAACCGTCCAGCTGCCGCTGCATGGTCTTGATGACGTAATTCGAGCCGTCGAAGAACGTCGAGACCGGGAAAAGGAGAAAAATTTTTTTCAGCGAGTCCCCGAGTTATCTGGTGGGCATAGAGCAGTAATTTTTGGCTGAGGTACTGTGCGACCCCTAACCTAAGTACTGGATGTGTTGGGTGGCTACGTGCTTTAAGAATTTAGAATTTCAAGATAAGTAGGAAAAAGTGTTGCAGGGTCCCTTAACGCCGATGTATAAATGCTCTCAAGACAAACACGGCGCCATTTGATTCGCCGACATTCGCCTGTGCTCGTCACGTGGTTGACTGCTCTGTCGCCGCTTGTGTAATATTTTGAGTTCTTGGCGCAGCACTAGCTCACTCCAATAAACGTATGTTCCCTCAAGAAACGTGCGTTGTCTTTGGCTACGTGACAACGTTTGCAGTATTGCAACTACCCATGGGAAGTGCTTGCGGGCTCCTATTCTGGCAATTCCGAGCGAGTTCGCCTATTTCGGACAAGTATTCGTGAACCGTGTGCAGGAATGCGCATGCGTTTCATATTCCAATCCCAAAAGTGAAGCTTGCGTGTCACTCTTAACACTTTGTATCTGTGGTGTTCCTTGCTTCAACGTCTGTCCGGCAAATATGTTGGAATGTCAATACAGAAAACTACTCGTCAACAATTCGTTAAGGCACACACAACTGCCATTCCTGAAACGACAATGCCTTGACCTTAGTTTTCTGTATTGAAGTAGTGCCTCATATCATCTCGAAGAAAACAGTGTTCGAAAATTATGTGACAACAACTTATTCCAATGGCCTTTTCTACGAGAGGATAAGAATAAACTTTCGCTGTATGTAATAGCCAGGCTATTCATATTCTGCACTGGATTTCTTTCTCGTCGTTGCTATTACCACTGAAAAACTATTGAAGTAGTTATATTCTCCTACTTTTGTAGTGTTTGGTTGCCTATGCTGGACAAAGCAAATTATTCACGTTTAAAAATTGCTACTTGAAATTTATTCATATTCATTTTTAAGCCGACGGCCCTGCTTCTTGATATCGTTTTTAAAGCATTCTCGAAGATGTTTTTAAAACGTACTGAGCAAGGCTGTGTCGTCCGCTAATCTCAAGTGGCTAAAGTATACCCCGGTTAACCGTATTCGTCCGTTTTCACCCGCCAAGTTTCCTGAATACATCTATAGACAATGTGTGACCAATTTAGGCCACATGGCACCTCCCTGTCGTACTCTCTGCCTAATCGGCAACTTTTCGGTTTTCTGGTGTATTATTATCCTGCCCTTACATTCCTTATATACGTCGCCTAACTTCCTAAGAGACGACATGAAGACAAACCTGGCCACCCTGAACATGTTCCCGTCGTGGAACGGTCAGCTTCTCCTTCCCTACTTGATGTATTTTTTTCCCCTGAAGGTGTAAAACAACGGTCTTCTTGCGTACCACATGTAGGGTATGCAAATATGATCTGCTTGCACATAATGTATACCCGCACGTTGGCGATGAGCCTCAGGAAAAGTGTTGATCCCGTATGCGACCCTCCTCTTTCCTAGGTATTTGAATCGAACATGACAACTGCCACTGTGTCGAGCAAAAAATATCATTTGAAGCTTCGAGCGCACAATTCGTATACACCAGGTACCATAGCTCGAGCTTCCATCAATGTGCATGCAACTACGACAATCACATGTTAGATTTGCAGAACGTGCCTTTTCCCTTGTCTCAGGTGAGCTTGACCACTCGGACCCAGTAACGCCGGATGGTGTTTCTTCACCACTCGAAAGAGTCTCCTAAAAGAGAAAAGAAAGGGTGGTAAAATCACGCGACAAGCGCTCCCACGCACCGGGAAAGAACTGCAATTTGTTGTCTTGTTCGAGGCTAAAGCGGTATTACTTGAGCGGATATGCAACTGCCACCTCTGAAACACCATTAATCAAACAGATGTCAGAAAGCAATTTGTATAGCCGATTAGCACATACGAGCCCCGATCCGAATAAAAAAGATCATTTCTATTGCAACGAATTACATACTCCCTCACATAATTATCCCTGTTGACCAGAGATATCACGAACGTGACATATCTGCAAGGCTTGCAGGGCTGCTTTCGGCCTGCCTAATCAAGCTTCAACTGTCAAACAGTGGGGCTCCGTTACGGGCATCTTCATAGCATACCTAATCAAACCACATCATATACGCCAGATGCCTTCTCTAGCTGAACACACACCTGGCAGGAGGCGCAAATACAGTCTAGTTTTAGCTAAACCACCACGGTTTGCATAGCACACTGTCACAGACACTACATTTAGATAGGCTACTACACCGCAACATGAACCGAAATTTTCACACTGCCCGACAAACTGCCTCCGCTCACCTTACTCCTCTCACGTCCATCAGAATGACCACAACTCCACATGTCGCCAAACGAGTTAGATCCCACGCACAGACCCTCGCCTGATCTAATATTATCCAATCCTAATACCGCTCTCAAAATCTTGACAAGCCTCGCTATCCACGCTTCTGTCTCAACATTCAACCGCCCCCTCCCCCCCTGCAACCTACCGAGCTCCTATGGTTACTAAAACACAAATGCATAAACAGCGTGGGGTAAAGTGACAAGGCAGCATCAATCGTGCCCCCACGATTGATGCCTCGACTTTTACAACATGGGATGATAAGCTTTACATCCAAACTAATGGGATTTCCATTGGGTCTTGCATAGCACCAATTCTGAGCGACATTTTCTTAGCCCACCTAGATAATCTGCTGCATGATCAACTACAGAGTTCAAGTGTAACCAGAATCTTCCGATATGTAGATGATTTTTTTTAGTAATTCTTAATACTGACGAGGTGGGTCTCCAAACATTAATGTTTCAGGTTTTACACCAGTTTCGTGAATGTTTTAAGCCTCTTGTTTTAACATTTGAATTACCAGTGGAAAAAACAATCAGGTTTTTAGACCTCAAGCTTCGGGTTTCGCCAAATCACATCTGCTGGGCGTATGATCCACGCGTCAGCAAGCCACTTCTTCCGTTTCAGTCATCCCATTCCAAGCTGGTAAAAAGGTCGATGGTTACCACGTGCTTAAAAAACGCCTTAAACAAATCATGTATTCACTGTATGCCTCACAGTTTTATTAGGCAGATGGACAGACTTCAGATAGCGGGGTACCCAAAACAGTTGCTATCATCCGTAGCGGAAGCGTTTCTACAAAAATTAAAAAGAAACACGCAGGACAGCCTACAAGTATCAGATCAAAACACAAGCAACCCTACTTGCATCGAATTGCACATAACTTGAAAAAAAAAAATAAGCAAACGCGCTAACGTGGAAGTAGTATTTTCCGCCCCCAATAAATTGTCAGCCATGTGCTCAAGAGTCAACAAAACAGCAAGAACAATGCAGTCTTGCTCAAGAAAGCATGAAAATTAGGTTTGTAGACTGCATAGTAGGTGTAGTGTATGCAGTTCCGCTGTACTGTGGTAAACAATATATAGGGCAAACAGGAAGGTGTTTAAATGAAAGACTGAAAGAACACCACTACAAAGTAACCAAGGCAATCAGTGGCCACCTGGGCCTCCACTGTAGGGACTGTAGTGTTAGCGGATGCTGCCCTATTTTTTCTGAAACAAAGGTCATTCCAAAAAATAAGCATAAAACCACCAGAGAAATAATTGAAGCTGCAGAAATCGCCCGCCTAAAAGATAAATGCATAAGCATGCCCTCTCTGACCCTCTCCCAAAAAGAATCAGATTTTTTGACCCCAGGTTAGTGCAGCACGTGATTTTGTGGCGCAGAGCGCGTGGTGATGTGTTACGAGCAATGGTGATAAGAGACACTATAATGTTACTCTTGCTCTTCCTCGTATTTTCTAACCGTGGTGGTATATATGTGCCCCAGCGGTAAAGAATAAACTGTTGTAAGTCAGCGCTGTGCGTGTCGTCTCCTCCTTCTCGTGTCTGTCAAATTTGCGCTGTTCCCCTCCTTCATGCCCCCAATAAGACGTCTGTTCGTCAAAAGAGTAACATTCTCGCCACTTGTCCGGAAAGTCACTGAGCCCTACCGCCTCCCACAACATGAAACCGGCTCACCCATTAATCACCCTTGGAAAGAACGGCTGTGCCGCTTCCCACAAACCACCCTGTTTTGTTGTTGAGCTGGAAAATTATTCTGTTTTTTTTTCACCATCTGTACACCTTGCTGCGTCCTCTGCATGACAAAAATAGCGATTTGTACAGGCCTCGGCAGTATATAAACGTTAGTATTCTTAACCTCGTGTCTAAAATGGATGACCATCTTCGCGTTACGTCAGCCTATCTTCCTAAGTCAGCCTTTATAAACACGGACAGCCCCATGTTTGTCCGCTGAAAGAAAGGTCTAGTTTCATTCAAATAATTAACAAAGAAGTAGGAGATATCTCAAATGATAAACAACCGTGTTTAGTTTTGTGCACTGCTTGGACTACAACCCGGTCAAAGCATATTGTAGATCACGATGGGGCTCGGCACTACATTCTCTGGACATCCTTTTTCATAAAGTGGAAGGGGATTGACTTTTAAGTGCGCAAGCCCTTTGACGGCCGCTACTTTGGTTTGGCGCAGGTGATGGCAACGATGACGACCACGGACACGGCGACGGCGTCGTTACCGAGCGAGCGAAGGCGGGAACAAATCGGCAGAGGAAAATGTGGCGAATGGTGGGAGGGGGGAGGGGGGGGGATATGCTGAGCCCGCACGAGACGCTCGTCGGAGGAGCGTGTGGCCACAGTGTCACCGAAGGGCGGCACGCGCTGCTGTGGTGCCATCTCTCTTACTACCTCCCCCTCACACTTTCCGCAGACTCTACACTCGGTGCGTAGACCATCTGTAACACGTGGCATTTGCGTTGGAGGTTCAAACACGTTTCGCAACAACATGGTCGCCGGCGGCGGCGACGCCCTGCGAGATAGCAACGCAGTAGCGTGTGCCGCCGTGCCTTCGCTGATTGCGCGATCACTTCCTAATACGCCGCAAATATGCGCCATGACGGAGAAGACCGCAGTTCGCGCTGTGCACATATTGTGCATGAGGGAGTACAGTAGTCGTCAGTGAATTTTTTTTTCATTTTCGTTTTATTCCATTAAGTGGTTTATTTGAGATACTCTGTTTAGGTAGGAATACGTTGTATTACCTCAGGTTAGGTTTGTTTAGGCTACATTATTAAAGACTGCGTTAGGTTGTTCTGCTTGATAAGGCTGTGATTGACCAGGCTACACTGAGGATGTTTCTTTTACTTCAGCCCGCTCAATAACGGTATCAAAGTTTCAAATATCTTCGAAGACTGCTTTAAAAGTAACATGCATGATTTGCGTCTTCATCACAAGGTCATCCTTCGGTTTGTTTTATATGTCTTTTTCTAATAAATGTACTTGCTTACCAGAGCGCTCGTACATTTTAGGTTAATTTTTTGTCTCTTTTACCCTGTTTGGAATACGGCTTTTTCCGGTAGTTCCATGGCGTTACCCGTGCTCTTCGATGCAAAGGTCACTCGGAGTGATTTCTTTGTTCATTTTCGTTTCATTTCAGTAAGTAATCTAGGTGACATATTTTGTTTAGGTCAGGCCGCGTTATCGTAGCTCCGGTTAGGTTTGTTTAGGGCACATTACTTAACGCTGCGTTAGGTTGTGTTATGACTGGCAAGGCTGTTAAATTAATGATTGGTTAAATTTCACCGTGTGAGGCACGCTGAGGGCGTCGACGTCTGCAACGTCACTGAATTGAAATAGCTCATAAAGCGCGTTTCTCATTGGAATAGGAACAAATAGGTGCGAACCGCGTGGTTTCCGGGACGTTGTGGGCAGGTTCAACATGGTCCAGAAGAACGACTTGAATGAGATGGGGATGACACCCAAGTCTGCCAAAGCGTGAGGATGCAAAAGCGTAAGTGTTCTACGTGATATTTGCCATGTTCGTTTGCGATTCTACCACCCGCTTTCCTGCTGAGGTATTGTCACGTAGCCAAGGACAGCGGAACGTCCTTAAAACAATGAAGTTCACTGGAAGTGAATGCGTGCAACCTTGAGCTCAGAAATTTGGCACGCACCCGGAACCTTCGGTGCTGTGATTGGGAAAGTGATTGCTACGCTGTAGTACTTACGAATAAAGAAACAAACGACTGTTTCACCTGTTTGTTTCTACGCGAAACAGGAAAACCCGAAGGACCCTCTCTCCAAAAAAGCTAGAAACAAACAATGAGGTACAGAGGCAGAAGACCTCAACGTTTACGGAGACATTCTGTCAAGAGATTGGGCGAATTACGCAGAGTTTCGGCACATAACAGCAACGGCTTATAGTGTCTTGTGATTAACTACAGCAGCGCAACGAGACTGTTGGGAAAAGCGCACTAGAAAAGCGTATTCTTGGCTTACAAATGCAAGACTCTGTGCCCTTCCCTGTGACACCAATGTGCAAGGTACGAGGTTAATATATGCCTTTTTGCAGATGCAGTTGGAAGAAAAATATGCTTTAACATTTTTTATTCATCGTTTTTACGCCTCTTAGAAACATGATGATGACAGTTGCTATTTATTGGCGCAAGTCCAGCTAGGGCAAACAGCGTAAAGAAAGCTTGTTGCAAGATCTGCACGACCCAAATTTGCGTATTGCATTGGCATCGGCATTTTATAAGCGCTATTAAAGCCACTGCGGCATCTACAAGCGGATGGCCATATTCGCATTACTAGAATTTCAGCCTACATCGATAAACTAAGACTAGTGATCCTAGTTTTCAAAATTCGGAGCAGCATCCTCCGTCACCAGGTAACGTTCTTTCTCGAAATCATTCCATATACCGCATCTAAGGGTCAACGTTTTTATCAAAAGCACTAACTGTCTAGGGGTCTTCGTTGCCACTTTTAGAATAGATTCATTGGCCTTTGCTCTGGTGTTGAGAAAAATAGCCACCAGATTACACTGTTTCCATGTTTATCTGGTGAAAATATTTTACATTTTTGATATACGTCGAGTTAATGAACAAAATTTGTTAATCCTTAGCTGTATATTTATGATGGGACGTGCCTGGAATGCTAACCTAAAATATTACACCATTTTTTTCATCTGCAATAACAGGATTAAAAAGTTATGGGGGCATAGCACTACGCACTAACAACGTTCTGAGAAAAAAATGAGCTTAACCATGGTAACCGATAATGACCAGATATACAGGGCTACCTAGCATTTCGACCATATCGGGACCATGTCCAACTTATAGTAACACCGAAAGTTGGGCGAGTTGGTAAATCATCTTGAACGAAACACACACAGCGCGCAAAACAACAGGACGAAAGACGGAGGGATGTACAACAAAAGCAGCGCTTCTGTTGTACATCCCTCCGTCTTTCGTCCTGTTGTTATGCGCGCTGTGTGTGTTTCGTCCAACTTATAACATAGCGGCGTCATCGGTCAGTCCTTTACATTCTCCCCAAGTGTTTAAACAGTAATACAACTCACAGGTTTGGACTGTTTTTTTAGAGTTTGACACCAATTTCATTACAGGCCTTCCCATCAAATCTGTTATATTTCTGGCCAAGTATATAAGAATACTGATGCCTGCATTACATCACCCAGGCCAGAATGTTCCCTTGCCTACCAAACATGACACTTTATATATGTGATTTATACCGTTTTTATGTCTCGGAGCACACAATTGTTGAAATACCAATGCTGAGCACTAGTCGACAACAAAAGGTTATAGCACTAACGCAAACCGAAGTTTTTGAAACAATAACGAAAATCCTTGAAAGCCTTTCCCCTACTTATGTCGCGCTTGACATCATGCAGAAGAAAACTGCTTTCACAAACGGTGTGACAAAAATTCTATCAGTGGCATTTTTACCGCACAATCATATTTAACTCTCACGAGCTTTAATAGTTGTTTTGTAGGGCCTCTAGTCCCGAAGAACTTGGCTTGCATATCGCCCATTAAACACATTAAATACAACATAATTAAATCTTCTTGAAACACGGTGTCAATGCGGGCCTGTTGGTACATACTTAAAGTTTGATAATAGAGGTAAACAAAACAAATAGAATGCGAGACGAGATAGGCGTTCTGACTCGTATCACCTTCTCTTTTCACTGTCTTAGCGCTTTTATCAAACTTTCATTCTTCTTGACGGTGATTCAAAGAAGCCTATTTAACGAATCAATAAAACAATGAACCCAAGAACTGTTTTAATTTTTTTTGACTGCCGTTCAGCGCCTTCAGAAACCAAGCAAATAAACCTTCACAGGAGCTTCAAGTTCACTACTAAACACTTTTAGGGGCGAAGCACTTTAAACCACGGGCTGTCGGCGTCTCATGTCATTGTCTCATGAACTCGTATTCTCATGTAGTCACGGTACTAAAAGACCCAGAAACTTTTTTTCAGACACCTCGCGCTAGAACGTAACGCGTACTACAAAACCCCTGAGAAACGCATTCTCCAACGCCTCGCACTACTTCATAGCATAATTCTAAGCTTGCTGTGGCGTGTGACGCGAAGACAACTTACCGCCGGCCTGCATCTCATTTAATTGCTTAAATCCCGTTCAATGCAAGAGAAGGTGCCACTGCCTCAGCAAGTGCGCGATTGGTCCTCCCAAATTAGCGTGTGCGGAGTGGCAAAAGGAAGACCTAAAATCTTTGAATTCACTTATACGCTTCATGACTCGCCCCTCCTCAGGTATCACGTGAGTGGAGATGGCCCAGAATTTCTTTTTATGAGGTCATGCCTGACGTAGGTCCATGATACTTATTTTTTGTAGTAAATATTGCCGAGAGCTTGTTCTCTGTCGAAAAGACAAATACATATACCTTTGTTAAGATTTCTTCACTCGTCATCTTATAAATAGATTCCGACGATATCTTTTCGCTGGCAATCAAAGTACTGATGCTGGCTTGAGTAGACGAATGCATGGCTGTCTCGGAATGTGTCTCGCTGGTAGGTCCTGATTCTGTGCTCCCTTCCTAAAAAAGAGGAATACTGGCTGTTACGACGTTTAAAGGAAATATAGATGCTATAATGTGCTTACGATATTTGAAAGTTTTCTAAGTCATAAGTGTTTCTTTACAATGGCTTTCAAATCGGTGTGACCATAAAAAGCTGCTGCCGTCTGGTAGAAGCTGATTTCTTCTAGAATTACCATATTTCAGTAATGTACCGGCCATGCGCATTTACATATAAAATAAAAAGAACGCGGTGAGGTTTCTTAATTTTATACCACCAGGACCGAACAGACAAGGGCGGTTAAAACTAGGCAGCTTTTTTACCCAATCAGTGCAGCTAGGAGCAAACAATTAAACACTCGGCGTGGTGTGTATTCGATGGTTAAAGACATTGAAACTCGACGCACTGGCCATGCACTCGCATGAGGTTGTCAAATGCGGCAAGAGAACCAAACAGGTGGCAGAAGTTTTAACGAGTGTTACGGCGCAGCCTTCCTTGCAGAAGTGGTGAAGCCACTGCTATAGCGAAAAATCCCCCTGCGTGGCATGGGGCCAATCGTGGAGAACGAGCAAGGCGACGATCGGTGTGGCGCCCGACAGGAGCTAAAGCGGTAATCTGCTGTATCTTTGATTTGTCCCTTTTGAGAATAGTGTAAAGACAGGTGATTCTAACCACATATACCTCGTCTCATTTTGGTGAAGGTGATACAACGATCCCGTGAGGCGACGGATCTTCAGAGCGGACGCCAGCTCTCTCAGGATAACATGCCTACTGATTCTGGGCAGCCCCATCAACCGGCCATGGCACCGTTGATTGTGTTGTCCCACCACCGGCATCCAGGATTTTTCTACAGAACTGGCGACATCGACGTGCACGACTGGCTCGCCATGTATAAATGCGTACGTAGCCATAACAACTGGGATCCCACGATCATGCTGGCCGACATCGTGCTCCTCCTCAAGGGGACGGCCCTCACGTGATATGATACCTATGAACCTGAGCTCGCTTGCTGGGAGATCCTCAGAGAGAGGCTGAAGAGCGTGTTCGGGAAGCAACTCGGACGTCTGCTCGCTGCCAAGCAAGCGCTTTCCACACAGGCTCAGACGGCCACAGAGCCGTATTTAGCATACATACAAGACGTGCTTTTCCTTTGCGTCAAGGTCGACCGCATCATCTCCGAGTCCAAAAAGATCGACCACATCTAATAAGTCATTGCCGATGACGCTTTTGACTTGCTTGTTATGACCACAACTCCACATGTTGCGAAAGCGGTGGACAAAGAGTTGGATCCCACACAGAGACACTCGCCTGATCTAATATTATCCAGTCGTAAAACCGCTCTCAAAAACTTGGCATGCGGCAGTATCCACGCTTCGGTCTCAACATTTACACCCCTCCCCCGCAACCTACCGATCTCCTATGGTTACTATGGCTACTAAGACAGAAATGCATAAACAGCCTGGGGTAATGTGACAAGGCAGAAGCAATCGCACCCTCAATACGACGTACTTCCATCAAGAGAGTAACGTTCTCGCCACTTGTAGGGAAAGTCACTGAGCTCTACCGTCCCCCACAACATGAAACCGGCTCACTCATGACTAACCTTTGAAAAGAACGGCTGTGCCGCTTCCCACAAACCACCCCGTTTTTTTTACGTACTGGAAGATTATTTTTTCGGTGTTTTTTCTTCACCATTTCTACACCTTGCTGCGACGTCTGCACGACAAAAATGGCGTATTGTACCGGCCTCGGCAGTATATAAACGTTAGTATTGTCATCCTGGTGTCTAAAATGGATGACCATCCTCGCCTTACGTCAGCCTATCTTCCTAAGTATGCAAGGAGTCATCGCAGTTATCAAAACTTTGAGCAACGTTATTCACCACTAGGAAACCTTGTTCGCTGCATTGATTTTGGTGGTTTCTTATCCCATCTAGGCAGGCAATTTTTATACCGAGAAGCACTATGTTTCTACTACAACGACTTCACTTGTAAATACGGTTCTGCGGAGCCTGTTTGAAGGTATTTACTGGCGTTTGTGACGGCACTCGGCAAGAAGTCGCTTTCTTTATTAAACGGGTTCATGAACTGAAACGCTTCCTGTTCCACAGAGGTATAACGGGTAAATTGAATACATTGAAAATAGATGTTTGGATTTAAAATAAAAAAAATGTAGAAAGGTAATGAAACAAGATAATTACGTAGAAAATGACTCACTACAAAGCACAGATAAATATAAAAGATTTAGCCAGGTATTATCGCGTTATTTGCGGTTGACTTTGTGTTGACTTTGTTTCTGCGTGTTTGCCAAATTGTGACGAACTATTTGAGATGTTATTATTGTTGAATATTAATGGTAAATAGTACTGTCTCTTCTCAAATTTTTAATGTTTTTGTATGTTTTATTAGCTCTGCTTTCCTTCTTACGAGATAATTTCTATGGATATTAAGAAGTTGTTCTCTGTGTTTGTTTGTTATTGGGCAGTCCTCTAAATAGTGGTAGAAACTGCCTGCTGGTACGTTACATATGTGTAAAGGCGAACCTATGAACATAAAACAGAAATCTAACGTGTCCAGTGATAAACTATGACGTGTAATAGTTAGTGGGAAAGGGGTCCGGAATTTTGTGAATATTCTTTATCCAATTGAAATGTGTAGCTTTCATTTCCTTCTTGTTGCCACTCAACATTCCAATGTTTTCTTAGGTTAATATTGAGCCGTTTTTTGATAAATTGTATTGAAATAGGTCAGTCAATTTTTGACGTTTTTCTTTTCTGTCTTTCATGGGAAGACTGGAATTGACCATGGGCCGAATTCTCTAAAAAATGGGCGTCGCTTTGAAACGACGGGGTAGCGCCATTGAAATGTATGTGTTCTGGGGTTGGGGCCGCCGCTTTGAGGTGGGCAGCGTGAAGTAGGAGCTGCAAGAAAAGCACTGTGGCAAGGACGCGAAGCGACAAGTGAAATGACGGAGGGCAGTGGGTGTCGCTTCGCGTCCTTGCCACAGTGCTTTTCTTGCAGCTCCTACTTCACGCTGCCCACCTCAAAGCGGCGGCCCCAACCGCAGAACACATACATTTCAATGGCGCTACCCCGTCGTTTCAAAGCGACGGCCCGCCGTTTTGGAGAATTGGCCCCCATGACAACTATTTCAGTGAACCCAGCTACTTATCTAGTCGTAATGACAACCGACACAAAGTGAAAGAGTACTGTGCAAGAACGACAATGTTTTACAATTTCTTTTTTGTGATGACCATTATAGATTGAAACCGGCTGCAAGACAAACAAGTGTGCTGTATGAGGGAAGTATTGTTTTATTGCAGTCTGTAACACCCTGCTGTAACGCCTTTTTTGGCAAAGTGGAGCACTCACTGAATAAAGAATACAGACTTTTTTCGCCATATTTTGCTGCTTTTTAGCCATTTCGTTTGCTATTTCGTTACCGACATTGCCACTGTGACCTTTAATGTAACTTAACATAAATTTTTCCTGTTTTGCTTTTTTGTTAGCATTTCTTTGATTCTAAATATATTTGGGTTCCGATTATGTGGATTGCTAATTGCTTTTAGGGTTGATAGGCTATCAGTATACAACTGTACGTTAACTTATTTGCAGCCAGTTTGGAGGTATTGAATTGCTTTTAAAATCGCGATTCCAGCTGCCTAAAAGTTATTGATGTACTCCGGAAGTTTGTATTGTTTGGTTGCTACTATTTCGCCGGAGTTATCCAGAATTATAAAAGCTGCTCCTATGTCGGTTTTATCTTGCGAGCCGTATGTAAATACTACAAAAATCTCTCTGCGAAATTGGTTGAGTAAGATAGGTAAAAGATATCTTATCTGCTGGATGCAGCTGCCATATATCTACTTTGTTACTTATTTGGTCTCCCGTAAAAGCGCGGTTTTTCCAGGTGGACATTTTTTCCATCGAAAAGTACGTCAACTGTTTCGAATTCTTTTTCGATCGTCAGATGAATTGGTGGGACATTAGCTATAACGTTTAAGGCCGGATTGGATACTGTTTTAAATGCTTTGGTAACTTTAATGAGGCTTGTCTTTTGAATACTTCCTAGTTTTTTTCTCATTAGTACCTGTGTCTTATACGAAATTGGAGCGGCAAAAACTATGATTCTTTCATAGCTCTGATATAAATTTGTTGGAGGTGTTTGCTGGTAAGCCCCCAGTTGTATGCTGTAAATTTTCTTAGGCTGTTTATTATTTGGTTTATTTTTTCATTTACATAGTCAATATGAGGGATAAAACTGGGCTTGTTGTCTATATAAGCACCTAATAATTTAATTTCTTTACAGAATTTAAGATTTTTGTTTCCTAGTTTGATAATGGGAGCTATTCTATTGTTACTTTTATTTAGCTCTTTTATTTCACCTATTACAGTGAATTTTGGTTTTGTTGTGTTAAATGTAAGTTCTTTGTCTATTCCCCAGTTTTCAACTATTTTGAGCGCTTCGGTTGCCTTTTGTTCGATATTATTTCTTCAATTGCCTGTTATCACTAAGGTTATGTCGTCGGCAACAGCCTGAATATATACATCGCTGGGAAATTTGCTGTTTAAGAGATCTAAAACTGTTATGCTCCAGAGTAATGGACTTAAAGGTGACCCCTGCGGAGAGCCTGACTTAAGATAAAGTTGAATTCTTGTATATAAAGTTGAATCCGTGTTATAGATAATTTTTCTATTTAAAAAAATTATTAGTCGAAATGATCAGATTTCTCGAACAGCCTGATATTTTAGCAAGTTTACAATGACGGATGATTTGATACCGCTAAATGCGTTCTTTATGTCTAAACAAATGACAGCACACACCGCTTTATCTAATCATGCTTGATCAATTTTCTTTTTTAACTCGAATAAGGCTATGCTTGCCGATGTGTTATGGGTGAATCCGAATTTTTTTGTGCTATGCAGCTTTTTCTTGGTTAAGAAGTAATATATTCTGTCTTTAATTATTTTTGTGAAGTATTTCTCCCAGTATAGAGTTGACTGCTATGGGTCTTTATTTGTTGGCTCCTTGATCATCCCCTGATTTTGGTATTAGGATTACATTTGATTCCTTCCACCGTGATGGAATGTATCCTGTTTTGATACATGCATTATAAAGATCAAGAAATAATAATTTTTCGTTATTATATAGACATTGTACAAACGTGGCTCGTAGGCCATCTGTCCAGGAGCTAAATTTCTGCGTAATTCAGAAATGACTGCGTTAATATCATTTTTAGTAATAACAGCTTCATCGTTATCGTTTTCAAGAAGAAGAATTTCTTCTTCGTCACAAACCTCCTTGACCTCGTATAACTCTCTTAGTATATGGTCAACTGTTTCTTCGGTTGATTTTCTTTTGTAGCGCAAGCTACACTGGCCGAGGTTGAGCGGTTTCGCGTGTACCGTGAAAAGCCGTTTTGCGCAAACGCGAGAAGCATTGGATTGGTTTGGATCGGATCGGATTGGCTTGGATTGGATTGGATTGAATTGCATTGGCTTGGATTGCGTTTGATTTGTATTAGATGCGACTGCATCTCATTCACTCGCCTTGTCCCTCCATACGGCGTTGTCGTTGTCCGTCCACACCCATCCCTCATTCTCTTCGCCACGCGAGCTGCGCTCTCCGCCGCTCACCCCCCTCGCCTCTCCGATAGCGAACTCTCTCTCGCGAGGGGCATTGGATTGGATTCGATTGGATTGGCTTGGCTTGGCTTGGCTTGGCTTGGCTTGGATTGGATTGGATTGGATTGGATTAGGATTGGATTGAATTGGATTTGGATTGGATTGAATTAAAGTGGATTGTGTTGGATTGTGTTGCGTCATAGCCGCGCCACGTTGCGTCGTAGCCGCGGCAGGGGGTTCACGGCACGTTTCACGCGATGGGAGAATCAACCTAAGGGAAACAACAACGGAACCCCCTATGCGTCGCATCTACACAGGGGTTCCCGCGAGGGGAGGTAGGAGAAATTTCGGATTGGATTGGAATAAATTGGATTGTGTTGGATTGAAATCCCATCCAATTGGAGTACGGGTGCTGAACCTTAGCTCACGTTACGTATGCCCTGGCAGAGTTGAGCTAAGCCACTGCTAATTTTTTTCCTCCATTTTCTTTTTCCAAACTTGAAATGATGATTGGTTGCTTTACTGTTCCTCTGGCTAATTTATACGGTAATGGGAATGGATTTTCATGAACATGTGAACAAAGTGTTCCCAACTTCTTCTTTTTGCTATGGCTAAGTTATCATTGTAAGCTTTGTGTTCGTTATAGTACTCGCGCTTAAATTGTTCTCTGATTTCTCCTCGCGATTTTTGATACCCCTTCTTAGTGCTCTTACTCGCTTTCTCTCGATTTCAAGCTCAACTGCCCACCATGGTTTTGTTTGCTTCTGGGATCGTTTAACTGTTTTACTATGTTTACTTACTAATTTTTCTGTTATCATACAATGTGCTTACAGCATTTTCGATTTCTTCTGTTGTTTTAATCCCGTTTCTCGTGGTTTCAAACCAAGTGTCCTTTTTTAAATCATCTAGGACATGTTTCTCACCTTTCAGGGTTAGACGGTACTTGGGTTTGTTAACGATATCGTATAAAAGTAAACTAATAAATTTGTGGGCGCTGCTGTTGTAATCCTCCAGTACTTCCCAGTGAATAACTTCTGGTAATAACGCTTGCCCTAAAATGGTTACGTCGATTAATTCCCACATATACTATTTTGGAATGTCGGAGGTGAGTTAGGGCTATTTATAGTAGAAATGTCGTGCCTAAGGGAAAGTTCAAGTAAATCGTCACCCCTTGGATCGGTTATATCTCCTCCCCACACTCTGTGTTCCGCATTGAAGTCACCCAGTAGTACTACGTTGTCTGTAGGAAAATCTTGAAAGAAGAGTTCTAAACGGTATAACGTGTTTTCAAAATCGTCTCTGCGAGGCGCGTAGCAATTAATTATAACGAATTCCTTTTCTTCCCAGTTTAACTTCGCCGCAATAATTTTTCTTCGATTATGAGCGGGAATATTTTTACATCTGGAGAATGATTTACTAGAGCGACTTTCGGGTTATTTCTGTGTGCTATGACTTGATGTGGGATGGTAAAACCTATAAGCTTTCCTTTTACTAGATAAGGTTCCTGTATTGCTGAGATGTGATTATGATTTTCATTATGGTAGAAACTTAACGCCTCGTTCCTATGGCAGTTCTTGCCAAATTAACTTGGATGATGTGTAGTGATGACCGTGGCTGCGAGATTTCTCGCTGGTCCGAGTACTGCTTCGCCATAATGTTATGTATGCGTGTGTTGTAAGTGTTGTAGTGATGAGAGTGAAATTGCGTTGACCTATCGATAGCAACTCACAATTTTAGAGCGTCCACCTCAGTCCACTTTACGCAATACTGAATTTCGCTAAATGTTCTATTACTTGCAGCTTGCGTTGTCGAAGCAGAGCCACACCAGTCGGTTCAATTCGATCCGCTGAGAATCGCCTATTCTTGTCGCTTCCTCTGAATGTACGTCGGGCATGTGTTCACCATTATTGATTGTCTTTTGTTGGCATTCTTAACCTTTCCTTGGCTCTCTTCCGTACAGATGCAACAATGAGGTTTTACACTAGCGCAGTTCTGGTAGTAGTGGTTTCCACCCATTTGGCGCATCGTGGTCTCCTGTTGATGTCACAGCGTTTTTCGGAGTGGCCGTAGCTCGCACAAAGCTTGCATCTCGGGAAGAAAACGTCGTTGAAGTACCTGCAGCGTGTCCATACGATGTAGAGTCTTTCTTTCAAAACGATGCTCTGATAAGCTGGCAGTTTTGTTGACAGAACGGCTGTTGTGCCATTCATTCCCCTTAAATGGTTCAGAACTTGGATGTCGTCGGGGTCGCAGGATTGTCGATTCTGGTTTACTAAGACTGTCGGAATGTCTTCGACTGAAACGTCGCCTTGGATACCTGTTACCTAAACCGGGGGAAGTTTTGTCTTGGGTACCCTTGTTTGTATTTGGCGGTTGCTGGATTTTTCGCGTTTTTTTAGACAGTTTCTTCAGTCCTTTCTTTGACGTCGAGGTCACTACGATGCCTTCTCTTCCTTGTCGAAGGAAAGATGATGATGACAGTTGCTATTTATTGGCGCAAGTCCAGCTGGGGCAAACAGTGCCAAAAAAGCGTGTTGCAAGATCTGCACGACCCAAATTTGCGTATTGTATAGGCCTCGGCATTTTATAAGCGCTCTTAAAGGAGTACTGTCACGAAATTTCTCGCTTTCAGTTTTTATGCTGTAAAGAATATCTATAGGCCTTATGCAAAAGTGCTGCCCTCTGTCGCAGCCGAATCGAACCCTCGCTTCGACGCCATGTTTAAGGATAGCGCCGGTCGGGAATACGTGTGCTACAAGGTGCTGCGCGTGCGTGTTACCGCTTCTTGGTGACTCGCTGCACGTCTCGTGCTGTGTTGTCGCACGTAATGACTGATGAATGGTGTGTGGACTTGTCTGCGTTGCCCCGGTTCCCGTCCGGCTTCGCGGAGACATATTACGCGTCCAAAACGCAATCGCAACGGCACCAGGAGCGCAGTTACAAGTTCGCCACCGAATCGTACGTTTGCCTGCCGACGATGAAGACGAAACGGTGCGCCGGGTAAGTACTCTTGGTTTGTTGTTATTTGTATGTGCTTTTGAGTTTGCGCAGAAGTTCTTTAATGGTGCCTAGAATGAATTACTTTCTAAAGCTTACCGAGCCATCAATGGTGCCGCACGCAAATCGAAGTTTTGAAAAATCAGCCGCTCGGGCAACCGCAACACGCGTGTTCCGTTTCACTTCTTGTGCGTTTCTTATTTTATGCAATAAATATTTGGCTCACGGCTCTTGTTTGTTCAAGTAGCGCTGGGGTATCGTGTTTTGCAACAAACAGTGCGGTAAATCGTCCTTATGAAAGCGAAAAAACATTGACGAATGCTCGCTCTTCCGCGATTCAACTTTGCGCTTGTTTTTGTAACAGCAATCCTGGGTCGCTCGCAAAAAAAAGGAAAAAATCCCGTTTTTAAGAAATCAAATAGCACTGCAATGCTGCAGCCCGGTGCAGAGTAAATTTTCGATTGATGGAAGCGTTCTGAATGAACAATAAATACTAAGGAATTATTGCCACGATATCTCCTGGCAAGAATTCCTTAGTATTTATTTTTGGTGAATGTGCGGATTACAAACGATCGAACACAATTGGTGATTAATTTTTATAGGACTAACGCTATGGACTGCGGGTTGCGCTTTCTGCCGCGTGAAAGCACACCTGAACGCATCATGCGCAAGCGCATTGTTTGTGCGAGGGTCATTAAAAAGGCTGTCATATTTTCGTCACCTTTGCTTGTGGCACTCGTTTAATTTATTTTGTCTGTGTGAAGACTCTGTTAATTTATTTTACCCACGCTTGTTAACGTGTATACTAGCTTGTAATCGCAAGTACGATACGATAGGTTCACCTAAGGAAGTTAGCAAAGAAATACTTGATAAAATGAGAGGGTACAACGGTGGTACACCCCAGAGAACAATGTCTACGAAACAGCTACCCCCTCCTCCCCTTCGTTCTACCTCCTCAATTATGCACTGAAAATGCTCAATAATCATTTATTGCGCTAAATGCAGAACTAAGGCATACAATAAATGTACCTAAACTGCGTCTTTTTCAATGTATCTTTTTTCGTTAGAAGGGCATCTTTTTTTGCGCAGCGTTTTTTTTTTTTTTTGCGTGTGCTTTTGGCCACATAATCGTCATTCATGGCAAGAAAAATCGCGGATCAAGCGATGGTTCGTGTTCGGCACGGAGTTCGTTCACGCGACCACTCGAAGTCATTTCGCCCTGAATTTGGTGTGAACGCGGAATGCTTACATCGCGTGCAAACTTCTCTTCGTTGTGAGAATGTAAAAAACGGAATCTTTCAAACGGTACATAAAGTACGTCCGGACATGGACTGTAGCAGCGACGTTCGCCTTGAACTCGCAAAGCATGTAAACACAGCGGTTGCACCCTCTATGTTCAAGTCATTTGACACACCTGCCTTCCGAGGGATCAAATAATTTCAAACACCGGACCAGCAAGCACGAACGCTAATTTATCAGTATTACACGCACGAGCGCTGGCCGTTCCATTCAACATTCGCTGTAATTCTTTTTATAGCTTCGATCGCGTTCGCGCAGATCACCGAAGTAGTAGTCCGCAATGGCCGCTGCGTTAGCGCGAGGTAATTCTGGCATATTGAGACAAGCAGGCAGTTCTTTGGTAACCCCTTTCATATCACACGGACATAATTTGTTGTTGTCATTGTTACATGAACGAATTTTACACGGATACAATTCGCTGCGCGCGCGACACGCACGCGCGGCACGCACACACGCGCGCGCGACACGCAATAAACATTAATACTTTGACTTCTAGCATTCTTACCTTTGCCCCTTGAGCATCCTTGTTCCCACTTTGTGTGCAACATGGAACACAACAGTATGTAGGCATCCTGGACGACAGGAAACGATAGATCGCCGGGAACTCGCTGCAGTTCGATGCTCCGCTTTCCAGTTGAGCCCTTGAACATGGCGGTCGCGCTCGCGGTGGCCGCGAGAGGGCAGCAGATTTTGCATAAGGCCTATTGGCCCAGTAATTACAAACATCGAACCGAAAGCCGTCAGCCGCCAACACAGAATTAATTATAGCACGTTTATTGCAACCAATTTGAAATTTGGTCGCCGCGCGGGAAAATGGCCGTTCGAAGGCCAGCCTGCAAGCGGGCCAGCCTTACGTCACGGTCTCACCCGTGACGTCAGGGACATTTTTCTTTCTTCCATGCGTTCGCCGGATCGTCTGCTACGATTTCACATGGTCCGCGACTCGCCCGCGCAATCGACATGTCGTCTGAATCGTCAGACTCGGATGAGTCACTGCCACCCGACAGACAGAACAACTTTATTTGGCCAGGCGATTAGGCTGGCGATGTCTTCGCCGTCGTCCGTTTTTAATATCACTGCGGCTGGAACCAGCGCAGACTGTTATAGCAACACCTTGTCGCCACTCTTCTAATCAATCTGATCACGAAAAAGAAGCTCCACATGCGAGAAAGTAGATGTTAGTGTGTTGAAAATTGTGCTAGGAGTTGTTATCAGCGCTGAATTTAAAAGTTGCGTTCAGATATTTGCCGCGATGGTAAGCCTACACTGACCGGCAGCGGAGGTTCGGCGCTCCGACCCAGCACAGCCGGCACAGCGGTGCGGCGAGCGGCCGAAAGATGGCGCCACATGCGCGTTAGAATCAAAACAGGCCGCGGCAGATGTCCTGGTCACCGATCGCCGAAACGGAGATTATTGCCAAAATAAAGCTCCATATGCGAAAAAGAGGATGATAGTGTGGTGAAAAGTTGTGTAAGGGATTGTCATTCGCAGTTGTACAGATACCAGCGATCAAATAGTCGCCACGATACTAAGTTCCCAACACCCAAGGTGACCCGTGGAACCCCGAGCCCGCTGGCTTGGGCGACAGTTCTTGCGGCCGCCGGCGCGCACGAACTCAGTCCACGTTTAGCGCTGCATGTCGTCGCGTGGAAAATAATGCATCTTGGCGTCGTCGTCGATTTGCTCGGACAGGCTTCCACGAGCAGTAATTCGCATACCGCGAGCTTGCCATAGCACAACTTGGGCGACCTCGGCGACGCGCACCGCCGCGTCGCCGCGGTGACCGTCTACATCGCGCAGTTTTCGGCACCAGTGCCGAACACCATGCGCCGGCAACGAACTGAAGAGCAAAGACGTCGAACACGCAACGTTTACAAGCATTGCTCACACAGCTACGCCCACGTCTCCTGCCCAAACGAATACCACCGACAACAGCAGCGCAGGATATCGTTTCCGGTTCTGAAAACGACTATATGACGTCACCCTGAACCGGCCAAACACGCAGGCCGATGTTTCGTCACGCCGAAAGCGATTGCACTAGTGCTGCCGATTTGTGGAAGCTCGCGGCATGGACAATCAAAATCGATTTCAGATGTGATTCCGGCCTCGGATAGCTGCAAACATTTCTGTGAGGCATCTGTACAAACTACTGAAGCCAATTATATCATTTTTTAGGTATCAAAATTTCGTGTCAGTACTCCTTTAAAGCCACTGCGGAATCTACGAACGGATGGCCATAATCGCATTACTAGAATTTCTGCCTACATTGATAAACTAAGACCAGTGATCCTAGTTTTCAAAATTCGGAGCACCATCCTCCGCCACGAGGTAACGTTCTTTCTCGAAATTGTTTTTATACCGCATTTAAGGGCAAATGTTTTTACCAAAAGCACTACCTGTCTAGCGGTTTTCGTGTCTACTTTTATAATAGATTCATTGGTGTTTGCTGTGGCGTTGAGAAAAAAGCCACCAGATTACACTGATTCCATGTTTAGGTAATAAAAATATTTTACATTTTTGATATACATCGAATTAATGAACAAACTTGGTTAACTTTTGCTGTATATTTACGATGGCACGTGCCTTGGATGCCAATCTAATATTTTGCACCAATTTTTTTCTCCTCTAATAAAAAGGATGGAAAAGTTATGGGGGCATACCGCTACGCACTAACTACGTTTTGACAAAAAAATGAGCTTGACCATGGTAACCGATGATGACCTGATATACAGGGCTACCTAGCATTTCGTCCATATCGGGACCGTGTCCAACTTATAGCATGTTCCATTAACATAGCGGCGTAATCGGTCAGTTCTTTACATTCTCCCCAAGTTTTTAAACAGTATTTCAGCTCACAGGCTTGTGCAGTTTTTCCAGAGTTTGCTACCAATTTCATTACAGGCGTTCCCATTAGATCTGTCACATTTCTGGATAAGTATATAACAATACTGATGGCTGCATTACATCACCCAGGCCGAAATGTTCCCTTGCCTACCGAACATGACACTTTATATGTGTGATTTCTTCCGTTTTGATGTCTCAGAGTACACAATTGTTGAAATGCCAATGCTGAGAACTAGTGGACAACAAAAGGTTATAGCACTAACACAAACCGAAGTTTTTAAAGCCATAAAAAAATCCTTGACAGCCTTTCCCGTACTTATCTAGCGCTTGACATCATGCGGGAAAGGACCGCTGTGAGAAAAAATTCTATCAGGGGCATTTTGTACCGCATAATCATACTTACTTCTCACAAGCCATAATAGCTGTTTTTAGGGCCTCTAGTGCCGATGAACATGGCCTGCATATCGCCCATTAAACTCCTTAAATAACCACATAAATATCTTCTTGAAACAGGGTGTTAATGCGGGCCTGTTGGCACATACCTAAAGTTTGATAACAGCGGTAAACAAGAGAGAAGGCGAGACGAGATAGGCGTTCTGACTCGTGTCGTGTTGTCTTTGTACTGTCTTAGGACTTTGATCAAACTTTCAATCATCTAGAGGCAACTTCGAACAACCCTATTAAACGATTCAATAAAACAATGACCCCAAAGGCTGTTTTCCTAATTTAGTTTTCTTTTGACTGCCATTCAGCGCCTTCAGAACCCAAGCAACTAAACCTGCAAAGGAGCGTCAAGTTTACTACTAGACACATTTAGGGGCGAAGCACCCTAAACCTCGGGCTATCGGCGTCTCATGGCGTCTTATTCTCATATAGTCACGGTACTAAAACACCTAGACACTTTTTTTCAAACGCCTCGCGCTAGAACGTAACGCGTACTAAAAAGCACCGAGACACGCACTTTGCAACGCCTCGCACTACAGCATAATTCTGAGCTTGCTGTGGCGTGTGACGCGAAGACAACTTACAGCCAGTCTGCCTCTCATTTAATTGCTTAAAGCCGGTTAAACGCAAGAGAGTGTGCCACTGCATCAGCAAGTGTGCGATTAATCTTCCGAAATTAGCGCACGCCGAGTGGCAAAAAAAGAGACTTAAAATCTTTGAATGCACTTATACGCTACATGACTCGCCCCTCCTCAGGTATCACGTTAGTGGAGATGGCCCAGAATTTTTATGAGGTCATGCGTGACTTTCAATGTGCAAGGTCAGTTCTGTTTTAAAAATTGCAGAAATTTTATAGGGTCATGATACTATACTTTTGTAGTAGTAAATATTGTAGACAGCTTGTTCTCTGTCGAAAAGACAAATATACCTTTGTTAAGATTTCTTCACTCGTCATCTTATAAATAGATTCCGACGATATCTTTTCGCTGGCATTCAAAGTACTGATGCTGGCTTGAGTAGACGAATCCATGGCTCTCTCGGAATGTGTCTCGCTGGTAGGTCCTGATTCTGTGCTCCCTTCCTAAAAGAGAGGAACACTGGATGTTACGACATTTGAGGGAAATATACGACGTTATGATATGCTTACAATATTTTATTGTGTCACTGCCCCTCCATTAAAAGTTTTCTTAGTCATACGTGTTTCTTTACAACGGCTTTCAAACCACTGTGACCATAAAAAGCTGCTGCCGGCTGGTAGTAGCTGATTTCTTCTATAATTACCATGTTTCAGTAATGTACCAGCCATGCGGATTTACTTATGAAATAAAACGAACGCGGTTTGCCTTCCTAATGTGATACCACCGGGACCGAACAGACAAGGGCGGTTAAAACTAGGGAGCTTGTTTACCCAATCAGTGCAGTTAGAAACAAACAATGAAACGCTCGACGTGATGTGTATTCAATGGTTAAAGACATTTAAACTCGACGCAATAGCCATGCACTTGGATGAGGTTGTCAAATGCGGCAAGAGAAACAAACAGGTGGCAGAATTCTTAACGAGTGTTACGGTGCAGCCTTCCTTGGTAAAGTGGTGAAGGCACTGCTATGGCGAAAGATCCCCCTGCGCGGCATTCGGCTAATCATGGAGAACGAGAAAGACGACGATCGGATTGGCGCGCGACAGGAGCTAAAATGGTCATCTGCTGTGTCTCCGATTTTTCCCTTTTGAGAATAGTGTAAAGACAGCTAATTCTAACCACATATACCTCGTCTCATCTTGGTGAAGGTGCTAGAACGATCCCGTGAGGCGACGGATCTTCAGAGCGGACGCCACCTCTCTCAGGATAACATGCCTACTGATTCTGGGCAGCCCCATCAACCGGCCATGGCAGCGTTGATTGTGTTGTCCCACCACCGCGATCCTGAATTTTTCTACTGCACCAGCGACATTGACGTGAACGACTGGCTGACCCTGTATAAGGGCGTACGTAGCCATAACAACTGGGATCCCACGATCATGCTGGCCAACATCGTGTTCCATCTCAAGGGGACGGCCTTCACGTGATATGATACCTATAAACATCAGCTCCTTAGCTCGGTGATCTGCAAGGAGAGCCTGAAGAGCGTGTTTTGGAAAGCCCCTCGGACGTCTGCTCGCTGCCAAGCATGCGCTTTCCACACGGGCTCAGACGGCCACGGAGCCGTATTTAGCATACATACAAGACGTGCTTTCCCTTTGCGTCAAGGTCGACCGCATCATATCCGAGTCCGACAAGATCGACCACATCTTAAAAGGCATTGCCGATGACGCCTTTTACTTGCTTGTTATGACCACAACTCCAGATGTTGCGAAAGCGGTGGACAAAGAGTTGGATCCCTCACACAGTTGCTCGCCTAATCTAATATTATCCAATGCTAAACAGCTCTCAAAAACTAGGCAAGCGGCACTATACACGCTTGTGTCTCAACATTCACCCTCCCGCCCTCCTGCAACTAACCGACCTCCTATGGTTACTAAAACACAAATGAATCAACAGCGTGGGGTAATGTGACAAGGCAGAATAACTCGTGCCCCCAATAAGACGTCTGTCCAACAAGAGACTAATATTCTCGCCATATGTCAGGAAAGTAACTGAGCCCTACCGTATCCCACAACATGAAACCGGCTCATCCATGACTAACCCTGGGAAAGAACGGCTGTGCCGCTTCCCACAAACTACCCCGTTTTGTTAATGCGCTGGAAGATTATTTTTTAGGAATTCTTTTTTAACCATTTGTACACCTTGCTGCGACGTCTGCACGACAAAAATGCGCGTATTCTACAGGCCTCAGCAGTATATAAACAATAGTATTGTCATCGTGGTGTCTAAAATGGATGACCATCCTCGCCTTACGTCAGCCTAACTTCCTAAGTCTGCAAGAAGTCATTGCAGTTATCAAAATTGTGAGCAGCGTTATTCGCCACTAGGTAACGTTGTACGCTACATTGATTTTAGTGGTTCGTTATCCCTTCTAGGCAGGCAACTTTTAGAACTAGAAGCACTCTGTTTCTACTACAAAGACTTCACTTCTCTTCAGGGTTCTGCGGAGCCTGTTTGAAGGTATTTATTGGCGTTTGTCACGGCACTGGGCAAGAAGCCACTGTAATACTTTCTTTAATTTTTCCCAGTACAAATTGGTTACATGTTTTAGATCTTTCCTCATTTTTTGAATATTCATCCTCCTGCAAATTAGCGGAACTTACTCATGGTGGCGTTACTACAAACATTGGTTACATTTGCCTTGATTTCTACAGGTTGAGATCGTTCGGAAAAAAAATTTATGATAATCTTCTAAGCCGTGACAAAAAGAAGCATAAGTTATCCGGGCAGAATTGATAGAACTCTACATGTGTAGACATCAAACGTGCGGCATCTTGGCGCCTAAGATGACCAGACGTGTGCGGGTACCCGGCGGGGTGACGCAAACAGGATCGTCGTCAATTTAAACCTGTGGAGTAAACAGGCCTTTGAACAATGAATTGAACAGGCCAATGAACAGGCCCTGGGTGTTTAAATGCTAATTAAGAAGTTCACTCGCACAAGCAGTTTTGCCTAGAATTTACTACTTGTTGCGAGATGTTGAATGGATCACGGTAGCACAACTCGCCCTGTATGGAATCTGAGTGCGACAAATTTCTTAGCTGCAGTTAGAGGCAGAATGTTCACAGGCCCTGGGTGTTTAAATGCTAATTAAGAAGTTCACTCGCACAAGCAGTTTTGCCCAGAATTTACTACTTGTTGCGAGATGTTGAATGGATCACGGTAGCACAACTCGCCCTGTATGGAATCTGAGTGCGACAAATTTCTTAGCTGCAGTTAGAGGCAGAATGTTCACAGGCCCTGGGTGTTTAAATGCTAATTAAGAAGTTCACTCGTACAAGCAGTTTTGCCCAGAATTTACTACTTGTTGCGAGATGTTGAATGGATCACGGTAGCACAACTCGCCCTGTATGGAATCTGAGTGCGACAAATTTCTTAGCTGCAGTTAGAGGCAGAATGTTCACAGGCCCTGGGTGTTTAAATGCTAATTAAGAAGTTCACTCGCACAAGCAGTTTTGCCCAGAATTTACTACTTGTTGCGAGATGTTGAATGGATCACGGTAGCACAACTGGCCCTGTATGGAATCTGAGTGCGACAAATTTCTTAGCTGCAGTTAGAGGCAGAATGTTCACAGGCCCTGGGTGTTTAAATGCTAATTAAGAAGTTCACTCGTACAAGCAGTTTTGCCCAGAATTTACTACTTGTTGCGAGATGTTGAATGGATCACGGTAGCACAACTCGCCCTGTATGGAATCTGAGTGCGACAAATTTCTTAGCTGCAGTTAGAGGCAGAATGTTCACAGGCCCTGGGTGTTTAAATGCTAATTAAGAAGTTCACTCGCACAAGCAGTTTTGCCCAGAATTTACTACTTGTTGCGAGATGTTGAATGGATCACGGTAGCACAACTCGCCCTGTATGGAATCTGAGTGCGACAAATTTCTTAGCTGCAGTTAGAGGCAGAATGTTCACAGCGTTACAGCAACCCATGGGAAGTGCTTGCGGACTTTCATCCAAGAGCTTCCGAGACAGTACACTACATTCGGACAAGTATACGGGAACAGAGTACAAGCAGGTGCATGCGTTCTATCTACCCATCTTAAACGTGAAACTTGCGTTAAGAACACAGCACTTGTATTAATACCTAGCAATCCTTGCGAGCGCCCCCCCTACGGCGATTTGATGATTTGATGAATGGTTCTCCAAGTATATTAATATTCATTTTCCCTTCACGGCCCACCTCCTTGATTATACGTCCTCAGGGAGATCTGCAGGTGTTCTCCGGAGGCACTAAGCGACACTGCGTCGTCTACTAATCTCAAATGGCTAAATCATTCTCCGGTTATCCGTATTTCTGCGTTTTCCAGGGAATGTTTCAAAATATCTCTGCAGCGATGAATAATTTTAGCGCCTTGGCACTCCCAGATTGCTTTGCAACCCCCTCACTCCTGTAGCTATTAAAAAAACCTGACAGATCCCACTATATACAGGGCTAAATTTCTTTGGAAGGCTCGAGTTCCTAATTCAGATAGGCCAAGTACCATAGCTCAAGGTTCCATCAATGCGGATGCAACTATTGCAATAACATTTTTGATTGGCTGAACGTGCCTTTTCCGTTGTCACAGGTGAGGTTGACCAGTCGGACCCAGTAACGCCTGATGATGTTTCTCCACCACTCGAAACTGTCTCCTAAAAGTGAAAAAAAAAGGGTGCGTGAAAGCGGTGGACATAGAGCTATCTCTTACAGTCCGGACGACTCCTGATTTAAGAATATCCAATCTTAAAGCCAATTCAGTCTTGACGACTCTGAAATAAACAACTTGGCTAGCCGCACTGGGTGCTTTCCAATTTACCCTTTAGAAAGCTTCTTTGCCGTCTTCGCAGACAGTCCGCCAGGTTAAGCCGCGTTCCAATTCGAACGCAGCAGTCAACGAAGACTGCTTCGAAGAGACAGCATCGAAGTCAGCAACGATGCAGGCTACCTTCCCGTCTAAACAACTAAGCGACGCCAGCGCCACCTTTTCGTGTAATAACGTTGTGGCAAATTAACTCTATATTTTATTGAAATGTTTAGTACAGCTTACCAAGGGTGAAGGTGCTTTTGTTTAATTTTTAAATTAAATAATGTTTGTAATAATAACGGTAATATTAATTATAAAACTTGTGGCTTGCGTCGCCAAACATGTCTGCTACAAAGTTGTTTGCGTTGGCGACTACTGCGCCGTTTCAATTCTCCTTCCTTTATTTGAGTGCTTCGTAACCTGTGTTTCAAGCTGTCCGTGAACTGGAACGCCGCCACTATCCACTCTTCTCTCTCAACATTCATCCCTTTTGTCGCGTATCGTGCTGCTCTGGTTACCCTTACACACCGGAATAGACAGCTTGAGATAATGTAACAACGAAGAATCACTTGTCCGCCTAATAAGACGTCTTCCATCCAGAGAGTACTCCGCCAGGGACATTCTCGACACTTGTCGGGAAAGTCGCTGACTTCCACCGTCTCCCCAAACATACGAACTTTGGCTCACCCATGCCTAATCTCTTGGAGGAACGCTGGTTTCGCCTCTTTCAAACTGCATCGGTAGTATACTTTGATGCATATTATATTCATATTATTTATGGCATTCATACTTTAATATAAGACGGAATACATTTTCTGTAAAAATATCTCTCGAGCCATGCATTTGCGCTTAAAGGTGAACCGAACTTAAAGGAACGGGTGTAAGCACGGATGTAAGCTTGGCCTTCGTAGGAAGTCCTTCCCACATCGAGTGTTGCACAATGCAGCGTGTTCATCTACAAGGGAGTAGGATTTAAAAAAAACGGCCCTAACTCTTGCTTTATTAAAACTATCGCGACACCACGTATACGCAAATTAGCTGCTAAGACAACTCTGCTATTACGCCGAGTTTCATGTACTTGTCGCAACAATTTTGTCCGTTGTGAAGTTGTGAATCTTGTGGAATTGCCGTCTGCTGTGTATACATGGGCCTCTACCGATGGAATATGATTACAGAAAATGGCTGCGAGTCCTGTTAATGAACTTATCCCGAAACAAATTAGATCATTACTAGCCACTACGGCGACACTAACGTTGCGCCGAATTTTGTTTAAATTCCCAAATTACACAGTCCACAGCAAAGTTGTTAATATGAGCAATACCTGTCTGAAACCAATGCTTGGGCTTCTGCTGAAGGGAACCGGACAGCCCCATGTTTGTCCGCTCAAAGAAAGGTCTAGTACAGCGAAGATTCATTCAGTTAATTACACAAAATTGTGATCAATCTCAATTGACAAACAAACGTGTTTAGTTTTGTGCACTGCTTGGACTAAACCCCGGTCAAAGCATAATGTAGATTACGATGGCGCTCGGGACTACGTTCTTTGGACATCCTTCTTCACAAAGATGAAGGGGATTGATTTTTAAGTGCGCCGGCCCTTTGCCAGCAACTACTTTGGTTTGGCGCCAGTGATGGCAACGATGACGGCCACGGTGACGGCGTCATTACCGAGTCAGCGAAGGCGGGAAGAAATCGGCGGAGGAAAATGTGGCGAATGGAGGGGGGTGAGGGGGGGGGGGCTGGGTGCAGGGGGATTATGCTGAGCTCGCACGAGACGATCGTCGGAGCGGTGGCCAAAGTGACATGGAAGGGCGGAACACGCTGCTGTGGTGCCATCTCTCTTACTCCCTCCCCCTCACAATTTCGCAGACTATACTACTCGGTGCATAGCCCATCCGTACCACGTGGCATTTGCGTGGGAGGTTCAAAAACGTTTGGCAACAGCATGGTCGCCGGCCGCGGCGACGCCCCGCGAGATAGCAGCGCAGGAGCGCACGCCGCCGTGCGTTCGCTGCAAGCGCGATCACCTCCTGATACGCAAAGATATGCACCGTGACCGAGAAGACTGCAGTTCGCGCTGGGCGCATATTTCGCATGAGGGAGTACCGTAATCGTCAGTGAAGTTATTTTCACTTTCGTTTTATTCCATTAAGTGGTTCAGGTGAGACACTCTGTTTAGGTAGGGTTAAGTTGTATTACCTCAGGTTAGGTTAGTAAAGATTGCGTTAGGTTGCTCTGATTGATAAGGCTGTGATTGATCAGGCTACCCTGAGGATGTTTCTTTTACTTGAACACGCTCAATAAGGTTATCAAAGTTTCAAATATCTTCGAATACTGCCTTAAAAGTACCATGCACGGTTTGCGTCTTCATCACGAGGTCATCCTTCATGTTGTTTAAATGACTTTTTCTAGTAAATGTACTTGCTTACCACAGCGCTCATACATTATTTCAGGTTAATTTTCGCTTTTTTGCCCTGTTTGGGACACGGCTTTTTCGGATCGTTCCGTGACATTACCCGTGCTCTTTGATGCAAAAGGTCACTCGGAGTGATCTCTTTTTTTCATTTTCGTTTCATTTCAGTAAGTAATCTAGGTTGCATACTTTGTTTAGGTCGGGTTACCTTGGCGTAGCTCCGGTTAGGTCTGTTTAGGGTACATTAATTACTTAACTCTGCGTTATGTTGGGTTATGACTTGAAATTCTGTTAAATTTGTGGTTGGTTAACTTTCACCGTGTCAGGCACGGTGGCGGGCGTCGACGTCTGCAACTTCGCTGAATAGAAATAGCTGATAAAGCGCGTTCGTCATTCGAGGAAAAATACTAACTGCGAACCACGTGGTTTCCGAGACGATGTGGGCAGATTGAAAATGGTTCAGCAGGACGAGGTGAATAAGATGGGGATGACACCAAAGTCTGCCAAAGCGTGAGGATGCAAAAGCGTCAGTATGCTACGTGATGTTTGCTATTTTCGGTTGCGATTCGACCACCCGTTTTCCTGCTGAGGTATTGTCACGTAGTCAAGGATAACGGAACGTAATTGAAAAAATTAAGTTCCCTGGAAGCGAACGCGTACAACCTTGAGATCAGAAATTTGGTACGCACCCGGAATATTAGGTGCTGTGATTGGGAAAGTGATTTATGCGCGGCAGTACTTACGTATAAAGAAACAAACGACTGTTTTGCCTGCTTGTTTCTACGCGAAACAGGAAAACCCAAAGGACCCTCTTTCCAAAAACGCTAGAAACAAACAATGAGGTGCAGAGGTAGGAGACAGCAACGTTTAAGGAGACATTCTGTGAAGAGATTGGGCGAATAACCTGGAGTGCGGCACTAAACAGCAACGGCTTATAGTTCCATGTGATCAGCTACAGGAGCGCCACGAGACTGCTGGGAAAGACGCACCAGAAAAGAGTAGTCGTGACTTACCGATACAAGACCCTGTGCCCGTATCGGCGACACCTACGGGCAAAGTACGAGGATAATATATGCCGTTTTGCTGATGCGGTTGGAAGAAAAATGTACTTTAAGACTTTTTCTCCATCGTTTTTACGCCTTGTAGCAAGATGATGATGACACTTGCTATTTATTGGCGCAAGTCCAGCTGGGGCAACGAGCGCCAAGAAAGCCTGTTGCAAGATCTGCACGACCCTAATTTGTGTATTGTATAGGCCTCGGCATTCTAAAAACGCTATTAAAGCCACCGAGTAATCCATGAACGATGGCCATATTCGCATTACAAGACTTTCAGCCTACATTGATAAACTAAGACTAGTGAACCTAGTTCTCAAAATTCGGAACAGCATCCTGCGCCACCAGGTAGCGGTTTTTCTCGAAATTGTTCCGTATGCCGCCTCTAAGGGTCAATGTTTTTAACAGAAGCACTACCTGTCTATGGGTCTTCGTTGCCACTTTTTTAATAGATTCTTTGGCGTTTGCTGTGCCGTTGAGAAAAAAAGCCACCAGATTACACTGTTTCCATGTTTAGCTGGTGAAAATATTTTACATTTTTGATATACGTCGAATTAATGAACAAACTTCGTTAATCTTTGGCTGTATATTTACGATGGGACGTGCCTGGGATGCTAACCTAAAATTTTGCACCATTTTTTCGCCTGTCAGGATGAAAAAAGTTATGGGGGCATAGCGCTACGCACTACGTTTTGACAAAAAAAAATGAGGCTTGACTATGGTAACCGATGATGACCAGATATACAGGGCTACCTAGCATTTCGACCCTTATGAGGACCGTGTCCAACTCATAGCATGTTCCGTGAACTTAGCGGCGTCATCGGTCAGTCCTTTACATTCTCCTCAAGTGTTTAAACAGTATTTCAGCTCACCGGTTTGTGCAGCTTTTCCAGAGTTTGCTAGCAAGTTCATTACAGGCGTTCCCATAAAATCTGTTACATTTCTGGCTAAGTATACAACAAAACTGATACCTGCATTACATCACCCAGGCAGAAATGTTCCCTTGCCTACCGAATATGACACTTTATATGTGTGATTTTCACCATTTTGATGTCTGGGAGCACACAATTGTTAAAATACCAATGCTGAGAACTAGTGGACAACAAAAGGTTATACCACTAACGCAAACCGAAGTTTTTGAAACCATAAAAAAATTCTTGACAGCCTTTCCCCGACTTATGTCGCGCTTGACATCATGCGGAAGAGAACCGAGTTCACAAACGGTGCAACGAAAAAATCTATCAGTGGTACGTTTTCTACCGCATAATCATATTTAACTCTCACGAGCTTTAATAGTTGTTTTGTAGGGCCTCTAGTCCCGAGGAACTTGGCTTGCATATCACCCGTTACACATAAATACAACAGAGATAAATCTTCTTGAAACACGGTGTTAATGCGGGCGTGTTAGTCCATACTTAAAGTTTGATAACAGCGGTAAACAAAACAAAGCGAAGACGAGACGAGATAGGCGTTCTGACAAATATCGCCTTCTCTTTGTACTGTCTTAGCGCTTTTACAAACTTTCAATTTTCTTGACGGTGATTCAAACAGACCTATTGAACGAATCAATAAAACAATAAACCCGAAGGCTGTTTTCCTAATTTAGTTTCGTTTTGAATCCCATTCAGCGGCTTCAGAACCCAAGCAACGAAGCCTGCAAAGGAACTTCAAGTTCACTACTAGACACTTTTAGGGGCGAAGCACCTTAAACCACGGGCTGTAGCCGTCTCATGTCGTCGTCGTCTCGTGTCGTCGTATTCTCGTGTAGTCAAGGTACTAAAACTCTGGGACACTCTTTTTAAAACGCCCCGCGCTAGAACGTAACGCGTACTAAAAAAACACCGAGACACCCATATTCCAATGCCTCGCACTACTTCTTAGCATAATTCTAAGCTTGCTGTGGCGTGTGACGCGAAGACAACTTACAGCCAGACTGCCTCTCATTTAAATGCTTAAATGAGGTTCAATGCAAGAGAGGGTGCCACCGCCTCAGCCAGTGCGCGATTGGTCCTCTCAAATTAGCGCGGGCGGAGTGGCAAAAAGGAGACTTAAAATCTCTGAATTCACTTATACGCTACTTGACTCGCCCCTCCTCAGGTATTACGTTAGTGTAGATGGCCAAGAATGTTTTACGAGGTCATGCCTGACTTTCAAAGTGCAAGGTCAGTTCTGTTTTGAAATTGCGGAACTTTTATACGGTCGTGATACTATACTTTTGTAGTAGTAAATATTTCCGACAGCTTGTTCTCTGTCGGAAGGACAAATATACCTTTGTTGAGGTGATTTCTTCACTCGACATCTTCCAAATTGCTTCCGACGATATCTTTTCGCTGGAATTCAAAGTACTGATGCTGACTTGGGTTGACGAATCCACGGCTGTCTCGGAATGTGTCTCGCTGGTAGGTCCTGATTCTGTGCTCCCTTCCTAAAATGGAGGAACACTGGATGTTACGACGTTTAAAGGAAACATACGACGCTATAATGTGATTCCAATACCTGATAGTGTAATTGCTCCTCCATGAAAAGTTTTCTCAGTCATACGTGTTTCTTTAAAACGGCTTTCGAATCGCTGTGACCTCAAAAAGCTGCTGCCGTCTGGTAGTAGCTGGTTTGTTCTAGAGCTATCATATTTCAGTAATATACCGGCCGTGCGGATTTACATATGAAATAAAATGAACGCGGTCAGCTTTCCTAATGTTATGCCACCGGGACCGAGCCGACAAGGGCGGTTAAAATTAGGGAGCTTGATTACCCAATCAGTGCAGTTCGAACCAAACAATGATACACTCGACACGATGTGTATTCGATGGTAAAAGACATTTAAACTCGACGCACTGGCCATGCACTCGGATAATGTTGTCAAACCCCGGCAAGAGAAACAAACAGGTGGCAGAATTCTTAACGAGTGTTACGGTTCACCCTTCTTTGGCGAAATGGTGAAGCCACTGCTATGGCGAAAATCCCCCTGCACGGCATGTGGCCAATCGTGAAGAACGAGAAAGACGACGATCGGTGTGGCGACCGACAGGAGCTAAAATGGTCATCTGCTGTGTCTTCGATTTTTCCATTTTGAGAATAGTGTAAACACAGCTAATTCTAACCACATATACCTCGTCTAATTTTGGTGAAGGTGCTACAACGATCCCGTAAGGCGACGGAGCTTGGAAGCGGACGCCAGCTCTCTCAGGACAACATGCCTACCGTTGTGGGCCACCCCATCAACCGTCCATGCCACCCTTGATTGTGTTGTCCCACCACCGGGATTCTGGATTTTTCTACTGCACCGGCGACATCGACATGAACGCCTGGCTCGCCCTGTATGAGCGCGTACGTAGCCATAAGAACTGGGATCCCACGATCATGCTGGCCAACATCGCTTTCCATCTCAAAGGGACGGCCTTCACGTGATATGATACCCATGGACATCAGCTCCTTAGCTGGGAGACCTGCAAAGAGAGGCTGAAGAGCGTCTTTGGGAAGCCCCTCGGACGTCTGCTCGCTGCCAAGCAAGGGCTTTCCACACGGGCTCAGACGGCCATGGAGCCGTATTTAGCATACATACAAGACGTGCTTTCCTTTTGCGTCAAGGTCGACCGCATCATGTCCGTGTCCGACAAGATCGACCACATCTTAAAAGGCATTGCCGATGACGCCTTTGACTTGCTGGTGATGACCACAACTCCACATGTTGCGAAAGCGGTGGACAAAGAGTTGGATCCTACACAGAGACACTCGCCTGATCTAATATTATCCAATCCTAAAACAGCTTTAAAAAACTTGGAGAGCGGCACTATACACGCTTGTGTCTCAACATTCACCCCTCCCCCCCCCCCCCCCCCTGCAACCTACCGAGCTCCTATGGTTACTAAAACACTAATGCATAAACAGCGTGGGGTAATGTGACAAGGCAGAATCAATCGTGCCCCCAATAAGACGTATGTCCATCAAGAGAGTAACATTCTCGCCACTTGCCGGGAAAGCCACTGAGCTCTACCGTCTACCACAACATAAAACCGGCTCACCCATGACTAACCTTTGAAAAGAACGGTTGTGCCGCTTCCCACAAACCACCCCGTTTTGTTGATAGGCAGGAAGATTATTCTTTGGGTGTTTTTTCACCACTTCTACACCTTGCTGCGACGTCTGCACGACAAAAATAGCGTATTGTACAAGCCTCGGCAGTATATAAATGTTAGTATTGTCATCCTGGTGTCAAACATGGATTACCATCATCGCCTTACGTCACCCTATCTTCCCAGGGTCTGCAAGGAGTCATCGCAGTTATCAAAATTTTGAGCAGCGTTATTCACCACTAGGAAACGTTGTTCGCTACATTGATTTTGGCGGTTCCTTATCCCATCTAGACAGGTAGAGAGAGAGAGAGAGAGAGAAAGAACTTTATTCTGGAGCCGTTGGGTCAACTACGAGTGGTGACCAGCGCTTGGAGGGCGCCGGTGACCTGGGTTGCTCGTTCAGCCAGTCCTTGCTGTACTCGTGGATCCAAGCTGCCTAATGCCGCCTTCCAGTGTTCCACACAAGAGATAAGAGGGAATGAGTTTTGAGGGCATTGCCAAATTATATGAGTAACTGTTTCGTGGGCTCCACAATCGGGACATTGGGTAGAGGGAAGTACACATGGGTAAATTGCATATAGTCTGGCGAGACAGCGGCGGGTGTTGGTTTGGAGAAGGCGCCAGTACCGTTCCTCGGTGATAGAGAGTGACCTATGGGGTGGAGGGTAGCGCCGGCGGGAGAGGCGGTAGTGGCAGGTAATTTCCTGTAAAGTCAGAAGGCTGCCGGTTGATTGGGCTTCATGGGAAGGGGTGCGACCTGGCCCAGCTCGGTGGGTTAGCTCTCGAGCTGCAAAGTTAGCCGCTTCGTTTCCTTCCAGCCCCGCATGGGCTGGAGTCCAAAAAAAACTCCTCCTGGGAAATGGGAGGATTTTGAAGGAGAATTTTGAGAGCCCTCGCGGAAAAAATCCCCTGGGCAAAATTTGGAATGGCCGTTTTCGAATCGGAGATAACAATTGTTGGGGTAGGCCGATGAGTGAGCGCTAGCGCAATAGCCGCCTCTTCCGCAGTACCAGGGGAGCGCGTTCGGATAGTGAGGGAATGGTTAGTGGTTGCTTTTGGATCAAACATGGCGGCGACTGCGTAGGGGTTGTGATGGGTATAACTCGCGGCGTGCACATAGGTGGTGGTCTGGCCCATGGGGTATTTGCGGCCTAGGAGGCGTGCGCGATGTTCACGGTGTTTAATATTGTGCTCCGTGTGCATATTGCGGGGAATCGGCCGCACAAGCAGGAGATAGTGCAAGTCTGTTGGAATGTAGACTCTGGGGTCAGTAACAATCGGTGCATGAAGCCCGAGCGACTCTAGGATGTATCTGCCAGTAGAAGTGGTAGAAAGGCGGGAAAGTTAACTGACAGAATGGGTTTCAATGAGCTCTTCAGCTGTGTTGTAAATGCCGAGGCATTCCAGTTTGGCAGTGGAAGTACTTTGAGGGAGTAAAAGCACCGTTTTGTATAATTTTCGTGTGAGACAGTAATTTTAGACAACTCCGTTTTACTTGGGATAAGGTACGGAAGGCGTATATCAGGCGACTGAGCACAAATGCTACTTTTATACCGAAAAGCACTCTATTTCTACTACGACGACTTCACTTGTCTTCAGGGTTCCGCGTTGCCTGTTTGAAGGTATTTACTGGCGTTTGCCACGGCACTGGGCAAGAAACCACTGTAACCCGCCGTGGTGGCTCAGTGGCTAAGGCGTTGCCCTGCTGAGCACGAGGTACTGGGTTCGATTCCCGGCCGCGGCGGCCGCTTTTCTGATGGAGGCGACAAGCAAAAGCGCCCGTGTGTACGAGATTTCGGCGCACGTTAAAGATCCCCAGGTGGTCAAAATTAATCCTGAGCCCTCCACTACGGCGCGCCTCATCGCCTGCGTTGCGTCAGCGCGTTAAATCCTACGATCATCATCATCATCATCAATAAAGAAGCCACTGTAATACTTTCTTCAATTTTTTTTACATGTACAAATTGTGTTTTAAGTTTTTGATCTTCCCCGAATTTTTCAATGATCATCCTCCTGCAAATAAGCGGAACGTACTTATTTTGGCTTTACTACAAACATTGGTAACATTTTCTTTGATTTCTACAGGCTGAGATGGTAAGGGAACAAATTAATGATCATCTTCTAAGCCGTGATAAAAAGAACCATAAGTTATCCGGGCAGAATTGATAGGACTCTACATGTGTAGACATCAAACGTGCGGCGTCTTGGCGCCCAAGGATGACCAGACATGTGCGGGTACCCGGCGCGGGGACGCGAACAGGACCGTCTTCAATTTAAACCTGTGCAGTGAACAGGCATTTGGACAGTGAAGTGAACAGGCCAATGAGCAGGCCCTGGATGTTTAAATGCTAATTAAGAAGTTCACTCGCACGAGCAGTTTTGCCCAGAATTTACTACTTGTTGCGAGATGTTGCAATGGATCATGGTAACACAACTCGCTCTCTATGGAATCTGAGTGCGACAAATTTCTTAGCTGCAGTTGGAGGCAGAATGTTCACAGTGTTACAGCCCATGGGAAGTGCTTGCTGACTTTCACCCAAGAGCTTCCGAGAAAGTACACTATATTCGGAAAAGTATACGGGAACAGAGTACAAGCAGGTGCATCCGTTCTATCTAACCATCTTAAATGTAAAACTTGCGTTAAGAACACAGCACTTTTATTAATACCTAGCAATCCTTGCGAGCGCCCCCCTACGCCGATTTGATGATTTGATGAATGGTTCTCCAGAGATATTAATATTCATTTTTCCCTTCACGGCCCAACTCCTTGATTATACGTCCTCAGGGAGATCTGCAGGTGTCTTCCGGGCGCTCTAAGCAAAACTGCGTCGTCTGCTAATCTCAAATGGCTAAATCAACCTCCGGTTTTCCATATTTCTGCGTTTTTCAAGCGATGTTTCCCGAATATCTCTGTAGAGATGAATAATTAAAGCGAGATGGCACTCCCAGATTGCTTTCCAACCCCCTAACTCCTAAAGGTATTGAAAAAAAAACCTGACTGATGCCACTATATACAGGGCAAAATTTCTTTAGAAGGCTCGAGTCCATAATTCGGATAGGCCAAGCACCATAGCTCAAGCTTCCATCAATGCGCATGCAACTACCACAATAAAATCTTTGATTGGCTGAACGTGCCTTTTCCATTGTCACAGGTGAGGTTGACCAGTCGGACCCAGTAACGCCTGATGACGTTTCTTCACTACTCGAAACAGTCTCCTAAAAGTGAAAAGAAAAGGTGCATTTTTCAAATCACGCGACAAGGGTCTATATGCACCGGGAAAGAACTGTAATTTGTTGCCGTCTTGATCGAGGCAAAAGAGGTATTAGTTGAGCGAATATGCAACTGCCACCTTCGAAACACCATTAATCAAACAGATGTCAGAAAGGCATTTGGATTGGCAGTAAACATTTATAAGGACCACGGTCCGAATTAAGAGGACCTTTTGTATAGAAGTTCATTACTTCCCCTTCCCCTTTTGGGCACACAAGTCAGAAAACCTGGCGGACACATTTGCAAGGCTTACAGGGCTTCCCTCGTCTCGCCAACTCAAACTTCAACTGTTCAGCTGTGTACGTAAGCCACGGCCAACTCCATAGCATACCAAATCCAAAACCACTGTACGGTCGGTCCCGCTACATCGCCTGGCTAAACACATACCTGGCAAACCCTTACAGAAAGAGACGAAGTTACGTAACGCTTTTACATAAACCGCCATGTTTTGCATTTCCCACAATTACAGACGCTGCATTACGACTCTCCCAAAACCCCGCTACAGCAACCGTAATTTTCACACTGTCTGAAAAACTGCTCGAGCGTGCAACCTACCCCTCTTACATGTCTCAAAATTACCACGACAACCACAAATTTCTCGAAAGCGGTGGACATAGGGCTATCTCTCACAGACCGGAACACTCCTGATCTAATAGTATCCAATCTTGAAACCAATTCCATCTTGACTCTGCTATCAAAAACTTGGCTAGCGGCACTATCCACTCTGTTCTCTCAACATCCATCCCCTTTGTCGCGTATACGAGCTGCTCTGGTTACCCTTACACACCGGAATAGATGGCATGGGATAATGTAACAAGCCAGAATAACTTGTACGCCTAATAAGACGTCTTCCCATTAAGAGGGTACTTCGCCAGGGACATTCTCGCCACTTGTCGGGAAACTCGCTGACCTCTACCGTCTCCTACAACATGCGAACTTCGGCTCACTCATGCCTAATCTCTCCGAGAGACTGTGGTTTCGCCTTCTTCAAACTGGATCGCTTGTACTCATACTTTGTTCCTACTTTGATGCATATTCATATTATATATATTATTCACACTTTGATATAAGACGGTATACATTTTCTCTAAAAATTTCATCTAAGCAATGCCTTAGCGCTTAAAGGTGAAGCGAATTGAAAGGAATCGGTGTAAGCACGGGTGAAAGCTTGGTCTTTGTAAGAAGTCGTTCCCACATCGAGTGTTGCACAGTGCAGCGTGTTCATCTACGAGGGAGTAGGATTAAAAAAACAGCTCAAACTCTTGCTTTATTAGAACTATCGCGACTCCACGTATACACAAATTAGCTGCTAAGACGAATCTGCTTTCACACCGAGTTTCATGTACTTGTCGCAACAATTTTGTTCGTTGTGAAGTTGTAAATATTGTTTGAACTGGCCTCTCCTTTCAATACATGGGCCTCAACCGATGGAATATGATTACAGAAAATGGCTGTCACTCTTGTTATTGAACCTATCGCGAAACAAATTGGATAATTACTAGCCACTACGGCGACTGTAACGTTGCGCCGAATTTTGTTTACATTCCTAAATTACAATGTCCACAGCAAAGTTGTTAATATGTGCAATACCTGTCTGCAACCAATGCTTGGGCTTCTGCTGAAGGGAAATTGACAGCCCCATGTTTGTCCGCTGAAAGGAAAGTCTAGTACGTGGAAGTTTCTTTCAGTTTATCGACAAAGAAGTATGAGTAATCTAAAAAAAAGACATGTTTAGTTTTGTACACTGCTTTGACTACACCCTTGTTAAAGCATATTGTCACGAATACAGGTAGAAAAGCAGTATTTACTCGGCTTAAAAGACCTACAGACGGCACCGAAGCTGACGCACAACCAGAGCTGCCGTGGTAGCACCAAAGTCTCTTCTTCTCAGACCCAATGTTCCGAAAGGCACATACCCAAACAGGGAGATTGTCCCAGGCATGCGGCAATATTGTAGATCACGATGGAGCTCGGCACTACGTTCTCTGGACATCCTCTTCACGAAGATGAAGGGGATTGATTTTTATGTGCGCAAGCCCTTTGGCGCCCGATAGTTTGGTTTGCCGCGAAGGCGGGAAGAAATCGGCGGTGGAAAATGGGGCGAATGTGGAAGGGGGGAGGAGAGGGGCAGGGCAATACGCCTCGAGATTCGCGATCGCTGCGCCCCCTGCCGCCGCTTCTCCGCGGTGTTTGCGGGATTAGCGCTGCTTGCCTGATAGGTAGTCATGCAGTGTTTTGGTTCTCTTTCGCTTCTCTTTGCCTTCCCGCGCACTAAACCACTTGGTATGGTGACGTCTGTAAGCAAATCGCACGCTTAGGGCAATTAAAAAAAAAACAGCTGCGTCTTGGTAAAGCGCTCGAACGCGAACAGGAACTACCCAGGGAGGCGGTTCTGCGCGTTTCTTGCCCGCTCTTGCGGGCGTCGGCGACGGAAGCAGCATATCACCCGCTGTCACCTTCAAACATGTCAGCACAAGTAAATTCTTTTAAGTGCGAATGCACTTCTTAAGCGACCCTGAATCACTCGTCCACCGCCGTCCATCCATCCGCACCACATACCCACTTAGGGCGATTGGCCAAGAAGAGTTCCTAATTTCTTTAGCACATACCCACTTAGGGCGATTGGCCAAGAAGAATTCTTTCGCATCACCCGTGCATTCCCACTTACTTGGCACATACCCACGTGGGGGATTGGCCAGGAATCGGGCGTGAGAAGGGCTAATGCACCCGCTTAAAGGAGTACTGACACGAAATTTCAAAGCTGAGATCCGCTCTAGCAATCAAGTACAACGACAACACAAATAGGTGTCTGTGCATGGCACATACCCACGTGGGGGATTGGCCAGGAATCGGGCGTGAGAAGGGCTAATGCACCCGCTTAAAGGAGTACTGACACGAAATTTCAAAGCTGAGATCCGCTCTAGCAATCAAGTACAAGGACAACACAAATAGGTGTCTGTGAATAAATGCATCTTTCTTTCTTTGTAGTTGTGTGTGTGTGTGTGATCTCTGTTTCGCGAACATTACCGACCCGCGCAAATTCAACTCGTGCATTCGCACTTACACACTCTCCCCCTCGGGGAAGTGCGAGGGAATTTTTTTATTGTCGCCTCGTTTAGACCTGATGTTGTCACTGTAAGAGGTTGGTTCGTTTTGCAGCGCAGACAACAAATGCGGCTTTGCTTCGAATATGTACGTCGTAGAAAAATATGTTTCGGGGATGTGATAACCCAATAACTGACAAAAACTAGTGCGTTTTATGGGAATATAAGCCACGCGAAAATGTTAAGTACACTCAAAGGCTGTGCATTGTCAAATATGTGCCCACTCATGCCTTATAGTAAGAACCAAGGTATGAACTAATAAAACCACGGGAAAATGAATGGTCTGCAAGTAAAGAATAAACAGAATAGTCATACGGGAAGGAAAAAAAACTGAGTGCAGCTTCTGAAATGCTAAAGACGTTTGTTTGAGCAAGGTAGTATTCACCAGACAACCTAGATGCGAAATGCACTGATATTTCGCTAGACATGGAGGGGGGGGACATGGAGGAGGACGCTTAACTATCGTTGTTTACAAATGCGGAGCGAAATCAACGAATGAACGTTTAAGTAATCACAGACACAAGCTGCGTGTTCACTTTTCGTTTGTTTTTCGCCTTCAACGAACGGCTGATCACTCGGCGGACGCATTTTTTGAAGAATACAGGGTAGGCAGTTCACAAGCGATAGGAGGTGTCGTGGGAAGAGTTGATTGATTGATTGCAGGGTTTAACGCGCCGACGCAACGAAGACGATGAGGCACGCCGTAGTGGAGGGCTCCGGGTTAATTTTGACCACCTGGAGATCCTTAACGTGCGCCAAAATCTCGTACACACGGGCTCGTTGGAAGAGTGTTGTATCTGATAAGGGTCTGATTTCGGTTTATGCTAGATTCTGCAGTCTCCCTGTGTCATGACTCATATGACGATGTTTCGAAGAAGAGTTTACTCTATAAGCCCATAAGCCATTACTCTATAAGCCCATATCATCCGGCTTCTCGTGGAGGATAAATGTAACAGATGAATCTTTGCGAGCGCTCACCTCGGGACAAGACGACCCAGCATTAAATTTGTCGGCGTGTGCTGACTCCGGAGTGTAATGTTCCATTATCCATCGTACTTGTTTGGTACAATATTTGCGAAATTTATGCCGCATTGGCTTGTTCAGTGTACTGATCAATATCTGATATGTGATATTGGCAAGCGTAGTAACTTGCGTGCTGTCAGGTATGAGTGCTCCGCTAGATTTTGTAAGCGCACAAAGCCGATTTACATCATAGTGTGTATGGCCGCAACATGACCATCGGGGGAAACACTAGCTCCTACAGGCCGCGCTCGAGGCGTATAGGCTGAGCCCGCACGACACGCTGGTCGGAGCGTGTGGCCAAAGTGTCACGGAAGGTCGGCACGCACTGCTGTGGTGCCATCTCTCTTACTCCCTCCCCCTCACACTTTCCGAAGGCTGTAATACTCGGTGCGTAGCCCATCCGTACCACGTGGCATTTGCGTGGGAGGTTCAAAAACGTTTGGCAACAGCATGGTCGCCGGCCGCGGCGACGCCCTGCGAGATAGCAGCGCAGTAGCGCGTGCCGCCGTGCGTTCGCTGCAAGCGCGATCACCTCCTGATACGCAACAGATATGCGCCATGACCGAGAAGACTGCAGTTCGCGCTGGGCGCATATTTCGCATGAGGGAGTACATTAATCGTCAGTGGATTTATTTTGACTTTCGTTTTATTCCATTAAGTGGTTCAGGTGAGACACTCTGTTTAGGTAGTGTGAAGTTGTATTACCTCAGGTTAGGTTAGTAAAGATTGCGTTAGGTTGCTCTGATTGATAAGGCTGTGATTGATCAGGCTACCCTGAGGATGTTTCTTTTACTTCAACCCGCTCAATACGGGTATCAAAGTTTCAAATATCTTCGAATACTGCTTTAAAAGTACCATGCATAGTTTACGTCTTCATCACGAGGTCACCCTTCAAGTTGTTTTAAGTGCGAATGCACTTTATAAGCGACCCCAAACCATCCACCGCCGGCGGCGGCGGCGTCCGCAGTGCTCCTCTATATTTAAAAAAAACTCCCAAGCATTTCCCCGAGGGTGAACATGGTTAAGTGCGAATGCACCGGGTGATGCTATGAGGGGTTTTTATTAATTCGCACTATTATATTTATTAATCACACTATGGTGCCTTTATGGTGTAATGGTTCCTGGGAATCGCAATTTGATCACACGGGGGAGTTTACGTTAACTCACTGGCGAATGCCAACGGATTTTAACTTTACTCCCCCTCATAGCATCACCCCGTGCATTCGCACTTAACCATGTTCACCCTCGGGGAAATGCTTGGGAGTTTTATTACTGATGATGATGATTAAAGTGTAATTAATGAATTTAAGTGTTGTTTGTCATGATGCATTTGTACACAGATACATTATATACGAAGTATTATTTATTTACACTTCACGATTTTCGTACGATGCATTAAATGCACACATCGCGAGCGCGTCACACACACACACACAAACTACACTACAGATTAGCACCTATTCGTGTTATCGTTGTAGCTCACGGTTAGTACCAGCGCTTTGTGATCCGAGAAATGTACGGTGAGCGGATCCGGCAAGACGGCGCGGACCGTACAGTTCCTACTGAACGCCAAGTCTATGAAGCCACCGTTGATCGTGGTCGGAAACTCGAGAGACAGACACGTCATCGAGTAATTGTTCAGCATGTGGTCAACCAACCAGCCGTTGTCCTTTCTAACGTCCACGTTAAAGTCACCCACCACCACAACCGGAACCGAGGGACGCGCGCGCACAGACTCACTCTCCATCGCCGCATCCATCTGCTCCAAGACGGCATCTCTCGAGAGGTTCGGGGCCAGGTAGACGGTCACAACCAGGACGGCATCGCCGGAGTAGGCACTGGTGTAGACGGAGGCGTACGGCGAGTCCTCTCTGAGCGGCGAAGTACACACGGCATGCAAGAGGACGTTGGCGTAGACATGTCCAACCAAGCACACGCCGCAGTACTCGCCCCGGCTTCCACTCCGGGCGAAGGAGCACGGGTCGTCAGTGGGACACGTTCGCGGCGATGCATCAGGAGCGAGGTCGGCACGCTGTAAGACCAGGAGTTGGGTCCGGTCCTGCTGTCGCCTGAGCTCTTCACTGAAGGGCCGGTAGCGCTTTAGGAAGACGTCCACTCCACCAGCCCTTCTCTCGGCGAGGGCCCGGGTCACGCGATCGTAGCCACTCAGGGAGACATCGGCAGCGCAGTCACCGGAGGAGCGGTTCCAGGTCTCCGTGAGGCAGAGGAGATCAACTCTGGAGAGTACGGGGTCTTTGGCAACGTCCAGTGCATGCGCCGAGAGAGAGCGGACGTTTAGGAGCGCGAGCGTGAACTCCCTACAGCCACCCTCGCACACCCTGCGGAAATGCTGGTCCCTCAGAGCGGAGAGGTAGCGCTGCGTGACGGTGACGAGACGGTGATTCTCGAGCCTCCGAAACTCATCGAGCATGGGTTTGTCGGGGTTGTCTTGCTTGTGGTAGAAGGTGTGGTCTCCCTCGGCGTTGGTGAGGTATAGTCCGTTGAGGTTGGTACACCGAGAGAGCGCAACGTAGACGAGCTTCTGCGGGTGCGTCTTGGAGTAGTCGTACACGACCGAGGCGTAGGTTCCCCCCTGAGATTTGTGCACGGTGATGGCGCTGGCCTGGACGAGGGGGAACTGCGTCCGTTTACAAGCTATGCCGGCCTTTCGATCTACCGTGACGGTGGCCGACTGCATCTCGATGGGTATCCAGTTCTCGCTGGTCACGTCGTAGCCGTTGGAACGGGCCTCGTGAACGGCCCGAGCGGCGCGCGCACGCGTGAGCTTTCCGGTACCGGGCACATCGAACTCGAGCCACAGTCGCCTCACGCGCGTCTCTTCATCCTCGTCTCCTTCTCCTTCTTCATCCACTCCATCTCCTTCATCGGGCAACGCGCCGGCGAGCTCACACAGGCGCAAGACTCCAACCGCACCGTTGACCAGACCATCCACGAGATCGATGTTATGAGTCATCATGTAGGGCTTGCCAACCACGGCCATGACTTCCCCGGGCAGATTTGCAAACTCGCTGGGAACCATGCGGGCAACCCTGCGCTTGGCATTCTCGAGCAGATGCGGCGTCTTACAGCCGAGGTACCGATCACGCGCGCGAAGCACCACGAAGTCGTCCTGCGAACGGGCCACGGTCTCGTTGAAACGCGTGACATCGGCGTTCGAGTAGAAGATGCGCACGGCCGAGGGCGCGCGCTCGGCGGCTTCCTCGACCGTGACGAACCTGGACTCGAGAAGCTTTACTTCTTCGGGCTCGAGCGCGCGGCCGTCCCCGATCTTGGTGAGGACCGCGGAGAAGGTGACGTCGGACTGGCGCACGACTCTCACGAGCGGGAAGTATTCGAGATGATGCCAGGTGACAGTGCTGAATCCGAGGAGACCATCAGCACTGCGGGGCCGCTTGAAGATCTCGCTGGCACGCACGGGCGGCAACTGCCGCAGGTCCCCGCAGAGGATGACGTCCAGTCCACCGAAGGGAGTCGCTGCGTGATCTGGCGCAGACGGCAATCAACCAGTTTGAGTTGGTCGGCGGACATCATACTGACTTCGTCTATGATGACGCACTTGACTCTGCGGAAGGCACACCGGAAGGTGTTCAGGTCACTAGGTCGGAGTCCACCGTCCCCCATGACTCCGAGGCGGGCGTCCTGCCGGTTTCCACGGGCAGCCCGCACGAGTTTGAAGGCACTGTGGACGGTGGTTCCACCCACAGCAACGGCGGCCTTTCCCGTACTGGCGCAGATCACGTACGCGTTGTAGACGGAAGGGACGGATGAGGAGGAGCCGTCTTCCCAGCCAACGGCACCGCAGCAGTCCGCACAGCGGTTATACACGTCCATGGCGAGCTTGAGCACGAAGGTCTTGCCACAAACCGCGGGTCTCGTGAAGAAGACCCGCAGCGGAGGCTGCCCCGGCGTGGTCTGACGGTGCAGAATCTCGCGCAGCAACTCGTACTGCTCGGGGTTGGTGCTGCGCATCATCGAGACGTACTCTTCTCGTTCCATGATTCCGCGCCGTTTGCGTACCGCAGCACACGGCGTACTGACCTCCTTGAGCAGTCGGAGCAGGCGCTCGTTAGGCAGCACGTCCGCGTCCACACTAGCATCCGCATCTCGTCGTTCGGGGATTTGTACCCGCGCGCACCCGTCATCTTCATTACATTCTTCTTCTTCTTGCATTGTTCTTTCTTCATCCTCCTCTCTCTCTCGCCTGAGCCGCAGCATCTCGGCGTAGTGGACCTCCACCATTTCTTGGACAACTGCATCGTCATCCGCCGGGTTGTATTCTTTTCGTTTTACCTCGATCAACTGCTTCTTGTTCTCGTAGATGGACACGTACCTATTACCATCCAACACATCAACCGTTTCGCTTTGGAACGGGACGTATAGAAGGACATTTTCCCGCATATACGACTCCACATCGTTACCGGGGCTGTATCCGCGGTAGCGTATCACAGCCGGCCGTACCCTGAGCACGTAACGGCAATCACCCTTCGCCGGCCGGTACTTGCTGGCGAAGTCGGCGAGGCATACGTCGTTGAGGGTAGGCGGCCTGGCCTCGTACTTTTGCACGAGGTTCGCTTTCCAGACGTCGGTGGAGCCCGGAGGGAGCGCCTCCAACTCGGCACGCGTTTTGCGTACGCGCACCCGTTCTTCGGGGTAGCACGTGGGGACGTACACCACCTCCCGGCTCTTGTGCGACATGTCCTGTTTGAGCAGAAGCCAGGCCGCCTCCTGTGCCGACATTTCAATTCCTTTAAGGATGTCCACACGAAGCTTGCGGATCACGGCTTCGATGTCGTCGTTGGGATTCGTTTTGAGGATCTCGGCAACGGTGCGCTTGAGGTTGGACATTCCGCGGTCGGACTTATTGACATAGTCCACCACGTAGGAAGCGCACGCGTAGTGATCGAGTATTATCTGCATATCCATATTCGAATCCAAGACCCGGCCTTTCCACGCGTTGAATGCATTCACAAACTTCTCCGCCGGGGTCCTTCGATGGAGGACGCAGGGTCGCGAAAGGCCGGCGCGCAGGACATCCATATACTCCTTCTCGGAGTGCACGCCGAAAGCGCGCAGGAACGAGGCGAGATCCTCAAAGTCGCCGGACTCGAGGCCCTCGTGCATTTCATCATACTTCTTCTTGAGGGCCTTGAGACGCTGGCGTTCCCGCTCACTCTCCGCATCGTCTCCCTCCGGCGCAGGTGGAAACGGCACCACGATCCTCGTTTCATCACTGGGCATGAAGGGCGCCCCGAACCGGCACTTGGTGCGGCCGCGCTTGTAGCACGTGTGGGTGTGCTGATGCGTCTGCGTGCGCGGCCGCCTGAGGAGCGTAGTGTCGAGCGTGAGGAGTTGGGCCACCATCTCGAGGGTCTTGGGCATGGCACCTTCCTCACCGGTGAGCTCCTCGTCGGGCGCCTCTTCGAGCCACAGGATCACGTGCACGTGCGCGCTTCCTCTCTGCTGGAATTCCACCCGCTTGAAGTAATCCCGGATCACGTACGGGCGGAACGGCGAGCAGTTTCGGTCGGCGAGCACGTTCATGATGACGTCGAAGATCCTGTTGGTGTACATCGCGCAGGCAACGGGGTCTTCGTTCACGAGCTCCACGCGCTCCCAGGCCATCATCTCGGACACGGGCCGAGGCGTGCCGTCGGGCCCAACCCGCAGCCGCTCCAGGGTCTCGAGCAGGCACTCCCAGTGGACCTCGGACGCGGACATGGTCAGCACGCGTGCGGCTTGCCCAACTGGCGGATCATTGCGAAGAGTTCACTCCTGCGATCCTGCCAGTATTGGACCGTATTTGGAACGGCCCGCATGAATGCGAGGTCGCGGTCCAGCACCTCCTCCAGGAACTTCTTACCGCCACTCTCGAGCTGCTCGCGCGTGATGGAACCAGTGGTCTCGTTGGTGCGAAACATCATGTTGCTTTCCGCAACGTTGTACCGCATCACCTTCGCGGCCATGTACAAGACGTGCTCCGGCGTTGCTCCACGCCGGTCGGTGCGCCGTATCTCGCTGCTGGCCATGGCGAATGGCGTGGAACGCGGACCGATGATCTTGCGAGGCACGCCCATGTATATCGTGGGGAAGGCGAGCTCTTCCGCATACGCGTCCATGAAGAGCGCCAGTGGGACGCGGTTCTCACCCGGAGCGAGGTGCAGGCTATGCGACTGATCGATCAGCTTGTCAGCGGCAGCGGCATCGTCCAGTTCAGCGTTTCGCTCCCCATCATCTCTCATCAAGAGAGCGCGCGGTCGTTGCTCACCCTCCTCATTAAAGAAGATCGTCTTTGACATGGCATTGAGGGCAATGGCTAGTTGCACGGGGTCGTCCAAATCTATGTTCTCGGGGACAGTCTCGATGTCATCCGCGTCGTCTCCCCCCTCGGCGCGTTCACCTTCACAAACGGCCGCATCATCGTCATCGAAGACACCCAGCCGACTCCAGTCGATGCGCACGCCGCTAGCGACATACAACGGCGCATGCTCCAGGTGCTTCAACCACGCCAAGATGTTACCGCGCTTCACCAGTCCGCGCCTGTACGTAGCCGGACTCACCAGCCTCCGCTTCACGTGCACGTCTATCGCAACGTCCTCGGGAACCAGCCGCGGAAGACACTCCACCACGCTCGGAACGTCGATGGGCACGTTCACGATCTGTCCCTTAATGCCGTACTGACCGTTGCCCCGCGTCAGCCGCCTGATGCTCATAAGGGGGAGTCGAGGCGAGATGAGGCGCTCTTCCACCGGGTTCAGATCGGGGAGGTCCGCGGGACGAGGCGGGTACGCGTAGCCGTGGCTCTTGCTCAACGGCGGAACCCGCCCGGCCAGCAGGGACTCTCGGCAAGACGCACACACCCGGAACGCACCGAAGGGAGCCAGCCGCGGGTCTTGCGCATCCATGTCGTCGCATCGGTGTTCGCCCGACCGTCTTCCGAACTCGTTCCAAAGAACCCGCAACGCGTTCAACCTGTTGGTCTCGTTCCTCACGCCGGAAATGCAGCTCAGGTTGTTATCGAACCACAGCCGGTCACACACGGCGCAGCTGTGACCGAAGCTGCGATCCACAAAGTCGCGTTTGAAACGCGCGTCCGGACGAGCAAAGTCCAGGGCTCGCACCCTCTCCCGCGCGGCACGTTCACTGGCTCGAACGGCTTCGGGAACGTCCACTCGCCGTTGACGATTGCGAGCGGCGTCTTGACGCCGGCCTTCATCGCCCTTCTCCGCCTGACGCTTGCGTTGTCGTTCCGCTTCTTGGGCCGCGTTCGCGGCTCGATGCTGACGCCTCGTCTCGGCCTCGCGAGCGCGCAGTTCACCATCCGCTGCACGCTTCGCCCGCTTGTCCTCGGCCTCGCGAGCGCGATGTTCGGCATCCGCTGCACGCTTCGCCCGCTTGTCCTCGGCCTCGCGAGCGCGAAGTTCGGCATCCGCTGCACGCTTCGCCCGCTTGTCCTCGGCCTCGCGAGCATGCAGTTCGGCATCCGCTGCACGCTTCGCCCGCTTGCACTCGGCCTCGCGAGCACGCAGTTCGGCATCCGCTGCACGCTTCGCCCGCTTGCACTCGGCCTCGCGAGCACGCAGTTCGGCATCCGCTGCACGCTTCGCCCGCATGTCCTCGGCCTCGCGAGCGCGAAGTTCGGCATCCGCTGCACGCTTCGCCCGCTTGTCCTCGGCCTCGCGAGCACGCAGTTCGGCATCCGCTGCACGCTTCGCCCGCTTACGTTCGGCCTCACGAGCCCTTCGCAGCGCCGCCTTGTCTTCCAACGTCGGCGAAACCACCGCGGTACCGTCACCTCCAACGACGGGTGCAGTGCTGGCATTCGGTTGTACTGTATTCGTTGTTGATGGTAGCGTTGCCTCCGGGACATCCATCGCACGACCCGCTCTCGACGGGAGACTGAGAGAGAAGGCGGGCGCGCGAGAGAGAGGGGTGCGCGCGCAGCTGCAGCCAGCGAGGAGAGCGGAAGAGCGAGCGAAGGGGGAGGGGGACGCGCGCAGCGGCGTTAAAGATATAAGGCGCGTTACTGACACCGATATCAGCGTCGCGTCCGTGGCTTATTCGGTAGAGCGTCGGGCTGCGGCCCGCAAAGTCCTCGGATCGAAACCTGGCGCCGGATGCTGTTTCTTTTTTAAATATAGAGGAGCACTGCGGACGCCGACGCCGCCGCCGCCGCCGGCGGTGGATGGTTTGGGGTCGCTTATAAAGTGCATTCGACCCCAAACCATCCACCGCCGGCGGCGGCGGCGGCGTCGGCGTCCGCAGTGCTCCTCTATATTTAAAAAAGAAACAGCATCCGGCGCCAGGTTTCGATCCGAGGACTTTGCGGCCGCAGCGCGACGCTCTACCGACTAAGCCACGGACGCCACGCTGATATCAGTGTGAGTAACGCGCCTTATATCTTTAACGCATTCAAACTACGTCGTCAGCGGCGTGCGTTGGCGACTCAGCGGCGTTATAGCGGCTTGATAACTGCGTGGTGTACACGTGATACTACAAACCCGATGGAAGAGATGGAAGAGAAGGCGGCGAGGCGGTGGGCTGCGGGGGCCGAGCGCAAGCGCCGCAAGCGGGCCGAGAACCGTGCATTCGCACTTTCACATTCTCCCCCTCGGGGAAATGCGGGGGAATTTTTATATGACTTTTTCTAGTAAATGTACTTGCTTACCACAGCACTCATACATTATTTTAGCTTGATTTTTCATCTCTTTTGCCCTGTTTGGGACACGGCTTTTTCGGATCGTTCCGTGACGTTACCCGTGATCTTCGATGGAAAAGGTCACTCGGAGTGATTTCTTTTTTCATTTTCGTTTCATTTCAGTAAGTAATCTAGGTGGCATACTTCGTTTAGGTCGGCCTACGTTGTTGTATCTCCGGTTAAGTTTGTCTAGGTTTGTCTATTATTGTTTGTTTATGAAAACTGAGAACTGTCTTTTTTTTGTTCTTTCTTGCTGTGAATTCTTGAATTCTACTCATTGTTTCCTGAAATCCGAGAGCTGATGTGTATGTTTTTTTCCTAGTGGAATTGTCATTGTCATTATTGTCTTTCTGTAAACTGAAAGCTGATTTTCTATGTGTTAGTTGTGTGCATTATTTTGTTAATTTTTATTGTCACAAAGTACGTGCCATTTCCCGCAGAGTCGCGCCAACACGTGGGGGGGGGGGGGGAGGGGGACGTCACCTTGTCAGGCTTTTTTTTTGTTTCCTGTAGCCTTTTTGACCGTCCCCCTCGACAACTGTATAGCCAGTCTTGTACATGTTGTCGCAATAAACTTTCAACTTTCAACTTTCAACTTTCAACATTACTTAACGCTGTGGTATGACTGGCAAGGCTGTTAAATTATTATGGGTAAATTTCACCGTGTGAGGAACGCTGAGGGCGACGACGTCCGCAACGTCACTGAATAGAAATAGCTGATAAAGCACGTTTCTCATTGGAAGAGGAAAAATAGGTGCGAACCGCGTGGTTTTCGGGACGTTGTGGGTAGGTTCAACATGGTCCAGCAGAACGACTTGAATGAGATAGGTATGACACCCAAGTCTGCAAAAGCGTAGGATGCAAAAGCGTAAGTGTTCTACGTGATATTTGCCATGTTCGGTTGCGATTCTACCACCCGCTTTCCTGCTGAGGTATTGTCACGTAGCCAAGGACAACGGAACGTCCTTGAAACCATGCAGTTCACTGCAAGCGAACGCGTGCAACCTTGAGATCAGAAATTTGGTAGGCACCCGGAATCTCAGGTGTTGTGATTAGGAAAGTGATTGCTGCGTGGTAGCATTTACGTATAAAGAAACAAACGAAGGTTTCGCCTGGTTGTTTCTACGCGAAAGGGAAAACCTGAAGGACCCTCTCTCCAAGAACGCTAGAAACAAACAATAAGTTGCAGAGGCAGAAGACAGCAACGTTTAGGGAGATATTCTGTGAAGAGATTGGGCGAATTACGCAGATTTTCGGCACTTAACAGCAACGGCTTGTAGGGACTTGTGATTAACTACAGTAGCGCCACGAGGATGTTGTGAAAAGCGCACCAGAAAAGTGTAGTCTTGACTTACCAATACAAGAGCCTGTGGCCTGATCGGTGACACCTACGGGCAAGGTACGAGGTTAATATATGCCGTTTTGCTGATGCGGTTGGAAGAAAAATATGCTTTAAGATTTTTATTCGTCGTTTTTCCGACTTGTTGCAGGATGATTATGACAGTTGCTATTTATTGACGCACGTCCAGCTAGGGCAAAGAGCGCCAAGAAAGCTTGTTGTAAGATCTGCATGACCCAAATTTGCGTATTGTATAGGCCTCGGCATCTTATAAACGCTATTGAAGCCACCGCGGAATCTACGAACGGATGGCTATATTCGCATTACTAGCATTTCAACCGACAATAATAAGCTAAGACTAGTGATGCTTGTTTTCAAAATTCGAAGCAGCACCCTCCGCCACCCGCCACCAGGTAACGTTCTTTCTCGAAGTTGTTCCGTATACCGAATCTAAGGGTCAACGTTTTTACCAAAAGCACTACCTGTCTCGAGGTCTTCGTTGCAACTTTTATAATAGATTCATTGGCGTTTGCTGTGGTGTTCAGAAAAGGAGCCAGCAGATTACACTGTTTCTGTGTTTAGCTAATGCAAATACTTTAAATTTTTGAGATACGTCGAAATTATGAACAAACTTCGTTAATCTTTGGCTGTATATTTACGAAGCGACGTGGCTTGGATTGTAACCTAAAAATTTGCACCATTTTTTCATCTGTGATAACAGGATGAAAAAAGTTATGGCGGCATAGCGCTACACACTAACTACGTTTTGACAAAAAAATTAGGCTTGACCATGGTAACCGATGATGACCAGATATACAACGCTACCTAGCATTACGGCCATTTCGGGACCGTGTCCAACTTATAGCATGTTCCAGGAACTTAGCGGCGTCATCGGTCAGTCCTTTACAACCTCCCCAAGTGTTTAAAGAGTAATCCAGCTCACAGGTTTGTGCTGATTTTTCAGAGTATCCTACCAATTTCATTACAGGCATTCCCATCACATCTGTTATATTTCTTTCTAAGTTTATAAGAATACTGATGCCAGCAGTACATCACCCAGGCCCAACTGTTCCTTGTCTACCTAACATGACACATTATATATGTGATTTCCCCCGTTTTGACGTCGCGGAACACACAATTATTTTAATACCACAGCTCAGAACTATAGTCTACAACAAAAGGTTATAGGACTAACGCAAACCGAACTTTTTGAAACCAGAAAAAAATCCTTCACAGTCTCTCCCGTACTTATGTAGCGCTTGTCATCATGCGGGAGAGAACCGCGTTCACAAACGATGTGACGAAAAATTCTATCAGTGGTATTTTCTACCGCATAATCATTATTAACTCCCACGAGCTTTATTAGTTGTTTGTAGGGCATCTAGTCTCGAGGAACTTGGCTTGCGTATCGCCCATTAAACACAATTAATACAACATAATTAAATCTTCTTGAAACACGGTGTTACTGCAAGACTGTTGGTACATACTTAAAGTTTGATAACAGCGTTAAACAAAACAAAGAGAAGGCGAGACGAGATAGGCGTTCTGACTCGTATCATCTCCTCTTTGTACTGTCTTAGCACTTTTATCAAATTTTCAATCTTCTAGACCCTAATTCGAACAAACCTATTGGACGAATAAAAAAAAAACAATGAACCCTAAGGCTGTTTTATCTAATTTTGTTTTCATTTGACTGCCATTCAGCGCCTTCAGACCCAAGCAACTGAACCTGCAAAGCAGCTTCAAGTTCACTTCTAGACACTTCTAGGGGCGAAGAACCATAAACCTTGGGCTGTCGGCGTCTGATATCGTCGTCGCCTCATGTCGTCGTATTATCATGTAGTCACGGTACTAAAACACCGGGACACTGTTTTTCAAACGACTCGCGCTAGAACATAACGCGTACTAAAAAACACCGTTACACGCATTTTCCAACGCCTCGCACAACATCTTAGCATAATTCTTATCTTGCTGTGGCGTGTGATGCAAAGACAACTTACAGCTAGTATGCCTCTAATTTATTTGCTTAAATCTGGTTCAACGCAAGAGAGGGTGCCACCGCCTCACCAAGTGCGCGATTGGTCCTCCCAAATTAGCGCACGCCGTGTGGCAAAAGAGATACTTAAAATCTTTGAATGCACTTATAGGCTACATGACTCGCCCCTCCTCAGGTACCACGTTAGTGGAGATGGCCCAGAATATTTATTAGGTCATGTGTGACTTTCAATGTGCCAGGTCAGTTCTGTTTTAAAAATTGCGGAAATTTCACAGGGTCATGATACTATTCTTTTCTAGTAGTAAATATTACCGACAGCTTGTTCTCTGTCGGGAAGACATATTTACCTCTGTTAAGGAGCTTTCTTCACTCGTCATGTTCGAAATTGATTCCGACAATATCTCTTCGATGGAATTCATAGTACTGGTGCTGGCTAGAGTAGACGAATCCATGGCTGCCTCTGAATGTGTCTCGCTAGTAGGTCCTGATTCTGTGCTCCCTTCCTAAAAAAGAAGAACACTGCATGTTACGACGTTTAAAGGAAATATACGGCGTTATAATGTGCTTACAATAATTGATTGTGTCACTGCTCCGCCATTAAAAGTTCTCTTAGTCATACGTGTTTGTTACAACGGTTTCAAATCGCTGTTACCATAAAAATCTGCTGCCGTCTGGTAGCAGCTGATTTCTTCTAGAGCTATCATATTTCAGTAATGTACCGGCCGTGCGGATTTACATATGAAATAAAATGAACGCGCTCAGCTTTCCTAATGTTATACCACCCGGACCGAGCAGACAAGGGCGGTTAAAATTTGGGAGCTTGATTACCCAATCAGTGCAGTTCGAACCAAACAATGATACACTCACACGATGTGTATTCGATGGTTAAAGACATTTAAACTCGACGCACTGGTCATGCACTCGGATGAGGTTGTCAAACCCGGCAAGGGAAACAAACAGGTGGCAGACTTTTTAACGAGTGTTACGGTGCAGCCTTCCTTGGCGAAGTGGTGAAGCCACTGCTATGGCGAAAAATCGCCCTGCACGGCATGTGGCCAATCGTAGAGAACGAGAAAGGCGACGATGGGTGTGGCGCCCGACAGGAGCTAAAATAGTCATCTGCTGTGTCTTCGATTTTTCCCTTTTGAGAATAGTATAAAAACAGCTCATTCTAGCCACATATACTCGTCTCATCTTGGCGAAGGTGCTACAACGATCCCATGAGTCGACGGAGCTTTGCAGCGGACAGCAGCTCTCTCAGGACAACATGCCTACCGATTGTGGGCAGCCCCATCAACCTGTCATGCCACCGTTGATTGTGTTAATTGTCCCACCACCGCGACCCTCGATTTTTCTACTGCACCGTCGACATCGACGTGGACGACTGGCTCTCCCTGTATGAGCGCGTACGTAGCCATAAAAACGGGGATCCCACGATCATGTTGGCCACCATCGTGTTCCATCTAAAGGGGACGGCCCTCACGTGATATGATACCTAGGAACATGAGCTCCCACACTGGGATATCTGCAAAGAGAAGCTGAAGAGCGTGTTTTGGAAGCAACTCGGACGTCTGCTCGCTGCCAAACAAGCGCTTTCCACACGGGCTCAGACGACAGCGGAGCCGTATTTAGCATACATGCAAGACATGCTTTACCTTTGCGTCAAGGTCGACCGCATCATGTCCGAGTCCGACAAGATCGACCACATCTTAAAAGGCATTGCCGATGATGCCTTTGACTTCCTTGTTATGACCACAACTCCACGTGTTGCGAAAGCGGTGCACAAAGAGTAGGACCCCACACACAGACACGCGCCTAAACCAATACTATCCAATCCTAAAACCACTCTCAAAAACTTGGCAAGCGGCACTATACACGCTTCTCTCTCAACATTCACCCCGCCTACCCCTGCAACCTACCGAGCTCCTATGGTTACTAAAACACAAATGCATAAACAGCGTCAGGTAATGTGGCAAGGCAGAATCAATCGTGCCCCAGGTAAGACGTCTGTCCATCAAGAGAGTAACATTCTCGCCACTTATCGGGAAAGCCACTGAGCTTTACCATCTCCCACAACATGAAACCGGATCACCCATGACTAACCCTTGGAAAGAACGACAGTGCCGCTTCCCACAAAACACCCCGTTTTGTTGATGCGCTGTAAAATTATTCTTTCAGAGTTTTTTTTCACCATTTCTACACCTTGCTGCGACGTCTGCACTACAAAAATAGCGTATTGTACAGGCCTCGGCAGTATATAAATGTTAATAGTGTCATCCTGGTGTCTAAAATAAATGACCAAGCCTATCTTCCTAAGTCTGTAAGGAGTCATCGCAATTATCAAAATTTTGAGCAGTGTTATTCGCCAATGGGTAACGTTGATCGCTACATTGATTTTAGTGGTTCCGTATCCCATCTAGGCAGGCTACTTTTATACCAAGAAGCACTCTGTTTCTACTACAACGATTTCACTTGAATTCAGGGTTCCACGGAGCCTGTTTGAAAGTATTTACTGGCGATTGTCACGGCACTGGGCAAGAAGCCATATAATTATTTCTTTTTTTGCCAGTACAAATTGTGTTATACGTTTTTGATCTTCCCTGAATTTTTCAATGTTCGTCGTCCTGCAAATAGGCGGAACTTAATTATGGTGGCGTTACTCCAAATATTGGTATCATTTGCCTTGATTTCTGCTGGTTGAGATGGTTTGGCAAAAAATGTATGATCATCTTCCAAGCCATGATAAAAAGAAGCACAAGTTATCCGGGCAGAATTTACCAAACGTCTGCATCTTCGCGCCCAAGGATGACCAGACAAATGGGTACCTTGCGCGGTGACGCAAACAGAACCATCTTGAATTTAACCCTGTGCAGTGAACAGGCCTTTGAACAGTGAAGTGAACAGGCGGATGAACAGGCCCTGGTAGTTTAGATGCTAATTAAGAAGTTCACTCGCACAAGCAGTATGCCCAGAATTTACTACTTGTTGCGAGATGTTGCAATTGATCATGGTAGCACAACTGAGCGCGACAAATGTCTACTGCAGTTCGAGGCAGAATATTCACAGCGTTACAGCAACCCATGGGAAGTGCTAGCGGACTTTCATCTAAGATCTTCCGAGTAAGTACACTATTTTCGGACAATTATGCGAGAACAGACTACAGGCAGGTGCATGCGTTATATCTGCGAATCTTAAACTTGAAACTTGTGTGAAGAACAGAGCACTTTTTTAATACCTAGCAATCTTTGCCGAGCGCCTCCTCTTGTTTCCGATTTGATGATTCTTTCTCCAAATATAATAATATTCAGTTTTTCCTGCACGGCCCAGCTTCTTGATTATGTGTCCTCAGGCATATCTGCAGGTGTCCTCTGGACGCACTAAGCGAAACTGCGTCGTCTGGTTATCTCGAATGGATAAATTATCTTCCGGTTATCCGTGTTTCTGCATTTTTCAGGCGATGTTTCCCGAATATCTCTGTAGGGATGGATACTTTTAGAGAGATGGAACTCCCGGATTGCTTTGCAACCGCCTCACTCATGTAGCTATTGAAAAAAAAACCTGACTGATGCCACTATTTACAAGGCAAAATTTCTTTCGAAGGCTCGTGTCCATAATTCGGATAGGCCAAGCACCATAGCTCAACCTTCCATCAATGCGCATGCAACTACCACAATAAAATCTTTGATTGGCTGAACGTGCCTTTTCCGTTGTCACAGCTGAGGTTGACCAGTCTGACCCAGTAACGCTTGATGACGTTTCTTCACCACTCGAAATATTCTCCTAAAAGTGAAAAGAAAGGTTGAATTGTTAAAATCACGCGACAAGCATATACATGCACCGGGAAAGAACTAATTTGTTGCAGTCTTGATCGAGGCAAAAGAGGTACTCGTTGAGCGAATATGCAACCGCCACCTTTGAAACACCATTAATCAAACAGATATCAGAAATGTATCTGGATTGGGGTTCATCATTTATAGGGACCACGGTCAGAATTAAAAGGACCTTCTGTATAGAAGCTCATTATTTCCCTTTACCCTTTGAGCACATAAGCCAGAAAACCTGGCGGACACATTTGCAAGGCTTACAGGGCTTACCTCGTGTTGCTTACTCAAACTTCAACTGTCGAGCTGTGTACGTTAGGCACGGGCACCTCCATAGCATACCATATCCAAAACCAACGTACAGTCGGTCCCGATACATCGCCTGGCTAAACCCATACCTGGCAAACCCTTACAGAAGGAGGCAAAGTTACGCAACGCTTTTACATAAACGGCCATGTTTTGCATTTCCCACAATTACAGACGCTGCATTACGACTCTCCCACAACCCCGCTACAGCAACCATAATTTTCACACTGTCTGAAAAACTGCTCGAGCATTCAACTTACCCCTCTTATGTCTCTCAGAATTACCACCACAACCGCAAATGTCGCGAAAGGGGTGGACATAGCTATCTCTCACAGACAGGACCACTCCTGATCTAATAGCATCCAATCTTGAAACCAACACAATCTTGACGACTCTGCTATCAACCACTTGGCTAGCGGCACTATCCACTCTTCTCTCTTAACATTCACCCCTTTTGTCATGTATCGAGCTGCTCTGGTTACCCTACACACGGGAATAGACGGCGTTTGATAATGTAAGAAGGCAGAATCACTTCTGCGCCTAATAAGACGTCTTTCCATCAAGAGCGTGACATTCTCGCCACTTTTCGGGAAAGTCGCTGACCTCTGCCGTCTCCCCCAACATGCGAACTTCCGCTCAACCATGCCTAATCTCTCCGAGAGACTGTGGTTTCGCCTCCTTCAAACTGCATTGCTAGTACTCATATTTGTTCATACTTCGATGCGTATTCATATTATTTATATTACACATACCTACTGCCGTATAGCAGCAAAGTAGCGCGCGCCGCCGTGCGTTCGCTGATTGCGGGATCACTTCCTGATACGCAACAGATATGCACCGTGGCCGAGAAGACTGCACTTCGCGCTGAGAAGATATTTCGCATGAGGGTGTACAGTAATCATCATTGATTTTTAACATTTTTGTTTTATTCCATTAAGTGGTTCAGGTGAGACACTTTGCTTAAGTAGGGTTACGTTGTCTTACCTCAGATTAGGTTTGTTTAGGCTACATTAATAAAGATTGCGTTAGGTTGTTCTGCTTGATAAGGCTGTGATTGATCAGGCTACCCTGAGGATGTTTCTTTTACTTGAACCCGCTCGAGATGGGTATCAAAGTTTCAAATATCTTCGAAGACTGCTTTAAAATAACCATGCATGGTTTGCGTCTTCATCACGAGGTCATCCTCCGGGTTGTTTTGTATGACTTTTTCCAGTAAATCTACTTCCTTACCACAGCGCTCGTACATTATTTTTGGTAAATTTTTCGCCTCTTTTGCCCTGTTTGGGACACGTCTTTTTCATATCGTTCCGTGATATTCCCCGTGCTTTTGATGCAAAAGGTCTCTCGGAGTGAGTTCTTTTTTCATTTTCGTTTCACTTCAGTAAGTGCTCTAGGTGACATACTTTGTTTAGTTCGGCTACGTTACAGTAACCTCCGGTTAGGTTTGTTTAGGGTACATTATTTAACCCTGCGTTTGGTTGTGTTATGACTGGCAAGGCTGTTAAATTAGCGATTGGTAAGTGTCACCGTGTGAGGCCCGCTGAGGGCGTCGACGTCCGCAACGTCACTGAATATAAATAGCTGATAAAGCGCGTTCCTCATTGGACGAGGAAACATAGGTTGGAACCGCGTGGTTTCCGGGACGTTGTTGGCTGGTTCGACATGATCCAGAAGAACGACTTGAATGAAATGTGGATGGCACCCAAATCTGCCAAAACGTTAGGATGCAAAAGCGTAAGTGTTTGTAAGTGTAAGTGTTTGTCAAAAGCGTAAGTGTAAGTGATGTTTGCAATGTTCGGTTGCGATTCTACCACCCGCTTTTCTGCTGAGGTATTGTCACGTAGCCAAGGACAACGCAACGTTGAAACAATGAAGTTCACTGCAAGCGAACGCGTGCAACCTTGAGATCAGAAATTTTGTACGCACCCTTAATATTAGGTGCTGTGAGTGGGAAAGTGATTGCTGTGCTGTAGTACTTACGTATAAAGAAACAAACGACTGTTTCACCTGCTTGTTTCTACGCGAAACGGGGAAACCTGAAGGACCCTCTCTCCATAAACGCTAGAAACAAACAATGAGGTGTAGAGGCAGAAGACAGCAACGTTTAAAGAGACATAATGGGAAGAGATTGGGCGAATTAAGCTGAGTTGCGGCGCTTAACAGCAACGGCTTATAGTCTCTTGTGATTAACCACAGTAGCGCCACGAGACTGTTGGAAAAAGCGCACTAGAAAAGTGTATTCTTGGCTTACAATTGCAAGACCCTGTTCCATTATCGGCGACGCCTACGGGAAAGGTACCAGGTTAATATATGCCGTTTTGCTGGTGTGGTTGGAAGAAAAATCTGCTTCAAAATTTTTTTATCGTTTTTACGCTTTGTAGGAAGATGATGATGACAGTTGCTATTTATTGGCGCCAGTCCAGCTAGAGCAAACAGCGTCAAGAAAGCTTGTTGAAAGATCTACACGACCTAAATCTGAGTATTTTATAGGCCTCGGCATTTTATAAGTGCTATTAAAGCCACTGCGGAATCTACGAACGGATGGCCATATTCGCATTACTAGAATGTTAGCCTACATTGATAAACTTAGACTAGTGATCCTAGTTTTAAAAATTCGGAGCAGCATCCTCCGCCGCCAGGTAACCAGGTAACCTCCTTTCGCGAAATGGTTCCGTATACCGTATCTAAGGGACAACGTTTTCACCAAAAGCACTACCTCTCTAGGGTTCTTCGTTGCCACTCTTATAATAGATGCACTGGCGTTTGCTGTGGCGTTGAGAAAAAAAGCCACCAGATTACACTGTTTATATGTTTAGCTAGTAACAATATCTTATATTTTTGATATACGTCGAAATAATAAACAAACATCGTGAATCTTTCTCTGTATATTTACGTTGGAACGTGCCTTCGATGCTAACCTAATATTTGCACCATTTTTTTTTCACTTGTAATAACAGGATGAAAAAAGTTATGGGGGCATAGCGCTACGCACTAATAACGTTTTGAGAAAAAATGAGCTTGACCATGGTAAGCGATGATGACTAGATATACAGGGCTACCTAGCATTTCGACCATATCGGGACCATGTCCAACTTATAGCATGTTACCCGCCGCGGTGGCCCAGTGGCTAAGGCGTTGCGCTGCTGAGCACGAGGTCGCGGGTTCGATTCCCGGCCGCGGCGGCCGCTTTTCTGATATAGGCGAAAAGCAAAAACGCCCGTGTGTACGAGATTTCGGCGCACGTTAAAGATCCCCAGGTGGTCAAAATTAATCCGGAGCCCTCCACTACGGCGCGCCTCATCGCCTGCGTTGCGTCGGCGCGTTAAACCCTACAAATCAATCAATCAACTTATAGCATGTTCAGTGAACATAGAGAAGTAATCGGTCACTCCTTTACATTCTCCCCGATTGTTTAGACAGTAATCCAGCTCAGAGGTTTGTGATGTTTTCCCAGACTTTGCTACCAATTTCATTACAGGCCTTCCCATCAAATCTGTTATATTTCTGGCTAAGTATATAACAGTACTGATGCCTGCATTACATCACCAAGGCCCAAATGTTCCCTTACCTACCGAATAAGGAACTTTATATATGTGATTTCCTCCGTTTTTATGTCTCGGAGTACACAATTTTTGAAATATCAATGCTGAGAACTAGTCGACAACAAAAGGTTATAGCGCTAACGCAAACCAAAGTTTTTGAAACCATAAAAAAAATCCTTGACAGCCTCTCCCGTACTTATGTAGCACTTGATATCATGCAGAATAGAACCGCGTTCAGAAATGGTGTGACAAAAAATTCTATCATTGATATTTTCTACCGCATAATCATATTTAACTCTCGCGAGCTTTAATAGTTGTTTTGTTAGGCCTCTAGTCCCGAAGAACTTGGCTTAAATATCAACTATTAAACACATAAATGGGACATATTTTAATCTTCTTGAGACACGGTGTTAATGCGGGAGTGTTGGTACATACTTAAAGCTTGATAACAGCGGTAAACAAAACAAAGAGAACGCGAGACAAGATAGGCGTTCTGACTCGTATCGCCTTCCCTTTGTACTGTTTTAGCTCTTTTATAAAACTGTCAATCTCCTTGACGCTGATTCAAACAATCCTAGTGAACGAATCAAGAAAACAATGAACCCAAAGGGTATTTTCCTAATTTAGTTTTTTTACTGCCAGTCAGCGCCTTCAGAAACCAAGCAAGTAAACCTGCACAGGAGCTTCAAGTTCACTACTAGACACTTTTAGTGGGGAAGCACATTAAACCTCGGGCTGTAGGCGTCTCAATACGTCGTCGTCTCATGTCGTCGTATTCTCATGTAGTCACGGTACTAAAACACCAGGACACTTTTTTTAAACGCCTCGCGCTAGAAAGTAACGTGTACCAAAAACACCGAGACACGCATTTTCCAACGCCTCGCACTACTTCTTAGCATAATTCTTAGCTTGCTGTGGCGTGTGACGCGAAGACAACTTACAGCCAGTCTGCCTCTCATTTAATTGCTTAAATTCGGTTCAACGCAAGAGAGGGTGCAACCGCCTCAGCAAGTGCGCGATCGCTCCTCCCAAATTAGCGCCCGCCGAGTGGCAAAAGAGAGACGTAAAATCTTTGAATGCCCTTATACGCTACATGACTCGCGCCTCCTCAGGTATCTCGTTACTGGAGATGGCCCAGAATTCTTTTGATGAGGTCATGCCTGTCTTTCAAAGTTCCAGGTCAGTTCTGTTTTAAAAATTGTGGAAATTTCATAGGGCCATGACAATATGCTTTGGTAGTAGTATATATTGCCGACTGCTTGTTCTCTGTCGAAAAGACAAATATACCTTTGTTAAGGAGGTTTCTTCACTCGTCATCTTCCCAATAGATTCCGACGATATCTCTTCGCTGGCATTCGAAGTACTGATGCTGGCTTCAGTAGACGAATCCATGGCTGTCTCGGAATGTGTCTCGCTAGTAGGTCCTGATTCTGTGCTCCCTTCCTAAAAAAGAGGAACACTGGATGTTACGACGTTTAAAGGAAATATACGACGTTATAATGTGCTTACAATAATTGATTGTGTCACTGCTCCGCCATTAAAAGTTCTCTTAGTCATACGTGTTTTTTACAACGGTTTCAAATCGCTGAACCATAAAAAGCTGCTGCCGTCTGGTAGCAGCTGAAACAAGCTCCCTACTTTTAACCGCCCTTGTCTGTTTGGTCCCGGTAGTATAACATTGGGAAAGCTGACCACGTTCATTTTATTTCATATGTTATTCCGCATGGCCGGTAAATCACTCAAATTTACTACTTGTTTCGAGATGTTGCAATGGATCATGGTAGCACAACTCGCTCTCAATGGAATCTGAGCGCGACAAATTTCTTATCTGCAGTTAGAGGTAGAATAGTCAGTGTTACAACAACCCATGGGAAATGCTTGCGGACTTTCATCCAAGAGCTTCCCAGTAAACACACTATATTCGGATAAGTACACGATAACAGAGTACAGGCAGGTGCATGTGTTCTATCTGCCCATCTTAAACGTGAAACTTGCGTTTAGAACACAGCACTTTTTTATACCTAGCAATCCTTGCCGAGCACCCGCCCCTTCAAATTGATGATTGTTTCTCCAAATATATTAATATTCAGTTTTGCCTGCACATACCAGCTTCTTGATTATACGTCCTCAGGCAGATGTGCAGATGTTCTCCGGACGCACTAAGCGAAACTGCGTCGTCTGCTAATCTCAAATGGCTAAATTATTCTCCGGTTATCTGTATTCCAGCGTTTTCCAGGCGATGTTTCCCGAATACCTCTGTAGAAAGGAATAATTTTAGCGAGATGACACTCCCAGATTGCTTTGAAACCCCCTTACTCCTAAAGCTATTGAAAAAAACCTGACTGGTGCCACTATATACTGAGCAAAATGTCTTCAGAAGGCTCGAGTCCATAACTCGGGTAGGCCAAGCACCATAGCTCAAGCTTCCATCAATGTGCATGCAACTACTACAATAACATCGGATGAACGTGCCTTTTCCCTTGTCACAGGTGAGGTTGACCAGTCGGACCCAGTAACGCCTGATGACGTTTCTTCACTACTCGAAACAGTCTCCTAAAAGTGAAAAGAAAGGGTGCATTGGTAAAATCACGCGACAAGCGTCTATATGCACCGGGAAAGAACTGCAATTTGTTGCCGTCTTGATCGAGGCAAAGGAGATATTAGTTGAGCGGATAAGCAACTGCCACTTTTGAAACACCATTATTCACACAGATGTCAGAGAGGTATTTGGGTTGGCATTTAGCATTTATAAGGACCACGGTCCGAATTAAAAGGACCTTCTGTATAAAGGCTTATTATTTCAATTTACCCTTTGAGCACAGAATCCAGAAAAATGGCGGACACATTAGGAAGGCTTAAAGGGCTTCCCTCATCTTGCCTACTCAAACTTTTACTGTTGCGCTGTGTACGTCAGGCGCGGGCAACTCCATAGCATACCAAATCAAAGGCCACCGTAGGGTCAGTCCCGATACATTGCCTGGCTAAGCACAAACCTGGCAAACCCTTACAGAAGGAGGCAAAGCAACGCAACGCTTTTACATCAACCGCCATGTTTTGCATTTCCCACAATTATAGACGCAGCATTACGACTCTCCCACAACCCCGCTACATCAACCGTAATTTTCAGGCTGTCTGACAAACTGCTCGAGCGTGCAACCTACCCCTCTTACATGTCTCAAAATTACCACCACAACCGCAAATTTCGCGAAAACGGTGGACATAGAGCTATCTCTCGCAGACCGGACCACTCCTGATCTAACAGTATCCATCCAATCTTGAAACCAATCCAATTTTACGACTCTGCTATCAACAACTTGGCTAGCGGCACTGTCCACTCTTCTCTCTCTCAACATTCATCCCTTCGTCGCGTATCTAGCAGCTCTGTTTACCCTTGCACACAGGAAGAGACGGCGTCGGATAATGTAACACGGCAGAATCACTAGTGTGCCTTATAAGACGTCTTCCGATTTAAAGAGTACTCCGCCAGGGACATTCTCGCCACTTGTCTGGAAAGTCTCTGACCTCTACCGTCTCCCCCAGCATGCGAACTTTGGCTCACCCATACCTAATCTCTCGGAGGGACGGTGGTTTCACCTCCTTCAATCTGCATCGCTAGTACTCAGACTTTGTTCAAACTTTGTTGCATAATTAATTCATAATATTTATATTATTGGTACTTTGATATAAGACGGAATACATTTTCTTATAAATTTCTTCCAAGCAATGCATTTGCGCTTAAAGCTGAACCGAATTTTAAAAAATCTTTGTAAGCACGGGTGTAAGCTTGGTGTTCGAAAAGAAGTCGTTCCCACATTGAGTGTTGCACAGTGCAGAGTGTTCATCTACGAGGGAGTAGAATTAAAAAAAAACGGCTCTAACTCGTGCTTTATGGAAACTACCGCGACACCACGTATACACAAATACGCAGCTAAGCCGACTGTGCTATTACGCCGAGTTTCGTGTACTTGTCGCAGCAATTTGGTTCGTTGTGAAGATGTAAATATTGTGGAATTGCTGTCTGCTGTATATACACGGTCCTCTACCGATGGAATATGAGAACAGAAAATGGCTGTCACTGCCGTTTAATGAACCTATCCCGACACAAATTACATCCCAACTAGCCACTACGGCGACTGTAACATTGCCCCGAATTTTGTTTACTTTCCAAATTACATAGTCCACAGCAAATTTTTTGATATGCGCAATACCTGTCTTCAACCAATGCTTAGGTTCCTGCTGAAGGGAAACGGACAGCCTCATGTTTTTCCGCTGAAAGAAAGGTCTAGTACGTCGAAGTTTCATTCAGTTAATTGACAAAGAAGTATGAGCAATCTCAAATGAAAAACAAACGTGTTTAGATTTGTGCACTGCTTGGGCTACACCCCGGTCGAAGCATATTGTAGATTACGATGGCGCTCAGCACTACGTTCTCTAGACATCCTCTTCACAAGGTTGAAGGGGATTGATTTCTAAGTGCGGAAGCCCTTTGGAGGCCGCTAGTTTGGTTTGGTGCGGGTGATGGCAACGATGACGGCAACGGCCACGGTGACGGCGTCGTTACCGGCCGAGCGAAGGCGAGAAGAAATCGGCGGAGGAAAATGTGGCGAATGGGGGGAGGGAGGGCGATATGCTGAGCCCGGACGAGACGCTCGTCGGAGCGTGTGGCCAAGTGTCACGGAAGGTCGGCACGCGCTGCTGTGGCGCCATCTCTCTTACTCCTCTCCCCCCCCCCCCAACCTCACACTTTCCGCAAACTGTAATACTCGTTGCGTAGCCCATCCGTACCACGTGGCATTTGCGTGGGAGGTTCAAACTCGTTTCGCAACATCATGGTCGCCGGCGGCGGCGACGCCCTGCGAGATAGCAGCGCAGTAGCGCGCGCCGCCGTGAGTTCGCTAATTGCGCGATCACTTCCTGATACGCAACGGGTATGTGCCGTGACCGAGAAGACTGCAGTTCGCTCTGGCCGCATATTTCGCATGAGGGAGTACATTATTCGTCAGTGAATTTTTTTTTTATTTTCGTTTTATTCCATTAAGTGGTTTAGGTGAGATACTTTGTTTAGGTAGGATCAGGTTGTATTGCTTCAGGTTTGGTTTGTTTAGAGTACATGAGTAAAGATTGCGTTAGGTTGTTCTGATTGATAAGGCTGGGATTGATCAGGCTACCCTGAGGATGTTTCTTTTACTTCGGCGCGCTCAATAAGGGTGTGAAAGTTTTAAATATCTTCGAAAATTGCTTTAAATGTATCATGCATTGTTCGCGTCATCATCTCGAGGTCGTCCTTCGGGTTGTTTTGTATGACTTTCTCTAGTAAATGCACTTGCTTACCACAGCACTCGTACATTACTTTAGGTTAATTTTTCCTCTGTTTTGCCCTGTTTGAGACACGGCTTTTTCGAATCGTTCCGTTCATTACCCGTACTCTTAGATGAAAAAGGTCACTCGGAGTGATTTTTTTTTAAATTTTGGTTACATTTCAGTAAGTACTCTAGGTTACATACCTTGTTTAGGTCAGGCTACGTTAACGTAGCTCAGGTTAGGATTGTCTAGGGTACATTACTTAACACTGCCTTAGGTTGTGTTATGGCTGGCAAGGCTGTTAAATTAGTGACTGGTTAAATTTCACTGTGTGAGGCACGCTGAGGGCGTCGACGTCCGCAACCTCACTGAATTGAAATAGCTGATAAACAGCGTTCCTCATTGCGAGAGGAAAAATACTGGGTGCGAACCGCGTGGTTTTCGGGACGTTGTGGGCAGGTTCAACATGGTTCAGCAGAACGACTTGAATGAGATGGGGATGACACCCAAGTCTACCAAAGCGTCAGGATACAAAAGCGAAAGTGTTCTACGTGATGTTTGTCATGTTCGGTTGCGATTCTACCACCCGCTTTCCTGCTGAGGTATTGTCACCGAACCAAGGACAACGGAACGTCCTTGAAACCATGAAGTTCACTGCAAGCGAACGCGTGCAACCTTGGGATCAGAAATTTGGTAGGCACCCGGAATCTCAGGTGTAGTGATTAGGAACGTGATTGCTGCGTGGTAGTATTTATGTATAAAGAAACAAACGAAGGTTTCGCCTGGTTGTTTCTACGCGAAAAGGAAAACCCGAAGGTCCCTCTCTCCAAAAACACTAGAAACAAACAATGAGGTGCACAGGCAGAAGACAGCAACGTTTAGGGAGATATTGTGTGAAGAGATATGGCGAATTACGCAGATTTTCGGCACTTAACAGTAACGGCTTGTAGTGACTTGTGATTAACTACAGTAGCGCCACGAGGATGTTGTGAAAAGCGCACCAGAAAAGTGTAGTCTTGACTTACCAATACAAGAGCCTGTGGCCTGATCGGTGACACCTACGGGCAAGGTACGAGGTTAATATATGCCGTTTTGCTGTTGCGGTTGGAAGAAAAATATGCTTTAACATTTTTTATTCGTCGTTTTTCCGACTTGTTGCAGGATTATTATGACAGTTGCTATTTAATGACGCACGTCCATCTAGGGCAAACAGCGCCAAGAAAGCTTGTTGCAAGATCTGCATGACCCAAATTTGCGTACTGTATAGGCCTCGACATCTTATAAACGCTATTGAAGCCACCACGGAATCTACAAACGGATGGCATTATTCGCATTACTAGCATTTCAGCCGACATAATTAAGCTAAGACTAGTGATGCTTGTTTTCAAAATTCGAAGCAGCACCCTCCGCCACCCGCCACCAGGTAACGTTCTTTCTCGAAGTTGTTCCGTATACCGAATCTAAGGGTCAACGTTTTTACCAAAAGCACTACCTGTCTCGAGGTCTTCGTTGCAACTTTTATAATAGATTCATTGGCGTTTGCTGTGGTGTTCAGAAAAGGAGCCAGCAGATTACACTGTTTCTGTGTTTAGCTAATGCAAATACTTTACATTTTTGAGATACGTCGAAATTATGAACAAACTTCGTTAATCTTTGGCTGTAAATTTACGAAGCGACGTGCCTTGGATGCTAACCTAAAAATTTGCACCATTTTCTCACCTGTAATAACAGGATGAAAAAGTTATGGGAGCATAGCGCTACGCACTAATGACGTTTTGACGAAAACTGAGCTTGACCATGGTAAGCGATGATGACTAGATATACAGGGCTACCCAGAATTTCGACCATATCGGTACCATGTCCAACTTATAGCATGTTCAGTGAACTTATAGGCGTAATCGGTCATTCCTATACATTCTCCCCAATTGTTTAGACAGTAATCCAGCTCAGAGGTTTGTGATGTTTTTCCAGAGTTTTCTACCAAGTTCATTACAGGCGTTCCCATGAAATCTGTTATATTTCTGGCTAAGTATGTAAGAATACTGATGCCTGTATTACATCACCCAGGCCCAAATGTTCCCTTCCCTACCGAACATGACACTTTATATATGTGATTTCCTCCGTTTTGATGTCTCGGAGCACACAATTGTTGAAATACCAGTGCTGAGAACTAGTCGACAACAAAAGGTTATAGCACTAACGCAAATCGAAGTTTTTGAAACCAAAACAAAAGTCCTTGTTAGCCTTTCCCGTACTTATGTAGCGCTTGACATCTTGCAGAAGCAAACCGCGTTCATAAACAGTGTGACAAAAGATTCTGTCAGAGTCATTTTCTACCTCATAATCATATTTAACCCTCACGAGCTTGAATAGTTGTTTTGTGGGGCCTCTAGTCACGTGGAACTTGGCTTGCATATAAACTATTAAACACATTAAATGGGACATATTTTAATCTTCTTGAAACACGGTGTTAATGCGGGAGTGTTGGTACATACTTAAAGCTTGATAACAGCGGTAAACAAAACAAAGAGAAGGGGAAACGAGATAGGCGTTCTGACTCGTATCGCCTTCTCTTTGTACTGTCTTAGCGCTTTTATAAAACTGTCAATCTCCTTGACGCTGATTCAAACAAACCTAGTGAACGAATCAAGAAAACAGCTCAGTGGCTAAGGCGTTGCGCTGCTGAGCAGGAGGTCGCGGGTTCGATTCCCGGCCGCGGTGGCCGCTTTTCTGATGGAGGCGAAAAGCAAAAACGCCCGTGTGTGCGAGATTTCGGCGCACGTTAAAGATCCCCAGGTGGTCAAAATTAATACGGAGCCCTCCACTACGGCGCGCCTCATCGCCTGCGTTGCGTCCGCGTGTTAAACCCTACAATCAATCAAATCAATCAAGAAAACAAAGAACCCAAAGGCTGTTTTCCTAATTTAGTTTTTTTTTTACTCCCATTCAGCTCCTTCAGAACCCAAGCAACTCAACCTGCAAAGGAGCTTCAAGTTCACTACTAGACACCTTTAGTGGCGAAGCTCATTAAACCTCGGGCTGTAGGCGTCTCAAGACGTCGTCGTTTCTTGTCGTCGTATTCTCATATAGTCACGGTACTAAAACACCGAGACAGTCTTTTTCAAACCCCTTGCGCCAGAACGTAACGTGTACTAAAAACACCGAGTCACGCATTTTCCAATGCCTCGCACTACTTCTTAGCATAATTCTTAGCTTGCTGTAGCGTGTGACGCGAAGAAAACTTACAGCCAGTCTGCCTCTCATTTAATTGCTTCAATTCGGTTCAACGCAAGAGCGGGTGCAACCGCCTCAGCAAGTGCGCGATCCTAAATTAGCGCGCGCCGAGTTGCAAAAGAGAGACATAAAATCTTTGAATGCACCTATACGCTACATGACTGGCGCTTCTTCAGGTATCACGTTAGCGGAGATGGCCCAGAATTCTTTTTATGAGGTCATGCCTGTCTTTCAAAGTTCAAGGTCAGTTCTGTTTTAAAAATTGCGGAAATTTCATAGGGCCATGATACTATTCTTTTGTAGTAGTATATATTGCCGACTGTTTGTTCTCTGTCAAAAAGACAAATATACCTTTGTTAAGGAGGTTTCTTCACTCGTCATCTTCCCAATAGATTCCGACGATATCTCTTCGCTGGCATTCAAAGTACTGATGCTGGTTTCAGTAGACGAATCCATGGCTGTCTCGGAGTGTGTCTCGCTAGTAGGTTCTGATACTGTGCTCCCTTCCTAAAAAGGAAGAACACTGGATGTTACGACGTTTACAGGAAATATACGATGCTTTAATGTGCTTACAATAATTGATTCTGTCACTGCTCCTCCATTACAACTTCTCCTAGTCATACGTGTTGCTTTACAACGGATTTCAAATCGCTTTGAACATAAAAAGCTGCTGCCGTATGGTGGTAGCTGATTTCTTCTAGAACTACCATATTTTAGTAATGTACCAGCCATGCGGAATAATAGATGAAATAAAATGCACGCGGTCAGCTTTCCTAATGTTATACCACCTGGACCGAACAGACAAGGGCGGTTAAAAGTAGAGAGCTTGTTTACCCACTCAGTGCAATTAGAAGCAAACAATGAAAACTGGGCGCGATGTGTATTCGATGGTTAAATACATTTAAACTCGACGCACTGGCTATGCACTCGGATAAGGTTGCCAAACGCGGCAAGGGAAACAAACAGGTGGCCGGCTCCAAATTTTTAACGAGTGTTACGGTGCAGCCTTCCTTGCAGAAGTGGTGAAGCCACTGCTATGGCGAAAATTCCCCCTGCACGGCATGGGGCCAATCGTGGAAAACGAGAAACACGACGATCGGTGTTGCGTCCCACAGGATCTAAAACGATCACCTGCTGTGTCTTCGATTTTTCCATTTTGAGAATAGTGTAAAGACAGCTAATTCAAACCACATATACCTCGTCTCATCTTGGTGAAGGTGCTAGAACGATCCCTTGAGGTGACGGATCTTCAGAGCGGACGCCAGCTCTCTCAGGATAACATGCTTACTGATTCTGGGCAGCGCCATCAACCGGCCATGGCAGCGTTGATTGTGTTGTCCCACCACCGGGATCCTGGATTTTTCTACTGCACCAGCGACATTGACGTGAACGACTGGCTGACCATGTATAAGGGCGTACGTAGCCATAACAACTGGGATCCCACGATCATGCTGGCCAACATCGTGTTCCATCTCAAGGGGACGGCCTTCACGTGATATGATACCTATAAACATGAGCTCCCACACTGGGATATCTGCAAAGGGAGGCTGAAGAGCGTGTTTTGGAAGCCCCTCGGAAGTCTGCTCGATGCTAAACAAGCGCTTTCCACACGGCCTCAGACGGCCACGGAGGCGTATTTAGCATATATACAAGACGTGCGTTCCCTTTGCGTCAAGATGGACCGCACCATGTCCGCGTCCGACAAGATCGACCCCATCTTAAATCATTGCCGATGACGTCTTTGACTTGCTTTTTATGACCACAACATGACATGTTGCAAAAGCGGTGGACAAAGAGTATGATCCCACACACTGACCCTAGCCTGATTTAATATTAATAATAATCATCATCATCACCACTAGCCCACCTAAGCCCACAGCAGGGCAAAGGCCTCTCCCATTATTCTCCAATTTTCCCGGTCCTGTGCCAAATGTGACCAATTTGTCTGTGCAAACTTCTTGATCTTATCCGCATCTAACTTTCTGGCGCCCCCTGCTAGGCTTGCCTTCTCTAGGGGTCCACTCTATTACCTTAATGACCAACGGTTATCTTGCCTGCGCATTACATGCCCTGTCCACGTCCATTTCGTCTTAAGTTCCACCAGTATATCCTTAACACGCGTTTGTTTCCTAACCCATTCCGTTCTCTTCCTGTCCCTTAATGTTACACCTATCATTTTCCGCTCCATTGCCCTCTGTGTCGTTCTCAATTTAAGTTGAACCCTCTTATTGAGCCTCTACGTTTCTGCCCCGTAGGTGAGTAGCGGTAACACGCAGGTGTTATAGACTTTCTTCTTCAGGGACAATGGTAGGCAGCTATTCATTATCTGAGAATGTCTGCCGTATGCACTCCACCCCATTCTGATCCTTCTAATTATCTCTGCCTCATGGTTGGGATCCGGGGTCACAACTTGGACAAGTAGATATACTCTTTTACCACTTCCACTACTTCACCCCCTATCCCAAACCGTTGTGTTGTCCCATGGTTATTGATCATTACTTTAGTTTTCTACATATTAAGTTTCGGGCCCACGGTTCTACTCCGTTCGACTAGTGCGGAAAGCATGCTTTGCAATTCGTCCCCCGAGTTACTTAGCAAGGCAACGTCATCAGCAAATCTGACGTTACTGAGGTATTCTCCATTAACCCTTACTCCCACCTGTTCCCAATCCAACGTTCTGAATAACATTGGAGAGATTGTGTCTCCTTGTCTGACGCCCTTCCTTTTACGGCTCTCCTTATGGAGGATGATGGTATCTGTGGACCCATTGTAGATATTCTCTAGTATTTTTAAGTAATGCTCATCTACTCTCTCTTTCCGTAATGCCTGAATGACTGCTAGGGTTTCGACCGAGTCAAATGCTTTCCCATACTCTATGAAGGCTATATATAGGGGTTCAGTATACCCACCGCACTTCTCTATCACCTGATTGATCGTGTGAATATGGTCCATTATTGAATAACCTTTACGGAACCCTGCTTGTTCTTTAGGTTGACTGAAATCTAAGGTTGCAGAAATTCGGTTAGCGATTACCTTGGTAAATACCTTGTAGACGACTGACAGTAAGCTGATCGGCCTGTAATTTTTCAAGTCCTTCATGTCGCCTTTCTTAAGGATTAGGATGATGTTCGCGTTCTTCCATGATTCCGGTACCATTTGGTCATTAGGCATTGCGTATACAGGTTTGCCAGTTTTTCAAGGACAATTTCTTCGCCATCATTTAAGAGGTCTGCTGTTATCTGATCCTCCCCGGTGCTTTGCCGCCTTTCATTTCTTTCAAAGCCTTCCTTACTTCTTCGGTCATTACTGGTAGGATGCCTATCTTCTCTGAACTACTTTCTCGTTCGGCATTATCCTGGATGTCCTGGTACTGTACAGATCCCTATAGAACTCCTCAGCCACTGTGACTATGTCATCCCTATTTGTGATGAAATTGCCTTGCTTGTCTTTAGGTGCATACATCTGATTTTTCCCCACGCCAAGACGCCTCTTTAATGCTTTCAGGGTACCTCCGTTCTTTACAGCGTATTCGGTCCTCTACATATTATACCTCCGTATGTCAGCTGTCTTACACTTATTCATTAACTTAGAAAGCTCCGTTAGTTCTATTCTGTAAGCTGGGGTGGAGATTGTCATGGTTTGCCGTTTTCTAATTAGATCTTTCGTCTCCTGGGAAAGTTTACCAGTATCCTGTCTAGCCATCGTGCCCCCGACCTCTACTGCACACTCCGTGATAATGCGTGTAAGGTTGTCGCTGGCTTCCTGTGTCCTAAGCTCGGCTTCCTCAATAAGAGCTGTGTATCGGTTCTGCAGCGCTATCCTGAATTCTTCTACTTTATGCCTTACTGTTATTAATCGGCTTCTTTCGTACTAGCTTGTTACGGTCCCTCCTCAACTCTAGCTTAATTCGAGATCTTACCTTACGATGGTCACTTCACCTTACCCTTCCGAGCACTTCCACATCCTTCACAACACCAGGTTTGTCGCATAATATGAAGTCTATTTCATTTTTATGGTCCCCATTCGGGCTCCTCCACGTCCACTTCCGGCTCTCCCGTTTACAGAAGAAGGTATTCATTATGCGTAGGTTATTCCGTTCTGCAAACTCAACTAGTAGGTCCCCCCTGCTATTTCTACATCCCAGAAGATAGTTCCCAACTGCCTTGTCTCCAGCCTGATGCCTGCCTACTTTAGCAGGCATCAGGCTGTGTTTTTACTTTAGCCATTGCCGATTCCACATCTTCATAGTAGCGTTCCACTACCTGGTCGTCATGGCTGGATGTGGGGGCATAGCCCTGTACTACCTTGAGCTTGTACTTGTTATTGAGACTAATTATAAGACCTGCTGCCCATTCGTTAATGCTATAGTATTCTTCTATGCTGCCAGCTAAGCTTTTATTGACTAGAAATCCTACGCCCAGTTCTCTTCTGTCCTCTAGGCAGCAGTAACATAAAACGTGTCCATTTTTCAGCACCGTAAAGGCTTCACCTGTTCTTCTAACCTCACTAAGCCCTATGACATCCCATTTGATGTCCTTTAATTCCTCCAACAACACCTCTAGACTCGCTTCAATAGGTAAGGTTCTCGTGTTAAACGTTGCCAGGTTCAGATTCCAATGGCGGCCTGTCCGGGTCCAGGGATTCTTAGCACTCCCTGCTGCGTCACAGGTCTGACCGCCACCGTGGTCAGTTGCTACGCAGCCACTGGAGACTGAGAGCCGTGGGTTAATTGGCGTATTCATGGGAGGTTGTGGCCGTTACTACACCAGGGTAGCTAATCCTGCTCTGGTGATGGAGTGTGTTACCGGCAATGGTCGCCGGGGTCAGGCCGCACCCCAATCCCCAACTGCAATTCCAGAATTACAATTTTTTTTAGGGGCGAAGCTCCTTAAGGCGTGGGTCTTACCATCCTCGACGTATGTATGTAGCTACCTCTAGTTTAGTTCTTGGATTGTTTACTAGATGGCGTGGCTACCTCTAGTTTAGTTCTTGGATTGTTTACTAGATGGCGGTACTTGTATATGATGAAAAGATGCGCTTGGATTGTTTACTAGATGGCGTGGCTACCTCTAGTTTAGTTCTTGGATTGTTTACTAGCTGGCGGGGAGCGTTGTAATAAAATCCGTTCGCTGTTGGCGCGCGCTCGGAGTCGCCCGTTGGATAAGGCTGCAGATGTGCGAGCCCGCGAGGCAGAAGCGCTCCGTGAAGCTGCGCGACGCCGCCGTCAAGATCCTGCCGTACGAGAGCGGGAGGCCGAAGCGTGTCGTCTGGCTGCGCGACGACGCCGCCAAGATCCCAGCGTTCGAGAACGAGAGGCCCAAGCGTCACGGCAACGGCGCGAGGACCCTGCCGTACGCGAAGCGGCACGGCTGCGGCGCGAAGAGGATCTCCAAAACGTCAGAGAACGGGAAGCGGCGAGAAAGCGCGCGTATCGGCAGGCAGACCCCGATGCAGTGAGAGCTCGTGAGGCGTCTGCAAAACGCATCAGGCGAGCTCAGCCCCAAGGTGCCTACGCGCGGTTTAAGCGAGACTTTCTAGACGTTACGTTCGGACACAGATGTAGTGGGCGAACTTTCACTGAAGAGTCACGGTTTTACCGATGATTTCCCCTCAGGAGCTTCGCCCACTCATCATCATTCACCCCGTGGATATGCTGTGAATTTTTTTTTTGGGGGGGAAGGATGATTGTCCGGCACCAGGATTCGAACCACGGTCTTTCTACACACGACGCGGAAAATCAAAAGTTGCCCGGGGGACATACCGTAACAAAACACGCAGCTTATTTTCTTCCCCCGTCGGAGACTGACCTGGGCCCCGGCCGTCTGTGCGAACGCGAATGCACACGTGCCTGCTGAGTTGACATTTAAACACACGTCAGGGGATTAGCGCGCTCGAGAAGTTTCGGGATTAGAATTCCTTCGTTGAGGAGCAAGTGGCCTACTAAGAGGGAGAAAAATAAGAAGTAGCCCAGGGGCACATACCGTAACCTTTTCTCCGAACACGCAGCGTATTATCTGCACGCGGCGGAGACTACATGAGCGGGGTCCTGGGCCTCTGTGCGAACGCGAATCCGAGGGACGTACCGCAGCGTTCTCTGCACGCGTAGCGTATTTCTTACCCACGACGGAGACGGAGGTGGGCCCAGGAAGGTATGAGAACGCGAATGGATTGTTTTGCTTTCTGAGTTGGTTTTTAACTGCTCGGCGGGGGATTACCGCCGGTCTGGATGCTTCTAAGTTGGCATTTCTAAGCGGCGGGGTCAGTTCCCTTGCTAAAAATAAGGAAAACATAAAAAGTTTCCCGAGGGACATACCACAGCGTTGAGCTCTGCACGCATAGCGTATTTCTTCCCCGAGACGGAGACGGAGATGGGCCCAGGAAGGTATGAGAACCCGAATGGAATGTTCTGCTTTCTGAGTTGGATTGTAACTTCTCGGCGGGAGATTAGCGCGGGTCTGGATGCTTCGAAGTTGCATTTCTAATCGGCGGGGTCAGTTCCCGTGATAAGGAAAAGGAAAAAAATAAAACGTTGCCCGAGGGACATACCAGAGCGTTGATCTCTGCACGCATAGCGTATTTCTTCCCCGCGACGAAGACGGAGATGGGCCCAGGAAGGTATCAGAACGTATGAGAATCCAATCCTAAAAGCGCTTTCAAAAACTTGGCAAGCCTCGCTATCCACGCTTCTGATTGATTGATTGTATGGTTTAACGCGCCGACGCAACGCAGGCGATGAGGCGCGCCGTAGTGGAGGGCTCCGGATTAATTTTGACCACCTTAGGATCTTTAAAGGAGCCATGAAGACAAAATACAAGTTGGGTTTATTAGAAAGACTACTGAGTCCCGATAACAATGATACCAATATCATCGCAATCTTCGAACAAATAACGGAGATATTAAAGAAAACGTGTGAAGCAGTCGCGACCCCCTCGCCTATTTCCCGCAACTTTTCTGTGACGTCACGGAACCTTGTTTGTGCGATTGGCGGCCGCCTAACTGACCTGTCGCGACGACACATGACTGGACGTCTGTAATGGGGCCTCTAGTTCCATTTCACCGCATCACTTGAATGCTAACGTGCAGTTAACGCACTGAAAATTATGTTTTATTGTAGGCCCGTATGACGTCATTCTTGCTCATAACACGTCACTGTGGCGCAAAATTTGAAAGTTTTTAAATACTTCTTGCTTTTTTTTCGTTAAAAAACATCTTTTGGAGCTGTAATGGAGCTGAGTGAGATACTGAATCCTAGTTCTTTCAAATTACATCAAGTTGTATTTTCTCTTCATGGCTCCTTTAACGTGCGCCGAAATCTCGTACACACGGGTGTTTCTGCTTTTCGCCTCCATCAGAAAAGCGGCCGCCGCGGCCGGGAATCGAACCCGCGACCTCGTGCTCAGCAGCGCAACGCCTTAGCCTATCCACGCTTCTGCCTCAACATTCATCCCCTCCCCCCACCCTGCAACCTACCGAGCTCCTATGGTTACTAATACACAAATGCATCAACAGCTTGGGGTAATGTGACAAGGCAGAATCAATCGTGCCCCCAATAAAACGTCTGGCCATCAAGATAGTAACATTCTCGCCACTTGTTGGGACAGTCACTGAGCCCTACCGTCTCCGAAAACATGAAACCGGCTCACCCATTACTAACCCTTGGAAAGAGCAGCCGTGCCGCTTCCCACAAACCCCCTCGTTTTGTTGATGGGCTGGAAGATTATTCTTTAGGAGTCTTTTTTCACCATTTCTACCCCTTGCTGCGACGTGTGCACGACAAAAATAGCGTATTGTACAGGCCTCAGCAATATATAAACGCTAGTATTGTCATCCTGGTGTTTAAAATGGATGACCATCATCGCCTTACGTCAGCCTATCTTCCTAGGTCTGCAAAGAGTCATCGCAGTTATCAAAATTTTGAGCAGCATTATTCGCCACTAGGAAAGATTGTTCGCTACATTGATTTTAGTGGTTCGTTATCCCATCTAGGCAGGCAACTTTTGTACCGAGAAGCACCCTGTTTCTACTACAACGACTCCGCTTGTCTTCAGGGTTCCGCGAAGCCTGTTTGAAGGTATTTACTGGCGTTTGTACCGGCACTGGGCAAGAAGCCATTGTAATACTTTCTTTAATTTGTTTCCCAGTACAAATTGTGTTATACGTTTTTGATCTTCCCTGAATTTTTAAATGTTCATCCTCCTGCAAATAAGCGGAACTTAGTTATGGTGGCCTCATTGCAAACATTGGTAACATTTGCTTTGATTTCTACAGTTTGAGATGGTTTGGCAAAAAATTTCTGATCATCTTCTAAGCCGTTACAAAAAGAAGCATAAGTTATCCCAGCAGAATTGATGGGACTCTACATGTGCAGACATCGAACGTGCTGCATCTTGGCGCCCAAGGATGACCAGACATGTGCGGGTACCCGGCGGGGTGACGCATACAGGACCGTCTTCAATTTAAATCCGTGCAGTGAACATACCTTTGAACAGTGAAGTGAACAGGCCAATGAACAGGCCCTGGGTGTTTAAATGCTTATTAAAAAGTTCACTCGCACGAGCAGTTTTGCCCAGAATTTACTACTTGTTTCGAGATGTTGCAATGGATCATAGTAGCACAACTCGCTCTCAATGGAATAAGAGCGCGACAAATTTCTTAGCTGCAGTTAAAGGCAGAATATTCACAGTGTTACAACAACCCATGGGAAATGGTTGCGGACTTTCATCCAAGAGCGTCCCAGTAAACACACTAGATTCGGATAAGTACACGAGAACAGAGTACAGGCAGGTGCATGTGTTCTATCTACACATCTTAAACGTGAAACTTGCGTGTAGAATACTGCACTTTTTATACCTAGCAATCCCTGCTGAGCACCCGCCTCTTCGATTTGATGATTGTTTCTACAAATATATTAATATTCAGTTTTGCCTGCACAGACCAGCTTCTTGATTATACGTCCTCAGGCAGATCTGCAGATGTTCTCCGGACGCACTAAGCAAAACTGCGTCGTCTGCTATTCTCAAATGGCTAAATTATTCTCCGGTTATCTGTATTCCAGCGTTTTCCAGGCGATGTTTCCCGAATACCTCTGTAGAAAGGAATAATTTTAGCGAGATGACACTCCCAGATTGCTTTGAAACCCCCTTACTCCTAAAGCTATTGAAAAAAACCTGACTGGTGCCACTATATACTGAGCAAAATGTCTTCAGAAGGCTCGAGTCCATAACTCGGGTAGGCCAAGCACCATAGCTCAAGCTTCCATCAATGTGCATGCAACTGCTACAATAACATCGGATGAACGTGCGTTTTCCCTTGTCACAGGTGAGGTTGACCAGTCGGACCCAGTAACGCCTGATGACGTTTCTTCACCACTCGAAAAATTCTCCTAAAAGTAAAAATAAAGGGTGCATTGGTAAAATCACGCGACAAGCGTCTATATGCACCGGGAAAGAACTGCAATTTGTTGCCGTCTTGATCGAGGCAAAGGAGATATTAGTTGAGCGGATAAGCAACTGCCACGTTTGAAACACCATTATTCACACAGATGTCAGAGAGGTATTTGGGTTGGCATTTAGCATTTATAAGGACCACGGTCCGAATTAAAAGGACCTTCTGTATAAAGGCTTATTATTTCAATTTACCCTTTGAGCACAGAATCCAGAAAAATGGCGGACACATTAGGAAGGCTTAAAGGGCTTCCCTCATCTTGCCTACTCAAACTTTTACTGTTGCGCTGTGTACGTCAGGCGCGGGCAACTCCATAGCATACCAAATCAAAGGCCACCGTAGGGTCAGTCCCGATACATTGCCTGGCTAAGCACAAACCTGGCAAACCCTTACAGAAGGAGGCAAAGCAACGCAACGCTTTTACATCAACCGCCATGTTTTGCATTTCCCACAATTATAGACGCAGCATTACGACTCTCCCACAACCCCGCTGTCTGACAAACTGCTCGAGCGTGCAACCTACCCCTCTTACATGTCTCAAAATTACCACCACAACCGCAAATTTCGCGAAAACGGTGGACATAGAGCTATCTCTCGCAGACCGGACCACTCCTGATCTAACAGTATCCATCCAATCTTGAAACCAATCCAATTTTACGACTCTGCTATCAACAACTTGGCTAGCGGCACTGTCCACTCTTCTCTCTCTCAACATTCATCCCTTCGTCGCGTATCTAGCAGCTCTGTTTACCCTTGCACACAGGAAGAGACGGCGTCGGATAATGTAACACGGCAGAATCACTAGTGTGCCTTATAAGACGTCTTCCGATTTAAAGAGTACTCCGCCAGGGACATTCTCGCCACTTGTCTGGAAAGTCTCTGACCTCTACCGTCTCCCCCAGCATGCGAACTTTGGCTCACCCATACCTAATCTCTCGGAGGGACGGTGGTTTCACCTCCTTCAATCTGCATCGCTAGTACTCAGACTTTGTTCAAACTTTGTTGCATAATTAATTCATAATATTTATATTATTGGTACTTTGATATAAGACGGAATACATTTTCTTATAAATTTCTTCCAATCATTGCATTTGCGCTTAAAGCTGAACCGAATTTTAAAAAATCTGTGTAAGCACGGGTGTAAGCTTGGTGTTCGAAAAGAAGTCGTTCCCACATCGTGTGTTGCACAGTGCAGCATGTTCATCTACAAGGGAGTAGGATTAAATAAACGGCTGTAACTCTTGCTTTATTGAAACTATCGCGACACCACGTATACACAAAAAAAGCTGCTAAACCGACTGTGCTATTAAGCCGAGTTTCGTGTATTGTCGCAACAATTTGGTTCGTTGTGAAGTTGTAAATATTGTGCAATTGCCGTCTGCTGTCAATACATGGTTCTCTACCGATGGAATATGATTACAGAAAATGGCTGTCACTCCCGTCTAATAAACCTACCCGACACAAATTATATTACAACTAGCCTCTACGGCGAGTGTAACATTGCCACGAACTTTGTTTGCTTTCCTAAAGTGCATAGTCCACACCAAAGTTGTTAATATGAGCAATACCTGTCTGCAACCAACTCTTGGGCTCCTGCTGAAGGGAAACGGACAGCCCCATGTTTGTCCGCTAAAAGAAAGGTCTTGTACGTCGAAGTTTCATTCAGTTAATTGACAAAGAAGTATGAGCAATCTCAAAAGAAAAAGAAACGTGTTTAGTTTTGTGCACTGCTTGGACTACGCCCCGGTCAAAGAACATTGTAGATCACGATGGGGCTCGGCACAACTTTCTCTGGACATCCTCTTCACAAAGATGAAGGGGATTGTTTTCTAAGTGCGGAAGCCCTTTGGAGGCCGCTAGTTTGGTTTGGTGCGGGTGATGGCAACGATGACGGCCATGGCCACGGTGACGGCGTCGTTACCGACCGAGTGAAGGCGGGAAGAAATCGGCGGAGGAAAATGTGGCGAATGTGGGGAGGGAGGGCAATATGGTGAGCCCGCACGAGATGCTCGTTGGAGCCTGTGGCCAAAGTGTCACGGGAGGTCGACACGTGCTGCTGTGGTGCCATCTCTCTTACTCCCTCCCCCTCACACTTCATGCAGGCTGTAATACTCGGTGCGTAACCCATCCGTACCACGTGGCATTTGCGTGGGAGGTTCAAACGCGTTTCGCAACACCATGGTCGCCGGCGGCGGCGACGCCCTGCGAGATAGCAGCGCAGTAGCGCGCGCCGCCGTGCGTTCGCTGATTGCGCGATCACTTCCTGATACTGAATAGATACGCGCCGTGGCCGAAAAGACTGCAGTTCGTGCTCCGCACATATTTCGGACGGGGGAGTACATTAATGGTCAGTGAATTTTTTTTTTCATTTTCCTTTTATTCCATTAAGTGGCTCAGGTGAGATACTCTGTTTAGGTAGGGTTAGGTTGTATTACCTCAGGTTCGATGTGTTTAGGCTACGTGAGTAAAGATTGCGTTAAGTTGTTCTGATTTATAAGGCTGTATTGGCTAAGGCATTGCGCTGCTGAACACAAGTCGTGGGTTCGATTCCCGGCCGCGGCGGCCGCCGTTCTGATGGAGGCGAAAAGGAAAAACTCCCGTGTGTACAAGATTTCGGCGCATGTTAAAGGTCCCCAGGTGGTCAAAATTAATCAGGAGTTTTCCACTACGGCGCGCCTCATCGCCTGCGTTTCATCGGCGCGTTAAACCCTACAATCAATCAAATCAAATTGATAAGGCTGTGATTGATCAGGCTACCCTGAGAATGTTTCTTTTACTTGAACCCGCTCAATAAGGGTATCAAAGTTTTAAATATCTTCGATGATTGCTTTAAAAGTATCATGCATGGTTTTCGTCTTCATCACGAGGTCGTCCTTCGGGTTGTTTTGTATGACTTTTTCTAGTAAATGTACTTGCTTACCACAGCGCTCGTACATTATTTTAGGGTAATTTTTCTTTTGTTTCGCCCTTTTTGGGACACGGCTTTTTCGGAACGTCCCGTGACATTACCCGTGCTTTTTGATACAAAAGGTCACTCGGTGTGATTTTTTTTACATTTTCGTTTCATTTCAGTAAGTAATCTAGATGACATAATTTGTTTAGATCGGGCTACGTTATCGTAGCTCCGGTAAGGTTTGTTTCGGGTACATTACTTAGCTCTGTGTTAGGTTGTGTTATGACTGCAAAGCTGTTAAATTAGTGATTGGTTAAATTTCACCGTGTGTAGCACGCTGCCGGGCGTCGACGTCCGAAACGTCAATGAATAGAAATAGCTGATAAAATCGCGTTCCTCATTGCGAGAGGAAATATACTGAGTGCGAACCGTGTGGTTTCCGCGACGTTGTGGGCAGGTTCAACATGGTCCAGCAGAACGACTTGAATGCGATGGGGATGACACCCAAGTCTGCCAAAGCGTGAGGATACAAAAGCGCAAGTGTGCTACGTGATGTTTGCCATGTTCGGTTGCGATTCTACAACCCGCTTTCCTACTGAGGTATTGTCACGTCACCAAGAACAACGCATCGTCCTTGAAACAATGAAGTTCACTTAAAGCGAACGCGGGCAACTTTTAAATCAGAAATTTGGTACGCACCCGGAATATTAGGTACTGTGATTGGGAAAGTGATTTCTGCGCTGTAGTACTTAGGTATAAATAAACAACCGACTGTTTCGCCTGGTTGTTTCTACGCGAAAAGGAAAAACCCGAAGGACCCTCTCTCCAAAAATGCTAGAAACAAACAACGAGGTGCAGAGGCAGAAGACAGAAATGTTTAAGGCGGCATCCTGTGAAGAGATGGGCCGAATTACGCAGAGTGTGGCACTTAACAGCAATGGCTGATAGTGTCTTGTTATTAACTGCAGTAGCGCCACGAGACTGTTGGGAAAAGCGCACTAAAAAAGTGTAGTCTTGGCTTATAAATGCAAGATCCTGGGTCCTTTCGGGTGACACCTACGTGCAAGGAACGAGCTTAATATATTCGGTAGGAAGAAAAAAATGCTTTAACATTTTTATTCAGCGTTTTTACGCTGATAGTTGCTATTTATTGGCGCAAGTCCAACTAGGGCAAAGAGGGCTAAGAAAGCTTGTTGCTAGATCTTCACGACCCAAATTTGCGTATTGCATAGGCCTCAACATTTTATAACAGCTATTAAAGCCACTGCGGAATCTGCGAACGGATGGCCATAGTCGCAGTACTAGAATTTCAGCCTACATTGATAAACTAACACTAGTGATTCAAGATTTCATAATTCGGAGCAGCATCCTCCGCCACCAGATAACGTTCTTTCTCGAAATTGTTTCGTGTACCGCATCTAAGGGTCAAGGTTTTTACTAAAAGCACTACCTGCCAAAAGCACTACCTGGGGTCTTCTTTACCACTTCTATAATACAATTATTGGCCATTGGTGTGGTGTTCAGAAAAAAAGCCACCAGACTGTTTCCATGTTTAGCCAGTGAAAATATTTTACATGTTCGATATAAGGACAATTTTATGAACAATATTTGGCTGTATATTTATGATGAGACGTGGCTGGGATGCTATCCTAAAATTTTGCGCCATTTTTTTCACCTGTAGTAACAGGATGAAAAAGTTACTAATTACTTGTTGACAAAAAAATGAGCTTGACTGTGGTAACCGATGATGACCAGATATACAAGGCTACAGAGCATTTCGACCGTATTGGGACCGTGTCCAACCTATAGAATGTTCTGTGAACTTAGCGGCGTCATCGGTCGACAGTCTACAGTCATTTACATTCTCCCCATGTGTTTAAACAGTAATTCAGCTCACGGATTTGTGCTGTTTTTCCAGAGTTTGCTGCCAATTTTATTACAAGCGTTCCCATCAAATCTGTTATATGCTGGGTAAGTATATAAGAACACTGATGCCTGCATTACATCCCCCTATGCCCAAATGTTCCGTTATCTACCGAATAAGGCAATTTATATATGTGATTTCCTCCGTTTTGATGTCTCGGATCACACAATTGTTGAAATACCAAGGCTGATAACTAGACGACAACAAAGGGTTATAGCACTAACGCAAACCAGAGTTTTTGAAACCATAAAAAAAAATTCGCCGCGTATCTGCTCCTTTTGTTGCTAATGTCGTCAAAAGACGAAGTTTTTGAAACCATAAAAAAATCCTTGACAGCCTTGCCCGTACTTGTGTAGCGCCTGACATCATGCGGAAGAGAAGAGCGTTCACAAACGGTGTGACAAAAAATTGTATCAGTGGTATTTTCTACCGCATAATCATATTTATCTCTCACGAGCTTTATTAGTTATTTTGTAGGGCCTCTAGTCCTGAGGAACATGGCTTGCATATCGCCCATTAAACACATTAAATACAACGTTACTAGATCTTCTTAAAACACGGTGTTATTTTGGGCCTGCTGGTACATTCTTAAAGTTTGACGACAGCGGTAAACAAAACACAGAGAAGGCGAGACGAGATAGGCGTTCTGACTCGTATCGCCTTCTCTTTGTACTGTCTTGGCGCTTTTATCAAGCTTTCCATCTTCTTGACTCTGATTCAAACAAACCTATTGAACGAATCAATAAAACAATGAACCCAAAGGCTGTTTTTCTAATTTAGTTTTCCCTTGACTGCCATTCAGAGCCTTCAGAAACCAAGCAAGTAAACCTTCACAGGAGCTTCAAGTTCACTACTAAACACTTTAAGGGGCGAAGCACTTTAACCCACGGGCTGTCGGCGTCTCATGTCGTCGTCGTTTCATGTGGTCGTATTCTCATGTAGTCACCGTACTAAAACACCCAGAAACTTTTTTTTCAAACACGTCGCGCTAGAACGTAACGCGTACTACAAAACCACTGAGACACGCATTCTCCAACGCCTCGCACTACTTCATAGCATAATTCTTAGCTTGCTGTGGCGTGTGACGCGAAGACAAATTACAGCCAGTCTGCCTCTCATTTAATTGCTTAAAGCCGGTTAAACGCAAGAGAGGGTGCCACTGCATCAGAAAGTGCGCGATTAGTCTTCCAGAATTAGCGCGCGCCGAGTGGCAAAAGAGAGACATAAAATCTTCTGAATGCACCGATACTCTACTTAACTCGCCCTTCCTCAGGTATCACGTTAGTAGAGATGGCCCAGAATTTTTTTTATGATGTAAACCCTGACTTTCACAGTGCAAGATCAGTTCTGCTTTAAAAATTGCGAAAATTTCATAGGGCCATGACATTATTCTTTTGTAGTATTAAATATTGCCGACAGCTTGTTCTTTGTCGGAAAGAGAAATATACCTTTGTTACGGAGATTTCTTCACTCGTATTCTTCCAAATTGATTCCGACAATATCTCTTCGCTTGCATTCAATGTACTTATGCTGGCTTGAGTAGACGAATCTATGGCCGTCTCGGAATGTGTCTCGTTGGTAGGTCCTGATTCTGTGCTCCCTTCCTAAAAAGGAGGAACACTAGATGTTACGACGTTTAAAGGAAATATACGACGCTATAATGTGCTTCCAATAATTGACTGTCTCACTGCTCCTCCATTAAACGTTTTCTTAGTCATACGCGTTTCTTTACAACGGCTTTCAAAGCGCTGTGACGATAAATAGCTGCTGCCGTCTGGTAGTAGCTGATTTCTTCTAGAATTACCATATTTCAGTAACGTTCCGGCCGTGGAGATTTACATATGAAATGAAATGAACGCGGTCAGCTTTTCTAATGTTATACCACCGGGACGGAACAGACAAGGGCGGTTAAAAATAGGGAGCTTCTTTACCCAATCAATGCAGTTAGAAGCAAACCACTTGGCGCGATGTGTATTTGATGGTTAAAGACATTTAAAATCCACGCACTGGCCATGCACTCGGATAAGGTTGCCAAACGCGGCAAGGGAAACAAACGGGTGGCAGAATTTTTAACTAGTGTCACGGTGCAGCCTTCCTTGGCGAAGTGGTGAAGCCACTGCATTGCGAAAAAAATTACACCATCTTCCCGTGGGGAACCCTGATGAGGATGCGAAGCATCGTGGCGGTTCCGTGTGGTTCCATTGTGTTGCCATTATGTTGAGTGATCTTACTACGCCAGAGGGAATCCCGCGTACGGGTCCACACCGGTTGCAAAGGCACGCAAGTGCTGTTGTGTTACGGTGAGTAGGCGGTGGTTCTCGAAGCGCCGAAACTCGGCCATCATGTTCTTGTCGATTTTGTCTCTGTGGTAGAATCGGTAGTCTCCGTCAGCTTTGGTGAGGTGAAGGTTGTTGACATTGGTGCACCGGCTGAGAGCAATGTACACGCCCTCCTCTTCACAGCTTTGTCTTCTCGTTCTTCTTCTTCGGCGGTTCCCCTACGGGAAGATGACTACGGTGGTTTAACGCGAACCTATCTCGTGATGGATTCTTTGGTTGGCCAATCCCTAGGGGCATCCTGCCACAATCAGCATCAGAGGCGCTGCGGACGGTGCTGGTTGAGCTGCAAGGCGCGTGGCGCTTCCCGCCACAGCTTTCCCACGGGAAATTCAGCATCCCCCTCCCTAAGTTTTCAGTTCGTCGTTTCCGTTGACGTTCAGCTTCGCGTGCCTTCGTTGTATCAGTAGCTTCTTGACGTAGTTTGAATGAGTCAAGGACATAAGGCGCGTTCGTAGCACTTGCTGCTGTCCCGGATTTGTAGCGTAGTGGGAAGAGCACTGCGTACCTCCCGTTGCGGCAAGAGAGTCGTGGGATCGAAACTATTTCTTTTAGGATCGAAAATATTTCGTTTTTTTATAGTGTAGTATCGCGGAGCTGTGGGTGTAAGGAGATTTGCGCATGCGCAGTGAGCATAGACGGCGCGCCATCAACGACGGAGGACCAGGCGAGCCTACGAAATGCTCCGCATTTAAAATCTCCCTGCACGGCATGTGGCCAATCGCGAAGAACGAGGGAGACGATCGGGGTGGCGCCCGACGGGAGCTAAAACGGTAATCTGCTGTATCTTCCATTTTTCCCTTTTGAGAATAGTGTAAATACAGCTAATTATTTACCACATATACCTTGTCTCATCTTGGTGAAGGTGCTACTATAATCCCGTGAGGCGACAGACAATCGGAGTGGACGCCAGCGCTCTCAGGACAACATGCCCACCGATTGTGGGCGGCCCCATTGACCGGCCATGCCTTCGTTTATTGTGTCGTCCCATCACTGGGATCCTGGATTTTTCTACTGCAGCGGCGACATCGACGTGGACAACTGGCTCGCCCTGTATGAGCGCGTACGTAGCCATAAAAACTGGGATCCCACGATCATGCTGGCCAACATCGTGATCCATCTCAAGGGAACGGCCCTCACGTGTAATGATACCTATGAACATGAGCTCCCTAGCTCGGTGATCTGCAAAGAGAGGCTGAAGAGAGTGTTTGGGAAGCTTCTCAAACGTCTGCTCGCTGCCAGGCAAGCGCTTTCCACACGGGCTCAGACGGCCACGAAGCCGTATTTAGCGTACATACATGACGTGCTTTCCCTTTGCGTCAAGGTCGACCGCACTATGTCCGAGCCCCACAAGATCGACCACATCTTAAAAGGCATTCCCGATGACGCCTTGGACTTTCTTGTTATCAAGAAGTGCTCGACCATGGATGTAGTTCTTGCTGAGTGCCGATGCTTCGAAGAAGCAAAAGGCCACAGCATTGTACAGATCTTCACGAGGCTTCCCAACACAGCGGCCACGTCGTCCTGCGAGAGCTCACCACCTCCTGCGCGCGACACTTCTTCGTCCGAAAAAGTGATAAGCATTGTGCGCGGGGAGCTGGAAGCTATGTCTCCGCCAACCTTCATCCCCAGTACGTAGACCACGCAACACCCACGGTATCCCTGATCCAGGCCGTCGTATGCCAGGCGCTTGAAAGTCGCGGCCTCGGTTCGTTGTGCTTCGTAGGTCGCCCTTGCACCCGCGGTCGTACGCCCACCTATGCTCTCCGTGCCCAGTACGCGCTTCTTTGTTATTGCAACCCGGATGACTGGTGTACACCGGACGACAAACCAATTTGCTTAGCCTCTCCCCGCGTCGGTCATGTTTCTCGCTACTGTCCAAACAGCTGGCCACCACAAACCCGTTCCGACTTTTATCACTACCAACGCCAATGGACGACCCGGGCTTCTTTCCCTCGTCGAGCCCAGGACGCCACGGACTCCCACCCGCCTGTCGAACAACCTACTGACCGCCACAGTCACTCACCGTCCCCTCACCGTCGCCTATCGCCATCGCCCGAACACCGCCGCTTCTCTTCTACCCCTATCCTGGACGCCCCATTCCGGAAAACTTGACGATGTAGCCTTTAGACGGGAAGATGCGTTAACGACCTGGCCCGAAAATATTCTTTTCGCTGTTTCGCCCCCTCCTAACCTTCTAGAGATAACCGTCGATGGTGTATGCGTTCAGGCGTTAGTAAACACTATGCGAAAATTTCTGTAATTATTTCTGCCCTTTGCCGACGGCTCAAAAAAGTCCGCACTGCTTCCCCTTCCTGTGTAGTGCGAGTGGTCGAGGGCGACACGCCACCCATTCTTGGCATGTGCACAGCTCGTGTCACCATCGCGTACTGGCCTCAAGACATCATCCTTAAACTCAACTTTCTTACTGAAACTTCTGCGCTCATCGACTGCTCCACGGGTAAAGTTTGACTTGGACTGCCAATTTCTCCCCATATTACTGATGAAGTATAATGTCACCCCCGGTTGGAGAAGTTCACCCGTTTGCCACCAAAAACTGTCACATACGCTATTCTTTTCTACTTCCGCCGTACCCAATGGTTCGTACGTAAGTACGTGCCCAGTTCTGCTTTTACGTCAGGTGACCCTCCCTCGTTCCCTCATTACAGTCCCCAACAATCACGCCACCCTTCTGCTTTTGAATTTTGGTTCTTCCCCACAAGGCTTCCCCGAAGAAATGGCCTTGGCGACCTTGGTTTCCGTGTACCACTGCCACATTCTCACCGTAACGACTGATAGGCATTCCGCTTTTCGCGCTGATACACCGCACAAGAACAAATGTGATGAATTTGTTAACATGATCGGCCGTAATCTAAGAGCAGCGCAAACTGACAACCTTTCGACCCTTTTGAGCTCTTTTAGAGACATTTTTGACTTCGACGACCGCCCTTTAGGTCAAAACACCTTGGTGAAACACCGAATCAACACGGGTGACGCCAGCCCCCTCCACCGTCGGCCATATCGTGTTTTCGCCGCTGAACGCCAGGTCGTTCAAAATGATGTGGATAAGATGCTTCAAAAAGCCATCATAAAGCCTTCATGTACCCCTTGGGCATCGCCGGTGGTCCTGGTCAAGAAGAATGACAACACCTGGAGATTCTGTGTCGACTATTGTCATCTAAACAACAATACTAAGAAAGACGTTTGCCCAATACCCGGAACAGACGATGCCCTCGACTGTGTTCATGGTGCCAAGTACTTGTCCTCGGTCGACGTTCGCTCAGGCTAATGACATATCGCCGTCGACGACGTGGGGAGAGAAAAAACTCCGTTCATCACACCGAATGGACTTTAACAGTTTTAGGTCCTGCCGCTCGGCCTTTGCAATGCGCCAGCGACATTCGAGCACATGATGAAACCACTCTTTTACAGCTTCAAGTGGTCAACATGCCTTTGTTACCTTTACGATGTGATTGTTTTCTCCCCAAATTTTGAAACTCGTCTTTCCCGTGTATTCGCCATCCTTGCCGTTTTCCGCGAAGTCGGTCTCCAGCTGAACTCCTCCAAGCGCCACTTTGGACTCAAGGAAATTACTATCCTCGGCCATCGTGTCGACGCACAGGGCATACAATCTTGCCCAGAAAAGCTCAAGGCAGTTCAATGCTTTCCTGTCCCTACTTCTTGCAAAGACGTACGCAGCCTTTCTGGGTTATACTTCCGACGCTTTATTCAAGGTATTGCCAACACTGCACGTCCTTTAACACATTTTCTTAGGAAGAATGTGCCTTTTTTCTGGGGGCCTGATCAAGAACGTTCGTTTTCGACCTTAAAACTTTATTGACAACGCCTCCCATCCTTGGCCATTTCGATACTTCCGCCCCTACAGAAGTTCGCACGGATGCTAATACGAAATCGGAGCGGTCCTATCGCAACGCCAACACTGCCAAGATCGCGTGATCGCTTATGCAAGTCGTCTCTGGTCTCCAGCCGAACGCAACTACTCAATTACTGAACGTGAGAGCTTGGCACTGGTATGGGTTGGGACCAAGTTCCGACCGCATCTTTATGGACGGCCCTTCTCTGTGGTTACAGACCACCATGCCCTTTGCTGGCTGTCATCATTGAAGGAACAACCTTAAGACTCGGCCGCTTGGCTCTGAGGCTTCAAGAATACTCATTTACTGTTGTCCATATGTCCGGGCGATTGCACCAGGACGCCGACTCTGTGTCGCACTATCCGTCGACAGCCCAGATGGAAATGAGATTGAAGGCCAAGTCTGCTCCATCTCAAGCCTGCACAACGTCGGGATCGAACAACGACGCGATAAATGTTTCGGCACATCATTGAACGCCTACACTCTACCCGGCAGGATGCTTCACTTCATCTCTATCTCCTCAAGGACGCGACTTTATAAAGTCAAAATCTTCGTACACATGGCCCCGAGTTCTTGCTTGTCGTTCCTGAACGCTTTCGATTGTCCGTCCTTCAGCAACTTCATGAAGAACCAACTGCGGGCCACCTATGCATTGCGCGGACCTACGACCGCGTTCGCCGCCGCCGGTTCTTCTGGCCGAACGTGTACTGGTCGGTGGAGCGGTATGTCATCTCATGTGCTCCCTGGCAGCGACGGAAAACCCCTACCGTGGCCCCAGCAAGCCTCCTGCAGCCCATCGACGTCCCCAGTGAACCGCTTTACCGTGTGGGCCTAGATTTGCTCGGACTTTTTTCTACTTCCATTCTGAGAAGCAAGTGGGTTGCCGTCACCACTGAGTATGCAACCCGCTTTGCCATCACCCTAGCCCTTCCAACCTGTTGTGCTACCGAAGTTGCTGACTTCCTTTTACCTGACGCTATTCTACACCATGGAGCCCCTCACCAACGCCTCAACTATAAAGGACGGCCCTTTTTAGCCCAAGTTATTGAGGATATCCTGCGTGTGTGCGGCACTAAGCATAAGTTCTCTAGTTCGTGTCATCCACAAAAGAATGGGCTCACTGAACGTGTTATTTTTACCATCACCAATATAATACCCATGTTTCACCGGACCATCGCGACTGGGATGTAACGTTGCCGTTTTTGACGTTTGCTCACAACTCGTCACGGCATTACACCCCCACATATACCCAATTTTTTCTTTTGTACGAAAGAGACCCTTTCTTGCCGTAAGACACCTTACTTCTTTCCTCCAAGGTTTCTGTGACAGAATACGCGGGCCGACGCCATCGCCCGCGCTGACTACGCACGACAGATTGCCCGTACTCGCATGAATCAGTCTCAAGCCAACCAAAAAGCTGCTTACGACAAGCGCCACCGTCCCTCAGAGTATGCCCCAGGCTCCACAGTACTTCTGTGGTCTTCTCGCCACCACGCGGATCTGTCATCAAAACTGTTTTCACTCCACACCGGCCCTGATACCTTGTTATGCCAGGTGACCAACGTGACGTACGAGATCACCCCGATGTAGTCATCCTCTTCTGTCGCTCCGACAGACATTGTCCATGTCGCCCGGCTGAAACGTACACCTCTACTTTGTCGGTTCCTGAATAGAAAACGACGGGACGGCGCTTCCACCCCCGGAGGTTATTTTACGGTGGAGCCTTCCTTGGTGAAGTGGTGAAGCCTCTGCTATGACAAGAAATCCCCCTGCATGGCCTGTGGCCAAACGTGACGAACGAGAAAGACGACGACCCGTGCGGCGCCCGGCCGGCTAAAACGGTCATCTGCTGTGTCTCCAATTTTTCCCTTTTGTAAATAGTGTAAATACAACTAATTCTGCGTCTACCTTGTCTCACGAGCACGCCCGAACTCGTGCTCGAATTTTGTTTTTTTAAGAAGAAAAGTTCCATTAGCCCCACTTACTACACCAGAATAGTGCACTGAATAGGTACAGCCAATCCGCCGTGCGTGAAGCACACGCAACTTATCGTAGTAGTGTACTTTTATTATTTATTGACAAATGTAATCAAAAAAGATTGCAAGAGAACATCATTTTTTCCTACTTAAGCCTTACACTATGGCCGCGAGGTAAGTCCGAAAAAGACAAGCTTTTCAAACCTGACGAGGCATCTTCCTCTGGTTCAAGGTCTTGACAAAACAAATGTTAACAACAAGATTGAAATGCCGAAAATGGCAAATCGTAATTACCTACAAAGTACTTCTTACCACTAAACATCTGCATGTGGTTCAAAGCATAACTAAATATATACAATTAACTAGAATCCTAAATGTTGTCTTAGAGGTAGGAAGAAAGGCGAAATCTTTGGCTGTGGGGCTCACATTTTTGAATGAGTAATAAATCCACGAATTATTCCAACTCGTTTACCAAAACGAATAAAATAAATTGCTACATAAAAAACAAGCTCTCCTTAGGACCAAGAAAGTACTAAAAGAACAGTATGTCGACAGTTAAACCATCTTAAAACCCGAGCGTGAAATACCTGTTTAGCTCGGCTCAAGAAACATGAATCGTTTTTTTTATCATTACGTGTCATCCCGAGTGGTGTATGGTGATTTATATTCACAGAAATGAACTGAACTGCGTGAAAATTTTACAATGTTCTCTTTCTACCGGGTAAAGGCCAGTGAACTATCTAGAACGTTTGTAGGGTTTCACAGAGAAAAACGTTTTTCATAAAACCTAACAATTTGGACACCGTAATATTCTGAAGCTCGTCAATTTACAGTTCTAAAGGACATAAAATCGAGTAGTGGGGGAGTATCGCAAATTGTACTTATTATTTGAGTCAATCTATACAGGAATCGTTCAAGATATTCGGTATTTCTTTTTCAAATCACTCAATAGTGGCTGCATTTTCAACGCTGTAATCGATAAATGTGACGCATATCTTCGTTTATAAAATACGGCTACAAGAAACATGTTGCAATAATTTCTACCCACATATAACTGCCTACGCTCAGTTACTTTTTACGTGACAGTTCAACCTGTGCAGGACATGTGCAAGACTCCTCAAAAATTCCAGGGGTGCGTGCAAGTTCAGGTTCTAAGTGGTGTTTCATATTGTAATATGGCACTTCATTTTTATTAAAACGGAATATGTAGATTTGCAGACTGAATTTTCATACGTACTGTTACTGAACACGGGAGTTCAGTAAAACTACGTTGAAGAGGTTTGTGCACAAATGTTTTAAAAATCGGAAACCGACAAACACAACGACGCTGCAGAAGCAGTACAGCGGTTACCCCAACCTGCTTCTTCGTCAGGCTCAACTTTTTAGGAAACATGGAGCACGATCTATGTCTCGCAAAGCTAGGGATTCTTTTCCTGAACTTAAAGGTACTTAGAAAACGTTTTGGCCCCGCAAGCACAGATTCAAATATTTCGTCCGAAGATAAATAATAAATACTTTTCTCTAGGTACAATTGACAAGCCGCAGGGCAACCAAATTTTCGGACCACCAAAGTTTTTTAAAACAAAAGTGTTTAATGCCGGGATACACAACCCTTACCGGCGTCATATCCGTCTCGGAAATGAGATCACCACAAAATTCTCAATTGACGCAGCGGCGCTAGGATTCGACCCCACGACCACTCTGGCCGCAACGGGAGGTGTGAAACGCTCTGCAACTGGGACATGAAGTCAACCACGCCGCACCCCAGACGCACAGGGATAGCCAAACGCTGAGGGCGCACCACGGTGACTATAACGCTGGTATTTTGAGTCCTTCATCTACATGAGCCTTTAGTGGAGATCCTTGAAATCGATTTCCCCATGTATAAGCATTGCGGAATTCTCCCTTTAGCGGAGTGGAGGGAGTAGGTGGAGTGGATGAGGCACTGAGAATACAGCCTTACGTCTTTGCCATATCTGCCCCTAGAGTTCCATGATACGGAGGTGAGACGGAGAACCCACATTACGACTCTGGCAACGGATGTTGCCTATGGCCTTGTCACTACAACTACACTTATTAAAACGCAGCGGAGGTTTAATGGATGTGTGGTGACAGTGATGATGAACTCGTGTTGCAGGATTTTGAATCACATAGGCTGTATCTTCACAACCCCAGTTTCAAAAGCCTGACACCCATGCACACACGCAACACACGTAACACACATGCAACACACACACACACACACACTCACACACACACGCACGCGCACACACAGACACACACACACGCAAACACAACACGCGCACGCGCACGCGAGCACGAGCACGCACATGCACGCGTGCACCCGCGCACGCACGTACACAAACTCGCTCACTCGAAACGCGGCATGCCTGTCCTGTAAGGATCCATGGTTCGTATTCCGTCGCTGCCTCAAATCATTGCAAGTCATTATCTTCATACATCTAGAGGCAATCACCGAAGAATACTACCATCTATGATTGTTTCTCCGCTGCACTTGACAGCCGATGAAGCGCACTTAATTTCAGCAAAATGGATGTGAAATTTCCCACGGTTAACACTAATTGAACAGCGTGAGTTCGACACGGCGTGTTTGTGATGACGCAATCCCGCAGATCCACGGCCGTACATGTAAGATATTATTACATGGCGGCGGAACAGATGAGACGATCGTGATTGATCGTGAAGTGATCTATCTACAAAGGGGTGACATCGACGTATTTACAGTATGTACACGGTGTGCAATCACAGAGCCCGCGCCGACTGCACGCTAGCCACTTCCTCCCTGTCTTCGTCGTCGTCGATTGTGGGCCATTGCGCCATGCCGCATTGGCCGTCTTGTCCAGTGACATCACCCCCGGTCGAGGCCGAGGCAAGTCGAGGATTTGATGTAGATGAGCAGCATCACTTGCCTCCATGAATGACGATGATGATGTTTGGTCCCACAACAACGACGTCTTCAGTCGTGACGAAGCCCGAAATATCGTGGAGCCACATCGGACGAAGGGCCTTAGGAATACGTCATGTCCGGCTTGAATCGTCACGGCTCGTCTCGGCTGGGTTTCATTGGGATCTCTTGGGCTGGGATGTCGATAACACTTTATAGCTATAAATGTGAATAACACTTGCTACTCCTTAGAATGTTCTGCTTTGCTGAGATGCCTTTCATTGCGACACCATACAAACAGCCGCCATCCAAAAATTACACCAGCTTCCCGTGGGCAACCATGAGGAGAATGCGAAGCATCATAGGGGTTCTGTGTAGGTTCCATTGTGTTGCCGTTATGTTGTTCCATTTATCGGCGCACGAATGGGAACGTAGTGTGAACCCCTATGTAGAGACAGAGAAATGTAGAGAAATGTAGAGACAGCGAAGAGACCGACACCCGCGTTACCTGATCGAACACCTCCTGGTTCTCGTCTTTATTTATTGCGTGCTCACGCTCCTACCCCGCTGCCCGCCCTCTCCGTCCTCTTCTCTGGTTGAACTGCAAGGCGCGTGGCACTTCCCGCCACAGCTTTCCCGCAGGTAATTCAACATCCTCCTCTAAAGTTTCCAGTTCGTCGTTTCCGTTGACGTTCAGCTTCGCGTGCCTTCGTTGTATCAGTAGCTTCTTGACGTAGTTTGAATGAGTCAAGGACATCAGGCGTGTTCGTAGCAGTTGCTCTTGTCCCAGTTTTGTAGCGCAGTGGGAAGAACGCCACGTACTTCCCATTGCTGCCAGAGAGTCGTCGGATGGGAACCGGGCGCTGATATTTCATTTTTTATAGTGTAGGGGGAGAGGTGCGGATGCCGGACGACGGAGGGTTGACTAAGAGATGCTTTCCATTTAAAAAATTCCCGAAGAGTGCTACAGTTTAGCAGCTAATGTTGTTTTAGTTTTGAAAAATAACCGCACTTACAACAGAGGCAGAGCTGTTCGTTCCGTCCACCGATAAGCTCATATTATCCTCGCCCAGGCGTGGTTGGAAGCCTGAAAAAAAAATTATCACAGTCACCAAATCTAGCCTCAGTTTTTTTAAGGATCACCTTCAACAGCAAAACTTCTCACTTTTGGTTTCGTTATGTAATATACCCTATCACCTTTGGGCGGTGCGACCACTATGCACAGCGTCGATAGTGTCGAAGACGCCATCGCGGAATCGCTCGCCCGAAGCAACGTAACTGTAAAAAATTATTTCCTTTGAAGCTCCATCCTTAAAGATCCATTCGTTCTTAGCAAATGGGATAAATGAATTAAATTTTGTTACGGTGATTGGGAGATTTGGAGCCTGCTTAGTTAAGAGAGAAGCAATAAAGGGTTGTTAGACGGCCGTCCCATTTGCCGGGTAGACGGGCCTCGCGCAGCAGCCCTCACAAAAAGAATGATCGGATTTGCTGCTTTCAGATGATGAGGTGCGGTGCGAGGTCACCACCAGGATTCTTGTGGTTGTTCCTCAGCGGTGTAAGGCCAGGACAATCCCAAAGTGCATACCATACCATTGGACAGGCCCCGTATCGCACGTGCAAAACGTCACGGTGGCCGCGTGGTAGTCCTTATCATCTTTGCCTTTGTTGTCAACCTGTGCTGTAAAGGTACGCACCAGAATTTTTCGTACGCGGTGTGGGCTCACCCTCTTAGCCAGCACGCCCACAGTAACGAAACACTTGTAGCTGAACCCTTCTGTATCGCGCGGAAGCCATTTGGGAAATGGGCGGGAACAGTCCTGCACCTTCAACCTTAGCTCCTACTGCGATTGCACTTTAATCCGGTAGGGTTTCTCGAATAGGCCTTGGAGCAGCATAGTTTGAGAGGCTACGTCATAGAGGGATTAGATGTAGGGAGAGACTGTGTCAATGGGTGCGATCGGAAACGCATTAGATCGCTTGACACGCGACGAGCGCTACCTTTACTGATGCCTCCCGCCTTCTCCAGGACCCTATACACCCGCACCACCCCGCTATAAAGCTCGTTGAGCGTTGCGTGGCCGACTTTGACGTAATCTGCTGAAGTACTGGCTTTTCGAATGCTGTAAACACATTGTATAATAAAATAGAAAAATTAGGAAGTAAACATAGCAAAAAAATTAAACCATCCCACAAACAACCGAAACCGTGGTGGACAGTTGAACTTAACATCGAGAGAAAGCGAGTAAGAGCACTAAGAAGGAGGTATCACAAATCGCCAGGAGAATTCAGAACAATTTAAGCGCGAGTACTATAATGAGCACAAAGCTTACAATGATAACTTAGCCACAGCAAAAAGAAAAAGTTGGGAACAACTTTGTTCACAAGTTCATAAAAATCCATTCACATGACCATATAAATTAGCCAGAAGAACAGTAAAGCAACCAACCATCATTTACAGTTTGGAAAATGAAAGTGGAGGAAAAACAAAATCAACCGAAGAAACAGTTGAACATAAATTAAGAGAGTTAGACGAGGTCGGCAAGGTTTGAGACGAAGAAGAAATTCTTCTTGAAAACGATAACGATGAAGCTGTTATTACGGAAAATGAAATTAACGCAGTCATTTATGAATTACGCAGAAATTTATCCCCTGGACCAGGTGGCCTACGAGCCATGTTTGTACAATGTCTATACAATAACCAAAAATTATTCTTCCTTGATCTTTACAATGCATGTATCAAAACAGGATATATTTGTTCACGGTGGAAGGCATCACATGTAATCTTAATACCAAAATCGGGAGATAATCAAGGAGTCAACAAATGTAGACCCATAGGAATCAACTCTATACTAGGAAAAATATTTGAAAAAATAATTAAAGACAGAAAATGTTACTTCATAACCAAAAAAAAAGCTCCATAGCACAAAACAATTCGGATTTACCCATAACACGTCAGCAATCATCGCCTTAAACGAGTTAAAAAAGAAAATTGATCAAGCAAGATTAAATAAAGCGTTATGCGTTGTCGTTTCTTTAGACATAAAGAACGCATTTAGCTGTATGAAATCATCCGTCATTGTAAACTTTCTAAAAAAACAGGCTGTCCGAGCAATCTGGCCATTTCGACTGATAATTTTTTTATAAGTAGAAAAATTATCTATAACAAGGAGAAATCAAGAATTCAACTTTATCTTAAGTCAGGATCTCCGCAGGGGTCACCTTTGGGTCCATTACTCTAGAACATAACAATTTTAGATCTCCTAAACACCAACTTTCCTGGCGATGTATCTATTCAGGCTTTTTCCGACGACATAACCCTTGTAATAGAGCCAATTCAAGAGATATCGAACAAAAGGCAACTGAAGCGCTCAAAATAGTAGAAAACTGGGGAATAGACAAATAACTTACATTTAACACAACAAAATCAAAATTCACCATAATAAGTGACAAGTACATTAAAAGGCCTCCCATTATAAAACTAGGAAACAAAAATTTTAAAGTCTGTAAAGAAATTAAAATATTAGGCGTCTATATAGACAAGCTCAGTTTTATCCCTCATGTTAACTATGTAAAGGCAAAAGTAAACGACATAATAAACAGCCTAGGAAGATTTACAGCATACAACTGGGGGCTTACCAGCAAACACCTATAACAAATTTATATCAGAGCTATAGAAAGAATCATAGTTTATGCCGCTCCAATTTTTTTTAAGAAACAGGTACTAACGAGAAAAAAACTAAGAAGTATTCAAAGAACACGCCTTATTAAAGTTACCAAAGCATTTAAACCAGAATCCAATCCGGCCTTAAACATCATTGCTAATGTCCACCAATTCATCTGACGATCGAAAAAGAAATCGAAACATTTAACGTACTTTTCGCCGTAAAAAAAAATGTTCACTTGGATAAACCGCGTTCTTACGCGAGACCAAATAAGTAAGAAAGTAGATATATGGCGGCTGCATCCAGCAGATAAGACATCTTTTACCTATCTTACTCAACAATTTCGCAGACAAATTTTGTAGTATTTACAGACGGCTCGTCAGATAACCCCGACATACGAGCAGCTGTTATAATTCTAGATAAATCCGGCAATATAGTAGAAACCAAACGATACACACTTCCGGAGTACAGCGATCACTTTGAGGCAGAAGGAATCGCGATTTTAAAAGCAATTGGATAACTCTAAACTTGCTTCAAAGAAGCTAACGTACAGTTGTATGCTGATAGCCTATCAACCCTAAAAGCAATTAGCAATCAAAATAATCAAAATCCAAATGTATTTAGAATTAAATAACTTATAAACAAAATATCAAAACTGCTGAAAATAACGTTACCTACATTAAAAGTCACAGTGGCAATGTCGGTAACGAAATAGCGGACGAAGTGGCTAAAAAACAAGAAAAATATGGCGACAAAATTGACTGTCCTATTTCACTAAAATTAATCAAACAACAGCTCAATATAAACCTAAGAAAACATTGGAATGTTGAGTGGCAACAAGAAGGAAATGAAGGCTACACATTCCAATGGATAAAGAATATTCACAAAATTCCCGACCACTTTCCCACTAACCATTAGACGTCACAGTTTATCACTGGACACGGTAGATTTCAGTTTTATTTTCGTAGGTTCGCCATTACAAATAATAACATATGTAAATGTAACCTACCAGCAGACAGTTTCGACCACTATTCACAGGACTGCCCAATAACAAACAAACACAGAGAACAACTTCTTAATATTCACAGAAATTATCTCGTAAAGGTCGACCTCCATGCAGCGAAGTTTCTCGGCGAACTAGGCGCGGCGGACGCCGCGGTTTGACGCGCCGCTCAGTTTTCGTCCACCGCAACCTCCATGCAACGTGCTAGCCCGTGATGCGGCGAACGCCGCGGATGGAAGACAGGACAGGAAGTACAAGGAAGTACAAGGCTGTGATTGGCTGCGGCCTAAAAATGCAGTTTGCCGCTTCCGGTCGCGTTCGCCGCCGCGCGTTCGACATCTAGCTCGCCTAGATTGCCCGCGAACAGCCGTATCTCCGACGCCGGCGGCGGAGCGGTCGCCGCCGGGTGACGTTCGCCGCCTTTTCGCCTACATTTCGCTGCATGGAGGTCGGCCTTAAGAAGAAAACCAGAGCTAATAAAACGTACAAAAACATCAAAATTTTAGAAGAAATGGCAATACGAATTAACGCTAATATTCAACAATACGAACCCCTCAAATATTTTGTCACAATTTCACACACACGCAGAAACAAATTCAGCGGCCGCGATAACTTTTAGATCTTTTTTATTTATCTGCGCTCTTTAGTGAGTCATTTTCTGCGTAATTACCTTGTTTAATTACCTTTTTGCATTTTTTTATTTTAAATCTAGACATCCAGTTTCAATGTATTTAATTTACCCGTTATACCTCGGTGGAACGGGAAGGGGTTCAGTTCATGAGCCCGTTTAACAAAGTTCTTTCAGAGCTCCAATGCGTCGGTACCTCCGACAGAAAGTGAGCTTGTCCTTGCACATTATGCAAACTTTTCTACAGTATCGAGAATGGCCTACAGTTTAAGTATCCCATAGGTTACTGTTGGCGACATGAAAACGCCTGCGCGCCCCGCTGTTGTCCTATGATGGCCGAAACCGCTTCCCTGAAGGTATTTGGGTACCATCCAGCATCCATGAACCTACCCAGTGGAAGACCGGGAAGGTCCGCTTCATTCCGACACCGGGAAAACCCCTACACATCGAAAACCTAGGACCTGTTTCCCTGGCCATATGTCGTGCTAAGATATTAAAGAATTATGCTCAAAAGACTATAGCAATACCTCTAAGATACGAACCAACTTCCGCACACAATGTCCGGCTTTCACAAAAACCTGAGAAGCCAAGACGTCTCCGCACAAATACGGGAACAAATTATTGCGCCTGCCACATGTCACAACTAACGGGCTATCCTCGCTCTCTACTTAATAGGGGCGTTTGGTAACGTGGCGCATGCAGCGATCCTCCACAACCTCAACCAGACTGGCTGTGGAAAACGTGATTACGACGAGACGGCTCACTTTCTAACGGGCCGACAGGCAATCCTCAAACACGGCGACATCGAATCAAAATTAAGCGAACTTGACGGCAAGAGTACGCGACAAGGTTGGGTGTTATTGCTTCTCTTTGATATCGCCTTTTCAGGTCTGCCACAGAAGATAGAGAGGATACCCGACCTAGAAGCTGATGATATCGCCCTTTGGAGAACCACGAACTCAGTTTGGGGGGGGGGGGAGTAATTTAGGAGACACTGCAGCTCACTGCAGAAACAGTGAGTTCGCCCGCGAAAGCGATCTGCAGTTGACACCCCAGACGTCCACACTGGTAGTGACCAGAAATAATCAGAGACAAAGAAGACATTTCGATAAATGTTGATGGCTACACGATACACGCCAGCTCTCTACTAAAAATTCTCTGAAGCACTATTCAATTTCATACTAGGAATTACTGTACAATCCGCAGCCTCTGTAAAGTCAGAGATCACGTAACACCAGAAGTGATTAGGCGTATCACCAGTAGGCATCGAGGCCTGAAATACGACACAGTGGCTCGTTCGTCTTAGCCACGGCAGACATCGACAAAATCAACCGTTTCATAAGTAAAGCCCTCAAGTGGGCACTCGGATTACCTGTGTGTACGTCCACAGCAACTCTACTTCAGGACAGTTGCTAGTTGGGCGAGTTGGTAGATGTTCTTATCTAATCACAGCGCAACTAACAACCCACACAGGAGAGTAACCACAGAACGACCGTGGAGCCTATGGTCATTCTCCTGTCTTTGTCGTCTGCTGGGCTGTGATTAGATATGAAAAACTACATCAACTTCAGCTTCATTTTACCATAAAGAAACTCATGGAAGGGCACCTCTCGAGTAAACCACTTCGTTTAGCGCAAACAAGCTGGACCTACAGTACCCCACCACACCAAGTGGCCATGCTCAGAACACTCAATTGGTCCCACTACCATACGTCTCCTGCCAGCACATTTCAATTCAAACTCCAGTGGACGATCACGACAACGAAGGTGAAGACTTCAACCCGATTACTACGTACGGGGAGGTACTGAAGTGCTTCCGGGACTCCCGGAGACGATACCCTGGGCCTCACTCGAACCTCTCTAGGCAAGAGGCAGTACTGTTCAGACAATTACAAGTGCGTGCGACGTGGACCCCTGTATGGGCGAAACACATCCACCCCGAACTACAGCCGAGTGACGTGTGTGTGCTGTGCAGTGCTAGTCGCGCTACTATGGCGCACATGCTATGGACATGTGCTGTGACTCCGGACCCAACAGACGCGCTTCCACCCCATCTTGCTCGTGCGGTGGGCAAGGAAGACTTAGACTCTCAACGGGGAGCCGTCCAGTTCGCGATGGAGGCCCTTCAACGCCAGCAGTCATAGATGCTGCCTCCCCTACAGGAGGCTGGTATCTGCGACTAATTTAGCCGGCCAATAAAGATGTTCTCTCTCTCTCTCTCTCTCTCTCCAAAAAACATGCTCCCGGAACTCGATCAAGGTCAGCGGAAATCCCGAAGCCAAACTAAGGAACGAATATACAGCATCCGCTGCTTGGTTATCTGCACTGACGCAACTTTCTAGGACGACTACCGGACCATAGTGGCTGTGTCAAATTGCAAAAATGCTCTTATAACGTGCCCGTCACACAGGACGCCCTCCGCGAGGGGGAGGGGGCAAAAGAAGTGGTCATCGCCCTAGTCACCACCCAATCCTCTGCAAGGACTGTAATCACAGACTCCCGAACATTTGGCTGGAGTTTTCTGTCGGGATGGGTGGCTAGAGAAATCCATAAAAGCCCGTACCAGTAAAGCACCAGAGTGCACAATCGCAGTGCAGTAAACCGTCCCGACCAGAACCAGATGTTCGCAAAGAGCGCACAGTCTTACGTCATACTCTCCACCAATAGCTTCTTGGTTGTTTATATGGTGTTGAACTTGGTTTTTGAAAATCCTCGCATTCCTTCGTCGTCGATGTTTTGAAGGAGAGGTAGTCAATTTTTATTTTATGTAAGAAGATTTGTGGCTTAAAACATGCAAGCAGACAATGACTTCTTTTTCCTGGGAAAGAGTAATATGAATAGAATTCCACCGCATGTTTTTTTTTTTTTGATGATCACAAAAAATCAGTCTTTACAGGCCCGCTTTTTATTACGTTGCGCTGTTCGTAAGCACAGTCATGCAGAAGCCTGTTAGAGCGAGCGTTGCTTGGACTACATCATTCGGATATCGGACTAATTGTGTCCGTTTTTGAACAGATGGCTCCAGTGTTAGTTTCCATTAGAGAACACTCATGCCGGCACCAAACAAAATCATTCGTATCAATGCTGCGGCGTTTCCTCACACAAATTAACAGACCATTATATTATTAGGCATTCAGTTTAACTGCCGCATTATGATAGACTACGTCATGTTTCATTCGAGCGATTTGTTGCCGCTGGTTTTAAACGAAACCACTAAGCCATACTGGTGTAAAAATAAAAATATTCCTTAGGACACCTAAGCCTTTTGTGTGGGTTGCGCACGCTAAATCAGCATGCCCAATTATTTACGAGTTATTTAACATGGATACAGATGTGCTTTACAGAATGGGGAAAATACCCCTGGGATATCTACTGATACTTCAAGTGGTTCTGTTACATTAGTAACACTAAGCCCGAAGAGGGAATGCGCAACGAGGAAAGCCCACTTTATGGTCCCTAGAAAGATCTTTCTAGGGACCATACTCACTTAAACAACCACAATCATCACCACCACCATCATCATCAGCCTCTGTACTCCCACTGCAGGGAAAAGCCTCTTCCATAGATCTCCAGTTATCCCAGTGCTGTTCCATCTGCCACCAATTTATCCCCGCAAACAATAGATAGGGGTCCGCTATTTTACAAGGGGGGGGGGACACAGAAGGCACACGACAGTGCGTTAATGCGTGAATGAAGTTAGCCAGCAAGCTGGCAGCGGACGTTAAGGGTGATGTCCAGGCCAGGTGCCCACTTCCAAGCCTAACTGGAAATCGGCGAGGCGCTTACTCTTAGCCCGTATTAGGGTTTAATTCGTGGTAATAATCATCATGATCTGACTGCTTGTTCCCACTGCATGATCATAGGCATCTCCAGCCACGTATATTGAGGGCTAGCTGCGTCTACCCTTTCCCCCCAGATTTTTCGTAGCTCATCCGTCATCGAATCTTTGGACGGTTACTATTTCGTTCACGGTCTATTGGCAACCACTCCGTCAAAGTAACAGTCCACCTGTTGTCCCTCATAAGCATCACGTTACGCGCCCATGCCCTTTCTCTTCGCCTAATATGAGCTAGAGTGTCTTCCCCGCGAGTTTGTCCTCTGTTAATAATGAGGATGATGCTTATAGAACGGAAATAAAATCTCACTGGCAAAAAGAGTATCCACCAATGGAAATCTAGAGAGGCAAACAGAAGGGTTCACAACAAAGGCTAACAGCGCACATGGCGTCCTCTAAAAAAATATTTGTTGCTAAACACGTCGGGTCACCTTGTACTTTCTCCCGGTACCCACCCAGGGCCCTTACCCGGCAATATTTCTTCTACATCTTCCATTCCTGCCGGCGTGATCACAAGACTTCTGTTCTTGGCTTGGCTCCCTTTCCCGGCCGTCAGTGCCCTTCGTGAATCCGCTAAGATTTCACTGGGTTCATCAGCTGTGACGTAGTAGACTTCTCGCGCCATACGGGCTATTTGTCGCTGGCCGTTCGTGCTTGCGACCTGCATAAAAAATTATAAGCAGAAAAAACATATGCGAGGACTGTAGGGTTCTCTTGTCGGTAGCAAAGCGGATGGTCGTCGTGCTAATCTGGACAGGGGCGCAACTTATATTGAGTAATATCAAACATCAGAGCAGAGCAGAACAGAGAGCAGCAGAAAGATTTGCAATCTGTACCGTACGCACTACATATAAAAATTAGAAGCTCTGCATCCTTATTCGACCCCATTCGTCAAAGCTGAATAGGTGGCATGCAGAGGCGGCATCCGAAGTGACAGCTCTAACCAGTGTTTTACCCGTTGCTACCATCCGAACTACAAACACCGCTACAAGTTTCCATCACGCTCACACAACCCAAAACCGGCTTCCTCCTTTGTAGAGGTCTGTGGGAGCGCCATTATGAAAACAGTAATGGGTCGTATTGGCGGGTTTTAACGTAAAAGTGCTTTCGCAGGTCGATATCTCCAGTCATTGATCTTATAATGCATACTAGATTTATCAAGAATTCAGCAAGCAGAGGTTTTTACTTCCACTAAAAGAACTAACAAAGAAGCCAGAGCACGTCGCGCATTCTCTGCCGCCCCCCCCCCCCCCAAAAAAAAAAAAAATCGCACGAAAAGATACATGCCCCCGCTTCAAACTCTACTCGCACATTGACAAAGTTCACCATGAAAAATGCTTACGGATAGGAGCATAAACGCACCAAATAGTCGATATGTTGAACATTTCACTTTTTTTTTTTCCGAAATGAGCCAAATCCACTTTACGCGAATTTGAGCAACAAGCGGAAGTTTTTACGAAATCTAAGAACAACGCCGTCAAAGCTATTATATATTTTACGTGTCGGCTACGGGAAGTTTATGGCCACAAGTAATTAAACATTACGCCATGACTTTGATCAATATTAGCCTGATAAGTTTGCATTTGGTTCATATTAAATTGAAACCCTCAAGTTGATGCGGAATTGTTATGAAAAGTTTATTTATATTGACTTTCAAGCATGATGCAATGGAGGTTTAAAGGCAATAAAATATGCACCAGAGCTTTAAGAACAGTCGAACTATACCTAGACAGCAAGTGAGTAGTCTTGGCACCATTAGCAGCTCTTTTCGAATTGTTCCCTAGGATAATTATTTTGGGCACGCCTAAAGGCCCTCCCGAAGTAAGCAAGCTCGCCATTGTTTTGTTACGACTTTCCAAAACGCTTTACAAGAAAGCTGCTGATATCTTCTTCACCTTAATGAAGTGGTCGTACTCTCAGAGGGTGGGGGAGGTTTGCCAGGGCTGGTAAGAGGCGGCTATTTGGTTAAGTGCTTAGATGGTAAACATGGGAGTACAGAAATAAATATAACTAGAGTTATCTCGTAGGGACGGGTAAGACGAAATGAAAATAATTGTTTCACATCTCTCGGTTTCATTTCGTTCACTCCTTCCGTTGACTTCACCCTTGACATCTGGGAACAGATCTTTCGACTTTTGCCCCATTTCCGCCTGAATTCATAATAAACCAGCTTCGAAAAGGAAAAAAAGAATTTCCGAAAACACCTACGAAACAGTCCGAACAGTCAAGCCAAAAGCAAACGCCCGTTGGGAAAATGGACTTGGCTCATTTCAATCCGTGAAACAGCAAGATCTGGCTCATGCGTACACGTTTTCAGGGCATTATGCCAACTATTTTCTTACCACCCCTGTTATATAGGAAAGTTGCCAAGTTTTTCTTGCCACTGCAGTATTAACCAATGTAGTTTCGGTTCCTTGATCTGGCGCATTTCGAGAAAAAAAAACGCCTGATTTGTTGAAGGCCCACTGTAGCGAATAGTTTGGTCACGTACATTTATGTTGGTCTTGCCGTACGTAACGCCACAACATCGGAGAAATGTCTGCTAGGTTTGCGAAATTCCTGTTTATTTATAATCAGCAGTTTAAATAATTGGCGCAGCTTGCACCAGTGGTGCAAGCCTGGCGAAACAGCAGAGCCGGTGGTCCCTCTTCCTTAGTCGTAGACCCACCTGTTGCACCTATCATTTGTTTCCGAACTTGCCGCTGAGAATTCTTCATGACTGGCAGGACCGGATCATTTCGTCCAAAGACAACGCCTACGCTGCGAACCGAAACGCACTGCTGCGAGCCCGGAAGGCGATGATACGTCAGTCGGATAGACACCGCTTCTATAACGCAAGGGGCCTAGGTTAGATTGCGACAACGGGAAGCGTTCTTTTTTCTCGCCAGGTGGCTGCACATGCTAATGTTCCCTGCCGCTGCCAACCCCGTGCCCCTGGGGCCTTTGGGGCGGCCCAGTGGTTAGGTTGCTGGTTTCATGGCGTGAAGGCTCTGGGTTCGATTCCTAGCACCTCCATAACCTGCTTTTCTTCTTGAGGCTTCGAGGTTTTTGGGGGGCGATGGCCGGAAAAGAGTCGGCCTAACAGCTCTGCTATCGATACCTGTATAGTGGGTCTGCACCCTCTGGCAGAACGAACGAGACGTCATGAAGCATAAGCGAAATTACGAAATTATCAATGGCAGTGAATCTCGCTATTCTTGCGCTTTGCATCAGCCTTTGGGAAGCGACAGTAAACGAACCGGTTTGAAGTGCGTAAAGATTTTTCAAGACAAAGTTACCTGGGTGCGTTGGGAGGCACTCTACGCTTCCCACCCGAAACATGTCATGCACTTTATTACGCCATACTAGTTACCAATCCAGTATTTATTTCACCAGAATTTTTCTCCCCACTCTGCTGGCCATAAAGCTAACTAGCAGCCTGACAAGGCCCAGAAAACAATTACACGGGAGCAACGTCAACGTCTTGTGCAGAGCAGCGACATAACTGAAAACCAGAAACGTACGACACCTAAATTTAAATGACATGAACAACATAAAAAATGTGAGAACTATTACAATCAACTGAACTTTCTCTTTGGAAGCATTAGGTACATAGTTATTATCAAACTTCATTTTTGAATATCATAGTAACCGTCAAAATTGTGTAAGTCACCCCTACAAATTTGAAATTTCTTACAGCGTCAAAACAAGAATTCATTAAGTTCCCGGAAAATCTACTATACCAAGAAAAATATTCTGCGGAAATTCGCATAATTATCTACTAATACGTAGCATCCTTATGCCGCCTGTCTTTAGTGCGAGTTTTTTTTCAGCCAAAATGTTTTTTTTTTCTAAATCTTGTCAGACCAATTATCTGCAATTACGTTGTTATAGCGATTACGGGCGAAACTTTCGCGAAATCTTCACTATTGTAAAAAATGCCATGTGTTATACGCTTTGCCATTTTCCGCAATTTTAAATATTTTTCTTGTTTTTAGTTTTTGAAAATTTTGCCCTACCAGTTATCTCAATTTACATTACTGTAACGATTACATTACGATTACAGGATAATGCCGAACGAGACAGTAGTTCAGAGGAGATAGACATCCCACCAGTAACGACCGAAGAAGTAAGGAAGGCTTTGAAAGAAATGAAAGGGGGCAAAGCACCTGGTGAGGACCAGATAACAGCAGACCTCTTGAAGGATGGCGGAGAAATTGTACTTGAAAAACTGGCAAACCTGTACACGCAATGCCTAATGACCGCAATGGTACCGGAATCTTGGAAGAACGCGAACATCATCCTAATCCATAAGAAAGGCGACATGAAGGACTTGAAAAATTACAGGCCAATCAGCTTACTGTCAGTCGTCTACAAGGTATTTACCAAGGTAATCGCTAACCGAATCTCTACAACCTTAGACTTCAGTCAATCGAAAGAACAAGCAGGGTTCCGTAAAGGTTATTCAACAATGGACCATATTCACACGATCAATCAGGTGATAGAGAAGTGCGCTGAGTATACTCAACCCCTATATATAGCCTTCATAGATTATGAGAAAGCATTTGACTCGGTCGAAACCCTAGCAGTCATTCAGGCATTACGGAACCAGGGGGTAGATGAGCATTATGTAAGAATACTAGAGGATATCTACAGTGGGTCTACAGCTACCATCATCCTCCATAGGGAGAGCAGTAAAATACCTATAAGGAAGGGTGTCAGACAAGGAGACACAATCTCTCCAATGTTATTCACAGCATGCTTACAAGAAGTATTCAGAACGTTGGATTGGGAACAGGTGGGAGTAAGGGTTAATGGAGAATACCTCAGTAACCTCAGATTTGCTGATGACGTTGCCTTGCTAAGTAACTCGGGGGACGAATTGCAAAGCATGCTTTCCGCACTGGGCGAACAGAGTAGAACCGTGGGCCTGAAAATTAATATGCAGAAAACTAAAGTAATGATCAATAACCTTGGGACAGCACAGCAGTTTGAGATAGGTGGCGAGGCAGTGGAAGTGGTAAGCGAATATATCTACTTAGGCCAAGTTGTGACCCCAGATCCCAACCATGAGGCAGAGATAATTAGAAGGATCAGAATGGGGTGGGGTGCATATGGCAGACATTCCCAGATAATGAATAGCAGCCTACCATTGTCGCTGACGAAGAAAGTGTATAACAGCTGCATCTTACCGGTACTCGCCTACGGGGCAGAAACTTGGAGGCTCACTAAGAGGGTTCAACTTAAATTGAGAACGACTCAGCGGGCAATGGAGCCGAAAATGATAGGTGTAACATTAAGGGACAAGAAGAGAGCAGAGTGGGTCAGGGAGCAAACTGGTGTTAAAGACATATTAGTAGAAATTAAGAAGAAGAAATGGACGTGGGCAGGGCATGTAATGCGAAGGCAAGATAACCGCTGGTCATTAAGGGTAACAGAGTGGATCCCTAGAGAAGGCAAGCGTTGCAGGGGGCGGCAGAAAGTTAGATGGGCAGATGAGATCAAGAAGTTTGCGGGGATAAATTGGTCACAGTTGGCACAGGACCGAGGTAATTGGAGAATAATGGGAGAGGCCTTTGCCCTGCAGTGGGCGTAGATAGGCTGGTGATGATGATGATGATGATGATGATGATGATGATGATGATGATGATGATGATGAACGATTACATTTGAAACTTTCGCAAAATCTGCTCATTGTGGAAAATTTCCCGTAATTATTTTATACTTTTGTTATTTTTATTAGTTTTTCAAATTTCCTTTCACCAATTATGTCCATTTACGCTATTATAACTATTACAGCAAGAACTTTCGCGAAATCTGCAATATTTTGGAGTGAAGTATGCATTTTGACAGTTTCCGTATTTTTTCTATATTTTTGTTATTTTTTTATTTTTCCAAAATTTCACTCTACCGATTATCTCCATTTACGATATTCTAACTATTACATTTGGAACTTTCGCGAAATCTGCAATATTGTGGAAATGCACGGCGTTACATGGTTCGCAATTTTCCGTAATTACTTTATATTTTTCCTATTTTCTTAGTTTGTCAAAATGTCGTTCAACCAATTATCTTCATTTATGCAATTATAACGATTACAGGTGAAACTTCCGCAAGATGTACATTATTGTGGAAATGCCTCGCGGATACGTTTTGACATTTTTCGTACTTTTATATTTTTTTATTTTTGTTTTTCAAAATCTTGCTCGACCATTCACGTTATTCTAACGATTACATTTGGAACTTTGGCGAAATCGGCAATATTGTGGAAATGCAGCGCGTTACACGGTTCGCCATTATCTTCATTTACGCAATTATAACGATTACAGGTGAAATTGTCACGAAATCTACATTATTGTGAAAATGCCATGCCGTATACGTTTTGACAGTTTCTGTAATTGCTATATTTTTATTATTTTTGGTTTTTCAAAAATTTCGCTCGACCAATTGGTATCTCCATTTACGGTATTCTAACGATTACACTTGGAACTTTTGAGAAATCTGCAAAACGCTAAATTTTTGTGTCACGCTACGTGAACACCGCGAGAGGAGTTTTAGTATAGCGTCTCATCAGTTTTTCGTAGCGACACGCTAATGCTTACGGCGCCATCTGTCGAGCGTTGTGCGAAATGACTCGCCGGCGGATCTGCTAGCGGAGTACCGCGGAGTGCTTGGACATATTACGACTATCCCAACAATTGTAAACAAACGCTTTTAAGTGCGAATGCACTTCTTAAGCGAGCCTGAAGCGTCCGCCGCCGTCCGCATAGCAACAGCTGCGGGTGCGCGCGCTCCTCGTCAAGCTTGGCAACGGGGGGAGATGGGTGCGCGCTGCCTGGCCGCTGACATGGCACATACCCACGTGGGGGATTGGCCAGGAATCTCCTCGTCTTCCTTGGCAACGGGGGGAGATGGGCGCGCGCTGCCTGGCCGCTGACATGGCACATACCCACTTGGGGGATTGGCCAGGAATCGGGCGTGAGAAGGGCTAATGCACCCGCTTAAAGGAGTACTGACACGAAATTTCAAAGCTGAGATCCGCTCTAGCAATCAAGTACAACGACAACACAAATAGGTGTCTGTGAATAAATGCATCTTCCTTTCTTTGTAGTTGTGTGTGTGTGTGTGTGATCTCTCTTTCGCGAACATTACCGAACCGCGCAAATTCAACTCGTGCATTCGCACTTTCACATTCTTCCCCTCGGGGAAATGCGGGGAATTTTTTTTCGTTAGTATTGAATGCAACGCGGCCATAACACGACATGAATATTCTTTTACCTGAGTACGTTCCATAAAGAAAGCGTTTAACTCTTTCGCTACCGCGCCTATCAAAATCGATCAATTTAGTCGATACTTTTGGGAGCGCCTTTTCATAGCGTTCCAGGCGTTTCTCGAACAAGTAAAGCTGTTCGGAGTTAGATCAGAAAATGGCCTTTCAAAATCAGTTTTGTTTTCATTTTTGCTACGGAAACAGGATTTTCGACACGCTTTTGAATCACCTGGGTGTGGAAAGGGGCGTGGTCATCGCACGTCACTGCTACCAACGAAGAATGTGTGCAACTCGTAATTACTCTGCACCAGCGCTTGTTTTTTGCTATCAGGGCGTGAATGGGGAACTAGCGAACGATTTTCAATCGTCAGGTTCGCGCTCTGACAGCAATAATTCCAGAATTCGGCTGAAAATGTCAAGCAGTGCCTGGTTGCAAAGCTACTTTATGATTTTAGGCAGTTTTATTGCCTTTGCGCACGTTGTTCTAAGTACTGTGATAGTTCTACTTACCCCAGGACCATTCGCAAACACTTTACGACAGTTTCGGTTTCGTTTCTGCATCGCGAAATTCATATTTAGCGCTACTACGCAGTTACCCAACTTCAAGGCTACCTACCATGGCGCCTGGAGCGCCCGCGACTGATCCTCGAACAAAGCACGGCGCTCCTGATTTCCCCCACCCTAACCCGATTTCTGCGATAAGAACTTCAGATGAAAGTCTAAAGATCACACCCAGTCGCCAGATATCTGTTCCGCAGAGGACAGCGCTTCAAACCGGCCTTACACTGCCAGCTGTTCGACTTCCAGTTTCGTTTCCATGCGAGGGTATATCCGGGTGTGTAATGTTGCTGCTTAGTTGAACTGTCTATTCGGACGGAGTCTCCGATAAGTTTTTGTACTGTTTCATTTGAAAAATGTTAGGTGGCGCTGCAATAGAAAAGGCTCGTTGTGCTGATCTTTTTCATCGCGCAACTGCTACTCGGCCAAAGATCGCAGGGCACGATTCTAGCTCATCGTACCTCATTTTTGCGAGCAAGGCTACAATTGCGAGTAAGAAGATGATAATAAAGCTCAGCTTTATGTTTTGAGAGATAACTGACCGTGAACGACAACAAGCATCAGCCACGGCGTTCCATTTTCAACTTAATGCATGTTTTTTTCCGCATCGCGTGCTAGTCCCAAATATTGTGCTCGCTGTAAATGAAAAGTCAGCCATTGACATGATGTTTTTCGCTTTGTGGGGGCAAATTGGTGCCTCTGATAATGAAAAACCGCCAGGTTTATTCCAGGAAACCACCCGAAATTGCACATTTTGAATTGGATGTTGGGCTTCACCGCATGACACGAGCACCGCGCATGCTAACATTTTTTTTTTTTTGATATCTGACAAACTGGTCCGCGCAAGTCGATATTTTTTCTAGGGCGTGTTTTTGAAATGTTTCCCTATAAGATGTATATTCTAATTTTTTTCTACTATCGCTGGTTTGATAAACACAACTCCTTTTTTATCAGTTTTTTCGAGAACTTGACAAAAATTTCGAATTTGATATTTTTTTACAACTGTAATATATAAAAACCTTTAAAACTGGTGTTATTGGAAAGGCCGTTAAATAATCTGCATTTTGTGTTCCTGCAATCAGTGCCTAACTAGTTTTTTAGCAGGGAAAAAATGTTTTCTTGGACCCCTAAAATTAGTCAATTTTCCGGCGGTAGCGAAAGAGTTAAGCCCCGTGGCACTTCTTTCGTGCAATCGCAGAGAACGCCCTGAGCCGAATGCCCGGGTTTGACGCATACATTTTATTCAACTTCAAAACAATCCCGAGATGCGTATCGAACGAACACGTCACAACATGCGTTGCAAGTCTGAAACGCGATTGACAGGCGATCGGTTGTTTACCTCCTCCCTACCATCGTAAATTACGCGATCACCTCGCGCGCGGTTTGCTGGGACGAACAGCAAGTCAGTTAACTCTGGCGCGCAACCCGAGAAGGCTTATTGCCACGCACACTGCACATACGCGATGCGAGGTTGAGTCGTACGTCGCCAGAGAAAGATAATCCGGAGCATGGGAAGCACTATCCACCCGCAGAAGCACAACATCGCATTTCATCGCGAAGCGAACGCGTTTACAACACACACACACACCACACACACACACACACACACGCACCCACACACACACGCACAAACGCACGCACACGCACGCACACACACACGCATGCACACACGCACGCACACACGCACGCACACACGCACGCAAGCACACACGCACGCACACACGCACGCACACACGCACGCACGCATGCATGCTCACACGCACGCACACACACACACGCACCCACACACGCACCCACGCACGCACGCACACGCACGCATGCGCACGCAGACGCACGTACGCACGCACGCACACACACCCACGCATGCACACACGCACGCACGCACACACACACACACGCACGCATGCACGCACACACACACACACGCACACACACGCACGCACACGCACGCACGCACGCACACACGCACACACACACGCACACACGCATGCACTCACACACGCACGCACACACACACGCACGCACAGGCACGCACACACACGCACACGCACACACGCACACACACACAAAGGCACGCACACAAACGCACACACACGCACGCACGCACACACGCACGCACACACACGCACGCACACACGCACGCACGGACGCACACACACAGGTACGCACACACACACGCACGCACACACACACACGCACACGCACACACGCGCACACGCACACACGCACACACGCACGCACACACACGCACGCACGCACACACGCACACGCACACACACGCACGCACACAGACGCACACCCAGACACGCACGCACATACACACGCGCGCACACACGCACGCACGCACACACATACACAAACGCACGCACACACAAACGCACCCACGCACGCACGCACACACAAACGCACGCACACACGCGCACACACGCAAGCACGCACGCACACACGCATGCACGCACACACGCACGCACGCACACACGCACGCACACACGCACACGCACATACGCACACACACACGCACGCACGCACACACGCTCACGCACGCACGCACGCACGCACACATACACACGCACGCACACACGCACACGCACACGCACACACACACGCACGCACGCACACACACGCACACACGCACGCACACACGCACGCACACACACGCACACAGACGCACACACACACACATGCACACACACACGCACTGCTTCGGTCGCTGGCGTGGCGCCAGCTTCATTCGGACAGTCAGCGATGTTACGACGATACAGAGCTGCGCGAGGGGGATGTGGTAACCTCTCGACGTATTTAAAAACACAGGAGCAAAGAACTAGGTCCATTGGACACAAATTACTGTCCACAGAAGAGAGGAACCGTGGATGGTTGTCGCGCAACTTGCCGCCATGTTGGAAATGGAAGCGGCTTCACGTACGCACGCTATTTTGCTGAAATAGCGTCCGCTATTCTTCCGTCCGCTAAACGCAGAAGCGGCATAACGTACGGCGCATGCGCAAAAAATAGCGTTCGCTAACTGTTTGCGTACGTCTGCGTACGTTATTCTATAGCATGGACGACTGGTGTACGCGATTCGCATGCGACTGATCCACCAAAATCGGTCCTACCAATTAGTCGTAACGATCAGTCGCATGCGAATCGCGTGAACCGGTCGTCCAGGTGAACTCTTCAATGCTGTCCTTCGCGGGGACGAGCCCAAGGCGACCTTGAAGCGCCCGCAACGCTGGTGAAGGCGGCACCAACGCGCGGGGAGCGAACAAAGACCTGCCGGACCTCCTCTGTTCCCTAACGCGCCATCCCAACAAGCGCCCAGGGTCGCCTTCTACACCCGTCGCCAAAAGATCCCCCCCGAAGAAGCTGCCGTAGGAGTTATCTGATAACGCGCTCCTGCATTCCGGCCCGATAACGAGACGCTCCCTGCACCTTCTACCAACACGGAACCGCGGGCCCGCAGCTACACTCCGAGATCCCCTCCACAGCCCAGCGGAGCACGCGTTCCGCGGTTCGAGAGCTCGAGCCCCGGTCTACCGGTGAGCCTCCGCCTCCCGTGCACATCGGCGCTTGAGCGAAGGGTCTCGCCTCCACGGCCCGGAACCAGCCACCTTCCTTACATGCTTGTACTTGACCAGGAGCCGAACGAGCACTGACCCTACCTCATCCTCGAGACCAGTGAGGGAGCATGAGCCGTTGATTAAAGTTAACTGTGATCTGTTGAGTCCCGTTCGTGTCTCTCTCTTTTTCTCTCAGCTCTGTGTGGACACACCCAAACGGGAAGCAGTGACCCCGCCCCTTAAGGGCTCGTCTTAACCAAAACCTAGCAACGCATTAGAGGCTAACATTGGTAAGAATGTAGTTGCAACAAACTGTTCTCTATTGTCACAAACTTGTTCGGCAGCTCTAAATAATCAAGCTTTCTGTGTACGTGTTGTGACAAATTATATCATGGTTGCTGGAACTTTCCATTATTGAGAAAATAGGGGTTATCCAAAAAATTGAGATTGCGGGTATGGGCAGAGCTTTTACTGAATTGTAATCGCCTGAACTTCTTTATATAAACGGGGAGAAGACTTAGGGATGCGCAAAATAGAACATTGTTTAAGATCTCTGTTTCACATACCCAACAACCATAGACTCTGTACGTACACATGGACTGTGTTATAAACGGGAAATATATTTTGCTAAACTATATATAGGCAACCTTTGAGAGCTTGCACTTTTCGCGAAGTAAAACATTCATAACGCGTGTTTTTAATGTGGACAAAATTACATTGCAAAAAATGGTCACTCGTCAACCAACGCGCGATCTCAACAACCGTAGAAAAACTGTAGAAACGGCAAGAGAGCACTCACTAGATGTGAGGTAGTCTTGTTCTTCACTGCCGTCCTGAGACCAACCCGCTCGATGCCTGGCTTGGGAACCCCATGTTCTGGGAAAAAAACTACAACACAAATATTTCCATAAGATTACACATATTAAGAGAAAAGAACAGGTGTCAGATAAATGAGCACATTTGTTATTTTAAGGAAAGGCACAAGGCGTGCAAGGGGTACATTTACTTTAAGTTCGGACGTGAGTTTTCGAATTTTTGTTTTAGAGACGCCAACCTAGCAAGCCGGAGAGCTACCACTTTAGCGATACTAAAGGTGACATGGCCGTAAAAACGATTGCTTGAATGTTGATAATTGAGGCTCTTGCCCACGGAGCAAGAATATTGTTCTTGCTCCGTGCCCTTACCTAAAGTTTGCGACAGCACTGCCCACACAACTTTTCAACAGCGTACTTTTTTTTTCGTGAAGACATCAGATGCGCTCAAGCACCCAGAGGGGCGAGTACACAACTAGAAGCCCTGAACTTTTCAAAAATCAAAGCAGATTTACGTCTTCGTGTCAGATGAGAGGGAAAAAAGAAGGTGGCATATGCTGTGGCATAACAGTACATGGCTATATAATTTTTCCACTAACCACAACGTACAGCTGTACGCAGGACAAACAAGGCTGCCCTATTATGAGGCTGGCGGCTGTACTTTGAGTAGGCCTGCACAGGGGGCACCGCCCTTCACTCTGCTAAGCATACGGGGAGGACGAAAATGACTAATCCTTAATATGGGTGGAGGGGACTGCCTTATCGCAGCTCAGTTAATTGTCCGTTGCCGCTAATTTTTCCTACTATCATTTCGATTATCCCTGAAACTGACCATGGTTGTGACGGCACTGCACTGACATCTTTCATAAATGTTCTTCACAAGAACTTCAATCGCGTTCCGCTAATCTACACTGCAGAACAGATAATGCAGCCCTCAACGATGAAACTCAGTGCTTCTACAAAATGCACATCTTAAAGTATCAGTGCCGTCTTGCGTTCTCAGTAAACACAGCTTATGTACTTGTGTAGGCTACCAGAGTTGAAGTCTAGTCCCGTGACTTGATACGAAGTCAAAGCGCGGCTGTGGGTACGGATGCTATTATGCGGCGAAAAAAAAGTTGCGTTTTTTCACCGCTGCGTTACCGTGCCTGAAGAAGTTACGAATTTCGGCTTCAATAGATAGACGGCTCGAAGGCTGACCAAACGCATGACGCACATTTACGCCAACGTAAATGCCTGCAGAGGTGCAACCGCAAAGGATGTCTCTGCTGTAGTTGTGCGCGTCGACAACGATTTGTTTTGACACAAGAAATTATCAAGGATGGCACAACCAGGACCAACCGCGCTCTGTACCGCACCACGCGTATACTTTCTGATGGCAACCAGTTGGGTACGACGGTAGCGCAAGTTCTCCACGACCCGCCCCCTTTCATCTGCTTCCCCGATATGTCAGCGCATTTCACTTCCTTCCAAGGTCGACGCTTCCCGCACCCTATTTCCGCTTGTGAGTCACACTCCATGTTTCCCTTTTGAGGCGAGAAAAAGACTCGTGATGCAGTTTAAACGGAAGATAACATGACTGAATACCTGATACCCCAGTGCCCCGGGCACCTCAGCGGAGGCGACCATGCGAACGAATACATCCCTTTAAACCACGCTCAACACGGTGAGGTGGTTATTTACTTGTTACCCCAATAGCCCTCTCCTTTAGTTGGAGCTCAGGAAAAGTACGCAGCGGCAGCCTCTAGCGCCCTAATGTCAGGCGCAGGTGAGCGGATTGGCGCCGCGATGGTACTGTTGCCATCATCGCAAGCGCAGCGAAAACATTTACAGCTGTGTTGTAAAAACTGCTCACTTGACGAAAAGGCTAGGAGGCCACGGTTGAATGAGAAGCCGGCGATTAAGAAGGCTGCGCCCAGGAACAGAAGACCGCACTGGACACCAAGACGAGGTGTCAGCTGCCGTATCAGAAGTAGACCTCTGTGGGCGCTGTTGGGGGCCATGTTCGTCTCGATGAAGGAAGGCGGAAGCAAGGTCACGTGTAGACCTTCCTCGGGTGGTTGTGCACGCACGCTCTGTAAATCGAAAACCTTGCGCGAACGCACCGCAGGTTTTCGAAGCCTTAGCTGACTGAAGTGAAGCCGCGTGCCTTGAGCGCTGCACGCACCTTCTTCTTTCTTCTTGATCCAGCCCCGGAAAGATTTACAAAGCACGTAGAAACAAATTCTTTTTCAAATATATTTTGCTTGGCTACGCTCACCGATTACAAAAACTGAAGTAGAGGATATGGTTAATGCAGAAGCAATAAACATCTCAATCAGCTAAAATGTGACATCCGGCGGCGGCGTGACCTGAAGGTAGTCTGAAACATGTCTGAAAGCGAAACAGAACTGCCCGCAAAGCAATCACATTTAACTGGGACAGCGATTAAAACTCAGTCCTATAGAAAGCGAGTCCAACACGCATCCTCTACACCATCGCCATGCCTTGGTTTAGGCAAACGAAAGGTGGACGTAGATAATGTGTTATCTCCTCGGATTTACAAACGTGTGTTAAAGTACCGTTCTGAGTACGGCAAGGGTAATGGGAGCATGCTAATAAAACAAGCAGCGATGCAAATTAACGCCACTACTGAATGTGTACGGCCTAAAATGGAGAAGGAGGGAACAATGCCTGTTCGTGGGTACCAGCCGATACACTAAAGGAAGAGAAGAAAAACTAGAGAAAATAACAGCGATGCAATTGAAAAAGGAGGATGAGGAACATTTTTTGGAAGGCTTGTTTATGAGCGTGCTTATGTGGAAGTGGCCCCTCATTCGAGGAGACCATGTGACGACCGTGCTGCCTCCATCCTCGACACCAGGGGTAGCTGGAGATCCAAGTCGGCGCTGGTCGTCAACTTCTCCCACAGCTCCGGGAACGGAGGAGGAGTGGATAAAGGTGGGAGGGATTCAGGTCACTTGTATTTCTAAGGAAACCACACTTATTTGCTAATTCGAGTTTTTGGCATAGTGGACGTTCATTTCACGCCCTTTTTTCTGTAAAATAAATTCATCCTTTAGGTACCAATCGAAGCACAAACAATAAGTTAGCCGCGGCGAATTTCCCCGTATGGCTACGAGCCAAATACTTTGAGGGCATCATCATCAACATCATCATCATCAGGGGATGTTCTAGGCCAGTTTGGAGAGCCTGGTGTCGTATTTACAAACGCTACACTGCACAGCGCCCCACGTGACATGTGTCTTCGCGCGATACTGAGCGTCCTTTAAACGGGGTCATAGGCTGCGCCTCGAACCTAACGCCACCTAAAGCATACTAAATTGCCATTTCTAACAAAAACAACGCGAAGAATAGCGCGCGCAGTGACGTCACACATGTCACGTGGGGTTCTGAGCAGCGAAGCGTTTAAGAACATGCAGCCGGGTGGTGGTGTGGGAGTAGAACTCTGGTAGTTTAAGTAACAAGCTGGATATGTTTCTTCGACGATGTCGGCATACACATCCATGTTTTAAACCAGAGCATTTCAGTAACTCACGATGTCACCCGCGTTGACGTCCCTAGTCGTAGGCCGCACCCCTCCCCCTAAACTGTATAAAAAAAATACTATCCGGCACCTGGTTTCGATCCCTCGACCCTGCGGGCGGAACGCAGCTACCCACTGCGCCACAAAGCCGACACAGAATGGGAGGCTACGAACGCGCCTTATATCCTTGACTCATTCAAAATACGTCACGAAGCTGCTGATACAACGCATTCACTACCACCAACTCCCCAAACACTAAACGTTAACGCAATACACCCAACCCCTATGCGACGCATTTACTCGAGTCCCCCTCGCGGGGAGATGGGCCCATTCTTTTGATATATGCTAGACCATCTGCAAATCGAGTGTTTCTCGGCACGGAGCCTTAGCCGGCTTGGGTAGCAAACTCGAAGCTGGAGACTGCAAAATGGCGATGGCAATAAGTAGAATTAGTAGAGAACATTATCTCGCAGTGAAATGCATGTGGTTCCTATGTCGAGGAGCCCAGGTTTCGAGTTCGCTATCTATGATCTGAAGACCTCTGGTTGCTGGGCTTCCAGGTCAGCGCTGGTCGTTACGTTCACCCACAGCATGGGAAGGAGAGGAGAGAGGAAAAAGAAGAGGACAGGAATAGGTGGGAGTGTGTGGGTTGTGAGCACACCCGATGATGAGGTGGGTTAGGGTGCCTGGTTGAGAACACTATTCACATTTTGCAAGGTACCGGTTTGATTACAGCCGGTGTAGCCAGGTGGGGCGAGGGAGGTGTTCCAATGATTAAACCTTAGAGCAGTTTCTTCGTATTTGAGCAGATTAGGATGAGGCGGCGGGAGGGATTGTCTAATACCCCTGTTCCACAGGTACTTGCAATCGCTATTGAGTCGATCCGGATCGAGCTCATTCCGAATCTGGCGCTGCCACACGGTCAGTTTTAATCGCGATCGAGCCCGATCCTGCTCGAACTCAATCCCGGTTCCTCAAGATCGATTGAGCTTTCCAAGCGCGATCGGACAAAAACGGTGGTACTCTCCTCCCCGCTGAGTAATGGCACAAAAATCTTCAACTAACGCCAAAAACTGTACCAAATTTGTCGGAACGCCGGGATCCCACTTGTCGATACATATCGAAGTTTGGAATCGGCTGGCTTCACCGCCACACGCGTAACATCCCCGCAATGCACAAAAATTATCACGTATGAACAGGGTAACGGCGAAGCGCTTCGTGCTGAATCGTAACAGTGTCTGATGAGCCTAAATCAGCTCTTATACACGGTTTACAGAGCGGCGGCCGGGTGCAGCCATGTTGGACGATGGGAATTCACTCGGCGTTGCTGGCCTTTTCGGCCGCGTTTCTCGGGGTGGCCTCCAATAGGCCGGGCCGCATCGGCGAGCGCCTGAGCGGCTTTACGGGCGAATGATGCAATTATTTGGGAGTGTCGCTGTTAATGAGGACTTATTGGACGCGTAGATATCGCTTGCAAACCCTCAGAGACTACTTAGTCACGACAGATTGCCCGTACAGCTTCTTAAAGCGCTGTTCCAACTGGCGCCCATCGCCAAACTCCAGTGCACGCGTTCATAGCTGTTTGAAGACATTTTTTTTTTCTATTTCTACGTACACAGCAACCAGCTTTATCAAGGGTGGCCCCATGCGCCACTCGGACCGCACGCGTTAAGGTGTTATGCGTCCCCTGGAAGAATGTCAGAACCCCCCTTCCCTTGTCACTTCTGAAGGCGCGTTGACATGACAATTCTAACCTCAAATGGGGTAATACCCGTGCTACACGAGCGTTTCAAAGGCCTTTGAGTCAAATGTAATTTGACTCAAATGACACCTTTGAGCTGCTACACGACGTTTTTCAAAGGCATTTGGTTGAAATGCCATTTGAGTCAAAGGATCACCAGCAACCACCTTTGAGGATCTCAAAGGCCTTTTAAACGCTAATGGCCGTACTCTCGGGAGCAGTTTCTGCACGCCGTAATGACAAAAACAATTATTTACGACTAAAAATCGGGGTTTAAAGTGCACAATCTTCATAATTTCTCACTTGTTTTTGTTTCCTGTGACTCGCACTACGATCACAAGGTAAGTTGGTACCCTCGACACCGGCGCTGCGACAAAAAGAAACTGGATGTCAGCGCATGCTTTGTGCGCGATTGCAGATTGTTATGAATTCTATCGCTAATAACTGCTGTTTTTTTTTATCATTTTAACTCTGAAATTAAATTTTGTCAATAACGAAACAGGGCAGCAGTGGCGACACCAAAACATGGCGGGCGAACGCGGAAACTTTCAACTGCCTTTGAGAATTGTCGTGTAGATCGGCTAAACTCCTTTTAGTTGGAATGGCATTTGAAATTTCGAAAGTCATTTGACTGAAATGTCCTTTCAAAAGCTCGTGTAGCCCAAGTATTAGACAGGAGCAAACCTGTCTAATACCTTTAACTCGGCCCTCCACCCCAAAATGTCCCCGACCCCTGATGTAACGGAAACGGCTTTGATGCGCCGGTTGCCACACGTTTATCTCGTGAGCACGTAAGTATTCGTTCGCACACGGATTATAATTAGACTTGGAAGCGTCGAAGCTGCAACCTCCGATGCAAGGCAACTGCTGCGGCGGCTTAGCTCTGGTTGCCCCAACGCGCGTAATACGGGAATATATACAGTGCGACTAAACACATGAAATGCTTACTGAAGCCAGGTTTCTGCGCTCGGCACGAGTAGGAAGGATGCGTTAGCGGCAGCGCCAAGTGGCAGGGCTCCGGCGATGTCGGTGGTGCGATGTAAGGGGTTGAGTGAACTTTAAGTAACGAGACACCAGATATTCTACGCCGCGGCAAAGCTGATATGCGCTAGCGGAAACTAGAAAAAAATCTGGGAGTCACTATTCCGATAGGTTAGCTTAAACAGCCAGGCTGACTCGTTTCGTCGCGTAGACACGGACGCCACGCGTAAAACACAACAGGAGGCATGCTTTAGAACACGCGTGCCGAGGCACATTGGTGTGTACGCTTGCCAGAAGCCATCCATTACGGTACGAAAAAGTTATCCTTGTCGATGTAACAAAATTCTTCCGCTGGAGAATGGCGATTCAGCGCAGTCTGGTGTCCGTGTCGCGCTCACTGTGCGTAAAGCAGTGTATTGAGAAAGGCTGCACACACGGACAGTCGTCGTGAATCTGCAGCCAGTGAGACTCGCATTGCGATTCGTCCCACGCGTTGAGGTCGGTTCCGACTACAGCGCAAGTTTTCCTCCGTGACTTCCACATTTTATTACTGCGCATTTCGCTTAGCACGATGGCAGTCTACGGCGGAAACCTTAACCGCCCCGTGCTAAAAGCCAGTCACGGCGAGTGTGGCGCTAGCGTTACCTGTTGGAGGTCATCCCAACTGTTCGCTGTAAACGGTGTATAAGGGTTAACTTTAGAAGAAGCCACAAGAGGCCACAAGAAGCCACTTTAGATGCCACTTTAGAAGAAGAAGCCACTTTAGAAGAAGCCACACGCTAGCAGTTACCACCACCTGTAGACATTCCAAACAAGAAAGCGTGTTTTCCTCCTGAATGCACGGCTTATCATTGACCACTGGGCCGAAAAAAGTTTTCGAGACACTTGAGTCCGCCTCATAAATGTGATGGTGGTGCTGACTCAGAATGTCATTAGTGCCCGCCGTATGTTGTTGATAATATTTGCGGCAAGCCTTCCGGCAGTCAGTTGCTCCTTTTATGTCGCAAGCTTCTGCCTCTCCATTGATTGGATTGGATTGAACCAACTTTATTTAAGCCGGCAGAAGGACGTTTTTACGCACCGCGACACGGGCCTCGGCGTCGTCCTGGTGGCTACTCATCCGAGACGTGAGCTCGCCGTTGCCGACTCGCCAGTCTCATGCCTTACGAGCGCCCGCAGGACCTGCTGGACGGCCCAGTGTTGATGCTCGTAGGTGTACCTCCTTGGGGCTTCTGCAAGCCGTAGCGGGATGGTTCTTGACGTCGCTTCTATTGGGTTCGTGACACAGTCCCATAAGATATGCTTCTGGTCGGCTGTCTCCCTGCAGCAGAGCTGGCACTTGTCAGTCGGGTATGCCTCTGGATACATTCGGTGCAGAAGGGCCGAGGTGGGTAGGGATGAGGTTTGAAGGTGCCTTAGTAGCACTGCCTCCGCCCGGCTCAACCCCGGGTCCGGAGGTGGGAAGGTTCTGCGAGCCAGGCGGTACGCTTTGGTGATTTCACCATAGTCTCTCATTCGGTCCTTAGCACCGAACCACGTTGGACGGTCAGTTGCGGGGGCGCGGATGGTGAGTGCTCGCGCCTCCGTGTGTGCCGTCTCGTTGTGGTTTGCGTTCTTGCTCGACTCGTCCATTCCCGCATGCACAGGGATCCATGTGACTCGAGCAGTTCTTGGGCCTTCTAGACGTTCATTGCGTAGCACCTGCAAAGCTTCTTTGCAGATGCATCCCTTGGCGTAGTTCGGAACTGCCATTCGTGAGTCGCTGATCACCGACTGGCAGCCTGCGTCGGTAATGGCGAGGGTGATGGCCACCTCCTCTGCGCGTTCTGCATCGGTGCACTTGACGCTTGCCGCCGTCAGAGTGTCTCCGGTGGTGGCCTTTATGACAACGGCAGCGAAGGCTTCCTGTGGATATTCCGCCGCATCTACATAGCCAGCGTGCTTATCCTGGGCGTGTAACTCGACGAGTGCTCTAGCTCTTTCCGCCATCCTGCCCATGTTGTAGTCAGGGTGCATGTTTTTCGGTAGAAGATCTACCGAGATCCGGTGACGTATCTCATCCGGGATAATGAGTTTGTTGTCACCACCGCTGTGGCGTACATATCCTAGGTCCTCTAGGATCTTTCTTCCAGTCCTTGTTCTAGATAGACGCTCGAGCTGGGCCGTACATTGTGGTTCCGCTATCTCCTAGAGCGTATTATGCACTCCTAACTTGAGGAATAGCGGTGTGCTTGAGGATTAAAGCAGGCCTAGCGTGGACAAACAGGCCCTCCTAATAATGGCGTTGATCTTATTACTCTCGTGTTGTAACCAGTTGTGGTATGCCACGACATACGTGATGTGGCTGATCACAAAGTAGTGAACTAGTCTGATCAAACTGTCCTCCTTCATGCCAGCTTTCCGTGATGTGAATCGTCGGATGAGCCTCATTGCGTCCGCGGTCTTGGCTGTGATGCGTGCGATAGTCTCGTCGCCTCTTCGGTGCCGTTCGATTATCATTCCGAGTACTCTGATCTTGTTGACTTAGGGAACAACTTGACCAGACCACGTAGTTATCCTGATCGTGACTTGTTGTCTGTCCGTGATGCGACCCCTCCATGGTGGTATAACTAGAAGCTCTGATTGCTTGGAGAGCAAACAAGTCCTGACCCATCCAGATGTTCTTCAATGGCGTCGACTGCTTCTTGTAGTTTGGTCTCAATGCGACCGTCGCTACGCCTGTCTATCCACAGTGTAATACCATTGGCATAGATTGTGTGCCGGATCCAAACTGTGGCCAGTTTGGCTACTCCTATCATTACTAGATTGAATAGTAATGGTGATATCACGGACCCTTGCGGAGTGTCAATGCTGCCGAGCTTCTTATCGTCGAGTTGTAAATGACCTGCCCTTATCTGAGCGGTTCTACCCGTTAGGAAGTCCTGGATGTAGTTATAACTCCGTTCACCCATGTTGAGCTTAGAAACTTGCGACAACATCGCAGAGTGCTTGACGTTATCGAAAGCACTCTGCAGATCAAGCCCTAGGATCGCCTTACTATCTTTTGAGGCACCGGATTAGTCAATGATGTCGTGCTTCAACTGAATCATCACATCTTGGGTACTTAATCTCTTTCGGAAGGCGATAACCGTGGTTTGGTATAGTTCTTCGCTCTCCAGGTAATCCTGCCATCGATTCATGAGGACATGCTCCAGCACCTTCCCTCTCGATTCGCCTCTTTTGGGCAACGAAGGCCAATATCTGGATTTGTAACAAGTGTCATGACGAAGACTCATTCACCTTATCGTCAGCAGCCAATTGGGGAAGGGGGAACCCAGGTAAGGGTATTTTTTAAGGCGAAAGCCTTAATTTTTGTTTTATAAATGATTAATCGAACCGTGAGCCAGCCAGCGGATGCCAGGAAAGGAAAGCCGCAGGAAGAGTGTTCCGAGAAAGGTCGACGAACCGTGAACGCTCTGCACAGGCCTTGTATAGGAGGTATTCATTGGCCTGGAAAGCATGCAGGCAACCATGTGTGTGCGCCGTCATATCCGTGGGCAAGCGTCTGTTGCTAAGGCGACGTTGTGCGCACGGCCCCCAGACACCCCTCTTCGTCAGGCCTTCATGGCGGACTGGCAAGCCGCGTGCCGCGACGTGAGCTTCTGGTTTCGTGCAAGCCGTGTGCGAGTAATTCGATAGTCAGTCGTACCGCGATAGCGTTGGCTACGCGAAAAGTCATGGTTCCGCTCATAAATGTGGCAATGTTTTCTGAAATTCAACCCCAGCCTCTGCGCACACCTACAAGCGAGTGCGAGTTGGTCGTGGCCCAAAGGTTGCAACGTGAGTGCAGTAGCCCGTTTGACATCAGGAAGTGCATAATTTCTAAACTGTTGCCCACTAATCGCAAAGTAATACCTCGACACCTAATACTGCTGAGTGCAGCACAGTACTATCTATCTATCGCCAGACGCTTATGAAGTCACCGTCGCAGATCAGCTGATTGCCAGCCGCCACGGTCTAAAGTCAGAGGTCGCTTGCTTTGCTCAGCGTCAAACATTTAGCGCAGGAGAAAGCCAGTGCTGCATCGGAGTACGCGTGAAACATTTCTCCAAAGAATTATTCGGTTTTTGTACTCAACCATGCATTAGAGGGTACTTACCTGACGTAAAGCCGTGAATACGGTGCGGGTGCACTTGCGTCGACATCCGCGGCGGCAGCCAACTGCAGCGTCGGACTTATGCTCGCCATTCGCAGCCACGGTTTCATCCTCCGGTGATGTGAAGTGCTCAAAGGCAGTTATAGCACCACCCCATAATATGTACTATTAATAATATATCTGTTGACGCCACTACCGATAATCGGGTTGCAACGCAGCAGGCGATGGATGCTGGTGTTCTTTTTTGGTTTCTTTTTTGTTTTTGTTTTTTCGTTTTTTTTTTTTTGTGCGAGATGCGGGCGCAAAGCGCATGCGCCGGCACAGTGGCCACGGGCATTCGGTTTTTAATGTTGCCAAGCAAAGAAATCACCCGCTAAACTTTTAAATGAATACCATTTACACGTCAGAGCGTGGTCTCAGAGCTTCATTCCACACCGCTATGGGTGACGACGCACCAGTAGCGGCGGTCGGGGAGGACTGAGAAAGTACGCCACTGCGAAAGAGGCTAGAGCCGCTGAAAATGCCGCTCGTCATAACCACCGTTGGTAAGAACCGGTTATGGATAAAAATGCGGCAGCGGTCTGACGAGATCAACCAACAAAAAGTTCAATGCCGATTTCAACAGCAAATCAACACACGGTCAAACTCCGCTTTCGCGTTCACATTCTTTGAAAGTTATAAGCATTCCCCGTATTTTTTTTTTAGATTACCGTGGCTCGACCAACCTGCGGAAGCCCTAGCGTGCGCCGCCATTTTCTCTATTTATGGTCATATTTGCTTTGCTATCCGATAAATGGCCTTAAAGGGACACTAAAGTGATTTGTAAACATTGCGGGATTACTAGAGCAAATTGTAGTTAGGAATTCACAGGCCATATTTTCATCACTGTGAGTGCGTTTACACGAATTTATTTAGTAGAAAAATCAATTCGAAAATGCTGTCCTCCTCTCTGCACCCTCGCCCATTTTCTGCGGCGCTTTCGTGTGACGTCAGGAGGAGACGAGCTGGCAATTGGCTGCGCTACTGCGCGGCTCGCTGACCTTCCGACAGAGTCAGTCGGCCCAGCGTTTAGTCCGCCGGCCGCCGACGGGTCGTCGCAATTCGCTCACTCAATTGAACTGAAGCCACAACACGTTTGTGAATGGAAGAATGTGCCTTTCTTTACTTTGTTAGTTTGTACGCTGTATCTAGCTCCGAGTCCCGGTCGCTCCACACAACGCTGCACAAGTGCACATGCGACGCTTCGCTGACTGGTACGCTAGTAGGAAAAGCTAAGGCCACTTAAAGGCGGGAGAAGAGTCAGCGAAGTCAATATAGGTACTAAGAAAATAAAATCAACTAAAACTTTTACCGTACAGCGCAAAACTATGGCGCAGGAAGCACGTTTTTCTCTCTGGGTGAACAAGCACAGCGCTCAGCAGCACGACCACACATCTGCGAACGCTTTTCCGACTAGGAAATGCTATTGCTAGACGTGAGATATTGTGGAAGTTTGGGGTACTCTTACTGCACGAGCGCTATACAACAAATAGTCACCTAAGGTATTTGAAATGCTAAAACTAAAGAAGTGTAAATTGGTTGTATATTATATACCTTATACATCCCATCACGGCAGCACTGGCTCGTGGCCGAGTGGTCTGAGCGCTAGGATTATTGTTTTGCAAGTCGCAAGTTCGAATCGCCGAGGGAACATGCTTTTTTTTGTAAGTTGATTTTTTTTGTTTGCGGCCAATGTTTTCTCAACTGAGTTCACCATTTTTGGGCCGTAACGTTCACTGCTCCACGAGCGAGTTCGCAGAACGCGCGCAGACTGACACTGACGCGCTAGCGAGTTCTCGTTGGCGTGCTGTTCCCACAAGCACCGACTACTTGCGGCCAGTGGGCACAGGCCAGAATCAGCAGACCCTTGGCCTGGTGCGAACACACTTTTTACGATACAGGCCTGAGTGGGGCAAGCTCCAAATAGGAGGGGGGGCCGGGGGTGCGCATGGCATTTGAGCGTCTGAGGTGACGCGGAGGGCGCTCATCCACTGCGTACTCCTCGGCTAGTGATTTCTACGGTTCCAAGCCGTCCTGGTCGGCTTATCTTAGGCATTTTACAGCCGACAACACGGCAGAAGCGCGGTATGACGATTATTGAGATATCGAGAATGCCATCTAACGATGACGTCGGATGCCAAGCTTGTTGTTTTACAGAACCGAAACCGAAACTTGTTTGAATGCTGATCTTGCACATCGTCCAATCATGGTGCACCCTCCTCCCGACGTCACAGCCTTTAGTTGGTGCGGCCGCCGCAGTCCGCGCATGGTAGTTTTTTTTTCTTTCTGGCTTTATAAAATAATTACCGACATATCAATCGGATAAACGATGAGAAGTGGGTTAATTTTTGCCAGTCTACGCAGTGTAAGCAAAAACGGGAGCTTGAAAAATTCCCTTCAGTGTCCCTTTAAAACTAAGAATGGTCATAATGATCATAACTGTCTGCGGAATGCACTTTCTCCCGCTGCCTTTTTGGAGCAAAGCTTTCTAGCTCTACCCCCAACGTGGCGGAGGTGGCGGCGTCGGGCGGGGGAGGGGGGGGGGGCGGAGGCGGAGGGCTACTCACGGAGCCCCCTGTAGATGATCGCGCGGTGAATTTACCCAGCGTTCCCTGCGCGGAGGCGCCTGCTCGCCGGCGGTCGCGTCGGCGGTACGGCTAAGTCGTCTGCTTTAGCGAAGGTTGTCTTGGGCCTGTTTTGGCGCAGCTTCGCGCCCATTGCGCACTTCCTTCGCACGGCTTGATTAACTTGTTCGACCGAACCTCCAGGGTAACCCACACCCGACTGAATTAAGTGGTCTTACGGCAAAACATACGTTAAGGATTGGTTTGCAGGGCGGGTAAACAAAATGTACAAACCGCATACAGACATCTGCCCTTTAGAGGAGCGTTACCTTTCACGCACTGCTTTCCACGAATGGGAATACGTTTTCTATTTTGGTGAATGCCGATTCGGGTGTGTTTAAGAGGCATTACTAACGGCAGAAGTAGCAACTGGTTCTGATAAATAGCGATAATCGAAGTTCCCTCAGCTTTTTCGCAATTCTCAAACTTAGTAAAGGCACTAGTTTAAATCGGTATAAATGGGAATCACTAAGCTCACATGCCGAATTGTTTCGTGTCTGCGCTTGTGTCGCGCGGTGGCGTAGCCCCAAGCTAGCACATCAGGATGGCCAGGTTCCACTTCTCATTCTTCGAAAGACGTTCCTCTCTGTTTTCTTTCTCCCGACTCATGGTCGGGCTACAGCGGCGGCGTTCGCCGCTCTACGCCGGCGGTGGCCGATGCTGCTGGTACGTTCGGGACGGCGCCCCCGCGAATTCCAGGTTACGGCTGGTAGAATCTCTGTTTTCCCTGTTTGTAGAGCCTCGTGTGTGAATTCAAGTGACGTCGCGTGGGAAATTGTTGTAGGTGTCGTTTAAGCTTTGCTTTCCAATCACCTTCACAGCGTGGACTGGAGCTAATTTATTTTTTGTTGTTTTTGTTCTTGAAATTGCGATCTAGGCCTGTTTGGAATCCTCCATCACCCTGAACTTTAAAACCCAAAAATTAGGCCTGGGTATCGTCGAGTCCCCTTCTGTACATCAGCAGGAGACGTTTCAAATCCCAGAGGTATACTTTTTAGGAGCGAAGCCCCTTAACGGCTGGGGCTCTCGGCGTGTCCTGTCGTCGTCGTCGCAGTCGTCGTCGTAATCGTAGTCTCATGTACTCAGTGCTAAAACGCTGGAAAACTCACTTACGCCTCGCTCTAGAACCTAACGCGTACTAAAAAAAACACCGGTACACTCGTTCACGCCTCGCGCAAGAGAGCTTCGTGCTTCAAAGACATAAGACTTTTACAGCAAAGCTGTACACCTCTACCACCCAACGGTTTCATCTCCGTTGGCAAAAACACCAAGGTGCCAAGAACACACTGATACACAGCGTGCTTCGCCCCTTCCAAGGTTCACGTTAGTGGAGATGGCTCGGAGTTTTTTCGCCAGTTGGAGCGTAAGAAAACTAATCCTGCAGCATTCACGTAAACGCTACCTATGAATATGATTGTTTGGCAACCTGGGTTACTTTTTTTAGCAGTCACCTGCTCGAAGGTGTGAGCCAAAATTTTGTTAAAAGCGAGCTTCAGTTAATGCTCAGTCACCCAGTGTGCCTTGTACCTATCAGGAAGTGATTTGATGTCCGTTGTGAATGTGAAATCGCGACGAAAGGTTCCTGTGTATATCGCGACACCCAGGATATGCGGCTTCAAGAGTCCGAAAATTCAGGTTTGTAGAGGCAGGTATTTGAAAATGCAAAATCTCGGCTAAACTCAACCTCAAACTGAGAGAAACTACGATGAGTTCGTTGGAGGGGCCCAGAAAAATATCGCGATGGTTCTTTAAGTGCTTTCATATGTTTATTATCGCGTACTTAATATCCGAATACCTTTGGACGTAGATGCTCCTGAGGAAGCTTTTATGAAAGCCTCTAAACGTTTATTTACCTTGTTGTTATCACTAGACATAGACACGGGCACAGATATGGTAGAGCACACAACAGGAGATATAATTGTGCCCAAATGGTACCTCTCGCATTCGAAGGGCCGATGAAAAAAAGACCATTTGGAATAGTGGAGATTGTCTCAAAGCTGTTATAGTTGTACGCGATGTTCGTGTAACTACATGTCAGCGTGTATAGTTGTACTTGTGCATGTTATCTTTGTTAGAAAAATGTTTTGCGCAACAATCTCCACTTGAGCTCGTTTCCCCTCACCTACTGTGGCAGAAACGCAAACTAAAAGTTGTACAGAAACATATTTTTGAGGTATTTGAGAGTCCTTTCATTAAAACTATATGCGCCTCGAGATTGTGGCTGGTGGGTGTACGTCTGTTTATTGCAGTGTCGCTGTGTTGCGTGAACATTCACGATTCTAATGTGTTCATTTTGAAGCTTTCTTTTTATTTTGGTGGTATCGTACAATAGAAACATGCATATTAGTGGGATGCTCCATGTATTTTCTGATGCGATTACATACTGACACCAGAGACTAGTTGAGGAGCTACAAAATAACCACTCGTTCCGTTTTGTTGGATGCACGGTATATTTTGTGCACTTCGTTTTGTGTGTGTGTGTGTGTGTGTGTGTGTGTGTGTGTGTGTGTGTGTGTGTGTGTGTGTGTGTGTGTGTGTGTGTGTGTGTGTGTGTGTGTGTGTGTGTGTGTGTGTGTGTGTGTGTGTGTGTGTGTGTGTGTGTGTGTGTGTGTGTGTGTGTGTGTGTGTGTGTGTGTGCGTGTGTGTGTGTGTGCAAACATCAACGTAATAGAACGATCTTCCTCCTGACATCGTGCACCACTCCTGCATCGCCCATTTCAAAGAAGCCATCGAACAAATAATCTGTTAGTGAACTGTCTACCTCCTCATGTAACACCCCTTGACTGGGGCCCTTGAGCTATTATAAATAAATAAATTAATTAATTATTAATTTAATTAATTAAAAAATTCGCAGCGGTATTACGCCAAGTAGCGTGCAAATACGCAAATGCACCTATGAATCTGTTCTTTTTATTTCTTCTCGAGTACTATGAGCGTTGTTCATTTTGCCGTCGCAGGCAGCTTATCCGTGTACTGTCGTCTGCTTGTATTGGAGAAGCGGCGCTTTCTAAAATATTTCAGCTTGTATTCTCGCACAACTCCTCATCGGAATAATTCTATGGGTATAAAAACTGTGAACGTAATAAAACGCGGTAATTGTTGTATACTAATTTTCCGGTTGTTTCAAATTGAGCCCCGTGGCGGACTTTTGTATATTGAGAGAAGGAAGCAGGGAAGCAGACCTAAGGTTTATTCCGGCGGTCTGCAGTCCACAGGACTAAGTGAGGTGTGGTGACATTGCGTGTCTGTTATTTTAGGACTAAGTGATGTGTTATGACTGAGAGATTTGATATGGTATTGGGGACGATTAGGCGGAGCAATTGCCGGCAGCTCTGCAAGGCTAAGTCCGCCTTATTCAACAATACTTACTACTACTACTACTTTACCAAGCAGCCAGCAGAACCAACGAACTCTGATGATGATTAGGGTCACGCGAGGCCACGGATACGATGATGACACCAAACGATGCGCGGGTGAGACGATGCTGATGATAGTGTGTTTGGACATAATAGGGAGAACGACCACTTAAGTATATTATTGACCACTTAAGCCATATTATTTGTCAAATCGAATTGATCATTCCTTTAAACTGAGGGAATACCGTCCCAGGACTGGGATTTTCGCAAATTCATTTTTTCTCAAAACGATACATGAGTGGAATGGGCTCTCAAATGCACAAGTGTCTGATGTGAATGAAAACTTCTTTTTTTCGAACCTGTAACCACCCTGCTATAACGCCTTCGGGCGCAGCAGGTGTATGTTGAATAAAGAATAAAGAATCAGTGCAAAGACAGCACTCACAATATGTTTATTATGATCTTTGGAACTAATTTTCCGGTTGTTTAAATTGAGCCCCGTGGCGAACTTTTGTATGTGTTTATTATGATCTTTGGAAAAAAATCCGTCGCCGCTACCAGGTGGCGCCACATGTTGACTGGAAACGGCCGTGCATGAGGTCTGTAGAGCTCAGCAGCATCCAATCACGGGCAGAGGGAGGGAAGTAGACGCTTAAGCGAGAGGAGCAGGGGGAGGGGCTTGTAAAGCACGATATGGAACTCTTTTGAGGAGGCGCTCTTTAATTTATTGACAGCAAAATTCACCCCTCCCCCGGAACCAGTTGCAGCAGCAGCAGAGCAGTGCGTTGGACTAGTCAGAGAATAGCATATACAAAAACAAAGCATGCGTGAAAAGACAAAACAGCAGAAAAAGCGCAAAGTATTAGCCCTGTGCAACTGAAATAACGCCGGACCAGCCTGCCTTTCTGCCTGTCTCATCTACGTCTTTAGTACCGTTTTTCTTTTATCTGAGGTGAAATACGCAGCTCCTGTAGGGACGGGGGATAAAGTTTCTTGCAAAAGGACAAGGTGCGTGCCATACGCTACATCCGTTATCATTATTCGGATCCTGTAAAAAAACGCGAAGTTGTCCGCTCTACGCGTTCTGAAAAACTGACTTTTCTACCAGGAACCACGGCGCTCGCTGCATTCGTCGCGATGTCACGTTTGGATGTTAACGGTTGGACTAAGGAAGGAATGATGATGATAAATTCTTTTATTAGGAAGGGGAGGACCGAAGGTCGCTGGAGGGGAAAGAGGGGGAATAGGGAGGGAGGTAGACACCCACTAAATCACGCTCGCCAGGCCACTGGCAACGCCAAACTCGGCTAAAGTCACCAGGTGTTGAGGATGTTCGAGAATGTCCCTATGTAATGCTTCCATATTTGAATTTTGAAAAACACTATGGTTTAGTCTATGAAGATCAAAAGCGGAGCAGTGCAGAATAAGATGGTCCATGTTTGCTTCACACACAGTGTGGCAGAAGGTACATGTGCAGGGGGCAGCGGTGCCAATGCCCTTCTTCCGGTCAGCAAGTGTCTGCCATTTATGGATCATATGAGGTGTAGTGGCCGTGTTGGCAAGTACTTTGTTAATAAATATTTCTTGCGATCGGCTGAGGGGTAAATTCTTAAAGATTTGTGGAGGGGTAATGTTTTTTAATCTCTCGCGGTGAAGAAACCGGAGGTAGCGTCGTACTCACGCCATTTCGAAGTGGCCGCCTGGCAGCGAGTCCGCGTAGGGATGATCGCGGAGGTCGGGAGATCCGAGCAGGAGAGGCTGGAGATGTACAGGTATAACTCCAGATTGTGAGGTGGCAAGACCATGTGCCACCTCGTTACCACCCCCGTGATCCCCGACGTGTCCCGCCGTCCAGCTGACCCTGGCGTCAATGTCGTTCCTCTGCTTGTGCTGGAGTATCTGGCGGATGCGTTGAGCAGTGGCGTCGTCTGTTTTTGGGTCCTCAATACTACGTAGGGCCTCAAATGAGTCTGTATATATGACGGAAGGCCCGGTGTTGTCCCTCAGAGCTGTCCAGATAGCCAAAAGTTCTGCTTGTGCAGGTGTTGCGTGGTCCAGTGTGCAGACGTAACGTCTGGCTTCTCCTGTCGAGGGTTTGTACCAGGCCAAGACCAGGCGAAATTCAGTAAGAGCGGCGTCAGTAAATACTGCATTGGCGCTGTGCTGATTGTGCCTATGGGAGAGGTTCTCTCTGGCTGAAGTGGCGTCATTTGCGGGGGTCGTGCAAGTCTTGGAGGGGTGCAGGGTAGGGAAACTCAAGGTGGTTGTTTCGCCTGGAGTAACCCGGGCTTCTGTACAGACTCGTCGGGTGTCCCAAAGCAAGGTGTCTTGGCCCTGTATTGTGAGGTGCAGCCGGTTGTCCAATGACGACTGAGCGCTTCTGAGGATGTCCTCGATTGGCGGTAGGGGTGCAAGGTCCCGAAGCTTTCGTAGATCGGTGAACTTGGGAAGCCCCGTGATAGTCCGAAGGATGTGTCGGTGGAGTACTTGCAATGTCTTTTCAGCTGTTTTCGACAGGGTTACGACTGTACCCCCGTAGGTGATCTTACCAATTGCAATAGATCTCAAAAGGATAGTGCAGGCTGTCTGTCGTGTTCCGCCGAACTTGTTGGAAACGCGTTTGATTGCGTGTAGGACCGCAGACCATTGCCTTTTGAGTTCCATGATCCAATGGTGGCCCGTGTTGCAGCTGTGTATAGGAATGCCGAGAATTCTGACATGTCCATGCTTATACTTGATTTCATGTTGCCCCAGTGTTAACGTGATTGCCTCCCCTGCCAGGAGGGCACTCCGCCTTCCATTGACACAGAGGAGTTCCGTTTTCTCCGGCGCTAATGTAAGTCCTAGTTTTGGAAGTGTTTCCTCAAGTGCAATTAGCGCAGCCTGGAGCTCGGTGGCTATATCTTCAATATTCCCACTGTAGTCCCGTCCCTCTGTCCAAATGGTGATGTCGTCCGCATAAATGCTGTAGCGGGCACCAGTATTGGTTTCAAGCTCTTGGGCCACAGTAAGCATGGCTACATTGAAGAGCAGGGGACCCAAAATCGAGCCCTGAGGGACACCACGATCGAGATAATATGTCACAGGCTGGACACTGCTGGTGCTCCGAAGTCGAATTGGTCGGGCCTCCAGGAATCTGGCAATCCAATCGAGAGCACGCTGACTGGGGTAAATCCCGGCCAGATTAGACAGAATGTGTTCCTGCTTGACATTGTCGAACGCTTTCTTTATGTCGACTGCCAGGATGTAGTCTGGTGGTCCCTTTCTTGCGTTTCGGTTCAGGACCCTCCGAAGCAGCCAGAGGTTATTATGAGTTCCCATGTTGGGTCTGAACCCGGCCTGAGACGGGTGTAAGCCTGGCTTGCAATATTCGATGTAGTGGGTTATCCTGGTGTGTATCATTCTTTCCACGAGTTTGCATAAGGTTGGTGTCAGCGATATGGGGCGGAGATTGGTGACTTTTGTCGGGTCCTTTCCCGGTTTAGGTATCGGATTAATAATTGAAAGGCGCATGTGTTCCGGGACTGTTCCCATGGTCCAATGCTCGTTTATGATTTTCAACAGAGCTGTCTCAGTGTCTTCGGTTAAGTTCCGCAACATCTTCCAAGTGATACCGTCATGTCCCGGTGCTGAGTCACTTCTGCCATGCTTAAGGGCGGCATGAAGTTCTCCCAGCGTAAAGGGGGCGTCTAATTCTGCGTTTGTGGACTCGAGCTTGGGTGTTTCGATGGGAGCAGGTGGCGTGAGGCTGGCGTGAGGGAAAAAAGATTTAACGATTTCCTCTTCGAGCGTGTCGCTGTCTTGGCGGAGAGTAAGAGTTTCTAGCGGAGAAGGACCTCTGCCTTTGTTGAGCATTTTGCGGACGATTGCCCACAGCTGCTTCATTCCTTTAGCTTTGCCGAGCCGCTCACAGGTAGAGACCCATTGGGCTCTACTGAGTTCTTCCCCGTGTTGCTTGATGAGCTTGTAGGTGTCTCTGATCTGACGGAGGGTTGGATATCTTTTACCGTTGGTCTTGTACTGATGTGTGAGCTTATTACCTTTCTTCCACAGTGCTACCATCCGAGAATCGGCGAGTCCCGTGTCTTCTTCGCCAACTGTTTCTTCGGTTGCAGAGCTCAGATTGCTTCGCATAAGCTGAGCGAGCTCTTCAATGGTGTCGAATTGAGCTCCTATGCCATCTCGGAAGTGAGACCAGTTTACGGCTCGGATGGTTGTACGCTGTTTGCGAATTTTTTTATTGACGGCAACAATAATGGGATAGTGATCACTGCCCCATGTTGAAGAATGCGTCTCCCAATGCTTGACTGCTTTCAGGGAGGAAATGGTCAAGTCAGGCGTAGTGTCGGCTTGTTTCGCATGGAGCCCTGCTCGGGTGTGTACTCCACTTGTGTTGCAGATATGAAGCGGTAATAGCTCCAGTTGATCAGCCAGGAAGCGTCCTCTCGAATCAGTGGTGGCATATCCCCAGATTCGATGCTTGGCGTTGAAGTCTCCGCCTATGATGGTCTGGGTGCCACTGGCTTCGTGCCCTAATTTTGGTATCCAGCTGTACTCGTCCGGCAATGTGGTGCCGCGATTCGGTCGGTAGTATACAGAGGCAACCACCAGCGAGTGCTGTCTGCTTTTGCCGGGGAGCCCAAGCTTGACTGCCACAATCTCTCTGTATTGATTGCTTTCCTGTGAAGTCTGCATGAGAATTGCAGTGCATGACTTGTGGACTAATACTGCTGCCTGGCCTCTCTGTGAGGGAACAGGGTCTATGCGCCTTCTGGAACCGTGGGTGATAGTTGGGTGCATGAATGTGTGATAATTTTGCAACGAAACTTTGCCTCTAGTTTCCTGTAGAAGAATAATGAGGGGTTTGTATTGGTCTACATGATATCTTAATGCCTGGAAATTTTGAGAGATGCTCCTACAGTTCCATTGTATGCATATATTTGTCGGAGTTTTCATGATTAGTCTCTGCTGCGATGACGGGCGCGTCGGTAGTTTCTCTTGCATTCGTCTAGGTTAGCTTTCAATTGGGCTAGCTCCCGCTCGTTGGTTTCTTTGTGCTCCTTAAGTAATTCGTCCTGTTTTTCTAAGGCCCGTTCTATTGCCTCCATACGGGAGTTCATTTTCTCCAGCAACTTCGTGATTGCTTCCAGTGGCAAGTCCGTTGAAACAGGGTTCCGTTGTTCAAGAGGGGGAGGTGAGTTTTGTGGCTCTTCTTGAAACTTGGGTAACTGCGTCTTGGGAGCCTGGGTTTTGGGTTCCTGCGCTACCTGCGACAGCACACTTGGTTGCGACGGAGCGTTAGATTTCGAGGGGCGTTCTAGGGAGGTTAAAAGAGGTTTCTTGGGGGGAGGTAATCCAGCTGAAGTTGCAGCCTTTGCGATTGGCACTGGGTTGATTGCTGGCTGCTCGCGGTGCCCTTGAGAGTCCTGCATCCAAGACATGATCTGTTTTTGCATTGCTTCAAATTTTTGCTGAATGAAGCTTTCCATTTGTTGTTGGAGCTTGCTAAGGGCACCTGCCGGGACAACCTGGGCTTGCTCGACACACGTGGACCTAGCCTCAGTCTTGCTGTTGTTTACAGCCGTGTTCAAGGCCGTTACCTGGGAATATGACTTGAAGGGGGTTCCTGCATTCATTGCTAAAGCTGACGCAAGCTCTCTGGATTCAGCTTTAGCGGGAGGGGTTTTTTTGGGTGCTGAGGAAATTTCGGTTTTCCACGCTCTGGTTGGGCAGGTGGGATCAAGCGAAATGTGACCGGCCGCTTGGCAGGCTACGCAGAATGGGGTCTCTTCACATTGCTTATTTTCCTCATGCATGCGACCGCAGTGACCGCAAGCAGCCCTTGAAGGGCAGAATTTGGCCATGTGACCGAGTGCGTGACAACGTAAGCATGCCAGGGCCCTAGGCCGATGCTCATACACAGGGACTATTTCATAGTCCAAGGAAACTCTCTTGGGGGGACGTGGCGTATCAAAGGTGATTAGAAGCATCCGTGACTTTCCCATGATACGAAAACCCAGGATATTAGCTGATTCACACCGAATGTGATTAGCAATGTAGGCCTCGGTGTGTTCTGGCCTAATCTCCACGATTCCTTTGCTAGTGACCTCAGTAGGCTGGGTTGCGTCCACAATCTCAACAGGAATCTTGCGCGCCTCACCTGCCGATGCCGGGGGCAGAGTGAGTTCTCGCTGGGCTAATAAATTTCCCAAGTGTTGTTGATCCCTAATGGAAAGCCGAACTGCATTGGCTTTAGCGATGTACCTAAATGCTGAGTGTTCAGCTGCAACACTGCTGGGAGCAGTGTGTTCGATAAGGCGAGTGATAACTGCCTTGGGGATTGCTTGTACAGACATTTGGTTGAGTGGCCTGACGAGCGCGAGAAAATGAGGCCTACTCACCCGTCCGCTCGCAGTTCACCCTGAAGTCGTTTCGTAGTGTATCTTCGGTACGTGACGGTGTTCCACTCTGATGGGTCCTCGTCTTCGTCTTCCATGCTGTCTTCTGTGCTCGTCATCGTGAATGCCGCCGTCGGGGGCACCGAGCCGGCCGCCCCCACATGTGTGTTGACAGCTGTGTTGATATCCCGATGGTCCACGGTGGTTTCACTCGGTTGAGAAGCCGTACCTGCTGCTGTGGAGACCTCGAAAGGCTGATTTAGGGCCGCGGAGGGTGAAGGGGTGCTTATCGCGTCCATAGTTGCACTGCGCCTAGGCCTATCACCGGCCGGCGCGGCCGAACACCAGCTAAGCCTAGGCGTGGCTCGAATTCGCCCGCCGACGTGAAGCAAACGTTCTTCCAAAAAATGCGGCGAATTGTCCAGAACGCACACTGTCCACTCACTTCGGGTGTGTTCACGGTCCTTTGCACCAAAAATCGCGGACACACTGTGAAAAAATTTCACCAAAACAGTGAAAAAATATAAGAGCCCATGCAGAGCGTGTCTGGCCAAAGGAAGGAATGACTAGAGCAAACTTTGATTGCGAGGATGGTTAAAATAATAATGAATATTATGGTGGTGGTGGTGGTAGCGGTGGTGTGATGATCATGATGATGATTGGATTTTTAAAGTGCAAGGCCCACTATGGGCAAAGAGAGCCAAAATGAGTTATTTTAGAACGAAGCGTACATTTTGGTGTTTCTAGTATTGGATGACAGAGTGTAGTTAGAAAGAACATAAAATACGGGCCACGAGACGGGCCCGTAGAAACACAGTTGTCAAATAATAGGAAGTTATAACAGAGCGGAGAAACGTTCCTGGTACAATACCCGGTAAAGCTGCGCATGCGCATAACCAGTTATTTTGCCTCTGCGCGCGTGCAGTAGCTCTGGGCGCCTACCAGGTGCCGTACCGGGGCCGCTTCTCCGCTCCGCTATAACACTGTAATATTAGAGAATTTTAGCAGTCCGTCCGTTCCGTCACTTACGTTGCTACCGGGTTGCCGGGACCCGTCTGCGCCTGCACACGCGGAAGGGAGAAGAGGAAGGGCGAAGAGGCGCGGACATGGCGAAGGCAGGCCAACGGAACTAATCCCCCTACCGTGACGAATGCCCGAGTGCCCACACGGGTCCCGGTCAACACGCTGACTACGTACCGGACGGAACGGACGGACTGCTAAAGCTCTCTATTCAGCATTCAGTTTCAGCACTCCGTATGATTCGTCTGTTTCGTAGTTACCGTCTCGACCGGCACCCCAGTGCGCCTGCGCGCGTGGAAAGGGCGAGGAGACGGACCGTCCCGTGACGAATGCGCGGGCATGGCGAGGGCCGGCCGCCAAGCTAATCCACCCTACCGTGAGGAATGTGCAAGTGCCCAGACGGGCCCCGGTAAACATGGTACGCAGGTGCAACACGGAGCATACGGAGTGCTAAAACTCTCTATTGGCGCGTTTGATTCCCCGAAGCTACTCCTGCGCAATGAGACGCACCGTACATTGGAGGCCGGCAGAGCGATTTAGGCGACTTGGGCATCTTTGCGTGAGCCCAAACCTCCGCACATTGAAGTTTTCGTTTTTCATTTACATTAGAAAAACGGCAAGCCATTGCGCAGTGCAGCAGTCTTGCATTCCGATTGCCATTGCACAGTCGCACCGAGGAAAGGGCGAAGTCGATGTTTCATATCGCCTGCAGGCTGCCGAGAGTGTGACATTTTGATTGTTCAGTCTTGCACTCTGGTCGCGCTACCAGCAGTAGCACGCCTTTGCAACATTGGTGCGCATGCCTTTCCTCATGTTGCGACGACGAAGAGACCGTTGATAGGGTTGTGCTGATCTGAAGGGAAAAGTGCGTGAGAAGTTGCGAAGTTGATGATGCGTGAAAGGCAAAAATCCCGAATGGCATTGATCGCGCATTATGAACTGTAGATTGCCGAACCGTTTCGTCGTGAACCGGTAACCGTTATTTTTTTTTGTTGACTTCCGGTTTCGGTTCACTGTGCTCAAAAAATAACTGTTCGGGTTCGGGTGCAGGTTAAGCCAAATTAACGGTTAGGTTCCAGTTTTTGGCTGGGCTCGATTTCGGTTCGTATACGTTTTCTTAGGGAGGATAACATCTATGAACATATATTGGCAATCCCATGGGAAGTTTGGTCCTTAGTATTGTAGAACGGACATATGAATGTGAAAGCAGTGCTGGGTTTATGTGAGTGGGTGTGTATAATGTAGTCGCAGAGAGGTCCATGACGCGTTTCTGTCTCTTGTAGGATAATGACATGTATACGTGGTGCTAAATCTCCCGCTGGCTATGCGCCAGTGAAATACACCATCATCATGCAGATTTCCCGTGCCAGTAAAGTGATGAGTACCCGCTAAGGGCAGCCATGGCTTCGATCTCGCTTCGGTCGTTCTCCGTTAACATTTTTGTTGCCGTTAAGCCCGGGAGAATGAACATGTGCGGCGAAGGAGACCACCGTCGTCCCCTTCGGCTTGAGGTTCGTAGAACCCCGTGATTTGACTGCCGTTGAACGCCGTTGCCACGCCCTCAGCCGGAGGTCGCCATGGCTGGCCCTGACCGCCCACCTACGACTGACCGGAACCTCCAACGGGACGCAGATACGCACCGTCACGTCCAGGGTTCCCCGCTTGGGAGCAACTGTACGTCCCCCGAGTACGAAGCTGGTGATGACCTGAACGCCCTGCGTTCGTCGAGGAAGGTTCTGCGCGCTGCTGTTACAAGGCTGCTAAAGGCAGCGACTGAGCTGCGGCAAGTTCCCTCACCGTCTGCGTTGAACTTGCAGTTGGCTATAAACGAGCTGGAACAGACGGACACTGAACTTAACAAGCTGAACGAGGCGATAGGTGAGCTTCTCGAAGGAGACGATTTTGAACATGATTTTTACGCCGTAATGCAATATCAGGAAAGGATATGGGGGGCCCTCAGTCGGTTGCGGTCGACCTTGAGCGACCTGCGGGCACCCGGCATTAAATGTACCGGCAAGGGCACCTCACCCTATCCAGACGACCCTTCTCACGTCGGCTCGCGTACGTGGACCTCGCGAGTAGTTTTGCCGAAGTTGATCGCGACGGTCCACAGCCACCTTGACGTTCCCGATACTGACAACGTGCAGAAGCCGGATACGTCTATGTTCATATCTACCACGCTGTCTGAAATGTCGACTTCTGATGGCATGAGACCAGGACGTTCGTTGGACTACAACTGCGCTAGGGCTGAGATGCAACCAGATCCAGTTCAGTCCAATGCGACGTGCGACACGGAGAAGAGCTTCTTGCTCCATACAGAACGAGAGAAGACATTGCCTCCACCGTGTGAGTTCGAACATGTCTCCTGTTCAGACATAACGAAAGGCGAATGCTTAGCAGAAGTTATTCAAAGCCGAACAGCTCTAAGCGACGAAGTAGTGCGGTCGGTTGTACCCAAGTGCCAAACTGAGTCGTTGCATTTCACTGATGTTGGAAAAGCTGAGCAACCCTTGCTCACCGCTTCTGCGCTATGCCAGGAGACAGCGAGACCTGGTCGAGAACAACCAGAACTCTACAGTGAGCTGAGAGCCAGCACAAAAAGAAACTCGTCGAGACCAGAAACTACCGAAAGGCCGATGCGAGGCCGGTGGAAGACCGTCATAAGGACGCGGCTGGACTCGCTGCACACGAGCTACCGTCCCACCGAGACATTCACAGTTACCCGACAACAGCTTTCCGGCAAAGGCTGCAATGCTGCAAGACATCACACCTTTGAGGACGCTAGGCGCAAAGTTTGGTTGACACCCGCTTCGCCTTTTCGAGGCCAGGCTGCAATACTCAAGGCGGCAAGACGGCGCAAGCACCGCTGGATACGAAAAGGGACGGCGTTTGCCGGCAGCTGTACAAGGAATGACCTTCTGGACCGATAATTAGGTTTTTGGACCTGTTGTTTACTCACCATGAACTATCTCGCAGACCTGGGAGGATGGTAAAATCTCCCAGCCGGGTGTTAGCGGTGCCTCAGTGCCAAGTTTCAGAGTTGTGATGCCGCAAAGAACCAGATTCGCTTGTTCAAGCTGCGTCGGAGGACGGAAATGTTCAAGAAGTGTCAAAGTGAGCGGGTAGTGACCAGAGCGGAGATGTTCAAGAAGTGTGAAAGCGACACATCAGCGCGTAGTGACTAGAGCCCACATTACGCTCAAGCTTTCCGATTTGCTGTGAGACTCTCGGCGCGTATATCATTCGGAAAGACACGTACTAGAGGGGTATGAATTGTAATTTGGCGGATACGCGGTCGTGGTTCCAGCTGGAGAAGCTGTCCTCTGGCCAGCAAGTACAGTAGCGCGGTTCTACAGAGGCAGACACGAACGTTGCGCGCGCGGGAGGATGTTAAATCTCCCGCTGGCTATGCGCCAGTCATATACACCATCATCATGCAGATTTCCCGTGCCAGTAAAGTGATGATCCCCGTAACGAGCAGCCATGGCTTCGGTCTCGCTTCGGTCGTTCTCCGTTAACACGTGGTATGATGTTGGCTGAGATGAGTGAGGGAGCGCTGTTTATTGTTGAACGTATTACTATTCCGCTGCGGCATTGTCAGTCCAGATGCTTAATATTGTGGGTGGGGCACGGCAGTGCTTGTTTTTGGAGGTATGCAATGTGACCACAGCATTACTTTTTTGCGGGGTTCGGTCGGCCATATTTTTTTCACTGCTGATTATTTTCGTTCAGCTTGCTTTCGAGCAACCGGGGCTCGCTGAGCAATTTGTTCCAATGTATTCATTCGTGAGGTCAGTTGGCTCAGGAGGCGGGAGATGAAGTCTGAATCGGTGGTTTCAATGACTACCTGTGGGGTGACGTGAATCTGGGTCATCCCTTATTCCAGGTATTGAAATATGTCGTCCATTGAGTTAGACGTACGAGGGGCTAGGTGTGATCTGGGTGACCCCACAGGGGGTTGGGGTAATGGGAAGACGGCGGATACTGGTTTAGGGGTTTTTATACCGAAGCCTCAAGACACGGCCGCTCGATGTAAACAAGACCTTGTTTCTATCGAGCGGCCGTGCTCAAGAAGCGCATGTTTAAACAGCGCCGCCGCGGCAGGCGTTGGAGATGCAGGGGCAGCGGATATAGAATGGAATGGGTCATAGGAAGGGGGATGTTGTCGGGAACTGCTGGCCCGGCTCACTTGGTTGGCGGTTGGTCGTCTTAGTGGAGGTGGTATACTAGAATGCTGGTGGAACTGAGGGGGCCGGGTGAGCTACTGGGTTGGTGCAGGGAGAAGGCAAGACTCGCCGTCTGTACTGGCACTGGGGATGTGGTACGCCACATAGTTGGCTCTGAGGATTGTATGCGGGGTTGACGTTCGGGTTATTTGCGTACCAGACCGAGAGGTAGTGGTGACGGGTTTTGGGCACACGTCACAGTAATAGCGGAGAACACTACCGAGGGTATACACTTGTACAGTCTGCCTGCGAAGGTGGCAGAGTATAAAGCTTCTGTGAGAGCGAATTTCACGTGTTACATGCTAACAGTCACGGCGGCAGTTAGGGTAGCAGTGAGCACTCTGGCGTGGAGAGATGCTGCGGTGTGGGTGGCCGATACAGTTGGTCAATTTTCGTTTCTCTGAGCGGTATCGAGGCCACGCATTACGCCAGAACGGTGCCCGGTAGGGGTATGAGTTACAGACAGTGCTCACAGACCACGCGTATGAGGTGGGTTTTGGTAACTGGAATGTTACGGCTACGCGCCGTGCGCTTTTCTGGCGATCATGACGTTCTGTGGGGCTCGCACCTTGATGATAAGGAATGGTTGACACTTTGCTTTAGGGATACCGCTCGCTGATTTGATTTGATTAGATTGGGTGCTCCGAGGGAGTAGCAAAGTTTTATTTCAAGACCTTTGGCCTGTGCATCGGCAGCACACAATATTCAAATCATTATCCGGTAGTATGTATTGGGGCGAGGCTTGGGCCTCTGTCCACGTGGAGCAGTGGTTAGTGGTTGCAACAATATAAAGATTGGAAGTGTTTCGTGGGCTCTACGGGCGGTTAAAGTTTGCTGAAAGGGGCCTGGCGGTAGAATAGCACGGCCGCTGTTGGTGCCCTATTCCATTGCACCGAATTCTCAGAGACGCCAGAGGTATGATCCACAGTGGCATGCGCAGATAGCAGCACTGCTCAGTCGGTACTCACAGTGAGGGTACCAACCTTTCCGCCGGCTACAAAGGAGTCTCGTTTGGTGGTAGAGCATAGCTGCGATCGGCTTCAGAGGCGTGTTGGCCGCCCGAAAAAGGAAAACAAGACGTAGTATGACTGTAACTCACTCGGCACCTGCTATTGAGGCCCAGATTCAATTCTCAGACGACGAACTCAAGCGTGTTCTTCCTTTTTAAAGCGGCCATTTGCTCCAGCGGACAACAAAAAAACGTGGTTTTCCCATAATATGGCACTTAAGGATATCGCCTTAGGAAAAGAAAAGTTGAGTGAAAGCCATACACTTGCATATGTGCCGTTCATAATTTCCGTTAAGCGGCTGCGTATTGGTGGACTGGGCTATTCCGCTGCCACCACTGTTGGGACTGGGCATCCCAGCGCAGTCACCGGTGTCACGTCGCTGCCTTGCTCCGTCCGCTATCGATGCGGCGCAGAGCAGAGCGAAGAAAGTTCTCGCGCCGACGGAAAGTTGAAGCAGCATTTATATACAGCATGTACAAGGGTAACAACAGCTTTACATGGCTTGCACAAAAGCGTCAGCACCTCTCCACTCGGTGCCGCCGAAGAATGCCGACGATAAATGCCTCCGTCCTTGTTTTATACCATCGCCTCCTGTATTTTAAGTTCGAATGCACTTCTTACCCTGAGTCACGCTTCTGCCGCCGTCCGTCTTCAGCCGCAGGTGTTATCGCGCGCGCGCCTCCTCGCCCTTAGCAACGGCGCGGAGCGGAGGGGAGAGCGTGCGTAGCAACGGCGCCATGACGTAGTACCCCACGTGACGTCGCGCGCTCTCGCCTCCTCTCCCCTTCCGCTCGCCGTGACGTCACACGGTCTCGCCTCCTCTCCCCTTCGCTCGCCTGCCGTTTGCGCGCTCAGTTACGGTTGGGTGATCGCGGTTCAGCTCGGGGCCCCACCTTACGACAGGTGGGCACTGCAGGCGTACCACTCACTCCCATTGGGAAGCGCGCGATGCGTTTGGCATTGTAAAGTACAGGAGGTGATGTGTATCCTTCCGGAAGTCCGTTGTGGCCCACAGAAGTTCGGATCGCTCCAATCAGGACCCTCGCTGGCAGAAGTTCGAAATGCGACGAATGGAGGCAAAGGGGTTGCGTCCGCGGAGCCGTCTCGATGGGGAGAGGGAGGGCGACGCCCACGCCGCCTCCAGGTGGGTGGCGGGATGTCGGTTGCCGGTCGTTTACCCGAGGCACGATTCGGCCGAGCCGTCGCGACGCAAAAGGAGAGGCGACTCTGCGGCGTTCCAAGACTGCGACCGTCGGCCGCGGGCGGTTTGGTCCGGTTTGGACGAGGCTTGAATCGGCCCCGGTGTTGGTGCGTTGCCCCGTGCAACGACTTTCGGGCCGGGCTCTCTGGCACAACAGTATGGGTAAGTTGTCAGGTAAACGTTTATTGGGAAAAACATTAAATTAAAGATAATACTGAAACTTGGGCGTTCCCACACTTCATTCTTGGGGTCATCCGAGGCCCAGATACGACTGCGCTGCTTCTGCACGTCTCACCTGGCCAGCGCACATTCCCTTGGCTTGAGGGTCGAGAAAGGGGGAGGAACGGGTTTGGGCGGGTGTAGAGAGATGACGGTACAAGTAATGGGCTGGAAATTCGAGATCCTGATACGGGAAGCAAGCTGGTGCAGTTGAAATGTTACCTCATCTAAACAAAATTAGGCCAAAAGTTTGGCACGGCGTTTTGAAGTCACGTGGGTTTAGGAGCCGACTCGTTGTTTCGACGCTGTTGATGACGGCTTTTTTGACTAAATGGGCTTTTATTGCTTGGGCATTCAAAAGGCTTTTAAATGCGGAGCATTTCTTAGGCTCGCGATGTCACTCGTCGATGTTGTCGGCGCCGTCCACACGCTGACTGCGCATGCGCGTCGAGGCGCAGGTGCGCGTATCTCCCCCGTACCCTCCTCGCTCTCAACAACAGCTGCGGCGGTGCGTATTCCTGTTTCGGCGATGCATCACCCACGAAAGAGAGAAAAGGAGGAGTGCGAGAGGGAAAGGCGAAGGGTTGCGGGGCTGTTCTGCCGGTGTACACACTCCCCGTTCTTGGCCCGGCGGCCGGCCTGCAGTGAATACCGAAGCGTGCGCCCTTTTCACTTGCGCGAACCGGCAATTGCTTCAATTGCGCGTTGGATTTCGCCTTCTGGGACGGCTGCGCTGTGATTCAACCACACTCCTAGATCTGGATATTTTAACGAAGTTAAAAGTGCTTCAACTGTGCCTGTGTTGGATTTCGCGTCCCCTTGTGGTGCCCGCCGCTGTGCATTTCCAAGTGCTTCAACCGGGTCGTTTGATTAAGTTTTACGCTAGTGTTCTAGGTCATATTACCTAAATACTTTGTCATCCGTGCTGTTTTGCAATCGCAGTGTAGCGTTCGCAAATCGTACCGTGAACGGTTGCTACGCAAGCGTGCATCCACAGTTCACCCCGTGATCGGCCGCCGCTGTGAAAGTCGTCAACCTTTATTATGAATGAATTCCTGGAGTGTGACAAATAGAAATTTAGCCTAATGCCCCATAAAGTTGGGCCTAAGTTACGCTGGGAATACGCGATAAGTATAATCACTTGTCGCCCACCTTGAACATGTTGCTATACTCATATTTTCTGACGATTGCTTTCAACCTTGTCATGAGGGTTGGATTTTGTGCCCTGCTTTTTATGCGATGGTACAAACAACCGGGTTGCTTGTTTTGTTTTTTTCTTTATCGTATCTAGCGCTCCGCCCAGACGAAACGGCAGTTGGCACTAAAGTTTTGCCCAGACAGAATCAAAACTGTCAAATACTCCTGCTTTGATCTTCGCCTCTTAGATTTAGACACGCAGGACTACCTTTGCACCGGCTCCTCTTCGCGATCGTGTGTTCACGGGTCTTTTTCTTTTTTGCTTGCAAGCCCCAATGGTGCTAGCACCCGCATTTATTTGCGAGTTGGATTATGAAGCCTCCACTGATGACTTACGTTTGTCCACACACACTGACCAAAACAAGCTACAAGGGGCTTTGGTATCCAGTATTCTTACGCTGGAGCATGCTTCAAGGCATGTGATCACGAAAGCACTTAAGTGTCCAGCAAATACAGGTTCTCAAATTGACTGAAGAACTGAAACATAACAGTAAGCCTTATAAATCTTTACCTAGTATGTGTGCTAGTTCTGCATCAATTGCAAAACAAAAAAAACCCCGCAACACACGCTAATGAACTGATCATGAAAAAGTGACGTAGTGAATAGTAAATCTGTCTGCTGAAAACAATTTTTTAATAAAACTACAGATTTGAATGTAGATTACATGTTGCAATGTATGGGCATATGAAACAGCAGAAGCCAAGTCCCAAAGCTCGAAAATTCTTTATTAAATGCTTTATAACCTCAAATATACATACGACATTTTACGTGCCCGTCACGGTTTAGGCCAGGAACATCTTGGCTCAAAACTTTCCACAATTTCTCAGTCAGCACCTGCAACACCAAAAGAAACAAATAAACGCTTCCTTTTACAACAACACCGCAAACGTCAAGTGAATCTAAATTCACAATTTATGGTGTATTTTGTCCCATTTATGGCTACATTAATATGTACACAAAAGTTAGTTTAGCCTGCTTTTGAACTATTCTAACTGCTTATTCTGAATTTTTTTTCTACGTGAACCAGAGATCCTTTGCTGATGCAGTCTTGTGTCTGTAAACTGCTATTAGTCCCTTCCCACCAAACGGTATTTTTGACTTTTTTGAGAATTTGTACAAGGCCAAATAATGGCTTATACTAGTAGGATTAAAGTTCTGAGCTAGACTGCTTTGATCTGTGATCTCCTTAACAAACTGCACTGCCTTTCCCAATAGCTAAGCAGGTGCTTACAGTGTATCTGACAGAACAGCTGTCACGCAATGGCCATACAGGACAACTGGGTCGGTTTATCAGTCAGGAATTATATGAGTGGGCACTAGGCTAAGCCCAGCTCATCGCACCACTGCTGCAAAAACAAAGTTGAAAAAGATTCTATTTCGGGGGTTGTAGGTGCCGAGGCCACTTTTGGGCTATGAAGCGTGACACAGTGCTAGGTTCGATCCACGTTAATCCTGACATTTGGGTATCTTAACTCGCACTGAAATCTCCACACACGGGCGTTTTGGATTTTTTTTTGCCTTCACTAAAAGAAAAAGAAAAAAGTCCTTGGGCTCAGCTGCACAATCCTTTAGGAACTGCGGCTGCTGCTCAGGCACAAGTTGGAGCCATTACTTGACTCGGCACAAATCCTCAAGAGTTGAAAACTGATTTCAGCGCAAAGCGGCAAAACAGCACTTTATTAAAAACAAGAGAAGTGGGAAAGACCTTATAACAACACTTGCTAAAGAACGACCTCTTTGAATAAACACAGTGTCACTTTGTAAATCGTCAATGCCTGGATAGCATATCCTGCATGCACAAGTATACTTAGTTGCTCCTTTAGACCAACAACGATGGCCAGAAGAAGTCAGGCTGCTGCCTTGCACGCCTTGTACTTGCTGCTTCGCCTTAACATTACCATAAGTTAGGAGCCATGTATCTGAAATACCCATCTGTTTGATGCTTTGAACGTGCCATGTAGGTGTTGCCGTGCAGTAATCCTCATTGGACGACGAGAACGAATGCAAATTAAATGACTCACGAGCGAAAAATGACGTTACCAAAGTTGATCAGTTCGCTACTCTGGCACCGCTTTACCATTGAGCCAATGCTGTGGACTTGTTTGTAAACAACCTGTAATTTCTCCGCGCCACGTAACATCATTGATAGTGGTTGCGGACTGAAGTAGCGTAGAAAACCGGGCTAGTTGGTGCAGATTCATCTTCGCAGCGCACAAATAACAGGACAAAAAGGGGGATAACACTGGACAACCACTGAACCAAAACTGAATTTTTATTGAAGAGACAAATATAAAGCCATCGAAGGTATAAAACAAAGATAAAAACATGACACATGAACCCACTATAAGCAACTGTACAGACGAACGCTCTCAAGTACTGCTCTCTTCAAGATACGCCAATTCTGCATCTAAAAGTGCTAAAGACGAGCGCTAACACACGAGTCAGACATTTTTGAATTTTATGTGCTACCACTATACTTCCCTCACCTTTTGATCATCGTGCGAGAACAGTACCGTTGTATCATGAAGGAAAAGCGTACAACCACAATCTTTGCAATGGGTGGGAAGAGGGCCAGAAGGCACTCAGTGAACTGGCCAACATCAAAGCGACCACAATTGAAAGGAATGCAACAAGCCACATTTAATCTACAAGGAACAAACTGTTTCTCATGTTTCACACCACAGCTGTTTGCTCGGCCCTTGTTACTAATATTCTTTTCGATGGCGGGACAGATGCAGTTTAACCTAATTTTGGCTGAAAACACCACATTGATGTTATATCTGCTCCCCACTTCTTTCAAGCGGTGAGATACATCGTGCAGGTACGAGATTACAACTATCTTTTCCTTCACAACATCACAAGCAGGAGACAAGTTTTCTTCACCAAATCCAACAACTGAAGACAGGCCGACCCAATGACTCCGTCACCGTAGCCAGCATTTTTGGGTCCAACTAACTGTTCACCAAAGCTAGACTCAATTAGGTGAAAACAAGACTGAAAACAAAACAAGATGGCTGACCTGAGGCAGTTGACAACAATCCTATATTTTACAATCCTAGAACGTGCTTATGAAGAGTTCAGTAAAGGCTTCTTCGATCGCGGGCTATAGAGCCAACATACATGATTCTGCTCGAATTTTAACAACAGGTCCAAAAACTGGATTGTTCTTTCGTTTAGCGCCTTGGACATAAAAGTCAGCCCAAATGTGTGACGTCTGAATGCTTTTAAAATTTCTACCATTTTTCTTGTAGGGTCATAGTTTCCACAAAGTACTAGGTAATCGTCAACATACCCGAAAGTTTTAATTGCCAAACCCTCCAAGTCATGTTCCAATACACGGTCAATATGAGCCAAGAAAATGTCACTAACAAGGTGAGGAACTTTAGAACGTCTACAGATTCCAGATCTCTGCACATAGACACTGTCACACCATCCTACAATAGTTGATGCTAAGTAGAAACGCAGAAGCTCCAAAAAGGATTCCACGGAAATCCCGCAACTTTGCATAAACTTAACCTCGCCGTTGTAGACGGTGATACGTTCTTTCACAGAGACCAAAACTTGTTCATGCGGAAGGGGTAGAAAAGGTTTTCAGCGTCAATGCTGAAAGCAGAGCACCAGCCTGGATTACTGCGCGCACTGTAACCTCATTTGCGCGCTGTGAAGATGAAGAGGCTTGCGCAGCGTGCCCTATCCTGGTCCTCTTGCATTGCAACATCTGCTACCTCAAACACGGAGCTGCGCAGTGGACGCCAGCTCGGCACAGAAATTTTGGCACTCGATGGAGCCCTCTGGCCGACTATGCCACTTATGGTCGTCTCCCATCCCTGCGACCGCAGCACCTTCTGCGGCACTGACGTTGATGACTGGATAAGCACCTACGAGAGTGCGAGCGCTCATAACAGATGGGAGGCAACCTTGGTGCTGGCCAACGTAATATTTTACCTCAGGGGCCCAGCCAGACTATTGTTGGTTTGAGACACACGAAGCAGACCCGACAAGCTGGGAAAACTGCAAATTGACATTATCTGAGCTGTTCGGAAAGCTTGTTGGCCACCAACTAGCCGCGAAGGAACTTTCTTCCCATGTCAAAACCTCGATGGAGTCATCCGTCGCCTATATTCAGGATGATGTTGCTCTGTGTCACAAGATAGATGCCGACACGTCAGAAACTGGCAAAGTAGGCCATGTGCAGAAAGGAATAGCTGATGGCGCTTTCAACCTGCTTGTTTATAAGGACTGCACCACCACAGACGGAATCATTACAGAGTGCAGACCGTTTAAACATCTTGAGAAGGGCCTCGCAGCCTCTGGAAAATGTTTCTTTGGTTATTAACGTAACTAGTTGATGCATTTCTTTTTGTTATTCCCCCCACTGTAATGCCAAAAGGCGCTGTGGGTACCAAATAAAGAAAGAAAGAAACAAGCGAAAGCTCACTGTATTGCCCCACAGTTCACTCGACTGCCTAACACGGCTCCCACATCCTATTACGAGTATACCACTCCACTGGAATGTGCCCTTCTTTGTTCGACGGCTTAATGAAAATAGTACGCCGTGAGCTGGAGGCTACGGCTACGGCTGCCCTACTAGCCCCGACCCGTGAATGAACGTCACCTTCCATCTCCCTAATCCATGCGATATACAGCAAGAGATCGCAAGCCACACCATTCCACGCATTTGCTCTGTAGCTCACCCGAAAAACGCTTTCACTGTTCCTCGTGTCTTAACTGGTCCCCACCAATATGCCCCACGCCATTTTCAGACACAAAATTCCGAAGAGTGGAGTACTCCTGAAAACAAGCCAATATGCTTCCACTGCTGTCACGGTGGGCATGTGGCCCGCTACAGCTTTCGACATTGCCATGCTAAGCCTTCGCCTCATCAGACGACTAATCAATGCAGCTCAAGGAGGTAATACTGCATCTGTGACCTGGACAACAGATCCTCTATTAACCAAGGAGTCTAAGCCCAATTTACTAGACGCTACTGTTGATGGTGTTGCAGCCCAGGCTCTCACTGACACAAATGCTCACATCTCTGTAATGAGCTTAACCCTCCGCTGGCATCTCCGCAAAGTTCTGACGCCACCCATGCAAACATTTGTTCGAGTTGCCAATGAGAGCACACCTTCAATTGCCGGAATGCGTACCGCCTGAATATGGATTGCCGACCACGATAGTGTCGTTCTCTTCACCGTCCTTGAAAAATGTCCCCATGACATTATCCTCGGCGTCGATTTTTTCTCGAACCGCTCTCATTGACTGTTCTGCGGGACTACTCTCTTTTGAAATTCCTTCTGCCAAAAATGCTCAAAAGCACCGTTGTCGTTCCACAGATTATGTCCATTTGCTGTCAAATGCTGTAACATACATGCCCCTGTGATCAAGCCCACCTGTTTCTCACAGTTATTTCTCACCAGATTGTTCGACAAGCCGAGCGGAAGCTACTACAAGCACGTATCCTTGAGTGCCGCCAGAAGCTACGAGCTTTGGAAAAGCAAACCTTCTTTGCACGCCGGCAACTTGAGTATTTTATTCCTAAGGACTTCCCAGATGTGCAGCTGCACGCAAAATTCACCGCTAGCATGGGAGAAGGCCGTCATAGAACGTCCCAAGAAAGGAAACTGCAAGCACTCCGGCCGGACGTGCCACAATGCACCCAAGAGGTCATCAACCTATCTCCGTACACACTGAACGAAGCGGAGGCTAAGGTTTTGTCCCGTGGTTTGAATTTTAACACGGAATCACCCCCGGAGCCAGGAAAGGTGATTTGTGCGGTCGAACGCGCGGTCGGCCAGCTTCCCTCTGAAGTACGGCAAGAAACGCGCACCCGTGCTATTGGTGTGCTCTCTGGTTTGCAAAGACATTGTGCAAGACTGCATTTATCGGTAGCGGAGAGACAAGCCATCAGGAGCCTGCGGAATAACAGCAGTATCACAATCCTTCCTGCTGACAAAGGCAATGCCACGGTCTTGCTAGATAGCAGTGACTACCACAAGATGATGTTGGCCCTTCTCGAAGACCAGCAGACATACGCTCATCTAGCCCGTGACCCAACTAGCAGGTTACAGGCCAAGCTTCAAGAACTGCTAACCAGGCTTTTCAAGCTAGTCCCTCCGCACCACAAGGGCCTCTACTACAGGTTACTGTGCACAAAACGGTTCAGCCCCGGCAATCTACGGTCTGCCTAAAATCCACAAGCCTGGCGTTCCTCTTCGGCCTATCGTCGACTTCTCGAGGTCACCGCTCTACCGACTATCAGGCTACCTTCACCAAGTGTTGAGCCCTCTAGCCGGTAAGACGGCCACGCACGTCAGAAACTCGTCCTCTTTTGTTTCAAAGCTGAAGGACGTAACTCTATTTGAAGACGACGTCAAGTCTCTTTTCACTAGTGTCCTAGTGGATCTGGCAGTAGCCACGTGCGAAGAAGGACTAAACGCGGACATTAGTCTTCCCGATCGCACTCCCTTTGACGTCCCCGAGCTCTGTGAGTTGCTTATGTTTTGTCTGAGCAACACCTATTTTTCTCACGGGGGAAGCCTCTATCAGCAGACCCATGGCACGGCGATGGGTGCGTCAATATCAGTTACTACGGCCAATCTAGTTATGGAGGCTTTAGAGGGTAAGATATTGGCAACCTTCACACCGGCACCGAGGTTTTTCTGCCGCTATGTCAACGGCTGTTTATGTATTTTAAAAAAGCAAGATGTCTCATGTCTTCTGGACAGCCTCAACGCCCAGAATGTGCATATACAGTTCACCGTGGAGTTCGATCAAGACAACATGCTTCCCTTTTTTGGATGTTCTTGTTCGCCGCGATGCGGGCGCTCTCTCCTTCTCAGTGTACAGGAAGCCCACACACACGGGTCGTTACCTCAGTTTTGAATCTTGCCACCCTCTCGGCCACAAGACATCCGTTGTGTCGTCCTTGACAAAGCGCACCGTACGCATCTGCTCAGATGACAGTGCACTGAATCGTGAAGTAGGAACGATCCGCCGCGAACTAATCACCAATGGCTATCCTAAGCGACTTATTTGCCAAACCAAGAATAAGATACTACAGCCAAGAATGGCCAACAGGACATTACGAGCACGCGCAGCCATCCCCTACGTCCCAGGAATAAGCGAAGCATTTTCGCGCGTCTTTTCAAAATACGACATGCGCATTGCCCATGTACCAACCAGCAAGCTCCGCGACGACTGAAAGAGCACCAACGTGATGTAAGAAATCATAATCACATGACGAATGCCATTGCGGAGCACGCGCACAAACATTCCCACAAGATTGACTGGGAGAACACCGCAATTTTAGCTACGGAAAAGGACACATCATCTCGGCGTCTGCTAGAGTAACTTTTTATCCAATCAACGCCAGCCACAATGAACCGGACGGATGGGACTTTGCCTCCCGTCTACGCATGCTTTCTACGTCATGTGCTGCCTATATAATTGACGATGACGGCTTGTCTTACGTAGTGAACAAGGAACCCGTATGTGGTTCCGAAACGTCAATGTATTTTTATTCTTGGTCAGTGTTCGCTTTTCTTTTGCAAGTTATTATATGGTCTTCCCTATTACAGACGCGCTGCTTCTGTGAAACGTCACTCTGCCACACATCATCATTACTGTGGTAGAGAACCAAACCTGCCTTCCCTTTCAGTTTTTCAACTTCAGTTTCACACCTCAAGTCCTTCCCAAGGGGATTTCGCTTGCAATGCTGTGCCCTTTCTGCCATGAATGCTAGCACCCCGGCAGATTTACCTCCTGCAGTGCAGGCGTTCCATCAAGCACCATCAATCAAGGCAGTGGCTGCTTCAGACCTCCCACCGGATCATACCGCCTATCTCCCTCGTCTTCTGGATTCCTGCAAGGACATCTTCGACTTAGACAACCATCTACCAACCCAAACTTCTGCAGTCACCCATCATATCAACACCAACGATGCTTCACTAGTGTACAGGTGGCCCTATTGCGTATCACTTGCTGAACGACTCGTCATCCAAAAGGTAAAAAAAAATGCTCAGTAAGGATACAGTCGAACCATCTTCCAGTCTGTGGGTGTCTCCAGTCGTGTTGGTCAGAGAAAAAGATGGGACGTAGTGCTTCTAGATGGATTATGCAAACTTAACTATTATGAAGGAAGGCCTTATACCATGGGATTTCATTGATACAATTCTGCATAATACATTTTTCTTTTCATTCCAAGCCAAAATCCCTTAGAAATATTGCATTTTCGTACATTTGATAGGATCACATTTTTGCTAGAAATTGGATAATACGACCACGAAAGTGAACCTTGACCATTTTTAGAAACCTTACATTTATGCTCCAGTATACTAGCTCAAACCCCTTGTCAACAACACATGACCTGCATGGCAGCGCCGGATCTGCGACAAAAACACTGCTGCCGGGCGTGGGTGCTCTGTTCAATGAGGATGATACGTGAGGCGAGGCACTGCGCCATCTAGTGAAACATATCATAATCCTAGAGTTTCTCACTTTGATCATAAGCGAAGAAGCAGGTTCCAATGCTCTTGGCAGTCGAAGGCTTCCCTCCCCAACTTCTCGCCATGCTCTGTGCTTCCCGCTCCGTTCTTTGTTCTCTTTCTGCGCTGTTCCTGTGTTCGGTGGTGTTGCTTATGAGGCTATTTTTGTTCGTGTTCTATTTGACTAGTCTTGTTCTCCTTAGGCTGCCTTGTTGCTGTGCGGGGTGTGCACTGCCAGGCTTGTGGCAATGTCGAGGAAACGGAAGGCACTCAGTATAAAGAAAAAAGTGTCAATTGTACAGAAAATGGAAGAAAACCCGAAGAGGAAATGCGTGGATTTGGCACACAAGCTCGGTTTGCCAGTGTCAATGCTCAACACTATTGCCGGTCAGCAAGAGGACCTTCAAAAGAATCTGCAAGTTTCCGGCCCTGATGCGAAACAAGCACAAGGTGCGAAGCATGACCAAATGGAAGACATCCTGCTCACGTGGTTGGAGGAAGTCAGAGCGGCAGGATGGAATGCCGATAGGTCAGTCCTACACGAAAAAGTTGACAACACTGCGCTCTCCTTGGGCATTGAGGACTCCAAAGCGTCTGGTGGCTGGCTTCACCAATTCAAGGTACAACGTGAAGTGTCATACAAAACAGCATCCGCCCAAGCGAAAAATACCAGCAGCTTATTGTTTTTTTTACATTTCCGGAGAATTTACTCCCCGACTTCGAAAAGAAAGTGCAGTACAACTTTACCAGCTACTCCATTGTTGCTCAATAAAATTTGGTTGCTGACAGAGAATGCAGATTTTTCTCCTTTTTTTAACCTCTTTGGATAATACGATTTCCACATAATACTTTTTATTTCCCGGTTCCCCTGAAAAACGTATCAACGAAATTTCACTGTACATGATACATAGACAAGATGTGGCTGGCAACTTGTGAAGGGAGGTAACTTCGTCATAAACGAAAGGTAAGATATTTTTTAAGGGCCGGTGTCAAGAGGGACGGGTACCGGCTAGAGGGCTCAACACTTGGTGAAGGTAGCCTGATAGTCGGTAGAGTGGTGACCTCGAGAAGTCGACGATAGGCCGAAGAGGAACGCCAGGCTTGTGGATTTTAGGCAGGCCGTAGATTGCCGGGGCTGAACCGTTTTGTGCACAGTAACCTGTAGTAGAGGCCCTTGTGGTGCGGAGGGACTAGCTTGAAAAGCCTGGTTAGCAGTTCTTGAAGCTTGGACTGTAACCTGCTAGTTGGGTCACGGGCTAGAGGAGCGTATGTCAGCTGGTCTTCGAGAAGGGCCAACATCATCTTGTGGTAGTCACTGCTATCTAGCAAGACCGTGGCATTGCCTTTGTCAGCAGGAAGGATTGCGATACTGCTGTTATTCCGCAGGCTCCTGATGGCTTGCCTCTCCGCTACCAATAAATGCAGTCTTGCACAATGTCTTTGCAAACCAGAGAGCACACCAATAGCACGGGTGCGCGCTTCTTGCCGTACTTCAGAGGGAAGCTGGCCGACCACGCGTTCGACCGCACAAATCACCTTTCCTGGCTCCGGGGGTGATTCCGTGTTAAAATTGCAAGCGATGGCTGCAAACCAAAAAGACAAGAAACTATTTCAATAATAACTGCGAACTTTCGCAGTATGCTGGGCAAAATTGATGCACTAAAAACATTCATCCACACATGCTCTGCAGATATAATAATTGGTACTGAAACCTGGCTTTCCCCAGACATAGCTGACAGCGAACTCGCACTCTCGACTTCGTTTGCACTTTTTCGTAAAGATAGGATCAGCACCCGCGGGGGAGGCGTACTTGTTGCAATAAAGCATGAATTCCAACCTTCTGCCATATCAATCAATTCGCCCCTTGAACTCGTCTGGGTAAATGCTTGTCTCGGTAGTGTAACGTGCCTAATTGGTGCCTGTTATAGACCGCCCGACTGCAGCCCTGACTTCGTCGAATTACTAAGCGAGTCCCTCGAGTTAATTACACTCAAATTTCCTAACTCGGTAATCATTTTAGCCGGGGACTTTAACTACCCCGCAATAGATTGGCCGACCTTATCAGTAAACTCTGCCCAAAATAGAACAGAAAGCGTTAATTTCGCCAATTTGACTCGTTATTTTCAGCTAACCCAACTTGTGCTAGAACCTACACGTAGCAATCACATTTTAGACCTAATCTTTACCACCCACCCCGATCAGGCCATCACTCAAGTTTTAGAAGAAATTAGTGACCATAAGCTGATTCACTGTACATTTCATTTGCCACGCGCAGGTAGAGGGGAAGTTACAAAACAAATTCGAAATTTTGCACGCGCAGACATAGAAAAGATAAGCCGTATGATGACGAGTTTTTCGAGCAACTTTGAGGTTAACTTCAATAATCAAAATGCGGACGAAAACTGGATGGCGTTTCGCGATAAACTCAAAGAAATCGAAAGCGCATGCGTACCTCTAACGACAATAAAGACAGGGATAAACGACCCATGGTTTACGCGAGAAGTAAAAACATGTTTAAACAAAAAGAAAAGAGCGTACAGGAAGGCGGCAAGGACGAAGTCCGCAGATGATTGGTTAAACTACAAAAAAGTCAGTAGTGAGGTAAAAATTGCAATTCATGAAGCTAAAGATAAATACTTTAACAAAACCCTTCCGGATAGCTTAAGTAGTGACCGCAAAAAATTTTGGCGTGTGCTGAACCCTAAAAATAACAAAGCAGTTCCACAGCTGAAAGATGATAACGGTATCATGCTTCCTTCAGATGAATGCGCAGAGTCTTTCAGCAAACATTTCCAAGCTAATTTCACGCGCGAACTCCCCCTCCACTCCCTCACGTCACCGCACATCCCTATAACACACCAGTTTGAGCCTATTACAATCACAGTAAATGGTGTCACCCGTGCAATTGAAAGACTTTCAACGACTACAAGCCCTGGCCCTGACGGCATAGGTACTAAGATTCTTAAGATTACTTGCCCTGCATCAGCTTACTTACTAACCCTGATATTCCAGCAATCACTAGAAACTGGCTGCGTGCCAAAAGACTGGAAAGCTGCGCACATAAAGCCATTGTTCAAATCTGGGGACAAAACGCACCATACGAATTATCGACCTATATCTTTGACTTCTATTTGCAGCAAATTATTTGAGCACATATTGTACAGCCATATAATGACCTACCTAAACCAAAACAATCTTCTGCTCCAAAACCAACACGGATTCCGACAAAACCTTTCATGTCAAACACAGCTTTATGAATTATTGACTGACCTTCACAAGTCCCTCCACATATCCCTTGACACCGACGCTGTTTTTATAGATTTTACAAAGGCCTTCGACCGTGTGCCTCACAAACGCTTACTTCTAAAAATAAATAGCCTAAACCTTGATTACAATACAACGAGATGGATTGGTGAATTCCTAACTAACCGTACGCAGTCTGTTAAACTAAATAACTACATTTCTCGTCCTATTCCCGTCACATCAGGCGTCCCACAGGGCTCTGTCCTCGGGCCCCTTTTGTTTTTGATTTATATCAATGACATCGAAACTGGCATAACATCTTCCATTCGTCTTTTCGCGGATGATTGCGTGATATACCGGCAAATAACTAACCCCACTGACGTATCTGCGCTTCAATCTGACCTAACGCAACTATCTAAATGGTGTAACACATGGCAAATGGGCATAAACTTAGAAAAAACGCAACACGTAAGGTTTTCTTGTGCGCTTGACCGGCCCTTAAATCGCTACACAATAAATGACAGAGTCGTACAATCGGCTTCATCATATAAATATCTTGGAATTTATATAACCTCTGATCTGAGCTGGAACTCACACATAGAGTACATAACCAATAAATGTTTCAAAAAACTGGGCCTCTTAAAACGTCGATTACACCCTGCGAGCTTGAACACTAAGCTCCTTGCATATACCTCGCTCATTAGACCATCGTTGGAATATGCGTCAGTTGTCTGGAACCCGCATTATCATTACCTAACACATTTACTTGAGTCTGTGCAAAGCCGCGCGGCAAGGTTTATCTCGTCATCTTACTCACGTCATCAGAGCGTATCTGCCCTAAAGCATTCCTTAAACCTTATGCCACTCGCCATGCGCAGAAAATATAATCGACTGGTTTTCTTCTACTCCGTACTTCACCACGCTTCTTCATTTTCCCAGTTCCACCTTCGAACTGCCAGTTACGTTTCCTCCAGACTAGACCACTCCCGTAAAATCGAACCATTTTTTGCAAAAACAAATAAATATCAAAATTCACCTCTTGTCCTGAGCATTACAGAATGGAACACGTTGCCCGAACACATAGTATCTTCAATAAACTTACCATCTTTTCAAACGGCGCTATTATCATATCTACAAACAGAGTACCTTGCGCAAATAGATGCAGTTTAACTTTATCAATTTCAAGCCCAGTGTTATATGTTCCTTCATTGCTCTGTCTGTGCTATGACTTGGTGTTAAATGCTCAAGTGTGTTAAAAAATTAAATGCTGAAGTGCTGCCTTGCTCTTTTAAAGCACATTTTGTGTTCATTGTTAGCCTGATGTCAAATTTCTCATGCAAAAATTGTATTGCTTGCCTTGTATAGATCAATCTTCTATGTTTTTGTTTGTATACTCATCCAATGTATATTATCCGTTCAAGTTTTGCTTTTTTGATCCCCCCCCTATGTAATGCCCTTCGGGGCTTTTAGGGTATCTAAATAAATAAATAAATAAATAAATAAAATTCAAACCACGGGACAAAACCTTAGCCTCCGCTTCGTTCAGTGTGTACGGAGATAGGTTGATGACCTCTTGGGTGCATTGTGGCACGTCCGGCCGGAGTGCTTGCAGTTTCCTCTCTTGCGACGTTCTATGACGGCCTTCTCCCATGCTAGCGGTGAATTTTGCGTGCAGCTGCACATCTGGGAAGTCCTTAGGAATAAAATACTCAAGTTGCCGGCGTGCAAAGAAGGTTTGCTTTTCCAAAGCTCGTAGCTTCTGGCGGCACTCAAGGATACGTGCTTGTAGTAGCTTCCGCTCGGCTTGTCGAACAATCTGGTGAGAAATAACTGTGAGAAACAGGTGGGCTTGATCACAGGGGCATGTATGTTACAGCATTTGACAGCAAATGGACATAATCTGTGGAACGACAACGGGGCTTTTGAGCATTTTTGGCAGAAGGAAATTCAAAAGAGAGAAGTCCCGCAGAACAGTCAATGAGAGCGGTTCGAGAAAAAATCGACGCCGAGGATAATGTCATGGGGACATTTTTCAAGGACGGTGAAGAGAACGACACTATCGTGGTCGGCAATCCATATTCAGGCGGTACGCATTCCGGCAATTGAAGGTGTGCTCTCATTGGCAACTCGAACAAATGTTTGCATGGGTGGCGTCATAACTTTGCGGAGATGCCAGCGGAGGGTTAAGCTCATTACAGAGATGTGAGCATTTGTGTCAGTGAGAGCCTGGGCTGCAACACCATCAACAGTAGCGTCTAGTAAATTGGGCTTAGACTCCTTGGTTAATAGAGGATCTGTTGTCCAGGTCACAGATGCAGTATTACCTCCTTGAGCTGCATTGATTAGTCGTCTGATGAGGCGAAGGCTTAGCATGGCAATGTCGAAAGCTGTAGCGGGCCACATGCCCACCGTGACAGCAGTGGAAGCATATTGGCTTGTTTTCAGGAGTACTCCACTCTTCGGAATTTTGTGTCTGAAAATGGCGTGGGGCATATTGGTGGGGACCAGTTAAGACACGAGGAACAGTGAAAGCGTTTTTCGGGTGAGCTACAGAGCAAATGCGTGGAATGGTGTGGCTTGCGATCTCTTGCTGTATATCGCATGGATTAGGGAGATGGAAGGTGACGTTCATTCCCATGTCGGGGCTAGTAGGGCAGCCGTAGCCGTAGCCTCCAGCTCACGGCGTACTATTTTCATTAAGCCGTCGCACAAAGAAGGGCACATTCCAATGGAGTGGTATACTCGTAATAGGATGTGGGAGCCGTGTTAGGCAGTCGAGTGAACTGTGGGGCAATACAGTGAGCTTTCGCTTGTTTCTTTCTTTCTTTATTTGGTACCCACAGCGCCTTTTGGCATTACAGTGGGGGGAATAACAAAAAGAAATGCATCAACTAGTTACGTTAATAACCAAAGAAACATTTTCCAGAGGCTGCGAGGCCCTTCTCAAGATGTTTAAACGGTCTGCACTCTGTAATGATGCCGTCTGTGGTGGTGCAGTCCTTATAAACAAGCAGGTTGAAAGCGCCATCAGCAATTCCTTTCTGCACATGGCCTACTTTGCCAGTTTCTGACGTGTCGGCATCTATCTTGTGACACAGAGCAACACCATCCTGAATATAGGCGACGGATGACTCCATCGAGGTTTTGGCATGGGAAGAAAGTTCCTTCGCGGCTAGTTGGTGGCCAACAAGCTTTCCGAACAGCTCACATAATGTCAATTTGCAGGTTTCCCAGCTTGTCGGGTCTGCTTCGTGTGTCTCAAACCAACAATAGTCTGGCTGGGCCCCTGAGGTAAAATATTACGTTGGCCAGCACCAAGGTTGCCTCCCATCTGTTATGAGCGCTCGCACTCTCGTAGGTGCTTATCCAGTCATCAACGTCAGTGCCGCAGAAGGTGCTGCGGTCGCAGGGATGGGAGACGACCATAAGTGGCATAGTCGGCCAGAGGGCTCCATCGAGTGCCAAAATTTCTGTGCCGAGCTGGCGTCCACTGCGCAGCTCCGTGTTTGAGGTAGCAGATGTTGCAATGCAAGAGGACCAGGATAGGGCACGCTGCGCAAGCCTCTTCATCTTCACAGCGCGCAAATGAGGTTACAGTGCGCGCAGTAATCCAGGCTGGTGCTCTGCTTTCAGCATTGACGCTGAAAACCTTTTCTACTCCCTTCCGCATGAACAAGTTTTGGTCTCTGTGAAAGAACGTATCACCGTCTACAACGGCGAGGTTAAGTTTATGCAAAGTTGCGGGATTTCCGTGGAATCCTTTTTGGAGCTTCTGCGTTTCTACTTAGCATCAACTATTGTAGGATGGTGTGACAGTGTCTATGTGCAGAGATCTGGAATCTGTAGACGTTCTAAAGTTCCTCACCTTGTTAGTGACATTTTCTTGGCTCATGTTGACCGTGTATTGGAACATGACTTGGAGGGTTTGGCAATTAAAACTTTCGGGTATGTTGACGATTACCTAGTACTTTGTGGAAACTATGACCCTACAAGAAAAATGGTAGACATTTTAAAAGCATTCAAACGTCACACATTTGGGCTGACTTTTATGTCCAAGGCGCTAAACGAAAGAACAATCCAGTTTTTGGACCTGTTGTTAAAATTCGAGCAGAATCATGTATGTTGGCTCTATAGCCCGCGATCGAAGAAGCCTTTACTGAACTCTTCATAAGCACGTTCTAGGATTGTAAAATATAGGATTGTTGTCAACTGCCTCAGGTCAGCCATCTTGTTTTGTTTTCAGTCTTGTTTTCACCTAATTGAGTCTAGCTTTGGTGAACAGTTAGTTGGACCCAAAAATGCTGGCTACGGTGACGGAGTCATTGGGTCGGCCTGTCTTCAGTTGTTGTATTTGGTGAAGAAAACTTGTCTCCTGCTTGTGATGTTGTGAAGGAAAAGATAGTTGTAATCTCGTACCGGCACGATGTATCTCACCGCTTGAAAGAAGTGGGGAGCAGATACAACATCAATGTGGTGTTTTCAGCCAAAATTAAGTTAAACTGCATCTGTCCCGCCATCGAAAAGAATATTAGTAACAAGGGCCGAGCAAACAGCTGTGGTGTGAAACATGAGAAACAGTTTGTTCCTTGTAGATTAAATGTGGCTTGTTGCATTCCTTTCAATTGTGGTCGCTTTGATGTTGGCCAGTTCACTGAGTGCCTTCTGGCCCTCTTCCCACCCATTGCAAAGATTGTGGTTGTACGCTTTTCCTTCATGATACAACGGTACTGTTCTCGCACGATGATCAAAAGGTGAGGGAAGTATAGTGGTAGCACATAAAATTCAAAAATGTCTGACTCGTGTGTTAGGGCTCGTCTTTAGCACTTTTAGATGCAGAATTGGCGTATCTTGAAGAGAGCAGTACTTGAGAGCGTTCGTCTGTACAGTTGCTTATAGTGGGTTCATGTGTCATGTTTTTATCTTTGTTTTATACCTTCGATGGCTTTATATTTGTCTCTTCAATAAAAATTCAGTTTTGGTTCAGTGGTTGTCCAGTGTTATCCCCCTTTTTGTCCTGTTATTTGTGCGCTGCGAAGATGAATCTGCACCAACTAGCCCGGTTTTCTACGCTACTTCAGTCCGCAACCACTATCAATGATGTTACGTGGCGCGAAGAAATTACAGGTTGTTTACAAACAAGTCCACAGCATTGGCTCAATGGTAAAGCGGTGCCAGAGTAGCGAACTGATCAACTTTGGTAACGTCATTTTTCGCTCGTGAGTCATTTAATTTGCATTCGTTCTCGTCGTCCAATGAGGATTACTGCACGGCAACACCTACATGGCACGTTCAAAGCATCAAACAGATGGGTATTTCAGATACATGGCTCCTAACTTATGGTAATATTAAGGCGAAGCAGCAAGTACAAGGCGTGCGAGGCAGCAGCCTGACTTCTTCTGGCCATCGTTGTTGGTCTAAAGGAGCAACTAAGTATACTTGTGCATGCAGGATATGCTATCCAGGCATTGACGATTTACAAAGTGACACTGTGTTTATTCAAAGAGGTCGTTCTTTAGCAAGCGTTGTTATAAGGTCTTTCCCACTTCTCTTGTTTTTAATAAAGTGCTGTTTTGCCGCTTTGCGATGAAATCAGTTTTCAACTATTGAGGATTTGTGCCGAGTCAAGTAATGGCTCTAACTTGTGCCTGAGCAGCAGCCGCAGTTCCTAAAGGATTGTGCAGCTGAGCCCAAGGACTTTTTTCTTTTTCTTTTAGTGAAGGCAAAAAAAAATCTAAAACGCCCGTGTGTGGAGATTTCAGTGCGAGTTAAGATACCCAAATGTCAGGATTCACGTGGATCGAACCTAGCACTGTGTCACGCTTCATAGCCCAAAAGTGGCCTCGGCACCTACAACCCCCGAAATAGAATCTTTTTCAACTTTGTTTTTGCAGCAGTGGTGCGATGAGCGGGGCTCAGCCTAGTGCCCCCTGATATAATTCCTGACTGATAAACCGACCCAGTTGTCCTGTATGGCCATTGCGTGACAGCTGTTCTGTCAGATACACTGTAAGCACCTGCTTAGCTATTGGGAAAGGCAGTGCAGTTTGTTAACGAGATCAGAGATCAAAGCAGTCTAGCTCAGAACTTTAATCCTACTAGTATAAGCCATTATTTGGTCTTGTACAAATTCTCAAAAAAGTCAAAAATACCGTTTGGTGTGAAGGGACTAAAGCAGGTTTCAGACACAAGACTGCGTCAGCAAAGGATCTCTGGTTCACGTAGAAAAAAAATTCAGAATAAGCAGTTAGAATAGTTCAAAAGCAGGCTAAACTAACTTTTGTGTACATATTAATGTAGCCATAAATGGGACAAAATACACCATCAATTGTGAATTTACATTCACTTGACGTTTGCGGTGTGGTTGTAAAAGGAAGCGTTTATTTGTTTCTTTTGGTGTTGCAGGTGCTGACTGAGAAATTGTGGAAAGTTTTGAGCCAAGATGTTCTTGGTCTAAACCGTGACGGGCACGAAAATTTCGTTTGTATATTTGAGGTTATAAAGCATTTAATAAAGAATTTTCGAGCTTTGGGACTTGGTTTCTGCTGTTTCATATGCCCATACATTACAACATGTAATCTATATTCAAATCTGTAGTTTTATTAAAAAATTATTTTCAGCAGACAGATTTACAATTCACTACGTCGCTTTTTCATGATCAGTTCATTAGCGTGTGTTGCGGGGTTTTTTTGTTTTTTTGTTTTGCAATTGATGCAGAACTAGCACACATACTAGGTAAAGATTTATAAGGCTTAATGTTACGTTTCAGTTCTTCAGTCAATTTGAGAACCTGTATTTGCTGCAAACTTAAGTGCTTTTGTGATCACATGCCTTGAAGCATGCTCCAGCGTAAGAATACTGGATACCAAAGCCCCTTGTAGCTTGTTTTGGTCAGTGTGTGTGGACATACGTAAGTCATCAGTGGAGGCTTCATAATCCAACTCGCAAATAAATGTGGGTGCTAGCACCATTGGGGCTTGCAAGCAAAAAAGAAAAAGACCCGTGAACACACGATCGCGAAGAGGAGCCGGTGCAAAGGTAGTCCTGCGTGTCTAAATCTAAGAGGCGAAGATCAGAGCAGGAGTATTTGACAGTTTTAATTCTGTCTGGGCAAAACTTTAGTGCCAACTGCCGTTTCGTCTGGGCGGAGCGCTAGATACGATAAAGAAAAAAAAACAAAACAAGCAACCCGGTTGTTTGTACCATCGCATAAAAAGCAGGGCACAAAATCCAACCCTCATGACAAGGTTGAAAGCAATCGTCAGAAAATATGAGTATAGCAACATGTTCAAGGTGGGCAAGTGATTATACTTATCGCGTATTCCCAGAGTAACTTAGGCCCAACTTTATGGGGCATTAGGCTAAATTTCTATTTGTCACACTCCAGGAATTCATTCATAATAAAGGTTGACGACTTTCACAGCGGCGGCCGATCACGGGGTGAACTGTGGATGCACGCTTGCGTAGCAACCGTTCACGGTACGATTTGCGAACGCTACACTGCGATTGCAAAACAGCACGGATGACAAAGTATTTAGGTAATATGACCTAGAACACTAGCGTAAAACTTAATCAAACGACCCGGTTGAAGCACTTGGAAATGCACAGCGGCGGGCATCACAAGGGGACGCGAAATCCAACACAGGCACAGTTGAAGCACTTTTAACTTCGTTAAAATATCCAGATCTAGGAGTGTGGTTGAATCACAGCGCAGCCGTCCCAGAAGGCGAAATCCAACGCGCGATTGAAACACTTGCCGCTTGACGCGGAGGAAAGAAAAGGGTATTCACTGCCGGCCGGCCGCCGAGCCAAGAGCGGGGAGTGTGTACACCGGCAGAACAGCCCCGCAACCCTTCGCCTTTCCCTCTCGCACTCCTCCTTTTCTCCCTTTCGTGGGTGATGCATCGCCGAAACCGGAATACGGTGCGGCGGTGCGGGGGGAGCGCTTCTGTGCGCGCATGCGTCGTAGCTACCCGTGCGCTGCGTCGCGCTCAACAGTAACGGCGGCAGGGCGTTGTTGGGAAATGACGATCCCAGCGCTGTCTCCGCTGTTGGGACTGGCCACCCGAGCGCAGTCACCGGTGTAGCGATGTTGCCTTGCTCCGTCCGCTATCGACGCGGCGCAGAGCCGAGCGAAGAAGTTCTCGAGCCGACGAAAACTTGAAGTAACATTTATGTGCAGTATTTACAGGGTAAGCAAACGTTACATAACTCGCACAAAGGCGACAGCACCCCTTTCACTCGGTGCTTCCGAAGAGACTGGTGCCGGAGAGAAGCCGCCGAGGAAAGCCGACGATGAGAGCCTCCGGGCTTCTTTTATAGCCCGGGAGTTCGTTGTGGCCCCAAGAAGTTCGAAATGCTCCAATCAGGGCTCTCGCTGCCTGAAGTTTGAATTCCGACGAATGGTAGCGGAGCGGTGAGTCAGCTGCGCCGCCAATGGGGAAAGGGAGAGCGATGCCGCCGCCGTCTCCGTGACCTCGCCTCCGGGCGTAGCGACATGCCCTTGTTTGGGTCGTTCTCCGCTGAGAGATTCGGCCGCGCCGCAGCGTTTCGAGATGCAGGAGTCGGCCGCGCCGCAGCGTTTCGAGATGCAGGAGTCGGCCGCGCCGCAGCGTTTCGAGATGCAGGATTCGGCCGCGCCGCAGCGACAAAGGGAGAGGCGTGACTCAGCCTCGCTGTCGGCGCGTCGCCTCGTGCAACGCCTTTGGGCCAGGCGCTCTGGCACAACAGCACCCCCGCCGCCAGACAATGCGCCGTGAAGACGAGCTGCCTCCACGTGGCTCGGATGCCGGGCGCGCTCGTTCGCCAGGCTCATTCAGGTACACCTCCAGTGCCCCAGGAAAAGGGCGGCTCCACCAAGTTCCTCTCCATGAACGGGTACCGCCTGCCAGGTCCGGATCGCAGGTACCTCGCCGTGCTGCCCAGGTGTCTCGACCAGCTTCGTCCGGCTCTTCCGGTCTGTCCTCAGCACCGGTTGCTCATTCTTTTCGGCCTCCTCGCGCTCACGGCGCGTTTTGATTTCAGCCCTGGCCTCATTGACCTCCTCAGCCGTTACGTTCTCCTTCCGCATGATCTCAAGGATCGCTTGCTTCCGTTTCGCACGGCCTAAGTCAAGGCCCAGCTCCTCGCAAATTTCGATGAGTTCCTTCACTGTAAGGTCCTCCATCGTTTGCACTGGCCTCTTGCTGCTTACCCGCTTTAGAATTCCCTTGCCGTTCCTATACTACCAAGCTACTAGTAAGGCACGCACAAGTAATTCTCTACGCTCTTTTGTTTACCTCTCGGCACTAGCTTTGGTTTCAAAACACTTTCTCTAGGCTTGAAACACTCAAAGCTATACACAGTGCTTCACCCAGCCCTTCTCTAAACTACCATAACCTGTGCTAGAGAAGTCTGGTGAACTGAGAGAAAACGTCGAGCGCTTACCACACCAGGTAGTAGCCGTTGCCGGTCGATCCCACCGCTGCCACCACTGTTGCGACTGGCCACCCGAGCGCAGTCACCGGTGTAGCGATGTTGCCTTGCTCCGTCCGCTATCGACGCGGCGCAGAGCAGAGCGACGAAGTCCTCGAGCCGACGAAGAGTTGAAGTAACATTTATGTGCAGTATTTACAGGGTAAGCAAACGTTACATAACTCGCACAAAGGCGACAGCACCCCTTTCACTCGGTGCTTCCGAAGAGACTGGTGCCGGAGAGAAGCCGCCGAGGAAAGCCGACGATGAGAGCCTCCGGGCTTCTTTTATAGCCCGGGAGTTCGTTGTGGCCCCAAGAAGTTCGAAATGCTCCAATCAGGGCTCTCGCTGCCTGAAGTTTGAATTCCGACGAATGGTAGCGAAGCGGTGAGTCAGCTGCGCCGCCAATGGGGAAAGGGAGAGCGATGCCGCCGCCGTCTCCGTGACCTCGCCTCCGGGCGTAGCGACATGCCCTTGTTTGGGTCGTTCTCCGCTGAGAGATTCGGCCGCGCCGCAGCGTTTCGAGATGCAGGAGTCGGCCGCGCCGCAGCGTTTCGAGATGCAGGATTCGGCCGCGCCGCAGCGACAAAGGGAGAGGCGTGACTCAGCCTCGCTGTCGGCGCGTCGCCTCGTGCAACGCCTTTGGGCCAGGCGCTCTGGCACAACAGCGTGTACACGTGATAACGGCGTGTTTGGTGCGTGGAAAGTTCGCGCGCTTGTGTACGGAAGTGTGCGCATGCGCGTCTCTCCCCCGTACTCCTCTCCCTCGAACGCGGGCGGTGTGTATATAAGCGGCGGAGCGCGCGTTCGGAATTCAGTCAAGGGCGTCTTTGCTTGGCTTTCGCTTGACTTGACGCTTTACTTGACGCACCAAGCAATAAAGACAGACTTTAACTTTACACTCCTTGCCTTCGCTTCTTCTTCATTCAGTAAATAAGAATAATAAAGACGAAATAACAATTAAGCATTCCCGAACCATACCCAATTACGCAACATTCACGCGATAGCCCCACCACTCTGCGACGCATTTACTCGAGTTCCCCCCGTGGGAAGATGCGGGCGGGTTTTTTTTTTCATGGTCTTCCCCTGGTCAGTGTTTCTCTCGCGGAAGAAGGCCTCGCACTCGCAAACAGGCTCGCCAACTGTCAGAAACCGCTAATACCACTACTTAACCTAGATCATACTTACGTGTATTCGAGGCAGAAAAGGGCAATCTTTTTGCCACGTTGCTACGCCACTCACAGGATTTAAGAAACTTCATTGTAAAAAACTGGGCAGAAACACACACACACACAACGAACAAAGAAACATACGACACAGGCACGTAGATGATCAGTGGAGAGAGTGTTGAATGTTCATGTTCGTGGTTTCTTCGCATGTGGGTTACTGGTTAATGTGTTTTTTTTTTTGCTGTTTTCCACGCTCCGTATATATATTCTGTTCGATTCCAATAAAACATTGCTGATAGTTTGCGCGTGTGTCGTACATTTCTTCTTCTGTTGTGTGCGTGTTTCTGCGCAGATTTTACAATGACCCAGTGCCAACTCGCTCAGTTTGTCATTCTTCTACGCAATAAGAAACTTATCAAAGATCATTTGAGCACACTGATGTGGATGTTGTCCGCCATTCCAGCAGAAAATGTGGCGAACTGGCTGTCTCAGCCCTGGAGACCACGGCTTCATGGGCACCAGAACATTTTCAGTCGCTGGTCGCATGAAACTGTTCGTTCCATGAATGAACAGCCACAGAGGAAAATGAAAGCCAGACAGTAATCACAAATTTTAGTAAATGCAACACGGTCTGGTACAGCCATGTTTTTAATATCTGCGCATCCCTAGTTTTAAAAAAAGGTGCTGACCGAAACAACTGCCCGAAATCTCGGTGCACCGAGGTTATGTGGCAGTACCGTCTTTCCAAGGAACCCAGGCGCCTCCTTGATACTCCGGGTTTCCCTCAACGTCCGGCGGTGCGTTGTTCGGCTCTACCGCAGTGCTCTCCCAGTGCCGCAGTTTAGACAGGAGCCTCTCGGCCACCTGAAAGGGAGCAAAGCAGACAACCTAGTTTACCTTATAGCAGTGCAAAACGTCAACACTCGTCCAACCAGAGGCAACCTCGTCTAGGGCCAACCAGAGGAAACAACTGCAGAGGCAATACCCAGAGGCAACACAGGGTTGCCTAACTTCTGTGCAGCCCTGCCAAAAGGTCACCGTTGTTGACGGAGGGACGATAAACACTTTTTTGGCTTAGAATAGTGTTAAAAGTTCGAGGAAGGGCGCTAACACGCCTTCAGTGGCCTTTTTGGACAGCTGAGTTTGAATAATAATAAGGTTTCGATCATCTTTTTTGGTGTGCCTATTCATCTGCGCTTACAAATGCAACAGCTGCAGCCTGCACCACGGTGTAAGATAGGCCTTTTTCTTCACTTATTCAATGCGGTCAGCCATACCGCCCACTAGTTTGTATTACCTGATAAGATACTTACCTCCCCCCGATCCTCTTTGTAAACTTTGTGACAGAAAGATAACCAGACACTCACCTTCCTGCTTGCACTTGTCACCGTTCATTTTTTTACGCTGCCAGGAGGTCCGTAGGGGACTCAAAACGGGACCCCCAAAAAAATGTTTCTTCGCTCGCCACAGCGAACACGGAAAAATCTAACGATGTTTCACTAGAACTTTAATGCATAACTCAGTGCGGTCCTGCTAAGAACACTCCATTCGTACGCTCTTTGCTGCGATTCCTTAAGCCCATTTAAATTAACCACTTCTGCTGATCCATGCGTTGTGAATAGGGCTTCCGTGAAAGAACCCGAACAGTCAAGAATGATTCATTCAAACGGGTCGCAGCCTCTTGGTATGAAATGTACCCTCCAGGCTAGACGGGAATCCGTCACATTTTCTGCTTGTATACGCAACCGCGTACGCATTGCCAAGAAGAGAGTGTATTTAGCAGGAACGTTGTTTCTAATCTCAGAATTGCTACTTTTTTTATTGTCACTTTCAACAGTTGATACAAAAAAACTTCAAAAACATTTTCCAAAAACTTCAGTGCCTAAATCACTCATGTAGACCTGAGTACATGTCTCTAATACACGAATTTCAAGGCAACGACGAATTCACTACGGCCGCCTTAAGAGTGGTGAAGTCATCGCGCTAAGGGGTGTTGGCGATGAGTGTTCGGCTCTCATTCCGAAGCTTCGTTTCAAATTACGCGCGGTTCCGAATTTACCCAAACTGTTGTTCAACTCAGTTACTTTTTTTTACATGAAGTTTCCCAGATCATTTGTCCCTCGGGGCAGTTTTTCTCGCGCTTTTTTTTCTTTGAGCTTCGGCCACCTTGTGGGCCGTCTCTGAGCAAAGTACGGCCGATTTTTTACGTACCAAGTTGATTCATTCGTTACGAGTAAAACATATTAAGATGAAACAACTCAGCCTACCTGCGTCAAGCTGAACAATGGTACATTTTAAGCAACTTACCTCGGGTTCCTTCGCTGCCAGGTCATTCTTCTCGCAGGGGTCGGATTCAATATCAAAGAGACACGCTGCCACGGTCGACTGGCAAGGAGTCTTCCCATCAGCCGGTCCGGGGCCACAGTCGATGGGTTTCGAGTACGCGCTGCCATTCAAACTCTGATCGCCACACGCTGGAGAAGTGAATCCAGGCAGCTTGCCAAGCACCTGTATTACTGTCGAATTCCGGCAGGCATCTGCAGCACGCTGTTCATCGCTTGCAGAGTCGACGTTTCCAGGTATAGGGAACCACGTGTCTCCTGCCCCGCCGATAACGGTGCCTTTTACGAGCTTGTAGCGGCCATCTATAATGGCTGAGTGGTTGTCGACAGGGTCTATGTTCAGCAACATTTCGTTCCTCGGTCCTCGGGACACTCCCACAGCATCGTTTAGAGACCCCGCGTGGCTCACACCATCGATATCGCCAAGGTCGGACGGGTTTCCACCTGGCATACACAAATAAAACAACAGATAATAAAATCAGTGGAGTCAATCAAGAGGCTCAAATAAGCGCACAGGCGTCTCATAAAGTGCAGGTCGCCATTGGGATGCATAACACAAAGCTTCTATAGATTCTTATCTAGGCTTGGCAGCTGACCTCTTTGCATCACCATGTTATACTACGATACCTGAATCAACTGCATACAAATATCAGTCATAACACTACAGCTTCAGCACTGAGAGGGACTCTCTGGGGGCTAGGCGTGTGTTTGAAACCAAGGAATGGCAACATCAGGGCCGCATAGGGCATTTTCCAGTTTTGTGCCAGGGCACGTTTCCTCGTTTAAAACATTTCTGGTTCTGTCTGGGCCATTCGCGGCCCTTTTTCAATGCTTGCGTTTTACCCAATTCACCTCCGTTTCCTTCATCGTCACCAGTATCCTCTCCTGGGCGACATAACCCGCTTGTTTCTACAGTCATTATGACTTCACCCAATTGTACGGTTATATGACCAGCCGCACTTTCGCGACCTCTAACATTCTTTCGACACGCCCCCTCTATTGCCTCGCATAGCTTGCAGAAGTGCGCCTTTGTAGGGGCGTGCCTTCGTACGTGTTGAGTTAGGTGCAGTGGTTCGCGGTGTTGTCTTTACACCAGCAATGACACCGTTGCCTGTGCTTCCATTTCGCAATGTGAACATAACGTAAACACGCGCTGTGAATGTTGAAACAAGCTTTGTCGCATGTCGACAGCACTCCTTTTCTGTATTTACACGCTTTGGAATGACAGTTGCAGCAGGAAGCACGAAAAAACGAGGAAAATAGCTAAGCACAGAACCAAAGTACGCAAAATTGAACATCTGTTGCTGGATATTCATTAATGCGAATGCATCTTGTCCCCCTCCCTCACGGAGTTTAGGCTCAGCCAGCTGGACACGCTTTGCTACGGCTTCCTGCTTTACCCCTCTCCAGTGGCTGCACTTTGGGTTCTACAGAAAAGCGGATGCCTGAGTCACGGTGCCCATCGAGATGGCGCAGTGGCAGGTGGAGCGCCGCGCTTCGACTTGACGTACTCGTACAACGTCAGCACCATTGTGAAGCCAGCGCTCTTCTTAGCCAATCGCTCTCTCCACCCTGTCGGTCCATGCTTGTCTGTGGCTCACTCGACAGATACGGCATGGCTGCGCTGCGCGAAGCGAAAATTTTGCCAACATCCTCAATATATTGCTCACGGAACTACACAAAACGTCTATGTGCCGTGGGCGTCCTCTTATGCCTTGCAAGTCTTGTGTATATCTGTTTCTGTGAGGGGCATTTTTACATCTAAGATTGTCGCACTGAGAGCTGGAAGCGAAGTCTCCCACGTTTCGGCGGTATAAATACTTGCCACAAAAAATGTTAAGCAGTAGTTGCTATTCGATGAAAACAACGGGTAGGTACCCTGCACATTCACCCCTTCCGAGCTGGACAATTTCAGGGGTACCCCTGCCCCCCCCCCGTACGCTTTGGAGGACCGTTATGCGCCAACAATTATCTTTACACCCCCTGCGCTGAATTTTTGTCTTTTGAGCAAACCATCACCTGTTTCGGTCTCGTTTTTGATTTTGTGGCCTGTGACCCAAAATAAGTTAGATATACTTGCAGGCCTGTCTTAGTTATACCTCTGGAGAGCTGAACTATAACTTCCACTTTACGCCTACTTGCGTCACCCAAAAGACTCAACTGGGATCACTACTTACCGGCCATCTCGTACAGCGTTGGAAGCCAGTCCGTGAAGTGGAAGTAGTTGTTGTAGATGGAACCGCGGCCACGGCCCAGTGGCTTCGAGGTCCAGATGAGCGCCGGAACGCGCACTCCGCCTTCCCACAGCGTCTCCTTCTCGCCCTTCAGGGGCCACGACGAGCCGCCGTGCACACCGTACGGCGTTGTGGCGGCACCGTTGTCGGAACTGAACACCACCACGCTCTCCTCCAGAATTCCGCGCTCGTGCAAAGTCCTAAAAATGCTACCGACTGATTCGTCCAGCGCGGACATCATCCCTGAAAACGGACACAAAGGCAGAAGTGCATATCGGTGAGCGGCACTCGCCGCACAAACTGCGGAGATTTCAGTCAACTTATTTTTTGTCAGGCCTCAGGAAAAGTAGCTGAATTTGTACTACGCATCTGCGGTAGGAATATGTTTTATATCCCTTTGTTTTAATTTCGACCTACATGCTGTTTGTACTGACCTCTGAAATATTGCTAACTTCCAGTGTTGGCTGATTCATGCTGTTTTCAATGCCGAGAGCAAATGCAAGACCCAAATGGCAGGTAGGGCGATGTGTACGTCTCCTTTTCATAACAAAAGTTATGTTGGCGAGAAGTCGGTAGACTGCTCTCTAGGGGGAGATATGTGGCGAGTATACGTGGTTTAGGGGAGCAGAGCCAAGATAGCGTTGTACCACACTTCGCACATGGTGACCAAACCACATCGCATGACTACGTGGATAAACATGACGTCTGCACCAGCAGCGGTGAGAGGATGTCACCCGGCTGAGCTGCCACCGCTCACAGTGCTGTTGAACTCTGATAAAAGTGCGAAAATAAATTTCACACAGTCGAAAGCGTGTTAGGCCAGCCAACCGCCCCCATTCGAAAACCAAATAGCTGCGAAAAATCAGTTGCTTACGCCAGCTGCATTCTGTCAAAAGAACAAAATATTCCACCTATCAGGAAGTGTTTCTAACACATATAGACCCCCTTCTACATTTTGTCCCTACGGCTGAGCGGACCGTTTAGAATTGTAACAAGTGGTCATGGTCAGTCTTGATCCAAAAATTGGAACCACCGCTCAGCCCGACTCGGGCGATGAAGCCCGTGCCTGCAGCGATTCGATGTTGCCTCTGTGCACAAATGCGGTAGGGAACACTGGGACGCCCGCAGCCCATCGCGCACACCCTTGGACCCACCGCCTGTGGACTCCGATGAAGACGACGCGGTTTTCAGTAACATGACTTACATAGGACGAGAAAGAGCAACTATGATTCTAAAAAACGAAACTGCGGCGGTTATGACAAGGAGGGTGCCGTCCTTCTAGGGCCCAAGACTTTTTTGCTCCTTCCACAAGATAAAGTCACTCTGAATCCCAGAGACACAGCTGGCCAGAGCTGCCTACTAAAGCGCGAGCGTTATTGTGTTCGTGTTTACTGAAGGCCATATTGTACGGCTGGTCCACATTGCATGAAATAAGTTGGAAGGGTTTCCGCATATATTGCGCGTGCTTTTGTATTTTTAGTGGAAACATTTTGAATTGTCTTGATTTGTTTGGGTGAGTGTTTGTATTTGTCTCTGCGTTTGTGCTTCCACGCCCGAGAGGTTCTTCTCCAGGGTGGGAAGAAAAGCTCGTGCACCTCTTTGGACCGTGAGGCCTCCTCCAAAGCCGCCTGGGAGGGGCTGGAGAAGGCTAGGACAGTTCGCTGCTCTGTTTGTAAAATTTTGCGCAGCTTGGTCGGCCCTACAGTTTCTCTCCAGTACCTTTTGTCCTTGAACTGGACTAATGCTGTGGAACTGCTTCGGCGTTTTTGGCTGCAGTTTTCTTATCCGTTTGTGGATTCCGCCATTCATGATAATCTGCATAGACTTTTTGAAATCCCTCACGATTTCAGAGTTTTTGTTTTTGTTATCGCTGTACTTTATTGTCAGAAGTATACCGCCAGTTGCGCCTTTGTCGACGGCGGTGCAGCTACTCTCAGGAAGTTTAAGAAAATCAACCAACTACGCGTTTTTTTTTTTTTTTTTTTGCCGCCGGGTTTCTAAACTACGAGAGATACTGATAAAGACTACTCTCGACGGATAGGACTGCCACTGACTGTTATTGTGAACGAATTTCTGAGGCACAGAGGTGGGCCAGCGCCAAGAGGATATATGCCACTCCATCCCCTCATTTATTTCTGAGACGTCTGGCGTGCCGTGTCAGACTTTTCTGTTCAAGCATTCGTTTTTGTGTACCGTTCAGTTCATATAATTATCATTATAATTATAACTAGCGTTATAATTGTCTGCGTAATTGGACTAAATAATTAATATTCAAAGAGCTTCTTGGCCAATCCCCCCGTGTGGGTATGCTCAACTTCGTATGGCCCAGACTACATTTCTGGCGGCCAAGCAGCATGCCGACCCAAGTCCCCAGGGCTCCATGATTGAGAACCTCGAAGGATGCAATATAGCCGCGCCAAGGAGCTTCAAATGCAACATCTCTGCGCACTGTCTAAAATATCTGAGGGGTACCTGAGCAGTTTTTATGATGTGTAAATGCAGGAGCAGTGTTTATTGCCGAGTGTGCCGGTATGTTATGTCGGCGAATAAAGTGTTGCGCCGAAATGTTGCTGTATTTATGGCAGCTGTGTTAGGTTTCTCAATGTAATATTGCTCCTTATGACGTCGCGACAAGGCAAGACGACAAACAGCTTATATCCCGATCTCTCAGCTCAGTTTCCATACCTAGGGCTCAAACTTCGCTTCCTAGGCCCACCTGAGCCATCTATTTGATCGTCCGGTCACTCGAGAAGTCGTTGTCATCCTGGTGGCTGTACCGATATGCACAAGCGCTATTGAGGGAGAAAGGTTACGGTTTTCTTTTGTGGCAGAACTATGTTTTCGTGGTGTCACGACAGCTCGTCCCCGTGGCTTGCAAGGCACGGTGGCCTTGCGGTCGATTTCGGCGCCCGTCTGTTGCACTCTACTGATATCGGGAGCAGCATACAATGAAAGCAGTAAATACAAAGAGTCTTTTCTCCCTGTTTTTTGCAATAGTCTATTGCTATCGCGCCGGCGCTGCGTGCAAAGGAAGTCGTGGGATACGAAGCTGTTCGTGACGTACTCAGGCTTACCAGCGAAAATTGTGCGATTTTCGTGGGCGATGCTTTCGTAGGCGCCGACGTATTCATCGGGAGCCTGCACCGGCTCCCTCGGAGTTCCAATGTGCGGCGCAAGGTGGGACACGAGCAGGAACAGGGGCTGCGTGTGTTTTTCAGACGCTTATCGTGAAACACTTTGATTTCAATAATCTACGGCTTTTATTCGGCAGACAGTTAGAAATCTTGTGAGTAATGTTCCGGCGCAGATTATGTCATCAAATCGAGAAACAAATTGCCCGCTTCCCTCCCTGCAGTAAAAGCTACAGCGGTTTGAAGTCTCAATCATCTCGCCACAGTGTACAAACGACAGAACACGACCAATAGAACAATACCAAAATTCGAAGCAAGGTGAAGTTATTCCGGCCGAAACGAGTGGTCCCTCGTACGAAGGCCTGTAAAAGGTAATCTTGGAACACTCCAGCCTTTTGCTTCCCCAATTAATAGAATAAAATTCATCTGTTAAGCGAGAAATGCCAGAAAGATCATTTTGCCACCCATACATATGCATGCAATATAAATATTTACCCATCCTGCTGAATGCTCTCAACACCTCCCGGAGCCCTCAAAAAGTCTAAACACAATTTTCTGCTTTTGATGCCTTGGAGGCTTTTACTGGACAGCCCCTCCCTAGAGGACCAGTTGGTCCGGAGAGCAGTGGCTGTGTCCATGACACTCGGATTCCCCTACCCGGAATACGGGCTTCGTTTTCTCATCTCCCTCCCCTTCTAAAAGTTAATTGCGTTCTACCACCGCCAAAGCCACTTATTTGCTCTCTCGGAATACTGCCCGAGTTTGTAAAGCTGGCAACACTGTCAACACTAAGCGTGAATTTCTCAATTTTTTATGCACGCATGCAATACAAGTTCTCTTATGGCAATGCCTACCTTATCAGTTGGATGACTCTCAATGAGAGAGACTGCTTCTTCTGTTACAACGTGCGTGTAGTAGCGCCCGTCGTTACTGTGGTCAAGCGAAAGGTTTCGTCGAAAGTCATGCCCATAAGCAGAGCCTTCCTGAAGGGAAAAGAAGGTCATCGAAATAGTTACTTTACGACCCAAAATAAGAAGCAGCTGTACGGCCCAAACAGAAACAAACGAAAGTTAGGCTAAACTTAGGCTACAACTTGGGCTATAACTTAGGCTAAAAACTTGGGCTAAAAATTCCCGTCGGTTTTTAGCATGTGAAACAACTTCTCGACATTTTTAGAGAAAATGCAATGTCACTGCGTTGCCGACATTTGCATAACATCCTAAACTAGTGCAGTAACTAGAGAAAGAAAGGCAAGGACAAAAATTCAGCTTTCCGTTCTTTAAACAGTTGACAACAAAATCAGGGTTGGCACGCTGCATTCTCTTTGTCAATCGCTAAAGAGCCGCATGACAGCGACGCGTGCAGATTATGTGGTACACGAGAAAGCACAGATTCCAAAGAAACCACATTGGCAGACCCTGTTGCGAAGTTGCGCTATCCACAAAATTCGGTGGAGTAGGCTCACGGACTACGTTATAGGCTTCAAATCTTCTGGGAGAATTCACGCGTACTATTTTCTGCACGAGCCATCAGTGGTACTCTCCGTTTTACTGTAGAAGTCGTCTTGCTGCCTCCGAAAATAACACAAAAGCGCGAGACCACGATGATGGATAGTAGAATGACCGGCTCCAAGCGAGGTTCTAACAATATATAAAAATATATAACAATATATAACAATATATAAAAATGGTTATAACAATATATTACAATGCCTGAGAATTTCGTCCCCCTCCCCGCAAACTAGAGGCTGTTGCGTGGGAGAAGACGTACGACTACGACCCGTCATATCGCGGTAGCGAGTGGGCGAGTGGTTTGCTGGGGGTTGCCTACGTGCCGACGACGAACAGCCGAGGGCGAAAAATAAGTTGCTTAACGCATTGCGAGTAGAGAACAGCGACTTTACAGGAAGCAGCACACTGGCGTGCTTACATCACGGCAACACAAAAACGCACACAAACGTTCAACCCGAATGCGCTCTGCCCCCTCGTCGGAAGGAGGTCCTATTTGTGGCGATGCGTGGCAGCAAACGCGAAAAGATTTGTTTACAATATTTACAGCAGGAGACGCACCGCGACACTAGGCACCGGCACAGCAGAAACCGCCATTGCAAAAGTCGGCTTCTTCGTCCTCCATTCCTGGCATGGTCATCCTGGCGTGGACAGTCCATGCGGATTGTCATCACTGTGGGCATTGGCAAGCCAACCGTTTCTAAGTGTCCAATGCAGCGGTGAAGAGAGGGGTTCGGCGAGTTGCGCACGGCACCAAAAGTACAAACACACAAAACACTTTCCACGGGTCCCGTGATAGAAGCCGGTGCACGCTTGCCGGAGATGGGGCGCAAAAGGGTGTCCAGCGCATAGAGTTTCTTCGTAAGTATATTGTAAGAAACTATGGTCCACCGTGAACCGCTTGTATAAGGCTTGTTCGAACACGCAGCGCTGCTGCCTGTGTCACAACAGACCCTGGAGAGCGCGGCAGCCAGTGTTTGGTTTCTTCGAACATCTTTCATAACATGGCGTCCCCGCCACACATGGAGCTTCCCTGCAATGCACAAAATCAGCCGGCGTATCACGCACGCGCAGTACAGCGGAGAAGCACTTCGCACTGTATCTTAACACGGCTCAGCCGGATGGACATGCCTTGACCCTGGTTTAAGTGTCCGCAACATGGCGTTATTCGCGCGCACCTCGTACAGCGTACCAAACTGTGTTGCTCTAACCGTCGCTGCAGCGACGTTTTATCGCATGGACTGCCAGTCGCTTCTTTGTTGTCCACGAGTATAGGAACTGCGGTGCCGCCATTCCCATTCGTTCCTCTTTTTCCGCGCTGCAATGGTCCCAAACTCCATTTTAAAACGCGTACAAGCACTGATAGCATTATCAGTTTTTGCATGTAAGGGACATCGGACGTACTTCGTCTTCAGTTACTGTAACCTGGGAAACATAATACTTGAAAACATCGAGAATTCGTACTTTCTTTCGCATGGCCGTGAAATTCGCGCCTGTCAGGATTTGGAATGGCAAGACGTTTACGCGTCACTTACTCATAATATTTGGCTACGTAACTAAAATCCTTTGCAGCATCGGCGCGAGCGATGCGAGCCAACGTAAACGACACTGCATAAAGCATGACCTGCACACAAGAACCGCACAATGAGCGACCAAGCCCGAACCTGCAGTACTCCCGAACTTGTTAAGCGGAAGGGCCGCTTAACTTAGCCGTGAAGTCACTGAAAGACTCCTTACTTTAACCAGCCACACGTGCTACACTTTGTATAATGTACCGCACGGCGCTACGGCAGTTTCAAAACATTGTATATACTGTTGGGACTGGGCCCTCTCGCCGCAGCCACCACTGTTGCGACTGGCCATCCGAGCGCAGTCACCGGTGTAGCGACGTTTCCTTGCTCCGTCCGTTATCGACGCGGCGCAGAGCAGAGCGATGAAGTTCTCGAGCCCAAGAAAAGTTGAAGCAACATTTATATACGGTATGTACAAGGGTAACAACAAAGGTGACAGCACCTCTCCTCTCCACTCCGTGCCTTTGAAAAGTGCCGCCGGAAAGTGTCGCCCTCGCTGTGCCTCCGGACGGGTTTTTATGCCCCCGAAAGTCCGTTGGAGCCCCGAGAAGTTTCAATCGCTCCAATCAGGACTCTCGCTAGCCGAAGTTTGAAATCCGACAAATGGAGGTGAAGCGGTTGCATCAGCCGAGTCGCCACAATTAGGAAAGGGAAGGCGACGCCGTCGCCGTCTCCGCGAAGCCGTCTCCAAGCATGTAGCGGCATGACGGCCACCGGTCGTTCACTTGATGCATGATTCGGCCGGGCCGCTGTGAAGGGTAAAGGAGAGGCGACTCTGCGCCGATGCAAGTGTGGGCTGGTCGGCCGCGGGCGGTTTGGTCTTGTTTGGACGAGGCGTGAATCGGCCCCGCTGTTGGCGCGTCGCCCCGTGCAGCGAATTTGGGCTGGGCGCTAGGGCACAACAACAGGTAGGAAGAAATTCTCAGAATAAAAGACTGCAAGATGCAAAAGACTGCAAGCTGAGACGTCGTTCTCAGCGAATAACAGTCTTTTTAGTCCGTTGCTAGCGCTAGCTGTACCTGTCTCCCTGTATATTCCCACTCGCTGATTGGCCCTCTAGATCTGGCAATACTGCGTAAAGTTTCCAGAACGCTGCGTGAGCATTATGCAGCAAGTTGAGCGAGAGACGTGAAATGTCCCGGAGTGCACATTACCTGTTACGTTGTAGTGTATTCAGTTACTCGTTCTGGCTCTCTGGCCTAAAGTCCCCGGCAATCCCAGCGTGGGCCATTTCCCTCCAAGCGAACGGTTTCACCGATTGGGGAAGAGTGGCCGGTTGCAATGCCGCGGTGCAGCAAGCATGTCCACCAAGCACTCCACCGATTTCGACGAAGAAGACGCTCCCACTGACCATCTCGCCACTAGAACTCGCCGGCGTCATTGGGGTCACATCAATTTGCAGCTCTTCTAGTGAGAGGTTGCCGCTCTCAGCGAACCAGCTAAACATACTTGGAGCACCAAATTTGGACTACCCAGACGTGCCGGCGCTTTCTAAAGCGCCATAAAAACCGATAAACGCCCCGTAGGTTCCCACTTACTACTTTTCGGTTGTGAGCGTAATAATCGCACATTCCCGTCCACGATCCCAGGTGACTTGCAAATCCTCGCTTGGTTGGCGTATATTCTGTCTTGTGAAATCCCAAGTGCCACTGCAAGAGTTACAAAAAGCATTAATTCGTGCTTGCACAGTTTTCAGTTCGGCAAAACACAGACATTACGGTCAGCGTCACAGCTTCACGTGAGCATTTTGTGCCGTGGTGGCAGCCTTCACTGGCATCTTTTACCAGGGCGCTGCACTTGTTCCTTACAACATGAACCACTTTTTTGGTATGCCACCCTAGCAAGGTCTAAGTGCAATGAACCCGTCACTCTTGGTGCTTGCATGTGTGAAGATACCGAGGTGCCTAGCTTATTCAGTATTCTCTTACTCTGGCGGGTCTACTAGCTGCGGTGTGGTTAGGGGGTGTTAAACATATACTTGAGCTCGAGATGTTCGCGACACTTCAAGGGTGAGGTTTTCTTCATTTTAGATTCAGACTCCGGGCCTATGGCAACGGGTGAGAGCAGGAACTGAAGCGAGGATTTCGCGGTCCAATAATATCTTACGGGATTATGAAGAAAGCCCAGCACGAGCATATAATAATTGCGGCGATAAACACTCGAAGTGCAGAAATATTAGGAAGTCTACATGCCACAACCACTCGTGCCATGCAAAGAAGGCCCTATGAAAATATTTCTCACTATTCTGACCACGTCGTCCAATCGTAATTATTGAAAGGCATTCTTCGGTATGCTTGCGTATTTATTTATTTATTTATTTATTTATTTATTTATTTATTTATTTATACGATACCCTTCAAACATAGTTCAACATGGCCGTCTTGAAAGATGATGAGTCACGATTGCTGGCGACGGAGGTGGGAAGGTGATACAAGTCCGGGGCTGTGTTTGGTGAAAACGCATTGAAATTCACGTTCGTTCGAGAGCTCGCAAAGCTAACTTTAAATCTGTGGTCAATACGTTCGAAAACGCAAGCAGGTGGTGAGAACAGGTCGTGTTTAATATCAGGATTCTTGAAGTAGATTTCGTGGAAAAGGCATATTCGAGGTATTTTTTTTTCTGGTCGATAAGTGACGTTGTCTAAGGTTAGATTTAGTAGTGGACACGCTCGCATGGCGGTAGTTAGAAGCAATAAGACGAGCTGAGTTCGATTCACTTCAGGAAGAAAGAGGTAACTGGTGAGGGTCCCAAATCGCTGCAGCATACTCAAGCTTATTTCTAACAAGAGGTTTGTATAAAAGCAGTTTTAAGGAGAATGGAGCCAGCGACAAATTTATAAAGAGAAAGCCAAGCATTTTTAGTGATGCAATCAGTATACTTATGCCATGATAGATCGTTACTAATGTGAACACCGAGGTATTTGTAGGAGAGAACGGAGTCTAATGCTGTTGATTGATCTAATGATCTCTAATGCGGAGCCTAGTACTGTATCTTCCTAAACTGACATTGATGTCCTTGTGCGACAAGTATAGTACAAAGAAATAAGCACACTCCTTGCCTTTCCCACGATGTGTGACGTGTAGCCAAGGTCACTGAGCCACTGCGGCAATATCTTGAAATTCAGCGGAAGTCCTCTGGGCTCATTCGCCAAGATCACGTAATGCTGCAATCCTGCGGGAATATAGGGCGGACTGTCAATGCAAACTCATCTTTCAGCTTTAAGAAATGCCTTTTGGAACGAATTAACCCCAATTCTATTCCAAAAAAAAATACGCATGTTCTGGCCATGCAGCAACAGAGCATTGTGCGAAAGCAGCTTATATTCCCGCTGGCTAATGAAACGTTGTTCAATGTACGTACGCGGATATGTACTGCTGTGTCGGCGCGAAGCAATTTACTACGCTTCAAAGAGCACGCACGCAGGATTCAGAGTATACGCTCAAATTCCTTGCGGTCGATCCTCCTAGTGCTTGAGCGTGATTGATTGATTGATTGATTGATTGATTGATTGATTGATTGATTGATTGATTGATTGATTGATTGATTGATTGATTGATTGATTGATTGATTGATTGATTGATTGATTGATTGATTGATTGAAATTTTTATTGACTGATACTGCTGACTTGATTGGCCATTTTGAAAAGCGTTGTCCATTACAGTTTTGCAGGATTGTGCCACGGTTTGTAAAGTTTGTGAAGCGGGCACATTAGCTCCTCAAAGCTCCCGGTTCCTGGCCAGTCAGCCAAGCTGGTATGTCCTAAGAAGAAAGGAACAACGACAGCAAATTTTGTTCACCACTCGCAACATGCGGCGACAGCACAGTGGCAGAGCCCTATGCTACTACACTGGTGACCCTGGTTAAAATCCCAGATGATCTCAGCAGATAACACACGTATTTTTGTTTACTGTATACGAAAAAAAACTGTATAAAATAAAACAAAATAGCGAATAAAACTGTGTAAAACGAACAAAACTGTATAATAAACGTGTGCATCTACCAGCCGTTTCTCGCAGGAACGTCGACGTCGGCAGATATGGCAGTCTACAACATCTTTGGCTCAGAATTGCACATGTCGTGTCATACACTAGTAGGCATAAAGCCTGCACACCTTCCTTATCTTTGAGAAACTCGCTAACCTGTATGGATGGGATAGAGGCCTGTCATCAGAGCTGCTCGTGAGGGCGAACACATGGGCTGGCTGTAGAGCTTGTCGAGTCTCACACCATTCCAAGCGAGGGCATCGATATTCGGCGTCCGGATTTGGTGGCTTCCATGGTAGCTCACGTCACCCCAACCCTGGGCAAAAAGAACGAAACGTGCAAGGTAGAGGCCTATGGTTTTGTACAAAAAACACAAGGGGGAGTTCTACTGGGTGATTGCAAGTAACTCAGAAAACGAAGGAACTAATTCCGAAACGTAAAAGCATAAAAGTGTCGAGTACGATGGATCAAATTGAATTAGCTGAGCTGTCAAAATTATTAACGGAGGCAAAACCGACGACAATCAAGCGTAAAACACGGCAGTGATGGAGTAAACACTGGGACGAGGACAAAGCGCGAAAACAAAATTCGAAATAGGAAAAAGAAATAGACTTCGCATGGCCATCTAGTGACAGCAAATGACAACCAGTGGACAACAAGAACAACAAAGTCGATACGCATCTAAAAGCAAGGGAAGGCCGATAAACTCCACCCAGGGGCCCAACCATATAAAACTGGTGAATAAAAGAAAAACTTGTTCCCCCAAAAAATACGGCAATTCGGATTCAAATAATGGGCTCGGCAAGAGCAGGACAGGAGTGGGTGTAGGTCAGAGGGGAAGAGCCTCGTACTGCGGTGGACATGAACAGGTATTGTTGTTGTTGATGGTGATGATGATGATCACGATGGTGACGGTACTTATGGTATGATGATGATAAGTACGGTGATGATGGCGATGACGACTATGATGATGATGATTACGATGATGATTATGATTAAGAAGAAGAAGAAGAAGAAGAAGACATACAGTACAGGCATAGCGTAACGCATAGTTGGCATAACGCAAACAAGCTGACCCAAACCATATACGTTTTCTGGATGGGAGATAAAAAGTGTGGTTCCGCTATTTTTGATAGGCAGAAAAGCGCTTAAATCAGTAGTCCAAATATTCTCTGGGGCGTCATAACCCACCGAGGGATAACTAGTTATTTTTCGCTCACAAACCCGCAACCTAGTACATGACGGAGTTTAGGCTTTTACAAGGAATGTAGAATTTTCTATCCTTGTAAAACACTAGTTTTTAAGTAAAACACCTCCTATTGCCGGTAGCCCTAGTGCCCAACGGAGTATTTTAGAATCAGTGGATCATAGTTTTATCAGAAGGTTAGCTCTCCTACAGTGCATTAAACCTGAACACTCTTTTTAAGTTTATGCAAACCATGCTTCTGCTATAATAAGGCTCAGTTATCGCCCCTTCAATGACGTCATTCCAGGCTGGAAACGTCTGAAGCATCGACTCGGAAAAACCGCCGCTGTCGTCACCATAGTAATATCTACGAGCGGTATGTGCATGTATACAAAACGTTAAAGGTTTGCGTAGTCAGCGTGCAAGGCCCGTTCATAGAGAATAGAAAATAATGTCCTAAAAACAGGCCACCCTCTCATTATGCTCACCAGTTCACGCCCTTTGTCCAGCAGTTTTGTATTTGCGTGACACTCCTCATAGCGTGTGTTTCATGCATCATGATAAATTCGAATGTTTTGAATTGAAACCGAGCAGGCCAACAGCAATATCGGTGGGATCGGGTGGCCGAAATAAAATCCTTCCGCGCTTGGTCTTACGTTGCGATGTACCTTGACTGCACTCCAAGTTAATGGTTTACCAAGTTCTTTTTTCTCTCATTTCACTTTAAATATTTTCTATTTAATGGTTAAATGGCTTATGATGCAGGCAGCATGCACAAAAAAAGTCCGTCGCATTTCCCCGAGGGGGAGAATGTGAAAGTGCGAATGCACGGCTGTCGGCCCGCTTGCGGCGCTTGCGCTCGGCACCCGCAGCCCACCGCCTCGCCGCCTTCTCTTCCATCTCTTCCATCGGGTTTGTAGTATAACGTGTACACCACGCAGTTATCAAGCCGCTATAACGCCGCTGAGTCGCCAACGCAACGCCGCTGACGACGTAGTTTGAATGCGTTAAAGATATAAGGAGCGTTCCTAATTCTGAAATCATCGTGGCTTTGGCTTCCGTGGCTTAGTCGGTAGAGCATCGCGCTACGGCCGCAACGTCCTCGGATCGAAACCGGGCGCCGGGTGCTGTTATTCTGGCTGGCGCGCCGAGAGAGGGTGTTGCGAGCTGGAGAGTAGGCGAGGGGGGAGAAGAGGCACTACGCGAGCGCCCTCATGCGTCGGAAATCCGGCGCCGTTGCTAGGCTGCGTACGGACGATGGACGCGTGATTCAGGGTCGCTTAAGAAGTGCATTCGCACTTAAAAACGTTTTTGAAACTGTTTAAGATAAGAAGAGCGGACATTCACCATGGAACATCATCATCATTACCTAAAAGTGGCTGTGAATGGGTTGGCTACTGCTGCTGCAGGCTCTGGGGCACACAAGCGATGCGCTTGTAGCCATGCGCACAAACTGCTTTAACGCATCTGGACGCCAGGACCATCTTCGGTTTTATGGTTGAATAGCTTTGTATCAATCCCAAGTTTTATCCATGATTGCTCCTGTGCCGCTAATGGAATAACGGCAGCGATCAGCCACTAGGACTCCTGGGATGCTGTTTCAAGATCCGGCTTGCCTACATGGAGGGTATACTGTGTGATAATTGCTGCCCTTTACAACCACCGCGCAGGCCGAGGACGTGGTCATTGCACCCCCAACCATAATGACGAGTGCTGATACCGCCACAGCGAACCTGTAACAGGATTCTCAGAAGTTCGTGCGGCAATTTCCGAGACTGCTTCAGATATACGACTTCCAAAACCACCAGAATGAAAAGTCAATTGGTTTGGACGCCAGCTCACTCTAACTTGTACGGCAATCCGCCTCTTTCATTGCGGTGTGCTGCCACCTAGCGTGCCTAGCGGAAGTTGAAGCCGTAGGGTTTGCCGGCGTTTCCTCCGGCTGCGTTCTCGTTGTATGCACGGTAATCCCACATTACGGCGAGGAGCAGCCGAAGTTTTTCTTCTGTGTTGGTGTTTTAACGCCTTAAGACGACAGCCCCTGGTCATCACATAATACCAGGCGGCTTCTTATCACTGAATGAGGGCTGGCAGAGAAATCTCGGACAGATCCGTGTGCCGTCCGAGTGGCAGCTCGAGCAGTACTTGGAGTCGTCTGGCATGAAGTGCGATCGCCAGTTCAACAAAGGCCGGCAGTTCGCAAAATGCCTTTAAGTGCTGGACACATGTACGATTGGTACACTCGATTCGCATGCGACTGATCGTTACGACTGTCGCCACTAGTCGTACGCGTGAATTTGAGACGGCCCGATGCGCGCATGAGATGCGTCGTCGGCGTCGCTCCGCCCACAGTTTTTGCACCATGGTCAACTACGACGATCGCTGAGCTGAATTTGTAGATTCTGCGCGTTTGTTCGCAAGAAATGGATAAAGCAAGCAATCGTGAAGCGTTTTCTGCCTTCGGAAACAGTCCGCGCACACGCCGGCCGCGCCTGCCAGCTCGGCACACTCAGCGGCTCGAACCGGCGCAGACCACGGTAGCAACCGCGCTTGTCGCTGCTCTTCTGAATCAATCTGATCGCTAAAAAGTTCCACATGCGAGAAAGTAGGTGTTAGTGTGGTGAAAATTGTGCTAGGGAATGTTGTCAGGGCTTATTTTAAAAGCGGCGATCAGATATATCTGCCGCGATGCAAGCCTACGCTGACCGCTCGCCGCGGCGCGCGGTGCGCCGAGCAGCCGAGAGATGGCGATACCTGCGCGGAAGCATCGAAACAGGCTACGCAGATGTCTTGGTCACCGATCGCTCAAACGGCAGTTATAACTTAAATAGAGTTCCACATGCGAGAAACGGTATGATAGTGTAGTGAAAAGTTGTGTTGCAGATTGTCATTCGCAGTTGCACAGGTAGCAGCGATCAAATATCCGCCAGGATGCTAAGCCTACAGTTCCCATCACCCGAGCCGACGCGAGCGACGCAAGCCGCCGTAGCCGATCGCGTGCGGCCGACGGGAAGCGATAGAAGCCGGCACCGTTCCCTTTTCGGCACTCCGAGTTACAGCGGAACGCAGCACAAGTTGTGGGCATTGTTCCGCGCACAACGAGCGCACACAAAAAATCAAACGATGTAAATACAACCACGACCCCTTCCCGCTTGTGCGGGAGCTGTGGGGAATGTCGTCTGCTGCCCCTACTGGACTGCTTAGGGACTTGGCCGCTAGGGGATTGCGCATGCGCAGTGGGGTTGTGAAAGAGGCGGATTCGACCGCCCAAGAAAGCGCCCGAGATCTAGTCCGTCGGGTGACCCGAGTGTCTCAGGTAGAAACTTGCCAACTTTTGGTGACTTATCAAGAACTGTATACTTATTACAATTTCGAAACCAGAATTAATCCCCACTACACGTACCCCTAAGCAAGGTGCAGGGAAACTTTCTCCGGCTCCTTCAAACTAACACCTTTCTTCACCCTACCCGATTCCGTTTGCTGCACCCTACGCATGCAGTTATTTCGGCCGTATAAGTTCCGCGATGTCCGGGCAGCCCGAAACACATGATACGGGTGTGTCCCGCACACCCCAAGATTGATAGAATCCTTCACCCGGAAGGGTGGAGGATTCACAAGCAGTGGGCGACACAGTTGTCCAGCTGTGCTCCCGACTCCCAGCTTCGGCTGGTGGCAGAATCCATTGAAACTGGAGTGTCCAATGGGGTCTTGAACTGAGAAACTAAGGGACATTTTGAAGCTCCCAATAAATTCGTTTTCTTTCTATAACTTGATGCTGCCGTTTTCTATGTACAAGCGGGCGGTCAGTACCACAAGTAAAAAACTGCAGCCCATTTCATTCCGTTCCACGCAAACGCCGTTTTAGATCATTCACATTGTATTTCCCGTGGCAGAATTTCCATTATTCATGCCGGCGTCGCAAGAAGCTGGGATGATTCTGGAGTTAATACAACTCGGGAGTAGTAACTCCGCCACGTCGCCTTCAAGTTTATCTCGCAAACGCGCTCATTTTTCAGCACTTCACTTCAGCACAAAATGTACTACCTCTTCCTCTCCGATACACAAGATGACTGAAAAAAAGCACTTCTTAGATGACTAGGCTGGTATTTTTATTTTTCTGAATTTGAACCTTCACGACGAAACTTATTTCTAAAGTTTCGCACGATTCAACACGCTCGCCTGCTTGTGTAGCCGCATAGGCATGTGGCTTTTAAGATGACATAGCCACGTAATTGTGGCAGTGCGTTGCAGAGGAGACAATTATAGTCTTTTGTGCACGTCCGAGCTCGAAGAAGCGGTCATCCAAAACCTTTCAATCGCTAATTTCGCTCAACATTACTCTCTCTCTGTCTCTCTCTCTCTCTCTCTCTGGTTCAACAGTTATCCAGTCTAAAATCACAACAGGAATACCGCAAAAAACCTAATAAGAATTTTTATCGTACGACAAAAAACTTTGTTGTGAAAACAGAAGTCCCGTTGTTACGACAAAGCCATCTATTGCTACGACACACATTTCTGTCGTAACGACATAGTCAGTTTTCTCACCGACAAACATCCCTGCAGTAACCACAAAACTGCCACTTACACTACTTTTCACAATGGTAAATAAAATTCAAACCATGCGCAACTACTGATGGAACATCAAGATCACGACAAGACAGGAATTCGGCACGATGGAACATAAAAATCAGGACAGGAATACAATACCAGAAAGAACATCAGAATTACGACGCGACAAGAATACGACAAGACGACAGTACGACACTCGAAAATACGACAAACTACAGAAATTTTCCTTGTCAACTTTTTCCACTGGGTACGTCAAGGGGAATAACGGTGGTTCATCATAAATGTCACTTCTATACTCACCAAGTCATCTGCCATGATGAACACGATGTGTGGTCGCTTCGGCGTAGTAGATAGGGACAGCATGGCCAAATAGGCCGCCAAAATAGCCAGCACCACGGTGGCTATAAGCCCGCCGGTCAGCACTTGCCGTGAGCTTGCGCAATCCCGCGCAGCTTCGGGACCTCTTCGCTTCTCCATTGTCCACCGATCACCTGTCAGTCTGCGGCCATTCTTTTCCTTCCCGTCAATACCGAGACCCCACCTGCGCTAGCCACCTTCCAAAAAAAAAAAAAACGGGGAAATGGCAGCATCAAGACATCACCTCTTCTTGCACCAAACACATACAATTGATCACTCCGAAAGTATAGGCGGTCAAACACTAGCGTTGCTAGCGATTATGGGGATATTAGATGCGACGCCTCTCTTTCACCCGCCTTGTCCCTCCGGCGTAGTCCGGCGGCGTCCGCATCCCTCCCCCATTCTGCTCGGCGCGCCAGCTGCGCGCTAGCGCCGCTCTCACCGCAGCGCCATCTGCGTATTAGCGCTCGGCTGCGCTCGCTCCGTCGCCGTGCCAGCTGTGCGTGGGTGCGGGTTAACACATGCGCATGCGCTGCTCTGCGCTGCTCTCTCTCATTCCCCTCACCGTACATATAAACGCGGTAACTGCGCCGCTCCGCTCAGTCGTTCCGCCGGCGCTCCTCCGATGACATCCTCCGGTGACCGCCGATGATTTAAAATGGAGACTAACAGGCCTGATATCGTGATGGTCGGCGCAACCGTAACAAGCACCGGCCACCCCGATAAATATGGACACACAACAACAATGGACACGCTAGCATAACGGAAACGCAACGGAAATCCACGATGCGTCGCATCTACCCCATGGTTCCCCTCACGGGAAGATGGTGTAAATTTTTTATTTGACGTACTAATGCGTTCACACCTAGATGGTATTTTGCATGCACTTAGTACGCAGCACTGTTTTTTTTTTTTGTTCCCACACGGCATGCTTTGTAACTTTTGGCTCTAAGCAGCCGTACCTTCGACTACCACCGACAATTACGACAGGACAAGTAGAGGCGGTGTTCGCAATAAATAAACATTATCATAATTGTTTCGTGTACTGGGCCCAGCTCTTAATCCAGGGCCAATGTGGCCTTACTTGCCGACTGGGCCTGGTCTACAAGATGTGGGTTATCATTTCGGTTGTACCTGAATATTACAGCTTCCAACTATAGGATGGGGCAGGTGTGAAATACCGGGAGAGCGGAATTCGCTTTGCATAAAGTATCGTACGGTTTTGCTTTATTACCACATACTTGAGAATATTTCGGACGTTGTTTGTGGTACAAGTGATGAAACGCACTTATTAGTCTATAATTGTTGGTTTACGTAGGCAGCAATAGATAACAGTTCAACACGTAAATAAGAAATCTAAGGCACTACTGCATAAAAACCATGACTTCTCTTTATGTAAGCAATTCAAACAAAAAAATTCCGCCATCTCCACGAAGTGAGTGATGATCAGAGGGGCGAAGCAAAAATGCTTATCGGTAAAACCATGAAACATTCACCCGCACATCATATAAAGACTCGACACGTCAAGCTTTCCACCGCTCCGTTGAAAAGCCCGTCGACGACGTCGATGTTTGTGGTGGTTATGTAGGGGTTGTTTTGGACGATAAGAATCTCCATGGGTAAGTTGGCGAATGCGGTGTGTGACATTTTAGCCACCTTCGCCGTCGCCTTCTGCAGAGCGTCTTGTGTCGTGTACCCCCGGTACGTGTCTTGAGCTCGCAGGCGACGAACGACAACCTCTTTTTCTTCCCGTTCTCCTTGTTGGTTAGCAACGAATTCGATGAACGTTTTGTCCTCTTCGGCCAATCTTTGGTTGGCCAATCCCTAGGGGGATACTGCCACAATCATCATTAATGTGCCGTGCCGTATACAGCAGCAACGAGGGACGGGAGAGGGCCCGAGCAAGAGGAGCTTCGACCCTAAAAGGTTCAGCAGTGTAAATGAAACAAGGTCGTCAGATGAATTTAACATTAGAAATAAACAAGCAATAAATAAAAGACAAGGAGACGATTAACGGAACAAAAGGTTGTTATAAGAATGATTTAAAGGAGGAAACGCAATTGATTTCCCAGGAGCGCGTAAGCTCTTTTAGATTGATGTAGCAGAGAAAGCTGAAGTCATTTCGGCGCAATTGTTTTGAAGGCACTGTAGTAAAAACAATTTCCACTTGTTGCAAATCTTGTGCTATTATTGCTTTACTAAGGAGCTGGGACTAAACTAATTAAAATGCAGTTGGAAACACCGATTTGAGAGTATTATGATTAAGTCATAATGAAACAACTTGTTAACTATTAACACATTATAATAACGCTAAAAACGTTGGACATTTGTTTGAGATCGAGGATGTATCCTGGTGATACTTTAAATGGCTTGAATTGTCATGTGTTGTGCTGATGAGACATGGCAAAGACATGTGTTGACCCAGGCCACTATTCTGCAATTTAAATGAATATGGATGGAATAAGAGTGGTATAAAATAGCATCATGTGCGAAATACGGGCCAGCTTTAATTGGGGCACGAATTTGCGAGTTTATACGTCCGTCCAAAAACTCAAGTTTGATTCCCCACGATTTTGTCTTAGGGCCATGCAAACTTCATGAAATCAGGCAACCGTATTCTAGTGAAGAACCTCTGATGACCTTCCTGTTTTCCTGAGTTCAGGCACAGGATCTTGGTCACCACCATTTCAAAACAGCGGCTGCGTTTTCAGATTCGTCTCTGGGGTACTCTGGCTCGCTCCTTCACGTGCTTAGAGAACAGCTGAGTGCTGCTGGCGATTCGCAATGACTTGACCTCTGTAGTGCATAATGTCGCCCAAAATTCTTCAAATGAGTCTGCCGTATCAACTGTCATTGAAGCTAAATCACATTACTTTCACTTCGTGTCGAACTTCGCCCTGTGTGAAAGGTACTCGGTGACTAAACATCTGCAAAGCCATTTGGCTATTACACTACCGCAATAGCTTACAGGGGGGTCAGGGACAATAGCTGACATGGGACGATAGCCCAATTTGGCTGCAGTATGTATAAATAAATAAAACGCACGCAGTCCATCTTGGGGCACCACCAAAACGAAAAAGCCGCGTACTCCTTGCAGCCAACCAAACAGTTCTAGACACGCTAAACAATGGTTGCCTAATGTTCTTACAAATGCAGCCCTCGTATTGGACCTACCTAGTTAAACTACTCCTGCTACTACCGTGACCTGGTTTCCAGAAATTGAAAGCAGAGGTAGTGGCCACATCTCCACGTGCACAGTAATTGAAGGTGTCTGTAGTGGATACTCCAAGCGGAGCCTGTTGAGTAGGAACAAGGCGACTTGTCAAACTTTATGGTAGGATGATGCTGACGCGTGTGGTACACCCGGAGAGCTTGCGGATACTATTGCGCAGGACTAGTCTCAATCAACGTGGAAGAGCTTGCTGCCGAAGGTGTGGTCGCCATTACACAGGTATTAAGTCCCGTGTGGTTCACAGGAGAGTAGAGTGCTATACCAGGTTATATATGAGCTTCAAGGAGCTTGAAGGAGCGCATTTAGGAGCCGATGCCTTAGTTAACGAGGAAACATCGGAGCCAATTTCGTTGTAGGCTGGATCCGCGCTTGCCTTTAACTCAATTTTTGCGGCGTTTATCTATTTTCATCGATGGAGCTCCGGCGTGTCGTTAGCGAACTGGGCGTCACGGAATGGTTTCGCGCTGACGACCACGCTTCCCATAGCTCTGCAGGGATTTAAAGGTATTTGCGGTCCAGCATTCCACCGTGGATGCTACGCTCATTATTTACCTATTCTCCAAACAGTATTGCAGCGTTAGCCAATGTGAATCTGAATTTTTGGCAAGGCACCAATGATGTTACTTTCCAAGCTTTGCGACATCTCGCCTGCAGCGCGTTCAAACAGTGGCTTGCTTTTTAGAACGCTTCGTTGCGAACAGAACCGGCCACGTTGAAGCAAGCTGTCAAATTGTTTGTATGGCCCCGGTTCTGAAACGAGCAAAATGGCCAGCAGAAACTCCTACAGAACAATTGCTCTAATAAGGTTCTTTGGAAAAGTTAGAGAAAATGGTCCAGCACCGACTGGTCGGGAGTCTTGAGGACCGAGAAGTTTATTTCAAAGATATCAGGATGCAATAAAGGCGCAACTTTCAGCTACAAATATCGCAACCGCTCTCCTCCTAGAATCTAGGAAGCTTTTGACAGCGTTGTTTATGAAGCCATTCAAATGGAAATACCATTTGTAGAGTTTTGCGGACGTACGTGCACCTGGCTCTGCGACGGAGTTTTCAGAATCGGTATGTCTACATGACCACCAAAGAAAACAACACGGCGCAACACGGGATGCCACAAGGTGATCAAGATGGCGTTTTTAGTCTCACCTTGTTCACCATACCTCTACCCCGGACATCAACACCTCTCTGTGCGCTGATGACATCTATAGGTCGTCTCCAGGCAAAAATCGTGTAAATATTCGAACTAAATAGCACAAGCCTTCCTTTTTTTTCACACGAAAGTACCTCAGCAGCTACAGGTTGCTTACTTTTCCCGAGAATTGTGCCGCACTTGCTTTCAAGAAATCTGTGTCGTTAGCCGCGACAACTTTTTCTCTTGAGTATGCAATGTGTCTAATTATGCCGCGGCTTTCCACGAATGGCTACTACATGAACGTAACCGTCTGAACGCTGCCATACGAAAGGCGTACGAAGCAGCTATCGGTGTCCTCGATCTGGCAAACACGGAGAAGCTCCTAGAGCTCGGTATCCACAACACGCTAGAAGAAATCAGTGAAGCCCAGAGAGTAGCACAACTCGAGCGCCTCAAGGGATCCAAGACTGGCAGATCCATCCTGGCCAAACTAGGACTGCAAACGGTATCAAACACTCGGCACCTCAACAAGCAAGAAGATATTCCGGCTGACATCAGGAATGCAACCAGGGTCCATCCTATCCCCCCAACATGGACCCTACTCACAACAGGGAAAGAAGAGTGGCTAGGGCAAAAGTCATGCTTGAACAACATTCTAACGTGCCCGGTATCAGATTTGTGGACGCAGCCGAGTACAGTGACCGTATATGCTTCACGGCTGTGGTCATTGATGCAAAGACAGGGGAAACAATAACTGCAGCCAGCATCGCAACACGCGAAGCACAGAATGCCGAGGAGCTGGCCATCGCCATGGCCATCGCCGACCCGGAAACAACAACAGTGCTGTGTGACTCAATGGTTGCAGTGCGTAACTTTTCTAAACGCCGAATGTGCAGTGGAGCAGTGCGGGTGCTCACCGCGGTGAACCTTAACAAACGGAGGATAACAGTGAAGTGGTTTACCGCCCATGCAGGGAACGATGTGTCACAGACAATGGCCAACCACAACGAGACGGCTAATACTGTAGCGCGAGAATTAGCAGGCCGTGCGACAGTAATGGATTCGTCTGCAGAGTGGTGGATGGAGACGAAAGATAGGTTCGACACCTTTCAAGGTGTAACCAAGTATTACAGAACCAATATAGGGGTGATGGCACCGCCACAACCCGAGCTGACCAGGGAGCAAGCATCAATATTCAGACAACAGCAGACCAATTCATTACTGACCCCGGTCATAATGCGGCACATATCGCCAGAACTGTACCCAGACGACACGTGTGTGTTGTGCAACAACGCCAGAGCGACTGCTGCCCCTTTATTGTGGGACTGTGAGGTTAGACCAGTAGAGCCTTCAACTAGGACCGACCTCCCACCGTGGTATCAAGACGTCACGCGAAGTTACAGTTACAGCAAGGAGGACCAACTTTCAGCTGTCCAGCAGATCCTGTCGGCTCTAGAACGGCAGCACCGGAGTGAAAGCTGCGGGGCGTAATCCTCCCTCCGGGGAAGGAGCGACCACCACCGCAGTGAGTAGCAATGGTGCTCGTCTAGTAGAGTGGCCAAAGGACCGACAAGTGGCTCCGTCCGGGCGTAGTGGCAACACTACGTCTGTTACCGGCATTTAATAAAGTCTTTTTCACTCACTCACTCACTTCTCTTGAGTATTTATTAGCGTTTTGTCTCTATATTTATAAATGATAGGCGTACTTTCGCAGAGACCGGGATTTCGTCTGCTTTAAGTATGCTTTACCTTGCAATTTTCGCATATTATATTTCGTTGTTTCCTGCTAGATAATTAATGGATAATCTATTTTACTGAAACTTTCACTGTTCCTAAAATGCTGCTTCCGTGTTTTTTCGTCTTTGTTTTTACTTACGTGGGGACTCTTATATTGTATCGAGACTCATAATTGTAGACGCCTGTTTTGGGTTCTAAGGTGGTGAATATAGTCGCACTATTACCTGGTTCTCACGCCTTACAGTGAGGAAGAAATTTTCACATAGCCTTACGTGTGTGTGTGCGTGTGCGTGTGCTTGTGCGTGTGCGTGTGCGTGTGTTTCGCGACTCACGGTCGTGGCAGAAAGGCTAAGACGACTGAGTTGGCCAAACCTATTCTGATAGGATGTCCTAATCAGTTTGACAGAGTCAGTCGTCTTACACATTACTGACGTCGTCTTAGCCGTCTTAGCCGTTGTTGGAGTTTGTTGGATTTGCTAAATTTTGTGGCCACTGTTTGCCAGTCTCCCAAAGTGGGTATGCTTAGCTTGACGAACGTGCGCTCAAGGCACGTGTGCACGAGCGCTCGGCATTTTCACGGTATTTTTTAATGTTTTATTATGACGTTTACCGCGCCGATGCTGCACAGGCGATGAGGCGCGCCGTACTAAAGGGCTCCGGCTTAATTTTTGACCACATGGAGATTTTTTATTGCTCACCGAAATCCCGAACTCACTGGTGTTTTCGCTTTTAGCCTCCATCAGGAAAGCGGTCGCCGGGGCCGAGAATCGAACTCGCGTCCTTGGAGTCAGCAGCACAACGCCTTAACCACTGAGCCACCACGGCGGGTTTCTTGGTATTTTTTTAATCTGTGGACACCCAACGCAAACGGCTCGCTCTACAGCTTCGCTGTTAAAAAAAAGGCTCAGCGTCTGCTGAAGTTGATGGAGCGTGCTTGTGCATTAGAACGCTGTATGATTTATTTGCATGTGGGATGTCCGAATATTTGTCGCCCAGAACCTTTCGTAGTTCTCTTAGCACAAGAAAACTTGGAATTTCACGTCCGAGAGAGATTTAATCTTCCGAATGGCTCTGTAGGCAAGCGCTCCTTCGGGAATGGCGGCGGCGAACCTGTCCCGTACCTTCAAAATGAGCTCTGCATTGTAAGTCATCGTGACACAGTTCTTAGCTGCTGAATGCTTTCTGCTAACCCTTTAATGCCGGTTGTCGCAAATTCGCGACATACTTAAAGGGGCCCTGAAAGGCGTTTTGAGCACACTAAATGAACTAGCGCAATCGTTAGATTGGGTCGTCAACGTCATCTGTGCCAAGTATTACTCTTTTACGCGCAGCGGAAAGCTCACACTTTTGTTGCAAAGTTTGTCGCTTTTTTCTCACCCTTTCCTTCGTGTTTTCGGACGCCGCCATCTTCACATGTCTACATCATCGATTCCCAGATGTTCGTCATGAGCTAGACATCCTGCTATTGGGCGGCTTTTTCACGCGCTTCCGGCAAAGAGATGAGTCGTCTGCTCAGCGTCGGCTCGCCGGCTGATCTGCCGGCGGAGTGCCGGAGTGCTTGGACATTTTACGACAAACGAAACAAGTGTAAACAAACGTTTAACCATTCGTATTAAATGCAGCACGGCCATAACACGACATGGATATTCCCTTACCTGAGTACGTTCCGTAAAGAAAGCGTTGAAGCCCCGTGGCACTTCTTTCGTGCAATCGCAGAGAACGCCCTGAGCCGAATGCCCGGGTTTGACGCATACATTTTATTCTACTTCAAAACAATCCAGAGATGGGTTTCGAACGAACACAACGTCACAAATGCGTTGCAAGTCTGAACCGCGATTGAAAGACGATGGGTTGCCTCCTCCTGCCCGTCGTAACTTCGGCACTCACCTCGCGCGCGGTTTGCGGGGACGAACAGCAAGTCACTTATCTCCGGCGCACAAGCCGAGATGGCTTTTAGCCACGCACACTGCACATACCCCATGCGAAATTGAGTCGTACGTCGCTCGAGAAAGATAACCCAGACCATGGGAAGCACTATCCACCCGCAGAAGCACAACGTCGCATTGCATCGCGAAACAAAGACGTCCACAGCACACACACACCATCGCCTCCTGTAATGTCAAACGCATCTCGCACTTCCCAATGGGAGTGGGTGGTACGCCTGCAGTGCCCACATGTCGCGAGGTGGGGCCCCGAGCTGAACCGGGAACACGCAACTGTAACTGAGTTCTACAGTGGTTTGTGCCTTGTTGTCAAGGCAACCGATGTTTGAGATTCTCAAAGAAGTGGCGCTCGCTCCAGCGCTAGAAAGCTCAGAGCCGCGGTGGAGCATGCTTTGCCAACGTTGCCGCTCTCCACCACGCGTCGCCCCAAGCTGAACTGGTCACATGATTGAAGGGTTTTGTGCACGGGTTCTGTATCGATTTAAAATGTCTTTTTCACATGCCGCCGGCAGGAATTACGACCGCCGCAAAATAAGACCCGGCACCAGCGGGGCCACATCTGATACGGCACTTTTTGGATAAACAGTGTCGGTGCATCAAAGGGAACGAGCGCACGATCTTCCCCGTACGGCTGCGAGTTCGCCGCCGATAAAAAGTCACGTGCCACCGATAGCAACTGCACCAACGAACACCGCGAAAGGGCAAGGCCAGGCCGCCGTACACATGCGGCCAGATTTTTCGTTCGGTTTTCCAGCCTTGAGCGAAGTGCGGGATTCATGGTGTCAACAAAGCTTGCCCGTAGCAGACGACGTAGCAGCGCAATAGCGGAAGTACGTCACCGCTGCGGAGCGCAGCATCATGGGAGGCAAAGCTCGCGCGCCGTCAACAGCGGAGAGTAAGTCGAAAGGAGGAGGAAACGCGGAGCGACGATAATGCGCGGTTTTTGATTTACGATTTCTCAGCTAATACTCATCGCTTTAACAAAATTCTTGCGGGAGGAGATTGCAAATACATTGCTTTATTTGGGTACATGTACATCCATGCATCGGCGGAAGGTATTTCAGGACCCCTTTAATGAAGCTGGCCAGTCAACTTGCGAAACCTTTGCTGCCTTCAGCGGCGGCTGTGATGTGTTTGCGGCAAAGAGGTGGTGGTTGCGCTCCAGATAGGTAGCGCCATCTCGTATAAGGTGTTGACAATTACACTCAGTATGTCCATCGGTTGGCGGACAGCGCGCGCCACGTGCGACACCTCTCATTTCTTTGTCATTTTCTGCCTAACCATAGTGAGTACAAGGTCCCCCAATTTTTTTCTATTTGCACGCATTCAGGAGACTGCCCATGAGGTGTTACATTGTCTAAAAATACGTGTTTTGCTGCATGCTTCATGCTTTCGTGGTATGTCGTGAATTCGCGACACTCGGCCATTTAGGCAGTTTGCGGTGACTGCAGGTATGATGGTTTTTTTTATTTTGTGGCAGAGGATAGATGTCGGATCGCTGTATGGAAGTAAAGGGATTTGCACATGCCTGCGACCCGAGGATAACAGTGACGATAGCTGTCTTAGTAACAGTGATTACGACGATGTGGACTACAATCCTCATGCACAAGCACGAGCTGCGCCCTTGGGAGAGCCTCCGTCAAAGCAGTGAAGATGAAAACGGTGACGTGGTGCCTTTGCCAACTGCCTCTGCGAAACAGGCAGTGAAGTGGAAAAAAACAGACTGTGAAGCACAGCGGGAAAAACCATCCTGGAATACCAGTCTTCCTGAAAAAGACACTGTGCGAGCACCTATTGAGTATTTCGAAGAGTTTTTTGATGACAGCTTAGTGCATCACATATCACATCGTCCAGCAGACCAATCTTTTTGCAACGCAAAAAAACCCAAACAAAAGGATGGCCCAAGTAGGCGATAAGGACCAAGTAGGCGATAATGTTGCATTCCAGATATTGGCCTAAGTGCCTGTTGCAAATTCGCGACAAACCTAAAAGTCGGCGATTGAGTTGCATCCCAGATAACACAACTGTGGAATGTAATCACGGTGTGTGTTTAAAGCCGAAACACAAAAAAATAAATGCTTTGCGGCCTATTTCATAATTCCGGCATGAAAGGGCTAAGAATGTGTAATAAGAACACGAATGTGCTACGTCACGTTAACTGTACCGCCATGTAAAATTGTTTTGGCTGCAACGCTATTTTTGATTGCAAAGCTTTAATACCACCGAAATGTTTGTTGTAGTAGTTTTGCGCCCTTAGCCGAGTTCCCCAATGGCTAATAACAGGCTCTGGTAGAAGAGGCACAATCGGTGACTGATCCTTGAAAACACGAACGTGCCTCGAAATACGCTTCCTTGACTGCAGCTTTTTATTCCTTGACCTACAAAACGACATCCTGTATTCTTTGTAGCACCGCTGAATCCCGCTGATAGTGCGGTGAATTGCAATAATTCCGGATAAATTACTCAGTCATTCTGTCCTGCATCAGTGGCCGACTCGCAAAGGTGCTGAGGTTAACGCCATTCTGTATTATGCACTATATACTGAATAAACAGCTTTACTCGGCTAACTTTTCAAGCTATAGGTTGTAAACACCCTTGAAAGTCGCCGGCATGGCAGATTACTGCTGTAGCGATCAGACTACTCGAAAAGTTCCGATCGTTCTGTCCCTCGTTCCTTTTTGCGCTACAACTGCTGCATCTTGCCGACCGGTGGTGTATCAGTGATCGACGTCTGCCTGTGCGCATGTTCATGGCGTCACCCTGAAACTTTTCAGTATCGGATTTCCACGCAGTTATCTACCTGGAGTCGTCTTTGACCTTGAGCGGCACATGCGGGGCTGTGTCGAGTTGATTTTCCTCTTTGCTTGTTTTTTATTGCGTTATCAAGGGATAGGGAATTTCGGCACAGGTTTTTGCCGTTGACGCCCGGACACGGCCGCATGGAATAACATATAACTAAAGAACTGGTGCGGACAGGGGCTACGTCAAGCCCAACCGGCGGTGAGGTTGATTGCGGTGTAGCTGCGTTCGGCCCTTTAGCGGGCTAGTCGCTCAGGACAACGTTAGGTCAAGGTGGCGTCAGCTTGGGCATGGGTTCCGAGTCTCGGCGTGTTTGGCACGGCGCCCGGATTCTACTCATAAACGGCGTGTGACAAACTCCTATTTGCAGGCTTCTTAAGAGCACTCCTAGCAGAACATGTAATCGCAAACACGAAAAATGCTCATGTAACGCACGAAATGCACTTTTAGAGAATACATAGCACAAAAAACATTTTTGGGCGCTCAATAGTCTCTATAGGCACACACTTCAAAACAGGCACTAATAGGCACAATAAAAGATTGCTTAATATGTTTATTTTCCCTCAGTTACTGCTTATATGTTAGATAGGCATCATAAAGGACGAAGGAAAAAATAGACATTTTGCCTATAGTTCCGGTGTCTACTCATGAAATTTTATTACAGTTCTTGTCTCTTTCCTGCTCTTTTTTTTCTGGACGCTGATGCTGACCTACATTTCTTTTTGTGTGCTATACAAATTTCTTACTTTGTCCGACTGAAACCCGGAACAGAAACAAATTTAAAATGTTGCACATGCAAGCAAAACACAAGTCGTCCATGTTGCTCACAGCTGCGCTCTACAATCCCGTCGCGCCGTGAAATCGCCGCCAACTATCTTTGTCTGGGGTGCCAATAGTTGAAACTAGTGGTTTTAATGAAGCTGATGATGCGGCATTTATAAACAGATTTTTTGAAAGTCTGATGATCCTAGTCTTGAATTAGGCTAAAGCAAGTTCAGCACTGCATAAGTAGGCGCAAAGCTAACAGCTGGCTATTTTGAGCCACGCCACGAAGTGCAGGCGTGCTTTTGTGCGCGACCCAACGACGCGAGCGAGGTAGCAGTTGGAGGACAACGTGTAGCGTGCCGGCACAGCAGGGAGTGCCGAGGGTTCGTATTTACCTGCACGGTTGTTGTTTTTTCCCGCTTTGTTCAGTGAAGACGGTGCACACGCACAATCACCTGGCAGAGGGTGACAGCTCCCCACGGAAAATAGGTGCACCGGAGTGTGACAGGGATTGAAATGACGTAGCGGAACAAGCAGATTAGGATACAGACGTAGAGTTCTAGGGGAATGCAGCGCCAGCTGCGGCAGTCCCGCACAACGCTGGGACCGCGCCTACGGCCTCCAGCACCTCCAGCGACGGTGAAAGGGCCTTCGCATAGGCGGGTGGAATAGCGTAAAATTTCGAGCACGTATTCTAAATACTGCTACGGTGCCAGGCACAAATATTATGAAGGGGAAGCCTTCAAAGAAAACAGGATGCTGAAGGCAGGCTACCGCATTTGCTGCCGAGTACTGCACGCGAGCACAACTTTGTTGACTGCCGTCAAAAGCTTCTCAGTTTCCTGCAGATTTTTCTTTTGGTTCTTTTTTTTCGCAGATACGAAGTCGCGATTATTGCACTTTGCAAAGTGTGTGCGCGGGCATATCGCATGCTGCTATAAATAGTAAGCAGGCTTTTGGCAGGCCGGTTATCAGTCTCTCGACTCTCAATAAGTATACCCGTAAGCGCGCATTAAATTCGGTCACCACGGATACCTTAAAGGGGCCATGCAGACAAAGCACAAGTTTGGTTTATTTGAAAGAGTGCCTCGTTAGAAGCCTACTGACCCCACGTTTAACGTAAACTTCGCTCAAATAAGCTACATAGTTAGGAAATGAGAGAATGATCATGCGATCCACTAGTTCATTTCCCGCTCTAGGACATATGACGTAATACGCACAAGTGTACGATTGGCTGAGGCGGGCAAAAACGAACGCAAGTTAGGCAGGGCTTAAAAGCTTGCAGAACGAGATATTTTCGCTTAAGTGTAATGCATATTCTTTTTATAGCAGTAAGAATGGTATGGTGAAACAATGGAGGTTACGAAAGTACACGTAAACACAAAAGTACCAGTGCGTACTGCTGTTTGTACTACACCCACTATGCTTGTTATATCTGCACAGCAGTGCGGCGCTTCGGGGTTGTCTCAGACGACATTGGCCGATTGGCGTAAGCGACGTTGTCTTACATGACCCTATCTGCCGAAAATAGCTCATGTTTCACAAAACGATTACTACCTACCATAACGAAAACAAGTCAGGTGCAAATACGGTCAAAAACAAAGGAAAGGCGAATAGTGGTGCGGATCAATATGGTGGTGCCATCTAGGAGAACAAACGGTAATCAAGGCACCGCCGCACTTGAAATTCTCTTGAAGACCCGTCCATGTGATGTCATGGCAGACGTCATGAAGCACACAGTTTGGCAGGAGAATCAAAATTTTAACTTAAATTGATGAATTTCTCAGTGAATAAAGCATCACTTGCTGTCGGAGAACCGCTGCAGGGGCACTGTAAAACAGCAAATCTTTCGAATAAAACAAACGTATTTTGCCTGGACGACCCCTTGAAGGGCAGTTATTATGGAACAGCTATTTCCTAAATGGTTTCGCTTTATGCTTCATTGAATACTTCGTGCGATTGTTACCGCGTTTATTTCATATATGTATAACACATTCGAAGTGGCGCAAAGAACTGGGCACGGCGTAATTGTACCGAGCGTCGAATTTGGAAATGCCCTATACCTGAAAATTCAGACGCGTGTTCAAGCGCAGTTCCGTGCTTCCGCTTCACCACCACATCCACGACTGACCAATACATGCTGCCACTCGAGCACTCTCGCTAAATGAGAGCAACGTGCATACAATTTGACTCAAATTTGTTACTAATTAGCGCTGTAACACTGCGTAATGCTGAACGCCATGCTTGTTTTGCGTGATGCCAAAGCGGACACCGAGCCTATGAGTGAAATCATGTGATCTACTTTTTTTTAAATTGCTACAGCGCGAATAGAAACAAGAACACAGAAAGACGACGGGACTAATTCACAAAGACAAGCGAACTGTGTCCTTGTTTCTATTCGCACTGTAGCAATTTTTTAAAAATGAACTACCAACTCGCCCAACAGTACACTCTGTCACGTGCTCTACGTCGCCATTCGCCAAAATTTTATACTGGATGCATGGATTACTCAAGAGAAGTGCCTGCGGCGAAATTGAACAACAGGATTGTCTACAGCGCAACGGTAAATCAAGGAACGGTAGGCCATTTGGCTGTGAGTGCGCATACTAAAGAACGAACGTACCCAGTGCCGCGAGGTATGGTGTGCAAGCCTTTTGAAGTTAGAGATGCTCGGACTAAGATATATTTTGAAGCGCTGTTAATAACAATGGATCCTTGTAAATGAGTAACTAGTACATCTACATGAAACGCGTGGATATGCACTGGGGAAAAAAGACTACACAATAACTATATAATATATAAGGAACAAAGGAGAAGCAAATACAACCAAGGAAACTATATTAAGAGGATAATTAAGCAGAAGCGAATACATGGTAGAAGAAATGGAATCGACAACGATCGTTGACATGTACAAGGCACAGAAATTTGAAATCAGAAAGAAACCTACCGCGAAAATCGCAAGGGCCGTGCTTTCTGTTTGAGGTTGCTGCAGGTTGGTGGAGAGCGAAGAGCTTTTTTAGGAAGGTTTAGTCAAAACGGTGGGAGATGCGTGGTCAGCACAAAAGATGCAGGAATAATTCGGCACGTCCTCTTGTAGCATAATTGTATCCACGGAAATCTACATCAGAGAAAACGCCAGTCCGAAGCTGTACAATTTAAAGGTAATATAGAGAATGCGGTGTACACGTCTGTAAATTGACGAAAAGAAAAATCGCATGCTGTTGGAGGAAAGGCAAAAAGGAGAACACGGTGCAGGATAGCAAACACCGGTCGCGAAAAAGTGATTTCTAGCATGCCGCTAATAGCAGCGCTAAAATTAGAACTGTGGTACCACATAGATGCAATACCTTTTTTGATGCGAACATACGTCAGCATCTTAATACAAGAGGGCGGCCATAAACGATCACGTTGTTGCTTTTTTATGCTATCGATGTTTTTGCTATCCTGCACTTGTAATTAGTACATGGTAATTTAGGTATGTCTTGTGTGTTTGCTCATAATGTTTATGTTCAGATTTCATTTTTTCTTCGTGATTGCTATAAAGCGTTATTAGTATGTATAACTCCTATACTGTACCTGTAGGAAGAATGCAAGTGCACTGTTATCTTTGCACATTTTGTTAACTTACATAGATTATGCATCATCGTCCGTGGTTCTTTCCTAAAGTTTGTATGATATGCTTCTTGTGTTACTCTGCGTGATTATGTAATCGGAATTCCGTTACACTTTCCTGTGCTTCCTGCTACTGTCTTGTATGTAGGGCTTTGTCAAGCTTCTAACAGCTTATACCCGAGGAACCACACTAGTTTTTGGGAAAATAAACTCAACTCAAACGCAACTCAACTCAACTCAGTGAGGCAAAGTTTTAACGCTTAGCAAGCCAATGTAAACAATTGATTAAAACTCTACGATTAGAAATTTTACACTTCATCCTACAGGACATCAGTGCGCAACTAGGTGCTGGTTTACATGAATAAATATCATCGCGTGAAATTGGATTATTGCGTACGGATTGTAGGCACATAACTGACCATGAAACAAGAAAAAACACAACGACAGAAGAGCACACGGACAGAGCTCTGTGTCCATGTGCTCTTTTGCCGTCGTGTTTTTTTTTTTCGTAGGGGGGGGGGGGGGGGGTCGCGCTGTTTAGTGCTCAGATTATGTTTGTGCGCTAGTGGCTCAAGGGTTTATCAAATTTCATTCACTACCTCTTCTGGGAAAGAACAAAAACAGCATGACTTAGATTTTAAATATTATAGGTAATTTGAACGTCCGTTGTGTCCAATTTATGCAGAAGCTGATACAGACCTTATATTTTATGCCGGCTTCACTCTACTTTCTATCGTAAGGAAGCGAGAAATTGCTGGAAGGTGTCGTCAGCTACATTCTCATTTCTAATAGTAACACGAATAAAGCGTATAAAGTTCCTTCACACGTCTTACTTTGTTTAGGGTATGAGAAAATCACGCAGTATTTTAATATTCGAAGATCGGCCGAATAACTGTTTTGTCGGCTAGCAGTCTTGTTGACGATGGTGACAGTTCTAGTAACCACTGAACAGTAAGTTTTTACATGACATATGTGGCAGTATATAAGCAACAATCTATATTCTGGTCCCACCCTAGATGCGATGTTCGTGCCTGGCAGGGGCACGTAAGTTTGTGCACCGTGCTAGTAGCTTTGCCATTGATGGTATAGTTTGTATGCTGCCCCATTTTTGTACGTTGATTGCCATTGGCCGAAAAAAGTGTAAAGTTTCCGAAGTACCAAACAAGCCGGCTTTAAACCACCATGCACTCTGGGAAAACTTCCGCCCTACTTTTCATCACCCCCCCCCCCCATCCGTTTTAATTTTGTATGCTCATATATGCTCGCTATGACACTACCCTGTAGGTGAACAATAAGGGGCCAAAACAAAAGTTTTCTCAGCAACGAGTCGCATTTCAACAACAAACGACGATTGCGCATCGCGCCGGGCACCGTGTTGAGACTGAGTTGATCTCAAATGTGCTAAAACACATCTACTCACTCCATTCAACTTTCGATAGCCGCAACGCATCTCAAACCGCACTTTCTTATTCATTCACAGATACGACCGCAACTGTGACCCCAACTACGTCCCCTAAGAGTGAATATAGGCATTTTCCTTGCGTCACAGAGAATTTGTATCAGTTAAACTCGCCCGCAGTTCCCAAAATACCATCCAGCGCACATTCCAATGCGTCCAGGCAGTCCACAGCATCATTTCAGAAAGTTGCGTAGTGCGACGGGAACGGCAATATTGAAAAAAATTACTCCCGAAAGAAATGCGCTTCAATCATCCAGACATCGGAAAGCGCCCGATACGTGGTAGACGTCATGCTAATAATGCAGATAAGCAATGTTTATAACTACATCAATTGCCTGTTTAACGATACGATAGTCGTAGTTTTGTGTGTACGGGGGTATTGTTGTCGCTCCAATTAGGAAAACAGTCGTGCGTTTGAGCAATGAACCCAGGGTTTGATTCCAAGCAACGCAACGCCAATAGCTGCTCAGGTCGAGTGATAGAAACTACTCTGGAATTCTGCTTCAACTAACCTCATGCAGTATATTGAAGTAGATCCTCCGCCGGCTACAAAATATTGTTACGTGGTTGCAGAACAAATGAGGCGAACCATGGTAGGTGGGGGTGCAGCGTTGTAATTACAAGAACGCCATGACACTCGAGTCAGTCTACGTGCCATGTACTTCTCTTCGTCTGTGTTGGGGCAGCGAAGCGGCAGTGCCACTTGTCCACTTCGTCGACTTTTTTTAGCGACAGGCATGTTGCAGCGCGACCTTGTTCATTCTTGTAACAATATGCTTGAAACAAATACCGGCCTGGGCCCACACCGCAGTGTATCTAAGAAGCAAGTTCTGATAACTCTTTACCAGGCCTATAGCGAGCAAAGTTTCGGAGATAATCAATTTTATGGGGGCAGGTAGCAGTACAACAAAAAAAGAAGCATAGCCCATTTAGAAACCACTTAAAGCTTTGCCTAATACCTACTCAAATTTTTCCACCTGTGCAGGCAACGACCACTCGTCATATGGCTCTAAAAATAACTAAATGATGTAGACCACCAGGTTGGGGCTTTCACAATATGTGTGTTTTGCCAAACACACCCTTCAGTTACAGACAGCCACAACTTAAAAACGTGTTTTATTTTTTCGGTGTAGTTTCTAGTGTGCCCTATTTTTGTTTCTTTCGGGTATTTTTTCTGGTTTATGTATTGGTACCAGCCGGCCTACTATAGTACGGTTTTTCTTGTTCTTTTCGAATTTCATACACCGAGGACATGTTGATTATGTGACCTTTACTTGCATAAAAAACAATTCTTGGCTGCTAAAATAAACGGACGCTCCTCCTGCTACACCAAAAGATTACACTCATTAGCCTCTCACCTGTTTTCCTCTCGACTTCAATGCACACAGGACGAACACACAAACATTCTTGGTACCATGACTCAGGGCATCTGCCTTATTTCATCTTTAGTGCGGCATTTTTCATGTCTTTCAGAACGTTTAAATCAAGGTTTTACGTGCGAAAGCTTCAGATGAGATATGAGGCAAAGAGCAACAGATGGATTCCCAATCATTTTCTGGAATACAAACTGTTCACTAACCGTGAACAGTGTGTATCATGATTCCTCGCTAACCGAAGTGACGTCTGGTGTACTGCAACGTTCCGTCTTAATTCCATTACTCTTTCCCGTTTACATTAAAGATTTATCCAGCTGTGCCTCTTCTCACGTACATTTATGTGCAGATGACTGCATCGTTTCTCGCGAAATCCATAATGACCATGACAATTTGAAGCTGCAACAAGATTTAGATAACATTATGTCTTGGTGTGCAAATGCGAAGATGGAATTATGTCATAATGAGGATCCCCGTATAAATAAACAAACAATATTTACTTATGTATCACGATACTTGCGCTAAGTAGACATAAACAGACGAAGGAAGACGGACGATGCGCAACTCACAACTGCTGTGAATTGCGCATCGTCCGTCTTCCTTCGTCTGTTTATGTCTATTTAGCGCAAGTTTCGTGATACATAATGCGCCAACTAGCCCAACAGCACATTATACTGAATATTAACTTAGAAAGCGCGAAATCTTACCGTTCTCTCGGCGTGCACGTAACTTCCACATTATTGTGGAAACCACATATTGAGAAAATAACAAGTGCGAACCGCGTGCTCGGTTACCTGCGTAGGAATTTTAGCAAATCCTCTGTCGCGTTAAAAGTACTATTGTATAAAACATTAGTTCGTTCCAAATTTGAGTATTCTGCCGCCGAATGGGATCCCAGTCACGCCAATATTGATCAAGTCATTGAACTTGGGCAAAATAGCGCTTGTCCTTTTATCCTCTCCAATTATATCCGCGCTGCTAGTGTCACATCCAGGAAATCTACACTCATTACCTTGTCTATCGCTTCGTCGGAAATTTTTTCGCCTTAGTCTTTTTGTCAAGATATATAATCATGCTTCGCTTAAAAACACTCTTATTTCGATGCCTGCGTAGCGCTCTGCTCGTATAGATCACCAACATAAAGTAGTGATAACACAATGTCGCACGAATACGTTTTTTTATTCATTTCTTCCACATACTGCCAATGACTCGAATCGTCTTCCCCGCGACATTACGCCATGATTAATTTTCAGGTTTTGTATTACGAGTGCGGGTACGCATGGCTTATACTATTACCATTGGTTTGTTTTTCAGTGCTACTGCTTTGTAAATTCTGTATTACCAGTGTAACGTCAGCCAACGTGTTTTTTGTGTGTGTTTTCTTGTACGACAGTGATGTTCACTTACTTTTTCTGTCTTTTTTTATGTACCCCACTCCCCTATACAATGCGTAAGCGCTTGACGGGGTGTGAAATAAATAAATAAATAAATAAATAAATAAATAAATAAATAAATAAATAAATAAATAAATAAATAAATAAATAAATAAATAAATAAATACTTTAGACTAAGCCGTGTTCCCTCACACGTCCCTTAAATTGTGTGTGCACAAAAAGTTGGCTTTCTCGCTGTCATTTGAAGCACAAACACCCTCACTAAGTTTCGACCCTATGCCCTCATAGTCAACTGGGCAACGCCTACACATATGAGCAACTGCGGTGGGTCTATCTATCTTTTCGAAGGCACACATACTCCGTTTCTTCAATATGCAGTAAAAAGACTGCTTCGGCTTATATATAATTTTCATCTTTCTTCCTGAACAGGGACACTGTAATTCAGGCATACTATGAAATTAGGCCTCACATATTAGACACAACACCATTGCAACAGAAGTTCACCGCACCTCGCTCCGCTTCAGTATAAAAACAAATGCTGCAGCAAATTTCAGTTGCTAAGCTTACCTGTCATGCAGTTCCTTGCCTCACAGTAAGCGTTCATTCTCTACTTGTTGTGCAGCGCTCCTGAGCCCTTCGCTGGATTGTATTTGTGTCGTTCCCGCACAAAGTTTCACCTGGCATTGCAACGACTGCTGAGTCCGGTACAGGGAAAAGATAAGTGACACAGAGCCCTTGACGGCGCGCCGCTATGTTTTTTTAGCGAGGAGCTATGACCTATTTGATAAGGGAGACCCCCGTGTAGGTGTAGCTGTTACTTCCTTACACACAGAGAAAAAGGCAGCAGCGCCGAGGGTATGGGACCCGAGGGGCTGCCTTTACTTCGCTGATAGCAGTGCATGCACAGGCTGCGTAGGGTTCTTAGCTGCTGAGAGTACACGCTGTGCGGCAGATAGGCCGCCGCATGTGTGTCTTTTTTGTCTTCCGAATCGAGTATTTATTTCAGAAACCACTATTGATCAAGTATACTGACGTAGATGGCATAGAAAAAGAATGGTATGAATGAATCATACAATATATGCAAATAATTCTTGCACATTGTTGTTATTACTGCACAAAACACCAAAATTTATTTTACTAAATACCGTCACCATGACTAAAGTGTCAGCCTACTGTAAACTCAGAAATGTCACCGGGTCATATACTACCCAAGACTAAGTATTTTTTCTTGAGGAATTTCGCATTGTCACGTGAAGTAAACATTGGTAATTACCTTCAACAAAGGATGCTAAATCTGCTTTCCTTTTCACTTATTTTTATGTCATCTGAACCCCTTGAAATGACGCAAGTTGGTGTGCATAACGCTAACACAAGCTGCTGATCGCTTCGCACATTTGAGGCTGAAGCTTTGACCCCAGCGCATGGAGCGAGTCGTCACAAGAAAACTGGCCCAATTATAAGAGGCAACCCTGCAATGCCTCCTGCCCAGGCGCGGGTCTTTTTAATAAGTTTGCATTACACGTGAAATTTTAAAGTATGTTTGCTTCTGATGAGATCTCTTGACACCAACAAATCAACAGCCGACAATGAGTGGCGGTTCATGCCATGAAATTTGTGAAAAACTTTAGCTAAACAATCCTCCCTCGAGCGAGCACGTCAGGTAAACGAAGTGTCCTCAAATGTCGGACCGACAAAATATATTTCCACCGGAGAAAACACGCTCGTCAGTTTCGTTTTTTTTTTCTTTTTTCTTCTTTTCTCTAAGCTTCCAAGTTTATTTTTTTCCGTCGCTAAGCGGTTAGTATCGCTGCCGTCAGAACCTTTCATCTCCGTCTTCATCGTCCTTGCCAAGAGAAAGAATTATAAGCACATGCCTGCTAAGTTCGTTATTCCTGCTTCCGCTTGTTAAGAGCTGATGTCACCGCGTTGCTCATCTGGAGTTGAGGGTATTTGCGTTCTCACCTTAAGAGAAGACGAAGAATGATATTAGTGAGGTTCACAACTATCGTCGCTACGATTTCCCGATGTTTCATTCCAACACTGTTATTACAAGGTAGTCATTTTCGCTAGACCATCATTAATTCTGGGATAAACTAGTGCGATTTCGTTTCATCAACACCAACTTTCAGTTTAATGTACCAGCGATTGCCGACGCAGTTACGTATTTTCGTCGACCTCTCGTCATGGTTACCCTAACCCCACTTCATTGGTGAATTTGCGGGGTTTTCCGCACTACGAATATTCCTTTTCATACCCCCGGGTCAGCCGCTCTCTGTAAGAATGAAATTGAGCTACGTGTTGAGCCCCAGGTCGTGTCCTAAACCAGCCTACCATACGACCAAAACTCCACTGAGCTTCTTCAAAAGTGCAACACCGAACCAGTGTCTATAAAGAACTCTCGGAAAGCAAGCGGATCATTGTCATCATAACCTTCATATCTTTCGTTACCACTACCTTTTTAATCATAAGGCCTATAGCCAGGAATCTCTGCGAGCTGACATCGCCAGACTCATTAAAGAACTCTCTCTCTGTCTCTATCTATCTATCTATCTATCTATCTATCTATCTATCTATCTATCTATCTATCTATCTATCTATCTATCTATCTATCTATCTATCTATCTATCTATCCATCTCTCTCTCTCTCTCTCTCTCTCTCTCTCTCTCTCTCTCTCTCTCTCTCTCTCTCCTAGACGTGTGCTCAATGTCGCCCGCATTGCCGCTAATGCTGCCTCCCTTGCACCTGAAGCCGCACGCCTGTACTATTGTAGTGTCTGGCTTACATATGGGATATGTGCTGGAACTATCAGCTAGAGGCAGCAACCGGTTGGCTCCTGTAGGTGAGAGAAACAGATTATTATGCGACAGGAGTTCTAACAAGCACGAACAACGTTTCCTGGAAAGAGATGATTTATGTCAGAAGCCCGTTATTGAAGACAAGATTCTACAAACCAGCACTGATCAGTTGGTAAATGTAGTCTTCGTAAACGCACAATGCGCTGGAAAGATATTCGCAGTTTCGAACGTAGGCTGCTTATGGGAAGTGGCCCGCAGCAGCATCGTCTCCATGGTTGCTACCATCCTGGTCATGACTTTTCAATACATGGGAATGGTGAAAAAGCTATGAAATTTGTCCTTCGTGACGTCAACTTGTAACAGAGATTTTCCTTGTAGCGAGCATTTGTTTTCAAGGCCTAAACATAACACAACAATTGTACAACAAAATGGACGGTGATCAGTGAATGTGGTCAGTGAATGTGATCAGTGAATGCGAATGTGATCAGTGAAAGTGAATGTGATCAGGGATCAGTGAATCTGTATCCCAGTCTGTAATCGCCGATATCGCTTATTCCAAGCGGTGGAAGATATTGCAAGTGAGTGCTAAACGGCCCCGATTTTTCATTGTTGTGTGAAGTTTATTTCCGTATTCGAAAGCGCCCTGTTATCTCATTTCCGCTGAGCAAAGTGTTTATTATACAAGTTCCTTATCCGTCCCCTGATGTTTGTTCAGTGAAAGCCTTTCTGAGTTCTTTAAGTGACGTCACACGTATACTTTCTCTTCAACTGACTAGCCTACAGCCAAACAATCATGGCTCTTTTTACATTAATTTCCATGCGAAACCAGATTGCTTGCGTGATTCGCTTGAAAACCGCAATTTCAATTAAACCACCAGTAATTCACTGATAAGCAATGTCCCATTTCGCCTATAAAACTCATTATGTCGTTGTTCGAAGCTTGAAACGTACATCAGATTTAGAAAAATTAGAACAAATGTCTTCAAACGCAAAATGCAAAATACAGGGAGAACCCTCCTACAACTTATTTTCCAATCTGTGAGTGGCATTCAGACGGATAAGGGCGGCGCTCCTTTCTCTGAGAATTGGCTTCATTCTCTCTGAGAATGAGAGGTTTTAAAAGATCGAACCACCGCGACTTATCGCTGCCCCGAACGACGTGCTACAGTAGCTGAGACATCTAACCCAGGCCGTTTGCTTTCCCCGCTCTGAAAGTCCAGTACGGTGCGCGGCTTTCAATGCGACCAACTGACGACTCCCTACAACAGGAGAGCCGAGGCTTCAATTCAGCGCTTATCGCTCTACGAGTGCATGTGTCTATGGTTCTTTTGTTTCATTCGGTGAAAGCTCGACATTTATCGCGGCTATTTTCCTATGTATACGCAGCAAAGACAATATCGCCAGAAGCATATCTCGCATGATGACGCACAGATAATTTCGAGAACCTCGCAGCCTTCATACTGTGTTTGTGCTCCATTTGGTGGCGCGGGCTAGCGCTGAAGTCATAAGGTGTGAGATCTTCGAAATCGTGTTCTCCTGCGTTCGTGTTCGCTGGGATCACTCAATTCGGATATTTTGGATGTTTACACGCGGGACAATGGTAAGTTTCTAGAAGTGCACGCCTAGATATATATATATATATATATATATATATATATATATATATATATATATATATATATATATATATATATATATATATATATAGTAAGGAAATGAGGGGCTCGTTGAGGAAATACAGAAAGATAGGTCAGCAGCCTACAACGCCAATGGAGGCATAGGGGTGTGGTTAGGCTCTTTTCTTTTTCACTACGGTTAATGAAGTAAACATTTTTTTAACATACAGAAGAAAGAAAGAAAAACACGCGCCCAGAGTGGGGACCGAACCCACGCCTTTCGATTACATGTCGAATGCCTTACCAATTCGGCTATCTGGGCGACTGTGTTCTCCTTCACTTTCTGTGCTATTTATATTTACTAGAAGTGTATCTGACGCTTGAGACTGGTAGCCAGCGCCACTCTGACTACACGGGGAGAAGGGGACCTTCTTTTCAACCCCCGGGGCGTGACTCGGACGTCTACAGCCTGTCATGAGTGGGTAACTGGTGGGAAGCCCTCTTATGCTACCTAGGCATCAAGGCTGCCAGAACCGAGACCCGCGCTAGGCTTTCGCAGAATAATATAGTAAGGAAATGAGGGGCTCGTTGAGGAAATACAGAAAGATAGGTCAGCAGCCTACAACGCCAAAGGAGGCATAGGGGTGTGGTTAGGCTCTTTTCTTTTTCACTACGGTTAATGAAGAAAACATTTTTTTAACATACAGAAGAAAGAAAGAAAAACACGCGCCCAGAGTGGGGACCGAACCCCGTGTAGTCAGAGTGGCGCTGGCTACCACCCTCAAGCGTCAGGTACACTTCTAGAAAATATAAATAGCACAGAGAGTGAAGGAGAACACAGTCGCCCAGATAGCCGAATTGGTAAGGCATTCGACATGTAATCGAAAGGCGTGGGTTCGGTCCTCACTCTGGGCGCGTGTTTTTCTTTCTTTCTTCTGTATGTTAAAAAAATGTTTACTTCATTAACCGTAGTGAAAAAGAAAAGAGCCTAACCACACCCCTATGCCTCCTTTGGCGTTGTAGGCTGCTGACCTATCTTTCTGTATTTCCTCAACGAGCCCCTCATTTCCTTACTATATTATTCTGCGAAAGCCTAGCGCGGGTCTCGGTTTTGGCAGCCTTGATGCCTAGGTAGCATAAGAGGGCTTCCCACCAGTTACCCACTCATGACAGGCTGTAGACGTCCTAGTCACGCCCCGGGGGTTGAAAAGAAGGTCCCCTTCTCCCCGTGTAGTCAGAGTGGCGCTGGCTACCACCCTCAAGCGTCAGATACACTTCTAGTAAATATAAATAGCACAGAAAGTGAAGGAGAACACAGTCGCCCAGATAGCCGAATTGGTAAGGCATTCGACATGTAATCGAAAGGCGTGGGTTCGGTCCCCACTCTGGGCGCGTGTTTTTCTTTCTTTCTTCTGTATGTTAAAAAAATGTTTACTTCATTAACCGTAGTGAAAAAGAAAAGAGCCTAACCACACCCCTATGCCTCCTTTGGCGTTGTAGGCTGCTGACCTATCTTTCTGTATATATATATATATATATATATATATATATATATATATATATATATATATATATATATATATATATATATATATATATATATATATATATATACCTGTTACGACCTGCCGTCGCATATAAGACATGTTTATGCACCTCGCTAGCCGAAGCAATCTCATATCATTGGCGTATTCAGTATAAGGGATCTTGTGATTTTTTTACGTCTTAACGGCATCACACCATCGTGTTGGAAAACTGGTAGCATTGTTTAGGGTAAGCTTCCCTCCAGTTTAGGGCTGCAGTGCGACATGCTTGGCCACTAGAAACCTTGCGACTTGTGCAGTGCCATTTAAAAAAGTGACCATTGCTGCTAAGCGCGTCCGGTAAAGGCAATAGTTGAGTATTTTACGGGACTTCGGCGCTGAAACGGCCTTCGTACGTTCATTGTTGATTCAAAACGTATCACCAGCGTGCTGAAAGCCACCCAATACTGTCAGCAGTACTCTCATATTTCGTCAGCGTACGCGAAAAATAGCCATAGTGAGTAAAGACGGTTGCGAAGTGTCAGGAGCATCGCACCTTGCTTCGACGCCTTGAGCACCCTCCGCTTGCTGCAGTACCAGGATGACGAGTCGTTGTGGGAGGGTTATTGGATTTCAAGGCGCACGTCAGCCTGGTATTACATGACGGTGCACTTTCCTGCCTGCTTCGCATGTGCCTGAAAAGCACAAACTTTTTCAGAGGTCATGTACACAAGTTGAACTTCAAAACCCTTAGAAAGGCGAAGGCTTGTGCTTGAATGTACGCCATAAGGCTGTAAAGTTCTTTATTGGAACGCTCAGGTGCGACTACGCTGAATTTAAAACTGTAGTCTTTTTTGACAACTTAAATCCGAAATTCTAGTATGTATGTACGTATGTATGTATGTATGTATGTATGTATGTATGTATGTATGTATGTATGTATGTATGTATGTATGTATGTATGCATGTATGTATGTATGTATGTACGTATGTATGCATGTATGTATGAATGTGCGTATGTATGTATGTATGTATGTGTGTACGTATGTATGTATGTATGTACGTATGTATGTATGCATGTATGTATGTATGTATGTATGTATGTATGTATGTATGTATGTATGTCCGTCCGTCCGTCCGTCTCTGCCACCGCCGAAGTTTGAATCACGCCGACAGATAGCTAGACGCCCTTGCGCCGGCCGATCACTACATGTTCTGATCTGTTGGCTGTCGCCGCAATCTAGTGTCTTCGACAGAGCGGCGCCCACGCGGAAGGCGCACTTTGTGGTGGCTCTGCCACAAAGCATAAGAGCGCCGCACGCAGCCTCCAGCACAGCGGCACGCTGAATCGTAACACCCTTGACTCAGCGATCCTGCCAAAATTGACGGAATGTTTGAGCAAGAAGTTTATGCAGGCAAATCTTTTACGAACTATTAAATCTGGTACCCTACTTCGTACTTGTCAACATGGTGCAGCAAAAAGAAACTATTAGGCCTATTTGAGGCAAAACGTTGATGCAAAACTGGTACTAGCAGTGCTCTTTTAATTCCGAATTAATGCGAGCTCGATATTCCAGATAAAAAATAAAAAAATGGTTGAAAGCAATGTTTTAACTTCGAATAGAAAAAGTGGAGGCGCCCGAGCTAAGACCTCGAAGCGGCATTCCAAGTTCAGCAGTAGCAAAAGGTTCCACGAGATGGCGCGAGCAGTGCGAAAGTGGCAAAATTGAATTGACTCGAGCAAACGTCCTCCGTGTTTATACTGGAAGGAGCGACACGGGAGGGAAACAGCGTGAGAAGTGGGCGGGAGAGAGAAGGCAGGTATTTACGCGTGAGGGGCGCAAGGCTAACGTCTTCCCAAGACATTTGCAGCGAATAGAGCAGATACTCTGTCAGTTATTTTTTTTTTTCACAGCTTTATCATTCCTATGCACTTCTCTGCTTTGCTTGAGTAAAAAAATGGCAGCATCTCTACTCCGTGGATGATTGTGAGGGTGCGGAGTACGGGGACTCGAAATGACATCCAAGTTGCGCCCCGAGTGGCATCCGATTTGAGCCATGATTGGCACCTTGATTATTCCCTAAATGAAACTGCAACTCAGGGCTCAAATCGAATTTTGCTTGATTTTCGCTTGATGGTGGTGCGCGCATGGATGGACGCGGACGGACATTGGAAGGTCCTAAGGTACTCCGCGCCGTTACAGGGGAGGGAGTAAGCAGTTTGACTCATGGTCGTAGCCCAATGGGTAAGACGACTGACACTAACTCTGTCTGGTCTACCAGACACATGCGCACGTACACGAACGGACATGATGCGGTCCTAAGGTACTCCGCAACTAAAATTGCATTTCAGGTTACCAGAGCCCTGTTCCTGGTGGTCATGTGTGCGGCTGCCGTGGTTGCTGTCGGCGGTAAGGACCACGCATACCTGCCTTGTCATGTACCTTGACAGCATAAACAGTTTCATGATGGCATTGCCTTCCAGTGCAATCTTTTTAGATAGCATGCCCTTCCAGCCGACAAATACCGTCATTCAGGTCCAAGTTTTTGCACCTCACTAAACGTGAGCTGGTAGATAACGAAACTGCGGAAGTGTTCTAAACTTTTTTCCCGAAATGAAGAAGTAATCCTAAATCTGCAGCCTGGTTCGTGAACGTTCCCAAATTATTTCAAATGGTTATTTCTGACTGCAATGCTTCCCTGAAATGTGTCTAAATTTTGAAACGTTTTCCAATGGTTCTCAAAATTCAAGTAAAGACTGGAATTCTGTGGAAAATATGTAGCCGCAGGCGCTTCCTAGCGACAGAAACGTGTGCTCAGCGTAATTGGGATCCGAAGCCATAACCTTTCAGTTGCGTGTTAGGTGCACTACCATTTAGCTAACTGGCCATCTTCACTCGTCTAGTTCAGTACTTTTGATGATCTCCGCACTGGTGGGCCAGAATTCCCACAGCGTGGCTGCCACCTTTAATCCACCTCTACAAGAGAACGCACTCGCTAAAGCAAAGCGCAGGCAAGAGGAGGCACGATATCCCTGCCCGAACAAGTCAAGATTAGTTCTCTCTCTGCACAGTTTTTACTGCCGTTCTCCGCTTTCAACCCGCTCAAAAGACTCCCCAAACAGTTTCGCTGCAACTTCTGGAGCCGTCGTAAGCATTCCCACTTGAAATCGGCGTCAAACTTGCGCGGTCTCCATTAGCGATGGAGCATATGCGTTACTTTTGTGACAAACTGTTTGGGGACGCTCTCCGTGTTACAGAAAAAGACGGCAATCGGCTTGGTGGGCATACAGTTAATGGCTGCCGAGATGGAAGCAGTTGTCTTGCCGGAGCACGCGTGACAGAACGCGATGCACAACCACACGGATCTGGTCCCTTACCGCACCCCAGCTCCCTCAGGCGGCACGGCCTTCGTAGCAGCTTCTGCAGAACAAGTAAGTTTTGATCAAGTTCTGATATAAAAAGCAAGTCAACATTACGTGGTGTGAACAAGTTTGTGTTTGGCGTGTGCTGTTTTGCGTTCACTGCTCTTGAGTCGTGCGTCTCCAGAGGCGTGTTTTCTTTTAGCTGGAGAACACTAGGTCTGCCTTGGCCAATTTCACGTTAACATGTGTAAGCCCCATTCAAGAAGCCTCATCCGTGAAGCCTCATGCATTTCCTATCTGGCTTGGATGTTCTCGCTTGCGAACTCGCTTGCGGAAAGCCTCATCCGCCAGAGAGAGAGGCAGAGAGAGAAACGTTTATTTGAGTTTTCTTAACTAGGAGTGGTTTCCTAGTCGCGAATCCATGAGGTGAGTAGAAAGCCTTCTCCCTGGATGCCAGGAGCTGCTGTACATCCAGATGGCCGCTGGTCACCAGGCTCTCCCACAGCTCAGGGGTGGGAAGAGGGGATCGGAAAGGCGGAAGTTTGGGATTGCGCTCACACTGTATGAATGTGTGTGTGTGTGTGTGTGTGTGTGTGTGTGTGTGTGTGTGTGTGTGTGTGTGTGTGTGTGCGTGTGCGTGTGCGTGTGCGTGTGCGTGTGCGTGTGTGTGTGTGTGTGTGTGTGTGTGTGTGTGTGTGTGTGTGTGTGTGTGTGTGTGTGTGTGTGTGTGTGTGTGTGTGTGTGTGTGTGCGTGCGTGCGTGTGTGTGTGTGTGTGGGGAGGGGTGGGTGGGTGGGTGGTATAGTTTCGGGTTGTGAACGAAACTGGCATTCATCAGAGTACTGATGAAGGCGCAACTGGGTGAGGAAAGGTATTAGTTGGTAGTCTGCGCAGTAGCGATTCTTTTTCCTTGGACAGTGCTGGCTGAAGGGGAGGAAAGTTGCTGGTCGGACCGGTAATACTGCGTTGTGGCTTGCAAGGTGACGAGCGGGATGGACGATGTGGTCTCCTCGGAAACCTGGAGGGAGAGGGCGCAGGTTTGCTGGTGAGCAAAATTGTTGCCCGCCAGTGAGGAATGGCCAGGAGTCCAGATGATGTTGACTGTCCGGAGGGGTTGATGTGGCGATGGCAATCTTAAAGTAGAAGGGGCCCCCCTCCCGGCTAAGAAGCTCCTGCAGGCAGCTTGGGAATCCCTGATATTGATTGGGTGCTTCGTATGTACGGGGGCTAAGGCGAAGAGGGAAAAAAGGGTGTGCAACGATTACACTATATTCCTAACGTCATGTCCTGAAGTCTGATTTCATCATCCAGTAACTGCCGATTTACGTATAATCAGTATGACGTTGCTTGGCCACCTTGAAGGTTCAACTTGAACTAGCGTTAAGCCGCCTGACAGAGCAAGTTAAGCCTAACGTCACGCTCCAAGGCCTAGCGTCGTGAATCGGTGGCCAGTGGAAAAAGTACTCATTTTACGTCAAGCTGCGGGACCAGTAAACGTCATTCTACCTCTAAGCAAAATGTAAGGCCTAGGCTGCAAGCATTACACGAAAGGGCGCGCTGCTGCTCTACAAATGACCAGTCAACCCCTAAAGGACGTCATACGGTCGACGTCGGTATCCTCACACTGATTTCTTAATTCTACATTGATAGAGGTCTTGCAGAGCAGTCTAGAGATGCGAGTCTCTGCTCCCAAGGTCAACATAGCCCACCTCCCCCCCTCAGCCGGTCCACCAAACTCCTCGGGGAGGCACATCTAGATCTCTCGTAAAGCTACCACAGAGCCTAACAACCGTTACGGCGCGACGATTACTTTTAACGGCGAAGTTGTTGAGCAAATCGTAAGTGTATGAGGTCCGCAGTTAAAAATACCATGAAGATGCCGCGTGCCCGTGAGCGCATTGCTCGCGGCGATCGCCCGGTGGTTAAATGAACAATAAAATGCCGAGCGCTCGTGTGTGCGTGCCTTAAGGCGATTGCCCAGCGTCTCCGGCGCACGTTTGTCGAGCCAAGCACACCCACTTAGGTAGATTGGCAAAGACTGGCCAAGAAAAAAACTTCAGCGTTCGCCGTATTCGTGGTAACACTTGCTCAGAACGAGAAAGACTTGAGCGTTCGCCGTAATCATGCCAACACTTGCTCGGAACGATAAAGACCCGTCATAGCGTACCCCCCCCCCCGCCCCCCCCCCCAAGGTGATGTCCAGTAATTATGGCTTCTAAAAAAATGAAGGAAGCTCACACTTACAGCAACAATGATGGAGCAGAGGTCGTCGCGGCAGCGAAGAACCAGCAAATCGGCTGCAATCGTGCACCTAAACCGTCGTGATGGTCGTGTAGGTTGCGTACAGCTTCGCTACCTTAAAGTCTTACGCGTTAGTTTGAGGCTCCTTCGTTTTTTTCTGACAAAGCCATTGTCGCAACATACGCGGGCATAATCACGACTGACCTACAGGATCGCATAGCTTGAAATACAAGTAATTCTTTCGAAATCCCACAAGTGAGCAGTCGTTAGGGTCTCCCTGCATTCATTTCTGTGTCCGCGGAAGTATGCGTGAATGGTAAACGCATGGATCCTTCAACTGACCGTATTGCCTGTACATATATAACCTCAATATTACCGAAACATGTTAAGCGGAAGTAGCGTCGCTTTTGCAGTACACTGCGCAATGCTTTTCTGGTTCCTTCCCACTCCTTGGTCAGTTTTTTGGCGGTGCGCAAAAGCTACTGACCGAGGAGCCGGGACTGCAAGGGAAGACGGTAATGGCGTACGCTTATGGCGTCGTACACCCACACTCGAAACATTTTTGAGGTTCGGAAGTTCGTGTGGTGTTATCAGCGCCAGTAACCTTGGGAGTGACTGCAAAGTGGTCAACTCAGCATAGCCACGCAAGAGGATCAGTGTCGAGCGGCCCGTAAGGCCTTTCACAGAATACACTACGTAGGCAGTCTGACAAATTTCCTTTTCATGCATGAACTCTTACGCGAGGCAGCTGGGGCCGGGCGTTCCGCCAACATCCACCTTCACGGGACCACGTCTTCCGTCAGACTGTCTATTGGCAGAACGCTTACCGCACATGTTTCTTTTACGGCGAAGCTGTTAGCCTCTTGTTGCAAGGAAAATTTCGTGTAGTAAACAAAAAACTCAAACAGGACCCAGCAGTTCTCGCCCAAGACCGTCCAGAGCATGCTTCAGGCTAACCAGGCACACAGCACAAAGCTGTGTGCCTAATTAAAACCACAAAACGAAAAAAATGCCCGCCACTCCACCCTGTAAACGTGGTAGGAAAGCGAAGCTGTAAACGACACCCACAATGATTACCCATTCGACGTCACTTAAATTCACTTACGTGGCTATACAAATAGTGAAACCAGAGACCAGTCAAATGCACTTAAACACGCCCTTTATTACTTCAAAGAGATATCCTTTGGTAAGGTTAAATCGCTGCATGATTCATGAATTGTGGTTGGTGGAGTTGTATTTGTGAAGCGCGGGAGTGGAAACTCCATTTTTTATAAAATTAAAGGGAGTTCAAACCCACAGTCAGACGCTCGCATTTCTCCATCTCTGCCGCTGCTGACGGAGGCGACGAATTTGGCAGAAAAGACGGAGGAGAAGGAGTGCGATGTCACGCGTTGTTGTGAGGATTCTTTAATTTTTGTAGCTACTAGCGCATGCGCAAGGCGCGCACACGGCCCGTACAGGTGCCGTGGGATGATAGCACAGTGGCGCGAGAGGTTGCGCGACGCTATCACGTGACATTGAGCGAGAACGAAGGGGGTAAACCCGCAGATGTGCTTCGTGAGGGCACCACGTGTCTTCCCCATCTCCGCGTAGGTTCGTAGCTAAATCGGTAACACGACGGGCTCTCGCTGCGTTTCTCTGTTCGTTCCAGGTTCGATTCCTGGCGGTGCCAGTAACTTCTTTTATTTGTTCGCGGGAGTTTTCTGTTAACACTAACGGTCGCGAAAAAACTCTTGGAGTAGATGTAAAAGTCTTTGCTTGAAATTCGCGTGATGGATGATAAGGCGCCTGCAAAGAATGTGAAGACCACCCCCCTTATGTGTTCCTGGTGAAGATTAGGTGTGCAGCTGCTTCTAAAAGGGGGTTGACGTCATTTGAGATTGAAGGCATGCGTCAGACTAGACAGGGCCTAGAATTTGCTGCAAGAGAAGCCGAGCGCACGCGACAAGCCCGCCGAGGTGACCAGGGAGACTTCATTCCCTCCCCTTCAGCATGTCTAATGGTTCACAACAGCTTCTCTGGTCACCCACTTTTACAGGGTGGGTTGGCAGCCATTTTCTTGCGATGCAGCAATGTGGGAACATTGTCGTATCTTGATAATGATCCCAGGACATGTCAAATATGCAAAGCAGTTTCGATGAATCAGCCATCAGGCGCATGCGTGAGCACGGAATAAGTGGCCTTGATGCCGGAGGTATTGCACCCGCATAGTTAGCTTTCCCCATTTTTGTGTCTTTTTGCGTTTTCTTGTTATTGCCTATGAGGCATAAATTACACTTTTTTGTAAGTCAGTTCCCGTGTTTGTGAGCTTTTTCATTACTCCGCCCTGCTTATCACGCTGTTTTTTCATGTGCCTAAAAAAGAGTAGAAACAAGATCCGTTGACCTGAAACAAATCTGCCCTCTAACTGAAGTCGTTGTTGCTCATCTTGATTTGTCTGCGTTTTATGCGTGCATTAGCATCAAGCTGGAAGTCGTTCAGAGTTCCTTTGGTATAACACATATCTGTATTTTACGAATGCGCAATCATTCAATCTGTGCTTATTGAGCAGGCAGGCGAATAAGCAAGCTTCTGACCTTTCACCCAAGTCGCCGAAATTAGACCCCATCACATATTTTCCATTTCATGACTCATTCCTGCGGTTACTAGAGGAGTGTTGGTCCGAATTGTTCGTGTAGTACTTCTTTCGGCAAAACACGCCGCGTTGCAAAGCAACCTTTCGTGCGGAAGTTTTGTGGCTCTCAATCTAAATATTTTGAAAAAATCATGTATTGCAAGTAGCTAAAATGGTCTCTATCACTGTACCAAGTTCCAGTTACGTGTCATAGTTTGTTAACAGTGTAGCTGCAAATATTTTTTGAAATCCCGTCCACTGTCAACATGTGGGCTTCGACTGGAGGAGTGTGGTCACAAAAACGAAGTAACATTTCTTTGTAGCGTGAGCTACACTGGCCGAGGTAATTAAGCAGTTTTGCGTGGCAACTGGAGAGCCGTGCTGCACATGCGCGAGGAGCAGTGACGTCCCACGGCGCATAGAACGTTGCTCGCTGCTAGGAGTCTCTCACACCCCCACGCACCCAGCGTCTTCGCCGACCTCCGTCCCGCACGTGGTGGCCCGGCCCACTTGACGATCATGCGAAGGGTGGCCGGTTGTGGAACCGATGGCTCGTGTGTCGCAGCAACACCGGCATGTGCCTGTGGAACCAGCTTAGCTCTGGGGCGATTGGTGACGATACGCCGGCGCCGCTTGATAAATATGCATGTGTCACATAATGCGTATACCGTGTGTGTTTCATTGAAGCAGCAGTAAGCATGATAATCATGCTAATTCTAGACAACCAGGAAAGCTAAGAATAACCAGCTGAACCTTAACTCACGCTACGTATATCCTGGCATAGCCGAGCTAAGCCACTGCTAATTTTTGTTTACCGGAAGTATCACGAAGCAGTATACATTGTGTTTGGCTGTTCAGACGACTAGATAACCACGAAGGTTCAATCTTAGCGGGTGTCTTGGATAAGTATCAGTCTCAGTTTTCATACAAATATGCGTAAAACCGCCACTTTTAAGCCCATCATTAGCCGCATCAGATTTGGCGAACCTTACGTAAAACAGGCGTTCAAATGTTTGTCTTCAAGAATAAATATTTATTGCTTCCAATTTTTATTAGGCTAATTTACTAAGACAAATGCTAAATTTTCGATTATAACAATCGCGTTTCCTTTATTTCGCTTGTTTGGTCGCCCCCGAATTATCTAGTGAATAAGCTCGAAAGTAAGGTTTTGGCAAATTCCAATTTGAACGGCGGTTGAACTTCACTCGAACTTACCTTTTCATTGGAATTTTTCTTTCATTTAACCGCTTCATTGTCTCATTGTTTCAGCCGTTGTAAGTCCTATCAATGCGTTGTTAAAACTACATTCCACGCAAAATAAATCAAACAAACCTTGATATCAATTGTTTCGTTTGCTTTAAATAGTTTTCTCGGTGAATGACGGGCCTGAAGACGCCCTTCCTGTATTTTTATTGCTTTATTACTACAAAATAGGGAAACAATTAACACAAACAGTTGCGGAAGGGTTGGAATAAGCTCTGATAAGCCGGAATGCTGAAGGATACATGTCGTGCTCTAAAATCATAATCTAAGAGCCAGATAACTGAAAAGGGAGGCTAATTTTGCAAAACTTTAAACAGTAAATTTCCGACAATAGTCATTAACCCGTTTTCACCGATGTTTAGTTGACATTCTACAAAAGCGTGTTCGCGAAAAATTGCTACCACCGTAGAAGCGGTTTCTCTCCAGCAGTCTGACGTGAGGCTTACAAACCAGCTAAAGTGGCATCCATGATTGCAGGAACGGAGACGTCCCGTCCAAATACCCCTTGTTATAACTCCTAAGTGTACCCGCCCTCTCCAAGGACTACAAGTCTCATCAATAAATAAAGACCATCAATTATTAAATTACACCGTAGCCAGAATTAGCAGCGCACTGTGCAATTTGGAGGCGTTGGGCCGCTCAAACCCCGTTCTCCAAAAGGAGCTCGTAACTCGAGAGGCTGAAGTCGTCGCAACCCTTAGGGTTGCGCCCACCGCGTCCTGATCTACTATGTACATAAACGTTATTTCTCCCTTATTTATTTACTATTTCTTCCCAGAGGAGTGGTCTCAGTCACATTCCCCTTTTCACTCCTTCCGTTCGTCCAGAGCAAACGGTGGAGTGCCAGGACCACACGCTGTGTCCGACGGGCTACAGCTGCTGCCACACGCCCGAGTTCCCCGTGGGTTCGTACTCGTGCTGCCCCTACGGCTACTCGCCCGTGTGCTGCGCCGACGGCTCCTGCTGCGCCCAGGGCTTCCGCTGCGAGCCCAAGTGGGGAATCTGCACCCCGGAGGCCGGCACCAGAGGGCCAGGCCGCTATGCAAACACGTCCAGCTCTGCGAAGCCTCGCATTGCCGTCGGTCCTGGACGAGGTCCCCGAGACATGCGCTCTCTTCGCCTTATTGGAGAAGATGGTTCTTCAGGTTTGCCTTGACACCGAAAACATTCTCTGGTAGTTTTTATGACTGATGCAAGCATCATGACCTCACGCTAAGTGAATACAAACAGAAGAGCTGTGATGAAAACTTGCGGAACAGGTCTTAAATCTTGCCAGTGATTTTGGCGCGTAATTATTGCCATTTTCTTCGTGGTTTTTATTATTAATGGCATCTGAAAATCTGCGTTGGTTTGGGCCACGGAGAAAGAAGTATTTGAGGAGGGGAATCCGCTGGGCTGGGACAGCGAGGGCGGGCGCCTCCGTCATGTAGTGGTAGCATGGTGGACGAGCGGCGAGAAGAGGGGCTGCCTCGATCGGTGGTGGCGACAAAGAGCCGAGAGCAAAACTTAGATAGTTTACTGCATGGAGATATGAACAGCGACGATACCGGAACGGTACTCTGGTGAGCTTACATGACTCGAGCGGAGAAACACCTCTCGTAAATACTCACAGCGTTCTGAAAGGCGCTCAGGGGAACTCATATACATAACTTAAAGCGCCAAGGGTCAATAGGCTTCCAGCGTGTTGTGCGGCACGAAAAAAAAAATACACAAAATCCATCTTCCCTCGATGCACTGTTCGAATGTCCTCAGAGTCAGCGGTGAGGTTCCCGGAAGTAATCACAATCTTGGCGAAGAGAATTTGCCGCCGCTGGCATGGGTCATTGACTTCCAGTTCGGGCGCGTTTCGACGAGCTCCTGGGTCCATTCGATACAGCTTGCGCCTCTGGAACCAGTTCACAGCGGTACAATGCCGGTTCCACCATCCTGAATGGGTGGAATCAGACCTGCACTTTTTTTTGCCTGCTTCTGCAACTTCTCAGCAGGGAGTGAAGGCAAAGCCTGCACCCGTCCTGCACCTGTCGATACCATTGGTGAATCGAACTGCGCGGTTCAAGTGCCGCGAGCTGCACCACTAAAACGAACGGCGAGGGGCTGCAGCGCCTTAACTGGTTCACGTGGTGCAGGTGAAACAAACGGAGCCGCTGCGTGCTGTAACTTGGTCAAAGATGGTGGGCTTTCACCCCAATACACGAAACTTCAACACGCTACACCGAATTCGTACCAAGCGCGCACAGGGAAGCGGCGCGCTGAACCGTAACAATACATGCTAATAACATTACCATGCTTTGCTAAGCACCTAATCGATACTTGTGAAGTTACCATGCTGACATTCGTCCCACAGCACTGAGCACATGTCTGAAACACGCGTTTCAACGTTATGAGCACAACCCCTTCACTTGGTTTGCCTTAAGTCAATCAGAATCTGTGAGTGGAGGTGATTCAGTTCCACAGGCAAGTGTTGCATGAATGACTTCAATTCGGAGCAACGTCGGGGAATTAAGTCAATCTTTCACGAACAATATTCACATGCGTATAGTGTGCATGCGGCCCAATCGCAGCGGCCCGCCTGTTTGCATCTCCTGTATGTGTGCGTGTGTCTGCCTGACTTTTTGACATGTGTATCAGTGAAAGTACTGTCATTGAAGATAGGGTATGATTGTAAAGTTTCTAGGGCTAGTCTCTCATGCAGTAAAAAAGGGGTGGCGATTCAGGGTGTCAGTTGTCGTCTTGCACGTCGGAGGATCCTGCTTCTAATCCCACCCAGCGCCTACTTTACCCTATTTCTTTTTCAATTCAAATAGAGTCTTTGTGTATAGAAGCTTCCTTCACAAGGTTTTGTCACGTCATAAAAAAACTGCCAAAGTGGCTGGGGAGTTGCCACTTAAACATATGATTTCAATACTTTTTTCATTACCTGTTAGAAGTTTGGGACAAAGCGGTATTTTAATGAACCAAACTTGTATTTTCTCTTCATGTCTCCTTAGGAGCTTTCAGGTGTTGAGAGGGAAAGTTTTCGAGTGACTGTTGTTGCCCCGATAAATCGCCCTTTGAGAGCGAGGCAGTCCTGTCCAAAAACGGCTCAGGCAAGGCCACCGGCGCGCCTAGCATTAGAAGTCCCCACTCGGAAAGCGGTTGATTATTATGAAAAACTTTATTATAGTCGCCTCTGTTAAGACGGGGTGACTGCTTGGGAGCGGCAGTGTCCTCGTCCCTTCCGACTGCGGTCAGTAACCCATGGGCCCTGGCCGCGTCTTCCGCCAGCTGGACGACTGCTGTTGGGACGTCGAGTTGGGAGATTAGCCGCGCGGCCTCCCATTGCGTGGTGGCTGCGGCGCCGCACCACTCGCAATTATGTGTGTATGTTTCTGGAAATTTGCGGTGGCACAGGGCGGGGTGTGGGAAGGTGTTCGATTGTATCCTGCGCCATGCAACCGATTGCCGTCTGCTACGTGTACAATGAGCGGCTGGAAGTGTGAGTCGGCTCAATCTATATTGCTGGGTACTTTCTTGATATGTAGCCAGCCTGTCCCTCCCCCCGTCGATGACGGCACGTTGTCCTCGAAGTCCGCCTGGTAGCTGAATCTTCGGGCCGTTCGTGTGCCATCTCGTTTCCCCGGAGAGAAGAGTGCGCCTTTGTTCATATCAAACGAATATGTCGTGAAAGCAAGATTCGTTTGCTTTGGATTATCTTGACTACGTACCTATGACGCTAAACATGATTGTTATCATTCCCCTGCCACTTGCAGCTTAACAGCCGATTCGATCGTAGTGTGAAAGATAGCTGTGGCGGAATGTTATCTTGCTGGTACTTCGCACTTTTGGGGGATATTTTAATGGTTAGTGTATCGCAAGCCACCCGTCGATGGTGTGGCTGGCCAACGCCGCCTGTATTAATATTGCCTGACGCGTCGCGCGCTTTTCAATGGGAAGGGTAGGGACGCTTAGTTCAGGCACTGTATCGCTATGTGGCGCGTGCCGGCGGACATCTCGCCTTACGTCACTGCTCGCGAGTCGCACCCACTTCTACGACGTGTGCCTGTCAGCTTGCCTGTTGGGCTTCAAGGGCCGTTTCGCTTACATCTTAGCCGTGACGGGGCGCTAGTTCTGTGGCGCACTGGGGATCTCGTTCAACGTGTCACTCGCTTCATACTTGCTGCATTTTTCCAAAGATAAAGACGGAGGCGGACTAAAATAGTCTAAGAACATACTGATTGTCGGGTAGACATATAGCTAACAGAAAACGATATTTTCGGATGGGGCAGCCATTATTTTACTGATATTTTTCTTTCTGGAATATTTAGAGAAGAAAAAATTGCGTGCACGTTTTTTGTTCAGGCGCTCACTTCTACGATTACTTTCCAATAATATCACGTGCTTTTAAACTTCAGAAAAATATAGGAAACAAAACGATAAGCAGCTGCGATCCTGCCACGCTGTCCGGGCGCTTCTACAGTACAGTCCTCAATTTTAGAAGTGCGTACCGATGCGGAGTGCGAACAGGGGGGTCAAAACAATACCTCAATGAGGAGGGGATAGAGGGGGGATGCCCCACTCAGAAAATTTCAGGGCCTGTGATTCGAGTAGATAAGCGCGCAAAGCCGGCATCAGCCGGCGGCAGCGCAAGGGATTTTGCTTCGTGAGAAAGGAAGTTTTATCAGTGACAGACCAAGACAGACAGGCATGGTGAAAAACAAGAAGGCGTAGGAGCGCCGCCTCGGGAACGCGAAACAAACTTTCCACTATTTTGCATAGTTTCCGAGAAGCGGCGCTGGCTGGCGGACACGAAAGCACGCTGGAAGGCTACGGAGCGGGGAAGGGTAGGAGAGAGCAACAGGAGAGTGGCTGTTTGGCCATTTTTCGCTCACGCGTTAGGCACTGTTTATACAGGCGGCGTTGGGCTGGCTTGTGATAGTCGGGGAAAAGAAGCGTCGCTATGTTTTACCAGCAAAAGCTGTCGATAGTTAATTCTCGCGTCTACTTTTCGCCGGCGTGCGTGCGTTGCCGTGTGCCCGTCGCTGGGATCGCGGCGCTTCCCCGTCGCAGTACATACTGAAATAAAACATGTCCTTTATCTCAGATATTCGTAGAATTGAAACCGCGCCACTGTGTTTCTGAAGCGGCAATGATAATCGCGTCCCTTATAACCTGGAATTATACCAAGATATTAAAATGTTCCTTAAGGTGGACTGCATGTTGGGCCAGTTGGTTCATGATTGAGAAATTAAAAAATGGCAGCATCTCCACTCCGTGGATGATGGCAAGGGTGCGGAGTACGGGGTCTCTAAATGACATCCAAGTTGCACCCCGAGTGACATCCGATTTTCGCACCGACCGTCATTCGATTTGAGCCGTGAGTTGCACCTTGATTATCCCATAAATGAAACTGTACCTAACGCCTCAAATCTAATTTCGCTTGCTTTTGGCTTGATGGCGGTGTGCGCTCGCACGGACGCGAACGGACATTGGGAGGTCCTAAGGTACTCCGCGCCGTTACACGCGAGGGAGTAAGCCGTTTGACTCTCGGGTACTAACTCATGGTCGTAACCCACTGGATAAGACGACTCACACTAACTCTGTCTGGTCTGCCAGACACAGGCTGGTATCTCATCTCGTCTGACAACTTAATTTCCTTATCGGACATACAAAGTTTAAATTGTTTTTTTTCATGTGTCTGTGTGTATGACGTGATCCGTACACATTTCGTCTTGCGCGGGTGTTTTCAAGGGAGTATATATGTGCTGTGCGATGAATAAAAATAAATTCAGTTGTGAGTCCGTGCTGGTCTTCGTCTCTTTGTTTCATTCAGTCCTCGTTTTCGTGCGCTGGAGTTCCAGTCATGAATTGTCGCCAACTAGACTGCGTTTCAGTATTATTGCAATCCATTCACTTGTCGTCGAGCCCTCCAGTTTCTGACGGCGACTCAGTGCTTTCGCCTGTTCTGGAAGTGTTGCTGTCGCGCGAAGTGGCCGTAACACGTACTGTTGTGACAGTTGTCGACGGTAACGTTCGTCTACCAATTTTAAATTTGGGAACATTTCCTCAAGCTCTACCGAAGGGTGTATCTCGGGCTAAACTGCGGCCGATAAACGACCACCAAGTTTTTGCTATGTGCGTGGAGCCATACCAAATTTCTACTACCCAAACCACTTCAGTTCCTTATGTCGAGAATATCGCCAAAACGATCGCCTGCGATCTTCCGGCAGAACAAGCTGCCACTCTAAGCAGTCTTTGAGCCCCTATCAAGACATTCCCGACTTCGATAATCGTCCTCTCGGTCAGACTACTGCTGTTCGACATCGCACGGACAACGGTGATGCCAGCCCCGTTCACAGCCGCCCATACCGTGTGTCCCATGCTGAACAACTGTTCATTCATCAGGAAGTACAAAGCAGGCCCGCAAGAATATTCATCAAACCTTCGTCGAGCTCCTGGGCTTCGCCTGTCGGTTTAGTCAAAAAGAAAGATGGCAGCTGGCAGTTCTGCGGAGATTATCGACGCCTCAACCACATTACCAAGAAGGACGTTTATCCATTGCCGCGCATTGACGACGCACTAGACTGCCTGCATGGCGCGAAATATTTTTCATCTATTGACCTCAGGCCTGGATAGTGGCAAATTTCTGTTGAAAAATCCCACTGCGAAAAACGGTGTTTTTTACGCCCGATGGTTTCTACTAATATAAGGTAATGCCGTTTGGCCTATATAACGCCCCTGCTACCTTTGAGACGATGATGGACTCGCTACTCCATTGATTCGAGTGGTCGACCTGCCTATGCTACCTCGATGATGTAACTGTTTTTCCCCTACATTCGACACCACCTCAAGAAGCTTTCGGCAATATTGGAAGTGCTTCGACGAGCAGGCCTTCAGCTAGAGCCATAAAAATGTCTCTTCGCTCGCCGCCAAATTAAGCTGCTTGAAAACCTTGTCGACGCCAAAGGGGTTCAACCCGACCCTGATAAAGTTCGCGCTGTGCGGAACTTCCCAAAACCACAGTCGTCAAAAGATCTCGGGAAATTTGTACGGCTCCGTTCCTACTTTCGTCGCTTCGTTGCGCATTTCGCCGACATTGCCCGTCGTCTGCCAGACGTTCTTAAAAGAAATGCCACCTACGAATGGGCCTCCAAATAAGATGAAGCCTTCTCTACGCTTATTACGTCGGCAACCGTTTTAGGCCACTTTAATCCATCGCAACCAACCGAAGTCCGCACCGACGCACGCGGACATGGTATGGGGGCGGTTGAGGCAAAACAACAGGCCGGCAAGAACCGTGTCGTCGCCTATGCCAACCGTCTCCTGTCTGCAGCCGAACGCAATTACTCCATCACGCAACGGGAGTGTCTTGCGCTTGTCTGGGCTGTCGCCAAATTCCACCCATACCTCTTACGCTAGCCTAGGCACTTCAGGGTCATTACAGACTACCACGCTCTGTGCTGGCTTTCTTTGAAAGATCGCACGGGCAGGCTTGGTCGATGGGCTCTCTGCCTTCAAGAGTACACATCCTGTGTGGTCTACAAATCTGGCCTTTTACACCAGGATGCCGACAGCCTGTCACGCAATCCTGCGAACCCTCCAGACATGAGCGGAGCAATTTCTGATACCTGCCTTTTTGCAATCTCCTATCTCCTGAACATTGCTGCATAACAGCGCCCTGTAATCTTCGACGGTCTCGAATGCGCAATAGCTGACCTTCTCTCCATGCCTATGCAATTCGGGATCGCACCATCTATCGTCGCAACTTCCACACCGATTGTCCCGAATTACTCCTCGTTTTACCTGAACACTTGCGTGCAGTCATCTTGGACCAGCTTCACCATGGTCTAACGGCTGGCCATCTCAGAAAAACCCGCACATATGACCGTGCGCGGCGTGGCTTCTTTTGGCCCGGCTCTATACAAATTCGTGCGACGATACGTGACCGCCTGTGACCTTTGCCAACGGCGGACAACACCGACGACGCTCCCCGCCGGTCTGCTTCAACCTATCCAAATTCCTCTTGAGCCCTTTTTCCGTGTAGGTTTGGAATTACTGGGCCATGTTCCTCTGTCCAAGTCCACAAACACGTGGGTGGGCGTCGCAACAGACTATGCAACACGTTTTGCAATCCCGCGTCATCGGCCGATGTTGCCAATTTTCTCCTAGCCAACGTCATTCCGCACCACGGAACCCTCGTCAATTGCTCACCGATCGTGGTCGATACTTCTTATCCAAAGTTGCTGGCGACCTTCTGCGCTCCTGCTCTACTAACCCAATTTGCAACAGCATATCCGAAAACAAATGGACTCACCGAACGACTCAACCGAACCTTTAAGGCCATGCTGTCTTCCCAAATCTCAGCGGAAAATTGAGATTGGGACATCGCCATTTCCCCCTTTACATTCGCCTACAATTGGTCCCGTCATGACACCATGGGATTTCCCCCTTTCTACCTCCTTTACGGCAGTGAGCCTGCTTTGCCACCGGACACCTTACTGCCCCTCGTTTTCTGAATACGCTCATGATGCGATCACCCGAGCTACTTTTGCAAGGCAGGTTGTCCGCGACCATCTTCACGCGTCACAGGCCTCTCAGAAGCATCGTTACGACCAGCGCGACAGGCCAGTACACTATCCTCCGGTATCACTGGTCCTTCTCTGGACACCATGCCATTGCGTGGGTCTTCCCGAAAAAATGCTTTCGTTCTATACTGGTCCTTACCGCGTCCTCCGCCCCGTTACGGACGTTACATATGAGATCACTCCCATCGTCCTTTCACCTTCCGTGAGAACGGCGCCTGTTAACATTGTGAATCTGTCCCGCCTCAAGCCATACTGTGGCTGTCGTGGACTACACTTTAGATCCGTGACGACGCTTTTCCAGCTGGGCATTATGTTATTACACGTGGTTATGTTGTTGGCGACAGGTCACATGATATAAGGTGTACAATCTACGCGACTCACTGTGATCATCATCATTCCTCCCGGTCATTATCATCACGGCTCTCTCTCTCGCGCACTCCGCCTTTTTAGTCCTGCCCGGTTCCTGTATCTCGCTGTACGAATATTCCCAAATATAGTGTCTCTTCCCCGTAAGAATATCATTCAGATAGTACAGCCATGAAGGACCACGGTGCAGAGGAGCATCGTTGAATTCTCCCCCAGAGCAAAGTTTTCACAATTGCCAAATCAACTGAATTAGCACTTCTGTTTACGGGAACATTCCTTTGAAGTGTGGCGTCTAAATTTGGGCGATGATTGAGTGCTTTTAATTCCGTAAGCACTCGGCAATTTTGGGTGCTGTAAACTCCGAATTTTCAACCGACACAGTTAAACTTATGCTCTCTCGTTAAAACACACTCATGTGCAACGCCCGCTATCGTTTTCTTTTTCAACTCGGTGTTGACCACATTTAAGCTTTCTTGATGACGACTATCAGGATCGTTTTGTTGTAAGACATTTATTGGCGAACAGAAAGGTCATGAGGGAAGGACGGGAACAGGGGGGGGGGGGGTAGGTAAGTCCACATCTTTGGGGATGAATAAGCAGATGGAGTGTACGGATGAAAGAGAGCAGTAGGCCTTAGCGAGCTACGCTGCCCGTGTGAGACCACTCGTTCATACGAATTCACCTACAGTGTGTACAGTGTGGTTTTAGAGAGTATAGGGTCGACAGTGGTGGGATATTGGGATCGGAGTTTGGGGGTCATTCCCACGGGAGGATGATTCATGACCTGGCTTCCAGTCCAGCAAGAAGGAGTCCGTCAGATCACGTATGGTGGCTGCGATGCGGCGCGACATGTCCTCCATAATAAAGTCCAGCGCATGAATAATAGCTAGAAGTTCAGCTTAAGCGACGAGGCGTGCGGTAGGGAAAAAGCTGGGAGCCTTGTTCCGAACGATCGTCTAGAGAGGTCCATGCAGTGGCAACGTGTGTAGCCGTGCGAGTAGCATCTTCATAGACGCCGATTTCGCTGGGTTGTTTAATTGTGCGAAGTAAGCTGAAGCGTTTTTTTTTTTCGCGTGTGCCTAGCAGCGAGAGGAACTGAGTGCGGTGCCGTAGTGTAGAGTAATGAGAGGTCTTTTCGGAAAGAGGAGGGGGCGCTGGAAAAATAAGTTTGGGAGTGGATGGCGTTGTCGTTTATCCGAAGAGGTGGGCGAAACACTGGTGTTCGTATAGGATCTCTTGTAGTTGCATTGGTTGAGCTGCTCTTGGTGCAGGATCACAAAACTAGTGCATACACTTTCAGGGTGATGGCTGCCGCCATCAGGGCCATAGTGCATCTGGGTTGCCTTTAATCACAAAGACAGATTCCGCGAGAAAAAATTATGAAAACGTGGGCTACATAATTCACCCGAGTGTTCATTTTTCTTCTCCATGAGAAAACCGGCTGCTTAGGCATCGAATTAACACGAGCAGCAATTTCAGACTTCTGAATCCCTATGTACTGCTCTTGTTTCATTAAAGAAGCAAAATTTATGTGGCCTCTCCACGGAAAACTCCCAGCGAGGATTATGGCATGGCTATTATGGCATTACAGATACAGTGTTAATAATCACGAGGTTTCATAACCGAAATTGATGACCAGGACGACCCGCACTGATATATATACAATTTTCGCGGACAGTTATACCAATACCAAACACTGTAACAGCGGACCCCCTAAACGTTAAGGTTGTTAACGAGGTGTCCCCATACTTTTCTGTCAAAGGGACGTGCATTTAGCTCTAATGAAAAGAAATTTCCAGGCGTTAACACCCGTCACCAGGAAGAAGTGCCATCGCCTCCCCTTTGAACCCCACTCTTTACAGGTGAGGCTGCTTTATAAGAGCGTGAAAAGATATACATGCTTTCAAGCCCGCATGACATTGCATCCTGTGTCAGTTCTCTCTGCATTGATCCGAACTTGCCTCCTGTGACTGGCCTTCTTAAATTGCCGCCAAACACCCCTCGTCGGTTGGTATGGCTGAGTGTACTTTTGAAATGGGCCGAGTTTGCAATGGGAGTTAAGCCGACAGATGCTCCGCCACAACGTCCGCGAAAAATATATAACACACCTAACACCACGTATAACTATGGAAGTACCTCGCATTAGGGGCGAAAGTCCCGCTTCGCTGGCCTTGGGCAGGTCCTCTGGCCGGCGTTCGGGCAAAAGTCCCATTACGCCGCTCTTAGGCAAGTCCTCTGAGTGGTGTCTTGGGCGAAAGTCCTGTGGCTCCATCCTTGGGCAAGTCCTCTGGATGGAGCTTCGGGCAGAAGCCCCGCTGTGCCGCGCATGGGCAGGTCCTCTGCGTGGCACTTCGGGCAAAAGTCCCGTTTGGCCACTCTTGGGCAAGTCCTCTGAGTGGTCTCGCGGGCAAAAGTCCCCTAATGCGGTTCTTCCTGGAAGGAGAACTGGTCCTGCAGATTTGTGCAGGAGAGCGGGGCCTTTGCAGCTATCTTCCAGTGACGGGTGCCGCCGCAAGTGTTGCAGGCGCCGTCCCCTAGAAATGAGCTGCCTGAGAAGGTTGAGTTTGCAGATGGCGCCACGTTGCGTGGTTGGGCTTTGTGTCCGTGGGCTACCTTTGGCGGGTTATACGGCTCCTGTAGAGCGGTGGCTTGTTCATAATAGAGAGGGCGGGGGAACTTGCACATCGAAGCTCCCAAGTGTGGTGAGCTGGGATGTGTCTCCCCACAGGTCCATTCCATTAGGATCAGCCAGGGGCGTTTGCGCACCAGGCCTTCTGAACGGAAGTTCAGATGGCTGGGTGGCACAGCGGGAAACCACTAGTGCCAACGGGTACCCCTGCCGGTTCGAACGGGAGGAGCTGTGGGGAGGCGCAGCCACCAGGCACACCGTTTGGTGGACTCAGAACCTGGCAGAACCACGAGTTTCGATGCATGAGCTTCGACGTGTGGGGAACTCATCGTCCCTCTCCTATAGGGGCCGTGTTCCTGTCAATTGGGGAAGTACCCCAGGGTACCGAGGACAACCGGCAACGGGGGAAATCGTGCACCAACCAACATCCCATCCTAATGGGTGGCTCATTCTGGTGGAATGTAACACCGGCGGCGTCCGCCACTGGGGAGTGTAGCTGCTAGGCTTGCGTTGCCTGTAGATCACAGAATCAGCTCTCCTTCCGGCACTTTGCAGGTGGCCGCTGCAAAGTGCCAAATTTTTAGTTATGTTGACCAGAAAGAGCAAACTGTTGGGTGAACAGTCCTTTTGCGTGGCTTTTTACTGCAGCTTGAAATGTGCAAAATTCAAAGGCTTTACCAAACAGGTCTCAAACCGCCGACTGGAAAGGATGTGATCAAAAAAAATTCCCGCACTGCAAAGTTTGATGATGTGTTGAATGAAAAACATGCAAAGATCAGGTCAACATTTTGACAGACAGATTGGTCATTGGTTCGCTGCTACCACCAACCTAAAAGGCAATTGTAATTATTCGCTCAGTAGCCCGGGCGTCGGAGCACGGCCTCCGCGATCGGCGTCCGGCGGTGCGCCGTTGCTCCGGGCGTCCCATTCCGCCGGAGAAAGTGTAATTTCAAAGGGGCCGTTTCGCCGTTTTCCGCTGCACCGCGGCGCGTGGAGCCCATGGTCAGACTAGCACAAAAATTTCGTAAAAGTATTTTCTTTTTATTTTGACATAATTTTTTCGTTTATTTGTTTGCATTTTTTCGGCGTTGCAACTAACGTACGTTCGGCGTACAGTGGCGTCAACGCCACCCCGTTACAAAGGGGAAGCCACTAAAGCATCATCATCATCATCATTGAATGTAACAGCCGACCGTGCTGCGGCGGTCCACGAAATAGCTTCCGACAGCTTTTGCGCTCCGCATGACAAAAATAATCTGCCACAGCTGCTTTTAGGAATGTGCAGTAATATCACAGCACCTGGTGATGCTTTTAGGTCAGGTAACGTGGCGACTATGCGGGTTTATTTCCCATGCGCTGTCGCGCAGTACGCTCCACGGAACCGACTGTCTTTCCGATAATGCCGCCATTGCGAAATTTCCCGCGTTTAAATGATGTTAACCTCATAAAGAGGTATTCTTATTTCTTATATGTGGCCGTACGGTCCTAATTAAGTTCTATCCGCTCTCTTTTATGGCATTCGAATCAATCTATATTGGATGTAATACCGGATATATTGCTAAGACAATGAAAAACGCTGCAAGCGAATTACGTTGAGTGATTCCTGAGCGGCATTGTAATTTCCGCGGCACATCTGCATTTTGCTATTACGTTTTCGATTTAAGCGTCAACAAAGAGAAAATGTTTACCTTTGATGTACTCCGTTTTTATTTCGTTCCTAAATGCATACGGTGACTACTGGGACCCTTTGCGAAAAGGCGGACAACACTGAGAATTCAGCGGCGCTAACACTGGTGGTGAACGCGACGACGCCATTAGAAAGGAAGCAGGTCGTAGCAACGCCGTTGCGGTTGCAAGTTTTCGCCAACGTCTTCACGAGTCTGTTGCCCCATCGCCGTAGTCATATTTCTCTCCTAAAGAGGTGTTTTGCGCTACCTTTCGAATATTGACGCTGGTCAAATCGCTTCCGCTTATCTACCCCGCTGCACAACGACTCGTCTGGGGCGAGTCGAGACGTGCCCTTCTATTCTCCTACTTCTTCTGTGTTTGTTTCTTCCTCTGAGTTCCTCTCAAGTCGACTGCCTCTGCTCACTGCTGACGCACGCGTGCGACCTATCGCTCCCGCATTAGCACCGACGGAAAAATTAAGCGCCGCAAGTACAGAGGCGGTGAATCGCAAACATGACCTCTAGCAGAGACAGCAAAATCAGTTTCATTATGCATGCTTTCGTCATTTTCGCGAATAGTTTTGAAAGTTTGAACATGCGCAAAGTGAGCGCTCAGCAGAGACGCACCCTTCATAGCCCGTTCATAGCGGCCAGCCGCCGCTACCACGGGGCAAGGGCGCATCGATTAAGCACAATTAAAACTCGACAACCAAACAAGGACGCAGCGCTAAGGCTATTCTTTATTAGCAACAAATCCTAACTTTGCTTGCTGCTGTTTGTCAACACTGACGATTGCGTAACGTAGGACTCCACGCTGACGTATGATCGCTCGTGCTCGTAGGACCTTTCAGTGGTCGACCTCGAAGAATAAAATCCTGAATATGCCGCTCTTCTATCGAAAGAAGGGCGACAAAGTTATTTTCCCATCCTGCAGTGGAAACACCACTTCGCAGGACGCGCATGCAATTACGTGGACGGTGGACGGTAGCTACCCCATAGAAACTCTGTGCTCGCAGCCTTTTTGCTTCCCTCTAATGGCGGCGCAGCGGGTGCACAGTGTTGCCAGAGTGGCTTGCTGTTTTTCCCGCAAGCAATTTCGCCATTTTGCAAAGGGTGTGATTGGTATGAATACCTAAAATACAAGAACTTATCGTTACTGATTTCAGGTTGCATCTGACACGTAATTTAGCGTTTATGTTTGGTGTGAATGTTAGCCATTTCTGTTCACCCTAAACAGTTACCTACCCCAAGCCACAGGAGACTCCAGGAGCCGCACAGGTTATTTACATAATCACTGCGGAAGCAATAATACGCCCTTACGAAAAAATATGAAGTTGGGGGTCAGCGCGAGCGAGATATGGTTCCAAAAATTGCAGGCCGCGCTAAGAAAATAAAATGGAAGAAAACACTGTGTATCAGGATCAGGAAATGGAATTCGGAGCTGACGGATAGCCGGTTGAAACACGCTTCGCCTGCAAAATGACCAGTGAGTGCGCTGTGGCGTTATAGACTGGTACTCAGGTCCACAGTTCTCAGCGGGAGCTGTAAAACGATGGCGGCCACGGGAGGGGGGCCTCGCAAGAAGATGCAAGGGAACAAAAAAAATGACACAAGGCGTACAAAGACGCAAGTTCTCGCTGCAGCTAGAACCACTCCTAATCAACGCCTCCGCAGCCATTACGACACGTAGATTATACGCCAGACATATCCCTCTGATGACTAAGACATTGTCGAAATAGAAGGTGACACAGCCACGACGGACCTACATTGAGGATCCCATAGCTAAAAATAAACTGCGTTCGTATTCCTGCAAGTAAGCAAAGTGTCTCTGTGAACGTTTTTAGAGGTGAAATGTTGCAGGCTAGGTTCTGAACAATAGGTGGGAGCTTCGACAGGGCACGTAGAAAAAAAGTCACATTGACAGCATATATGTTGTGGCAAAGCCATGTTTCTGGCGTTTGCTCTGTATATGTCGACTTAAAAACGGTCCTAAAAATAATAGAGAAATATGTCGCCAGGGTGGTCCCATCATTACGCTGTGCTTCATTTAATTGTCATAATTAGTGTACAATGACGTTATAGACGTTACAGAATTCCTGTCTGCTCTACATGGCCCCGCGGGGAGTGTATGATTATACAAAGAAAATGGCTGTAACTTTTGTTTTATCAAAACTATCGCGAAACAAATATGGTAATTAGCAGTGGAAACGGCTCGACCATTACGCCAGGTTTTGTCTGCTTTTCACCATTCCGTAGTTCACAGCTGAAGTTGGAATTCCCGTCTGCTGTCAATACATCTGCGTTAGGGAAGCGCACAGATTCATGGTTGTCCGTTAGAATAAACTCTAGTCCCCATAAGTTTAATCGAGCAAATTAACTGAGGAATATACGTTCAATTACAAGTTATAAACAACGTGTTTGCTTCATGCACTTCTTCGGCGGGCCTGCTGGCCCGCTGAGAGGAACGGTAGTAAAATTTTTTTTTCAATGTATCCAGCACTTTTATTCGCAAATATAGGATCTCAGAGCACGTGCCTGTCATAAGCAGAAAACATTTCAGTGCGGTGAAAAATTTCCTATAACTTCCTATAATTTTATAATTTCCTATAATTTTAATTTAACAACGCAAAATTTTTTCCACGATTGAACCTGGTCGGTGACCATTGCAACAACATGACACGGTTACCGCAAACTTGTTCATTACCACAAATAACTATTTATAGTAACCCTATAAATAACCTCCGAGAAAGTACTGCGTACCAATCCGCATGCTCGCGTCACGCTTGAAACATCGTCGACCTTTCGTTGATCGCTGGCACACCTTTGCTTCAGTTAAATGGATTTCTCTAAGCTGCTGAGACAAGCCGACTGCATAAAATCATTGTCGTCTCTTATTTCATCAAAACTGACGCCCGCAGGGGAGTCAAAAAATTTCCCCGCATTTCCCCGAGGGGAAGAATGTGAAAGTGCGAATGCAGGAGTTGAATTTGCGCGGTTCGGTAATGTTCGTGAAAGAGAGATCACACACACACACACACAACTGCCATTGGGAGAGAGAGAGAGAGAGAGAGAAAACATTTATAGAGCTCAATTGTGAGAGTGGAACCCTAGTCCGGGAATCCATGCGTTGCCCTCGCCGTCTTGGCCCGTGTCACCAGGAGAGTCGGGTCCTCCGGTTGACAGCTGGTCAACAGTGTCTCCCACAGCTCAGGAAAGGAACAGGTGGAGAGGGGTGGTAGGGCTGGGTTGTGAGCGCATTCCACAATTATAAAAATTCCCCGCCTTTCCCCGAGGGGAAGAATGTGAAAGTGCGAATGCAGGAGTTGAATTTGCGCGGTTCGGTAATGTTCGCGAAAGAGAGATCACACACACACACACAACTACAAAGAAAGAAAGATGCATTTATTCACAGACACCTATTTGTGTTGTCGTTGTACTTGATTGCTAGAGCGGATCTCAGCTTTGAAATTTCGTGTCAGTACTCCTTTAAGCGGGTGCATTAGCCCTTCTCACGCCCGATTCCTGGCCAATCCCCCACGTGGGTATGTGCCATGCACAGACACCTATTTGTGTTGTCGTTGTACTTGATTGCTAGAGCGGATCTCAGCTTTGAAATTTCGTGTCAGTACTCCTTTATGCGGGTGCATTAGCCCTTCTCACGCCCGATTCCTGGCCAATCCCCCACGTGGGTATGTGCCATGTCAGCGGCCAGGCAGCGCGCGCCCATCTCCCCCCGTTGCCAAGGAATACCAGGAGATTCCTGGCCAATCCCCCACGTGGGTATGTGCCATCTCCCCCCGTTGCCAAGGAAGACGAGGAGCGCGCGCACCCGCAGCTGTTGCTATGTGGACGGACGGCGGTCAACGGAATTCAGGGTCGCTTATAAAGTGCATTCGCACTTAAAAGAATTACAAGCGAAGACACCCAACCGCAAAATATCCGCTAAGCCATTCGTAGGAGCCGGTGCGAGCTGCCGATGATGATGATGATGATTAGTTGCTTCCCCTTTCTAACGAGGTGGTGTTGCACAGTGGTCTTAGTCGCAACGCCACTGTACAATCACCTCGCCAAAAAATACAAATAAAATAAATAAAAAATAATGTCAAAATAAAAAGCAAATACTTTTACGGAATTTTTGTGCTAGTCCGACTTCTTTGTTCGCATGTCTTCCCAGATTGTTCTCTGCTCTTTTCCAACCAACATTCTAACCTTCTTTTACTAACCTCTGCTGCTGTCCAGTTCACTTCTCCGGTGTTAGCCGAACCATCGGCTAACCCCGCCACCTCGCGGCACATTGCGGAGTGAGCTGCATTACATTTTTTTGCTGGGGGGCGCGCCGAATGGGACGGCCGGAGCAACGGCGCGCCGCCGGCAGCCGATCGCGGAGGCCTTGGTCGGAGAGAGCAGTGACCAGTGCTCGACGCGTGAGGCGCGCTCGTGCCAAACAGCCCAGTGCCTTTCTCGCGCGCACACCATCGTTGTCGTCTTCTGGTAATATATCAATTCTTCCCCCCTTAGAGAAAACAACTGAAAACAAAGTCTCCATAGCGATCTGGAGGCCACCTAGCCTCTGGTGGTCACAGTTGCCGGGTAGTCCCTGCTTCCAACGTCGAGGTCGATGGTTGGGAGGAAACGTCTGGAGTATTCAGCGAGTCCGGTAGCAGTGGAACAGCAGAACTCGAAGGCGTCTGTTGCGTTGTGTCAGCGAAATCGTCTGCTGTGCTCCAGTCCATTGGCGTCCTGCTCCGGCTCGCTTTCCTGAACTGGTTGAGATGAAGGCGAATTTTTCCAAGGGCGCTTTTTACCAGCCAGGATCGTGGTCCGACGCGGCGCAGACGTTCGCCTTCAATTCAATCTGGCTTTGAAGAACTGTTGGATGAGCACCCTTTCCCCTTCGGCAAAACGACGTGATTGTTTCAATGTCGGCTGGTCTGCGTTTCCTTGTCTGACTTCAGCAGATCGAGGGGACATAAAAGTTTGCGGCCAAACACCGCTCTCGCCGGTGTTATTCCTGTAGCTGTGCGCACCGTCGTGTGCTGCCGATACAGTAACTTTGCAAGTCGACACTGTATGGAGCAGTGTATATATCCATCACGAGTGCTCTCTTCAGCTCGGCCACGTAACGTTAAGCTTGCCCGTTTGTTGCAGGGTGATACGCTGGTAACGTCATAGCTTGTATGCCATTCTATGCGTAGAACTGCTTCATCTCGCTTGAAATAAAAACAAACAGAGCCACGTTGTCACTCCGCTCCTGTCTCGTACTCCGCCTTCTCGGTATTGTTCGTTTCGCAATTGGTCATGGCAGTTCCAATTCTCGCCTTTTCCCCCCTCAATTTTTTCTACCATTTTGGCCTTATCTCGCGCCGGCGAGGCGCGGGAATAGCGTCGGACGGCACGGGGGTCGCGTAGCGCGCGGTGCATGGCTGGCGGGCTAGAGTAGACGCCGTGGAGGGGAAGAGGGGGCACAAAATAGGCGTTTTATTTATAAAAACTCTATATTTCAGTTAGCGGCTCAAAAATTACGCGACAATGAGCTAATTAAAGTACTTTAAATAAGTTCTTAGTCCACCTGGCACGTGAGGCCGTCTATTAGGGCGACATTTACCCGTACCCCGTTCTTACGACCCCCCGGTCCCTTGAAAGTCGTATTATCGGGGTTCCACTATATCTATTCCTGAGCAATTACACAATATTTGGCAAAATTGTAATTCTCCCGCTAAATCGTGTTTCGTGACGTCAGCGATGACGTATCCAGGGCAAGTACTTGAAACGATTGTTAGTACGGTGACTGGGGCATCAGCGAGCGACCAAACATGTTTTGTTGCCTCGTTTACCGTTTGTCCTCCCAAATAGCGCCATGAAACTGTTCCGGACGGCTGTTCACACTTGTTTTTGACCGGATTTTTACCTGGCTAATTTATGCAACGGTTGATAGTAATCATTTCCTGAAACATTGAGTATGCTCGACAGAGTTGCAAAAGACAATGCCGCTTACGCCAGTTATCCTGTGTAAGCCCAACGTGCCGGATGGCTTTGCAGTTATAACCGGCGTTGTACGTGCGCGCAGGTGCTTCTATGTTTGCTTGTGCGTTCGTAACTTACATTGTTACCCCACCATTCTTGCTGCTATAAAACGAATATGCTGTAAAGTTAAGCGTAATAGCTCACTCTGCAAGCTTGTAAGCCCTCTTGAGTTTGTTTTGGCCGTCCTCAGCCAATTACACAGCTGACCATCATACGTAATAGGTTTTAGTGCGGGAAATGAGCTGGTTGGTCACTTGGACATTCTCTTTTTTTTATAATAATAGCGTTTATATGAGCAAAGTTTGCCTTAAAAGTGGTGTCAGTGTTATTCTAACAAGGCAATATTTCAAATGAAGCAAACTTTCATTTTCTCTTCAGGGGCCTTGCAATGCCTTTGCTTTAAAATAAGAAAACTATAGGGCAAATCCCACTCTGTGGAGGTCGACGACCATCGAAGCTTTTTAGCACACGAAGTGACACACAATTTATGTGAAATGTATGATCACACCTCATCCCTCTTGAGCGTGGACGGCTCGAGCGATCCTCCCTAAGAAAGACTTTTGTGTCTTGCACCGATACATAGATGCAACCGTAGTTTCGCATTTTGCCGTGGTTCAAGGCGGTTAAAGCAAGTTTGCTGAGCGAAAGCTCAGTTTTTGCGCAGCGAAAGTGCACGCAGTTGCACGGCAACACAAAACACAGCCGCTGCACGGTGCAGTCGCCGCTGTTCACGCTAATGTTACAGTGAACTTTGATGCAGCCAGCGCCTCGTGTCATTTCCTCGCACACAGAATTGCACGGCAAGACGAAACATAGCCGCTGCATGGAGCAGTGCCGCTGCCGGGACGAACACGCAGTAAAGCTTCGTGTAGCCAGTGCCTTGCATCATTTTCTGAGGCACGCATCCTTACCCTTCCCGTCTATCCTTATCCTCAAAACCCTCCCCTGGGAACAAACGAGCGATTGCACGTCATCGCTGCAGAAGCCGTCGCCCATAGCGATAATATACTGACTCTAGAGGGAAAGCGCGCCGCTGAGCCAATGCATTGGAACCGTATACGACACACAGTGGCAGACATAATACAACGATTTGAAGGTTGCCAGCTGAGCTTTCGCTTACCAAAAATGGCGAAAGCGATGGGCATTAATCTGCCAACGCGCTGCTGTGGCGTTTCCGCGTCCGGCTAGCGAAGCATGCCGGGAGAAATTGTAACATGGCGGCCCGCTGGCCAGGCGGATTTTAAGTGCGAAGCACTTCTTAGTCGGGCCTACTCCTGCTTCCACCGCCGTCCTCCGTCCGCAGCCTAGCAACGGAGCTAGCTACCGTGCCTAGCAACGGCGCCGGATTTCCGACGCGTGAGGGCGCTCGCATAGCGCCTCCTCTCCCCCATCGCCTACTCTCCTAAAGCCCCTTTACTACTCTCCAGCTCGCAACACCCTCTCTCGGCGCGCCAGCCAGGCCACTACACTATATAAAAAGAAAAAAAACAGCATCCGCCGCCAGGTTTCGACCCGAGGACTTTGCGGCCGCAGCGCGACGCTCTACCGACTAAGCCACGGACGCTTTTTTTTTTTTCTTTATTGCCTGCTTGGCGACAACACAACACGCACTGTTCAGTACACAAATTACTAGCTCCAGCCGCCAATCGGCTGAAGGGAGTGGCTTAAAACATCTTAAATTGCGCTAGAACATCCAGAATGGGTAACCACTCAGGCTCTTCCGGCATCACTCGATAAACTTCTCTTATATAAGCAACGCTTTCAATGAAGTACTCTCGCACTGTGCGAGCATCCTCTTCGGCATTTTGAACCGCCATGCGAGTTTTCCACATAGAATGCAGACTAAGTGCCATGAACATATCATAGGGCACGCCTCCATCGTTGTTTACGGGCAAAAAGCGAATGCCATAAGGCGTTAATGGTAAGTCTTTTTTCAGGGTTCGTTGGAGGATGTCCCAGTGAAACACCGCATCCCAACAGTCCAGAAAGATGTGCTCAATTGTTTCCAGCTTTTGGCATAGTCTACAGTTAAGTGTCCATGGGTGTACATATAGTCCTTTTTCCTGCAGCCAGGGTTTTACTGGAAGCGTGCCGCTATGAAGTTTAAAGAAACTAAGCCACGGACGCGACGCTGATATCAGTGTTAGTAACGCGCTTTATATCTTTAACGCATTCAAACTACGTCGTCAGCGGCGTGCGTTGGCGACTCAGCGGCGTTATAGCGGCTGCAACAACCCTTAACGGTGCACTTTAGCGACCACAAGGCGGTCGTAATGACCGTCGCATACAACGACAACACAAACAAGTGCTGAAATAAATACTGTCGTTTCACTTTACTTTGCGTGTGTGTGTGTGTGCGCGTGATTACATTCCCTCTCGAACATCTCTCGAACATACACGTTAATTCACCAAGATTTCCGCAGAGGGACAAACGAGGCGTGTTAAGCCGAACGTGATCACGAGGGGGTGTTAATGTGACTAACGGGCAAAATGCCACCAAACTTCAACAAACTCCCCCTCATAGCATTACCCCGTGCTTCGCACTTCCTCATACTCCCCTTCGGGGAAATGCGGGGGAATTTTTTTGTTTAGGCGGCGTCGACAGCATTGCGTAGTTTATCTCCTGTGGGTAGGTAACCAACGTATTTTCGGTTTAGCGTGCGACTTATATGTACTGAGACTATTTCAGCAAGATGTGGCAATGCTCACACAACACTTGCGCGCAAGCTCGAATGCGACTTATCGCATGCGCTAGGACGCCAAGGAATCAGCTGATCCGTACTGAGACGCACAGAAAAATGAATCTCCGTCATGATTTCCGTGCATTTTTGCGCTGTGCCGCTTCAATCTGTGACATTTTGCGAGGCGCTCAATGCTTTTCAAACGAAGTGAAGTGAACTGTGGCTTTAGCTGAATGTGAAACATTTATCGGCACCGAAAGAAAAAAACGTTATCGCATGGACCAACGCTGATATTACCGGTGAGTCGCGGTCCCTTTGAAGCAAAGGATCGAAAGAGCGCGGTCGATCGCAGGCCAACGGAGTGGCAGAATGCCTACCAAGGGAGTATGCGAAATACAGTCAGCGGCGTGACTCGTTATTATTATTTTTTCTGTCTGTATTCGTCACGTTCTAGCTGCTTTCCACCACTTCAAAGAGAAAGCTTGCGGGACTGAATGGGGGCGGTAATTTGCCACACAGAGACCACGAGGAGAGAACATTGACTTATTGTGACTGATTAAAAAAAGAAACCGCATTTCGTTACCTATTTTTTCCTTCTACCTTCACGAACGTTTGCGCGAAAGTTCGAAGCACGGAGAGCTGTATGAAGTTCCATGAATAAAACAACTGAAACGGAACGATTATAAAAGCTCCTTTTATTTCTTTTCCAACGGGAACGATCGCTGGCTGCCACTCCGTAGCCTGTAGTGAACTTGCGGTAGTCACGTTCAGAACGGAATCGCTGTTGCGGCGTCAGTTCAGGGCAATAGATAAGTAGCTGTTCCGGCGTCAGTTCAGGGGCAAGATAAGGTGCTTAACGTTAAGAAACGAATGACGGCCTCGCAAGCGCCCGGGGAGGCAGTTGCTCAGCACGTGCATCCGAGTTGTTCCAGTTCTACAGGTTTTTCACGCACGCAGATCTCAGCTGGAGACTGCACACACACACTCCGCAAGTCAGGCGTAAGGGCCTCGCCACTTCCTAGCACACTTAAAGAAAATCTAAACCAAAACTGAACTACGCACTTACTCTTTGTTCGCTACTTAGAGCTTAATTACACTAAAAGCTTTTTATAGAGGTAGTTTTAATTATTGAGGCAATTATGCATAACCATTTTGCTTCAGTTCATTGTTTTAGTTCAATAATTACGGAAGAACTTTTAAGAAGGCTGAATACAATTGCTCTGGCAACCATGGGAATTGTATCATGTCAGCGCCCACGATTCGTACGGTCTCGGAGTTCGCTTTACCCCCCTGCCGTCGCCGCCACGAATTGGCTCGCGCGGTGACCGACGCGTGGTTGGTGGCGCTTCCGTCAACGCGTAGACGGAAGCCCTACGCCTGTCTTATCTTGAGCGCTCAAGGCGCTTGCTCGAAGGTCAAAGGGACGCTAACAGGCGCTTCCTGGAATTGTACATGGAGGAATACGCTTCGCTTAGTGCCTTATCTCTCCATTTCCCCGCGCCTGGATGCAGAGTCAACTGCGCGGATCGAGTGCCCCGACGGCAGCTTCTGTCAGCAAGGCTCCACCTGCTGCCCTTCCTCCCCTGCTTCGAGGATGAACGGAGGCCCCGCCTACTCCTGCTGCCCGCACGAAGATGCCCAGTGCTGTGGCGACCGAGAGCACTGCTGCCCGAGCGGCACCTGCTGCCTCAGGTCACGTGGCGGGTACCGGTGCCTGATTGCCTCCACCGGCGGCCGGCGGTCACTGCCTGCTTCGAGGAAGTACGCCACCGTCAACGACGAGAGCTGTGAGTGACGATGCGTTTGATGACCGATACTCTCGAAGATGCACCAAAGCTTCGAACTTGGTCAAGCTGGTTCTCTTTCACATTTTGACAAGAAGCAACGCGTAGACAGACGCAGAAATCGATTCACAAACACGAGAGGTCACTAACAACCAAGTACTACTTGTTTGTTGCACAGGGCAACACAAAGCACGTCACTTCACTTTTTCGCTTTACTTTTCATACTTCAGAACGTTCTTTATTTGTTTCAGACCCGTCGGTTCCGTGCCCGACGTGGATGATATGCAGCACGGGCCAGTGCTGCCGCGACCAATACGGCGCGTACCGCTGCTCGCCGTACGTGGACGGAGTCTGCTGTGCGTCGGGCATAGTGGGCTGCCCGGCTGGCATGGAGTGTGCAAGCATGTAACACGAGCGGCTTTTTCCCTCAAGATCTTCCGCCTGATGCATTGGCTACCTACAGCATTACCTCGCTTCTACCATCCAATGCATTCTCTCTCAAGCGAAATCGAAATAAAAAAGATTACAGTGCTTCCACTACTGCGAAAATGGAGACCAGTGAAGCTGTATTGGTGGATATTGAGTTATGTGTTGTTAATTACTGATCGAATAAACACGTGCACGCGACTTCTCTGGAATTATTCTATATCAACTGTCATATAATGTGTTGCGAGGTAGTCTATAAAACAAGAGTCACAGCCGTTTTCTGTAACCTGGTTTCCTCCGTAGACGACCACGTAATGACAGCACACAGGTATTTTGTAACGTTTACAAATTCGTTGTGAACTCAGTAGTTAGGACAAGTTTACGAAACTCGGATTAATTCCAGAGTCCTCTTATTGGCCAATTACGTACTGTTGAAGACCAGGAGGCAGACGCGGTTAAAGGAGCACCAGTTTATTGGCGACCTTCCAACGGGTGATTCTGTCCAATTCTTAGGATGATGATGATGTCACGAGCTTCGCTGCCCGTGCGGTGGCTACTCGCTTCTTGCTTCTATTTTGTCATCTTTCCAACCAGACCACATTTTCTAACAGGCTCCGGCCGGCCAAATATGAGGAATCTGGTTGGCTTCACATGTCTAATTCTTTTAAACCTTAATGCGCTGTGCACTTGCGTATGTAGCATCGAGACGACGAAGTAGCTGAATTGGCCGTGTCCAAGTCATTCCCGTAAACCTAGGCACTATGCATAAGTTGACATGTCCATCATGACTTCCGGAACTTTCATGATTGCCCGAATCAATCTTTTCCAAGAGCCTCCCCACCAGGGAGCTTGCTCAGCTAGGAACATTAACTGGCTGGAGTTGTTCAAGAAATAACCTTGCATTTCTTGCGCCAAAATGATCCAATTCACTTCGGCTGTTCCTGTTGCTTTCTTCTCAAGGTAATTATTGCGTACAGATTTCGGATTGTTGCTGCAATCTGTGAACCTCTTGTGCCAAGCGGTCAATCGTGCCAGGTGGTTCGAGTTTTCTGGTTGAGACGTACTTTCTGCGCCAGAGTTGTCAATTCCTTCAGGGTCGAAGGCTTTTAAAAGCGTTGGACCTTCGGAAGGTTCTTCCTTCTCTGTAATTTTTACGTGGTCAACACCCGAAGAGGGGTTCTTCTGCGTACATTCGCGGCGTTCAACGGCCACGTGAAAGTTTTTCACATTTCCTGAGCCGATGGTCGGTGAGATGGATGTCGCATCACCTTGCACAATCCATCCGACGACCGTTTTCATAGCAGTTAGGTTTTCGTTAAAGCGATGAATGTACCCTGTCACGAATGTCCAATAGCAGTCCGTTCCGATAAGTCGGCTGATGCCTGATTCTGGTTGAACATTGAAGCCGCAGACGTCTGCGAAGGCCATCGCGTTGGCTTCAAGTTTGTGCAGAGTCATTGGTTCTGTCAACCAAGGTAGGTCGTTGCATATCGCGGGAACTTCAACAGCCTCGATTTGAAAGCTATGATGGTCGTACTGGCTGTAGAGGGTCAGTTGAACTCTTTTGTACTTCTTGCTATGAAATGACGAGTTCCCCAATCCACAAATCGTCATCTGCTCCTCGGCCAGTACCTTTGTTCGTAACTTCCTTGACAGCGTTTCTGTTATGAAGGTACGCTGACTACCTCCATCAAACAACAGTCTTACCGGATGTTTGCTAGCTGTTCCCTTGGCCCACACTTGTGCCGTCTGGAGAAGAACAGTTCTCTGGGGAGTCACGGACTCAATCGCCGTACTAGACACAGCCGTGATTTTTTCCTGTGATGGGCGCTTCCAGTTTGGGTCGCACAAGGGAGTGATGTGGCGCCTTTTGCAATTTCTACATGATATTCTTTCGGAATTCTTGCACTCCTTGGCGCGGTGATAGGGCCTCGCACAGCGAAGACAACAACCCAGTTTTTTCAATGTGGCTTTCTTTTCTTCTAAAGAAAGTTGAGCCGTACAGTCGTTCGTGCTGTGTTCATTGGAGTCACAGAAAATGCATCTATCTCTGAACAACCTTACTGACAGCGTGGAAGCAGAACCTTGAACGCTGTCGTTGACTTGACGCTTGAGTGAAGGCGTTTTAATTGGTGTTTTCGTTGCTGTTGCAGTCATCATAGAAGTAATTTCCCGACTCCGTACTTCCACCTGCAACAGGTCAAGCAACATTGAGAGTTCATTGGGCCGTTGACCTCCCGGTTCTCATGCTCGTACTTCCTTTAACGTTTGTTCGTTGAACTTGAACACGAGCTCATAGGGTAAGCTCTGTAACAGCGCAGTCTTAAGCATGACTCCGTACGACTCAGTGCGTACACCCAAGTTTTTCAGTGATCTAACATTAGTGTGTACACGCTCACTCAGTGTCTGAAAGCCACTCAAGTCGTCGCAGGAGGCCACTTTAGATAGGTTTAGCAAGTTACTCATATGCGCATTGATTAACAAGTTTTTGTCACCAAAACGCTGCTGCAGCAGCTCGATTGCTATGGGGTACCGTAATTACCCGATTCTAGCGCGCACTTTTTTTTCCGGAAAAATAGGTCGAAAAATCGCATGCGCGTTAGAATCGGATACGAAACCGAAACTGCCGAAACAACGGACATTTCGTCCCGCCCAGCGCCATCGCCATCTCTAGATGGCGCCAAAGCTTTTCGCAACAATTTTTCGGATGCAGGAAGCGTAGGCGCCTAGGCTTTTCTATCGGCGTTCGCACAAACCGTCAAATCGTTCCACTTGCGCGCTCGATAACAGCAGTGCAGGGAAGCAGCGCTCTCACGCGTGCGAAACGAGCGGTCGGCTGAAGCGTGCGCCTCTGGAGAAGCTCGCAGGTTGGGCGTGCAAGGCATGGGCCACGATCCCATCGACCATGGTTGAACGTCCGTTATGAAGTGTGGCATCGCGAACGCGCTTGATGCCACTAAGGACGAGATGTTGTGGTCAGCGGAGAGCGACGAGGAGTGAGATGAGTGACATTACTTCGAGAAATAAATCGCCCGTTTCTCTCGCATTCGTTTTTCTTGCTCACAAAGTTCCGTGCGCGTTACATTCGGAGGTGCAAGTTTTTTCGGTTTTTTTTGCCTGGAAAATTGGGTGCGCGTTAGAATCGGGGGCGCGTTAGAATCGGGTAATTACGGTAGTTCTCGCTGGTTGTCGATAAGCCGCTTATCATGCCTTCCGCTTTTCCTTTAAGCTAGCTACGCAGGTACTTAAATTTGCCCACATAGTCTAGCGATGGATTTTTATGTATTGTAGATTCGAATTGGTCCCAAAATTCTGGCCAGCGAATAAATTCTCCATCGGAAGGCTGTATGTCGAGCTTCGGCAGTCGAACCTGGACTCTTTCGCGGGATGGAGCGCCCTCCTGACCTGTACTAATCGCCGAAGGGCACGCGGCCGCAAGTTTTCTCTCCGAGCGATAGATCATGCGATCGATTGAGTCCTGGTAATGTTCTGCTGTGGCAAATTCCTCATCTAGCTCCTCATCTGGTACATGCTGCTCTATCTGTTCGTCCAGGTCGGCTAATACAGTCTTCTGTTTCAGCATGTTGAGGTGTTCATTCAGCTCACCGATAGGTAGTGGGTTACCATCCAGCAGTGATTTCATCTCGTTAGTGATCTTTGTCGTTGATGCGCGGTGCGTCCCACGTTTCCGTTTCAAACGGTCCATGGTGAGGCCCGGTACGTTGATGTCGCTCTGTCGATGCGCTCTGTCGCTCTGTTGATTCGATGCGCCGCTCGAGGTCCGGGGTGCCCTTTTCAATAGTCTTGCCTCATCGTTCAGGGTCTTCAACTGTGTAAACCTTGCATCCTGGTCACGGCACCAAAATGTTGAAGACCAGGAGGCAGACGCGGTTAAAGGAGCACCAGTTTATTGGCGACCTTCCAACGGGTGATTCTGTCCAATTCTTAGGATGATGATGATGTCACGAGCTTCACTGCCCGTGCGGTGGCTACTCGCTTCTTGCTTCTATTTCGTCGTCTTTCCAACCAGACCACATTTTCTAACACGTACTATAGTTTGAAAGCTAGAGAGAATTTTAGACTATCTCTGGAGCTAGAGCGTGCGATTCCTTCTTGTCAAAGTATTTTAGGCCATCTCTGGAGCTAGAGCGTGCGATTCCTTGTCGACGTGACCCAATAGGCACCCGCAATTTTCGTCAGTCTGGCGCAAGATGGCGCCGCAGTGAAACGTAGGCCTTAAATAGCTGCTTGTTGGTAAAGCACATGTCATAGCAGGCCTGGAAATTACTGATGGCTTTTCGACGCTCTGTCTCTAACCAAATGGTCAATTTACACAACGCTCGCCATTTGACTAAGTGTGCAATTCGAATACGTTTCAGCAACCACAGGGCACTTGCATAAAAATCTTGTTCAGTGCTGGAATAAACAACGAGAGTGAGAGAGAGAGAGAGAGATAGAGAGAATAAAACTTTATTTATCGAGTTGAGGCCGATGTTAAGGGCCTCGCCATGTGTACGGCATCCCTGGTTGCAGCATCCCTGGTTGCACTTTGCAGAATGTTCTCGGAGTGTTCCCCTTTCCTAGCATTCGTGTTATCATCTCTAGCGTGTTCTTCTTCTCGCCAGTGCACGTGCATTCACGCCTGCCTCAAGTGGGAAGCACAGAAAAGCTCGCGCTACAGACGCCTAGTTCACGAAGTTGGTTGCCGCCGGTTAGAGCACGTGCTAAATAACATTAAGGGACAAGAAGAGAGCGGAGTGGATCAGGGAACAAATGCGTGTTAAGGACGTCTCAGCAGAAATTAAGAAGAAGAAATGGACGTGGGCAACGCATGTAGTGTGAAGGCAAGATAACCGTTCGTCATTGAGGATAACAGAGTGGATCCCTAGAGAAGGCAAGCGTTGCAGAGAGTGGCAGAACGTTAGATGGGCAGATGAGATCAAGACGTTCGCGGGGATAAATTGGTCGCAGTTAGCACAGGACCAGGGTAATTGGAGAATAATGGGAGAGGCCTTTGCCCTGCAGTGGGCGTAGATAGGCTGGTGATGATGATGATGATGAACGCGACCCCGTTTTGCGAGAGATGTGATAACCTGCGGACAACACGATCCGGGCCTGCCAGCCAGGGAGAACTTACAGCGGCGAGTTCGGAAACCCATGTGAGGTGCAACAGCAGGGTCGTCGAAGATGGGAGAGATGGGGCGACAGAAAAGCGTCACTCTGGAAGAAGAGGAAGCGCGGCGCCTCCGCTACTTGAGAACGCAAGCGACGACTTCAGTCCAATCCAAATATAACGCCGGTGAAGCGGCGGCGAAACGTCAGCAAGTTGCAGAAGATCCGTAATTACGAGCTCGCCACATTGAACGCACAGTGTTCATTGCTCTTTGGGAGGCTAACGAGGACACAACGCAGAAAACTTGACCGAGTCTCGAAGCATAACCGCGGGTAAACTTAGTTGAACCGAGAATAAGCTAGGTGGGGCCGCCAGCTTTGCTGTTTGCCCAGACTTCGCGCCAACAGTGCGAAGCTGCTCCCCCCTTTCTTTTTTTTTATGGAAGCCCATGCTGTAGAACGCCATGTGCTGTAGATGGCTTGCACATGACGAAACACCACCATTTCTGGTGCATCGGTCTCAGCTTTCTTCGCGCTTCTCGATATAAGAGCAGCATGTAAGTTCAAATCCGTCCACGCTACACGCATGCAGTGCATTAACACGGCAGCTACAGTGACGTCAGCGCAAGCTGCCCCGTAACGCCTCGTGAAGTCACTGTTCTTCGGTTAAGAACGCCAGACTACGGCTCTTTCGCTCCGTAAACCACGTGAGGTTTTCGCATTCCCAAATGTGTTCGTTGTATTCGTGGCAGAATCTTGAATGTTTACAACGTGTGCCGAACTTCGGAGATGACGGTTCGAAATTGGCAGAACACTCAGGCCGAAATGCTAAAACTTATTTGCGCCTGCTCAGTTGTACACTGCCCGGATGTGCCGTAGTATTCGGCATCTCTCCACTTTTTCGAGCGCACAGGGGTTGTCGAATTACTGAAATTTCAGCGATGCCGCCTGTCACCCTAGCGCGTCGTTCGGTTCCTAGCCCGGTATATATGGGTGTGGCGTATCGGATGTGGTGATGAACTTATTGGGAGTTTTTTCCTTCGTAGCTTGGTGTTCGATGCTGTGGAAGGTCTTCATTAGTTTTGCCAGATATCATTGACCGCTGTCTAGAGAATATTTTCCTCTTTTGAAAGTTACCGCGCTGGCTAGCGGGTTAGGCTGGTGGTTACTGCGAGCTGTGCATACCGCGCTTCGACTAGCGTTGTTAGTATACGGCCCTTCCTTGTTTCTAAGTGCCTTCACGATGCATCGGAAGGGTTTTGAGCCCATTTCTACTGTTTTGAAGCCCCGTCGGGTGAATTAGCTGCTTATTTTACAGTTTTGCACATGCGGCTTCGCCGAGTAGGGCTTTGGTAAGTGTTTTGTTAGCATTGGAGATTTTAGCAGTAACTTTGCCAGAAATGCGCCTAGCAAGCTGATTTAACTTGTAGGCTATCGCAACATTCACGCGATAACGCGAGTATATCTTATGGTGGCCACCCTGTCGCAGAAGTTGGCTAGGTTTAGTTTATTTGCCTTGACCGCAGGTGCACCTCATTGAGAACACCCCCGCACCTAAAAAAGAAATTGTTTAGGTCTGTAAAACTACTGGTGCCTGAGGTTAAAATTTGCTACAAAAGTGCACTAGGACAGAATGAAAGAGCACAGCGAAATTATTAGAACTTACATGTCAGATTTCCTTTCCAAAATGTTAAAGTTCAAGATCCCCAAGAATCTCAGATCCATCTGCCTTCTCTCAGTTGCTTACAATCCAATTACAACAGTTATAGATAGCCGGGTAGATGATAGCCTGGATTCCCAATAATCCCGAGAGCAGGCTTGGTTTAGGAAAGTGTACTCAACCATGGATCACATCTATGTCGTCAACCAAGTGATAGAAAAATAGAAAAATCCGCAGATTACAATAAAAACTACAGCCGCGACGATCAAATAACCTTACAAGGAGACCTTTTAGCTATTGAAAATTTGTATAGAGAGTGGCACATGTCACCAAATGTTCTCAAATGCAAAACCATATCTTTCCATAGACGCGCAAACCCACTTAATTACAGTTACTGCTTCCATGGTTCGGTACTCCAAGCTACTAACTCGTACAAAGACCTGGGTGTACATCTAACAAATGATCTGACTTGGTCTGTTCATGTTAAATCGGTTGTTTCTGCAGCAACCAAAACTCTAAGTATTCTCCAACGCAATTTAAAACTGGCCCCTCCAGAACTAAAATTACTAGCCTACAGAACACTAGTACGCCCGAAATTAGACTATGCAGCCGCTATCTGGGATCCCCACCAAATGTACCTTGTTCAGGCTTTGGAAGCAGTACAAAATGGAGCAGTCAGGTTTGCATTTCCAGGTTATTCATCTTTTACGAGCGTAACCCAGCTAAAACAGCCTGCTTCTCTTCACTTCTAAGCGAGGGCCGAAAGCTTGCCCGACTAGCACTTTTTCATAAATATTATTACACACTGTCACCTAACAAATACGTCGTAAGTCGCGCAAATTTTCCGAGCCGACGGAAAAACACATTCGAAGTATCGTATACCCGGCCAAAAGCGGTTATATATGCACACTCGGTTTTCTTTCACACAGCCAAAGATTGGAACGATGTTCCGCAGGAACTGGCGCAGATTATAGATTCAGTACAGCTTAGGCAATCGCTGTTAAAAATACAAGCAGATTAACGTAGCTTAGTTTACGTGCATTGCTTTCTCCCCGATAGCACGTGCTCGATCATCTGCATGTCTTTAAAATTGCTTTGATCCTTTTATGGCGTCTTAAACTTCTCTTTTCATTCCTTGCGCTCTTTATTTTTCTTCTTGTTACCCGCCACCCTATATTTTCAAATCAATTGGTTCTCACGTTCGTTCCTATCTCGCGTGATTTTTTGTGATTTTTTTATTTTTTTATTCGGTGTGTGTGCCCTAAACTCTGACATTCGTTTCGCTTTATATTTTCTTCTTGTGACCCGCCCTCTCGTGTAGTTTTTCAAATCAATTGTTTGTCAATCCTTTGTTAACATCTCGCGTCGATTTTACCAGTTATTTTTCTTTTCAGATCACCCCTCAGGTATTACCTGTTTTCCAGGCCTTTGAGGTAATAAAATAAATTATTCCAAAAATAAACCTTGTTACATTTCATTTATACATTATTAGAACGAATTTGATTTGGTACTCACCACAGCCGTGCTACCTCTAAAATACCACGGAATAGAGGAAACCTAAATACGACTTTTGGAAGACGTATATAAGGAACGCACTGGCGGGATAACCCTCCACAAGCAAAGCGATAAATTTCCAGTTTGGAAGGGGGTAAGACGGGGAGATACCATATCGCCAAAACTATTCACAGCATGTCTCGAGGAGGTATTTATAAAGCTTGACTGGGAAAAGATAGTGATAAGGATAAACGGTGAACTGTTGAGCTATTTGATGTTTGCGGACAACTTAGCCTTGCTGAGTGGGACTCCAGAACACATGCAAACCATGCTTGAGGAACTACAATCAGAAAGCGCGGCCATGGGGCTAAAAACAATATGAAAAAAATCTAAAGTAATGAATAATAAGCATGAAAAAATGTCCTCTTGAGTTAACGGAACGAAATGCCAGAAGATATAAAAGAAGATAACCTCAGACAGATGGTTAGTGCTGACGCCATTCATCAGAGAGAAATCCGCCCGGCGGAGAATAGGTGTGGGTTGAGGAGCACTCGGCAAGCACTCCTGAATAATAAACAGAAAGCGACCTCTCAGTCAGAACAAATATCTGCAACATGTGAATACTGCCGGTGATGACATATGGAGAAGGTGGGCTCAATGGGCTATGGCACGAATAATGCTAGGCGTGCCACTCAGGGGCAGGAAACCTGCTACCTGTATCAGAAAACAAACTAGAGTAGAAAATATCATAGGTGAAAAAAGTAAAAAGAATTGCACTTTGGCTGGCGATTTGGTGTGACGGACCGAGAACAGGTGGACAATTATGTTGACTCAGTGGATACCGACTGATGGATCTAGAATAAGATGAAGGCCATTACCCCGATTGAGGGATGAAATAGAGAAATTCGGGGGTAAACTGTGGATTCCAGCACCGCACGACTGGAGGGGTACGTTGGAGATCAATGGGTGAGGCCTTTGTCCTGCAGTGAACCTGAGTACGCTGACGACGATTATGATAATGATGCTCTGCCTCGGCAACTTCCCGCGTGCGCTGGATTTGTGTCTCCTCAGCAAGACTGTGCGATTGAACACGGGAACGCAGCGCACTCATGGCAGCATATTTGCAAACGCTTCGCTGCACGTCGGCTGTGACATGTCTCTTCGCGTGATGTAGAACGCTAATTAAACATGCTCATAGGATGCGCGCCGAACCTAAAGCAACCCAGAACATAAAAATCACCATTTATGTAAAAAAAGAGATGGTATAGTAGTTTAAAAATTCCAAAAAATTTAGAAGCATTCCCATGGGGTCTCGAAACAGGTCCTTAGGGCCAGCACTAAGAACTCTACCTCGTGGCCACAGAGCCCTAACTGCACGTTTCGTTTAGCAAGAGCTTAGTGTAACAGCGCGCACAGTGACCTTACACATGCAACGTGGGAAACTGAAGCGAAGCGTTTGCCAACGCGCCTCCCTACTGGGGCGGGGTAAGTGAGAGGACGGTACGCCAGTGAGAGACCCAGCATGTTCTCTTGAATCGACTTTGGTCGTTACGTTTAAGCACTGTACCGTCTGGCCAATATTCTTGTCACAAGCGCAGTTTGTGAAAGGTCTATTGGGCTTTACGGATCATTTTTCACCTCCTTGCTGCTCCTTCCTGCACCCTTCTGTCGATATTCGCGCAATTACTTTCTAGCTTCTTGGCTTCGCGAATCGCGACATTTTCCTAGTAGTGGCCGGCCATCTGTTTCAGGGGATGATGTACAGAAAGAAAAAGCCGGGATTTTTTCGCCTATCTGAGAGCCCTTCCGCTGCATCCTGGACCGCTTTCTGTTGTCGCTTCAATCGATTTAACAGTCGTTGAGACACTGAAGCGAGGGTGAAACGCGGGAAACCTGCCGCTCCCAATTTGGCAATGTCGAACGAAACACACCCGGAAAGGACATGCGCACAAGATTTAACGAGAATCCGACACATGAAGTGGACAGCCCGGTCTTCACACATTTGAATGGGTCGAATGTAAACTTACCAGTGGTTTTACAGATCGAGGGGAATGTGACCAGTAAGCGTTACATTGTAACGCATCATATAGTGAAACCTCAGAAGTGCCGGACAGGCCTTTGCCCCTTCGTTTAGGCAGCTCAAAGACCTACAACATAGACTGAGTAAAATGCGGATAGTACCCAAACACCAAATAGTCATCCACATATCTGAATACGTCCCGTGGGATACCAAAGTTGAGAGCCCTATTTGGTTTACAGTCAAATTTTTTTTGCACAGCTTGAACTTCTTTATACGCCTTTCACAGACTCCCAACCAACGTGATCTTGAAAGAAAAGTTACGGCATTTGCCTGACAAAGGGCCGCCGAGACCGATCCCCAAACAGCGAACACTGCCTTAGTCATTGAGAATACGTGGTGGGTCTCGCTGCTAACCGTGGCTACAACCTTTGCTTGCGGTTCTCGCTGCATAGGCCTCGTTTTCCACGTTGGTAGTTCAGTGGCGCCAGTTCTTCGCAATTAAATATTCCAGTGGAGTGAGTCACTCCGCGGTATCTTTCTTTGAAATATACCACCTCGCATTGTAAAACGTACCAGTTAGAATGTATCCCTTTTTTCCCGGGTTTGCACCAAACTGGATAATTGAGCATTTTTTTGCAGATCTCATTCAGAGCCTGTCTAGCTTGGCAAGCATCGCAGGAATTATTATTTCAGGATGAACAAGCATTTACCTTTTTATGTATTTGTACATTCGATTCTTGACAGCCGTGTGCGTGTTCCAAGTTGCGTCCGCAAATTATCCTATTTCAAAAATTATGCGCAGTTATGAGAGGCTGCAAAAAATTAAAAACATTTTTGAAAGGCAAAGAAAACCTAAGTGAACTTATCGGACTTTGTTGCTTTCTGGGTAATCTTTTTAACAGTGCGCTTACCCCACCCACAACACGGAATGCCAGATAATTTGGGAAAGTGTGTAGCTGTTTATTATTCCACCACAGCGCTAACACAGACGTGAAAATGGGAGACTCCACAAAAAACTGTGATACCATGCTAAATAAACGAAACCTGCCACCTCTCGCAACACGGCGCCGAGTAGCGAGATTAAAGTTTCTTTACTTAATGCACCGTAACTACTTTAACGTTAACACAGAGCAATATCTGAAACCTAGAGTGTCTCGTACACTTAGCAGTAGTCACCCCAACCAATTAATGACTCGTTTAAATACATTTAAACACTCTTTCCTTCCCAATAAAATTGAAGACTGGAACAATTTGCCGCAAGAAATTACTAAATCAGGCTCCTTAGCGCACTTTGAAAAATCCTTGGTACACTGCATAGAAGCCGATAGTGCTGTTTCTTCTTGATTATTTGGCCATATAGTGGGGTCCGTGTCCATACGGAAGCTGTCGCATCCAGTTTGGCTGAATTGCGCTTGTGCAAGAGTTGCTTATTGTTTTGTATCCTTTCACTTTGTACCTTCGCATTTTGAACCTGTGCAAAATGTAGCTGAATACTATACTTGTGCCACATACTGTACCGCATACCGTATCGCACACATCCTGGGTTGAACTCGTATCTGAGGCGGCAGTTACTGCCTCCGTGTTCTCTGTTGTACGTCACCCTGTACCGGCCCCTGGGCTAACAGTATAAATAAATAAATAAATATTTTCAAAGGGTAAAGAAACCTTAACTGAACTTATCGGACTTCGTTGCTTTCTGGGTAATCTTTTTAACAGTGCTGTTACCCCACCGATAACACTGAATGCCAGACAATTTGGGAAAGTTGTAGCTGTTTATTATTCCCCCACAGCGCTAACACAGACGTGAAAATGGGAGACTCCACAAAAGCCTGCGATGCCCTGCTAAATAAACTAAACCTGCCACCTCTCGCAACACAGCGCCGAGTAGCGACATTAAAGTTTATTTACTTAATGCACCGTAACTACTTCAACTTTAACACCGAGCAATATTTGAAACTTCGACTGTCTCGTACACTTAGAAGTAGTCACCCTAACCAATTAATGCATATAATGACTCGTTTAAATACATTTAAACACTCTTTCCTTCCCAATACAATTGAAGACTGGAACAATTTGCCGCAAGAAATTACTAAATCAGGCTCCTTAGCACACTTTTTGAAAAATCCTTGTTACACTAAACAGAAGCCGATAGTGCTGTCTCTTGATGATTTGGCCATATAGTGGGGTCCGTGTCCATACGGAAGCTGTCGCATCCAGTTTGGCTGAATTGCGCTTGTGCAAGAGTTGCTTATTGTTTTGTACCCTTGCATTTGTACCTTTGCATTTTGAACCTGTGCACAATGTAGCTGAATACTATACTTGTGCCACATACTGTCCCGCATTCTGTAGCGCACACATCCTGCGTTGCACTGTCTGAGGCGGCAGTTACTGCCTCCATGTTCTCTGTTGTACGTCCACCCTGTACCGGCGCCTTGGCTAACAGTACAAATAAATAAATAAATAAATATTTTGAAAGGGTAAAGAAAACTTAACTGAACTTATCGGACTTTGTTGCTTTCTGGGTAATCTCCATAACAGTGTGGTTACCCCACCGACAAAACTGAATGCCAGACAATTTGGGAAAGTTGTAGCTGTTTATTATTCCATCACAGCGCTAACACAGACGTGAAAATGGCAGACCCCACAGAAGCCTGTGCTGGGTCTGCTACCTTTGCGTGCGTGGAAGTCTTATGGGGCTTCATTACCATGAATGTCCAACGAAGGCACTCTCAACTGTGCCGCTTGCTCAAATAACGGGCATTGTGATCATATAAGTACGCGAAAGGCATGGGCAACTGGGGGGTAGTGGCATTATCGCTACGCTGACAACGAGGAAAGCGAGGTACTAGATTGGCGGAGATCTCGCTCGCGACGCAGCCAACGAAGCGGCTACCGAGGCGGCCCGCGACGCGGCTACGGAGGCGGCCCGCGTGGGGGCTCCCGAGGCGGCCCGCGTTGGGGCTCCCGAGGCGGCCCGCGTGGGGGCTCCCGAGGCGGCCTGCGAGGGGGCGCCGCTAAGGTAGCTGTGCGGCCGGACGCCCGCGAAGAGGATCTGGCGGCGCGCGAGTCCGACGAAGATGTGTTCGAGGGTGATGTCCCCCACTGAGAACTCGGGGAGCTCGTGGTCGCGCTGGATAGTGGTCATTTTGCCAAACAACTCGCTCCAGCTGGTGTACGTGGTGCCCACGGTGAAGTTCATCACGCCCTGCGCCAGAGAACAGCGAGAATGATGCGTTGGTTATTCTGCATACATTAAAATCCACTAATATATCACCGGAATGTGGCTGCAAATCTACAAGGTCATATTTCCGCCTTTGTAGCTACGGAACGGCGAACTCAGTGCTACACGTTTTTATGTTTGTGATAGATTAAAATTTTGCTTCGATTTGTGAAAGTTCCGAAAATTCGGAGAAAGGCTTTTTGTATCGGTTTTAAAGTAATTGCAAAATACGAGATTGATAACCGGTGCGGCGCATTTTTGGAATTGAAACTATTTTTCTATCGAATTGGCATGGAGGATGAAAAGAAGGTAGAGAACTACCAGTAAGCAAATTGTGCTCTCACTTTACCTAGATTCTTAGCAACATCCCCGACATTTCAGAAATATTCTAAACTGGGTAAGCTTAGTTTTGTTATTGAAAAAAATTATTTGAAAATAAACATGAGTACCTCACATTATTTGAAAGTATAGAAAGTCTCCACAGAAAAAATATCCTGTGGTGATAGGTACACCATGTTTACAGCGGTAAAAGTTTCGAATTTCGTACTGCTGGTCCAATGGACTGGTAATCCGAGTGGGTTTTAGATTTTTTTTAAGGAAAAGTTTTCTTTTTTTAAACTACACATATGTCACTCCCTGTGTACCAAGAGCAGATGTAAAATTTCCATCAAAATAAGCGATGTCGAGTGGAGACTCCTGTCACATTTCTCGTGAAAACAGCATATATGAACGTACAATATTTCTGAAAAAAAAAAATACGGTAGGCATTTGTTTTACCCTCTATGGCATTGACATTTGGATTCCTGATTATGTTATCTGCCTTTTGCAAGTCTAATCGCATCGGTGTGAAGTTTCACGTTTACCACTGCTCGACGAACTAAGCAATTCTGCGTACATGAAGGGAAGATGAAGAGGTTTTAGAATTAAAAGAAAAGTTAGCCACCATCGAGTCCACATTGAATACTTTCGTTGCACCAGATATCTTTGGAATACCTGCAATAGAATCGGCGCAATATACAAACGAACTTGGCCCGATTCTCCATCCCCATCCTGGCGCGCTATGCCGGAAGCGAGAAAAGCGGAGGCGAAAACTGGCCGGGAAGCGTCATTGCTGGACTTCAGGCCCGAGCGGGCGCCTGGGCTACGCTTTCTTTCACCATGTTTCCTATAGAGGCTTGCCACACGAAGAATGCCACTTGTTTTAAATTCGGAGCATTTCTTAGGCTCGCGATGTCACTCGTCGATGTTGTCGGCGCCGTCCAGATGCTCACTGCGCATGCGCGTCACGTCGAGGGGCAGATGCGCGTCTCTCCCCCGTACCCTCCTCGCTCTCAACAACAGGTGCGGCGGAGCGGGAGGAGCGCGTGTACCCCGTGCGCTCCGTCGCTCTCAAGAACAGCTGCGGCGGTGCGGGGGGAGCGCGTCTGGGCGCGCATGCGTCGTAGCTACCCGTGCGCTGCGTCGCGCTCAACAGTAACGGCGGCAGGGCGTGTACACGTGATAACGGCGTGGTGGGTGCGTGGAAAGTTCGCGCGCTTGTGTACGGAAGTGTGCGCATGCGCGTCTCTCCCCCGTACTCCTCTCCCTCGAACGCGGGCGGTGTGTATATAAGCGGCGGAGCGCGCGTTCGGAATTCAGTCAAGGGCGTCTTTACTTGGCTTTCGCTTGACTTGACGCTTTGCTTGAATCGAGTAGATGCGATGGAAGCAACGTCTTCACCAGTTACGCAATCGCACGACCGCTCCTCAAAGACCCCTTGACAGTGCACTTTAGCGACCACAAAGCAGTCATCCTCTCCGTCCAATACAACGACGGCACCAAGCAATAAAGACAGACTAACTTTACACTCCTTGCCTTCACTTCTCCTTCATTCAATAAATAAGAATAATAAAGACGAAATAACAATTAAGCATTCCCAAACCATACCCAATTACGCAATATTCACGCGATACCCCCACCACTCTGCGACGCATTAACTCGAGTTCCCCCCGTGGGAAGATGCGGGAGGGTTTTTTGTTGTTGTTTTTTTGTTGTTGTTAGTGGTATTGGTAGCACTTGTACAATTTTTGTGTTGAAAAATTATGCCGAAACTCCGAAGCAGACATCGGTTACCATGTGGTGCTTCTGAGCAGGATGCAAAAAGGTGGGAAACCTGGCTACAATCTTTATGTCTTCGGGATTTTAATAAAGCTTCACTTGTTATTCCTACTCGTGTTGCATAATTTTCTCTCACCCAGTGTAGTTTGCGCTGTTTAATCATAATGAACCTGTGCAGGATAATACTTCGCCGAGATGTTTCATAGCATACGTAAGTGCCATCCGAAATGGTCGCATTTGATGACAAAAAGTATACTACCTTACGTTTTATTTTCTGGAAACCACTGCAATGCGTTTTACGGCGACAGACAATAATGTTTACTTCTAATGCTAGATATAGAAAGGATGTTGAACACTGCTGCACTTTCACCTGGAATGTTTTGTTCCTGTTCCAGATAAAAGGAAAGTACAATTTGTTGAGGAAATATAATTTCTTTAAACGTGCCAGTTTTTTTTTTTTGCCAGCAGGGCTTAGAACTGTATTGAAAATACCAACTTCTAGAGAAAATAACAGAAGATTCCAATCGTGGTATGACTTCTCTCCCTGCTAATAACTCAATAGTATTCCTAAAAAGTAAACTAGCCAAGACCACAATACTACGTATTTTGCAAGTAGACATTGAACGACAAGATAATATTTTTATGTAATGGAAAAGTACCACCCAAATCACCCAAGTACCATAATTTGCGAGTGACTAAGGGGGTGTAATTCTTTGACAAAAGTGCGCGGCGTTATCTTAGGGGCTGTTTATGCCGGGTCCCTGCATATTATAACCTGGCAGGCATTTGTTGCCACTGAACCTCACCTGTACTCCAGCGATATTCGTCTATAGGAAACACGTCAACACAAATTGGCCCCGAAATCACGATGAGGGTACAAAAAAGCAAGAGCGAAGTGTGTACTGCCTTTGTTTGACCAGCGGTAAATGCTTAAATATAGAAATGGTGAAGCAGGCGAACGATTTATTATCACACACACTCGGTGACTGTTTCCAAGAGTAACGTAACTGCATTGTAACTGCATTGTCAGGTTGATCTATTATAACTTGGCAACGGTATTATTTGATGGCATAATGAAGAAGACACATGCGAGAAGCAAGCCCCACTGGAGCCACTAGCGCTGCGGAGGCACCAGTAGACGCTAAGAACAAATGTAAGTCACAGGACGATGTCACTCATCGAGCAAGTGCAGGGAGCGAGGAGGCCTCATAGCGCCGCTGCCAAAATCACACGCGGGTGCGCGAGTGCGCGTCAGTGTGTTTAGGGAGAGTAAGGGGGGAGGGGGTGGAGGGGGTGCGATTGGGGACAACGGCCAGAGGAAACTGGGCAGCCTAGACCGCTTTCTGGTTTATACTTGTACTGGTAGCACAAGTGCCGTCCCGCATTACGTGTACACCGCACGAACGCTACATTTTCGCGCAGGGGACGTGCCTGTGTTTCGCTTGTACATGGCTCATGAAACGCCGGTTAATCTTAGGCATAAATAGCTTCTCATATTAACAAACAGTTGAGACAGTACCAACAGAAACGGCCTATGCGGGTTGAGCAGTTCAAAAATATTCTGACGAAACCTTCCCGGCGATGCCACAAAGCCACTGTTGGGTGTTATATGTCGTGTAAAGCAAATTCTAGCGCCACGATATTCGAACCAATAAGCCGTGAAGTTGGAAAATGAACTTGAATTCACGTGCAAACACTGAACTAGAAACTAAATCACGGAAAACGCAAGCGCCGCCACGCGCAATCATTCCCAATGCTTCCGCCAGCCCGCGCGGCGAAAGGGTGTCGTCCTTTGAAGTCATGAATAGCGCGACCAATCAGAGGCGTCACGACGATGAGCGCCGGTTCATCAAATGGGACCCCGCATTTTGCAAGATATAGATGATGGTTGGACTTGCGTATGATAACATTTAATGGGTTAGTTCGAGTTAGCTTGCGATAAACTACAAAATTCCGCCTCTAAAGCATTCTTGTGAAACATATTTCAGCTTTCCTTGAGAAGTACCACTGCAGTGAATTGCGTCGCCGCAGCAGTTTTCAAAATATATCATCTGGCATTGAAAAGTATACCTCTTGAGATATCTTCGTTTTTTTCTTACCTGCCGGAAACTTCTTTATGATACTACGCTAGTTAGAGCCTTTCCGGAGCTGTCTATAGCAAACAAACCAGCAAAAACAAACAATTGGTTAAATAACCATAAATAAATTTAGGCTGTAAATAGTTTATGACAACGGAATGGTGATGGCACGAACATCCAGAATACGAGGCAGCAATGGCTCAGGAGAAGATTCTCGTCTCATTTTTACGCCCGAACATGCATTTGAGAATCGTAGAGTAGAAAGGCGCTTTGCACATTGACGACTTTTCTTCGTTAGCGGCCATTTATCCCGATGTGACCATTCGTTCCAGGTGAAGCACGTAAAATATGACCTTATAAGTTAGTGTCAATCATTTATAGTGAGCACTATTGTTGATTTGAATTCCCCGCCCTCAGTCACACAATGCCACTTATCGATGCCAGAAAATTTGAGGCATACGCTAAGACATCGCTATATAAATAGCGAAAATATTTTTGTATGTGTGTTCGTTTTGGCTTCCAGTGGTATTTCATGTGAACCCATTTGGCTTTGATTTTTGTAACAACTAATTTTCTACGTCTTGCGTGAGATCTTTTTTCTACTTGTGTGCGTTGTCAGGCGGCAGGGAGCACATCGAAAGGGGCATCGGTATTCGGAGAGTATCGCAGGTATGAGTGACAGTGTGCGTGGAGTGTGGTGTGGTGCGGTGCGACGGTTGTGAGAACGACGGTACTGTGGGACCTATGAAGTGCGGGACTTGCGAAAATAAACCTGTAATTTCTGAACGCTCGTTATTCGTACAATAACGTACATCTAACAGGACTCCAATGTACAAACTGTGTTCATTGGCATCGTTTCCTGTTTATTTGTTCTAAGTACCTCACCTCGCTTTGCTGTGTTGTGTACCTCAACTGCCTACATACCCTATAGACGGTTATTTGAGAGCTCTGTCGTCTCCGACCCGGGCCTCTGTGGGAACAATAGGTGAAGCCGACGCGTTGTGTGCAGCGCATACAAGACTGAAAACTACGCTGTAATTTTCCGGACTTGTCAAGGGGCGACAGTCCGTGCGGACGGATAACTCACTCACGTGGTTCCCGTTGAGCTCGGGGCATTCGCAGGCGTAGGAACAAAAAATAGCTGATCACCGTCGCAATCTGGCCATGCGTTGCGCAACATTCGACGCACTAAACGAATTGTTTCCCAACCCGGAAGGTGACCACTGTCTGCCGAGCACCTTTGAGCTAATCGTTCCACCCTAGAAATGTGTCTTTGCGCGCAAGTCTTATCCCCCACCCCCTCCCTTTCAGTGTCAATGCACGTTATCACCCCCCCTCCATCCCCCGCTTCCGCCTTGTGGCCGTTTGTGCGTGTAACGACCGGGATTTTGCACTGTAAGCCGGGGCGGCTATGTTTTCGGCAGATGACTCAGTAGAACCTGTGCTTGCGACATTGTCCCTCCCCTACGCACGTACGGAAGCTGCAGGTGCAGATCATTTCGTCTGCTATGAGCAGCCTGTTAGGCCTGCAGACTATGTCGTGTGCAAACCTAAGATGGCTAAAACCTTCTACGTTTATTCGTAATCCGGTGCTTGCTGTGAACAGTTTTGGCTAGCTGCTATCACCCTGTCGTACACCCTTTTGAATGAGGATGTTTTAACTTGTGAACAAGTATTCTTCCCGTGCATTCTTCAGACATGTTTTCGAGGAGTGTTATGTAGGTCTCCTATATTCCTTGGTCTGTCAATGCTTCCAGAACTGCTCCGGTTCTTACCGTATCAAACGCTTACTCCTGGTCTATAAATTCCATGTAACGGAATCTAATACTCGGTGTATTTTTCTATCACTTGATTGATGACGTGGATGTGATCTATTGTTGAGCACCGTAATTACCCGATTTTAACGCGCACCCGATTTTCCTGCAAAAAAAAAACGAAAAAACGTGCACCTCCGATTGTAACGCGCATGGAACTTCGTGAGCAAGAAAAACGAATGCGAGAGAAACTGGCAATTTATTTCTCGAACTAATCTCCCTCATCTCACTCCTCGTCGCTCTCCGCTGACCAAAACATGTCGTCCTTGGTGCCGTCAAGCGCGTTCGCGGTGCCGCACTTCTGAAAGAACGTTCAACCATGGTTGATTGGCTCGTGGCCCACGCCTCGCACGCCCATCCCGCGAGCTTCTCCAGAGACGCACGCTTCAGCCGACCGCTAGTTTTGAACGCCTGAGAGCCGCTGCTGCCATTGCTGTTATCAAGCGTGCAAGTGGAACGATTTTTCGATTTGTGTGAACGCCGATAGAAAAGCCTAGGCGCCTATGCTTCTTGCGTCCGAAAAATCGTTGCTAAAAGCTTTGGCGCCATCTTGAGATGGCGATGGCGATGGGTGGGACGAAATTTTCGCTGTTTCAGCAGTTTCGGTTTCGTATCCGATTCTAACGCGCATGCGATTTTTCGACCTATTTTTCCGGAAAAAAAGTGCGCGTTAGAATCGGGTAAGTACGGTATGCTTTAATAATCCCAGCCTGCTCTCTGCGCTTTTGTGAATCTATGCAGTAACTTATTCGGCTGAGTATTACTTTGGTGAACACGTTGTACACAACCGAGAGCAGGCTGATGGGTCTGTAGTTGGTAAAGTGTTTAGTATCCCCTTCTTTCGAAGTAGACTCATGTGGGTGTTTTCTCAGGCAATGGGAACTTTTAGAGAAAAGCATTCTGAAAACAATGTAGAAAGCTCTTCCAGTGCAATATATCCTCCCTCCTATAAAACATCCACGCTTATACCACCGTCACCTGGAGCTTTTTCGTTTTTTATACCCTTGAGAGCCTTTTGAAGTGTGTTATGTTTATTATTGAGACTTCACGAGCTTAACCTGCATGCTTCATAGGATATGTCGGGTGAAAAATTGTTTCGTTACTTTTATTATCGCGTCCAGGTTGTGTGTAATATTACCCTGATCATTCCTGAGTACGTAGATTCTTTCTTTGATTAAAGCTAGCTTTTTCTTTTTAGTTCCTCTAAAGCTTCCTCCTATTTACAGCGTCTCTTCAATGACTGCGATATTGTACGTGGGAATGTTGTTTGCTTTACTTTAAATAGTTAATGAAAGCGTCCCTTTTGCATATTTGAACAAGCGGCACACATAACTACCTCGATCAGCTTTTCTGTGCTGATCCGAACTCCGAAAAATAAATCCCGCACAGCATTGGTATGGGCGGGTGTGCACTGCATACGCACGCAAATATAAAAGGTAAGCTACGTCTATCACATAAATGAATAATATACACCCAATGCGCCCAGAGTGTGATAACATATGGAGCAGGAACTTGGCGCCTTACAAAACAATTTGCAAGCAAACTTAGGTCGGCTCAACGAGTCATGCAAAGAAAGATTGGAGTTACGCTGAGGGAGACAGAACGAGTTTCCTGGATCAGAAAACAAGCTCGATTAGAGGGTATCGTAGATCAAATAGAGAAAAAGGAGATCAGTAGGGCTGGCCACGTAGTTAGGTCCCATGACAACCGATGAATCAGAAGGGTAACATACTGGGCTCCGAGAGACAGGCCTAGAAGAGGGGGAATGCTAATGACTCGATGTCGACAAGAAATTGTCTACTTTGGAGGCAAGGCATGGACTCGAACTGCGCAGTACAGGAGCTGTGGGAGATCGACAGGAGAGGTCTTCGTCCCGCAGTGGTCCTGAGCCCGCTGAGGATGACGATGTTGACTATTGTTAATAGTTTTGTTTTGAATAAATTTCACTTTTCATCGTACCAACTACGTCTCGAATTCGGGAACTGAATTTGGCCATCATCTCCGAGAACTTAATCACCATGATCCTGTTGAACCTCCTAAGAAATAAACACTAGCCCAGACGATTGAATTCGCGATCGCCACCGTATTTCGGCACAATGAACATCTCATCATTAATTATTTTCCTGTTGGGTCATTAAGAAATTATTTTAATGAATCAATAAATAAAAAACTACATTGAAACTCCTCAGGTATAGTGTGGCCACTGAATGGTGATAGTAACAACCAACAATTCAGAACAGCCGCGAAGGCTTAAGGAAATCGTAATATCTTTACGTCATATACGCGTTTCACAAAGGTAGAAAACAAAAAAAAATCGCGCCAATTCACCCCGTGAATGTGGTTCGAAAGCAAAGCTGTAAACGGCACCCATAACGATTACCCAAGCGACGTCACTTAAATTCACTCATCATCACCATCATCATCATCACCAGCCTATCTACCCCCACTGCAGGGCAAAGGCCTCTCCCATTATTCTCCAATTACCTCGGTCCTGTGCCAACTGTGACCAATTCATCCCCGCCAACTTCTTGATCTCATCTGCCCATCTAACTTTCTGCCGCCCCCTGCAACGCTGGCCTTCTCTAGGGATCCACTCTGTTACCCTTAATGACCAGCGGTTATCTTGCCTTCGCATTACATGCCCTGCCCACGTCCATTTCTTCTTCTTGATTTCTAATATGTCTTTAACACCAGTTTGCTCCCTGACCCACTCCGCTCTCTTCTTGTCCCTTAATGTTACACCTATCATTTTCCGCTCCATTGCCCGCTGAGTCGTTCTCAATTTAAGTTGAACCCTCTAAGTGAGCCTCCAAGTTTCTGCCCTCACTCACATCGCTCTACATTCACTCACATAGCTCTACAAATAGTAAAACCAGAGAGAAGTGAAATGCACTTAACCACGCCATTTATTACTTCGAAGAGATATTCTTGGTAAGCCTTAATTAATGCATGATGCATGAATGGTGTTTGGTTGAGTTGTATTGGTGTAGCACAAGAGTGGAAACTTTTTTTTATAAAATTAAAGTAAGCTCCTACCCGGTCCGGTTTTAGACGATCTGACTTCTCCGTCTCTGCGCCGCGGACAGAGGCGACGAGATTTGCGGCAGAGAAGGAGGAGGACGAGGAAGAAATGCTTCTGTTCAGATTTCTGAACGGCCCAGAGTGCAGCCCTGGGGAGTGATTCCTTCTTTTGTGGGGCCTATATGCAGTCCGCGCGGCCTGTGGTCTGCCCACCCGCTGAAGCTGGGTAGGTAGAGAGGGCATGTACAGCAGCATCTCCCATTGCTCTCGTTGGGTAGTTGACGGAAAGAAAGGAGGGTGCTCAGGGCTAAAGTAGCACGCCCCGATTACGGGGCGGAGTGTTCCTACTTCTGAGCAAAACTTACATTCGGCGTCGTAGCGATTCGGATACATTAAGTGAAGACCCGTAGGCTGTGGGAAGAAGCGCAGGCTTGTTGGGTGGGCGGCGTATTTGTTCCCCTTCATTGAAGCGTGAGGGGGTGTCCAGATGAGCTGAATGGAACCGTTTTGGGAGTGCTTTATAGCCCGCGCAGTACAGGTCGGGACACCCAACCCGACTGGTAATTCCAGTCGGCTTGCTGGAAATCGGTGACTGCCCTCCGAACCCCTGGTTGAGTGAGGGCCAAGGTGATGGCTGCCTTATCTGCTGCCGTCATTTCTTGGGTCCTAAGCGAGGTACACGCAAGGAGGTTGGTTCTGGAGGTAGCCACGTGGATGGCGTATTGCTGCCCTCGATGTTTGGAGGCGTCTGTGTAGATAACTGCATGATCCCCACTGAGGGTGGCGTTTAGCGCCTGAGCCCGTGCTTTTTGGTGACCCTCGTCATGTGAGGGGTTCATATTTCTAAGCAAAGGGAGCATCTTTAGTTTTAGTCACCAAGAGTCTGGGAGTACATCAAGCGGAGTGACATTCTGGGCTGCCCAGCCAATCTGGCGAATCATGCGGTTACCCACCGCAGTTCTGAATCGGACCTTCTTGTTAGAAAGATGGCCTTCTCTTCCACCGTGCTGGAGCCCCGTGCTAAGCAGCCTCTGTGTGGACGCACTCATGAGAAGACCAATGGCCTGCTCGAACGCCTTTCTAATCACTATATAAAGCATCTCTATGTCTTCCTTGTAGAGAAGAAGACAGGTGTACACGTAAGTAACTCTCGAGAGGACAAAAGCTTCAATTAATCGAAAGGTACCGGATTCCTTTAGGCCTCGCTTCGTGGTGGCAACTCGCCTGATCATGTGTATGATTTGATTGATGCTGTTTTTGAGGCGCTGCAAGGAGACGTCACTCTTGGTGTTAGCCTCGAGATGTAGGCCCAGGATATTGATCCTGGGGCTTGGAGTGATGGCCTGGCCATCAAGGAGTATTTGAATGTATTCCTAGGTTTGGCGTGAGGACGGACGACAAGAAGCTGTGATTTTGAACGTCAACACTGGAGGCTCAGGCTTTAGCACATTGGCGTACTAGAATTGAGATTTCATGCATTGGTGTGAGCTTCCTTTAATTTTTGTAACTCTTAGCACATGAGCAAGGTGCGCACAGGGCCGCTAGACGGGCGTGAGTGGTCGCGTGACGCTTTCGCGTGGCATTCAGCGAGAACGCAGGGGGTAAACCCGTAGATGTGCTTGGTGAGTACACCACCCGTCTTCCCCGTCTTCGCGTGGGCTCGTTGCTAAGTCGGTAAGACAACGGGCTCTCGCTTTGTTAGTCTGTTAGTTGCAGGTTCGATTCCCGGCGGTGCCAGTGAATTCTTTTATTTGTTCGCTGGAGTTTTCTGGTGACACCAACGGTCGCGAAAGAACCCTTGGAGGGTAGAGGTAGAAAGCTTTGCTTTAAAAACGTGCTGATTTGGTGGGATTCGAACCCACAACGTTTGGACAAACCGCACCGAAGCTCTGATCAAAGCTCAGTCAACTAGGAAGAATAACACCATCAACTCCAGTTGGAATACTGACCGGATCTGTAATTTAGGTTTCGTAGAAAAGTCTTCCAGTTGCATGCTTCCCGGCAAAAAAGCTGCTATTAAGCTCTATCGGCAGTGGAGCAGGTGACGCGCGTTTTCGCAATGTTTTCTTCATGGACCCGGAATCGAGCAAGGTGATCCTGCGACGTGCAGTGCGCACCCCGAAAGAGCCGATAACATCATCGCGTTTCCGGCATTAAAAATATACTAACCGGGTGATGACCGTGCAATAAACAAGCAAGGAAATCTCGCCTACAAAAGCTCTCCGGTAGAAAAATTTGAGGGAAATTTGCACTCGCGCGCGAGACTTGAATGCCGAAGCTGTTGTAGGTGATCATTGAAGGACACAGTTGAGTTTTATTATTTTTGTGGGGCCATGGTTGATGTCAGCGGAATTTCATTTGAATGACCCTATGATGACACAGGGCACAGTGCGGTCGTCGTTCTGGTATATGCTTTCGTACGGAATTCGGCAAGCGCGACTTACCGTCTCTCGAAGCGCGGCCTCTTCTTTGCCTGTGCGAAATATCCGTGGCCGGGCAATGAGGAGTCAATGATCCCCTACAGAAGCTTAGACATTCGAGTCGCGGCTCTTTAACGCTACAGAGCGATTACGCATGAGGACACAGGAACGAACGACCAATGGGCGTACGCTATGACGTGTCTTTCTCATTCCGAGCAATTCATGCCGCGATACGGCGAACGCTGGGCTTTTTTGGGGGGCCAATGTTTGTCGCTCTTCCTATGTTGGTATGCTTGGCTTGACAAACGTGCGCTCGAGGCACGCGTGAACGAGCACTGAGCATTTTCGTAGTATTTTTAAAACTACGGACACCTTCCACAAACGATTTGCTCAACAGTTTCGCTGTTAAAAAATGTATCATATGCAGCGCAAATTAAGCTTCTGATTCTACACAAGCGACCCGCGGTACCTTGTAGTTGTAGCAGAAGGTGCACTGGTGGAAGGCCTCCTGCATGCTCTCCCCGATGTGATATTGCAGCACGTAGTCGAAGCGGCGCTCCAGGGGCAGCCGTATGGAGACCACGTAGCTGCGCCCGTACTTCTGGTTCATTTGCAGCGCGTCACCCAAGGCTTCAATCTTGCCGTCCTCGATGACGGCCACGCGGTCGCACAAGACCTCGCAGTGGGACATGCTGCGAAAGCATGTGCAAGCAAGCGGCCAGTTAATGAAGGCTGCAAGGATGACACTGTAATTAGGAAGCAGGCAAGGCGGTCGCCAAACATTGTGTCGCCAACATCGCCAACCTCATGAAGATGCCGTGGCAACGGCTCTGGTAGCGAAGGCGGTCAAACTAGCGGTGGTGTAAATGTTTCGACATTGCGGTGGTGTCTTGTGTGTTAATTCTAATTCCCTTACATTGTTGATAGTCTACTCTACAAAACAGTATGAGAGAGGCAGGACAGCGTTGCCGTCATAACAATTTCTACTATAGTAGGGCAGAACAGTGACACGAGTGGTGGCGCTGTGGCCAGTGTAGCGCCAACGTGGTGATACAAAGTTTTAGAACTACGTATGCTCCATCTGTTGCGTTCGTACCGTTCGTACCGGACCCAAACTGCGGCTGCGCGCGCAAGCCCTGGGAGGACGATAGCCTGCCACCGAAAGAAAAGTGCGCGCACGGCGAGGGCTGGCCCGCCTAGCTATGGCACCCGACCGGAACGAAAGCGCAAGTGCCCAATCGGGTCCCGATAAGCACGCTACAAATGGAAAGGATGGACCATACGGAATTATAAAACTTTTGAGTGACAAACACCTGCCTTACGTTACTTCGAAGTGGGTAGGCCATGCATGGTACGTAAGGCAAGGCACCGGCCGCACGTTACTCTTTCACTAGTGAAGCATCTGTACGGGGTGCATGGGTGAATATTGCCCTCCCATCAACCTTTTTCTAATAGTCTAACCGTTTGAAACGCGACGGCAAGAATCTCTCAATTGACATCGGCGAAAGCGACATCACGAGTACAGTTGTCGCGAAAAATCATGTTATGGCGACTGTGGCGTGATAACGGCCTATAGATCGCGTTAAATCTACGATTATGATCGGCCTGAATAACCACCGTAAGCTAATAGAAACGAATGGTAACATCTAATAACTTGATGATCAGGCTTCTTACTACAATTCCACTTTATTCCGAGCACATAACTAGTGCATATCGGTAGTTTTATTCTTCCGAGTTAGGGTGGCCCTTCGGTTGGTCAAGTGATCCAGAAGGGAGCGTGTACTACTCTATCGCGAGGCAGTTGAGAGGTCTCACCGATGCGATGTCATGATGATCGACATTGCCTGGCTGCCCTTGAGGACCTGCAGCATGCGGATGATGTCGTTGCGATAGAGCGGCTCCACGTCCGAGTACGGCTCGTCGACCAGCAAGATGGGGGGCACGCCGATGGCAGCGCTCGAGATCAGTAACATCTTCAGCTCGCCGTGGCTGCAGCGAATTTTCAGAGGTTCCGAATATGGGGTACCCGCCGAAGCTACTAAACGATTCTAAGGTGCTTCTGAGTTGAGGGCGCCAGAATAATTTTGACCACCTGGAGATATTTACACGGGCGGAAATCACGTCACACGGGCGTTTCCGCTTTCACGTGCCTCTGAAAAGAAGCCACCACAATTAAGCTCAAAACCGCATCGTCGCGCTCAAGAGTACTACCCTTTAGCCCCTGTACTACCAGTGCGGTGTATTACATGTTTGTATATGTTTCAGTGAGCTCGTTCATTGCCTTGCCAAAATAGCCACTTTCTCATTGCTCCCTCCAGTGCACCGACTAATCTATATAGACTAGCCTTTCTTGATCTACTTCTCCTGAAGAGTGCAATAATATTTGAAACATGAGGCAGTTTAGGCATTGCGGCATTTATGCCCTTATGTGTTTTGAAACAATTGAAAAGAGCATTGTTTAGAAGCGATCTAAATTAACTCAATACGTTTCTAGGTTGCGCTGCCTGTCGTGAGGCTTGTGCTTGTGTGAGATGTTTTGGAGATAACGCGAGGAAACCCCCATTCGCATTGCATTAAGGGGGGAAGCGTTGTTAGTTATGAGCACTGCCAGTGCTAGCAGCATAGAGAAAATGTTCCCTGAGCACGCGACAATATTGGTGTGGTGCCGTTCACTTTACCATCGTGTTGCCTGGCATTATCCCGGCAATAGATGTTCAGATATTCGTAGGTCTAAGCGCCAGTACCGAGCGATACACTGACGTGCTTTATGAGTTATCGAAACATTTAGGCCAACTATTTGTACCTTTTGTGCACCATTAATTACACACCGGAGGCCCTAATATTACTATACGTTCTTCAATAAGAGCGTATATGAAGGAGTTAGGAATGGGAGCCACGTTGTGCTCAAACTGAAAAAAAATATAATGGAGGGTTCGTTTTATCAAACGGGCATTTTAGACGACCTTGAATGCCCTTGCGGCTATGCGTCGCCTTAAGCATCGTTATGAGGATGCATACAAGTGCCGCCATTGTTTTCGCATATTGCAAACAGTGTGCGGGCAAATCCGTTTGAGTAATCTTACTTGAGAAAGCTATAATATTTGATACTTAGGAAAGATATCTTCCGTTTTGTTGCCCAGTATTCTACAACATTCGTTTATTCCATTTACGCTTGTTGATCCAATGACTAGCTGTAAGCCACTTGTTTTCTAGGGTAATGGCGTAAAGTGTAACATTCAGTCTGTCATGACGATTGCTCTGTTTTACTGTGTAACTTGGTCGGCTAGATAGTTTTGAGTGCTCCCACTTTTGTTAATAATAACATCATATTCGCCAGAACTATGAAAAATCAAAACTAAACAGCTGCTGGTGCTACTATTCCAGCGTTTAGTGTTAACACTGAGCCCTTCCGGGCTGTTACAGGGCGGTAATACAAAAAAAATGCTTTCAATTTTCTTCAAATGAGTCAACTGCGTTAAGTGAAAATTCACAGTAGTTTAATTTATTCTACTCGGCAATTGTCTTCACAGTGGAGAAGTATAAGCGGGAGTAGTTCTCGGTGAAACTCTTCCAGGAGGACGCCAATAGCAACAATTTCATGTTCAGCTGTTCGTACAAACACTTAAATTGTGCTATCTTCTGCCGCATAACCATCGTAGTGAGAGTAGCCTGCAGGCGAGCATGCATGATTCCCAATTTGTTTTAACTGCTGCTATCAGAAAAATAAACGTTGCCGCCATTCGCTGAACACAATAATTTTTCTATTTTGTACTTTTGATGAAGATCAAACTACCAGCGTATTATAGACTTCGCGCAACAATAGCAGTGTATGGCTTGAGCGTGGTATCTCGAGGAGCATTTCCTTGTTTACGTGGTAACAACCCAAGCTTGCGCTAGCTTGATCCGCGTTAGAGATCCACGTGTTCATTTAGGCTGAGTTTGCCCGTGGTTTTTATGCCAAGATATCTCAGGTTTTTAGAACACTAAACTACCGTGTTATTCACACAGTACTAAAATATCAATAGAGTTTCTAATTCCAAACTGTATTTTTATTCAACATTATTCCATATTTTTATTCTAATTTTCAAGTTTTTCTATGTCCCAGTTTCATTTATCCTGGGTTTTTATTTAAAAAGCTGATAGTTTTTTAATTCCACAAAGCAAACTTATTTATTTTATTGGATCAATATTTATCAAATATGAAGACAACAGCAATGAGCTGTGGTAGGTTTCAAGACGCCGGCTATTGCTTTCAATGCCCGAGATTTCGGAGGCATGTTTGCAGCCACACAATCTTTTTCAAAATTTGAGGTTTGTTTCCTTCAATTTTACCATAACAACAAAAAACCTAATTCCCAAGCAACAAGCCGGCAAAAGATGCCTGTTTGCTGCTTAGAACAGAGCTAACTCGAACCATAAATGATTTGTTTGCAGTAAAGAGCATGATCTAAATTCAGATGGACATGGTTAAACCGATCCGCCGAGGCAAGAGAAGACGTTTGTAAATTTTTGGACTTTAATATACTTTTGTATTTTCTGAACAGATTTGAATCTAAATTTCAATTCAAAGCTGAAGTCTTAATTTCAAGCTTAAATCTTAACACTGTAGTCTGCTTAGGAATTTCTGAGGGGAAGACAGGCATTTAATGTGACAGGTACCTTGTATATACCGTCCACCAGTCGACGCTATAGCCACGATATTTTACTGTCCTGATGTATCTCAATCCGTCTTTATTCCACTATAATCAACCATAATAACTTTTATTCCATCACAATCCTCTTTCATCTACGTAAACCCGTATTGTTTCATTCTAATTAATCTTAAACCCAATAATTCTACTCAAATTTTACACTTACAGTCATTGCTATCAATCACCTGCCGCGGTGGCTCAGTGGCTAAGGCGTTGCGCTGCTGCGAACGAGGTCGCGAATTCGATTCCCGGCCGCGGCGGCCGCTTTTCTGATGGAGGCGAAAAGCAAGAACGCCCTTGTGTGCGAGATTGCGGCGCACGTTAAAGATCTCCAGGTGATCAAAATTAATCCGGAGCCCTCCACTACGGCGGGCCTCATCGCCGGCGTTGCGTCGGCGCGTTAAACCCCTACAATCAAGCAATGATTGCTATCAATCAATGATCCATCAGTAACTACACTCTAATCCTGGTAACCCATAATGTAACTTCTAAACGAAAGTAACCTATAAAATAAAGGTTACAATGGATCCATTTTGATGTTTTCTTTATCCCAGTCCATCTTAAGGCTTACAAGCGTGAAGTAAAAGTGGTTTATAGGTTACATTAATGATTTATAGGTTACATAAACAAAACCTGACATGTAACCTTTACGTTGTAACCTATAAAACGCCCTGTAACCTATAAGAGATGCTCGTCGCGCCTTCTCTCCAGGCGGCCGTTGATTTCTCCGTCGCATGACGGGATATAGAGAAATGGCGGCGCCCGCAGGCCCGGTGGCCGCGTTTTCGCGCCATTCGAGCCTTTTTACCTCTGTGATACCCCTACGATGAAGGGAGGATTGCTGTTAGAAGACTTATTTGTCGGCGCGAGTCATGGAGGCTGCGGCGAGCCCATTTGTGACTGTCAGCGCTACACGGCCCATTCTTCTACGACCAGCATCAAGTTCGCCTGTTGGACCAATGCCCCGGCGCCAGTGAAAGCGAACTCGGTGAGTATATTCCGGTAACGGTTTCCGTCTTTTCATTTGATGTATCTTTTCGCTGGGAGCTTTTCAATTTGAAATTGTAGCATTCGAGAGGGATTTTCGTTACCTGACTGGTTGCTTCGCTGTATGTTTTCTATTGTCCGCGACGGCAATTGAATGAAATCACGGGCTTGCGTTCGTTGCATCAGACTAGAGCGGACGATCGGGAAAGCGCGTGCATTATAACACATAACGGCGCTCGTGACCTGCTTTCTGCTCTGTTTGCGCGCCTTCGTCATGTGTTGAGCGTTTTGTTTACGCTGTTGGCTGCATCGGGCGCACTTGACGAGTTATTGGCCCATTTAATTGTCAGGTAGCTCTCTTTGAATAATTGAATTTTTTCCCATTAACGTCTTATATTATCGCGCTATTCTCTGGGTATTATCATTTTGTTTCAGCCGTCGGGAAATGTTCATTTTTCTCGCTGCATATATTCGGAATGGTGTCTAGTTTATTGGTCTTGTAGTAATATATCCGGATAAACACAAGGTGTGTGCTGCAGAAAAGTAGTACACTAAATGCTGCCCGAAATTTCTAAACTCACTTTTGTCCAGCACAAGCCTCTTTTTTCTCCGCACAATAAAAAGTTTTCATATGTACAACACTCTTCATTTTTGTCATTATTTTCTATGAGTGGGTAAATTTGGTGTTAGTCATTTTGATATAGCGGGCCATTTTCACCATGTTAAGTGGGTTTAGTATTCTCATTCGCACAAATCAGTCGTTTATTTGTTCGCGCGGTATTGCAGGGCAAATGGTTGTCTCGCGTGAGCCTAGTGTAGTGCAGTAAAGTGACTATACAGAATGTTGGTATGTATGAGCAAGCAGGCAGGCTTCTTGATTGTTGTTGTTTTTTGATGATACAGAAATTGTGGCGAATTACACAGAGACAGGTGCAGGTGTAAAAATGGGTGCTGCACCCTCATTGGTTCCTGGCTGCTCGAAAAGTGTGGTTGCATCTGGCTACCTATACCATGACTTATCAGCACTACTGTTTTTCTTGCAGTCAGTGTTCCTTGATCTGACAACCAGGACTCCCCTGCGTATGACACATGTTGAAATGAAGTCTGATTTCAGTGGAAACAACGGTATGAAAATGCAATAACTAAAACACATTCATTCAAATATTCTTTATAAAGATGGCACCCAGGCCTGCACAGACAAAAGTATGATTCACTTGTAAAAATGCGAGGCCTTTCTTCAAGTGTTATGATGTTATATTTCGTATCTTATTTTGCCTCATGTTTAGTGACTCTATCAGTCCGTTACTACATGAACGTTATGAATTCACATAACGATTTCCTCAGCATGGAGCTTTGTAGCTTTTCAGCACCTCTAGCTATTCTATAAGATGCGTGGTTTTCCAGAACCAACAAGAAGAACTCTTTTTCGAAAAGAGCTCTTTAAGAAAGCTCCCGTTGTGAGTGCTTGTGCAATGTTCTTTTCTTCGCCTTCTTCTTTCATTATGAATGTATACCAACTGCCCAGCTCTAAAGCCTAATACATTTTAACCCAAATAACTCTTCGAGTCATTACAGGTACAGACCTCCTGGGAATGCCACTTGAAGATTAGTGCAAGTTCTAGATGTATCCTCTCTCACAACACATCTGGACGAAGAAAAAATGTAAGTTGGCGATTCCTTTTTACTGATAGCCGAGGAAGAAACCACCGATAAGAACACTTTACTGAACTGAAAAAAGTTTCTGCTTCCACGTGGGATCCGTGTTCAAAATGAAACTGCCAGTACAAGGGGGGAGAGGCAGATGTTTAAGTACAGCCAAAAATGTGACGCAGACGGCGTCAGCATCGTGAAAGCACGTTTCCTGGGTTTAGTGCGACGTTCGCTCTATTGCGTGTACTAGTGATTCCACATGAAGGCGCGGAAATGTTTTTGCTTTCTCTTTTGCAAATGTATGTCAGTTTACCTCGTAGCCCAAAGTTTCTGCCTGTTCTGGGTGAGCATACAGAAACATTTCGGGGATAAACTGGAACACGGCACGATTAAAAATTGGGAAGGTTGGCCGGTATGGCTATAGTGGCTTCGTGCTCTGAACAATGCAGCCAAATTACTCTGTGTAACGATTACTGAAATGATGTAAAATTATTTGAAAGGCCGTAAATCACTCCTTCTCTGGTGTGGCCTTTCATTTCATTCTCTGATCTCCGTCTTCATTATCGTGTAATATATTTTTCGTACTTTACATGCCTGTGGTTTGGTGTGAGGGGCTTATGGTTGCACTGGATTTTGTTCTTTTTCGGAAATTTTCTCTAGATGGCTCTTCAAGGTGGGGAAATCCAAGTGACGGCCCCTCACATATATACCTCCATCTGCGGCAGCAGGGAACAAGTTATTCAGATGACCTCGAGAAATCTTCAGCGTGCCCTGATTTTGTGCCTTGTGAACTACATAAATTGCGAAGCTTATCTATGAATTTTTACAAGTGCCTTTTTTCATGCAGGAAATTGTATGTCCCATTTAAATTTTGTCCAAAAGACAGATTGAAATCGGCCTAGAAGCTTGTTAGTGCTTCATAAAAAACGATAACTTGGCGTGGGAATCACAACTCAGGTGGAACTGTAAAGAGGAACCTGTAGAGAGGAGTAAAGATGGATTCGCAAAGACGAGTGAATTCCAAGTGTAATATTAGACTGAGTGAAACGGAGAATGTAGGGAACATAGCCATAAACACTGCTTTGTATGAAACAGTGAATTTTTAATAAATGTTCTTTCTACTTTCCCACATTCTGCGTTTTTCTGGGGGGAACCATGACAATAACGCTGTACTGGGAAAGTGCACCTCTGAGAAGCATCTTATAAATGTAGCTAAAACTCGAATTCGTCTGAAATTGTTCAATGGCAGTATCCAAACAATTCGAAATACATTGCATAAATCCGTGCAAATATTGAGGTAAAGAATCTGTATATTTGGCCATGTTTGTGAAGCTGTTCACGCAACATTTATTAAATAGGTTTAATAAAGATATATGAATAAACCAAATTTTAGCTGGAAGTCTAAAGCAATATAGGAAACACCAATTCGCCCAGGAATCCGCACTCGTCTAATACTCATTAAGGAACGATAATAAGATTGGGGTGGTTCGCAGCTTTGCTTTTTAATAAATAGCCCACAGGTGTTTCATAATAATAAATGTGAATGTTCAAAACTGCTGATGCCAAACTTCTGGAAATGTGAAATGCGCAAATATGTGTGCATGTACTGCAATTCTCTTTTGATAATCATGGCCTAAGTTGTCAGACAAGAATTTTTGGCTTAAGGTTATGTTATCATAACTTTGGCGTCTTTTTGAAGTATACTTTCAAGTGCATGTTTCCACTCAAGCTTGGTTTCACTAAAGCCTAATGTTGTTTAACTAAAGCTCAAATTCATGCCCGCAATTTACCAAAAGACCTATCATGCATGTTTGATACGGGTTTCTTAAACGGCACAAACCTGATGCAAACATCAAATTTAGTTATGCCTGTTTATAAGACTTAAGCGTTGCCAATACTCACGAAGATTTTTGGGTGACAACCTGGGTAACAATTATCGAACAGGTAATGCAATGCATATATATTAAGAGAACATTTTCCAGCTTTTTGGCACCGCAATTTTAGGAATTATAAAAGTAACTTCTTTTTAGCCCCAGCCGTGTGGCCGGCAGTTATTCAAGGGACGAAGAAAAGACACCCGACGCAAAAGTTTAGACGGCGCAATGGACAGCATGGTCGCACATATCGTCTTCTACTAATGCGATGTTTGTTTACCACGCGGGAAAGGCGTTTTCGGGGTGTTCCCAAAGCGGCGCCGGCGAAAGCGCGCCTGGCGCGCAAGATGACAGCTTCCAGGTGTGTGGCCTTGGACGGCGGTAGATGTAACTTATATAAAGGTATACATGCTGAAAGCTGCAAAGTAACCCATAACTGAGTAACCCTTACGTGTGTACGTATATAAAGGTTACGAAAATATAGGTTACATTTGTACCTTATAAATTATAGGTTACAAAAATTCGAAAATGTATACCTCTATTAAGGGTTACCGAGCTTAGAGTGTATGTCTGGTATCCTTATTCGTCGCATATCAATTCGCACGCTTGCTTCGCTGCTGGCTTTCAATGGGTCACGTGAGCTTTTGAACGAATGTTGTCAATGCCGTTGCATTTGGCGTCACCTTCCAACGAGGCATATACTGCTGCCACATTAATCAATTGCTGTCAAGGTTTAAGGATGCGCTCGTGTACAAACCTGCACGTGTTGATTCGCTTATCCGCCTTCAGTCTGCCCGACATGAGGGTGAGGGCACTTGCGATGGCCAATCGCCTTGCGGTGACACCACGAAGGCTGGCAACCATGTCCAGATACTCGCCGACGGTGAGGGGCGGGAGACTCTGCTCGGAGATGCCGTCCGGGGCATATCCGATGCTTTGCTGCCAGGAGCGGAGATTCCCGCCCAGGGACAGCGCCGATGTGTACGCACCGCCCCCCGTCGGAACAACGAGGCCAACGAGGATCTCCAGCAGAGTGGTTTTGCCGGAGCCGTTGACGCCCACAAGGCCCAGGCACTCGCCTTGATTCAGAAGTATGCTGGCGCCGTCAACAATCTTGACCTATGGGCGTCGTCGGTTGTGGGGGCGGGTTCAGAGGTTTGAAAATATTAGTGGTTGTAGGCGGCCACTGGCATATAGTCCCATTATCATCACCATTCAAAGATGTGCCTGTCCCGCCCCATCATGGAACAGATCGCTCGCTTTAAGGGGCGCATGACTCGGTCTTTCTAACAAAATGGTGACGCTAATAAGATGGCCGAGCTCAAAATTTCAAGCAATCAATCAAACAATGTATTAATATCTTAAAATGACACAAGCGGGTTATTTACAGAAGGAGGTCCCAAGGTCGGAGACTGTAGCAGTACCTTCTGTGCAGAATAACTTAAAATACACTAATAGCAGCAACCGAAAAGAAGGATGTGTGAATAGGTTAAATTACATGGTAGCAATAACTATACATTACCTTAGAAAAGAAAAAACGCTGACAAAAAGCATCAGAAACAATCTTGATTACGTCTGAGGCAGTGACATCAGGGGCGGTATTCCCGTGTTTTTTCCATTGTGTGTCCCTTTCAAAAGTGTCCCTTTTGAACGAGCCCTGATTGGCTAAAAGCGAACACCCGGATGTGACGCCATGCCAGCACGGCGGAGCTATGAGCCGTGGCTACTCGGAGCAGACGATTTGGAGCAGACGATTTTTCGTCGCCTTATTGTTGGTTTGCTGGCGGAACAATAAACACATAAAAAATACTCTGGTACGGTTTCAGTTCTTTAAAATGCGTTTGCAAGAACAGTTACGGTATTTGAATCAAGGGCCCTCTGATTAACCGGAAGTACGTCACGATGAAAGGGACGCAAAAGGGACGTTTTCAAAAGGGACAGTTACGAGAATACCGCCCCAGATAGACTGGATTGCCATAACGAAGACCACGGGAGCGTGATTGTTGCTGTTGAACTGGACTGGTGCCATGGACGTGGACGCTATCAGGGACGGGGACAATGGGCGCTTCGCTAAACTCTCCGTTCGATGACACCGTCACCTTAAACGACCCATCTGACGAGCCAGTTCCCAGCAATCTTTGTGCTATGCTCCTCAACGAAACATTCGTAAAAAAAACCTTTCCACGGCGTCTACCTTTGCGAAGCCTCCAACCCAAGCACTCAGTTGCGCAGCTATGCCCCCAGTACAAATCAATGTTTCCGGCAGCTCTAAACTTATCACTGAGCTCCCCATCTCCTGGCTTTGAGGGCATTAGCACAAAATGTTTGAAAACCACCGGTGTTTATTGTTCTATCATATTAACAAAAATATTTCAGCAATCATTCGACACGGGTACGCTTCCTAAGAAATGAAAAATAGGAAAGGTGATTACAGTTTATAAGTCCAGCAAAGAAAATAATCCATGTAATTATCACCCTATTTCTATAACCAGTAACTCCTGCAAAATACTAGAACATCTCATCTACAGTAATTTGGTTAATTATCTGGAATCCAACTCGTTTTTCGCAGCAGCCCAACACTGTTTTCGCAAGACATACTCCTGTGAAACCCAACTAATTTATTTTACTCCCAAATTACATCAAATTTTAGATAGATCTTCGCATGCTAGCTGCATATTTTTTTATTTTTCAAAGGCATTCGATAAGGTTTTACACGGGCTATTGCTTCATAAACTAAATCAGTCAAACATTGACAGAAGTGTGTTGAAATGAATTGAATATTTTTTGACTGACTGTTCGCAGTTTGTTCTCGCTAATCATTCTTGCTCTTCATTCAGCCCTGTTTATACAGGTGTACCGCAGGGATCGGTCCTTGAGCACCTCTTGTATCTTATTTACAAAAATGACTTGCCGTCTTTGATGAAATATAGTGTCCTATCATTTGGTGATGACTGTGTGATTTTCCATGAAATAACCTCTGATAACGACGCTGTCATTTTGCCGTCTGATTTAAATTCTGTTGTTAATTGGTCGAAAACTTGGCCGATGGAACTCAACACTAACAAATGCAAGACAATGCGTGTTTCTCGTACTAAAACCAATCCATCAAAATATTCTCTTAAGAATGTCGAATTATAATCAGTTGCTTTGTACAAATACCTTGGCATTCACATTACTACGAACCCAACCTGGAACCTTCATATTGCCGTGAACCTTGTGTAAGTTTGTTTTTGCTGTCCGGCTATGCACGGCTGTGTTATCTGCGTCCCAAGCGAAGCGCGTCTTCCACTCTTTATTTTTGTGCCGCACGGGCTATCACATTCAGAGAAGCTGACTGTCTCGCCCTAACGTCACTAGCCCAGAATGATCTTCTTTGATCTACAATGTTCTGGAAGTAAATCGACGGTTCCAGAAACACTCGTGCAGACGCCATGGCATTTGAATCGCCGGCACCAGTTTACGCACGTCGCTTTTTTTATTGCTGTATCGCCGCCTTGTATTCTTTGAGTTGTTAGGAGAGCACAAGCTCCCTCCAATAAACTTGTTTTTCTTAAGACAGCTGCGTCGTCTTTGGCAACGTCACATCCTGTGAAGGTGCGGGGTACATGCAACCTCACCCCTCTTCAAGTCGTCAAGCAAGCCCAACTCGTGCCAGCCGCCGACAGCAAGGCCTAGAGCCGGAGTTTGGACTGCCAGATAAATTGAAGGCGGAAGACGTCATGGCCGTTGCCATGAACAACGCATCCACAATTACCACGAGCCATCCTGTAGTTCTGCAGCAACTCCGAGAACCACCATCATTTTATGGATCCCCCACGGTAGATATTGAGGACTGCTTGGAGAAAGTGGAGCGTGTTCGGATCTTTAACAGGTGGGATGACGAAGAAACGTTTCGGCATGTCTTCTTTCTTCTATTTGGCGGATGCAGCTCGAACTTGGTTCGAGAACCATGGAAGCTCTTTGACTGTACTCTCTTCAAGCGCGAGTTCCTTAAAACGTTCGCCACCGTCGTGCGCTGAGAAACGCACGACGGTGCTAGAAACGCGCACGCAACACCCCAACGCAGGGGTAGTGATCTTTGTTGAGGAGATGAAGAGGTAGGTTCGACGTGCGGATACGGAGATGACAGAATAAAACAAACTAAGGTTTCTCATGCGAGCGGTAAAGCAGGAGCTTTTTGCTTGCCTTGTCCGCAACCCTCCTAAGACGGTGACCGAATTCGCGTCTGAGGCGGCCGCGATGGAGAGGTGGCTGAGAGAGGAGGCGAGCGCAAGGGGAGAGGGACAGCGGCGCACGGCAGCTGCAGCCGAGCGAGGGGGAGAGGAGAGAGTGTGACGTCACGGTGGAGAAAGAGGCGCGCGGCAGCTGCTGGGGAGAGGAGGCGCGCTGTGACGTCATACCATGACGTCACGGCGCGAGGAGCGGTGCGGGGAGCGGCGCGCACCCGCGCAGCCACGGCGAGCAGGCGGAGCGAGCGTGGTCACGTGGTGAAGTGACGTCACCGCGCCGTTGCTACCGACGCTCCTCTCCGCTCCACGCCGTTGCTAGGGAGAGGAGGACTGCGGACGCCGCCGCCGCCGCCGGCGGTGGAAGGTTTGGGGTCGCTTATAAAGTGCATTCGCACTTAAAAGCATTCTGCGAGCTGCAACAACGCCTGCAAAACCCTTTCGTGCTCGCTCATTTCGACGAAAACGCCGAAACGGAAATGCACACCGACGCCAGTGATATAGGCTTGGGAGCCGTTCTCGTCCAAAAGCAAAACAGTTCCGAAAAATTAATCGCCTTTGCCAGCCGCGGTCTGTGGAAGGAGCAGAAAAATGACTCAGCCTCTGAAAAAGAGTGCCTCGCAATTATACAGGCCATTTCAAAATTTCGCCCATACGTGTATGGTAGATCATTCACGGTTGTGACAGACTACCATGCGCTGTGTTGGCTCGCCAATTTAAAGGACCCCTCTGCCCGTCTTGGGCGGTGGAGCTTGCTCCTGCAAGAGTTCGAGGTTACAGTCGTCTACAAATCCGGCAGAAAACACCCCGACGCTTACTGCCTGTCCAGCGCCCCCGTCGACCCACCACCATAAGACTCTCATGAAGACAGCACGTTCTTCGAAGTCGTGACTGAGAGCAACCTAGCCGCCCAGTAGCATGCCAACCCCGACTTGCGCGTTATAATAGACTACCTCGAAGGATGCAATGCTGTCCCTAGGGCGTTCAAGCGGAACTTACCAGCATTCAGCCTCAAAACTCCGTCCTCGTAAAGAATTTCAGCCCCGGGACGAGAACGAGATATCTACTTGCCGTCCCCGCAGACCTCCGTGACAGAATTTTGGAAGCGTGCCACGACGATCCGTCGTCCGGACGTCTCGGCGCAGCTTGTAGCAAAAATCAAGGCGAAGTACTTCTGGCCCCGTCTTACATCCGACGTCACCCACTACGTTCGGAGTTGCCGTGACTGCCACCGACGAAAACCGCCGACGACAAGACCCGCCGGACTTCTGCAACCGATCGCCGTCCTGTCGAGGCCTTTCAACAGATTGGAATGGAGCTTCTAGGCCCGTTCCCTACGTCACGATCACAGAACAAGTGGATTGCTGTAGCGACAGACTACTTGATGCGCTAAACCGTCGGTCTGCCGAGGGGGACTGCACAAGAAGTCGCCAAGTTCTTCATAAACCAAGTTGTGCTGCGACATGGAGCCCCTGAAGTCCTTATCACAGACCGCGGAACGGCCTTCACTGCGGAGCTTATGCAAGGAATCTTACGCTACAGCTACACGGATCACCTAAGAACGACGGCGTACCACCCCCAAACGAACGGACTACCAGAACGTCTGAACAAGATAACAGCGGATATGCTGTCAATGTACGTCGACGTTGCAGATAACAGTTGGGACGAAGTGCTCCTGTATGTGACGTTTGCGTACAACACGGCTATCCAGGAAACTACGCTGATGACGCCGTTCGAGCTTGTCTACGCAAGACTGCCGACTACGATGCTTGGCGCCATGCTTCATCATGTAGAAGACGACGCCCTCAACCCCGACGTCCAAGGATACCTTCAGCGTGCGGAGGAGTCTCGCCAGCTCGCTCTAGTTGTTATAACGGACCAGCAGCTGGTGGATGCCGGGCGCTACAACCTCCGACGCCGATACGTCGAGTACCACACAGGGGATCGTGTTTGGGTTTGGACTCCCATCCGACGACGCGGACTAAGTGAGAAGCTTCTGCGACGGTATTTCGGACCCTACCAGATTCTACGACGTGTAGGCCAACTTTACGAGGTGATCCCCGATGGTGGTTCCCGAACATCACGACGACGCACGCGGCCCGAAGTCGTCCATGTGGTTCGCTTGAAACCTTACTATGCAAGATGACGGACTTTTTTGCTGTTGTTTGGACTGTCTTTTATTTTAGCATCGGTTCGATGCACTCTTAGAGAGGGGGTAATGCCGCGAACATTGTATAAATTTCTTTGTTTTTGCTGCCCGGCCATGCCCTGCTGTGTTATCTGCTCCCCAAGCGAAGCGCGTCTTCCATTCTTTATTTCTATGCCGCACGGGCTATCACATTCAGATAAGCTGACAGTATCGCCCTAACGTCACTAGACCAAAATGATCTTCTTTGATCTACAATGTTCTGGATGTAAATTGACGGTTCCAGAAACACTCGCGCAGAAAGATAAAAGCCTGCAGAGCTGACGCCGCGGCATTCGACTCTCGACGCTCGCCTACGCACGTCACTTTTTTGACTGCTGTCTCGCCGCCTGTGTATTCTTTAAAATGTTAGGAGAGCACAAGTTCGCTCAAATAAACTCGTTTTCTTTGAATGCAACTGCGTCGTCTTTGACTTCGTTAAAGTATTGTAAAAAAATGCACAGTTTTGTATCGGCATCTGAGCTTGTCGGTTAAGGATTTCTGGGGTTCAATATCTAGCGCTGATGCGGCTTGGAGGGGATGCCCCGAGAAAACAACCAGCGAACATTACGCTTCCTATGTATATGTACTCTCCAGGCTCGGTAATACAGAATGCAAATAGATATAGTTAGTGGTTGTTCGCCCTAGGAAAACCACCGCCCCATATGCAGCTAGGTGACAGGACCCTCAAAAGCCAAGTTACTAGCCAATAAATCCAACCACTAAGAAGGCGAAGCTTCAAAATGAATCCTTTTTATACGCGCGCATGATGCTGTCCGGGCAATAGGTGAATTTCCAACACTCGGGATAATATTCAAAATGTATGCAATCTGCAATTCGTGTGAGCTTGTTGCATCTTTATGCACTACAAGCGATGAAACATACCAGCCGCTTACCCTCATTCAATTCCAAAAAAAGAAACTTTTGGCACAGACACTGGAATCATGAATCAAATGAAAACTATGAAGCAATATTGCGCGGTTGACGCATATCTGGGGAGAGGTTCGTAGCATCGATTTGTGAAGGTTGTGCATAACAAAGCAGTTTTACTGGTGGTTACGCAAATAGCTGGGGCGTTGGACAACTGGTGGCCTAGTTTGCGATAACTGAGAATGAAAATCTACGCGCCAAAATACGAAGAGCCAGGACCACGCACCAAGGAAAATCCAAGTTGGGTCTGTGTTAGCCTAATGAAAGTTTGAACACCATGCCTGAATACCGTCTTGGACAATAACTAAATTTTGTCGGGTTTGAGAATGTTGTATTTTGAGACAAGGTGGACGGCAGTGCTAAGGAAGCCGTGAACTACAGTATCGGGTTAAGCTGGTTGTACCTCATTCTGCCACAGTGTCATTTAAAGGCCTTAAAAGTCACATACAACTTTGTTTTGTTTTGTTTAGGGAATATGATGTTTTTTTAGTACCGTCAGCACTTTCCTGGCGAAACTGACGCTTTATCACCAGAGGAACTGCACTAATTATGCCGAAATTTCAATTCCCCCGTGGCATGGCATGTTTTGTGAAGTCAGGAATTATGTATTGAAGGTATGTCAAAGAAACAGTTGTTGCTGACTCGTGTAGGATCCGAACGCGGCAATTCCGCCGAAACTGCAATTGAAGCTGGCAGGAGCTCATGGCAAATGGGCTCGGTTACCGCCTATTACCGTTCTCACATGGTACGCCGATAAAAGTCTGCGGCAGATTCGCTACTCAGTTAACTTCTGATTGAAACCGTACGTGCTGCATTATAACATGATTCATGTTATTTGCTTAGTGAAAAACATTGGGCATCTAATGAAAAACGTAGTCACTATGCGACAGTGTTGTTTACGCTCAAGGGCGTTCGCAGAACTTTTTGCAAGAGGGGGTATCCATTAGCGGGGGGGGGGGGTGCAGGAGTACGGTTGTGATAGCACCAAAAAAGCGCTATTTGTGGTTACAAAGACTACAAACAGCGAATTAGAACCAGACTTAGAGTATATACATTGTATTTTATTACCGTACAAAGAAATAAAGTTAATGAAGAAAATGAGAATAGTTACTGTCAGTTTGTAAAGAAGAGTGGCCAGTCTCGCTTCGTGAGGGTTCTCGACTCACGCAAACTGATCACCAGCACACAGCACAATACGTTCGCATACATACAACTGCGCTCCGTCAATTTTCCTTGAGTAGCAGCTGCAGAAGCCTCGGGTTTTTCTGGGCTAATTGCGAGATGACATGTGTGATGAAGTCTGTTGAAATGGCTCACGCAATAGAAATACTACTGGCGTCCCTGCCTTTCAATGCAATACAGGCGTACAAGCGTTTTGAGGGGCTGATTTATAGGTTTTGTTTCGGGGCTTGGGTGGTACCGACATTTCGCAATTCCGAAGGAAAAGGTGCACAAGGTGATGGGACGGCACGGGAGGATGTTACACTCTCCCTACTAGGTGTAGCGGTGACGATGTTTTGCTAGATATAGCTGGAAATTTGTCCGAAAACTGAAGTTCTTGCAGTAAGATTGAATAAATCTAGAGTTTAGAAAAATAAACAAAAAAACTTCAAAATTTCAGAATTTGTTCGATCTTCAATAGCCAGCACAGGCAGTAGTGTCTATAGTGCAATGTTGACCGCAGTGCTGAAGAGCCTTACATACGGATACGCAGGACCTGAGTGTGCTAATCATTTCAATAGCGTGTATTGTTGGGCTAGTTGGCTCACGTACATAATTAAAAAAAAACTTTGCGGTAAAGGACGGGACAAAGGAGAGAACGTCGGTGTCGTTCAGTTCTCTCTTCCGTCCATCATGGCAAAATTATTTTAATTATGGGCCAACCAAGCTGTGCACCTTTTTTGTCATGCATAAAAATATCCCATTTTCCAAGGGGGGCATTTGCCCCCCCCCCTTGCCCCCCATTCCGGACGCCCATGCTTACGCGAGTTGGCTGGTATTGTGGCAGACGTTCCCAGCGTGCACCGCGGCTGCGTGCGGAGGGTCGGCGGGAAGTTGTTTCGTATGCAATTGTGCACGCGCTGCCGTGCTTGTTCCAAAGTTTTGGAACTTACGCCCTGATCTTTACTACTACGAATCTAATATATATAAATTTCAAGCCAAACATGGCTATCTTGAGACGTTTACAGCTCCCAATTTGTTCCGTTGGTTTTACCGGCCTCAGTAAATCATGGAAACACCAGTGCAGGAAAATCAGCTGGAGAGTTTTATAGCTATTCACTCTTTTTGTCACCATACAGCTAATTTGAATGAAGGTTGGTTTACCCTAATATTTACGTCATATACTTCCGTCGGATACGTCATATAGTACATACTTACGTCACAATTTCCATTCCACACAGGTCTTATTAAAAAAAACACTTAAACAAAACTTTAGTTACACAGCATCTATTTGTGACCCCAGCTCTGAGACTGAGTAAATCATTAGAAGTAGTTCAAAACAACGCCGCTCACTTCATTCTTCAGAACTACGGCAGAACAGCTAGTGTCCCATCCATGAAAAATTCCTTGCAGTTACCTAATCTTGCTACGAGCCCTAAATACGACCACTGTGCTTGTTTCATAAACATTATTACCACAATTCATTTCTGCGACCAACTCTCATTCGTTCTCTTTATATGTTTCGTACCGCTCCGATCACACTTTCACGGTAGGCATTGACTTGCCACTAACATGTACTTTCAGTCATTCATTCTCACACTTCAAACGCATGAACCCACCTTCCTGGACGGTTTTCTGGCATCTAAGATCGCGAACGTTTCCACACTACCAATCGGATGCAAGGTGTTGGTGAACCTGTACTGTTGTTGCTGCTGCTGCGGTATTTTTATTTTTTGTGGAATTTCTACCCCTACATAAGTTACCAGTCTCCTCTGAAATTCCAGTGACGTTCACAGTAAAATAAATAACTAAATATGAGCTATTCCAACGAATATTGTTTTGAATGGGCCAATAAATCACCATTTTGTTCTCACTGCCTCTGAAGAACAGCGGTCGACACGTGTAAAAGGGAAGTGGGTGCCGTTACGTACTTTCGTTAGCAGTCCCACGGTCTTTTGGAGGTTCCGTATGGCCATTGCGACGTCCTTGAAAGCCCTGGTTTGGCACACCTGGTTCACGAGCTTCACCTCTCGCTCGACTTCTGGATCCAAGGAGGTCGCTACAAGCCTGGGACCCTTCTCAACGGCCGCCTCGTCCTCATCGGAGGTGCCATGCAGGCAGCGGGCAATGTACCTGTGGCGTTGGAAATACCGTTTATGGGAACGCAGAATTACCTCTGCGATTTCCACCAGTACAAATAGAAAGGGCGCATCGATGACAGTACCAGTAAGGCGACAAGAGATTTGTTCAGACAAAGATATCAAACTGTGTGAAGAGGAACATCCCAGCTGAGAGCAACGATTTGTTAAAACTTGTCCTTGAAAATATCTTTTAGTGTTGTACCGTCATCATTACGAGGAAGATAGGTTTTGTTAACCTTTGTGTCTACTTTTTCCCACCAGTTTTTCTCCCAAAGCGGCAATTACGGGCTCATCCCTGGCCCCCACGCTTGAGCAAAACGTGGTGTAGTGGTATCAAAATAGACTACTGCCCGAAAACCATTACTGCACGTTTACCTTCGTCAGATGATGCCCGTGGTAGTAATTTTCCTTTCTTTGTGTAATTCCCCTGGCCTCCAGGGTATTAAAATGAATGGACAAGTTAAGCCACTGATTCCTTCATGCCGTAAAAAAAGGGCTCTTGAGAGATGTCCAAAGCTAGGCGAACAGTTTGCGGCCGATCGAATGCGACGGCAACGAACATGTCTGATGCGGCAACAGAAAGACTCCGAAGTTATCACTGCGCAGTTACTATGTCACGGCGCGTGTTCATACGACTTTCCTTGTGTTTTGTCGTTTTCTCGTTATAACGCGATTGCGTCATGTAAGCAATTTGAGAACGAAAAAAACATATCAGAGGTATCTGAGAACGGCGCATATTTAAAGCCTTATGCAGACCGTGTCCGAAAGTAATCCTTTTATGGATTGCAGACCACCCATGGCGCCCCCGACGTCTGAAAATGCCGGCCAAACTCACGCGCGTACGGTGTAGGCCAGCGGCGAATCGACGAATGACAGCACAGCCACGTAAAGCAAGCCCTCGACCATCATGCTCACGGCCTCGTAGAAGCCGGTTTCGTAGAAAGGCTCGAGAGGGAGCAGGAGGCGCGCCGTGACGTTCTCCTGGCGTGCTGTGGGGAAGAGCCCGTATAGGGAAAGATTCCGGTTAGCCAGTAAGCGCCGTATGTGGCAGCTTTTAGCGACATGTGCAATGCGTATGCAGTTGTCAATAACAGCCAGTTCAACCTTGAATAGTTATATCTGGGAATTGCCGAAACAACATCTTTTACAAAATTGTTGGCGGCAAAAGGAGTGGGTTTGGACTTCAGAAAGCCGGAGTAGCTTTCTTAAAATCCCTCTTGGGAGAGACAGGATAAGGCTGAAAGTATGAAAGCTGTGTTTTAGAAGAATATTGTCCACTGAACAAAGCACCGCCAGTATTAGGGCGATTAATCGTCCAAATCAATTTTAAGTGTCCTTTGATTACTGAGACCATTAGAGGTAGATACGAGAGAATGTTAGGGCAGCTTAGTGTGGATGCAAGCGATTTGCGGCTCATGTCAAAGGCGAACACGCTGGGATCTGGCAAACACCGAAAAGATCGTGGTAAGCGCCTCTTACAGCTATTTACTGTTATAAAACGGTAGCCACTACACATCACAGGCACACAACTTTTTCACAATTGCGTGATGATAATTTCCACAAAAAACTACAAAATAACGGCCCTGCTTAATAGTGTGAACCTTCGTCCAGTGAGAATGGAAATCAAACCCGCGTCCTCTAGTGTGAGCCGGTGTTCACCATTGATAGAAACGGAAACCGAAGTTAGTACGGATTTGTGCTCACATCAAAAGAAGCAATATTTAACGCCCAAGAAAAAAATCGCAAGGATGTTCTTCACTGGGCATTTGCCAGATGCGTCACATGCCACGGATACAGGGGTACTTCCACTGGAAGGCAAGACACACACACACCAAACCAAGGTATCATAAAAATCAACTATGTGAATGCGCTTTTCACAAACCCTTCCGGCCGTTTTCTGCATTTTTTGCCTGCGGAAGCATTATAAACTCACCGATTGTAGCGTTTTCAGCGGCCGCCATAACCACGTCCACGTAATGCACCAGTAGATATCGGTAGCATTAATCGGTTATCAATATCATTTAATTGGTTGGATGACGGTAGAATGGGTAGTACTTAATTATTGGTGCCACAGTCAGTGGTGGCGTCGAATTCTCTTCCCCATACCAGAAGAATGTTTTGATTGGTAGCGCTGAGAAAAGGGGTCTCGGCTTATAGCTTTCTGTGGGCACCGAAAGGCGGCTGAAAAATAGCGTACAACGGGGTAATTCAGCAAAAGAAAGAAAGAAAACGAAGGAAAGCCTACGGCGATTGTCTCTACATCGAAAGGATATTTTACCTAGACAGAATTATGGTGACAAGCGCGTGTGGATGTGTGCGTTGTGCTTACCCTGTACCGATAAGCGGTTCTCTGAACATGAAATTATCATGCGTAAATGCTGTGCACAACGTTACAACCAAAATCTGCAGAAATTCATGCAATCGCATGCCAATGCCTAGAATGCTTAAGACGCCTGTTTATAGGGTACTTTTTTTGCAGCCAAGTATAGCCTATTGGTAGAGAAAGACAGTTGAATATCTTAAATTTTATAAAGTTTTCTTTTCTTTCTTTTTGCGAATGATCTAAATTATACCCTTCTGCCGATGAAGTGCCTTTTCTTCTTAGTTATGTTGTTTTTCGAATACGCAAAGCATATTGTAGAGGTGGTCCCTTTAGCTATGTTTTAAAGGGACGGACAACCGATTTTTGTCGCGTATATGTTCTGTAGCTCAAATTAAATTCAGCGTTTTATAGAGGCCTTTAACCACAAGCAGTTTTTAAACCAATTGGCGAAAATATTTTTCATTTGGCACCAAATTTCCTGAAATGCAAAGGGTGGTGTTTGGTAGTGAGGAAAATTGACAGACACTACAATTTGTGTCCCGGTCAAGTGACCTGCAAACCTATCAAACTGCTGAAACGCCTATCACTCGTTGAAAACCTTTTAACACATGTATTTGTATAAGTTTAAACGCTATATGCATTTTTAAACATTATTTGGGAAATTTTTAGGACATGCCAGCCGCCGTCGCTGGGTTACGCTCAGTGTGGTTGACTGAGAAACCATGCCAGAACCAATGGCGGCAATCAGTAAACAGTATGTTATTTCTATTGCGAGACTCAGTAAAGGGGCTTTGACGATACTGCCTGAGTCAGGGCTGTTTCTTCAGCCGAAATATCTCATTTCAGTTTCCAAATGCGCCAACGGCAGCTGGAAAAAAAAAGTTGCCCGAGGAAGAATCGAACTGCAGAAGAATCGAACGTGAAGCCAGATTCTTCCTATCGTCCATCCCAACTGGTGGCACCTTCGTGAAAAATCTACAAGGGAATTGAAAAAACACAAAGTGGAATAAGAAAGCCTGTGATTCACACTTTTTTTAGCTGGTGACAAGTTTTTTTTATATATCGCTTTTCATGTGACCCACAGACAGACGCATAGTGACATGCAACTGTATGTCCCGGTTGCCAGCGTTAGTTTCGGGAGGACACATACGGCTCGTGGATCTAAAAATTTGGATTTAAAATGGTCTAGGGTGTTATCAGCAAAACCATTTCTCGTTAAGGTGGTTTAACGGGTGCCCCTTCATTTGGAATAAAGAACACATACTCGACAAAAATCTGTTGTCTGTCCATTTAAACGTATTTATAACGTTCTGTGGAATTTTTTGTTTATTCATCGATTTCTTTTGGTGAAGGATAATGCATATTTTTAATTTTGTCCGATCATTTTTATGAATATTTCATTTTTTCTGCTTGAATTAATGGTTCGAAATTTTGTTACACCGGTAACCTCCCTTTACGCTATTGTGAAGATTAGAGGTGTTACTTCCACCTAATCAGCGTCAGCGGAAATATATGGCGTTACACGGTTTACTCCTTTTCGCTGTTTTACTATCCGTATTATGAACATTCTTTAGCGGAATGTTTACGTGTAATATTCGGTTTTAGGGGAGATGTATCAGGTGCATATTTCTGCTTGTGTCTGGCCATTTTTGCAGTATTTTCTTTTTCAATTTTTCTCATGTTTTATTTTTGATATTACATCCGTTTGATATTATCTCCATTTGCACTATCAACACGAACATCCCCCTTATCTTCATATTTTACAGCGTCCTTATCCACCGTGAGGGTTTGATGCTAGATCTGTCGTTTTTTTTAAAGAACACTAAGCTTTACGCTGGGCCTGTTTATCCTGACGAATACGCTTGGTGACTTGATCCGGAACTGCTAAGTCCTGCCTGGGTTTTTGCTTACAACCACACGAAGCTTTTGACGCGCTGTAAAATGCAGTGGTCGAGGCTCTACTGCGGGAGGCATTAAATTGTGCCGCATAGTTAGTAGCACAGTAGTACAGTGGGCCATTTCACCGTAACGTTCGGGGAGCTTCTGCATACTAACTCCTTCCTTCTCCTTTTGGGACTGCACAAGCTACGGAAATGTGAAGCTCCTGCCAATGGCATAGGGCAGCTCCCCTTTGCTTTCCACATCTGTCACACGTATGTGATCCTGTTATACTTGAATACTTTTTCCCTAACAACCAAACTGAACAATGCTGGTACTGTATATCATCTTGTGTTTTGCCTGAACTGGGCTCAAACGTCCCCTGCCCTCAATATTGCCGAGCTGCATAAAACATCCCATTAGGGCAAGAGTTCGACAACGAGTTCGCCTACGACCACTTGCTGGAAGAGGACACAAGGCTAGCAGCCAGGCCATTAGTTGGCAAAGTGTACTTTCCAATAAACGCGCCCAATAAGTGGCATGCACGTAAGTCAGCACTGTTTTTATTTCCCGCGCGCAGATTCTGATTGCGGTGCTTGTTATGGCTACCTTGCACGGCACATGTTGCACCCTCATTCGTTACCATCCACCACATCTAACGGAGACTGCCGGAGCATGTGCATTTATACCGGTGACAAGCGCACGCTCTGCGCTGATAAAATAGTGCCCGATTCAGGCTACTGACAGTTGTCCCTACAAACTGGGCACATGAATAGAAGACAGGTGTCTGAAGTTGTTAATTATAAAATTCTGAAATGGCGTGGTCACTACTGACTTAATAAACGAAAAAGTCCTCTGCATAACCGTGGTTCAATAGCCTACCTAAATTATCTGTACACCAATAAAACTTGTTCAATATGTCATTTTTGTAAATAACATCTGCAGCACAGGTCGACAGCACGTTTAGTTAAACCTTAAGATTGACTTCGTCCTGATGCCATCTCTTTTCTCCAAGGATTTTACGCGGGCGCAGAGAATGTGAGGAATGGTGAGGTTATCGTTGTAAGAAATTGGCTGGAATAGTGACCTTGCAAGCGTAAAACTTACACCTTTTGCACGCGCGAACTCACACCCATGAACCCGCGAGCACCCTAAAGCAAATGTGGGTTATGTCGTGCGCATGATCGCGGTGGAATGCGATACCACGTGGTTTTGAAGGGAAAGAACTTTGTCCTGGAAGTACCTACAAGTAATGCTTCAACGAATGCAGTGCGAGCGTGCGTTTTCCCAACTAGCCTTAAAAAGCATTCGCGTGGGTTACGTGCAGGGCTACGTGATTCAGATCAGTGCCTTTCCCACCTCATTTGCGCATCTATGTTCATTTTCGTTTCAAGCTACACCTTAAAATACAATATGAGCGGCTTGATGTGTCGCATCAATCTACAATTCACAATGATTTTCCGTGGTGGCTTAGGTGTGCCAATGATTGCAGTATATTGAATATATCTCGCAATAGGCAGGATGGCAAGAAGAGGAAAATGGGGATTTGCAGGAGCAAGACCGTGATGGGATACGTTTCACAGGATCTTTGAGTAACAGTGTCATGTGTGCCTCTCTCCGCGTTAATCAGTTGGTCCGTTTGGAAGCCTCTTTCAGCGTTCCCTGCATATCAATATTAAAATGCAAAACACTTAATTCAATAATTTTTGAAGAACCTCTTCATTTATCCAAAATTTGAGAAATTGACAAATTCTCCTGGCGTATTGTGCGAGGCGAAATGCGGTAGCAAACCATTACAGCGACGTGTCTTTCTTTGCAGTAACAATTACTATTTCAGTTTGCAAACGTGCGGTGCTGTTTCATATGTCTGAAGTAAGTGTTTGAAGAAGAAACGCTAGATATCCTGCTTGGTGTCGTATTCTGTCGCGAAGGGAGGTGACAGAAAACGTTGCTAGTTCATGCCGGACGAACTGAGTGGTTTGACAAGGCTTCATAATAAAAAGCAGAGGACGCTCCAAACGATTTGCGAATGTTACCCTGGCAGCACCGGGATACTCTGTCGTCATTGGCGAAGTTCGGGTCCCGGCATGCCTCGGCAAGTAGTTCGCCACCAGCGCGGCAGATGGCGTTGTACTTGAACAGCAACTTCACCTTGGCGATCCCTCGTACGAGCGAGTACGTCGGGAACCAGCGGAACACGAATCCCCAGATGAAAAAGATCACGGAATAGGTGGTCAACGGGTTCTCCAGCATCAGCATCTTCAGAATCTCCACACCTGCCGAACCCATTATCCCTGCACGCAATGACAAAAAAAGCACCCTTCCAAGTAAGGTGCACAGGCATTGATGGCTCTACCCCTAAAGAACACTAGAAGGTACTACTTGCGATTCACGATACATGAATCCTGTGCACCGTAGCAATCGTCGCACTACTGTTCGTTTTAACAATCAATTCATCGATAATTGTAACGATCAAGTCCCCTTGAAGTATCCCTCAAGGGAAAAATAAGTGGACGAAACCGTGGGAAGCTTTGGTAGACTACTCTCACTGCATACCGACGTTTTCTCGCGTAGAACGCCGGTTTTAAGATTTACACTTGCCTCTTAAGGCCATTATTACATAATACTTCACATGCACTCCTCACGGTCGGTTTCCTAAATGGCCTTGAAACACTTGGGCGGCGTTGCAGTGATCACACTTCTGCTGAATGCGCGACTCGCATCGAAGGCGACCGTAAAATGGCTGAGAAATCATTGGCGAAAAGGCGTCGTCGCCAGGCAGAAGCAACGAAACACCGTCTCTGCACTTCGCTCGATGGAGGGCATTTATGGAGGAATATCGTAATATTCAAAAACTTCCTATGGTTTTGCAGCGACCACGCGATTTTATAAAATATTCGGGACTACACGACTTACAGCAACCGCGTAAAGCGAGAGTAGAATCTGCGTCATCTGCGTCTCTTTACCAGGCAAGCAGTTTGCTATCACGCGAACGCCATTAGCTTTCGCCATTATGTCCCTCTCAGTCGCAGCCTGAAAATTACTGTTATTTTAGTGTGTAGACATGTTGATGTTGTTTTTGGTTCTTGGTTTATTTAAATCAGAGTGTCAAACCAAAAAATACACACGTTCCGTTAGAGTTTGAGTTTTGGTAATTACATTTCGTTGGAATTTCGATCCGGTTTGACTAACCAGCCATGAAGCTGGTGTGCGAACTGGTAACCAAACGTGAAGCGGTTCGGAAACCGTCTAAGATAGCGGCATTACTGCGAAGTTTCAAGAAAAGTTTTGTATTTTGTCATGATAAAAATCAAATAAAGCTTTTCCTCGTTCCAAATGGTGCGTTTTTACAATAAAAGTGGTGCCATCCTAATGTCAATTTAATGAATTCGGCCAGGTTAGGAAAAAATTACCAGCGACTTTCTCACCCAGTATTTGTTTCGTCCACATAAAGCCATCGTCCAGAGGAATAAATGTGGGGTTTATTGATGCCTCTTTCTTTGTTTTATTTTACCATTTGAATGCCACGAAGAAGTGAACACATTGTTAATTCTGCTTTACTTCGATATCATATCACTGCTTACGCTGTGTAGCAAAAAAATGAACATCTTTCTAATTTTGACATATTGGAGAAAACATCTTTGAGGTCATAAAACGAGCTCAACAAGTTACTAAGGCAAGATCATTCAACAAAGCAAGGTGGGCTTTGTCTGCATGGTTTGTCATGTATCCTACCAATCAAAGCACATAAGGAGAAGGAGCAGAAATATATCGCCGACTACGGGTTGTGGTACGTTTAGTATCGGACTTCTACCATGTTACCCATAAGAGAATGCTGCCTGCATTCCTATGTCAAACTTTCACATACATCGCTCACACGCACACACAGCAGGGCATTCTAGCCGCCTGTTAAGATGAGCTTTTGCTGTGCAAGAGACTGTAGTACCATAACTGCAGTGGCTAACGCTGCGAAAATGTGGGAATATGAACGACTAGAGTTCAGCAAATTTCGAATTGATCATTGGAATGCTGCACTCACGCATGTCTTGCTCACCTAACACTCTCTTTCCTATTTTCTTGTTGCTTTGGGCTTGCCTTGCTTGTTTAAAGCCAATTCCACAAAGAACAAAAATTGTTTGCAATAGTCAGAGCAAGTGCGCGTCATTTTCTGTGGCCCGTCCATAGGGCAGTTGATTAAGTTCTTACGATTATGTTCAACATGCCAAAATTGTGGCACTTTTAAGGTGATACAAGTAGACACATTTAAGGTTTGAGCGTTTGTCGGTGCACAGTGCCGAATTCTCGCGGCCTGCTTTTCCCTGCACAGTCCCAGCGAGGGAAGGGCAATGTCGGTGCTACAGCAGTCAGGCAGGCTGCGCCAATAATATGACATTTCTTTTTCCAGCCTGCCGCCCTGCTTGCGCGACGAGCAACAACACACCATTGACATATGTGTGCGCTACCTTCTCCCTTTGTTCCAGCAACAGGGAGAAAGTTTATAACGTTTTGATTTATGTGAATAGGGAAGTGTGCAAGGGATTGCGAAGATGATGGTCCGAAAAAGAAAAATGCCCCAAATAACTTTGAACACCCGTTATCAACGAGTGACCGGCGAACCGTCTCGTTGCGAACAGACAACCGTTATTTTTATTTTCGGTTTTGTCCCGTTTAGGGTTCAGCGGGCTGAAAAAATAACGGTTCGGGTTGGGGTTCAGTTTCGGCAAAAATACCGGTTGGGTTCCGGTTTTCGGTTCGGTTGTGGTTCTACACTCTTAATTTTATATTTATCAGCTTTCCGCAGATTCAGCGTTAGTTCCCTGCAGAACAGCAGCTGTCCAGATGCAGTCCAGATGAACTCACCAGCAACAAACAGCACAAAGGAGAACAAGCAGAACGCCGACGTGGGGCTCCGGAACGTCAAGGAGACGAGATACGTAAGCGGCAGGCTAGAGAAAGCGTTTGCCAGGAACAGGAGCAAGATGCCCACTGCGGTGGACAGAATTAAATCTGTCAGATTTCTGGTAAAATGAAGGCTACGCAAACTCGGATGCACTGAAACAACAAATCCGAAGGAGACAGGTAGGTCAGTGACGTGAAAACGACAAAAGTTACAACATTGATCCTGCATTGCTGAAGGGCTCATTTCTGCGCCAGTAGTTTTGACGGTGGCAAAACAAGAAACCGCCTATGTAATTGACGTTTCGTATGATAGAATAGCACATCTTCGTCTCACCTAGCCTCACACAGACCAACGCCGCCTGTATAATCATTGCCTAACTCGTGAGCGAAAAATGGCCAAACGGCTACTCTTCTGCGGCTCTGTCGAATCCTTTACCACTCCGTATCCTTCCTGCGTGCTTTTATGTCCGCCAGCTAGTGCCCCGTCTCCAAAACTATGCAAACTATTTGACACTTTGTCTAGCGTTCCCCAGGCGGCGCTGCTACGCTTTCTTTCTTATCACTACGCCTATCTGTCTCGGTGTGTCGCCTATAAAACCGCCTGCACCATGGCAGACGCAAAACCACTTGTGGTGCCGTAGGCTGATGCACGCTTTGCACGCGTACCTACTGGGATCACGGGCCACAAAATTTTGTGAGTGGGGCATCCCCCTCCGCCCCCTCTGCGTTTCGGCCTTGCTTTGTCCACGCTGTTCGAACTCCGCATAAGTACACAGTTTTAAAAATGAGGACTGTACTGTACCAGTCCCTCACAACGTGGCTGGACCCTCAACTGCTTATATTTTTGTTTTCTATCATCTCTTAAAATTTACAAACACGTGACACTTTTTGGAAAGCAATGGTAGAAGTGAGCGCCTAAACAGAAAATGTGCACGAAATTTTTTCTTCACTAATTCCTCAAGGGAGAAATATATCGGTAAAATAATGGCTGTACCATCCGAAAATATCGTTTCCATGTTTGCTATTTGTCTAGCCGACAATTAAAATATTCTTACACCATTTCAGTTCTGTCTGCGTCAGTCATATTAAGAAAAATACAAGCACGACGCGACCGACACGTTGAAAGGAACCACAGTGCGGCCTAAAACCAGCGCCCCGTCACGGCTAACATATTAGCGAAACGGCTCTTGAAACCTAACATGCAAGCTGACAAACACGTCGCAGAAATGGCTGCAGCGTTCGCGACTCGCGAGCAGTGACGTCAGGCGGGACGCTGGCCGGCGCGCGACACATAGGGGATGAGTGCCTCAAATAAGCGTCCCTACTGTTGCCAGTGGAAAGGGGACGACGCGTTAGGCAATGTTTACACAGGCGGCGTTGCGTAGACCGATATCGTCCAACACAACCAGTGTTCCTTTAAATATATGACCTCTGCCCCCACTCCCAAGGGCCACGCGCAACGAAACGCCATGATGGTACTGGGTACCAGCCAGATGCGACCCTGTTATGACGAAATGTAATGCTTTAGGACTGAGCAAGAAAATTCTGATGCCTGCGAGCTCAAAATAAGTATCCCATTGAGACTGTGTGCTGGTTAGTGGTTTTACGTGATGCCACAAACAGTGTTCCAGCGATGCATGACGTGGCGCTTTCGTTTGCGCTTTCGTTTGCGTAGGTCGTGGCGCTTTCGTTTGCAAGCGGCGGGGAGGTGGCGTACAGTGAACATACTGTGGTAGTCGGGCCCCATGTCGGTGTTGCTGAGGAAGATCATGCAGACGAAGAAGATGCTCGCCCAGCAGGCCATAACGAAGTCGAAGAGCAGGTGTCCCGTCCAGTAGAGGCAGCCCGACATGCCGGTCATCAGCTGCACGTGCTTAAGGCCGCTGTTGCCCTCGACCAAGGGCGCGAACACGTGGCCGGCCATGTACAGGCTCATGGCCGCTGACAGGAAGAAGGCGTACAGGATACGGGTGAATACGTTCCGAATCGCGAACACCTCCATCTCGTGGCCAAGTCTCGGTTGATCTGCGTGCAATTTGACACCGACGTTGTTTGCCTCTAGTTTGTTGTGTTCGAATGCATTGCGATTTTTTACCGAGTACACACAGTCAGGAATGGGTAACACCCCCCAGTTACACAAAAATGCCGATTTTGTGGAAGCAACACCTGTGATCGTAGTAATCGCGTAAATAAAGATAATTTGTCCGATGGAATTAAAAAAAAGCCCAAAAATTGCGAACAATACAAAAAATACCCTTTGCACAAAATTGATATACAAAATCAGGAACGTGCATCTTATGCATCTCCCCCCAAAATAGAAGACCAAACAAAATAAATCAGCATAATAACATTGAAAAAAAAGAATTGAAAAAAACCTTAAACGAACCGACTGCACTACGCCTTGCATTTTCGAAAAAAACAGTAATTAGCGCCGTAACGCACTCCCTAGCTATAATGGTGTAAATATACATCCTTGGCGCAATAAAAAAACAAAAACTTAAAAAGAATAAAGCAATCCAATGACTACCGCTACTCATGGCCATATTTTGGTGTAAAGATTTTATCGTCTAGACAAACGGCATATGAATGCTACGTACTAATGACACTGAGTGCTTATACTCTCTGATTCTGCGGCCAGAGAGGAATTCCACAGGAGGGCTTGAGGTCAGGGCTGTACACATGAATGACGGAATCCTAATATGCAGAAAAGGAATTAAGACCTTCATGCTTATGTACTTTCATGGAAGAGGAAGAAACGAAACACGCAGTGATGTTGACACTGCGAAACAGGACATGAAGGAGTTGTTCGAAGTGATTCTCATAAACAACTTTGGACGCTTCAAAGACCTCAGTCAGTTACCCACACGGTACAGATTGCTTTCGGATTCGGTCTTAAAACACAGCGAAACCGTGGCTCAAAAGCAATAAAGCACTGCATATCACCGTCGTCAGGTGCACATGTGCAGTGGTTGTGCAACAGTTTTGCTCGGCTCCTACATTCACTGGGTCGGAATGTTGGTATAACGTTTTTTTTTTTTTTTTACTTTACATGATGCCGAAAGTAACAATCGCTCACAGCTAATGTCGTTACGCTGTTTAATAATTAGCTTTCTCTTCCCTTTGGCAACCGTAGCGTAGGTGCATTCTTTTTATGAACTCACCGGCACGCAACGACAGCCTGCCGTTGATCCTCTCAAACTCTATGCGGCTGTCCAAGCTGCTGTTGGCAAACGCCGAGTTGATCAGCGTGATGCCCGACCCCTTCTTGCCCGTCAGGTTCCGCAGCACTGCCGTGTGGAACATGTTCACCACGAGAGACGCGCTGTGGGGACACTGGCCGTTGTACCACAGGAACACCCTGCGGGCAGAGCGCTGTTCTGGTTGGCTGCCCTTGGGATCTAGGAACAGCTGTATTTGTATGCTCTCACGGACGTTCCGCCAACTTGGTATTGCTCACCTTTCAGGCAAAGGCCAGATGTGCTGTATATATTCTCCAGGTAGCATATTGCTTTAAGGTTCGATTCAGCAGCGTCATATACTTTGCTATTAGACAGTTGTAGTTTCACGTGCACAGAACTTTAACGGGTGACCAATGCGGATTCTCAGGACGCGAAGGACCTACGGGAGTCTCACGGAGGTACGTAAGATTCGAATTTTTACGTTGTGGTGTTCACGCTGTTTCCGAACGTAGAGTTGACCAACACGGCTGCGTCCTATCCTCCCGCGTCGCAGCGAAAACAGCTACGTCGCAAATCCCTCTCCGCGATTTGTTCTCAGCTGTTGATTTCGCCTTGAATTTGCCCATTGATACCCTCACCTCAAGTTTAAATCGCTAAATAGCTTTCGTTTTTCAAAATACAAGACCGATTTTTCAGCTGTTAAGCCTGACGAAGTAGCGTTTCTCGTCGTCATAGCAACTGGCTCGCGAGATCATGAGTGGCTGCAGCAGGCTCTGTTCCTAGGTGGCGCTACGCATTTAGACACCATACGCGTGGCGTGCATCGCATACGTGTAACTACAAGACTGTCAAACTACATGCTCGTGGTATATCTATACTTCTCACGTTCGCGTACGTGAAGTCTGTACGTACGTGAAGCTGAAACATTACTAAAATCCTTTCGTGCACTCATGCCCCTGTTAAAGTTTGCAATCGAAACACAAAATTTTTGAGATTTTTGTCTTGAAAACCTCTGTTTGTTAAATGGCGATGTAGCCTTTTAAGGCCTATAACGTGTCTGTAGTGTTCAGTTCATAAACAGAGGAAAATATGTGCAACGACCTAGGCACAGTCTGCCTTTATGCGTGAGGGCCAAAGCCTGGTGATGCTTAACCTAGCTTCTGACTGCTACATGGTATTTTCGTCTTTTTGTTATTTCCGTTTCTTCGTTTTTCCGCCAATTGCATCACCAGACCCGTTAAAGGCGAAATGTTTGTGTTTGTCTTCGATTTCGTTTCTTTGCCGGATGGCACGAATTCATTACATAAGCAGACTGCTAACATACGCCAACGCATCCCCAGAATCAGAGTTCTATGTGGCTGTAGCACCCATTGCTTACTCACATGCGTCACCTTCGTGCACAACACGGCACGCAATATTGCAACCTTTGTTGCAATATTGTGTAACACGTACACCCGACTCCTATTCTGCAGACCCGGGTTAAAATCCAAGGCGAACTGAGCTTTGTTTTTTGCGGCTGATGTTTTTCGACTACAGTTTTTCGCAGAACAGGGCACCTAATGCTCCCGCCTTCAAAAAAAATCAGGGAAACCATTGTGTCCGGGAGATCGCTTTCGGTTAAAACAGCACGGTTTCTTCTTTTCACTAGAGCTCTGGAAGAGAAACCAGCTCTGGCATCACAAAATTAGGTTGGAGCAGGTGCGTGTTCTCAGAAGGAAGGAAAAACCATAGATAGACGTTATATTTTGTTTTCTATCAGGTGTTTTGTTGGGGAATTCGACGCAGTATAAGTGCATAGGCAAACGTTTAGGCGGAATAACCTTTCAATTTTAGTTCGTTAACTATACGATGCAGGTTCAGGAAAGAAAATTCACTCAGAGTGTGGTGTTTCAGCCAGTGCGCGGTCGGTCAGTGCGCGGAATTTAGGTGCCTCCCCGGCGGACTTGCCCACTTTGCTCCCTTAATGCCAACTAAGTCAAGCGAGTGAACATTTACATGCCCGCATATCGAAAGTTGGTATTGACCCTCTCTTTATTTGCTCGTACACGTGTGGTAAGTCTCGGGTGCGCTCCGAGCGATCAGAAAACGAAGACTCAAGAGGGGCATTTGAGGTTTGCAGCTTGAATTTAGTTTTTACGTCCGGTTTCGGGAACCAGTTATCTCACAAGCTCGTATCATCACGGTGAAGAAGGGTTTAGCGTAGCTACGAATAGTGCCCTTATTGCCCACTTCATTTCTTGATTCTATGACTGCATTGACACTATTCGGCAAATTGATGTGCCTAAGAACGCTCTTGGAGACGTGAATGTTGGTTTTTAAAGCTTTTTGACTGTTACATGAATACTTGTTTTTAAAGGAAACCTTTGAATGGCCAGGCGAAAGGAGTCCTCTGTACGCAGAGAACTCTCCCATCGCAACGCGTTAAGCTCGCGTGAAAATACCATGTTGGAAAGGAGTTTTAAGTAAAAGGACAGTGTGTGGTTGTGCTCACCCCGCTCGTAGCAGAACGGTGGCTGAGCGAGCTGCCGCGTAAAGTAGAGATAAACGGACAACGTAGGGCACGGGCGTCGCTATTCGTGTGGAACCATCATTGTGGCTCTGGTAAACACCGGCCGCACTTTAATTAGAGACGGAAAGGCTACGCGTCATACGTACTTCCGAAGAGCATACAGTTTATGATTAGCGACGCCGCTACCAGGAACGGAAACGAAAGGAAATACCGCAACCATGCGACCATGACACGCAAACACAATTTAATGAATCATTGAAGTAGTAACTTAAGTGTACTCACGAACCAAACATTACAGCTTCGCTGGTCAATCATCTGTGTATAGTTAATTGGAGCATTTTTATCTAGGTGAGTTATGATGAGCCCTAGAGTTCTAAATTCCCGCTTCCCAAATTAAAATTAAAATTTAATCAAAATTAAAATTAAAATAAAACTAATTAAAAATTGCCAAACTGGAGTGAAAGAGCCTATAACATGTAATACTAGGACAACCTGGACGTCCTTATACCACATCAACATGCCCAAACAGGGCGCCTAATTTCGTAATTTAATGAAGGAACAGAACGCGCAATGACGGGACCTGATGGCCCTGCCCAAGAGTCATGGCCTAGTGCAGTGCTTGATGACTTTTTCGGAGCTCCCTTGTAATTCCACGCAAGGTAACTTATTGAAAGAGATAGCCCTTCTTGCCCTACTTAAACCTAAATTTGGACCATCCGTCCGTCCACTCGCCCAGCCGTCTTGAAGTCTTGAACGGTGAATTTTATACAGGGAAAACCTATACATTCCATTAAGTCCCGTAAAATACTTCAAACTTCTCAACATTATTGAGCAAAAAGACTGAGGCATATTTTAAGCAGCACATCAATACATAACTGGTATCAACAGGGTTCGTTTCGTGGAAAATAGACGGGTGCTTAATATTCGAGGTAGAAAAATCAAAAGCACGCGTTATACAAAAAGCAACCTTCGCACCCGAGCGTAGATCTCGTGACGGCATTCATAGGAGCCCAACAGTAACGGAAGGTTCCAAGAGATGGCGCGCAAGTAGTCAAACGCGGAGAAATTGAACTGACGTGAGCAACTTGCACCGTATTTTCCACTGGAGGAGCGAGGCAGGAGGTGAAGACCATGAGATGTGGCGGGAGAGAAGAAATGCATTAATGGGCGCAAATTAAAGAGACTGTCGTCTTTCGGTGACATTTGCAGCGGCGCGAGCAGATACGCAGCCGTTTTGTTTTGCCCCCCACCTTTCCCCGAGCACGCTGATGCCCATCTGGTAATGGTAGATGTACGCGTAGATGTTCTCCTGTGCCCAGAAGAGGAGCTCCCGCTCCACGAAAGGGTTCGTGACCGAGAACACTGTCACGGAGTGCTCGTTCAGCAGCGGCAGTAACACGTTGTCCGTGAAGTTCTTGCTGCGAACGGAAAAGTTGGCCACACATCACTCAACATCGCCCCTTGGCCTCAGAGAGGAGAGATTTAAAGGGGCCATGGACGCAAATACACCTCTGTTCAATTCTTAAAACCCAGCCATCCTAACTCACCTGGTTTAATTCAACCTTCAAAAGACGTTTTTTAACCAAAAAGGACAAATTTTTTTTTTAATTTCGCGCTGCTGTGACGGTATGTGGGTAGGAGTAACAGAATATTGCGAAACACCTATTTTATCAACATTACAATAAAGTAATTACGTGACAAATGGCTGCTAAACTGGCCAGATTTTTTAAATGAAAATCTGTTTTTAATGAGCACACCAGAGTGGATTTAAAAATGTTATACAACTCCTGTTTTCTGTCAATACATTGCTGTCTACGCAGAAGGTAGGGTAACAGAAGACGTCTAAAACGGCTGCAACTGTCTTTCCAACACAAATTCTATGAACAATTTATTCTAAAGTGATGCTATTATCACATCGATTTTCATTTACTTGTCATTATTAGTTCACACTGAAATTGTCAATTTTATAAAATTTGTTTTTGCTGCCAAGGGACATAGAAGCCTCGCTGGACTACCCTCTTCACAGGAGTAAAGAGCTCTAAATACTATTGATTGATTGATTGATTGATTGATTGATTGATTGATTGATTGTTTGATTGATTGATTGATTGATTGATTGATTGATTGATTGATTGATTGATTGATTGATTGATTGATTGATTGATTGATTGATTGATTGATTGATTGTAAGGTTAGACCGCCGACGCAACGCAGGTGACGAGACGCGCCGTAGTGGAGGGCTCGGGATTAATTTTGACCACCTGGGGATCTTTTAATGTGCTCAGAAATCTCGAACACACGGTCGTTTTTGCTTTTTGCCTCCATGAGAAAAGCGGCCGCCGGGGCCGGGAATCAAACCCGCGTCCTCTGTAAATACGTTTGCTTAAGCGTTCAGTACTAGGTGCTTCCTTACACCATATACTGTCTTCCTTGTGCTGGAAGCGTATCCTTCAGCCCAGCTTCACTTAAAGGAGCCATGAAGAGAAAACACAAGTTTGGTTCATTCAAAAGATTGCCTCGTTAGAATCATACTGACATCACTTTTAACGTAAACTTCGCTCAAATAAGCTACATAATTAGGAAAAACGGGAATGGTCATGCGACCCACCAGCTCATTTCCCGCAACAGAACCTGTGATGTCACATGGGCTAAGCTCTGCGATTGGCGGAGGCTGGCAGAAGCAGACGCAAATTAGGTAGAGCTTACAAACCAGACGAACGAGCGATTTGCGCTTAAATTTAGGGCACATTCTTTACAAAGCAATAAGAATGATGGGACAAACAGTGGAAGTTACGAAAGCACATGTAAACATAGAAGTACTGATGCGTTCTGCTGTTCGTACTGCGCACAGCATGCTTTGGTTTCGCTGCACAGCACTACGGGGCTTGGGGTTGTCTCAGACGACACTGGCCGATTGACGCAAGCAACGGTGTCTTACGTGACCCCATTTGTCGAGCGAGCACTGTTTCAGGGAACGAATATTTTCTCCCAGAACAAAAACAAGCCAGGTTTAAATGCGGGCAAAAACAAACCAAACGCTTGCCACGGTATGGTGGCGCCATCTAGGTTACGGAACGTAAAGAAACGCGGGAACAAACCAACACCGCTGTACAGGGTGGAGACAACCTTTGAACGGTCCCGTGCCGCCGCAATTGGGCCAACGGGCTCAACGCGTTATTCTTTTCGTTTCCCACGAGACCTAGCAACGCGAAACAGACAATATGATTCAAACTTCTTCAGTAAACCGCGTTTCGGCGATAATTTTAGCGCGGTTTTGACACAATGACTTGCTTCGGCGGCGAGCGAGCAACCGAACATGGCGGCGCCAGCGTTACGTGTCTCTACCCTGTACGGCGGATGCGTGAATGAAGGTACTCTAGGCTGCAGAGCGGTCGGTTCCCGTGATGTCACTTGGGACCACGAAAACGCACGATTGAGCGGGAAAATCAAAATTTTAACCTAAATTGTTTAATTTCTCAGTGAATAAAGCACCGTTTGTATCTGGACAAGCGCTGCGGGCACTATAAAACACGAAATCTTTCGAATAAAACCAACTTGCATTTTCTCTTCATGGCTCCTTTAAGGCCCAAAGATTATGATCAACGAAGGAGTACCTAACTAACCTCGCGTTTGTGGCCTCGATGAAACTGTAGACCTTGTCGAAGAACGTCTCGGGCACGTAAGTCAGAGTGTCCCGCTCCAGGCTGAGGGCGGGCAAGAGTTGGCGTTCGCAGAACGCCAGCAGAATGAGAAACAGTGCGGGAATTCCCACGGTCAGGGGCTTCGTCCACCAGACGCGCATCCAGATCAAGGTGCGCTTGCGCAAGAGAGCCACCAGGACGGCGCACCTGCCGGCATCCGTCGCACTACTGGTGCAGAGCTTCTTGACGGCATCCAATTCTGCAGGCCAGTCGAGAAAGCGTCATCCAAGGCCTAGCACTAGTGTCCGAACTCATTCGCGGAACACGAGCGCATTTCGCGTATGGTTTCTTAACACGGCCATTGTACAGAAAAACTCTCGCTAGTGAAGAATGGCTTCGGTACCCTACAAGAAATAGCCGCCACTGTAAAGAGTTAATAAAAAAACAGTTGAGATTGTATGAAGTTGGAACCAACCCAGGCCTCGAGAGGAGGAGGCAATAAAATATTTTCCCAGTGCGTGCCTTGTGACAGGTGACCGTGACGGTAGATGAGTAAAATAGCGATACCCCTGCCGCGTAGAAAGATCATGTGGAAGCTGGGCAGCTAGTGTTCCTATTGTGTTGGTAAATTTTTTTTGCACCAAAAGAAGAGACGAAAGAGAAGGGCCGCACACGCGACGTAGAAGTATAGAAGCCTGGCGATGTAATTCGCGGCAAAAGACGGAGATATCAAAGCAAACAATCTAAAACATGATACGACAGTAACGAAGCCTTCGAAAAGGATGACCACGCTTTGACCTTCCGACCCAGTAAGGATTACCTGCTCAGAAGAATTTTTCTCGCTTCGTCGCCATTTGTGAAAGAGTAACCTATCCTAGCTGCGTCCTAAGTAGGAAACGAGTTACCAAGCTATACAAGGGACAGAACTGACGTGCCCAACTCTGTCATGATAGGCAAAGAACCCAAATTCGTCTTTATTTTAGAGAAATAGCTTCCGAGCGCATCCTTCGCTTTTCGGCAAAAACTTAACGAGCCGAGCTTTGTCGTAAGTACAGAAACTTTACGAGCCCATATTTCTGCTTCTCCTTCAAATAGTCACAGATCCTAGTTTGGCCCTGTGTTGGCAATAAATTAGCCCACTTCGTTCCATAATCAGGAATGAGTTAACAAGCTCCTATTCACTCATTGCCGACAGAACGATCACAAACCCCTATTCGCAAGTCACGTGAAAATGAGTTAGCGAGCCCAGATTCTTCATTCCAGAGAAATTTTGAAGGAGCGTGGTTTTGACAAAAAATGTAGCAAGCCCAACTTACTTCACTCGTGAATTGACTAGTTACGGTAACGGAGGAGCCGTCGCACCCATATCCATCAACAGTAGGAAAAAAGCAAGCTTACAGCCTGTCCAGGCCCAGATTTTTATTTACATGACATCGCAGGAGTAATTGGCCTTTCTGGGAATATTATTAAACTGTTTATTGTTTTCAGTTTCTTCTCACCAGTTCCTCCAGCTATATTGTTCTCTTTCTCACCTCTGCGGTCCAAAGTACAAATAAACCAACTGAGCGAAAAAGAATTCCCGCTTTAGCTTAAATCAGTGTCACGGACACAGTCAAGGGTACAAAAAAAGTTTACAACCGCTAAACTTTTTTTGTTTCATGCGAACCGAATGAGCGCGTCAATCGTTTGTGGGCCGGTGCGTGGGCGGATTAATGGTGGGCGCAGATGACAGGATAATCGAGCGAAGGCAGATCAGGTGTTGAGGATGAGTCCAGTACAGAAGAAAGTAACGCTTCCCAAGGTGGCGTTTTTTACGTCATCAAAGCGGTTATCATGGCTTTTGCAAAACTTGTGCTGCCTTTGGGAATGATGATGTGGGTGAGAAAAGGCTTCCCGTTTGAAAAGGGGTCAATGCAAATGCCACATCGCACGGCAAGTAATGTAACAACCGCTGTTTATATTTGCTCAACTACGACGGCGATTTTCTTTTTTTATCTGCCTCTGATTGCTTTATGTCCCAATGACTTTCCTCACTTTTTGCGTATTTCCGCAGCACACCGGATAAAGTTTCCCTCAAATTCAAGACTGCTTCGGGAAAATGAACGTTTCTCCATTTCGGGCTGGTTGGGTACTTTGTCATTCCAATTTTACCCACGAATAGCGCATTCATTTGTCCAAAATACAACTTTTGTGGAATTGTTGAATTGTATCACTTGAATTGCATTTTAGTTGTGTTGCTACGCGTGATTCCTAAACCTAACTCACTCGCGAATATTCCCCATATTTGAGAGTGGAATTCACTCAAGCCTCAGTGCGCCATATTCATTAGAGCTAACAGGCTTGTGCGAGCTTATGGAACCACCAGAATGAGCATCTCGCATGCAGATCTTCTACAGAGACCTGAAAAACTGTGTTTTTGTAATGCGAATTCCCTACAAACCAGCAGCGAATAGCGGGAACGTTATTTGTGTATGATGTACGGCATTCTGCCTGGGGCGAGAGTACGTCACTCGGAGGCAAATCCGCATGCGAGATGCTCCGGAACAAAAAGGTTACAGGGGCACTAAAAATTTCTCATATGTGGGAATTCGAGACTATCACTTCTCGTTGACTTGTGAAGGCATACGTGTGGGTGGTTATGTGGGCGTCGTTCCCAGCAGGTTGGGGCTTTCCAACCGGTGTTGTCATCGTCACAAGTGAATTGCCTTGAGCGTAATTTGGAACATTGTGGGTGTGTATGTTGACGTCGCAGCCACATTGCCGGGCGTTAATTGGTGCTGAGGTTTTCAACGCAGAGTTAATTCAAATGGCTACTACCCTGGAGTAGAATTGCAAGAATTGTATGTGCGCATGTCGCGTCACAGCCTCTGACATTTGCAGTTATCATCATTGGCAGACCCAGCTGAGTGGCGATGTTTTTGGCCTCTGTCCAGCCTTTATGATAGGTGACCTTAACGTTGAGCTTAACGGCGTTTAAACAAGTGTAATTCATTGTACGTGAAGGTGCGGATACGGGTCGTCGTTATACATGCTAGTGTACGGTTTGAATAACGTCGCACCGCTGAATACCATGTGGTGACGTGAGGACGTGTCCACAGCCACATAACCCTATTTGTGGCCATATGACGCGTCGCAGTCTATGTGCAGGCCCCACTAGTGAGTATCTCTGTTCTCAGCAAATGAGGAAATTACATGAACCAGGCCCGCATTCAGTCTCAGTCGTAATTTTTTATTACAAGTTCTGCCCCTGGTATTTAGTGCCGCTTGTTTTTCGGGCAAAAGAATGAAGTAATTCGCGGGTGGTTCACGCAGTTAAAAGTAGTTTCTATTCATATTACACCCAAGGTATGAAACTAGGAGCACCGGCATCGAATAGGTCAGAACAGGGGTGGTGGAAACACTTAAGCAGCTCCGGCTATCCACTTTGGTTTCCAACGCATACTATCAGAAAAACAAATTGGGTGAATTACAGCCACATGCATCAAATTTGGCTCAAAATGGGGTCGGTGCTGTGGCACTGTGCCTTGCATTGTTTGATGCACCAGCATTGCAGAATAAACATTTTAACCCCTTCATTACCTCGACGAAGTCAGTCATAGTTGACTGCATAGATTGGTTAATCAAATAAATTTTCGGTAAATAAACAGGAGGATTGTCTGAGGTTGTATAGTGTTTATATTTAAACCACGCACCAATCTTGTTCCTCGCATCACTCAAGCTCGTCCGTGGCGCAATGAGAGCAGTGCCTGCGTCCCCCTCACTGCCCGTCACCATCCTGCGGAAGAAAGCACACGGAAAACGATTTTTTTCGCTGCTACGGATCCGAAATGAGAACGGTTAATATTTTAAATTAGATAATTTTGCAACATCTTTGCAACATCCATGTATAAACGCCGTTACATAACCGTAACGTGCAATACCAGGGCACCAAGAAGGTGAATTTTTTGGCGACGCTACAGACGTTTACGGCGACGACCTTTGTGAACGGAAGCGCTGTGTCTTTATGGCGTGAGAAGCCTAATCTTCGGCCCAGCGACATTCCTAGGTTGGTCGAAGTATCTCCTTGATTTGGCGAGATAAGGGGTATTTGTACCCACGTTAATAAGAAGTCTACTGTATTAAACGTCAATGGAGCAGCAGTATGCTCAAAAACACTTCTGTTTAGTTTTTTTTTAGCTTAAGGACACTAAAACACGGATTCTTTACCGTTCATCATATATGATTGATTTATAGATGATTCCAATGATGTGTGAATGAGCTTCAAAGGAGAAATTACATGTTCTAAAAAACGTCTTTAATGGCGCCACTTGCAAAATGGCAGCCATTAGAGATATACCGAGTAATCACTATGATGACAGTGCAAGAACGTATGGCAGCTACATTGCTCACAAAACACCTTGTGCAAACGAACACAAAGTAAAAAGCACACAAACTCGAGATCTCCGTCATATGGACCATTTGACAGGACTAAAGTTTACATGGGGAACAGTAAAAGATCACTAGCCTGTTATGTACGTTTTTACTTTAATGAATTTCCGAGTATTGTACAGTAGCTTGAGTGTGCAAACAAAAAATGTGTGAATTCTTGAACGCAATCAAACATAGAATAGTGTGTGCCATCATTCTGTAATCCTATTTTAAATGTTGTGTATTGCTTTGTCTGTTTTTTGTGTGTGTTCTTTTTTCGGTTGCCAATGATAAAAAGCACGCTATTTCGTAATTTTTAGGTCATTCTGTAGGTTCTTTACGTTTCTGTTTTTCGTTTGCATAGCCCAAGTATATTTATTGTATTCAATTGCACTATTAACTACTTTCTGTTTATTGTTGTAAGCTGATTGGGCGATTGCGGTTTGTGTGAACTAAGCTGCGTTTCCAAAATACAAGCTCCAGTGCGAGTGCTTCTGTGGGAAGGCGTAGAAAGACATTGCATAATAAGCGAAATAAACTCAAACTTCAAACTTCAGTAAGTACCACCGCTTCTATCTTCATCACATTGCACCTTGCAAGCGCAGTCTGTCACAGAAACACGGGCTCTTAATAGGAAGCATGCAAAATCGTAGTCATGGTCGGATTTGTCCCGTATGTGACCCACGTCCGAGAGCTCAACGCATTTGAAAAACGGACCTTTGCGCGGGGCCTTGCGTGCCTGCACATTAGAGAGTTTTAGGATAGCGGGAAGCGTCCGGTAACGCCACGGCGGCGAGTACCGCGACTCGACTGGGCACTTGCGGATTTGTCCGTTAAGGTGAAGTAGCCCGATAGGGTGAAGCAGCTCGGTGGGTCGGCGCTCGCCACCCCGCGAGTTACTTACCGTGCGGGGTGACCTCTTCGCCGTGCCCGCGCGCGCATGCGCAGAAGTGTCAAGGTAGCCCGCCGCTGTGGCGTGAGGCTCCGCTAGCCGCTATGCTAAAACTCTATTAGGTGAGACACCTTTTCCTTAGTGCAGTGCCTGCGTAGAATTACCCTGTTGAAGTTACGTGCATAAAAACTAACGCAATGTCGCTGCAAAATTGAGGTTTCGCTAGTTTAGTTTCTAAATATTAGCTTGCATTCGCGACACACAAGTGATGAAAACTTCTTTATTACCGCTTTTAAATTTTGCCGAAGCTCTACGGGATAGACGCACGGCTGAAGTTAACTTCGATAAACCGTAAACATAAAAAAATCAATAGCTTCTTTTCTGTACTGAACCCACGGTGAGCTCCGGCAGCGTAAACGGTCGGATTGCATATAATAACTAGCGTCATTGGCACTGCCGAGGCCTCGCTGCGACGCTCAAATTTGCGAGTTTCTAACTTTGCGGTATCGGCAGTGTCAGAAACCGAAGAGGTAACATGTTAAAGAAAGCACACTATTACGCTCCCTTGCGGGGGATAACCAGCTGCAGCAGCACGTACAGGCGGTGACACAATATTCAGAACCACGCGAACGCGAGGCGAAAAACCACCCCTGCGCACTCTGTAGGCACGGCTTCTGCTGCCCAAAACCAACACGGTGCGCGCCCTTGAGTACTTGCAGGCATGCCAGTTTCCTAGCGTTCGGTAGCTGCGATCCAATTGTCGGTAACGCACCGCGAGACGACAATTTCGTAACACCTCGTGCGAGCCGATGACACATCTGCGGCATTGCATACGTTTTCATTGGGCAGGCGTTGGGGCATATGTTCCCGGCGTGTTAATCTACCGTAACTCGAAATAGTTTATTCGTTGCTCCCTGGTTTTTATTTATCATTCAAACAAAATAAGCTTCAATTGTTCACTGTATCAAAACCTTTAGAAACCTTTTTGCCTGGGCGATTACACATAACACAAAAAACACAGACTCAACAGCCGGTAAGTTGGCCTGTTTAGCTGTAGACTGGTCATTGCGGCGGAAAAAACGCTACAAAAGCGTCGCCCCGAATGGGTCTTACGAAAAATAACAGCCCGGCTGCCGAAAGCGAAACGCATGACTACGCAAGGACGCGCATCCGCGCCGCATCCACCCCCATAGCAGGCGCTCTGCGGCCTTGCCTTCAAAGTGTGGAGCGGAGTTTATCGTCACGCTCTCGCAGGGTCTGGAATATAGTGTCGTCTTCCGACTTCAACTAATGCTCCGTCAGCAAGACTGCCTCCATCCGGGCCTTGGTATTATGCGAAGATAAGCGAAATCAGCTTCTATCACGAGTGAATACACCAACCTTATCGTATCTCAAGCTAAATGGGGTGATGACAGAACATTAGCGGTTTCATGCCCGATAAACAATGGCTTGAAACCGGCTATGCAGCTGCGACCAAAAGCTCTGAGCGCGGGTGTTCCCATGGAACGCTCCCACACTAACAGCGGCGGTCCTAGCTCCAGCTTTTGTCCCTGTGTGGAATGGCGGCCGGAGTTTCGTGACAAGACAAGCACTGAAAGACTCCGCAAGAGTAGAACCAATAGGCAACCTATACAACGTTTACCAATATAAAGTATGCGTTCAACGCCGCCGCGAAAGCCACGGTGAATTCTCTGTTTTTTCCCAAATGAAAGTGAACCCTCGTGCTCTCTGTGCACCAGTCTTCCCTACCGGCGACATCTTGCGGAATGGGAACCACTTTATGATGACCATGAGCATGCGGACAAATTTCACCAGCCACTCGAGTTTTCAGAGCTCAAAAGCAGTTGTGGCAGAAGTATCGCCAAGAGAACGTTGCTGCTGATTCAGGGCGTTTATCTGGCTCCCTGGTGTGAATTTGGGCGCCCTTTGTGACCCTGGTATCACTGAGAAGTTCCTGTAGAAGTATCAGTGGCACTACCTCGTTATTCATCACACCTGCTCAGTAAATTTTCTGTTGAGCCTATTGTCGCGTGTTACAAAGACACGATTGGTGAGTTCAGTGGCCTTTGAGAACCCGTTTCCAAGAGCGAGCGCCAGATATCTCAGTGGGGATGAACGGTGAACGCGCGCAATGCTTCTGCTTTGTCCGAGGTGAACCGCCTTGTTCCCACGCAAAACCTTGTCACCGTGTTATTCGCGATTAGCGATTTAGCGATTTCATCCTTGTCGCCATCGCTTCTTCGGGCTCGTGATGAACACGTAACACTGTGAGCTGTTCTCAGGACGTCCGACGGTGTGTTTGCGTAGCTACAAGTGCAACTTTCAAAGCCCCATTATAATTATCTCGGTTCTTCGTTTGAAATAATTCTCAGGACGGCTCTCCGTGTTCCAGTGGCTTATAATAAGGACTGGGCACCACAACTTGTAAATGAGCTTGCGAAATGAACAGAAAAAAGGTTTGGTTTTATATTAAACTTGAAACACCGCTTTTTCACTGCTTGGCACGCCATGGTGGCAGGAAACCTTTTTTCTTACTTCGGGCTAAGAATTTCTACAATGTTAAAAAAGAGGTGCTTGTATATGCAACAGTCTAGTGCTTTATCCTGTTTTACGTTCTTTATAACTATTTTCATTAAAAAGGATAGGAAGAATTTTGGGTTTACCTGATGTAGATGTCCTCCAAAGTGCATGAGGTAAGACTCATGGAAGCGATTCCGAGAAGCGAGCGCCTCTTCCCCAAGTAGTGAAGCATTGCGGCCATGCGGTTGGTGTACTGCGAAGATATGGAGACAAGCGTATACAAGCGTACGAGATTAACAAGAAACGCACCGAAGTATTTAAAGGCTTCTGTGCGGAGTGGTACGGCGAGAGGGTTTGTGACTTTTTTGAATTGCGTAATGTATATCTGATTCAGAATGAAACATGCGCACAGTGTAATTTCTTCATTATGCAGATACCGGGAAGTAGCAATCCTCGCCGGTATTAAAAAGGCCCAGGTTCAACATTTAATGTTATCTCAATCTTGGTACAAAATGAAACTTTACCGTGCCTTAGCTGCATGCATGCCACGATGAGCATGCATCTTCATTTTTCTTTAGTGAGTGTACCTTCCAGCATCCAAGTGGAGCCATTTCGTAGAGAAAATTTTCGGCATGCAGCTAACATTGAATTCGAGTATTCCTCAAAAAACTTACGCCTGATGTAATCAAGGTTTTCGGGGGACCAAAGAGGAAAAGCGTGCACTTCGAGGTAAAGACAACAAAATCATCTTCCAACATGCCCAAGAAAACATCTTAACGGCTCCACAGCCGCACAGCGCGAGCTTCAGCTGCTGTCAAACAAAACAAATCAAGGTGACCCTTGTAACTAAGCATAGCCAAATGATCTTTAAATATACCACCGGCCTTCACCTTGATGTGCCTGTTCCTTGGAAATCACGGTTCCGTATTATTGGCTTTAAATTTCGGATGAATGACAAGCCTGTATCCCGTATTGCGATCCTTCAGGGGCTAGGTGAGGAAGTCATACTGATCATAAAGAGAATTATCAACCTCGCCGCAGGCGTCAAAAAGCAGACGCTGTAGGTCACTGTGATTCACTTACCATCACTTTTTTCATATCACGTGTCACATTCCTCACTAAAGGCTGTAGTTTGAAGCCTTTATGCACAAGGCCAGTAAACCAGTCCTTCGACATCTGAACTTCCCTAAAGTCGGAAGTGAAGTCTACAGGTCGAGGCCCTCAAGCAAAGGTATGAAAGCAGCCATCCGGCGTCCCAACTTCACTAAAAAAGAAAGGTGAATCGAGACGATCTCGTGCGAAGTTTGCTCCAGTAGCCCTTGGACACGACAACAGCAGAGCAATGATGCTTTTGTTTGAACGGCCACACTGTAGATAACTGTATTAAGGTGTGCCCTTGGTCAGTCAATTTCAAAACTACCGTGTTCAAAGCAAGAGCAACAGATCCTTAAGAAGCTGGGCGTTTTTGCAGCGTAACCCCCTGATTCCAACTCAATCGTGGATCACCATTTCTTACGCACAATACGCGCTGGCAGCTCTATGGATCTGTTCCTGAAACCCGCGCATCCCAGTCGACACTCTTGAGACGTCTTGTCGACATGCTGTACGCCTTCAGAAACCCATTTTCAAAACGCTCCCACATCCCCCATCTGGACGCCTACTACGTTCATGTAGATATAGATGGCGGGAAGTGGTATCATTAGTTCTGGACAAAGGTTCTTTGCTATCCTCGCCGACACGCGTATTAATGTTGCTGATCAGAACAAAGCGGTTTGTTAGACGATTTGGGTGGTATTCATGCTGAAGTGGTGCAGCGAAAATAGGCGAAGGATGAGGAATAAAGCGCAGAATTGGAATAAGTTGCAACGGGTATCTCTAAAAAATAGTACACCCTGTGCTTTTTCCCTCTGTGTTTCGTGTGGTTAGACATAAACCTTGACGATGTCGAATTCCACTTTTATCTCACGAGTTTTCTTTAATGCGAACAATGCATACTTACGGTATCGCAAGAGGTCGACCAACGAAGAAATCACATCACACAACGCAAGGACACTGCTGACATTTTAAATCAGTACACACTCAACGATCAGCACAATATGAACTGCAAGGCGCACTTGGGTGTCAGAACAACAATAGGAAACCCGCTTCATCCGGCAACCTTTGTTTGAGCACCGTATATCACGCCGAGGATTCGGTTCACACTAAACAGATCCTTAATCAACTTAGACTCACACAGCAGTTTTTAATCAAACACTTACGTCTTTTGAAACAGCATGAACCACCGCCCGAGCCAGACCAAACCCACATGCTGCTTGTACTTCCGCAGGGTCCCTTGTAATATTCTCATAGTGCATGCCCTCCGCAATAAAAGCCTGTGTCCAGCTAGGCAAACTCATTTCAATTACATTCCCACAACTAAGATGCACTTGAGTCAGCGTGGCATGCTGGGCGTCACATCTCAGAAAGAAAAGTGTCACTGAGATTAGGTTGGGGTTTTCGTCATAAATGATCAAACTTTTGCAGCGCAAAAGAACAAGGATGAAGGAAGAACCAAAGAAGGCGAGCGCTGACTCTCGGCTTCTTTACTCTGGAAAACACAACTTAGAGAGCTTATATATGCATCATGGCTGACAAAAACACAAAAACCAAACGCAAGGAATGCATAAAGCACTTGGCTATCAACGTTCACAACAATGTCCCCTACAAAAGTTTAGTTCTTTTCCGGACAGGGCTACAGAAGGCGCACGGGGGAGTTTTTTCTAGCCTGGCAATTCCAGCAGCTCCAATATTCTCTCGTACCTCCTTGTTGTGGTGCCTTGCCAAGATACGGGCGCGTGCAAACTCTGGAGTGCAGCCGCAATCACGGAAGTGGGTGCCAAAGTGGACACTCACAGTTTGGTTCGTGTTGAAGTCATTCCCGTGAAGCGTACCATTCATGCATAGGTTTGCACTCTATCGCAGTCTAGGAGTATAAAATACAGTACCCCCTGATTACACACAACATAGCGATTTTTGGGCTTTATCGAGTATTTCCGGGGCTACCTGGTGCCTCTGTTGACACGTTTGCACAGCGCTTAGAATTTGTTGGGAGCAATCAGCACGACGTTAACGTTTCCACGGCGACGAATATTGGACACGGTGTGACACGGTGTCAAGTTATTTTATGACAACTACCTTTCTTTTCCTTTTTGTTGGAGCCTAGTTGAATTTGTGCTTTGCTTAAAAGCTTTTTCAAGCGCGCTGCGACGTACACGGCCAGATAGGAAGGACAACCCCCTGCGGACAGGTGGTACAATTGCTGAATAACCCTGGAACGCACATATTGATAACATGATTTCTTCACGGAAGTTCCGCATGATGACGTCCACATGATGTTTCCGATGTTCTCGGGAACTTCCGACGTTGCCTGTAAGAGCTCGCGGTCACCCACAAGCATCCAGAGAACTCCTCAATGAGGTTCTTGGACCTGAGGCTCACGTTTTCTGTTGATCACGTACGTCGGCTGGAAGTATGAGCCTAGAACAACAAACCACTTCTGCCGCACAGTTCGCCAAACTCAAACCTCGTAAATAGGGCTCTCACTAACCTGTATTTGAGCGATGCCGTGAAAAAATATTGCTGTCATTCATGCGTTCCAACCTTACTCAACAAGCAAACAACCTGTCGGAAGTGGGGTACGTTTCCCATCATTTTATGGGTTTCAACATTAATCAGCAAGTGAACCACGTTTCGGCAGTGGGGTACTCTTCCCATCTGGTCGTGTCCATCTCAGAGCGCTTGAAAAGCATTTGAGCAACGCGATAATTGAAGGAGGCCCCATCGAAATTAAAAACAAAAATGTACTCGTCGAACCATACATACATAACATTTCCCACCACCTCAAAAAGGTCACTCGCCGTGAAACGTAGGCGACGTGTTCTCTTCGCCCAACAAATGGGAAGCGCTGTGCAAACGTGTCAACGGAGGCACGAGCGAGCCTCGTACCTGCTGGATAAAGCACAAAAATCGGTTTCCGATGTCTAATCACGGCGTTCTGCATTCGATACTGCTGGATTGCGATGGAGTGCGTGGGGCAAGCAGGCCCATGCACGAATACAGGCTTTGCGAGCATGAATACAAAGTGAAACGAAATGTGAATGGCCACCTTGCCACCCACTGCCGTGACTGCGGCTGCACTCTATGATTTTCACGCACCCGTAACTTTGCAAGGCACCACAAAAAGGAAGTACGAGAACTTATTGGAGCTGCTGGAATTGCCAAACTACTGAGTCAGTGTGCCATCCCTGGCCCGGTCGGGTAAGGAACTAAACTTTTCGCTTGAACAGACCTGTCCACGTTCGTAGCAGAGCGCCGTGTGTGGTTTATGCATTCTTTGTGTTTGTTTTTGGTGATTCATCAAAATTGACGCATATATAAGCTGTCTGCGTTTTAACGAGTAAAGTAGTTGAAAGTCAGTACCGGTCTTGTTTTCTTGGTTCTTCCTCACTGTTCTGTGGTGGAAACATTTGACCAAATTGTCCATGTGGCTCCAAAATTCCGGTTCATCTCCGCTAACATGAAAACTAAGAAAGAATGAAGCATCCAGTGTGTAAATGTATTCAAAGATTGTAAGTATCTCACTTAACACACGGCGACTGCTGATTCGGTGGCGGAGAAGCGCCGGTGGGTGAAGCGATCGTGAGCTAGCTAAGGCGGTGGCGCCCTCTCTTGCGTTGAAGCGGATTTAAGAAAATAAATTACACACAGCTGGCCGTAAGTTGTCTTCGTATCACAAGCCGAAGCATGCTGCGAAATATGCATTTCGTAGGAAAGCCTGGCGTTTACAATTTTTAAATCAGTTTCAATCATGATAGGTCATTTTGAACCGGTTTTGCACATAATACGCTCGTTTTTTGACGATCGTTTCACAGCTTGATTTGCCTTGACGACGTGAGATGCCGACATGAGACGCCGTCAGCCCGTGCCCCCAAGGTGCTTCGCCTCCAATAGTGAACACTGTAACTAAGGCGACCACCCACTTGAAGCCCTAATAAAGAGTCGTTATCCGTTCTCTTTGTATATTGTTTCACTTGCTCCATCTTTCGCTCGCTCCCTTACTGACTCACTGACTCACTCACTCACTCACTCAGAGTGTGAACAAAGTGAAAGAGATTCAATTCAAATATAAATTTGAATACTGCGAAGAAAAGGGATTTACGAGTGTTTATTTGCAGCCGTAAAGAAAGCTAATCGTGGCTCTTGTCTATTTCTGTTTTGTTGTATTGAGTGCAATCGATGGTTTGTTCCTTTTCGCTATCTCACGGTCAAAACTGGTTTTCTGTGTAAAAAGCATTTTAATGTTGCTAACGTTGTTTGTATATTTCTGAAACGTGCGCTGGTCTACTATCAACGCTGCGTTGCCAAGCAAAAAAGTGTTTTCTTGTTTATGTTTAGTTCCAGTTTTGAACTGTTCGTAACAACCCTACGTTGTGGTGTGAAATGGATGTTTTTCCTGAAGGTGGTTTTTGTTGTTTTTTTATATTTTGCTTCGCTGTTTTACTAGCCTGCTAGTTCTTCCAGTGTTAAAGAAAGCGTTTGTGAATGTCGCGGCCGATTTCCATTTAACTTTTTTTTCTGTTTCTTTTTTTCTGAACGACTGTAAATTCAGCGCCATCGCTTTTTTTGTTACTTCCTTTTTTTACGCTTTGTGCTGTGCTGCGTGCCTCTTGAATTATCAATGTTTTATTCGAGGAGGAGGGAGCGCCGTCAAGCTAACCAGATTAGCTTTTTTCCCCTCTCTTCCTACATCATTGTAGATGGAAATAAAGGCATTATTAAGTTTATTTGCTGCTCCTCCTTTCTTTGCGGGTCGGCCATAAAACTAAACAAAAACGCACATATCAAACATTGAAGAAAATTTCCTCGAGATTCAATCTCAGGTAAATTACTTCGCTCAAGTTCCGAAATTCCGAAACACCCGCTCTCTTCCCCAATTTCCAAACTTACCTCTCTAGCGTCGCTCAAGTTGAACACCATTTCAACCTTGGTATTCCGCGTTGGTTCACCCTGTCCCATGTGGTACTGGACGACACGCTTCACGTCATTGCCCCTGCGGACGATAAAGGTCCGGCAGAATTGTTCTATTTGCATAGCTGCAGTGATGGGACCCACGCTTGTATCGGAATAGTGTCCGGGCTGTTACTGCAAACTCATTTCTGCTTCGACAGTGGCACGCGAATACCGGAATCTTCGAAGCGATAGGGTCTGCAAAGTTGGCCTATATAATTCGGCACCCTTCACAGCCCCGGCTTAGCTTTTTCAGAAAACCAAGGTGGGAAGAACTTGTTTTCAAACATAAAAATTAATACATACACGCAAAGCGTTAGGGCCGAGTTTCGCGCGACCAAGAAAAAACTCCTGCTCTTGTTCTTAGGTTGACCTATTTCAGAAAACGTGATAGGCTGACTATAAGACATCCTAAAAACACAATATAAACTTATATTTAGAGGGCACAAGGCACCTATGAGATGCGGAAAATCTCCTTGATTTCTGCCATCCAGACATGTTCATATGCTGCCTCTATCGTAAAGAAGTCAATGTATTACTACTTATTTTTGTAGGGTAAATATATCAATCATTGTTTTATCTTACAGGAATTAGACATCGCGCAGCCGCTTGTGGTTAAAGGAATAATGCGGCAGGCTACCTATCAAAAAGTCGCGAATTCGATTATACTTTGCGGCACTTTTTTCGACGCAAACTAGGATCTAATATCACCTTCGTCCAGATTTCAGCGCAGTTGGGTTTTACATGTCCCAGTCTACTCACAGCCAAGGTATAGCTTCGCCGCATAGAACCTCGCATTAAATCCTCAATCCAATCAAACCTGAAGTTCGGTAGCTTGGTGAAACGGAGGAAGTAGCCGGAATCGAACTGCGTCTTGAGCCACATAGGCGAGCCGGCGCAGACCACTCGGCCGTCGCGCATGATGATGAGCCGGTCGGCCAAGACCTCTGCTTCCTCGATGCTCTGCGTGGCGACGAGGACGGCGCTGCGGCGGCTGACGCGGGCCAGAACTTCCCAAACTTCGTGCCGATTCTTGGGGTCCATCAACTTAGTCGGCTCAGCGAAGATCAGGAGCGGCGTCTGCGGGTGGGTAGGAGCGCGAAAAAAACGCGTTCAATGAAAATGCATTCCACCAAGCGCTTTTCACTTTATGGTGTAGCAAAGCTGGTACGACATCACTGTTGTAGAGCTGCAGCAGCTAGGGTTCTCTGAAAACGAAGGGACAGACGCCAGAGTGAGAGTCACCAGAGGACGGGCTTTTCGTCTGAGCACAAATGTTGATGGGGTGCCAAAACGGATGCCCAAATGGGCAGCATTCTTCCTATGCACCTTTATCGAATGCCTGCCAATTGCTCTGCATGAAAACGGGCGGGGGGCTGTACGTCGTTCGTGGAAATACCCGAGTCACTGCCTCTCGATTGACGAGATACATCCCATTGCCAGCTCTAGCCGCACACAACCGAATCATGGTAGCGAAGTATGTTCTCGCGTTTTCCTTGGGTAGACAAGAACGATACTGGTAAAGGTGCAATAACATCCTCGCTTCAAAATTCATCCATACGTACAGGCGGGCACTTAACATTCCGGACTACGCGAGCGCGTGGAAAAAGCCACCGATGTGCACTCCGGCAACACTCTCTCTATTTTGCTAAAGCCTTTCCACTGGTGTCATGACGTCAAGTTCAGGGACCTTTCGGGCACTTCGTTCCGCTACTTCAGAGCGTTGCGCCCATTTAGCCTGTAGTTCGGTTACTGCAACCGTTAGGTGCTGAGAAGTTCTGAACTGTTTGGTATAGTGATTCCGCTCATTATTCTTTCGTGGTTGTAGTGAACATTAAATGCCCTGGTTTGTCCATGCTTGGGACTACCATTTTATGTGCTTTATTTATAGGTGTTTACATACGAGGTGCGAGAGACAAACGTTCTTCAGACAGAGCATCAGTCAGATAATTGTGTTAGCTCGCCCTTCCTCTCTTATTCACGAGGTTCAGTGCTCAGAGCTTCTCGATAAGTATCCAAATGCGTAGGCTTGCCTAAAGTATTTTTGAGATGCTCTTATGAAGACTCAACAGTCAAATGCTACGCACCAGGCAGGGGGCCATTGCACGCGTATCGCACAGCGGGAAATAAACTAGTTGTCTCCTATTTATGTTGCTTTTGTTAACTTGTATCACATGAATATTTTTTTTGTGCCCTGCGCATTCTTTTTCTTCGTAGCCCCAAATGTCTTATTACGGAGTTTGGGGGTTCTTGGGAGACTCAACACGTTCGTCTGGATATTTTGCTCAGGCTGTAAGGCATACGGTACCTTTTTCACAAATTGGTTTTCGTTATGGCTGCATGTAAGAATTTGCATATCCGCACGATGCATTGTTAATAATTCACATGCAATATGCAATGTAAATATTTCTGCTACGCCACTGCGAAATGGCGCAGACAAGTTGTCCAGAGTACTCGAAGCGGCTTTTTTGCCCAGAATTTTTATACTTGCCATCGTTACCATAACGACCTGACTCTCAACCCGCACAGTTATGACGTGATTACAGTGTTGAAGGATGGGGATACACGCTAACGAACGCAAGAAATGGTATACGGACCGGTTCCCACTACAATTAAGAATCAAAAAAGATGGATATGTACAAGCAGCTCTATTTTTTTTTTTCAAGCTTTTCGGCCGTAAAGGACAAATCCTGGCGCACTCGAAATGGCATTCTACCAAATGTAGAAAATTACTCTTACTATCTTGTGCTGGACTGAGGAGCCAGCACACTTACCAGCTCGATTTCACTGTTAAACAAAGCTTTTATCCTCCTGCTTGTCTTCCTCATCCTCCTCCTCTGGCGTTCAGTTTTACTTCAACGCATATCTGTATATTTGGAAAGTATGGCTTTTGTAAATGTACAAAAATATCCTTCCAAATCTGAGCATAAAGTTACTGTATTTTTCCCCTGCACGTGACTCTTTTTGCTCAGTAAGGTCCCATACTGGTTAGAAGCCTGGTGTAAAACCAACACGCACCTACACACACAGTAGAATATTTGGAACTCATCCTACACTTTCTGCACCCCATATTGCATGTCAGCATACTTTCATGCCATGAAAGCCTTGATAAAATACATTCGAGCGTTCGGCAAGTTTGCAAAAGCTTTTACCTTCCATACTATTACCGGGAATCGTAATGCCACGTGCCAAAGCCGACAACCCCTAAGGCTTGGAATTTGTTTTGGTCTTGCATTTTGGCTGTTGCCGGTATTGGATACTGGTTGTTCGCTTTGTTTGAAAGATTGCTGAATACAGAAGCAAACATCCAGCTCCAACTCTTCGCGCTCCACACAGGATTGACTCGCAAGGAATGGAGTGGCGCCGGCAAGGAGCGGTATGAAAAACTATACTTTAAGTAACGCCTTGACGTAGTGTATGCGATTTTAAGTCTTTCACTATGATAACAAGTTACACATACGGAAAATCTGGCGAAGACAAGCATCAAAAGTCAACGGAGTGCCACGAAACAGCCGGGAGAGCGAGCCGAGAAAAGCAAACGAAAAATGCCAGATTCTTAAGCGGGCGTCATGGAGACGCGCTTTGCAGCGCCGCCCTTGGTCGGGCTCACCGCAAATGGCGGTGAATAATAAACAACATCGAAAATAACGCTGAAAACAACACGCTAGCCAAAGTTGCCTTTTTTGCAGCGAGCACTGCGGGCTCAAAATCGAAGGAACGGCCAGAGGAGCTGAACGAGTAAGCGGCCCCGGACCTCGTGCCACTCCGCACGATGGCCGGGACGAAGTTATTAACATGGCATAATTTTACGGAGCGAGGTGGGAGACGTGGGAGGGAAGCAGCCCACCTCCTTGATGCCGCATATGGTGATTGCCACGCAGAGCGCCTTCCGTAGCCGCTGGGGCAGGTCGGACACCAGGCTGTCCCTGAAAGGCTCGAGGTTCAGTTGCGGCAGCACCCAGGAGACGGCGGCCTCTACCTCGTTGGACGACTGGAGGCGAAGCTGCGTATGCGCACACCAGACGTGGCTGGCTATAGCTAGTCAGTGTCTTGGAACATAATGTTTCCCGTTCAGGTCTCAGTTTTGTTTCATAAATTAAAGTTTCGTTGCGCTTCAGCTCTGGAACGACGCAAATAATAGTTCGTAGCAGTGTGTAACCATTCGTGCTTAGTTAAAAAAATTGAGAAATATATTCTTATTCAAAAAACAAAGTAATATTCTTCATCATTTTCTTAAAATGTAGGCAGTTTAGTAGCTCTACCGCGAACACACACAAAAATCTGAAGGCACCTCAGCAATTCCTGTCGAATGCCTGATGGTGCAGCTACATATGACAGTCCAAGTCACCATAGTAGTCCCCAAAACCTACATGGCAGCAGTGTGCAATCTGGCACCTCGGTTTCTTTGAACCGCTGTCCAAGATAAAAAAAACGCGATTTATTTTTGGGCGCTGCAGCGGGATAAGGGATAAGGTGCACTCTTGCTAGGTGCGTACACTCCACGCCTCCGGAAAACCGCCATGCCGCGTGCCTACGCTCTATTCTTGAGTCTGGTTCACGAAAACTAAAACAATGATGAATAACTTGGATGCTCTCCAAAAACTTTCTGTGCGCTTTTTTACTAAGTCAATTAGTCATAATCTTAGCGTTACAAATTTAAAACGTTCTGTCTCATGGGGTACTATGATCTCCAGGGTACCTTTTCGAGGGGTTTACTCTACAAAAATGTGAGGAAATATTAGCCGACTGATATAACTACCTTAAGTCCGCTGCGTATATATCAACACTTGATGATATTTTTAAAAGTTCATGAATGTTTAGCGAACACATCCGAATTCCAAGGTACCTTTTTCTAAAAACTGCCAAAGTGAAGCGCCGTTCCTAACTGTACTGTTACGCACCTTCAGAATAACGTTCGGGTGCGCTCTGACAGCACTTCGGTGCAACTGCTAATAGACTAGAGCTGATTTTGTTGAGTGTGCCGCTTTAATCTGCAATCGGCATTTCTCACTTCAATATATGCAAGCTGCTGTAATCCCTACAAACATAGTATTTTCTTTCTTTTCTTTATTATTAGGTGGTGTTTCTGATTGTTGGGTTTATTCATGTATAACACCCTTTACAACAATGACTTATAGATAATGTAGGTAGGCCAATAAATAAATAAATAAATGTTTGATCGCGCCAGTGACATGAAAGGTGTTTTCATGCCAGCGAACCACCAGCAGTTTTCCACCTCGCTGCATGGAAGCGGAAATGAATGCTGAGATACTTGAACATTTAACTCGAACAGAAACCGATTTTGTTTTTTGTTTTTTTTTGTTTAGCTGATAAATGACATAATAAAGCGTTTTCATCTCGTTTCTTCTCGACTCGTCTGGTTTTTTTGTTTTGCTTTTCGTTGCGTTGCAACGCCATGGCTACTACACTTGTCTTGCGCTGTTCTGATTTGGAGTAAAGTACAGATGACCATGTTTTTTTTTTCAGACTTTATTTTCCTTCACAAGTTCCAACCTGTGTAGCATTTCCGCTTTGGCTCCATGACAACCGGTGGTTGGTTTGTTTAGTTATAAAAACCATGAAGGCATGATTCGGATCTGTTTTAAGTTCGAACGAGAGCCTCATTTGATCAACTTTAGTCGCTAGCCAGACAAAATTTACTTTGCTTGTTCCCTTACATGTGTAGGAAATAGCCAGCTTAAATTTCTGCTTATAAAGCATTGTTGAATCCGCCCCATCGGTTGAGGGCTGCTATATATGTCACGATGTGCCAGGCCGACATTTCGCAAAAATACTTAACCGTAAATTCTATATCTGCAAAAAAATGTGGGAGGAGTCCGCGAATGACGCAAAACCAACGCCCCATTGGATCAACGGTCGATTCAATTCCCTTCCGCTGTTGATCAGCCGATGCGAATTGGTGAATCGGCCATGAGCCTCTGATAGCAGCGTCAATTGTGACTAGCCATCTGTTAATCACCCTCAGGGAACATGTGCAAATTGTGGGAGGATATGTTAGCATCAGAGCCAACTGGAAATTTGTGAATCAGCCATGAGCTCACAGCATCTCTCATTGTCATTGGCCCATCCACGAGAGTGTCTTTATACAATATGGAGTATAGACATTGTGTAACGTAATGTTGTGCGCAAGAACGTATAAACGGCCAACATGCTCTACGTGAATGTGCAAGTAGCGGTTGACCAAGGTAAACTTGAAGGCGTCCTGCTTGGGTCGAAGGGGCCATGAAGACAAAACACAAGGTGGTTCATTCGAAGGATTGCTTCGTTACAATCATACTGACACCACTTTTAAGACACACTTTACTCAAATAAGCTATAAAATTAGGAAAAAATAGAATGGCCATGTTACCTACTAGCTCAATTCATACAAAAGAACCTATGATGTCATACCAGCCAGCTCTGCAATTGGCAGATGTCGGCGAAAGCAAACGCAAATTATGCAAAGCTTGAATCTTGCCGAACGATCTACTTGCACCTAAATTTAGGGCACATTCTTTTAATAGCAGTCAGAACGGGGTATATACCGTGGAGATTACGAAAACTCACGTAAATGCAGAAGTACCCATGCGTACTTTTTATACTGCGCGCACTATGCTTCTTTTAGCTGCACAGCAGTCTACCGCTTTCGAGTTGTCTTACAGCCACTGGCCGATTGGCGTAAGCGACGTGGTCTTACATGAGCCTGTTTATCGACGATATTCTGTTTCACGAAATGACTACTTTCTACAGTAACAAAAAAAAGCTAGGTGCAAATACGGTTAAAAAACAAAAGCAAGGGCAGACAATGGTCCGTGTATTAGTACGGTAGCCCCATCTGGAAAGGCAGACGGCAAGCAGCGATGCAGTCGAATCACGCAGTGCAAGTTTGTTTGTATACGCCCGCTTATGATTTCATTGCTGACGTCCCAAAAAAAGCATGATTTGTCGCGAGAATCAAAATTTCAACTTAAATTGTTTACTATCTCAGTGAATAGGGCATCATTTGCTGCTGGACAAGTGCTAGGACCACTATTAAACACGAAATCTTTCGAACAAAACAAACTTGTATTTGGTCCTCATGGACCCTTTAACGTAGGGGAGGCTCATACAAAATGATGACGTCAGTCCTCTGTTTACTTGCATTCGTAGCCGCATGATGTATCATAGGGAGTGAAGTCGCGATGCCGACGGACATCTCCGTTCGCAGCCAATGGAGCGGTACGCTGGCGCTTACGCGTGTTCGGTTTCAGTATGATTTTTCCTAGCATTCGATGGCCTTTCTGGAGTTGTCGAAGTCACGCCACTGACGCTGCATTTTCTCAGATCGGAGCATATAGTGATTTTGCCCTAATCGTTAACTGGGTAGAATTAAGAAAGTTATCAGTAGTGATCACGGTACTGGGTGCAGACCGCTCTGGTGGACTTTTTCAGCATGATTTGCAACCTATTCCTGATCCACAAGTCATGCAAAGAGGATAGGACACCCCAAAACATGGTTCGAGGACTTCGGCACCTATGGAAAAACGGAAGCGCTTTGGTGTGCGCACTACTTCAGCAAGCAGTGCCTGTAGCGGGTGTGTCCGCAACCGGACCTGGAAACACCGCCACGGCTCTTGCTGCACCCTTTGTAGACGTGGCCACGTGACATTGCTTCACCACCACGTCTGCACAGCATGCCCGAATACGGATAGGTGTTATCTGCCTCCGCCCACCTTTCGTATCTCCCACGCCTGCTCTCACCCACGTTCTTTTCGACGAGAACCGGGCGTTCGCCACAGCGGAAAGCTCCAAGATTTTTTCCGTGAAATAGTTTCCGCATAAAGGAAATGCAAAAACGGCAAACCAAGAGCTGTGCCGGCTCCATGCAGCATCACTTTTCTTGGAGACACTGCGTAACTCTCTCTGAAAATTACCGCTTTATAGGCTATTGCGTAATATTAGACGAACGTTCATATACTAGGGTTGATTTTAAAGCCCAGTTTACCTGTTCTCAAGATAAATGATTTTTTACAAACCTGCTATTGCCCTAAATGGCACAAATATCTTTAAGATAAAGTAACACCAGCCATGCTTCTCATGTAAAAAGATTGCTAAACAGGACAGAGCTCTCCTGGTTTTCGTTTGCAAGATTTTCTTCTGAAATGTAGCCGCGCTCCTCTTGTTTGCGGGCTTTCGGATGCAGAAAGTGATTCGACACATTTGCCCCGTTGCAGGGTGTTATCTCAAAAGCCTCACTTAGAATTGGCAGATCTTATGTGATCCAGGGTAGTTTGTAGAAACTGCTAACACGCTATTATAATTGCGCATGCGCATTTGTGCAGATGTTTGAGTACGCAGTATCAGTACGGTGTTCTAATTTGCTCGTCGCTTTCCCACTGGCGTGAGTTCTCGCAGCACGAATGCGTACTCACACTTGCGAAGAAAAGGAGGTGCTCCTCAACGGTAAGATCGTCGAATAGGGCGCCCTCATCCGGGCACGCGCTGAAGTATTCCCATGCACGCCCCGAACTGCTGCTGGCATCGAAGTTGCACACGTACGCTACCCCGCTTGTGGGACAGTTCATGCCTGTCAGAGAAGGAAGTTCAGAACTTCTAAGTGATGGGCTATATTAAGCGCTACATTGCCGCAATATACTTATTTGGTAAAAGCGCTGTAAAGAGAACATCTTTGTATGAAATACATGTAGCTGAACAATCCTCAGTGACTCCCTTGCCCCGAATGATAAGTCCTCTTATGTACAAAGCCTGGCTTGCTGTCAGGCCTCTACCGTCGAGCAGCACACATGGAGACACCTAGTAATCAAGCCTTCACTCAAGACACTGTTGTGGGATTATCCACACTGGTTGAAAATAAAACCTATCATCCAACCTTAAGGCCGACACTTCGCCACTCAAACAGGGAAGCTAAGCGAGCGTCATCCCTGAAAGAACAAATTGCTACCAGTGCGGAGATATTTGCGCAGCACAACCATCTGCGCTATATGGTTTGAAAATGGGCTTTTGATGAATATATAAGCAGATGTTGCCACACCACACTTAAACCGACGTTCGTTTACGTTTCAAATTAAAACGCTGTATCTTCGGATACTTGATAGCATAATTTCAGCGAACGGGAACATTTCTGCGTGCCCTAGGTAAACCCGCATTTTTCCTTTTTACCTAAATCTCAACCAAGATTGTAATACTCGCGCGGATGCGTTCCGGTGAAACTCACGCCTTATTCGACGACGTTGTTTGCCAGTGCGTAAGTAATTTTTCTAGGAAAGAAATACACAGTCGTTTATCCTAAAGACGGACTAGTAAAGTCAGAACTTTCCAGTGAGCTGCTATAGAACATAAATTAGCGTCACACTTGCGCGCCCCAGCTTTCACAGGGCGACGTACCAATGACAACATCCAGCATTGTCGAGGATCCGCAGTTTTGCGGCCCGAGTATCACAGTTATCTGTCGGTTGAAGATAGTCAGGTTGACATTCTTGACATCCACCGAGTTCCGTCCCGCCTGCGACAAAAAGGACACAAACAGCGGGTTACCACAAAAGTGATTTATTCAGTTCGTCTACAGGAACGCGGCTATTGCTTTGTAGAGTACATCCCCCTTATAACGAGGTACTGTGTTTTCGGGCTTCGTGATAAGGGTCTTTCGCTAAACGCGCAGAGATTGTGTATTCCGTGTACTGCAATAATACCATCGAAGGAATCGATTTCGATGCAGCTTACTCATTCCCAAGCGGGCTAGAAATGGTTAAGATTTGTATGCATCTAGCAAGTCAGACGACCAGTCCCAAAGCGCCCAGGTCGACATGGCTCGGGCCTAGAGCGGCGCTTCCGCGGCCTAATCGTCCTTATCAGGTCTGGGCAGGAATAAAACGTGTTTCTCTCTCTGGAAAGTGTACCATGAGAAAATGTACAAGTTTGGATTGAAGGACAGCTCCACAACCTCCACTATTTCACCAACTTTATCTACTCAAATACCAACTCTCGTCGCTCGTCCAGAGTTTCTTTGTTGGGACGCTTACGAGCATTCTCCGATTGTTGGGGAATGCGTTTTGGCCACAGAGTCCATCGGGTGAGAAGCCTCACTGAATCGGACTTGCTAGCAGCCTCGGTAGGAATCTCAGAGCTGGAAGTGACATTTCCTCCGTTTATGTAATCACTAGCGACTTCTTTCAGTTGTGACGTCATTCCATTCGTGACGACCCTGCTGCGAAGACCGCATCCAGCAGCGTTGTACTCAGGATTTGGTATACACATAAATGGTAATCACTATATATTTTAAAGCAGAACCAGTTAAACTTATAGATAACAAGAATGAGCAAAATGCCTCTGCAGATATTATTACACACATCAATGTAGTGGTAGGGTTTACAAAAAAAGGTCCAACACTTGCTTGTCATTTTAATGCTGATAACAAGCCACATATCGGTGCAGTTTAGAAAAGGAGATCGCTCTAACCTTTAAGATGGCTATCCGTGACAAGTGCTACCGAAGCAACAATGGTTTGCGTTATTTAGAAAAAATAAGTTCGAAGTTGAGTATAACGCGGTGGCGAGAAGAGGCACGGGCACATTTACCACGCATAACAATAAAAATACTCTCTCGCCTCTTTTGATATCCGCAGTGGTTGCCTTTGTGAACAGCTAGAACATGGTTTCCTTATCAACAAGAAAGTAGTTGTCTGTGAGAACAATGTTATATTTTGTTGCAATAAAATATTGCGCGTCATTGGCGATGAATTGGCAACTGGCCGAGTTGATACGGATTCATGCTAACAGCACGCACAGATGAAGGACAAAGGCAAAGAAGGCGACGGTATCACCGCTTGTCCCGTCACCTTCTTTGCCTTTGTCCTTCATCTTGGCTCGCAGTTAGTCAGCATGAATTTGTCATTACCGTTGCGTTCAGCTTTCTTATCTACTCCGTTTTCAATAGGTGCGCAGTCAGCTCAGGTGATATATTTTTAAGTGAGGTTTTTACTGATGGAATCACTATCTGTTTGATGCCATGTCAGGTTCAGAAAGTATAGTCTCAATTGGTCTTACGGGCTTGATTTAGATGCCATGTCAAACACTTCATCACCAGAAGAAACGTAATTGCTTGATATAGAGTTCGTGGTGATGTGTTAAGTTGAGATGTTTTAAACGTTGCAGTAGTTGTAGTATGCCAACCTGCATATTACACAAACCTTTCGAGCTGGTCACCTTGCAGTGACCTTGTGGTTTCTGTCCATTCTTCCACCCGTCGTGCAAAAGCATACTGTACAAAAGGGCCCTGACCAAGCGTATCAACGCTGAAAACTCGAGAAAATAACGGCACCCTTTCATATAGTGCTTTTACCATTTAAACTGTTTTGCATTTGTTGCCAATTTTAGTAAAAACCGTGAATTGAAAAAAGAGGAGACGAGAGTTCAAGTAAGGGCGATTCAGTGCCGCAGGGACACTGTGCATGTCACCGTACCTCCGCACACAAGTGTCTCGTGCCGCAACATCAAAAGCAATCACTTTATGTATCATCAAGGAGACCTTCTGGCCTAACAAGTAGGACATGTGAAGAAGCTATGTGGACACGGCTTCTCGAAGTTTAGTCGAACGAGCAAGCTTACCGCGGTCAAGTCCACGAAGTGAATAACAGGTTCGACTTTCCTGGCCTCGTGCCTTTCAAAATAGAGAGGGTCTAGTCCGGTAGAAACGACGCGTATGTCCCACTTCCGGTACGGCGACCAATACTCAGGCTGCAAAGAAAGAAAAAGAGAAATCAAGTTTGTGACGTCTCCGTTCAGTAGCATTACATTATTCCTTTTGAGCCGGTGGAAAGGTATGGCCTGTGTAGTTGTGTAAGGAGATGGATGCTAATAAGAAGGATATCAAGAACTCTTGTTGCACTATCAGAGCTATGAATATGTTATTACGGTATTATATTACTACATGTTTGTCGTTTTCTTTGTGCCATGTCTGCATTTTTGCAAAAATAAAGCTTACAGGGAGATTGGGATTCTTATTTGAACCTCTAGAATGCTGCTTCGACTTTGGTCCTCCAGGAAGAAGGCTTCACCTTATCACTCGAACGTAAACTTCAGAGAATCTTTCTTTCGCAATAAAATTTATACATTCTCTAGTTCAATTTATTCTTCGACATAATCGGAATATTTTCTTCGTGTGGTGCGTAGATCTTTGAGATTCTTTTACACGATATTTTGCCTGTCAGTGTTAAAGGCATAGTTCTTTCTGAGCGGGACGGGTTCCTGTTGGGCCACTCGGAAACTATTAATTTTGTTTCCTTATGCCACCACCGACCAAATTTGATTATTCTGCGGGACCGCTTCACACTGTGTAATTTGACCTTTTCAAGATTTGTGAAGACGTGGGACATGGCTGCTTAATTAGGAAACTATCGCTCCCGTACATAATCTTGTTGTCGAGTATTTATTCGCTTACTAGTGTCTGTACCCTGCTTGATCTATGTTAATAGCCTATATTATATGTATTACATCATGTCGTGTGCCACAGAAGTCTGTTCTAGGCACACTTGTTTTCAGTATTGTTTTGTAGTTCATCTCACTGGGTGGTCATTCTGTCATTTTTATGATGATTACAGCAGCGTTTTCAACTAAGCCTCGCGCCATATTGACTGTAGGCATTTGTAAAGAAACGGTGGCGCATTTAGTTAGTGGTGCAATGTGATCAAGTTGACTGTGAGCACAGAAAAAATGAACTGTTGTTGTAGATACACATAACAAGCCGGTAGCTTTTTACTCACTGAAATTCTCACTCACTCACTCACTCACTAGCTCGCTCGCTCACTAAACAAATAAAAAAATCAATCAATGAAATACGTCAGAATATCTTTTAATTGGCTTACGGCACACCGAGGAATCCATCAACTGAAGTATAAACTGGCCAAAACACTTCTCAGGACGCTGATTGATTGATTGATTGATTGATTGATTGATTGATTGATTGATTGATTGATTGATTGATTGATTGATTGATTGATTGATTGATTGATTGATTGATTGATTGATTGATTGATTGATTGATTGATTGATTGAAGGGTTTAACGCGCCGACGCAACGCAGACGATGAGGCGCGCCGTAGTGGAGGGCTCCGGATTAATTTTGATCACCTGGGGATCTTTATCGTGCGCCGAAATCTCGTACACACGGGCGTTTTTGCTTTTCGCCTACATCAGAAAAGCGGCCGCCGCGGCCGGGAATCGAACCCGCGACCTCGTGCTCAGCAGCGCAGCGCAACGCCTTACCCACTGAGCCACCGCGGCGGGTCTTCTCAGGACGCTGCCTAACAACGTTCTCGTTGTTCAATTATATTATCTACCACACTTGACCAGTAGATTCCGCACGTTGGAGATCGGGCGCGCTGGAAACGACAGAGTACAGGTTGCAGCTACAGCCGGAGTTCCGAGGCTACAAAGGCGTCCAATGCATACCGAGCAGATGAAATAGAAGGGCTTGGGCACGCCGTATCCCCAAGGCACAACGTTGTCAAGGTACCAGATGAGGCCGGCCAGAATCAGCATCGTCGACAGGGCCAGCATGCTTAACTCTCCAACGTTCACGTTGTCCAGGGTAGCGCCGCTGTCGAAGCTGTTCTTCCACGTCAGGCTGAGCTCTGCCACGGAAGAGTGGGCAGGCGCACCAGGAGATTATTGCATTATCCTCGTAAGTAACCACACCGCGGGCTACGTTGTTTGCATACCTGAGCGCGGCATGGTGGTTACAAAAATAACCTTTTGTCTTTTTGACGACAGTGGACCGCAGCGTACAGTTTAGGGGGGTTCTAATTCTTGAAGCGTACTTTATGTGCGTATGGCAAATAGTTTTTTGTGTGGGCGCGGACCCAGGAGTAAACACTTCTCAATGGTAATATTATGAGTGCTGTATACTTTGCACTGCTCAAAACGCCGACAGTCATGATGCCGGTTAGCTTAGGTGCTCCTACTTAAGGTGCGAATAATGTTCGACTGCGGGGGGTCGTACTACATATAGCCTGGATTGCCTTCTATTCTATTATGAGGCAATTTCTTCTATTCTTCTATTCTATTCCCCGAAATTGTCAGGTCGGGCAAAATGGAATCCACCTTTCAAGTCACGCCTCAATACCGAGCTGGAGCAATGGACTTCTGTCCGCAAAGTAGCGCTTCGTGTTTGGCATAGCATGGGGACATCCGTGCCGTAGCCCGAAAAAAAAAACCCTGTACGGTCGTTTACGAAATGCGCCCGTATTTCAGGGTATGTGGGCTTTAATAACGTCTTAATTTATTTTCCAATTGTTTCTTACCACGTGCACGCACATACGCGGGCAAGAAGCATTACCATGCAGGATTTCTCTCCGGTGAGTATACATCAACCATAAATTATGGATGGCTTTATGGTACTAAAGTAATCCTCCAAATTGGCAAAATATTTTGCCTTTCAATAAATTAAACTCCATTACTAACACACGGAGGTTTGCATCGCAGTTGGTGAAGAGGGAAACGGGTAAAGGGAGTGGGATCATTGTGACATTCGCTTGGTAAGGTCGGCCTCGCGCACTACTTCCAACAAAGCAGTGTGTGTGCTTGCTGCTTCCAGGTGAGGAAGTGGGGTTGTCCATTCCTCCAAGACTGTTATCTGATTGATAATATATTTATATAATTACCTTCTATAGCGCGCTTGGGAGTCACTGCGTACGAAAGCAGAGAAACGTTCGTCTCCTCAATCTATTGCAACAGCCCTCCTGTTGAAGCGCACTCCCCTAAACGAGCAACAGGAATGACCCAAGAAACCGGGCTGGTCTGAGGGCCCACGTACCATACTTTTCGAATCGCTCGATGGCCCTGAGGCACCAGTGCAGGTACATTATGGGGCTGAGCGTGGATGCGAGCTTGGCAGACCGCCTGGTGAGGTAGTAGCCGTAGCCGAAGGGGTTCTGCAGCACTGCGTATGGCAGAAGGCCCAGCAGGAACCAGTAGACGACGGCCGCCGCGAATGCGACGCACGCTGCACCCGCACGCCGCCGGTGGAGCAGAAGTGTTACGCGGCAAACACTTATTCTCGCAAAAACACCAAAACCTTTGCAAAATTTATTTACAAACCCTATTGCCAGGCAGGCTGCCGTAAAGGAAGGTACAAGCATTTGCCATTGTGGATGCAACTACACAGTTTGCCTAGCTAATTGACCCTTTGACTTCAGTTTGCCCCTTCTTTACCTGAGATAATTTTCTTTTGGGACAACTTGAAGTTATACTCCGCTGCTTCTAGTCTCATTTTGGCCTCCGTGCCCTCACGAAGGAATGGGTCAATTTGGGCTACCGGCATTGATATCATTTTAAATCCACATTTTTGAATACATAAAACTCGCACACCTCGACAGGCGACGCTACCTCTAACTGTAGCGTAGCAATCAGTTCACCCCTTTCTATGCAGTCGAAAAAATTTCAGAAGAGCAACTTCTCCAAAGTTGCAACAAAGGCATTTTTATTTAGGTGTTGCAAACACGGCGTATTTGCACACGTTCTAACTTTTTCATACCTGCGGCATTTCCAATGATCCTTCCTTCCTTGGGGGTGCCCTCCTGGTGAAGCTATATTTCCGCCCTTACCTAACAGCGTCTTTCTTCCTTTTGCTACTGTTTCGGTGTCCACTTCTATCGAGTGCATTCCTATAGGCCACAATGCATGGAGCGAACTTTCACGACGATGTTCGCGCAGGGGAAAATCCGTCGCAGCAGGATGCCGTATGTTCGTCGGGCTGAACAACATGAAGCAAAGACATGCCGTCCGCCGCCGCGCCTATGCTGGGTTGCTCTCAGTGTGGCTAACAACCTACATGCCGAGAGTCAACGACGGCGTTCAGTAAACAGACGCAATGAAGGAGCTTCTCGCTGGGTTTGTACGTGGTTTGACAATTCTGCGTGACTCGGGGACTCTTCTTTCTGTTGAAATATGCGTTTTCAGTTCTCAAAGGCATAAAAGGCAATTTAAAAAGAAACGAATGTCCCCGGGAGAGACTCAAACCAGCGGCTCCCGGAACATGGAACTGGCGTTCTACCTCCACTCCATCTCGACAGGTGTGGCTCAGTGGCTAAGGCGTTGCGCTGCTGAGCACGAGGTCGCGGGTTCGATTCCCGGCCGCGGCGGCCGCTTTTCTGATGGAGGCGAAAAGCAAAAACGCCCGTGTGTACGAGATTTCGGCGCATGTTAAAGATCCCGAGGTGGTCAAAATTAACCCGGAGCCCTCCACTACGGCGCGCTCATCGCCTGCGTTGCGTCGGTGCGTTAAACCCCTCAATCATCATCACCATCTCGACAGGTGCCGGTATGGTGCAAAATAGGGCTTGTCAAGCCCGGATTTGAATACATATGGCTGGCTGCTTCTAGTATTTTGCTATATTTGAGAGGCCCTCACGCGAATATCACCTGTTCCTCACACTACGATCTTGCAGACGGGCCACATGTTCCTGTTGATACAAGTTATGTAGGCGGATTTCCTTTATTTAACCTAACAAAATATATCGTGCGCGCCCACGTCGGCGTCATAAGACACGGTAGTTGGGTCGGGACCGTGTTGAGCTTGAGGCTTGAGCTATCGGGAAAGCGTAAACTTCACCTGTTGCACCCCCCTTCATCTCAAGATTTAAGATACGTTTTTTTAGCTCGAGTCGGCGCGGTACAAACGTGCGTCTATTGAACTCTTCCATAGCTGCCGTCTGCAGCGGCCTGCACCAACGTACACACCATATGCCATGAAGGGGAAATTGGAAGACGTGATTGGTTCCTTCAGTCCGCCGCTCATCGCCGCTGTGGTACCGACGAACTTTTATGGCCCTGGTAAATCGGCGGTGGACGACGTTTTCGCCCGTCTTCGGGCGCGCGCCGCCGTTCGTTGTTTATCGTCTTTTCGTCGCATATTCGCTCCATGTATTCTGGCGTTCACTTGTAAGAATACCGGCGCTCCCGGCTGTCTAAACAGGTGACGTCACCTGTCTGCGATTGTGCCGAAGGTTGCATAATTGCGTTAGGATTTTGAAATACGAGAGGTGAAATACATCAAGTGTCAAACCTCCCCACCCCCCAAAAAAATGTTTCGAAGTCAAATCTTTGGACACGGAAGCTAGATCCTCCCCCAGATTTGTTTACCATGTATCTCAAAAGGTATTAATATTTCTAAGTTAAGCAAATTAGGTCGCAAGAGATCACAATATGTACATTACCCCCCTGGCTGAGCGATTCAGCAAGTAGGTTCCCGAGAGCTAGGAAGCCGGCATTCCTTGCCAGGTGCACGGAGTTTTTGTAACCAATCCCCTAAACGAGTACATTGTGTTGGGTTCATCTCCATACGGTTACATGCTGGTACGTTCTAAAAGGTTCTATTTAGGGCGGACGCGAATGAACAGTGCTGCGCGAATTTTTACATTTTCGTCAGAAAATCGGTCATGTAAGTCCTGCTGCATTCGCACTACTCTTTCATATTTTGAAAAAGTTCTAGAGCAATTTGTACCAAATTCGAGCCTCGTATCAGTAATAGCTCAACAATTATAAACGTTTTCTTTTTTCGGAATGGGGGCGGCTGCGCGCGCTGTCACGCGATAACAAAACAAAGCTAGCTAACTTCCGCGACAAGGTGACCCTTCAAAAGGCCATAAAGTATGGTTGTCATGATGATGGGTATGATGATGATGATGATGACATACTTGTTGCATCGGGATGCACGAGTTAGGACCTCCTGAAGGTACGGAGAGCAAGGAAATCTACCTGATTTGAAGGCAATAGTTTCGCTCGCTTAGGTTGGTACGGTGGTACGGTTGGTATGGTCTATTTGGTTTCAAATGCTTCTTCTAAAGAGAATATAGCTAACCCAGTTGACAAATCTCGTTCAGACTAGTGGTAGATGCACTGCGGAAGATAAAATCGTCCAACGATCTGCCAGTGTTCTATCCCACACCATGCGCGAAGCCCACACTTACAGAACATTTGGGGGCACACCACAAGGTCGGCCGTTGAGGCCCCTTTCTTTCAGAAATGAAACAGCAGTTTGCACAAACACAAAGCACGTTTTATGTCGAGCCTGTAGAATATGCCATTTGTAACTGTTCGCGGGTGTTTTAAGTGCTTCCCATAATGAGAACAAATTACTGGGTTTGTATTAAAAGAATAGCCGCTTAAAGGGCCACTTACATTCCCACAAGAAGATTGAGAGTAGCATCGCATGCATGATGGTTAGCACGCCGAACACTGCGAGGAGCGTGACGAACAGCCCGGCGTCCACGTACTCCAGGAATGCCGTGCCGCTGGAGTTGGGGTACAGGAACAGCGGCACGTACATGAGCAGTATAGCGCAGCCGATCACGAAGCCCATCTCGAAGAAGTAGCCCATCCAGTAAGAGACGTCGGTCAGGCCGGCGCGACGCAACATATCCTGAAAGACGGCGGCGCGGCGTATCGTTTGCGAGTCGATGGGATTCCTTAATTTATTGTGGCTTGAACGCGCCTTGAGTAGGCGATGAGGCACGTCGTATTGGAGGGCTCCGGATTACTTTTGACAACCTGCGGGTCCTTAACTTTCACCGCAATCTCGAACTCTCGGGTTTTTCTGTTTTTCGCCCCTATCAGTAATGCGGCTGCCGCGGCCTGGAATCGAACCCGCGTCCGAGTGCTCAGCATCACAACGCCTTTGCCACTTAGCCACGACGGTGGGTCGAGGGGATTCGTTGCCACAGAATAAGTTGCCCACACGGCTCCAAGCAAAAATTGCAGCCTAATTGATTGATTGTAGGGGTTTCACGTGCCGACGCAACTCAGGCGATGAGGCGCGCCATAGTGGAGGACTCCGGATTAATTTTGACCACCTGGGAATATTTAACGTGCGCCGAAATTGCAGCCTAATTATGTACGTTCGCGTGCCAGGATAGCTCGGTCGTGGTGAACATTTCTTCGCCAATATTCTTTGGATCAGGCAGGGATGATGTTGCTACGAACCATAAGAGTCAGTATCCGGTTATTGCGCTTCTCAGTAGCCACGTTAGCGGCAAAAAAGAAGGAAATCTACAACGTCGAGGTTCTCACGGATGTTCGCACGCAAGATTTTGAAACTGGAGTCTGTGATTGCTAGGTTCTTGTGCTTCGTGTGTAGCCGACCAAAGGCGAAGTTAGAGTCAGATGTTCGGCTCATGACAAACTTCTCTCATGATGCGTCGAAACAACTTAGTAAATATCGGCCCGAATTCGTACGCAAGCACAAATATGCTGCAGTGAAGCCTAGAACGTAAAAATAATTCATGATTTCGACGTCATTCATCTGAATAGAGTCTAAGAAGCGCTTCGTAAAAGTCGGAGTAAAAACAACAATTTAGTTACATTTCCGCCTTTCTTTGATAGATTTTGGGTAAATCGAATTATTCTCGAAGAACCGCTGGTTTTGCACAGTTCTGCGGAAAGTACTTGCTTCTTACCTACTCCTCGCTAAGCGTTACAAAAAAAAAACCTCCCAATAAGTATAAAAAGCAAGTAGCATGTTTAGGGAATACAGATTTGCCAGTACTATTAGGCGCTCCTGATTCCCTGGTATGTGGGTTTTGGTCTGTTTTGCTGAGGTTTTGCTGGGCTCCTTGCTGATAATTGATTTGGGCATAGAAATTTTGATATATTGGATTGGGTTGTGCATAGTCTTGAAAGTAAAGAAATAACGCTCAAAGGCAAGACTGCTCAAGAACAAGACACTGGTGTTAGTTTGCGTGCATTGTTCTTTAAAGGTGCAGTTACTTCTCTTTGGCAGCGAATAAGTTTCTCATTCCCCTTCGCCATCCAAATGCTCGAAAACTCACCCGAGAGAACGTTCTGAGGCGGCTGAGACGTTTCGATTATGGCTTGAGCAGCGATGAGCCTATGCTCCGGCATCAGACAATATGTTACATAGCTACTGTGAACGCTATGAGTAGCGTGGCCTGCGCGAGAAACGTGCAGCGTGGCTCTGATGGGACTTGAACCAAACTCCCTCCTTAGATAGTCATGTGGGAAAGCTAGCTTACAAACACAAAGCTTACACCGGGACTCTTAAAGTGAGTTTCACCTCTAATCCCCAAGGCGTTGCTGTGAAGACATTTTTTAGAAGATACATAAGCCAATTATACAGGCGTAGTTCATTTTCTATAATTTTTTTTTCAGACGCTCTAAATAGTTCATCTGCGCTTGGTCTATCGCCAAAGATGATTTGCTGGATCCTTGCTTTAGATAGCTTTGATGACAAATACGGTGGTATGAAGCATGCTATCAGACTAGTCACCTTTTTATTACATGGAACGATATTCTTGTCCTCGGTTACCGCAAACGTACCGAGAATGATTGCTGTAGTTGGCCGTTTCCTCTCTGCAACCTCTGGCAACTAAAGATTACGCAACGTTTTGAGTCTATTTACGTATACATGAGGGACAATAATTCACAGCAAAGGAGAAGTGTATGCACCCAAGTTTTCCGATTCGCTCTGAGCAATCTACAATGATTGGCTTTGAATTCACTGACCCATAGCCGCGGTCGCTTTGCCCTTCAGGACAGACGTTAAAAAATCAGGATTTCTATGAGATGTCCCATCATTCAGACAAAACCTTACACGCAATTTCACATTTTGCTTGGTGTACAAAAGCTCTGAATAAATTCGCGGATTGATCTAATAATGCATAGCATTCTTACTACGATTGTTGTCATTGTTAGTTCTTTACAGCCAAATTTGGCAATGAGTAACCAGCTGCTAATTTGTTAGGGTATTTTATTGTTTTAGTGTTTGCTTTAGGAGCAGAACACCTAAGGAAATCGGGCTGTCGGCTTCTCCTGTCGTCGTCGTTTCAAGTAGTCACTGTACTAAAACACCGGGACACTCATTTTCCAACACCTCGTGCTAGAACGCTTGGGGCTTTTAAGACACGAGACTTTTACAGAAGGGCTGTATACCTCTACCCCCAACGGTTTCATCTCCCGAGTCAAAAACGCCGTGGCGCCAAGAATACACTTATACACTGCATGCTTCGCCCCATCCCCAGGTTTGACCTTAGTGCAGATGGCCCCATATTTTTTTGTGCTTTGTTGCCCATGACGTGCAGACGCACAATTATAGCGATTAGGTGCATAACGGTGTTTAAATTGTATTGATCCATTGATGCAAGCTGTAGCGCAAGTTTGGTCCCGTTTAGCGATTTCGCTAATCGTACTCGTCTGGGCTTTCTTCATTTTGCCTCCTCTTTTTGGCGGAGGTGTACACTACCCGTATTTTTGACTTCGTAAAGTCACTTTTCATCTTCGAAGTTCCTGTTACGCCTGCATTTTCGGTTTCCATAATTTCGTTAGACCAACTTTCTTCATTCACGCTGTTAGGACGATTGAATTTGTTAACTCCGCCAATTATGCCTTTTTGTGAAAATGCAGGGCGTCGCACAGTTGGTCTACACGATTTTTATTCTTGCATCGTTGGCCTTTTCCGGGCTTCTCTGATTTTAAAGCAAAGCTTTACTACTTTCGTTAAGCGATTTCGTGGAGGAGGCACAAATGACGTTTGACCGAAGACAACCCCGGCGACCCACCCCTCGAAGCGCATCGCCTGATTCGCCGTTCCCGCTGTTGGCTCCTGCTGGCACCGACAGCGGTCGCCACCGCCGCTGCGGCCGAAGCAGCCAACCACCCCCGCAGCCTCCCATGCATTCGGCGCTGGGTCGTTTCGGGCAACGTGACTCGTCTGGAGCCCGGCGAAGAGGAACGGTGCGTTCGCCATGAATGAAAGCCGCTTTCGCCCAGGCGAACGCCACGTTCGCTGGGCCTCCTCTTGTGATCGTTGCACGGAACCGAACGGCTTTGAGACGTGGTCGCCAATACAGCTAATTCAATGGTTTAACCAAGCGAATCGAAGACTCAACCAGACAACGCCAAGCTTTCGCTTTGCATATCGAAGGTTAACGGAGCTAAGCCGCAGACTTTTTTCACCTCTATTTAGGGAGGACGGTGTATAATATGCACATTTTCCGTTTTGTGAGTTTTCATTTCACAATTTTGTGCAGCTTTACTTTTTGTAGCTTTTGGCACTTAAAATTCCGCTCGACCCCCCTTCCCTGTATTGTAATGATTAAACGTGTTAACTCCTTAAATTATGCATGTTTGTAGAAATGCAAGAGGTACACAGTTGGAGCTCATGGGGAGGGTTTGGGGGCGGGGGTACTCGGCAAATAATTCGAAAAACTTATTCTATTGCGTGCAGGAAAATTTCCTCGGCTGAGGCTTCACTCCCCTAGCTAAAATCTCACGGCCAGCGGGCGAACCGCGTTCACCTGAATACGTACGTACAACGGATAATTATGTAAAGGAAAGTTTGACATCCACCTAAATGCAGCCATACGGCTACAAAGGAAAGCTATACAGCTTTCTCGGAAACTTCGCAGTTGAAGAAAAATTCGTCCTGGTCCACGACGATTTTTTTTTCAACTACGAAGTTTCCGAGAAAGCTGCATAGCTTTCCTTTGTAGCCGTATGGCTGCATTTAGGTGGATGTCAAACTTTCCTTTGCAGAAACTTACTCCACCTTGGGGATTTCCCCTAAATCTGGTCGATTAACGGATAATTATGTTTCGTGAAGGCTCTCTTAGGCAGGTGCCTGAGAATGAGCCTACGAGGCATATTAGTGTAAGGATCGAACTTCGAGATAAAAAATTCTTCGCTCTCTCTTGATGATGAAACTTAACTCTAGAAACAGTATAAATTCTTTACTTGATATCAGGATCTTTAATCAATCGTACCTACACGTTTCCGTATGTGGTCAGTTTTTGCTATTTATAAAAAGTTAAATCTGGCATGTCTGAGCGCTCTGTATTTAGGCCATGCTTCGGGCGCAGATAAATCGTCCCCACGCATATCAGAAGAGAAAGAACGTTGTCGTATACGTTCGCCTGCACCAGCTCTCCGCTGCACCACAACTGTGGCAGGTGACCGACCAAGCGAAGCTGCAACACAATTTATTCAGGAAATAAATGCTTTATATCATATACAGAATACGCAAGTACAGATTTGGGTTCCGTTGCCTGAGGAGTTCTATCCGCATAAGATTTGGGTTTTGAATTCAAAAAGCGCGCCCAAATTCAACAGCGGGAATTTCAGCGGACAAGTGCATCGCGTTCCGGGTGATCGCACCTTCCTCCCCGTGCGCTTCTCGTGCACCAGCTTGACCACCAGGAAGCAGAAGGGCACGAAGAAGCCGACGGCGAAGCGCAGCGCAACGCGGCTCAGCGTGCGGTCCTCGGAGCCGTAGAAGAGGCGCGGGTACGGAAACCGCATCAGCTCCACCTGCGGCAAGACCCGGAGAAGTGGGTACAGGTTAGTGGGAAATGGCGCCGTTGCACTCTGCGCAGATGGTTAACCAGCGAAAAAACAATAACGTGCGGGCGGTGTTTGGTATTCCCATGTTGACGCCGTTCTGTGACGCCGTCACCGGTCACCGCCCTACTTGCCGTTGCCGCTTGGGCTGTGCTTCACGCATTAGCTCGTTAGCCGCTCGCTCAGCTGCGAGACTGTTTCGCTCCCTCCGATGCGCCGATGCCGCTTTACGGTGTCGGTAGAAGAGAGAGTGTGGCTACGCCCTCGGTAAACTCAGCCGATATCTCTCCCTTTTCGTCTAATTCCTCCGGAACTTGTTTTTTTTTTTTCCTTGTTTGTTTGTTTTGTTCTTTCTGTTTTTTTTTTTTTTTTTTTTGGTTCGCGCATACGCACGAGGTTGCACCGGAGGTGGTTTCTTCGTACACGGGATAGCTGAATTATCCTTTACCCTAGCCAGATAAAGCTTTCGTTTAAGAGCTTGAGCTTGTTTGCTAAAACGCCTTCTCAATACTGCGGCGTAATATGCTCCGTTGGGCGCCATCCAGTTGGCTTACGGGAGTAGAAGAAAGTCGCTACCAAAGTGAGAAATGACTATTCTAAGCGAATACTGCGTACACCGTAAAGGTAGACAGAGAGGCGCATGCCAACGTGACTGCGGGGGAATGGAAATATGCATCTAAATACAGCGCCAGAGCCCAAGTGACATGGCGCGTGCCAAAAAAGTACCTCGGCCTTGTACAACACAAGCGCTTCAACAGATTTCATAGTGGATGCACGTATTTAAAATCCAGATAACTTTCACTTCCTGGAAGAATTGAAAAAGTTCCCATACTCGTCTAATTACTCAACATATCGTACCTGGATTCTACGTTGTCTAATCAACGAGTGCCAATATGTCTCTGTATACGACGAGTTTTCTTTTCCACCCCTTACCTGGCTTCGCGGAGTGCTTTGTTCTTGGACTACGGTTATGACATCGGTATTTACGACATCATAATTTACGATTATGACGTCGGCAAAAGCATGTGTAACGCAGTTTTATTTGCAAGAGATTGCGTTCTGGCAAGTCATAATATTTTGCTAAAAGACTTTAAAAAAAACGTTCCCTGCAGTGGGATCAAAAGAAATAGGCCAAAATTACTACAGGTCACCGAGGCTGTCACCAGGGTCTGTTCGGTGGCCTGCCTATTAGGCATTATCTAAGGATTATATCAATCATCCTAAATGTGCCAAAATATGTTCATTATTTATTGCCATCGACGTAAACAAAATACACAAAAAAGTTATGGCGCGTTGTAAACCCTACTAAATATGGCAAATCTAACACCTACGGGCAATTGTAACACCTTTACCCATCTAACCAGTGTGCTCAAGTTCCGAAAAAAACCATTGCCTCTTAGTTCCCTTTACCCTTCACTATCTTTACTACATTATAGCGAGTCAGGTGCCCCCAATTACCATAGAAACTTGTGGTGCGAAAAACGTTTTCGGTCATTGCAATCACTAGTTGCTCTTTCTTGCGACGAAGACGCTGACCACAAGAGAAAAACGATGTAATGACGTTTCGGCACGCCAAACTGGAGCCCTTTAACAGCAGAGCCGTTGTGCAAGCCGTATGATCTGTTTCACAGAAAATCACAAAAACATACGGAGTGCTCGTGAACGCGTGTCTCGCGGGGACCACCGAGCGTTCGCGGAATGCGCAGTGGCTTTAGCAAAAAAAACTGCTAACAACCACGAGGAGCCAGAAAATGCCGAGCACTCGCGAGCGTTGGCCTCGCGCTGTGCTCTCGGCTCAAGCCACGGCTTTAGCAACAAAAAGAGAAAAACTCCAGCACTGTCGTCAGGTGCTACCGTGCATGTAATGCTTGGCATGAGGAACACTATGACGAGGAACACTATGCATATGACGATTACTACTAGCTCAGTGCGGATAAACAAAGGTACATGTGAATAAACAACTTCAAAGTTGAAAATGCGTGGTGATGTGTCTTTCAGTGCTCACATAAAATAAATCCTGCAGCATAGCTGTGCTTCTAGGCTTGGGCAACTTAGTGCAAGCTTCGCCAGTTGAGCAGGTGAAGGTCTACAATGCTTCGGATGACTTTGCATTCACCATTCGTCGCAAAGAAAACGACGACGTGTTTGATTCGCATGGCGACAGTTACTAGCACCGCTACTATGCAAACAAACAATGATACTGAAACAATTACGTGTCCCGCGATTCTCACGTTCAGCAGCTTCATCATTCAAGTCCTGAGCGTGAGTGCAAGTTTCCCTGATTTTTTTTCTCACCCAGAGTGTGAGCAACGCTCGTTAGGACATGTCTCTCGTACGGACGGGGTGCCTAAACGTCATTAAACTTCATCAAATGGTCGGTCGATCAATAAATCGATAGATAGATTTAATTCATGCATAAATGCATGCATAGACACATGCATGCATGCATCTATTTCTTCATACATACATGGCAAGATCATATGTATGCATACATGTATGCATGTTATGTATGGACGGACCGACGGACCGACGGACGTATGGACGGACGTATGGGTCGGTCCGTACGTCGGTCCGTCCATACGTCCGTCCATACGTCCGTCGGTCCGTCGGTCCGTCCATACATACATGCATGCATACATGCATGCATGCACACGGACGGACGGACGGACGGACGGACGGACGGACGGACGGACGGATGGATGGATGGATGGATGGATGGATGGATGGATGGATGGATGGATGGATGGATGGATGGATGGATGGATGGATGGATGGATGGATGGATGGATGGATGGACGGACGAACTTCTGAACTGTGGAAAGGATCAAGCCAATTAGCCGGCTTGAAAAGGCCTGTTTAAAACAAGTTTGAAGGTATAAGCCAATTGGATTGCAGAATTCTACAGTTCGGTGGCTTAAAATGTGAGAGTGAATGCGTCATCATTCTTTCCAATTGTCTGTGTTCTTTTCACGAAGAGGATGCTTCGCCAATCGCCCTTGTTACGCCAATATCTTGGTTACACGTTTGGAAGCCATAACAATAGCCTTAGCAGCTTTCCAAGCAACGTCGAACTTATGGCATGTAGAATAGGGCCCCGTATAACCACACTAGCCCAAAACGAGATACGTTTGGCGCAATACCAGTCCGGCCGATGCCCGCGACCGCTCCCCTCCCCCGCATCGCCACCAGCAGTGTAGCTGGCTCTTTGCAACAATGGCTCCACTACTAAGGCTTCATATTTAATCCGCAAAATGTGTGCAGGTAGGGCAGTTGCGCTTTCGCAATAAATGTCGGGTACCGTAAAGGCTTGTTAATTCGAACTCAACGGGGACAATCAGTTACTTGAAACTAATGCGCAGAGCCTGGTGGTGCCATCCATATTCTGAATTTTGAAAGGTTTCGTGTGCAATGGTTTTTCTTCCGTAGGTAGAAAGAGGCAATTCCTAGTTTCCCAACTGAGAATGTTTACAAAAGAACAAGCAGTCGATCTCGCGCGTTCTGTGTCAAGCCAGAAAATGTCTTGATGCTTACCTTCATTTGGGCCAATCGCTTTGAGGAGTTTTTGATGGCTTCGATAAACAACGATTCGATGAAATACTGTATAGGAAGCAGCAATCCTGGAAACAAAACAACAAACATAGAATTACGAAGGTGCCGGTGCTTTGATCTCAAAGTGAAGACAATTTCCAGCTAAACATTGCGCCACCTAAGCTCCCACTCTTCGCAGAAATGCTGTTGCTCTCGGTATTTCCTGCCGTTACGAGCCAAGCCTGAAACGCAAGAAGCAAGAAAATATTGTATGAGGTAAAAGTAGGAATAAGTCAGGTGAGGAAAAAAAATGGCCGCGTATTTGCTCCTTTCGTTGCAAATATCTACAAAAGACGATAGTCGACTGGCGCTACTGCAAAGTAAATGCTTCCCTCCTTTTATTGGGTAGCATTCTTTGCCGGGTACTCCCACAGCCAGGACCTCGTAACGCCCTGAATTTCCACAAAAATGCTGCTATCAGTGAAGTTCCACCTGTAATTGCTATGATAGCGTTAATGGAGATGACTGGTCGCTCGAAATATTGAAAAACAAAAAAATAAGAAAATATAAAAATTACGGAAAGTGGCAAATCCTGTAACGCCCTGCATTTACACAATACTCCAGATATCGCGAAAGTTCCACATGTAATCGTTATAATAGTGTAAATGGAGACAACTGCCGGACAAAGTTTGGAAAAACTAAAACATAAGAAAAATATTTTAAAATTTCCGGAATAGGCAAAACGTATAACGCATGGCATTTCCGCAATAATGCATATTTCGCAAAAGTTTCACATGTAATCATTATAATAGCGTAAAGGGAGATAATTGCTGCAACGAAATTTTGGAGAACTAAAAAATTTAAGAAAAATATAAAAATTACTGAAACTGGCGAACCGTGAACTGTGGCCTTTCCACAATAATGCAAATTTTGCGCAAGTTTCACATATAATTGTTAAAACAACGTAAATGGACATACTTGGCCACGCGAAATTTCGAAAAACTAAAAAAATTAAAAAGTATACTAAAAAATTGCAGAAATGGGCAAAATGTTTAAAGCATGTCATTTCCACCATAATGAAGATTTAGCGAAATTTCCGCCTGTAAGCGTTATAAGAGCGTAAATGGCAATAAATATTCGAACGAAATTTTTTGGAAAATTAAAAAACGAGAAATATAAAAAAACTACTGAAAATGGTGAATCATGTAACACCCCGCATTTGCATATTATTGCCGATTTCGCGAAAGTTCCACTTCTGAACGTTATAAAAGCGTAAATGGCGATATTTGGTGGCTGCAGAAAACTTAATCAAAGCAAGCGACATGCAATGGTATGCATTAGTACATAATTCTCTGACTTTCTGCAGATTTTTTCCCGCTCACCTCTCATGCTGTTCCTCTCTTGTCTTGTCCCGCCCAAGATAATATGCTAGAGGCTTGCTCAAGTCAGTTAAAATTTACCGCGTTCCACTGGTCCAAGTGGCATATGTCTATGCCAACGCTGCCGTACGGCGGAGACGTGCGTGAATTGGGGCATCCTACTGCAACGTTTATAGAAAGATGTTGCCCTACTCCACGAGCGTTCCAAGCGGAACGTGGATCCTATCTAGTGGAACCTTTCGTTGCTATTGCTGTTTGATTTCTTAAATGCCGCCACGAGGCAGCACGGACAAAAGAATGCAATGGTTTCGGCACTTGATGTAATATTTCATTTTGCTATCGCAAAAACTGGGCATCCATGATTTTTCTAATAAAGAAACACTGCAAATATCACATACGCATTGATTTGCTGCCTTATATTTGCGTAATGTCTTGTTATTCAGCAATGTTGAAAAGTGCGAACACTGACACAGGATATAAACGTTTAGATTTGGCTGTGGGTATATAAGACTTTTGCCCAGATTTTGTTTCGCTCTGGTCGGGTGGCTAAATCGAGCCACCGACAGACAGACATGCAGACAGACCAGAATTTCTACATTTAAGTAGCCCAAGAAAGACCATCATCTTTGCAACGCGTTCTTTTTTAGAGGTTGTTCATGCGTATTGGAATTTTTATGAATATATTTCTTTGTAACAACAAGGTCATACCCCAAAATACAGCTGCAAATATCTTTTCATTGCAATCACTGTAGCATGGTCTACATATCCCGATGCTCTAGGCTCATTTGCTCACTAAAAAATGTCTCGTAATGCGCAAGCCTAAATACTTGCCCCCTAATGCAAAGAACTGTGTGTATAACTTATAATTAGGCCTAACTATGGCATGCTCGTAGAGCCTGAGACAAGTTGATTGAAAAAATATTTTCGATTTACTAAAATGATCGCGAGTGCTAGCGCTCGACCAGGTTGAGGGCCACTTGTGTACTCTCCATTATTCTCTTCACATTTGTGACATAGTTTTCGCCCACGATTTGGTGTTATATAATCAACGTGGAACGTAGGGTCATTTGTGCTGCATCTGAAAAAACGTTGAACCTGAATCTAAAAGGGTATGCGGGTGTGATGGAACACCCATGAAGGGGAATAGCCGCGCATCCGATGCTGCCAAGAAGACGTTCCCAATAACCAAGCGATTGTGGCTGGTGGTGAGAAAAGACACGCGGCACGACGCACGGCCAGGGAGATGGAGAAAAGTTAAAGCCGTTCAACTCAGTGTGAAAGCTGTCGGAAGTGCAGAGCAGTCATTTGCCATAATGGGTGGTGGCGCCTTTATTCGCTTACTGGTATACCACCCACGAAGCTCTTCGCCACCCTGTCTCCCTACTCTCTTGATCAATATGCAATCAGAATTTCCCGCCCCCGCCCCCGCGCCTCCTGCCTGAAACAGCGCCAGGTGGAGTTCTGTTCTTTTTACGCCTGCTTTAATTTCGGATACTGGAGCTGTTTTGCGTCGTTTCGAACATAGAACTTTTTCCTGATCGGCTGGAGCCGTTCTGCATCATTTCTACAACCTTTTTTTTCTAGCATGGCCGGAGCATTTCTGCCTCATTTCGAACGCGCCATTTTAGATGCGACGCTGAGAGGAGCATCTCTTGCCGGCGGCCCTGTCTTGCGTGCGTTCGTCGTCCGCGTCCGCACAGCTGCGTCTCTCCTCCGCTCGCCTCCTCTCCACTCTCCGATAGCGAACACTCTCTCCCAACATCCGCGGTCGCACTGCGCGGGGCTGCGCACTGCGCAGTGCGAACTGTGCGCACTGTCCGCGGTCTCCTTTCCTTCGGGCGCTCCCCCCGGTCTCAGTCGACGGTCGTCCGCGCTTGCGTTTGCGCTTGCTCTCTTGCCGTACCCGACGATTACTTGATGCGACCGTACCTCCTAAACAACGCCTAAACGACTTTCATTTGCATGTATGCATGGTCAAAAGTGAAAATTACGCCCACCTCCCCTCGCGGGAATTCAACGATCTGATGGAAACGCAATGTACGTTCACTACGCGTTTCACGCAATTCGACTAATCGACCCAACGGAAACGCCAATGAAACCCCCTTCCACAGCGAACTTCCCCGATAGTTCGTTCTTTTCTCGGGGCTTTTACAGGGACTCTCGTGGACCTTTTATTCGTATGCAGTGTAGTGTACCACTTCGGTTATTTCTTTTGTCTTAACGTAAAAAGAATGTCCATAGTGTGTTCCTTGTCGCTGTTTGTTTAGATATCGTTTAAGTTCTGTGCAGTCATATAAATGCAATGTCTCCTAGTCTGCACAACGAGCATTAATTCAGTTCCCGTGGCGTGATCCCCGGCCCAATCATTACTCATGGTGACGCCAGGCGTCAACAGTGCAACGCCATTTGAACAGCCATTCAGCGACTACCGGTTTTTGTGAGTTAACGTTTGAAGGGAGTTGTGCTTAGGAACATGAATACCGTACCATTAATGCCGTCAGCATTATGAAGGACCCTGTGTTGGCCGGGAAATCGCAACGACCCCACACCTCTTGACTACATGCTGCGTTTGGACGCCCCTTAATGCGGTGGGCTATTTATCGATCGCAAAGGAGCCACTCAACTCATCTCGTCGAAGCGATCCGTGTCGAAAGGGCCGGGCACCAGGAGTCCACGCAGGTAATCGTCGTGTCTGTCGAACCTGGCGTCACGGATGCGCACGTGGTACGTGAGCCTGTCATCGGCAGGCCGGTCGAACCACACGGCCACCCGCCGAGACTGCAAGTCTGACCCCGACGCAGGCGTCTTCTCGGCGTATTCGACCGCCATGGAGCGGTTCTTGAAGGGCACCGGCTCTGCAGGCGGAGACAGGTCCATTACAGTTGCAAGCAATCTATATATGCACTTGTTCTCGTACTTGTCTCTGAGGAAGCAGCCACTTTTGGAACGAATTTCGGAAGATCAACGCATCAGGTGAGAGCCTTATGTCAGCGAAAGGGAGGTGCCTTTTTTTCTGGAGTTCCCAGCTTAATACCAGGACTCTGGTGGCCTCGGTGACAATAATCAGTATGATGATGACGTAGATGCTCACGGTATTGGCGGTTACGATCATGCGGTAATCGTATTCGTTGTAATTACTAAATGGATGTCCAGTCAAAGGGATAAATGTGAACTTACTCCAAGTGCCTTTGAGCGAGTCGCAGACCTTCTGGACCAGGTCAGCGAAGAATGCCTCGTCGGGCGCAAAGGCAAGCTCGCCGTTGGTCCAGGACTCGTTGGGTCGTCCCCAGAATTCGATGGCGTCGGCGCTGTCGAAGAAGTAGTCCTTGTGGGGACCGGCGCGGAACGGCGCGACGGACTCGTCCCACACAGAACACAGGACCAGGAGCATGACGGCGAGCTGAGCCAGTGTGACGACGTAGTGACGTCGCACGCGGACCAGCCACACCTGGTGCCACATCACCAGGCCCAGCTGGCTACACCAGCCCGCGCCTTCAGGCATTGCCGCTGCAGCTGGAGGTCCGAGTGGGGCACTTAGGGCGTGCTGGATTCATGAACAGTAAGCAGGCAGGTCGATCTAGGATTTTTTTCTGCAAACTCACTCACTACCAACTTCAGTACTATACCATATCGATCATCCGAACATTCAGTCCGTTAGTCAGTAAGTCACTCACTCACTCACTCACGCACTCGCTCACTTAATCACTCACTCACTCACTTAGCCACCCACCAACCCACCTCACTGACTCACTCAGTGACTAACTCGCTCACGAGTAAGCGAGAATTTTTCTCCTTCAAAACAGGTACCTACAGTTCTCAGAAGGAACGGCCATACTTTCCTAGTTACCAACCTCTCATAGTGTGCAAGTTGTTTTCTCTTAATGGGCCATTCTTATCGTATGCGGAGCCCCGTTCTCCCCACCACATTGTCCCCTCGACAGCTTAAAGAAAAAGAATTAAGGGGGCGCTTAAGCTTTCGATTGTGGTATTAAAGTGACACTGAAGTAAATTCTTCAAGCTCCCATTTTTGTTTGCGCTGCGTAGACCGTCTCAAATTAACACACTCTTCATCATTTATCGGTTTGATAAGTCTGTATTTTATAATGCCCCAAAGAAGAAAAACTGCTATGCGCGGTCTGCGTCGGCTGCACCAACTAAAGGCTGTGACGTCGGGAGCAGGTGCGTTCTCACCGACGAGGCGGCATTTCATATTTAGAGTTTGTCTTGACTAGACAAAAATATTTGTTTTCTTGCAGCAGAACCGACGCTACAGGTAGCAACGGCGACGTGCAACTACACGCCGACAAGCAGGCCCAGCACCTACCTGACACCGCACTCGCACGTAGACACGCACAGTATTTTGCGATGAGGGCGAAATTCCCTAAATAAGTGCATTTCTCTAGGCTATTCTTCAGGAAAATACCAAAAAACAATGACTCAGCATCGTAGCGAATTCGTTACAAAAAGGTTAACCATCGAACGCCTTGGTTATATGCAGGTCGTAAACAAATGGGCTTCAACGGGGTTGGCAATGGCATTGAACAACTTCGTTAAATCCAGGAATTCGTTGCATAGAGGTTTGATACATCCAGGTTTAACGGCATTAGACCATCGACGCGATTGTCACGTGTGCGCGAAAGTGTCATTCTCCGCTCCACCGCTTTGATGAAATCACAACCAACATCAACTTGTCCACACACTTTCACCGAAACCCTTATACCTGTAATCTGCGCACCACATGATTACGCTCCATTGTTTTACCAGTTGGTAGCTAATCACTTGCTTTTCTGATAAGCACGTCCCCGCCCCTGTTATGGTTATAAGAGTAACTTGTTGCGTGTCTACATGAGCTGCCGAAACGAATACCCATCCTGATCTGCCTGGCAAACAATCGAAACCTCACCTCGGTTCGTGGAAGCTACAGGTCCGGGGGTGAATATAGCAAAATCTTCAACTTCACTGGGAGGCAGTGATTCGGGGCTGTAAACAGAGAAAGAGGGCTACATTAGTGTTGGCTCGCATTTCGCAGAAATTTGTAAAAAAAGAAGTCATGCACCCCTCCGTCTAACGACGACGATGGTTGAACTAGAAGCTTTTTCGTGAGGGATGTTTCGGGTGTCGTCTGAATTTGGACTTTTAACTCTTAGACAGTTTGGACTTTGATTCGTTGAGCTTTGGATTTGACTCGCACGCAGATTGGACTTTTCATCGCAGAAGCTTCGACTTTGACCTTTAGCCATTTGATTTCGCACGAAGTAATTCGTTTAACTATAATTGCCATTAGACTACCATAACTTTGCATAACTTTGTTTAATTTTCCACGTCCGTGCATCCCTCTTCCAATCTAAACTACTTCGTCCATGTTTACAGTGTCAAGACATGGCATTAAACAAAACAAAGTGTCAAAGCGGCGCAGTGGGGTATAGGCCGGCTTTATAACTCGAGGCTCCATTCATACTAGCGGAAGCGTTTTCTCTCTTTCGCCTCCCCCACAATCATCATCATCGGCAGAGAATATTGCCCTTAGTCAACTGCGTTTCCGACGCGAAATACGCCATCAGCGAAACATAGCAAGCTTCGCTATAATAAAATCGCCGTCCTGAACAACGCACGTTCGTTCTGTTCTGCTCTCGGGACAGACCACAAGGCCAACACGGAAACAGTGTATCCAGAAGGGCAAAGGTTTAGGTTGGGACTCGGTGGGCTTACGGGCACGTGCATGCATACTAAACTCCTAAAAACCTAATATCAGTGTTTGTTACCGTCCGCCACATAGCTCAACCACTTTTGTCGAAGAGTTACACGATGCTATTAACCTAGTTTACACGCGTTATACTAATATTCCGTTATTCCTACTTGGTTACCAACTTTACAAATGTATCTTGGGAAAACGAATCGCCCACTTTGCGCCTGTTTACAACCTGTGCTAAATAATTACTACCCACTGGCTCTGTTTTTTTTTACCCAATTTCTCAGGCAGACGACCAGATCAAACCCGAAAACCGCCGACATTCTTGATCTTGTACTAACCGCCAGGACAGAATACGTTTCCAGTATTGCGCACTAACCCGTCTTGAGCGACGACTGTATGTTATCGTTAAAAATCAACTCACCATCTCGGAAATCTAGAAATAAGACGAAAACAATTGGGATTTACGAAAGAGGCAATTTTAGACAGACAGGTTTCGGTAAAGGGGAAAAGAGGCAAGTTTCGGTGCGTAACTTGCACCATTCCTATGCAACGATGATATGCACCCTGTTGGGCTGCGATCGCTCCGCGTATCTGCTCTAATCGCTGCAAATGCTGTCGAAAGACGATGGCCTTTTCCAGCCCCTGACAAGTAATGCCGCTTTTATCTTTTCCTCCCACCTCTCGTGCTGTTCCCCTCCCTTATCGATCCTCGCGTGATAACCGAATAGAGGTTTCCCGAATTCAAGTTTTTCGCGTTCACACCTCTGACGCATCTTCTAGTTGGGTGTTTTGTTACCTTTTAGCTTGCCGTTAGAGCCTTGAGCTCTAGGCTGGAAGGCCAGTGTTTTAGGTATTTTGTGGTTGAAATATATATCGTTTGTAGTCCGGAGCACTTTCGTGCCCGATACCATGGTTTGGCGTCGGCGGCGTCGATATCGGCGTAATAGAGTGAGGAAACGAGGCACCGAAGGCAGAAAGAAAACGAAGTGGAGGGACTGGCGAAAGTTTGAGGATGAGGGCCACACGTGCTGCGAGGGTGTCATGATGATGATGGCTAGTGGTATCCACTTTGTAGTGGGGGGATGTAGTGTCATCTTATAAAAAACTAATATACCTATGTTTCATTACCTGCGTTTAATACTAGCACTGCTCTTAGGACAAGCACAGAAACTTGTTATCCGAAAAATACTTTTTCTGCTACAGGTGGTAGCTGTCCTAGTAAATATTCACCTCTATTCTTTTCGTCCAGCAGGATTTTAATGTTTTCGTCGCCTCGACAGCGGGTAAGTTGACTTCCTCTGTGCTACCCTTAAATCCTAGCAATTCTGGAAGCCGGTTCTAATGGCGTCATAATGATGATGGCTAGTTCTATCCCCTTTTTAAGGGGGGGGGGGAGATGTGTCATCTTATAAAAAAACGAATATACCTATGCCTGCGTTTAATACTAGCGCTGCTCTTACGGCAGGCACAAAAAACTTGTTAGGCACAAAATACTTTTTCTGCGACAGGCAGTTGCTGTCCTAGGCAATATTCCCCTCTATGCTTTTCGTCCGCCAGCATTCTAATCTTTTCATCACCTCGACAGCGTGTAAGTTGACTCCCTGTGTGCTACTCTTTAATCCTAGCAATTCTGGAAGGCGAATATTTCCCTCATGCAGATTTGGATGGATACCCTCGAATTCTACCACTATGTGCCGCAAAGTCTGTTTTGCTGGAGATTATTAGTTCTTATTATCCATAGCGCTTTGAGGCGCGAGGAAAGGATAAAACCTCCGGGCCTTGTAGCCTTGGCCACCATATTTAGGGCCCTTTTAGGTTTTCGGGAGAAATTTTAAAATATGTTACAGGGTCCCTTTAAGGCGATTTTTATGTTTTTATAGCAAAAAAGTAGCGCCAATTCTTGCGGTGAAGGGTGGTTGGAAAGCAAGGGTTTAAACGAACCCACAATTGCCCATACGACATCACTTGAATTTGCACACATGGCTCTACAAAAATTGGGCCCATCTCCCCGCGAGGGGGACTTGAGTAAATGCGTCGCATAGGGGGTGGGTGTATTGCGTTAACGTTTAGTGTTTGGGGAGTTGGTGGTAGTGAATGCGTTGTATCAGCAGCTTCTTGACGTAGTTTGAATGAGTCAATGATATAAGGCGCGTTCGTAGCCTTTCATTCTGTGTCGGCTTTGTGGCGCAGTGGGTAGAGCACCATGTACATTGCGTTCCGCCCGCAGGGTCGAGGGATCGAAACCAGGCGCCGGATAGTATTTTTTTATATAGTGTAGGGGGAGGGGTGCGGACTGCGACTACGGACGTCAAGGCGCGTGACATCGTGAGTTACTGAAATGCTCTGCATTTAAAACGCGAAAGCAGAGACTCTGCCAGCCGTTACTTGGAATCCGCGGGGGCGGCGTCCCGAACGCATCAGCAGCGTCGGCCACTGCCGGGCTATAGCGGTGGACGCCGCCGCGGTAGCCCGGCTGTGACTCGGGAAAAGAAAATGGAGAGGAGCGTCTTTCGATGGGTGAGAGAGCGGAACCTACCCATCCTCATGTGCTAGCTTGGAGCTGCACAACCACACGACCCAAGTGCAGACACCGAAACAATTCGGCATGTGAGCTTAGAGATTCCCATTTGTACCGATTTAAACTAGTTAGCTGAGTAAGCTTGAGAATGGCGATAAATTGAGGGAACTTTATAATTCGCTATTAATTAGAGCCAGTTGTACTTTAGCCTTTTGTAATACCTCTTAAAACACAACCGATTTGGTATTCACCAATGTAGAAAACGGCGTACCATACGTGGCAAGCAGTGCGACAAAGGTAGCGTTTCTCTGGCGAGATGTATATGTAGTTTGTGCAATTTGTTTTCCCGCTCTGCAAAGCAATCCTGAACGTATGTTCACCGTACGACCACTTAATTCCGTCGGGTGCAGGTTAACCTAGAGGTGTTGTCGAACAAGTAATCAAGCCGCGCAATGGACGCACAGCTACACCATAACAGGCCCAAAAAAACCGTCGCTGAAGCAGACGGCAAAGTCGTACCACCGACGCCGCCACCGGCGAGAAGGCACTTCCGCGCGGGGAACGCTGGGTAAATTCGCTGCACCATTTCTGGTGTCCTCTGTGAGTAAAACCCTCAGCCACTCCTCAGCCGCCGCCTCCGCCACGTTGGGAGTTTGCTGTACCGCACGCCACGAAAGAACCACTGGCTGGTAGAGCTAGAAAATTACGATCTAGTCTATTTGAAAGTAAAAGCACAGTGATAGATTCATTAATGTATTGATGTATTGCTTCAAATGTGCCTAATCGTTTCTTTTTGCGGAACAATGTTGAAAAGTGTGAAATACACCAGGAGATTAAGCAGAACTAAGGCCTCCGCATGGGCCCCCCAGACGCCGTCAGCCAAGGCGGGAGTACCTTGCCCTTACTGCGGACCACAAAAAAAAATTGACGGTCAAAACGCCATTTTATAGAATGCCTTTCAACTCCTTGCGGGCTGACTGAACCGAGGGCCGACAGAAAGACGCCCCCCGCGGTAGCTCAGTGGCTAAAACCCAAGTCCTCGCGCTCCTGCTGAGCACGAGGACGCGCGTTCGAATCCCGACCGCGGAGGCCGCTTTTCTGATGAAGGCAAAAAACAAAAACGCCAGTGTGTTAGAGTCTCGGCGCGCGTTAAAGATCCCCAGTTGATCAAAATTATTCCGGAGCCCTGCACTTCGGCGCGCCTCATCGCCTGTGAAGCAAACCCCACAATCATTCAATCAGACACAGACAATAATGCAGATGTCGTGAAAGGATCAAAATGTACTCATTATTATAACGTAAATGAAGTAATTTGTCGGACGAAATTTTGACAAACTAGAAAGTAAGAAAATACAAAGCGTAAAACACAACGCATTTCCACAATAATCCACATTTCGTGAACGTTTCACCTGTAATCCTTATAATAGCGTAAATGAATGGTGGTCGAACTAAATCTTGAAATACTAAAAATAAGACAAATATAAAATAAGTTCGGAAACTAGCGAACCATGCAACGCCCTGCATTTCCACAAAAATGCAGATTTGGGGAAAATTCCAAGTGTCATCATTATAATAACATGTATCAAATAAGGAAAACGGCAAAATGTATAACACATGGTATTTCCAGAATAAAGCAGCTCCCGCGAAAATTTCTCCTCTAATCGTTGCAATAGCGTAAATGGAGATAATTGGTAGAAGAAAATAGTGAAAAACGAACAAAGTAACAAAAATATAAAATAATTCCGAAAAATGGCAAACCGCGTAACCTCCATCATTTCCACAAGATAGCAGATTTCGCGAAAATGACAAATGTATTGGTTATAATAACCTAAGTGGGAGATAATTGGTAGCGCGAAATTTTGAAAAACGGATAAATAAGAGAAATAAATAAAAATCGCAGGAAATGGTAAAAAAATTTAATGCGTGCCATTTCGACAACAATGCATATTTAGCAACAGTTTCACCTGCAAACGTTACAAAAGCGTAAATTGAGATAATTGGTCAAACGGAATTATGAAAAACGAAGAAAATAAGAAAAGTATAAAATACAGCGGGAAAAGGGAAACGCCATGCATTTCCATAGTAATGCAGATTTCGGGAAGGTTCCAAATGTAATCGTTATGATAACGTAAATGCTGAAATTAAAAAATAAAAAAATATTTAAAGAAGTACGCAACATGGCGAAACGGATAACGCATGACATTTCGACAATAATGAAGTCTTTTCAACATACCATCTGTAATCGCTGCAATTGCGCAAATGCAGATAATTGGTAGAATGAAATTGTGAAAAACTAAACTAATACAAATACGAAAAATAGCAAAAGGTATAACGCATGGGATTTCCACTAATACCGCAGACTTCGCAGACGCTTTACCTGTAATCGTTATATTAGCGTAAATGGAATTTGGTCAAACGAAATTTCGGTAACCTACAAAATATTTACGGAAAATGGCGAACCGTGTCACTCCCTGCATTTCTACAATAATGCAGATTTGGCGACAGTTCCAAATGTAAAAGTTCTAATAACATAGATGGACATAATTTGTCGGATGAAATTTTGAAAAACTAAAAATAAGTGAAATATTTCAAAATTACGGAACATGGAAAAATGTTTTACGGACGGCATTTCCACAATAATGCACATTTCGCAAAAGTTAAACCTGTAATAGTTATAATGTTAATGTAAATGATTGGTCGAACGAAAGTTTGAAATAAAAAAAACTCATAAAATAAATACGGCAACTGGCGAACCATGCGTGTAACACCGGGCATTTTCACAATACTGCAGATATCACGCAAGTTCCAAATGTAATCGTTGTAGTAACGTAAATGAAAATAATTCGTCGGATAAAATTTTTACCCGCTAAGAAATAAGAAAAATTATAAAAAATGGAAAAGGGCAAAAACTAATACCGCATGGCATTTCCACATTAAATGCAGATTTTAGCGAAGTTCCACCTATAATCGTTATATTAGCGTAAATGAGATAATTGGTAGAAAGAAGTTTTAAAACACTAAAAAATAATAAACAGATAATAAAGGCTGCATATAATCTCCCAGCAGCCGTGAGAATTACCTCCGGGGAATTCGCGAAAGTTCCAAATGTGATCGTTATAACATCGTCAAATGGGTATTGATTGTCAAAAATAATTTTGAAAACTATAAATACGAAAACATTAGGCAATTACGCGAAATGGCAAGCCGTATAACGCGCTGCATTTCCAGAGTAATACAGATTTCACAGATGTTCGACTTCTAATGGTCATAATAACATCAATGCAGAGAATTGGTGCAAAAGCTTTTAAAAAACCCAAACATTTGGCTGGAAAAACTCACACTCAAGACAAGCGACATAAGAATGCTACGCATTACATTTTCTGAATTTCTGCAGAATTTTTTTCCCGATCCCCCTCTCCATTGCGTCCGCTCGAATGAACTAGTGATTATACGCTTTCGCTGGGGAAGCCGTGGACGCAACGAACTGGTTGAGCCGGTGGCCAAAGAGTGGTTAGTACACTCTAGCATGGTCGGTGGCGCTTCTGTTGGCACCTCGAACCCGCACGTTCGGTAGTTTGAAGGTCAAAAGGACGATACAAGGCGTTTAGTGGGTTGTTATACGCTCAGCTTAAAACTGCAGAACGTAGTGTACGGTAACCCTGCGGAATGCGTAGCCCGCGTCGCCATGACCGGGGTAGCAATAAATCGCCTCGGTAATTCCGTAACTAGCGATGTGATACTCAGGCCCTAAGGTTATTCAAAAATTCTGTTTTTTTATTTGTATACCCTTATATTGCCGATTCTTCAATACCCATAATCCCTATTAGCGCCCGCGGAATTTCAAGGCTCGGCGAAGCTGCCGCTATCACTAATCGTACATTAGGACGCAATATTATCGTCGTTTACGAGCATCCCGAGGCTTGCGTCACTGTAAATGCACTGCCCGCTCGCCAACTCGTTCGAACGTTACCACCGCGTTCGGCACAATGTCCCTTGAAGAGCTCAGGGGCGCTACTCTACCACTAGGGCTAATCGTCAGCCCTGGTGGCTTGGGACGTGTTGCTTTAAACGACTCGGTGGCGCTCCAATAACACTTCGTATCGTAGAAACGACCAAGGAAACGGCCCGTTGGCTTACCGCTTTCCGAGGGCTTGGCTGCAGCGTGAACCGTGTTCCAGGAAAGATCCGCGTGACTAAAGGGCGTGTATCGCGTGGTCCTACCTCCCTCTTCTCTTCTTCTGAATGCCGCGTGAAAGCATCCAATCAGTGACCGCGATCGTTGGAGCCAAGATATCAATGGCACGTACCCACCCCGTGGAATTGGCCAAGACAGAGTAACATTTGGTGCTGTAAGATGGCAAATAAATACAACTAAACGGAAATCGAAGTCAAAAACATTTTAAAAAAGGAATGTAAAAGTTTTGCGAACAAAAAAAAACGAAATACAGGTGTACAAATCGATAACAAGAATGTTTTCGAAAAACGTTGGGAATCAAACGTTCTTCGAAATAACTGATCATTTCAATTCCCCCCTACTTCCCCTTTCCCACACGGAGTTGTATTGGCCTCGAGGACATACTGTGGCGCCACCTATGAGTGACGTCACTTGTAGGACGCCGAATCGTGTTGTCGTCTGCTACAACACATTTCCCGTGCGTATGCGGAAGCGTGTTTTTTTGTTGTGGCCACCGTCTCGCCCCCTCCTTGTGGATTTGATGCAAATTACCAAAAAAGTTGTCTGTAAACCAAATAATTCGAGCAAGCAATCAGCAACTCGCTTGTTCCCGGCGACACCGCCGCGTTTAGGTACCATCGCGACCCACAGCTACGCAGCCAGCTAACGCCAAGGACGATGCAACTGATGCCGAGAAAAGTACGCTGTAAATTCATTATGAAATACTTGTGTCGGTACATGTGTGTGCAAGGAAACACCTTGTAACAGTGACGGAAACGCGTCGCTCAATTATGATCTCGCCACGCGAACTTCTCGTATTGCCTGGTAAATGAATGACTACGCGAGAACGGTGATCGGATTGCTTCGCCGCACATGCTTAAAAGTATTGTCTGTAGTTTGGCTTAATCAGTGCCTATTTCCCCTACGATGTTTTTATAGTCATGCCCCGATTTTATTAACGATTACTGCCGTAGCGTGTACTCTGCACGGCTGATGTTTACTTTCGCGACTTGTCCGCAATGTATGAACGGTATGAACTCGAGTTTTTAACGCCTTCGCGCGGGTCTGAACAAGGCTATATTTAGTTTTCGTTAGGTGTTAGGCGTGGTAATTTATAATTGCAGCGTGTTTTGTATGTTTAAAGTGAGCCGGCCTTTCTCAAGCATAAATTTCGAAACTCACGACTGCTCACAGAAGGCGAGCCTGCGTACGAGGCGAAACACGTCGTTAATGATTTCGGGTAATTGGGGAGATTTAGAATGGAGAACTGAGCGTTGGGGGCCCCCAAGAAGTTAGAGGAACCCAAACGCAACACGCGCGTGCGCGACGGGAGGGCCTTCTCCAACAGCTCGCAGCCAGCTTCGGATGCACGTAATCGGATGTTGAGAACTTTAGGCTTGGCGCCGCAGAATATATTTCATTGCCGTTAGAGTTGCGAGTGACAGCCCCTAACAAAACGTTTCACCGCGCTGGAAACTCTGTAAGCGCGGTGATTTCCGTTGAAGCGATCGACGATCAAGATACCTGCACTGCCTCGGCCGATTCTTGCGCACAAGCATAGCCATCCTTCGGCCGCTCGCCTCACCGGCGTGAACGGGCCGGCGCTGCCGGGACCGACCTCCGCGGCCGGTCGGCGTAAATCGCGGCAGATATTTGAGCATCGCTTTGAAAACCAGAGCTGATGACACTACCTATCAGAATTTTTCATCACACTAACATCCACTTTCACCAATCTGTAACTTCTTTGTTGCTGTTGCTGCCGCGAGCTGCGTCGGTTCGAGCCGCACCGTCGGCCGTGCGGGCAGGCACGGCGGGAGCGTGTGCTTCTGCGAGCAGTTAACGCTTCACGATTTCCTGCTTTATACATTTCTTGCAAACAAGAGAAATCTAGAAACTTCACTCGGCGATCGCCGTAGTCCACATTGTTGATCGGGGAAACAAGCCGCTGCTTACGCTTCGGTCGCATACGTAGTACACCACCACGCTCATGGTGATTGCGGATAATCTACCACAGTTGATACGGTTATAAAGTCCCCATGAGGTCGAACTGCGCTTGACGCACTGAGAATTAACTTCAAACGAAGGAAATTAACACGAAAATACTTTTAGAACGCGCTTCCTAAGCGAAGTGGCGAAGTGGCGCTGCAAGCCAACTACGCAGCAAGATAGGAACGGTGATCCTACAAGTGACGTCAAAACGATTGCAGCGCCGGCCTCTCCAGTGGTGGGCCTCGCGGCCAATACCCTGCCGAGCGATTCCTCTCCTTTTCCTTTCACTTCAACCACGCCATACCACTACAAGTAGAGGCGACAACGATGATGACAACGACGACGGCAGCGATTATAATGACGATGACCCTCCCGGAAAAACGTGTCAGTGTGCTAGCGGTACTCTTAGCCACATTCTTTAACGTGGTCGTGAAACTAAACGCTTTACCACCTGCTTAGAGCGACACACACGATACAATACTAAAAGCCTGAAACGCAGGCAAAACTCAAACAGGTCCCGTACCGCCTCATTTCCTTCAGCATTATAGACTATGACGACATCCAAGTACGTTTTATTCGAAATAATTGTTGTTTTATAGTGCCTCCAGCGCCTGTCTTGCAGCAAACGATGCTTTATTCACTGAGGACTGGATAATCCCGCCCCTTCTCTTCCAACCACCCTTCTAGGCCTCTGCGCCACCCCTTCCTAGTAAAATTTCATCTATCTATCTATCTATCTATCTATCTATCTATCTATCTATCTATCTATCTATCTATCTATCTATCTATCTATCTATCTATCTATCTATCTATCTATCTATCTATCTATCCATCTATCTATCTATCTATCTATCTATTATCTATCTATCTATTCACTGAAAAATAAACAATATTAGGCAAAATTTTAATTGTCCCGCTAAATCCTGCTTGAACCGATTTTTAGTATGGTGATTAGGGCTTCAGCGAACGGCCAAACATGTTTTGTTGCCTTGTTTACCGCTTGTCCTCCCAGATGGCGCCATGAAACTGCTCAGGGCTGCTGTCCGCACTAGTTTTTGAACGGATTTGTACCTGGCTAATGTGCGCAACGGTTGATAGTAATCGTTTCCTGAAACTTTGAGTATAAGCGCCGGACAGCTCCCAGAGGGCGACACGGATGATGATGATGATGATGATGATGATTATTATTATTATTATTATATGATGACTAGTCCCTTTGTAATGGGTGGACACCAAAATAGTATCACAGCCGAGAAAAAAATCGCTCATGTATGCACGCAAATACACAGCGATCCATCTGTGCCGGCACACACTGTCAAGAGGAGAGTCAGGCCCGGCGCACAGTGGTCCACCACTCAGTCAGTCGATGTTTGGGTTGGCGAGATTGCTTGCTGGTTGTGCCGCTCGCGCCCTTTCGCCTTACCCCCACCATTCTCCCCCACACTATGGTTCTCACATCCACGGTTCTCACCGTCTTCCTCGAGGGGCGCGCAGAAACCGAGTGCCTGAGGGAGCGTGGCGCCATCCACCAGAGCGGTCCGGAGACTAGCACACCGGACGACGAGATGCTCTCGCGTCTCGGCCTCCACTCCGCAGAGCCTGCACAGGGTAGACGTGACCGTGTCGTCAAAGCGGCTGCGGTATTCGAGGGTACGAAGAGCTCCTGCCCTCGCCTCAAACAGAAGGCTGCTGCCAACGCCGTTCTCGTAGAAGCACACAGTACTTATGTTCGGCTTGTTCCGTCGGTAGCACTTGGACTTCGGCTCCATGCCCTTCCATTACAGGGTGTTTTCCTCTTTCAAGATGCGTCGGCGGGCCTCGGTCGTCCACTTGCTTGCACTGTCAGCCGTGATTGCTTTTGCGAGGAAGCCGTACTTCTTCTCTAGCTGATATAGCCGGCGTGTCCAGTCTGTCCGTCATGCAGGTCGCCGAGAGGTACTCAAACACTTTCCGTGCCCAACGCATGCGTGGCAGGAAGAGGAGACGGTCGCGGTGGGCGACCTTGCTCGAAGCTTCCCGTGCCTCGAAGCTCGACCATCCCACATCCCCCCGCACGGCCTCATTGGCGGCCATGGCATCCAAGGGCGACTCTCCCGACTTCCCGCTGCTGGCCCTCTAGCCACTCTCGTGTTCCAGTCGAGAGGAAAACGACTGCGTTTGCAAATGTGAGGCCTGGAACATGCACCAACTTCCATAGGTCGCGGACCATCAGGAAGCGGTTACAGCCCCACGTGCACCGCCGGCGAATGGTCCGCTGGGACCGAAGTGCCGCCTGCCGAAGTGCGGTCTCATGGAGGCTGTACTTTGATGCCTCGGAGCAAAGGGTAACCCAAAGATACCTGTACTCACTACAGGAGACCAGGGGCTCTCCATCCAGAGTCAGTGCAGGTGCATTCGCCCTCTCTCCAACCAGTTGCACAACCGCCGACTTCCTCACATTGAAGCGCCGGCCGAGGCTCGATATTTCCGCCTGGCAGATGTCGAGAAGGGCCTGCTGGACCCGGCTGGTCTCTGCCATTACCACCAGGTCGTCTGCGAATGCCAAGCCGGGTAGACGGGTGTTCTCGTCGGCGCTGGTGGTGCTGAACCGCAGACGAAACCCGAGGTTGGAGTTAAGCAGTGCCCGCTCCAGCCTTAATGCGTACAGAATGTAGAGCAGGGGTGAGAGCGGGCAACCTTGTCTAAGGCCCTTAGTGACCACAATGCGGTCAGACACAGCGGTGCCCAACTGAACGGTTACCACGTTATGGCTGTAGGTGGATCCGCCGGATTGTCGACAGGAGCTGTGGCGGCAGGCCAAGAGCAGAAAGGCAGGCGAAAAGTGGCCCATCCGGGAGACACTGTCGTAAGCTTTCTCCACATCGAGGAAGCAGCACAGAAGCATCCGCCCTTCTTTCCGTGCTAGTTCGGCACATTGTGAGACGACGAACAGATTGTCGTCGAGGCGCGCCTGCCCGGTCGAAGCCATTCTGCATTTCTGTCAGTAGACCCTCCGCTTCGGCCCAGGCGCTGATCCAAGTACTCCCGCAAACAGGCGGTACATTACGCTAGTGACGGTGATAGTTCGATAGTCCTACCCGCCGCGGTGGCTCAGTGGCTAAGGCGTTGCGCTGCTGAGCACGAGGTCGCGGGTTCGATTCCCGGCCGCGGCGGCCGCTTTTCTGATGGAGGCGAAAAGCAAAAACGCCCGTGTGTACGAGATTTCGGCGCACGATAAAGAGCCCCAGGTGGTCAAAATTAATCCGGAGCCCTCCACTACGGCGCGCCTCGTCGCCTGCGTTGCGTCGGCGCGTTAAAACCCCTCAATCAATCAATCAATCAATCAAGTTCGATAGTCCTGAATTTTGCTTGCCTCCCCACCGCGCCTTAGGACCAACGCCACCTTGCCCTGATGCCAGTCGTCGGGGATAGGTGCGCCCTCGATGATGGCAGGAGCCCGCGACGCTCAGCGCCCCCTTCGGCAGATATGCGCAACACTGGGTCGGTCCCCGTATAAAGGCCGCATAGGCGTGATACCCAGAAGAGAAACGCTATACAGCATGCGGGGAAAACTTTCTCAAGATCAGCATGTTTCCCTTCAAAAGAAACGTAATCTATATTGTTCAGTCCACAAAATAGGAGGCTTTGTCTGCAAATATATCAGACGTTGCGCGATGTTTGCGCCCGAGGTATTCGATCCATGTGACTGCCCTACAGCAAAACTACTAACTGGACCACATGGGTGTTGCATACGGGTCTTTCATCCGAATGCGATGCTCCATACATGCAACAGTATGAAATTCACATTTGTTTGTGTATAGCTAAATAGTGCTGCCGCTAATAAGTGCCCGCTCTGCCAAGAAACTTTAGGGCTTCCAAGTGTAGCCCAGTACGCCAGCTGTATAAAAACACGCCCCAAAAAAGAAACTCTTCACGGGAAGGCTATTACAAGAAATTCTATTTGGCGGGGAAGGGGTGGGGGGAGGGAGTATGAGAACATCTAATCGGCGTATCGGAACAAATTACGGAATGTTCACATACGGGTGTTTTTTTTTTTCTCTCCACGCCAACGGGTCCGGCGTGAGACCTCTCAAAAAGAAATGGTAGCGCTTTTGTTACCGTCAACACCATTGCAGAAAAAGTCACGGGAGAAAAAAATTTGTTCCTTCAGGACATCCCTCACTGGTCCGGAGTGACCGGAATCACAACGGATGAGATGAATAAAGTTGTCCTCCTCCTCCTGTTCCCCGGGCGCGAAAATTGCGCCCTGCGTTCATATATTTCCAACTTTTAAGGTGACCGGTAAAAAGCGCAAAGGCCCATGGGTACATTGTCTGCTCCCGCGGAGCCCAGCCACTTCCGGTTCGAGAGCTCTCCTGGCCTCCCGTAGGCCGACGGCTTTCATGCGCGCGTTTGCTCATTGTTTATCTGTTTCCACCGAAGAAAAAAACGCTCATGCATCGCACATTCAATGAATAGCAACGTTGAATCCTACTAGGGACTTCTCTGAAAGGTAAGCACTCTGTGACAAATAAACAACGCGCACACACGCGCGTGAAAGCCGCCGGCGTACGGGAGGCCAGGCGAGATCTCGAACCGGAAGTGGCTGGAGCCGACGACGTACCCATGAGCCTTTGCGCTTTTTACCGGTCACCTATTGCGGCACTACTTATCTGTATTTTTCTTTGCTTTTCAGTGGCTTAGACAACAATTTAATTGCTTTTTTTGCAAGAAGAGGCGGTGATTTTATAAACATTTTGGAACGTTAACGCGTATAAGTGTCCGTTTCATATGTATTTATATGTATATAATACGGCGATATAAGGCCGTAAAATATTACATGAAGCAGAGTAGAACCGCTGGGTGATAAACTACGCAGCTAAACTGTTTGGGGGCCCTCTTGGTTACCAAATTTAATGCGCACTAAAGTGTATTTTACCGCCTGCTAACCAGCATACTAACAAGCTAGCTGCTCGTACGCCACGGCAGCATGTAATCCGCTCGCTTAGTGGGGGCTTTTCAAGATTCAGTAACCACGCTTCGTATCTGCAAGAACAACAGAACGAGAAGAAAAATCCGCAGGAGAATGCAAAGTCTTGAACACACGTTTCCCAGTCGTGTCAACCTGCGGCTCGGCAGCAAGGCGACAGCATCTTATCGGCGCCCCGTTTTATTTGGAGGCTTCCCCCTACTACAATCAATTTATGCATGACTTTGTTGCAGTATGCAGTTGATATACACGTAAATAACATTACGACACACGTTTTTGCAAGTTGCGTTCACAGGCGCTGAAGGCGGTGTGCGCGGCGGGACTGACCCAGAGTTGCGCGGGTCTTCCGCGGCTGGCGCTGCGCTCGCCCAGCAAACTTCGCTGTCCGGAGCCTATGCTGGACAAACAGAGTTACAGAAGACAATGCCGCTGACGTGTTAGTTATCCAGTGTAAGCCCAACGAGCCGGACGGCTTTGCAGTTACAACCGGCGTTGTGCGCGCAAATGCTTCTATGTTTACTTGTGCGTTCGTAACTTCCATTGTTTACCCCATACCATTCTTACTGCTATAAAAGAAATATGCTTTAAATTTAACCGCAAATAACTCGTTCTGCAAGCTTGTAAGCCCTGCCTAACTCAATTGAGTTCGCTCTGGCCGGCCTCAGCCCATAATGTGTCATAGGTTCATGCGGGAAATGAGCTGGTGGCATGTTCATTCTCTTTTTTTCCTAATTATAAAGCTTATATGAGTGAAGTTTGTATTAAAAGTGGTGTCCGTGTTATTCTCACGAGGCAATCTGTCGAATGAGTCGAACTTGCATTTTGTCATGGCCATGCCTTCGCATTTAACATAAGAAGGCTAGGGCACATTCCACTCTGTGAAGGCCGGTGACCATCGAAGCTTTTTAGCACACGGCATACAAGTGACACAATTTATGCGAAATGTATGATCAAACCTTATCTCTGTCGAGCGTGGACGGCAGTCATTTCTGACAAAGACTGATGCGTCATAGACAGGATACGCATTTTGTCGAGGTTCAACACGGTTAAACCAAGGTTGCCAAGCGAAATCTCATTTTCGTGCGGTGAAAGTGCACACATTTGCACGTCAAGACGAAACAAAGCCTCTGAGCACGAGGTCGCCGGTTCGATTCCCAGCCGCGGCGGCCGCTTTTCTGATGGAGGCGAAAAGCAAAAACGCCCGTGTGTACGAGATTTCGGCGCACGTTAAAGATCCCCAGGTGGTCAAAATTAATCCGGAGCCCTCCACTACGGCGCGCCTCATCACCTGTGTAGCGTCGGTGCGTTAAACCCTACAATCAATCAATCAATCAACCAACAAAGCCTCTGCACGCCGCAGTCACCGCTGTCGAAGCGAACGTTATAGTGAACTTCGATGCAGCCAGCACCTCATGTCATTTCCTCGCGCACAGAATTGCACGGCAAGACGAAATATAGACGCTGCATGGACCAGTGCCGCTGCCGGGACGAGCACGCAGTAAAGCTTCGTGTAGCCAGCGCCTTGCATCATTTTCTGATTGATTTGTTTTGATTGATTGATTTTAGGGCTTAACGCGCCGACGTAACGCAGGCGATGAAGCGCACCATAGTGGAGGTCTCCGGATTAATTTTGACCACCCCTGGGGATCTTTAACGTGCGCCGAAATATCATACACACGTGCGTCTTTGCTTTTCGCCTCCATCAGAAAAGTGGCCGCCACGGCCGGAAATCGAACCCGCGGCCTTTTTATCATTTTCTGAGGCACGCTTCCTCACCCTTCCCTCCTATCCCCATCCTCGCAACCCTCCCTTTGGAACTAAAGAGCAATTTGACGTTCGCTGCAGAAGACTTCGCTGCCACGAATTGGTTCGTGCGGTGACCGACGCGTGGTTGGCGGCGCTTCCGTCGACGCGGAGAACCACCCCTACCTTGAGCGCACAAGGCGCTTGCTTGAAGGTCAACGGGACGCTAACAGGCGCTTCCTGGAATTGTACATGGAGGAATACGCTTCGCTTAATGCCTTATCTCTCCATTTCCCCACACCTGGATGCAGAGTCAACTGCGCGGATCGAGTGCCCCGACGGCAGCTTCTGTCAGCAAGGTTCCACCTGCTGCCCTTCCTCCCCTGCTTCGAGGATGAACGGAGGCCCCGCCTACTCCTGCTGCCCGCACGAAGATGCCCAGTGCTGTGGCGACCGAGAGCACTGCTGCCCGAGCGGCACCCGCTGCCTCAGATCACGTGGCGGGTACCGGTGCCTGATTGCCTCCGCCGGCGGCCGGTGGTCACTGCCTGCTTCGAGGAAGTACGCCACCGTCAACGACGAGAGCTGTGAGTGACGATGCATTTGATGACCGATACTCTCAAAAGGAAGATGCCCCAAAGCTTTGAGCTTGGCCTAGTTGGTTCTCTTTCACATTTTGACAAGAAACAACCCGTAGACGAACGCAGAAAGGAATTCACAAGCACGAGAGCTCACCAACAACCAAGTACTTGTTTTGGATTTGGAGTATCAAAAGAGTGTTTGGCATCACTTGCAGCAGTAAAACAGTGCTTCCAACATTTTAGTGCATGTTCTAATTAATGCGCAAACAAGACTTGCTGCTTTAATGTAAACAGGTGACAGGACCAACAATTAAGAGAGCAGCCATCTATCACAAACACACCACACTAAATGTCATGCTGGCTTCACAGCAACATATGCGGTGAAGCATTGACGACATGGCCAGCATTGTGAAGCGTATTTTGAGAGATCATTCAAGGCAAAAAAATCAACCTAAGAGAACCAGCCGCAAACCCACTAATAGAAAAAAAAACGAAACAAAACCTCGCTGCTCGAACAGACATGGCATTTTACAGAAAAGCACGAGAGCTAAGGTCACGATTGCACATAAAATAATTATCACAATGTGGATGCATGTTCTCAGTGTTCTTGCCTTGATTGCACAGATGACTTCTTGCAGGATTCACAAAACCACGTTACACTTGTAGATGCACGTTAACACCGTTCTTGCCTTATTGCACAGATGACTTCTTGCAGGATTCACAAAACCACGTTACACTTTTTGGCGCTTTTTTTAGGCCAACACATTTGAAGTGAAACCATGTTATGGCACAGCTGGGAGCATCACAGGCAATCATTTTGCCTTGTTCTGGACCTTTACAGATACAGTACTTCATATCAGTGGTGTCTGCACAGCTTGTGATGATGTTGGTGCACTGGCCTGCTTGTTGCAACACGTTCAATGGCGACACTGTGACACTTTGGTTACCAACTGGAGGCTGATTGCTACTCAAGTGGCTTATGGCATTTGAGGTGCTCTGACCTGCTTGTGGAAGTGTGCTCACAGTTGATGCTGCAGCATTTGAAGTTAGAGGCTGATTCTCCTTGTTTCTGCTGTACCAGCGGCCGACAAGTTCAGACATCAGAACTCTGCAGAAAAAGGTCTTGGCAACTTGTATTAAAGGGCCCAAGAACTTCTTATCTGCGCTTACTCGCTCAACATGAATTTCATTGTGGTTCCAGAGCACAAAGTCGCAGTATTCCCGCTGCCAGACAAACAGCTGCAGCTGTATTTGATAGTAGTAGCGGTGAGTGGTTTTCAGTTGAAGGTCACCATTGCACTCAGTTAGGCAACTATCAGATTTGTGCAGTAGGTCAGCCAGGCTTCCATCTTTTACTGTCCATGGGCACTTCACTTCCACAAGTCCTTTTCCACAGCAGTCGCATTCCACAAGCATATCAGGTGTCGCACCCAAAAAAATGTACTGCTGTGAAATCAGTAGCCCTGCTTCCTGAAACTGTGCACCACAGTGAAACTCTGCTGCTACTTGCTTATATTTGTTGAGTGCATTCGGCTCATTCTGCCTACCGTGCTTTATGGCAGCTGAAGTGACCTTGCTGTCATGCGGATAGCAGATTCGCTTAACGAGGCTTACTGAAGGTGCATCAACTCTAGTATGGCAAACGTCATACAGTGTTGAAGCTGTCACTCTGCCAGCTCGATATGTAAACCACTGAGTAGTCATATGCTGGCTCCTTGTCCTCGATTCAATGCTGCAGACTGCTTCCTCATTTATGTCAAGCCTGTCGTAGATCTCGTGGCACTCGTCCAAAAGCTCACGATTACTTAACCTCTGAGCCGAATGGCTGTACAAGCGTCTAAGGTCAGCTCCTTTGCAGCGTCTCACTGCTGGCACATACAAGTCGCTGAAAGCTGGATCTGTGCTTGCCACAGCTGGCCGGTGACCTGATTCAACCAAGGTTGCGAAAAAACGCGTCCACTCGTCTTCAGTTGGCGCTGCTGGCTCTGCAAGAGCTTTCGGCTCAGAATTAGCACTGGCATCAGCACCTAAACGTCGTTTTTTCATAGTCGATGACGCGAAATCCATGGCAGAGATGGGCCTCACATCCACTTTCTTGATGTGCGTCGGCAGCCACGAGTTGGCGCCGTCTGTGCAAGAACGCTCTTGCCGCACGCGCACGCCGTACTCAATGTAAAAAAGCAGCGCCGCGACATGGGAGCATGCCTCGCCGTTCCCAGCCATGCAGGTACAGTGCGCGGCAACAACTTCACCGTCACTCTTGCATAGGACCCATGAATCGACAGGTGGCTTGTTGAGGCTCTGCGAGTGGTTGACCTGGGCAAAAAAGCTAACATTACATTCTGTTAGAAGAATAAAACACTGTAACGTACCTTTGTCTTGAGAACCACGGAGTGCGATGAAACTTCCTTTACCCATGGCTCGCGCACCCAACCGCTGGTCACGAAATTGTGGCCTTCTAATGCCTTTCGTGCCTTCAGTTGCTGGCGGGTGATGAAGCTGGTCCTCAAGACAAGGAACTCGCTGATGTCTGCGGCGTCGACTCGCGGCCACAGGTTGACGTCTCTTACGCAGTCGCTTTCGCTGAGCTCAAACGGGTCCACACCGCACAGGACAACTTTTTCACTGTAGCGCGCCTGGTCTTTCAGGCAGAGCGTCGCTGCATAAACCGTTTCATTTTGTGCCATTTTGCAGCAAAACAATGCTGCATTCTTGCACACGGACGCCAAACTGCATGCACGCGGATCAACTGGCTATACTTTCCTTGTGAACGTTGTCTGCTTGTTATTGCTTCAAAATGGCGGATTACCCAGAGTGCACAGCGAGACTTGCCTGCATGTCGCTGTCGATGCCGCTCATGAATACACCCTATACTAAGCACGTCACTTCACTTTTTCGTTTTACTAGAACGTTCTTCATTTGTTTCAGACCCGTCGGTTTCGTGCCCAACGTGGATGATATGCAACACGGGCCAATGCTGCTGCGACCAGTACGGCGCGTACCGCTGCTCGCCGTACGTGGACGGAGTCTGCTGTGCGTCGGGCATAGTGGGCTGCCCGGCTGGCATGGAGTGTGCAAGCATGTAACAGGAGCGGCTTTTCCCCTCGAGATCTTCCGCTTGCTGCATCGGGTACCTACAACATTACCTCGCTTCTACCATTCAATGCATTCTCTCTCACCCGGAATCGAAATAAAAAAATATTAGACTGCTTAGAGTGCTTCCGCCACTGCGAAAATGGGAGACCAGTGAGGCTGTATTGGCGGATATTCAGTTATGTATTGTTACTTGCTGATTGAAAAAAAAAGACACTTGCACGTAACTTCTCTATAGGATTAATTTATATCAACTGCCATATGATTTGCTGCCAGATAGTCTATAAAACAAGAGTCACAGCCGTTTTCTGTAACCTGGTTCCCTCTGTAGACGACCATGTAATGACAGCACACAGGAATTCTGTAATGTTTTCAAATTCGTCGTGAACCAAGTATAGGACAAGTTTATGAAACTCGGCTTAATCGTAGAGTCCTCTTAGCGGTCAATTTCAGAATGGTTTTTTCAAGGATACCTACAATAGATTGAAGGCTAGGGGGCATTTTAGAATATGTCTGGAGCTACAGCGTGCGATTCTTTGTCAGCGTGACCCAATATAGACTATGTCTGGAGCTAGAGCGTGCGATTTCTTGTCAACGTGACCCAATACAGACTATGTCTAGAGCTAGAGCGTGCGATTCTTTGTCGGCGTGGCCCAATATAGACTATGTCTGGAGCTAGGGCGTGCAATACTTTGTCGGCGTGACCCAATAGACTATGTCTAGAGCTAGGGCGTGCGATTCCTTGTCGGCGTGACCCAATATAGACCATGTCTGGAGCTAGAGCGTGCGATTCTTTGTTGGCGTGACCCAATATAGACTATGTCTGGAGCTAGAGCGTGCGATTTCTTGTCAACGTGACCCAATACAGACTATGTCTGGAGCTAGAGCGTGCGATTCTTTGTCGGCGCGACCCAATATAAACTATGCTAGAGCGTGCGATTCTTTGTCGGCGTGACCCAATATAGACTATGCCTGGAGCTAGAGCGTGCGATTCCTTGTCGGCGTGACCCAATATAAACTATGTCTGGAGCTAGAGCGTGCGATTCTTTGTCGGCGTGACCCAATATAGACCATGTCTGGAGCTAAGGCGTGCGATTCTTTGTCGGCGTGACCCAATATAGACTATGTCTGGAGCTAGGGCGTGCAATACTTTGTCGGCGTGACCCAATAGACTATGTCTAGAGCTAGGGCGTGCGATTCCTTGTCGGCGTGACCCAATATAGACCATGTCTGGAGCTAGAGCGTGCGATTCTTTGTTGGCGTGACCCAATATAGACTATGTCTGGAGCTAGAGCGTGCGATTTCTTGTCAACGTGACCCAATACAGACTATGTCTGGAGCTAGAGTGTGCGATTCTTTGTCGGCGCGACCCAATATAAACTATGCTAGAGCGTGCGATTCTTTGTCGGCGTGACCCAATATAGACTATGTCTGGAGCTAGAGCATGCGATTCCTTGTCGACGTGACCCAATAGGCACCCACAATTTTCGTCAAAGTCTGGCGCAAGACGGCGCCGCAGTGAAACATAGGCGTTAACCAGCTGCTTGCTGGTAAAGCGCATGTCGTAGCAGGCTTGGAAATCACTGATGGCTTTTCAACGTTCTGTCTCTAACAAAATGCTCAATGTACGCAACATTTGCCATTTGACAACGTGTGCAATTCGAATACGTTTCATCAACCAATGGGCACTTGCTTTAAAATCTTGTCAAGTGCTGGAATCAACAATGAGAGAGAGAGAGAGAGAATAGAACTTTATTTATTGAGTCGAGGCCGATGTTATGGGCCTCACCATGTGAAGGGCACTCCTGGTTCCACATTACTTGACTGTGGCTGTCTTCGCTCTGGTCCCTAGGTTGAGCTGGGTATACGGGACATGGTTTGTGAACGCGCATCCGGGTCGGGGCTAGCCAGGGAAGCATTCAACTGCTCTTAGGAGGGGTCGATGAGTGGAGACATATCTGAAGTGCGTTGGAATGCACATACCACGTAGCATATCGAGCTAGACTGAGCACAGTAAGCATGGAAGGAAGAGTATATGGTGGCAAAGCTGAACTGGATTCGGGTGGAATGGGGCTAGGTGTTTGTCTGGAGTCGTTGTTACGGGGCAAAGGCCGAATCCGGATGAGGTGCCGGATGGCTGGGGGATCCACAGGCAGTTTGGGGTGTGTTGGAGGATTGATGAGGAGATGGTGGAGGATTCGCCGGATTATGGGAGTCGGGGAGAGACGGACGGACTGGGCTCTGAGATCAGTGTCCAGCAGTTCCATGATGGTGTTGTGGAGGTCGACTTTAGTAAGGTGATAGTTTAATGACGAAGGCGGAAGGAGTAAGGCCACTTTGTGTACTTTCCTGCGGAGGGCGTCCAGGGACTGAGTGTGTGCGAGAGCGAGAGGAAAGTAGGGGGGATGGCAGGCAAGCCCATTGAGAAGTGAAGTAAGGCGCCAGGGCACGCGGCTTGAACCCCACTTCATCTAGCTCACACGAAGCAGGTCGGCAGGTCTCTGTGAGCTTTGCGCTTTCCCTGTTTAGTACATGTCCAGCTTGTGGCCGCGCGTCCTGTGTCCATTATTTCAGCGCTGGTTGAACACAAAGGCGCGAAAAGGTAAAAGGGGTACCCTGGGAATTGGTTACGTTCGCCTAGTGAAACTAGTCAAACCATTGGAAAAACCTAGACCAAGCGACCGCTTTCTCCCGTAATTGCCTAAATGTCACTATATCTGCACTCTCGCCTTGCATCACGATGCATCTATACAATAGGGGCGGGACAACGTTAATGGTAGTGTATGTGCATATACAGCGTTCTGCCGCCCCTTTCAAATAGGCACTCATCTCTGGCTGCTGCGTGACCGTTCCCACATGGCAGTGATGGTGTCCTTCCGTCGATGCTTGGTAAGCATGGCCGACATGGAGGAAAAAAAGCTTTCTTTCTTCCAAGGCGGCTGATGATCACGGCTGCCCCAGGTGAATTGAGCCCAGGGGAAATCGCTCAGTGAAAATAACCCTCTGAGTTAAAAGCCCGCGCGCTCCTACGGATAAGGGGGACATTCGGTAGACTAGACACACCGATAATATGAAAAATGTGCCTTACAATACTCAGCCTTTTCTAAGTGCTATAGCATTTCTAACCATACCATTTAAATTTTCTCACCGCTCGCGCTTCCGTTTTTACAGCGGAGATGTTTTACTCTAGTTTCCATGAGATCAATGCGTGTGTAGGCCCAGCGCGTAGCAATAGAGCTAAAGGTAACCACGGTCTACCCTCTCTACTCACCCACCGCCTGTGCGTCGTTAACGCTCGCCTCACAGGTATACAGCGGACCCTCACCCCACATTACTTGTGCGCCGTCCCGCTCGCACCTTACAGCTGCAGCGCACTCTCTTCGCTCGCCACTGGTGTGTCGCCCGTATCTATCTACCCATATCTACGTATAAGTGAACAGCCATGTAAAACTGGAAATAAGCAATGTGTGCCTCTTTGGCTGGGGACGTCATGCACTGCATAGCTCCACTGGTCATTCAACTTCACGAACCAGAATGGTATGGATTTTTTCTTTAGTCTCCATATCATCGAACATTTCAGAGTGGACCCAAGGATAACACTGACAGAACCGCGTAAGCAAAGCCACACTGCCGGCACCACAAAAACAGAATGAGTGGCGGCAGTGCGGGGAGCGCAATCAAGAGACATATATTGTGACGAGGATGTTGGGCTCTTTCCTGAGCCGACGGATACGCGTCGGTGTCTGTGCTGGAGAGAGGGACTGATGAGCGCTGAACAGCTAGAAGAGGAAGTCGACGACGATCAGTCTCGATTTGGTTGGTGCGTGGATCTGGGCACTCTGCTCTGGCTTTCTCCTAGTGAATACCTTTGTAAATACAATACCTTCCCCGTATCAATATGTACAGTGAGGGATGACCGTTTCTCCTAATGTCGGCTATGTGGGACAACCCCTACGCGTTCATGCCGCAGCTAGTTCACGAAGTGTTTACATCTAAAACTGAAACAACTCTTGTGGAAGTGCAGGCGATCAGTCAGCCTGCTCGGGGAGTATGCTGTCGAACTTGGGGCTCCAAGTAGTTCCGTCATCGTGCCCAGCCGTGCTGGGGGCGCCAGCCAGGAGGTTCCCGGAGCCAGGTGCGCCCAGTGCAGGGTTGCCACCGCATGTCTGCGCATGCGTTCCCCACGGCTGCAACTCGGCCGAGCCGAAGAGCAGGAAGATGACACCCGTCACACCGTACACGCCGGCCGCTATGTAGAACACGATGCTCCACTGGGCGATTGTCTCCTGCAGCAGCGAAGCAGACAGCACCCGCGGCGCGCAAGAGAGTGCTCAGTTCCAACGAATTAAGTGCACAAAGTTGGGCCAGTTGCATAGACCTGCCCATTTGCCCGAACGCGATAAGTGTGGGAATAAGTTCTCAACTACGACTTTAGCGCTGTCTAGGTAATAAGTCGTTTGCCCGAAACTGATACAAACACTCGGTTAAGGTAGTGTTTCCGACAGGTGTTATGGCAACCGGCGTATTTGCCGTGGCCGACTTTGACTTATTGGCGTCTTATTCGTAAGCGGGAACTTAATCGGGAACTTTTGCGAACGGGCAAACGGGCCGAACGTTTGTTTCATGTATTTCTATCGTGCGTCTCGTCTTTCACCGCTGACATAATGCATACAGTCTCAGCTGCAAGGCGATGCTATGACTACTTTTCTTCGGGATATGTACCCATCCTCCTGGCGTAATAAACAAAATGAGAGGGAGAAAGTGTAGGTGTTCGCTGTTGGAGCGCCTACACTTTTCGCGGCGCCGTAATTATTGTAGCTATCGTTTCCTATTGTGCCGCACGAACTTTGTTCTTGTACAATCATACTTAATTTAAGGTGTTTTTAGTTTAACCTTATTTTCGTGTTATAGTTTCTTGTGTATGTATCACAATTTCGACTACAGTCGATACTATGGGAGCTCCCACCACACATCGGTTGCATTGGGCTATTGGGACACCGTCCTTCACCAGAAAGAGGCAGAACTATAAAGGAGGACTGAACCATTCGGAATATTCATTGAATACAAAATAAATATTTAGCGGCGACAAAAGAAAACAGCAAAGTGAAATATAACAAGATAAGTAGATATTTCCAAATGTCGGCAAGATATGGCATTTTGCACGAGATTAACACAAATGCGCACTTACATGCACATGTGCACCCTTGTGAGCAGACATTTACGCACATAGTTGAATCTGTGGGGCGTATGTCCTGAACTCAATGTTTTGTTTTGCCAGACTGACGGGGAAGCCCAAACCCTGCCAATACTACGCAAACTGGCACGCGAATTTGTCCAGTTTGTGTAGTTCTTTCAACTCAATGTCTAACTCGTTGCGTGGAAAAAGGTAGTCCCAAGATACTTGAAAGGTAAAAATTTAGTTAACAAGACCATGCAAACATGACAATGCGCTACTTCAGTTGCGTCGCTTGGCAAGAAACATTTGGGTTTCAGCACTTTTGGAAGCGAACATAGACGATAACTCACATTGTTGTTCGTCAAGCTCCCAATTGTAAGGGGCGCCAGGAAGCCAGTCAGGTTGGCAAATGAGTTTGTCATGCCCATCAGTGTGCCTGGAAAACAAGAAATTATCTGTGAGTCTTAAAGGCGAGTACGTCTGCATCACGGAGCAAGAATTAGTGAGGAGGCGCAACAGGGCTTGCTCCGGCGGCGCAATAAAGTCACGGCGCCGGGCACGGCACCGACGCGCCCTCTGTTGCGAGGTGCCAAAGGGAAAAGGCGCGCCGGTTCAAAGTCATCCAGGGCATAGCCGGCCGCAATTGTGGGCAGACGGCGCTGACGACTTTCATTGGAGTCGGTTTGCGGTGGAAGAAATCTTTGAGTCTCAAACATTGTTGTCGTTAGACGAAGGAGGTTTGATTTTTCTAGAAGGCAAAACCTACAAAAAAAAACGTGGTTGAGAATCTAGGTATGATTAGTTCCAATGAATGATCGCTCTTATCCTCTATGCCAATAGTTCGTATTTAGATAGTCCTAACTTCACCGCTCTGCCTGTGCAACATGAAAAGAATGCGCAAATCTGAGAAGCCACCCGCGATAGCGGCGAGAGTGAACCACTCGTGGCGGAAGGCAGTGTCGGCAGCAGGGATTTATACACACCCCCCTAACACCCTCTCAACACCCCCCCAACACCCCCCCAGAAGGACTTCGACACCCCCCCCCTAAAAAGATTCCACAACCACAAGCACCCTGCCTAGGGATTTATACAACACCCCCCCCCAAACATCCCACCGACACCCCCCCAAAATCGAAATTCTGCGTAAACCCCTGGTCGGCAGATGTCGTCTGCTCCAGGATTCCTTCTAGCGCTTCATCTCAAGCGCGGTACGGCTTGTAGCTAGGGCAGTATTTATTAATAGTTGCTGCTAAAATGGCCAGCACTTCTATTTATTTATTTTACAGAAAGAAATCTGGCAATTTTCACCATATATTTGATCATATTACGACTTTTGTGCGTCGCATCCGTAGAATAACATGTAAACTATGGCAACGCGCTTGACATGGCATCTGTTGTTCTGCTCTGCAAGCTGCATTTCCTCCTCGCCAGGCAGTGACATTAATGCGCCGCCTGCCCGTGCTGTCCCAGCCCACCAGATTCCCCTCCTGAAATACTTCTTGCTCCGTAGTACGCATTCTAAGCCCCTCCGTGAGACGGTTTTTAAGTATATCAAGCCATTGAGTTTGATGTATGTGGTTATAAAGTTCAGAGTGTGCGGCAGAACACTCCGGGTACAATTTCGATAACGCGACCAGCATGTGTGTTCACCGCTTGCTGTGCAATATCGTTCACTACCACGAAGCGGGCGTGAAGCTTATTGGCCACTACAACATCGTTTGGGCTTGTGACCGTGTCTTTGGAATGATTTCACCTTGAATTTACATGCACTACTAGCCAAACCTGCAGTTTGCTTCAAGGCATCAGATTTTCGAATATCAAATGCTTCACAACTAAATGGCGAAACCAGAACATTTCCCTGGAAACGTGCTTCCGCATGACTCGGGTCGTCGTTGGAAGCTTGTGAGCGACTGGATTTCATTGCCACTGTGTGCCGGCAAAACGAGATCACTGATCTATATGAAGAATTTCTTCATTTCGCTGATGCTTCTTGCAACCTCTGATCCTGCTGATACTGTGTGAATCCCTGTGCATGTGGCGTCACGGGTGGTGAAGTGCGGCGAGGCTTACTTGCATGCGTACAGACATCGCGGGTGTAGTACGTTGCTGGTGTTGACGTTTCGGCGTTGATGTATGCTCCGCATCTTATGAGCGCATGGTGCCTTTGATTCTTCGTGACTGGAATGCCTGTTACTAGTGCGTTTTAGGGGGCCAGATAAACCGCATGCAGAAGTTTAATCATGTTTTTTGCTTGTATGTAACCTTACACCGTTTAAACCACCGTATATGTGCCTGACCGTCCAAAGTCAGGAACGGGACGCCAAAACACAAAATATTTCTATTTTGTGCTCCCCAACTAGTCCTGCCCGAACGTTCTTTTCTGACAGGAGGCTTGTGTCGTGTGGAGAATGTCGTGTACATAGCTAATTTTCTCCGTTCTGGACAATGTTAGACACTGTTTCGTTCATTACAGCGCGCGAGTCCTCTTAATTCGGCCTTATCACTGGTGTTGCGACCGGGCGGGGGCACCCGATCTTTTCTCCGTGGCCTCCAACATACGATGGGTAGCGTGTATGAAGCGAGCGGCCAGCCGGTGTTGCAGCCGTGAAGAAGTCCAGAGCAGTAGGGTAACGTAACTGTTTACTTCATAGCGAGAGGTGAGCCGAAGCCAAAAAAAAACATACAATGCCCCGACGGGCGAGGTTACAATACAGGACACGAGCAGAGCGACCGCATGGATTCGCTGCTCAGACAGGAATGAATATCAGCGTTTGTGCTGCTTCTTTTATACCCAAAAAACGCCCCCAAGAGTAACACGCCACGAAATCACAGACACACACACGTGTCCATAGTTCGCGAGTCACCCATGGCTTCGTCCCACATGGCGTCCGAGAGGGGGGGAGAGAGTGTCCTTGAAAGGTGCCGGGGTCGCGCTATCAACTGCTGATCGTGCCGATAGCGAAACGTCTGAGCCGGGGAGGTCAAGACGGGACTCTCCGACGCGCAGGTGCCTGAAGGGTGTGGCGAACGTCGTGGCTTTGCTCGTGGAAGCTGACAGCTGCCGGAGGTGTGTTGCAAAGCGAGGTGACTGACCCGGCATGTCGAGACACGAAAGTACGATTCACCAACACGCGGGCGCACATGGTCGATTCCCACGTGGTCGCTGGTGCGGGAAAACACGTGTTGCTGGCCGAGTCGTAACAGCTTCTCCGCCGGGGGTCCGAGATCCCGATGGATAAGGGTCTTCAACCGTTGTCCGGAGGGATGCTTTCGCAGGGAAGTGCTCAGAAGACGCTCGACTCCAGGCCTGGGCTGTACGACACCGTGCTGGAGCTTCACAGGGCCGATCACTGGACGAGAAGTGACTCCCCAAGAACGTCTCTGGATTGGTCAGGCAAGCAACAGAACAACACAGCAAGACACAACCGCATCGCCGGCAAGTGCGAAGACAAATCCACACTGAAGATCTACCAGGCTTTTTGTTGCGAAAAAAATACGCTAATAACTATCTAGACTAGTTATATTTTAGCCCAGCAGTACTTTAGACAAGTGCACAAACCCGAAAGGTGACATTTCGCGTGATTGGAAATGTCCCACACACACACAAAAAAAAACGTAATCGTAAAGGGCGAAACCTGCTTCAGGAAAAACAAAGAAATTTGAGAAAGTCAGGCGTCTACAGGCCATTTCTCGCGCCGAGAGCTGTGATTTGAGCTCTCGTCAATGCCCCGAGCTTTTCCCTTTCGGTACCGCACTTTAGGTGCAGCCGTTCTCTCAACGCTGCTGTGACCGTATGAAACGACACCGGTCGTTTTCTTCGACAAAGGTTGAGCACGCGGAGGAGCGAGCGGGATTTTCCCCCGTTCATACGTTAGGCGTGCACTGCTTCTAGGCGGCGTTCCCTCGACGCGATGCGAGCTCACAACTTTGCTCGCGCTGAAACACGCGCCACAATTACGCGCTGAAGTTTTTGCTACCTCCTCATTGCTCGCCCTTTTACTAACGCGTTTGGCAAGCAAACGCCGGAACGCGTTTGCGTTCTCTCCTCTAGGCTGGTCGGTTCCCGACTTCGGTTCAGCCACAGGCGACACCGGAACCTCAACTAGCTCAGCTGATGTTGGCCTATCGACTGGAGCATCAGCTGGGAGTGAAACGGGCACGACGAGCCCATTAGACACCTTGCAGTTCCCAACAGTCACTACCTCGTCGTCCCTCGCGCTTTCAGCGACAACCTCGGCACGCGAAGACCGAAGCGTGCTTCCGTTCTCCTTTCTCACTGCCAGAACTACACTACAACTAGGCTGCCCTGTCTCAAAAGACGGCTGAGTTGCCCGCGAAGTGCGCGCGTTCGGGTCGACAGCCGTTTTCAAGGGTTCCCGTGATCTAGCGCACTTCGAACATGTCGATGAAACATCTCCGCTCAGCGTAGGGGCTTTACACATAGTGTACTTACGCTGCCCTCCATCGCGAGCCTCTGGAAATGCCCAATCATCACTTTCTGTCTGAGTTTCGCCATTCCTCACAGAGGTGGCGACCCTTTCGTTACTTGAGCTCTTCGCAGCGAGCCCCGCTGGTTCTTTCCTCGGCAGTTTCTCAAAATTGTACCCCTTTCCCCTTAACAGCTGATCCGACCTGTTCGAGAATAGGTACATGTACTCCGGAAGAAGTTGTGGGGATACTGCTGCCTGCGTCACAAGTTCACCAAACGGACCTCCGATGCTGACCTTAGCAATCGGCAGACGAACGTTTCGTGCACCTACGGCTGGCTTCACCCAAACACACTGCCCTGTTAGCTGACCCGGTTCAACGTACGAAGGGTGGACCATGTCTACCGTCGCCGCGGAGTCACGAAGAACTCGGCACGGTTTACCATTGACGACTAGCTCCCGTACGTACGGCTCTAGAAACTGCCTGCTGTCCTCACTCTGATCTAGTACGTGAAAGACTAGTTTACCCTTCTTACAACTGGCAGCAAAATGTCCCGTCTCGCCGCAGTTGTAACATGCAGCCTGTCGGCGCGCCTCGAAAGCTTTCTTTCTGCGCTGGTCCTCAGCGTCTGCTGCTCTCCCTTCGTTATCGTGGCCAGTTTCTCTATCCACGAGAACGACATCCCTTGCTCCACCGTCTTCCCGGGGAGCTCTGCCTTTCGGCCCTGACTTATCAGGCCTCGGCCTGAACTCTTTTTGGCCGTCTGTCGGCCCCTGCGCACCTCGACGTGCGACAAACTCGTCGGCTAGCTGAGCTGCCTGATCCACAGTACTTACCCCTGGCCTATCTTGCACCGAGAGTCTCAGGTTCTCTGGTAGACGGCGGTAAAACTGCTCAAGACCGAAGCACTCAACTACCTTGTCGTGCTCTCCGAAAGCTTCTGCCTCTTTGAGCCACTCTTCCATATTTGCCTTAAGCTTGTAGGCGAACTCCGAGTACGACTCGCCCCTAGCTTTCTCGGCTTCACGGAACTTCTGGCGAAACGCCTCTGCTGACAGCCTGTACTTACGCAGGAGGCTAGATTTGACTTTCTGGTAGTCCTCCGCCTCCTCCTTTGGCAAGCGGGCCATCACGTCGGATGCCTCACCTGGCAAAAGCGTAAGCAGCTTTTGCGGCCATGAGTCTCGGCTAAACTGGGCCCTCTCACACGTACGCTCGAAGTTGACCAAAAAAAGACCGATGTCTTCTCCTACCTTGTAGGGTCGCATTAGGTCACACATTCGCAACGTAGGTCGCTCAGTCGCCGCAGACTGCACGCTGCTGCCACTCTGATGTCTAGGTCGAGACGCCTCGACGTCTAAACGCTTCATTTCCCGCTCATGCTGTCGCTCCCGTTCCTTCTCCTCGCGTTCCTGTTCTCGCTTTCTTTCCTCGCGTTCCTGTTTCTGCCTCTCTTGCTCCTGTTCTCGCTTTCTTTCTTCGCGTTCCTCTTCGCGCTTTCTTTCCTCGCGTTCCTCACGCTGGCGCGCAGCCTCTGCCTCTGCAGCCTGACGTTTAGCGGTCTCCCTGCCATTAATCGTCTCAATGCACTCAGACAGCTCGTCATCGTCAGCCCCAACAGCGAGTATAGCCTCTATCAGCTCTGGCTTTCTCAGCGCGTCCGTAACATCCAAGCGCAACTCTTTTGCAAGCTCCAACAACTGCGGTTTTTTCAACGCTTTCAAATTCATGGCCGGTCTAGAGTACTGCTTTCCCACTGCTCCAAAAAATGTTTTGCGCGAATAACCCACGCGACAAAAACACACGCCCTACCAGCTATCCTCAGAAGCCTGGTAAAACTCAGTGAAGAAAAGTCCCGCACTCACCCTTGACCGCCATGAATTCTGCGAAGTCCGAAGCCGCCTTGACGTCCGTGGTGTTGGGTCTCGCACCGCTGGCTCCAGGTGTCACGAAGTTGTCATCCGACCGCTGCCAACCAGTTGTTGGGACCGGGCGGGGGCACCCGATCCTTTCTCCGTGGCCTCCAACATACGATGGGTAGCGTGTATGAAGCGAGCGGCCAGCCGGTGTTGCAGCCGTGAAGAAGTCCAGAGCAGTAGGGTAACGTAACTGTTTACTTCATAGCGAGAGGTGAGCCGAAGCCAAAAAAAAACATACAATGCCCCGACGGGCGAGGTTACAATACAGGACACGAGCAGAGCGACCGCATGGATTCGCTGCTCAGACAGGAATGAATATCAGCGTTTGTGCTGCTTCTTTTATACCCAAAAAACGCCCCCAAGAGTAACACGCCACGAAATCACAGACACACACACGTGTCCATAGTTCGCGAGTCACCCATGGCTTCGTCCCACATGGCGTCCGAGAGGGGGGGAGAGAGTGTCCTTGAAAGGTGCCGGGGTCGCGCTATCAACTGCTGATCGTGCCGATAGCGAAACGTCTGAGCCGGGGAGGTCAAGACGGGACTCTCCGACGCGCAGGTGCCTGAAGGGTGTGGCGAACGTCGTGGCTTTGCTAGTGGAAGCTGACAGCTGCCGGAGGTGTGTTGCAAAGCGAGGTGACTGACCCGGCATGTCGAGACACGAAAGTACGATTCACCAACACGCGGGCGCACATGGTCGATTCCCACGTGGTCGCTGGTGCGGGAAAACACGTGTTGCTGGCCGAGTCGTAACACTGGCAATTCTTTAAAGCTATCATGCTGCGTGTAAAATGTACTACCCTGTGTATCTTTGTTAGAGAAGAAAATGCCAAGTTGTATCCGCCACGTACTCCAGTCACAGCACCTAACACTTCGGGTACAGGTCCGCATCAATGGGGAAGTGGCTCTGACGTTTCACCAACCCAAAATGTTTACTTCGCTTAAAGTGCAAGCAACGTAAAAAAGTGGAGAGATGTGGCGACAGCAAAGCGCCACTCTGGAAGAAGAGGAAGCGCGGCACCTCCGCTAGTTGAGAACGCATGCGACGACTTCAGTCCAATCCAAATATCGCGCCGGTGAAGCGGCGGCGAAACGTCAGCAAGTTGCAGAAGATCCGGAATTACGAGCTCGCCACATTGAACACACTGTGTTATTGCTCTTTGGGAGGCTAACGAAGACACAACGCAGAAAACTTGACCGAGTCTCGAAGCATAACCGCGCGTAAACTCAGCTGAACCGAGAATAAGCTAGGGGGGGCCGCCAGCTTTGCTTTTTTCACAGTCTTCGCGCCAATAGTGCGAAGCTGCTCCCCCCTTTCTCTTTTTTTATGGAAGCCGACTCTGGACGTCGGCTTTTTCGCTCAAGCCCATGCTGTAGAACGCTTTGTGCTATAGATGGCTTGCACATGACGAAACACTACCATTTCTGGTGCATCGCTCTCAGCTTTCTTAGCGCTTCTCGACATAAGAGCAGCATGTAAGTTCAAATCCTTCCACGCTACACGCAGTGCATTAACACGGCAGCTACAGTGACGTCAGCGCAAGCTGCCCCGTAACGCCTCGTGAAGTCACTGTTCTTCAGTTAAGAACACCAGACTACGGCTCTTTCGCTCCGTAAACCACGTGAGGTTTTCGCATTCACAAATGTGTTCGTTGTATTCATGGCAGAATCTTGAATGTTTACAACGTGTGCCGAACTTCGGAGATGACGGTTATAAATTGGCAGAACACTCAGGCCGAAATGCTAAAACTTATTTGCGCCTGCTCAGTTTTACACTGTCCGGATGTGCCGTAGTACTAGGCATCTCTCCACTCCGCCGTTAAACAACTTCTTTGAGCCCAAATCCGAACACTAAACTTTTACTGTTTGGGGCATGTGCCTCTAATAACTACCATCCCCTGAGGTAAATAAGACCACGTGCCGGTGAAGCCACTTCACGTACCTGCAAAATCTGGAGACATGTCCACGTGCGTCACCAAGAAGCCCGCAGAGCACATCGTGGTAAACCCCATGGCCAGCGTCAGCAGGGCCACGTTCAGCACCTTGTCGCACCCCGCAAAGGTCAGTGTGAACAGGCACGCGGCTGCCCCGAAGAACGCTGCGATGGGGACAATAAAAACGGAGAAAATAGAACAGGTAGTGTTTAGAGCGCGAGAATGCAACAAAGTTGAGAATTGCAAATCGCAACACATTCGTACAGGAGATGCGAAACATGCCGACTTGACCTCACAAACACACTCGACGTCAATTATAGTTGGTCCCGTTTAATAACGGGGACTGTTGTTTAGCAGGCAATAATGAAAAATAAAGCCAAGAAAAGCTACTAATGTACTTCAGCTTTGACTTTTATGTCCAGCGTCGGAAGAACTAAGAATTACGGCCCTTCCTAATTTATGGTGCTATCAGTTTGGGCAGGCAAGCACTATCAGCAAGCATTATCACGTTCAGAGCTACAGCAATGGCCACAGAAGTTGCAAGCCTTGAAAATGGTTGCGTGCTTGTGCACTTTGCTTCAAATTCAAGCAGCGAAGGAATTCCTGCTGTGGTCAACAAACCAACGCTCATGAGGTTGCAGTCATGGGACACGTGGGAAATGGTGGACCTTGATACCGTGCAGTCCAGGCAACACCCCAGTTCCCGCGTGCTTGAAAGAGTGCTGAAAGTCACTTCTTCAACCGAACGTCATGTAGACGAATGTCATGTAGACGTAAATGAACCTTTCTGGTAGCCCTATTTCTACCGTGACCGAAGTCGTGGAGGTACGGGGTACAATATTCAGATGCAACACTTTTCATTTCTCACGGTCGTCATTATCATCAGCCTAGGAAGAAACATAACTACCGTATTTTTCGGTGTATAAGTCGTGGCTTTTTTCTGAAATTTTCGTTGGTGCGTCTTATCTACCAGTGTGACCTATGTATGGAATAAATTTGGTACATGGCGACCGTGTGCGGTCCGCGCTCGAAAGGTGCCTGTGTGCTGCGTGATGTCAGCACACGTTGACGCACAGTTGTATGGTCTAAACGAATGAATTATTTGTTGGCGAATCGGAGGAAGAAGGCTTCGATGGTTTTGCCTAAACGCCGTCTGTAAGCACATGCCTTCTCTGTGTATCATTAAAACATTTTTGAGAAGTTGGATGGTAGATGCACGTGTCTAGCACTGCTTACCGGGGGATGCATTCAGAGGCGGCGGCCGCTGCAACCATTCGCTGCACTTTCTAACGAACTAATCCTCTATGAGTTTACCTGATTAACAAGTGCATTTTGTATGCCGGTGCGTCTTATACACCGGTTCGACTTATACAAAAGTGTGACTTATAGACCGGAAAATACGGTAAAACATAGCTGTGTGAAGAATGTACACTCACAGGCGGAGTTGAAGAACTTTCTAATAAAGCTGATCGAGAAGCGACCTTTCCGGCGGACGTAGTCGGCCAGAAATCCAGAGGAGATGCCGAAGGCGGTACCGCAGATGTAGGGTAGGGCCGAAACAAGGCCATTCTGCAAAGGGCGGTGCAGACCAGTCACAATTACAATGGCGTGTTTCCTACCCATAAAACGCTCACATCAAAAGCAGCAGTTTTCAGTTTTTGCCACAAGAGATAAAGATTTTGTTCCCGCCTGTCAGGCAGCTAAATAAGTCATTTTCTTTTAGCGTTTTCCAAAACTGACAGCTGATTTCTACTTGAATAAGGCTTCCACTCAGGCTGCACGACAAGACTGACTTGGTTTTTCATTTCTGTTATGAAACAAAATATTCGACCGTTCATTAGTAAAATCTAATTATTGCAAAATTTTCTTCCACTGCTGCCAGGTAACGCGGCGTGAACATTTTGAGTACGCTGCCTAATTTTGAGAATAAACGATACCATTCCGAGGAGCCTTCCCCAGTTGAATGAGGGGCAGGTAATTAAGGCAAGTTTAAAGGGGAAGGCTGCGCTGGTGTAAAGCGAGAACTGGCAAGTTCATTGCCGGTGCACACTGTACGGCTTCCAAAGAACAGAAAAGCATCAACTACACGACAACAACAGGAACGCTAATAAAGCATGCAGGCATGGCGGGTGTTACCGTTTCTGGTAAGCCAATTCGCTTCGGCGAAAGCTGTTCATGGGCTGGTGACACAGGAAATCCCTTTCTTGGCTATTTTAAGGCGTAGGTATTATTCCTGGGCTTGTGTAGAAGTACAATTTGAAGCAGCGATGTTCGGCAGTTTCTTTTTGCCCCTGCACGCGTTACGTAATGCTCCAATCTGATGCGCCGGCCCTTCAAAGGGCATGCTGACGCGAGAGTGAATCAAATTCATGCCGTCGACAAGGTAATGGCGAAATCTGCGAAATTGGAGTTGAACCCGTTCAAATCATTTTTATTCCCAGAATGATGGAACAATTTCTCGGTTCAAAGCTGCTTTCACAGCATGACAGCTGTTACATCGACAAGGTAGTGGCAAAGTCTGCGAAATTCGAGTTGATCTCGTTCCAGTCATTTTTATTCTGAAAATACGTGAGCAATTTCTCAGTAAAAAGCTTCTTTCACAGCATGACAGCTAGGGGCCAAGAAATCGTTAGAAAGTGTAGCAGACAGACAGTGTGAATGAAAAGTATACAGTTGACACTTGCAACGAAAACAACACGCCAAAAAATGTCTACCATATCTGCGGTTATTCACAGCAATAAAACAAAACACCACTGAAGTAAACCTAGATCTTCACGAAGGAACGGAAATACGCACTCAATCCACGTGGCGATTTCACACCAGCACAATGCATAAAATTGTTCTCTGCGACCTCTCTCAGCAACGCAGAATAACACCGTATAAGTGAAGAAAAAGTTAAGTGGAAAAAATAAAAACAAAGCAGAAAAAACAGAACAAAGCTTGAGAAGGAAAACTGAAAATATCATAAACGTAAAAAACTGCGAAAATTTCATTCACTTATTAGTACTGAGCAAACAATTTGGTCAATAAAACTGACGAAAGCAGACTTTTGGGCGAGTTGGTGTTCTATTTCACCAGGTGTAAGCCGCAGTATTTAAGACGAAAGACGGCGAGCGATTTACACGTCCGTGTCATTGTCCAGCCATCTATTGTCTCAAGAAATTCTGCAGAAATTCAGAGAACTATATACCAATGCCTAGCATTTTTATGCCGCTTGTCTTGAGTGCATTTTCCAGCCTTTTTTTTGTTTTTTTTTATGTCCTGTCCAACCAATTATCTCTATTTACACTATAATAATGATTAGAAATTGAACATTTGCTAAATCTGAATTATTGTGGAAATGCCGGGCGTTATATGGTTTGCCGTTTTCCGTAATTGCTCTTTATTCTTTAATTTCTTATTTTCTCAAAATTTCGTTCGACCAATTCCTCATTCACTGAAAAGTTATTCTGTGTAAACATTTAAAGAAATGATCTGCGGCTCATTCAAGCCCCAACAATGACGACCATGCAGAAGCCTCCAGTCCCTTGGCGAGCAGTGCTGACCTCTGTTCAGCACTGCGGACATACCCTCAGTGAATGAGGGTATCTGCATCTATGCTGCTATAACGATTACATTTGGAACTTACGATATTATAATAATTACACTTGGCACTTTCGTGAAATATGCATTATTGTGGAAATGCAGGGCGTTACACGGTTCGCCATTTTCCGTAATTATTTTATATTTTTCTTATTTCTTAGTTTTTCAAAATTTCGTTCAACCAATTATCTCCATTTACGCTATTATAACGATTACAGGCGGAGCTTTCGCGAAATCTGCATTATTGTGCAAATGCCATGCGTTATACGTTCCGCCATTTTCCGTAATTTTTAAATATTTTTTTAATTTTTAGTTTCTTCAAAATTTGGTCCGACCAAACACAGGGGTGAGACAGCTGAATCAGATTTGGGAGCAGTTTTTGGAGCAGCAAAATCTCGATTTTGGAGCAGAAGGACCTAGATTTGGAGCAGGTGATGAGATTTATTATGTCACCTTAGGAGCCTAAAAATCAAATTTTTGGCAACTCGGGGGAAGGGGGGAGTGCAATTTTCAATGGGTTTTGAACGTACACAACACTGCAACAGCCTTTCAATGAAGTTTTTTCAACTAGAGTATTACAAGGCACAAACTGCATACCTTTTTGTAAGCCATTTATAAATTCTTAGGCACTATGCACAGATAGCATGGAGTGCCGTTGAAAACATCGAATCGAAAAACTAAGCAATCCTAAGGCATTTTCATTATCATGTGAATGCTGAAATTATTATTTTTGTAATCTGACTCGGCTTTACGCACAATTGTAGAGGCATGGCAACAGTTGCGCAAAGCGAGCTGAAAATCTTCGCACCCCACCAGCCCTGCCATTTCAATCCCCAAGGTGCGCATTCACTACGATCGCAATTTGAATAACGTTTGTATGTTTATCCACCTCCCTCTTGGCATTAAATTTCACTTCAGATAGATAAACCATTATTACTAGCGTGCAATAATAGCCCGTCCCGCTATCGGCCACTGCTTGAACGTTTTGCGGCGATGTAGCCTTGGCCGCCACTTCTGCAGTGTCGATCGTCCCATTTCCGCCACTCGCAAGTTCGCTGTCAAAGGCAGCAATAATTCAGCGTTTTATTATAACACCGCAATGAGTCCGAAATTTCACTTCAAGCACGCACCGCGCCTCTCACTCGAGGCCGAAACACGGCGAATTCACGGGCCCCACGTTGTTTTTGATGAACTCCCGTTCTTCGAGTCACGCAACTTCCCTCAACATATCAAACGACTAAATAAAAACCCAGCCACCCCCATAACCAAAACCACAGTAGAAATCAGAGAAGAGCACTCTACTCTGCCTGAACCACGAGCAACTCCTTCGCCCGACGGCCATGTTTTCCAATATTCAACACACCAAGATGGCGGCACCCAGTAATGTCATTCCGGAGATACGGCGCTCCGAAAATTGCCGTCTTTTCATCAATTTTCACCAGTAGTTTGTCGCCTGAATACACATACGTATTTTTTCTACAGGGCTTTGCAATTGTTTTTCATGGGAAAACTTTAAAAATCTCCCAGAATATAACATGTGCAACTTGACATGGTGACCTTCGAAAAAACTATCTTGGAGACAATTTTATGCAGGTTTTATTCAAGGATCAATGAATTAAACCTTTACCAACAGGATCACCTTGGGGGTGCTGGAAAATTATGCCGTCAGTAAGCATTTTTCCCCACTGAAACTGGCGGGAGCGTTAAAATCCTTGGCTGTCAGACTGTTTTGGAGCAGTTTGGCGCAATTTTTGCAATTTTCGAGCTTTTGGAGCAGCCTGACGCAGGAAAGCAGATTTGTATCAAAAGTGCGCAATATGCGCAGCTGTCTCACCCCTGCAATCATCTCCATTTACGTTATTACAACGATTACAGTTGGAACTCTCTCGAAATGTGCATTATTGTGGAAATGCAGGGCGTTACATGGTTCGCCAGCTCCCGCAATAATTTTGTATTCTTGTTATTTTTTTAGTTGTTCGAAATTTCCTTCGACCAATTGTCTCCATTTACGTTATTATAACGATTACATTTGGGAATTTCACGAGATCTGCATTTTTGTGGAAATGCAGGGCGTTACATGGTTCGCCATTTTCCATAGTTATTTTATATTTTTCTTATTTTTTTTAGTTCTTCAAAATAGCGTTCGACCCGTTATCCCCATTTACGCTATTATAGCGATTACAGTTGAAACTTCCGCGATATCTGCATTTTTGTGGAAATTCAGGGCGTTACACGGTCCTGGCTGTAGGGGTACTCGGCAAAGAATGCTACGCATTAATACTGCGTTTTACCCCTGGCGAAATGATCAATGAACGCCGCCCAATAAGTATGAAACACCGGGTAGTCCATCGCTACTGCACAATAAATTCCTTCTTTAGCGGTGCTTCCTCTGTTTGCGTCTGCCTAGTACTTACGAAAAATCATGCGCTAATAACTGAAGTTTATATTTGTTGCGAAGTTGCGCCATTAGCTATGAATACAGTAACGCTCCGCGCAATATGCACGAGACGAAAAAAAAAAACAACGCTTGTGGTTTCCCTTTCTCTTCATCGTGTGCATCGTCCGTTTTGCACTGCTCCCCCCTTGGTTAACCTTCGTGTTTACTGTGCACATGCACCAACCTTGCCGATGTCGAAGTGCAGGATGCCCCTGAAGTAGCTGGGTATCTCGGTGAACATGGTGTAGAAGCCCCAATCGAAGCCCAGGTGGGCCACCATCAGGGCCCAGAAAGGAACAGAGGTCAGCACTGCTCGCCAAGGAACGGGAGGCTTCTGCATGGTCGTCGTTGTTCGGGCTTGAAGGAACCGCACATCCCTTCTTTAAATGTTTACACAGAATAACTTTTCCTTTGCTAAGACACGTGTCCCGTTACTATGCATATAGGGCCAAGAATAAATTTTAAATTGTTAAGCACTTCCGTGTAACGCTTAATGTGTCAAAGTTTAGCCACATAAGAAGGTGCTATTATAAACGGTCCCATGCCCTGCCTATTTTCGATTGATTGATTGTATGGTTTAACGCGCCGACGCAACACAGGCGATGAGGCGCGCCGTAGTGGAGGGCTCCGGATTAATTTTGACCACCTGGGGATCTTTAACGTGCGCCGAAATCTCGTACACACGGGCGTTTTTGCTTTTCGCCTCCATCAGAAAAGCGGCCGCCGCGGCCGGGAATCGAACCCGCGACCTCGTGCTCAGCAGCGCAACGCCTTAGCCACTGAGCCTCCGCGGCGGGTCCCTGCCTATTTTCGAATAACTGGTCAACTTGCCCTGAAAAAATGTCGATATCAGGTTCCTTATACTGCCTCGATCAAAATGTAATTCTGATTTGTGTATAATAGAGACGCCGGCGTTAAAGGTACTTGGTATACATACCAGAACGGCTTATTAAGTGTACATATCCAACAGTTCTCACAGTTTGGAGGAAGCTCCTGCAAATTTTTTAAGTCGATAGTCTTTCTTGGGCTACTTAAACGCAGAAATTTTGGTCTGTCTGTATGTGTGTCCGTCTGTGAGAAGAGAGTTTATTACAATCTACATATCAGGGCGCAGCGACTAGTGCTAACAGTGCTGCCCTAAAACCACGATAAATCCAATCAGTTTCCAAGTGCTCTGGGCATTCAACACTCGGCACAAAAAATGTCTGTGGTGGTGAAACAAGCCACTGCAAAATCAACACACAGAAGGTTCACAGGTGTCCACAGAGAGTTCAGAAACTCGTTGAAAGTCAATACGGCACAATAGTGAAGCTCAGGATGTTGTTCCTGACTACTATGAAGCGTGTGGACCAGTGTAACAGAAAGGCATCTTCGTCTAGAACTGCCAACTCATTTTCTATGACTCACAAGGATCGACCATACACACCACGGCAGTGAAAACATCGCCCGTTGCGGTCGGGCGCAAAGACACGCGGCACCACGATTTCGCCGGAATACAAAAGCACCAGCAGACATCAGGAAGTTCACAACACGTCATTTGAACGTGTGGTCATTCGAACTGTGAGGCCAAACAACCTGCTTAACACAGCCCAAAACGTTGCCACTACACGAAACTGGAACAAGGCATGCTCTAATGTTTCAGTGTGCCCGCAGGGCAGGCACCGTGAGGAACGCACAATTCCAAATCTCACCAGACGGTCACACATAGGGAGAACTTCCCAGCCGCGCAACCATCCGAAATCCCGAACATCAGGAGGAAGCTCCGCCGAAGTCAGCTGATAACAACCTCGTAATCTTGCTATCTGATGATTACCTAACTGGTTTATCACCAATTTTTCGCACAATTCGCTTGCTGTAATTTTCCTAAAATTTAGGCTTGGCAAGGTAGACTGGACGTTTCTCAGTGTTTTGACAACATAGGCAAGCAATGTCGGCGACTGTTCGGCAGACGGACCGCAATGTGTTCGTCATAAAACATTGAGCGGTAAGTTCCCAGAAAGTACTGCAGCAGCGCCCTCCCTGGTATACTCAGTTGAGTCTACAAGGGCGAACACTGCGCATACGACTAGCACGCTACACATGGTTTGCAAGCAAGGCAAACTGAAACCACCCATTGACTTGAGCAGTCTCAACAGCGCATGCGACACTGTTTCTGTCTTGCACGCCCAAAATAACGACCCAAACTTGGTGGCGAGCTGACGGGTGAAATGACACAGCGGTTTCACTACGCGTGCTACATAAAAAAGCGCCGCCGAGACGGACGGCTTAATTATGTAGCACCGCTCTGCGAGGGAAAGTCGGAACATTGCTGCAACCGCAAGACGCTGCTCCGCTGTCTCGAGGAGGCGCTTCCATGTGCTACGCGCCACTTCACTCGAGGAATGGAAAACCACACCAAGTACTCGAACACCCATAACCCATTCTACGTCACCCGCTAAGCCAGACGCAAATGTGCCGAAGTGCTCCGCCATACTTTTGCCCCTGTTCAGACGAGCTTCAGGCTGCTCCCCGTGCTCATGGAACAGCCGTATAAACGCTTGATAGCTGTCCACGTCCCGAATAAACAGGAACACATCATCTGCATACGCAGACACCTTGACTTGGCCTACGCCTGGCAACGGAAAGCCGCAGATGGTGGTGTTTGCATCAGTACGGCGAAGCAGCAGGTCGAGACAAATGGCAAAGAGCATAGGCGACAAGGGGCAGCCCTGCCTTATCCCACGGGTGACAGAGAACGGACTACTTAACAGCCCGTTGACAAGGGGTCTAACGCTCCCGTTCGAGTACAGCGGCTCAAGCACTGTGTGGGCTAACGTACGGGATAGCAGAGGACCCCGGCTAGCTACGCTAGAGAACACTACGCGCCGTACACTAGCCCTGCGGAATCCGAAGACTCACGCAAGCGGTTCGGGTACTCACAGGCGGTAGGCAGGCTCCGGCAATCCAAAATGAGGCTTTATTGCCTGGCAGATACAGGGCATATACCAGACAACACGACTATCGCTCGCGGGGAGACAGTGGCTCCTGTCGCTCGCTCAAGCCGCTGGGCTCAGACCTCGATATCCGTCATCACGGCCGCGGGAGCAGGGGAGGCATCCCGTGGCGACCGATCAGGGCAGAATCTCTTGGCAGAGTCCCTGCGGCACGCTCTCGCGGGCCGCTCGTCAGCTCGGGTGGAGGAGACGAGGTCTCCTCCGGCGATCGAGAAGAGGGCGGCGAGGGAGAAGGCGACGAACCAACACCCTCTAGTATTGGACGAACCGGTCGTCCCTCCCCCTCGCCCCCGCACACGTTTGCGGCGAGCCGGTTCGGCGCGTCGCGCGGGGTCATGAAAAGAGCACGACCTACGTGACGCGCCGGCTACCAGCTCGCCCCAACACGTGTGCGGACAAGGCATGGGGGCACAAGGATCCCCACAACTGTTACACAGTCTGGCAGAAAGCTGTATTGACGCAAAACGCCTGCCAGGTATCGATGTTCCACTCTGTCGAAGGCTTTCACTTGATCTAGGGAGATGAAGCATCCTGAGGTGCCAATTTTCGTCGCATAGCTGGGCAAATCGCGCGTCAATGCCCCGGACGAGAAAATCGTGCGACCGGGCACGCTGCACGTTTGCGCTTGGCTGATAATATCGGGTAAAACGGCACTGGCGCGTCTGGCCAGAATGGACGCCACTATCTATCTTGTACTCAGTGTTGACGAGTGTGACCGGTCGATACGCCTGGGGCTGCGTAACATCTTCGCCTGGCTTCACAATAAAGATTACACAACCCTCATGGAAGGATTGCGGCCTTAGTTTGTGGAGTAAGGCCGTTCTGCACCTGCTCTGCACAACTTAACTTGCTGAAAATGTTTTCCAGTTTTCTGACTCACTAGTAAAATGTAATATGCTCACCTCGGATCGTGGTTGCTGCTGCCCCTGGCTCGCTTCGATGTAGACGCGCTCGTCTTCACTAATACGGGGGTGTTCCTGCGGGGTGTTGTACACCAGAAACACCCAGAACACGAACCACACCACACCAATAAGGCCTGCAAAGGCACGCAAGAGAAAAGGAGGTCAATGCACACAAAGTGAGCAAACAACAAGCTCGTTGACGGCAGGACGGTATATTGATTTTTGCAACTCGCAAAGTCCGCTGCTTTCTCTCATATAATTCAATCATCAACAACCAGCGCGTCACATTTTGAAGAAGAAATTTGATGCGTGTATTTTAATGGCGCAAGGCTGACTGAGGGCAAAGAGTGCCAAAGGAGAAAAAATTTGCCTACATCTTACCGATAACTTGCCTTCTTTACGCCGTATACCTTATTATTAGTATGCTAAAGAGTTTTATGTTGCCACTCGCGTTTCCTACGCTACTTCCAGTACAACCCCACTGGCTGATTCCCTGAAGTGCACCATTAGGGACACAAAGAATGCACATTGGCGCAATCTAGACTCAGAAACCACAGCGGCGCAGGTGCGGACGTGGCCTGTCCGCGGTAAAGCTAATCATGCGGGTGCGCGGCTGACCGTGAGCGTAATGACCTCTTCAAATTACAAGGCGACCCACCGAAACCCGGCCTCCTGGGCGACGAATTCTCCGTTACTGACATCGGCCGTGCTTCGACGCGGGTGGCGCCTGTCCTTCTGCCTCCATCGCTACCAAAAGTCGAGCAATGTCAGATTTTGTACCCCACCCGTCTAAGCGCCCAATAAATAAGTATATAAGAAATTGACACAGCTTGCACTGGCAGTGCAAGGCTGGAAAAACAGCAGAGCTGGCGTTCCCTCGCCCTTCGTCGGAGACTCGACTGTTGCATCATCATCAGCAGCACCGGCTGACCAGGTCCACCACAGGACGAAGGCCTCTTCCATCGACCTCGGACAGTAGAAGTAGTAGTAGTAAGTATTGCTGAATGAAGCGGACTTAGCCTTGCATAGCTGCCGGCAATTGCTCCGCCTAATCGTCCCCAATACAATATCAGAGACTCTCAAAGTCATCACACCTCACTTAGTCCTAAAATAACACACACACAATGTCACCACACCTCACTTAGTCCTGTGGACTGCAAGAATCCGAGTAGGAGATGCGACACCTCTCTTCGCACAATCCAGAGGCCCCTAGGAAAAATAATGTCCTCCGATGTAGCATGGGGCACTCCCAACTTCTGGAGATCATGAAAAAAGTTTGTCCGCTCAGGGTTGGTTTTACAGCTCCTGTCCCACGCCGCTCCAGTCTTTGCCTCCGAACTTCCTTATTGCGCCCCTCGATCGAGTAATCGGCCTTCCTCTTTTTTTTCTACATCCGTCTCTGTGTGTCCCCTCTGTCACCCTGGTGGTCGACCGATTGCCATTTTGCGTAATTACGTGGCCAGCCCAAGTCCAATTCTTTTTCTTTATCAGAACTATTATATATTCTACTCTAGTTTGTCCTCTGATCCGGGAAGCTCGTCTCCTGTCTATAAGTGTTACTCCGATCATTATTCATTCCATGGCCCATTGAGCCGACCTACGTTTACTTCTAAGCTGCTTAGTAAGGCGCGAAGTTTCCGCTCCATACGCCATCACCTCACATACATATTTCTGAACTTGCCGCTGAAAGTTCTCTCTGACTGGCAGGCCCGGATCACTTCATCCACAGGCTTTCGCATCTCTCCCAAAGTGAACCGCGGTAGCACACGCTGGAACTTGCGGCCAAGTCCAAAGCCAACGCCCGTGCTACGAATCCGAAGGAAATGCTGTTGGCCCGGAATGCAATGATAGCTGAATCGGATAGATGCCAGTTTCATAACGCAATAGACCCAGGTTCAAACCGACCGCCAGAAGCGTTCATCTTTCTTTCCAACTGACTGCACGTGTTATTGTTCCCCACCTCTTCTCACTCGCAGACGTCGGGCTTTTGGGGCGGCCCAGTGGTTAGGTTGCCGGTATCACGGCATCAAGGTCCCGGGTTCGATTCCCGGGATCTTCCTAACCCCCCTTCCCTCCTCTTCTCACATCAGCCCAGAGCGATTGGAGATATTGTTGTCCATCCCCTTTCTGGAAGAACAGATTGCGCTGGTCACCAGGAGACAGGAGCACCTGGAGACATACAGGGCCCTAGAAGAGGGCGCCACCCCATCAAGTGCCCTAAGGGCACTAGAATGCTCAATTAAGTTTGTTCTTCGACAGAGAGACGGTCTTTTTTGCTTAACAAAGGGGTGGATGCAAAAGCCCGCGTTAATATTCCACCACGCTTTTGTAACGTACCTGCGCTTTCTTTTAAAAAACGACCAGCCCATTTCAGCTACCCACAGCAAATACTTCCGGTTTTTCTGACAAAAGGGTCACGCAGTTCTCACTGAAAACTCACCACAACAAAACAAAGCACGTCATATTTGCCAGTTCCACTCACATTTTAAAGAAAGAGAGAGAGAGATGCCCACGCACCGAAGAAGTAGAAGGTGGCGGGCCACCCTCCGAGGAAAGTGGAATCGCAGAGCAGCCCCGAGATGGGCATGGCCACCACGGTGCCGATGTGCATGCCAGAGTAGATGATGGTCGACAGCAGGCTGCGCTCGTCCTTCGGCATCCACCGGGCTATCATGCAGTGCATGGCCGGGAAGGTCACCCCCTGGACAGGAGCCGGAAGAGAAGGAGAACCATCACAGCTACTAAACCACACTTTTGGCAAGCTCACTCACTGAAAAGATGCTTCTCCAAGCCTTCATTTTATTGTTAACAGACTTGGGATATGCCTGCTGTGCTCAACTGTTTTGTTTTATCATTATTCTAGCCATTTTGGTCTGTAGGTACCTGCGAAACCATGTTGTTTTTGCCTAACCGTTTTCACCGGCAGGGCGTCAATTTTGCATTCAAACCAAGGAGAGGGGAAGAAGGTGGGGTGGGATGGGAGGGACTGGAGGCAGGCGATTGGGAGAAATGGGTGGGATGAAGAGAAAGGAAACAGTTCTTCAGCATAAATCTGCCCCCAAACTGAAATAATGCTAACTGCACCGCATTTCGAGCCGTCAAGATGGTTCCTGCCTGATTTTATTGGATAGTATGCCTTTGCCTACTCCCCCCCCCCCCCCATAAATTTTTCCGTCAGTCCGTAAAGACTGACACGATGCGCTCTAGGGGAATAAGTTGGCCATGTGGTATTTTTTTTTTTTAAATAAAAGTCCCTTTATTTATGAGGACTTAGTGCCTGTGCCATAAGGCCACCAAGGAAAAGATGCGTATACGTGTACGTGCAGAGATAATCCCTGGAAAGAATGCTTACACACTATGTGGCCGTTCCCACAAGAGAAATTCTACGCATTTTTACTTACATCTCTCAGAGGGAGACAACGCAGATTTGGTCCCATATGCCCTTTGTACAAAAAGGAACTGGTGTATCAAACCTGCACACCCTGCCTCGCTGTAAGCACACCCACATAATGTAGTACCGCCAACTTCACACAGGAAGACACTATGGGGCTGCATGTAAACCAAGAGCAAGCTCTGTGGGTTCATTTCAACGCAAAAAAAGTTGTCAGTGTTGTCGTTTGTCACCGGACCACTTCGACTGCACGTGCTCCTTGTAAAGTTGGCCGGAAGACTGAAGGCAGAATACACGCAAGTTCTGAAGGAGTGTCTTCAAACAAAAATACGAACCAGGGTCATACATTGTACCTGAGATACCCTGGTCCCTGGCTCTGTGCGCCATGACATCTTAGGTGTACCTCTTTTTTCTCTTTTGTCGTGATTTCCGTCAAGCGGGACTCTTATTTTAATGGGGCAGGCTATAGGCGGTATTCGTGGGAAAGTGTAGCGGTCAATTTCTTCGCTTGGCAACACTGGAAACGGCCACAGACATGGCCGATGCGCCACGGACACGGCGCAGCTTGGGCCACTGCGCCCGCACGCCGAAGAAAACACCGGCGTGCGTCATCTGCTCCGTTCCAATCCGATTCCAGACGGTGGCCTCAACAGAGATGTTATTAATCGGGCTCACATTGAACTCGAGGGAATACTGTGCGTTTGGTGAGGTACAGTTTCTAACGTGAAACACAGTCATGTGTTTCGCAGTCGTGCTTAGCATGGACAAGTACCGCCACCCCGCAGAGCCTGACGTAACGAGTGACGGCGCACCACGGCTGGGCTAGAGCGGCGGCGCGCGATGTGTTGATACGGCCTTCGCAGCGGCGGCGAGAACAATGTCTCGACGTAAAGTTCCGCGATCAACGCGCGCACGCCGCTGCTCTAGCCTAGAGTGCTTCGATGCTAGCCCGGCCGTGGGCGCACTCACACGGTTGCATGAAGGGGAAGAGGGGTGTCTGATCTGCGGGCCCTGTGCACAACGTCGCCTAGCAACAGATGCTTGGCCACAGATATGGCGGCGCACACTAGGTTGCCTGCATGCATTCCACGCCATTGAATACCGGCTATTGGTTCATGCCGCCTCGTCATTACTTTTTAAACGTGATTTTGAACAAGCGGTGTGCGGCCCTTTGTCCAAGCCATAAAAACTTTGATTCGTGGTCTTTATGGCTTCATATTCCACATGGTGAAAGAGGCGCCAAGACAAAATACAAGTTTGGTTAATTCGGGAGATTCTTTCGTTAGAAGAACACTGACACTACTTTTAACGTAAACTTTGCTCAAATGAGTCATGCAATGAGGAAAAACAAAATAGGCATGCCGCTCACCAGCTACATTCCCGCACTGAACTTGTGACGCATTATGGGCCGCCTGTTGCGATTGGCAGAGGCAAACGAAATCTGACGCAGAATAAGCACGGTTATAAGCTTGCAGAATAAGCTATTTGCGCTTGAATTTAGCGCATATTATTGCAATAGCAGGAAGAATGGTGGCGTAGATAATGGTAGTTACGAACGAACGCGTCAACATCGAAGCATTGCGTTGGGCGCAATTCCGGCCGACACAGCCTATGACACTGCTGCTGCGCACGTTGGGCTTGTCTGACACGACACAGGTCAGCTGGTATAAGTGACGCTGCCACTTACATGATCCTGCCTGTCGAGTCATACCCAATGCTTCATGAAACGATTACTATTGACCGTAACAAAAATACGGCAGGCCCAGGTGCGATTAGAAGCAAAACGAGTATGATCTGCGGTTCTTAAGCGGCATCGCTGCGCCATTTGAAAGGCGAACGGTAACCAGGGTAACAAAAGGCGAGTTTTGCAAACAGCGGCAGCCTCATTAAGCATATGAACTTTTATTTTAGGTACCTGCCCGTAATACGTCCTTTCTGACGTCACGAGAAAGCTATGCAGCGGGAGAATCGACATTTCCGGCTAAATCGTTTAACTCCTCAGTGAATAAAGCATCATTTGATGCCGGACAAGCACTGAGGGTAATATAAAAAACGAAATCATTTGAATAAAAACAAACTTTTTTTCCTCACGTTTCCTTTAAGGTGACATGACGTGAGCATATGCCGTTCCTTCACAACACGTAAAGCGCATTATTTTTGTCGTGTGACGACAAACTAATGGGCGACACTGGCAAGTTCTACTTTTAACAAGGCAAAACATACAGGTCACAACGCACAAAATCAAGTCGCTCGTGTGCAACATTTTTGTGACACAGCTCGACTTTCCACAGACTGCCAAAATATCGAAACATGGCAATCATCTTACAAGAGATATCGTTGGCGTTTACGTATGTGTAAGCATGTAATCCTTGACTTTATCGGCAATATAAATTTTGTCCATCCTCAATGTCCATCTTCAACTGACCTAGCTGCCCATTTTTTGTGTCTTTCTGTTTCTTGTAAGTGGTACATCAGGGTACGAGCTGTGTCGCCCAGTTCTGAGTTTAGGGACTCTGACTGTCGGCGTCTCATGCCGTCGTCGACTCATGTCATCGTAGTATCATGCAGTCACGGTACTAGAACACCTGGACACTCGTTTTACAACGCCTCGCACTAGAACGCTTCGTGCTTCAAAGACACAAAACTTACAACAAAGCGTTGCTACCCCCCTCCCCTCCCAACGGTTTTATCTCCACGTGCAAAAGCGCCAAAGCGCCAAGACTACGCTTATACACTGCATGCTTCGCCACTCCTCGAGTTTCACGTTAGCGGAGATGGTCCGGGATATTTTTCACTACTGGTTTGGTTCTGCACGCTGTGACCTCCAGGTTTAACCGATGTGTGCACGGTATTAGCGTGGCATCTTTACCCAGGCGAAGGCCTTGAAAAGCAGCTGAGACCCACCTGCCCGAGCCCCATTACCACTCGGAGGGCAACGAAGGCGTTGACGCTCCAAGAGGCCGCAGCTGGGATTAGAAGGGTGAGCAGAGAGGTACTAAGGACGGCAACACCGAACAGCCACTTGGCTCCGAAACGCTCCGCCAGCCGACCGCCGGGAATCTGCGTGACGACGAACCCGTAGAAGAAGGCGCCCAGGATGATGCCCTGCTCATACTCGTTCCAGACAAAGGGGCCATCCTGGAACCAAAAAGACAAGAAAAAAAAATCCGTGACCTTCCGTGCACACTACGAAGGAGAATGACTCACGAAGCAGGGCGCAGTGCAAGGAGTGCTCGGGAAAAAAAAAACATGCGCATTTACCACTTCCTAGCCAGTGACTAGAGTTTTATTCTAGCGCACAACATGTTGTCGTCTGTTTTTCTGCGGCGTGGTAGCCATTGCACTGTCTGTGTAACACACCCACCCAAACCGCTTAACCACGGAGGACACCAGCCAGGTTGCATCGGGCCGTGAGACCTGCACATTAAAATCTCCCACCATCAGTACGGGCATTTCATCGGTGAGTGCTTGAAGCCCGGCTGCAAGTTCAAGCATAAAGGGGGAACAGGTGATGTGAGCGTTCTTAGACGGGAAAGAAACCGGTCGGAATGCTGCTGGGGTGGCCCTTTAAGCTGGACAGGAAAAACACCGGCGAAAACATCACTCCAGGAGCCCTTGAAGATGCAAACACACACACACAAAAAACGAGCTTTTGGGTGTCTTTTGCGTTGGACACAAAATTGCCGTTCTACACGACGATTTTTCCACGCACACGATATGCGGAAACCTAGGAATATACAGCTTCGCTGTGCAAGATCACTGGGGTCTATTACATGTAAGAAAAAAAGTTTCTCTACCACGCAAATTTGTAGGAATGCGAAGACGAAGCCAGTGGGAGTTTAAATGCACGGCGATAGTTCAGAAGTACCATTAAGATTGCTACAGTACACTTTGCACGCTTCAATTAGTGCGAGGTTTGTACGCAGCGCATGAAGCATCGTATAACCGAAAAGTTAGCGCTTGGTTTTAGTGGTACCATAAAATAAAACACCGTGATGTTACCCGCTAAATTACTACAGCCATAACAGATCTAACAATGGCATAGCCAGAATTTTTTTTCGGATGCTGTTATACTCCACCCGGAAAAAGAATTTAAAGAAGAGAGCCAGTGACCAAACAATGTACTATTTTCATTTGCTTATCTTACTTTTGTTTTTACATTTACATTTATTCATGAAGAGTGTAAAAAGCATGCATATGGTGGGGAAAAAAGGCCGAAAGGAGGGGTGTATGCGCCCTAAAATTTTCGGGGTGCGTTCTGACATTGAAACACCCCTCCTGGCTACGCCCCTGACATCGAAAATTCCTACATTTGTTTAGGTCTGTTGTTTTTCATAAAAAATAAATGGCGAAGTTAAGAAATGTGGTCATGTCGTGTGTCTTTACGTGTAAAATGGGACCGCTGATGCTTAAGAAGGACAAACATTTTTCCTACTGCTGCGATTTTAGCTCACAACGCCTTCGTTGTCATGAAACAGGGTGTGCGTTTTAAGCTGCGTTTCACGAACACTGTGCAGGGCTGATGGCGGTATTGCTGCAGCTAGCCAATAGTGGGGAGGAAACACCTGCAGCAGCCAATGAATGAAGCGGTTGTGCACGTACAACGTAATCTCGCTCCCCGATCGTCTGCTCCTCTGAGCAGCAGCAGACCACGTGCTTTTTGTGAGCATTGCGAATGCCGCATCAGGGCTTGTAAACCCAACAACACTGCACGGAAGTTGGTGTAACATGTTATAGCTGTTGTACTGCAGCCACTTTTCTTACGCGCATCTTCTCCGCCGTGCCGTTGCCGGATTGCGCCTTGCACTCCTCCCCCGAGGCGGGCGTGTTGTTGGTGAGGATGGCCGTGTGGTTCACCATGGCGACCAGGGCTAGGCTCAGGTTCACGCGCAGAGTGGCCATGTCGACAAAGCCTAGAAACCCCATGAGGGCCAGCACGTGGCGGGTCTTCACACCGTCGTAGATCCCTGCGAGTTCGTCGCATAACAAAGAAACTCCAATCGGCTAGGTATTTCCGCTAGGTATTAATCGAGCGGAAGCTCAACTACTGCAGGTCTCCCAAGGTTATTCATCGCGTCGCAATGACCTTGAGCCAGCAAGTCTTCACGCGGTCGTAGATCCCTGCAAGTTCGTCGCACAACAAAGAAACTATAATCGGCTATGTATTTCCGCTACATTTTATAGAGTGTAAGCTCTACTACTCCAGGTCTCCCAAGGCACTCTTGTGTCTTTTCTAGTCACTGTCTATTTTTACGCTGAAGCGTACATAACGGAATACCAACTTGGCCAGTCAATTATAGTTACTATGTAAATCACATCTCCCAAGGCCATTCATCGCGTCGCAATGACCTTGAGCCACCGGAGCGCAAGTGTGGCAGGTGTGACGTCGCGCCACATGTTCTGCTGCGGAAAGGCGTTACAGATGCGCTTGCTCGAAGCCTGCAACTGCGACACCACGTGACTAGGCGAAGGTTTTACGGCTGCTTCGCCGGTGCCTGGTCGCTCAGTCTTGCCACGAAAGGCGCCCCGGCTGGGCCGTCTGTGCGTGCGCTTCAAAGCGGGCTACCGTCTGAATCCAACTATCCAGTAGCCTAATTTCCGTGAAATATTCTTTGCAAAGTCTTTGCAAAAACGAGCTCAACAGAACTTTTTGCTCGTGATATTAAGTTTACATGTGTTGAACTGGACTTGGCTCAGTTTAAATTCTTTATGGTTCCAAAATACACCTTTAACTGCCTTCCCAGCGCTGAAATATAAATCGTGTTACGACACATACCCTTAACACCATACCATGTGCCTGATTCAGCCGCTCTCCCCTCACGCCTTTCATATACATAACTAAAGGCGAATATGTGTTACAGGAATGCCCTCTATGCATGTATTTTAAGAATAATTTCGGTCTTTGTACGAACGCACGTGGTAGTGTTTTCAGCGTACGATTTGTCCCGAACCAAGATGCCTTCGTTCCCATCCACAAGGAACGGTACTAAGGGAGTACGCAAAGCAAAAGAGGCTTGGTATTTTTGTCAAAACTTAGTAGTCGACGATTTAAAGCACCAGAAAAGAATGGAGCACGAAAAGCAAAACTAAATGCTACATTTAGATGAGTCCAAGTCCGCATTCGTAGCAACAGTGCTGTGACCTAAGGTAGCGAGAGAAAGAAGAAACTTTATTTAAGAGGCGTTCGTTGAGAACTCCACACTGGACGGAGGTGGTTCCCTGTTCACGGGAATCCATATGCTGCTCTCGCCACCTGGCCCCTGGTGACCAGCCGTAGCGATACTCCATGGTGGGGCTGGTCAGCAAGACCCTCCATCTCCCGCTAAAGGGTAGGGTGGGGCTGTGGAGCGAGGCTCACGTAAGGGGGGCGGATGCTTTGGGCTAAACCTACACTCTCCTATCATGTGCTGATTTTTTTACAGATTGGGAAAGCTTCTTCAAATTGGGTTGGGAACATGCGGTCGAGTAGACGGGGGTGCAAAAAGGACTTTGTCTGGATTTGCCGGTATATAGTTTGCTGTTCCTTCATGAGTGCTGCGGGGGGTGCTGGGAGCATCCTCCTGTCGTGCGTGTAATTAGTGGTTATTTCACTGTAGGTAAGCAATGGTTGTCTTTTTGCCTCTACTGCGGACGTGGCCCGGTAAGTCAGTGCTCGGGCCTGCAGGTGGGCAAACTCGTTACCCTTCACCGCAGAATGGGCTGGTAACAACCCTAGTTCGACCGTTTCCTTCGGAGGTGTTTTCTCCTTGAGCACTCGCCTCCTTCAGATCCAGTTATTAATTCACGCCGCGGCGTTATTAACAGGTTTAGGATCCCTATGGCGTAGTGAGGAGACAACGGAAGAGTGAGAAATGAGTGTTCGTTTTTGGCAGACTCCGTTAAAGCAGTGTTCATCGACCTGGGCCTCCTTTGCAGCGAGACCATCATGCAGAAAGCATGATCGCCTTGCTGAGTAAAGCATGCAAGGCTGCGCCTACCATTCTTCCGTATGCACGTCGTTTTGTCAATTCACGCCTTTTTTATTCGGCAGTGCCTATTCTGTGGAACAAACAATAGGATAATGTGCAGCATTATCCTGTTGACCAGAGCAAATAAAAAATACCGCAGCTATTGCGGAGGGCATCGGGGGAAATTAGGGTCATTGTATTCATAAATCTGCCACATTAAGGGCCAATACCCTTGAGCGGACATGTCTTCGAGCACATTAATGCGGATTATTGAGATTCGCCCTTTTGGAACTCGCACGAAAGAAAGAAATCCGCGGTTTGAGCTTTATATCGCTAACGCGAGAGTGAAACTAGAACTATACAAGGCAACGTGACTATGTGTCGCCCAATTATTGATTGCAGGGTTTAACGCGGCGGCGCAACTCAGGCAATGAGGCGCGCCGTAGTGGAGGGCTCCAAATTAATTTAGACCACCTTGGTATCTTTAACGTGCGCTGAAATCTTGTACACACAGGCGTTTTTGCTTTTCGCCTCCGTCAGAAAAGCGGCCGCCGCGGCCGGAAACCGACCCGCGACCTCGTGCTCCGCAGCGCAACGCCTTAGCCACTGAGCCACCGCGGCGGGTGCCCAATCATGGCGAAGTCGACGCCCGGCCAGAGACATATGGCTTACGCATAGTCACCCCTACTTGTAGACAGCTTCCTCTGCATCTTGCCCTTGCGCTTGTGCATCCCCTTTGTATGCCCGAATTGATAAAGATGGTGTACAAGCACAGGGATAGTGCCAGCCTTCGATATATGCAGGGAGGAATGCGCGTAAGCCATTCACTCGCCGCGTAATCTATTAGGCATTGAGTTGCCATTTCTCGGATGACACGCCCAGTGAAATCGCCTGGTACAGTTCTAGTTCTGTTTATTTTTGTTAGCTCAGGTTCCCAGGATCAACGGTACCAAAAAAAGTGTCTTCTGAATAAAGTTCTGGACTGCAAAGGGTTAATACCGCAGCTTTTTGAAATGGACGCTGCAAGAAAATTCCATGCTCATAAACTTGAGAGTGCTAAAAGACTTTGCTATCGAAACGCATTATTCACACCTAAAATCAATCCCACATTTTCTAAACAGTACCAAGTGCTATTCAATCGCACAATTTTTACGGCAGCCGGTAACAGTTTTAAACATCGCGCGTCAGCTGATGGCGGAACGTTTCCCGTCCCGTCCGCCCAACGTGTTTAGCACACCAGGCATGCCCGACCGGCACGTACAGTCGAAAGCTTTATGACTGTTAACACGGGAATGCGTGTCGTTCAGTACCTGCACAGCGATCTAGCGATGCGATGGCGAACTGTCGTAGTTCATAAATTTGGCGGATCCACCCCCTGACAACGGCCGCTTGCGCTGTCGTCTGCTGCCGTAGATATTTGGAAACGATTTCAACGCATACACGTTCCGATAAGGGCTTTTAAGTGCAATGCACTTCTTAAGCAACCCTGAACCTGCGTCCACCGGCGATGTCCGCGCGCAGCCTGGCCGCTGACATGGCACATACCCACGTGGGGGATTGGCCAAGAATCGGGCGTGAGAAGGGCTAATGCACCTGCTTAAAGGAGTACTGACACGAAATTTCAAAGCTGAGATCCACTCTAGCAATCAAGTACAACGACAACACAAATAGGTGTCTGTGAATAAATGCATATTTTTCTTTGTAGTTGTGTGTGTGTGTGTGTGTGTGTGTGTGTGATCTCTCTTTCGCGAACATTACCGAACCGCGCAAATTCAACTCGTGCATTCGATCCACTTTCACATTCTTCCCTCGGGGAAATGCGGGGAATTTTTGTTAATCAAGCGCGAAACAAAGTGAAAGCATTAATGCGTTTGCTTTTTGCTGCCCGGTTGGATGATAAAAAATGTTATCCTATAAAAAATGGTAGCTGATGCAGCAGGCAGCCGCGCGATAAAGCCATAAAGCGCCTTCAGGCTGGGCGCTCGCCAACCGCACTAACTGCGAGAGCACGCCAGCCTCTCACCAGAGCACTCCGCACGTATTGAGCGGCACGCGCTTCCGTGTTTACTGTCATAAAGGCTTCGACTGTGCAACAGACGAATTTACCTCTAAGAGTGCGGCGTTCCTTAGAGACAACGAGCAGGGATTCGCTCGCTGTCTCTCCATCTTTGGAAAGCAGCGACATCGTCGAGGGCGATCTTCCTCCGTCCGGGTAAATTATACAACACGAGAGGACGAGCGCTTGTTCGGGTGCGGATCCGCGTGAAGGCCGAGAGCCGACGCCAGTAGTGCAAGTCACAGGGAGGCGGTTCACTCAGAAGCCATTCGTGCGCTGTCGTACCTCAATGTAAGTTAAGCCAGAGAAGAGACGGTTCGGCGGGGAGTACAAAAACACACGTGCAGGCACAAAAGCAACACAACGGACACACGCACACACGACTACGCGCCTGTAGGATTTCGCGGTATTGAACGGCGACAGACAGCCGCAGAATAGCGATAGTCGGTATCTCTTGCTGGGCGCATGCCAGTCGCCGATTAATATAACCCCCTCTCCTTTCCACTGCGGACGCTTTACATACTCCGGTACAACTTTTAAAACGGCAACAAAAGTTGCCGCTGTGCGTCATCACCGCAACCGAATGTTACTCCGCGCAGCGTAAGTAGTGCGTTACTGGGAATATTTTGAACATGGCAGGGCAGGAGCCGTTTCCGTGATTTTTTTTTTACTTAATATGCTTATCAACTACCGCCGCGACGACAAACAAACTTCGTGAGAAATGGCAGACGATATCACACTATCATAGCAATCTCCTTTCTAAAAGCGCGCGCCCGTTGACATCCGGGTCTGTCGCTTAGGCGGAGTGATACCGTACACGAGCTATCCCCGAGATTGCCGGGCGAGAGAGAGAGAGAGAGAGAGAGAGAGAAAATTGGCGGCGTATCTGCTCCTTTCGTTGCAAATGCCGTCAAAAGACAATAGTCTTTAGCGGCTTTTGCGAAGTAAATGCCTCCCTTCGCTTTTCCGCTCACCTCTCATGTTGTTCCTCTTGCGTCGCACTCCTCCCAAGGTAAAGACGCCAAAGGTTTGCTTAAATCATTTTAAATTTCCCGCGTTCCACTGGTCCAAACCGGGTGTTTCGATGCGAACGCTGCCGTACGGCGAAGACGCGCGTTAATCGAGGCGCCCTACTTCAACGTTTATAGAACCGCGTTTCCCTACTCCACGTGCGTTGCAAGCAGAACGTGGAACCTATCTAGTGGAACCTTGCGTAACTGTTGCCGTTGATTTCTTAAAATGGCGCCAGAAGCTATAGTGGCGCGGGCGACAGCAGGCGACGGCGGAGTGAATTCTTTTTCTGCAGTTGATGAAGTATTTAATTTCGCAAAAGTCAAGCATGTTTGATTTTTTTTATAAAGGAACACTGCAAATATCACTTCTGTATTGATTTGTTGTCTCATATTTGCGTAATGTCTTGTTCTTCTTCAACAATGTTGACAAGTATGAACATTACACCGGAAATAGACGGGTAGATTTAGCTGTGACTATATAAGACTATTGCGCAGGCATTGTTTTGTTTTGGCCGGGTGGCTGAATCGAGTCACAGACAGACAGACGGACAGACAGACAGACATTCGCGGGGCTATGCGAGGCAGAGGTAAAACTTCTGGCTTACGCAGACGACATTGCTCTTTTCTGTACGACCAAGGATAGTGTTACAAAAGCGGTGGACATTGTTAAACTTTTTGGGTCAATCACAGGTAGTGGGGTAAACTCGGAGAAATGTTTGGGATTCTGGCATGGGGACTGGTCTGTGACACCGGAATCTTTTGCCAACGTGAGCTGGGAAACCAGTCCCGTTAAGTATCTAGGGACGCCACTGGAGTGCTACCAGGACAGCGAACCGTATTGGCGTGCCCGAACGCAGGACATACGCGACAGGGCAGAAAAGTGGAAAGGGGTTTTTCTTTCAATGTTTGCTAAAGCGACTGTTTGTAATTTATTTTTTACTGACAAAGCGTGGTACGTTATGCAAGTGTTGCACTGCTCGCGTTTGAATGTACAGAAAATGCATTGTGCATTTGCTGTGTTTATCTGGTCATCTACATGGGAAAGGTGCAGTAGAGATAACCTTTTTCGACGCGTCAAGGAGGGCAGTCTTGGGTTGTCGCACCTGTTTGTCCGCCAGTTGGTGAATATGTTCCTTTTTCTTCGCGATACAAGCGATCCTTTTGCGAACAGTTTGCCAGGTGCGGCTGTCTCAAGCACTGCCGGAATTTGTCGTATCCAGTTTGCACATACAGGGAAGGATTTCAGGATATTTTAAAGAAGTTGTCATGTCACTCAGGTTTCTGTCAACTCGTTTTTCGATGGAATATTTGAGTACAGTGTCACGTAGAAAATTATATAATGATGTTTGCGACAGTCTGTTCCCGATACCGCGATATAGAGAACTGTACAAAGAAGGCCCAGGGCAGGATGTACTGAAAAGAGTTAAGCGTATGGCTGTAAAACCGGGGCTGAAGTCCTTTCTTTTCAAACTTCATTCGGAGACACTTTCTGTGCATGCAAACGTGGTTAAAAGAAAAGGGGTTAGATACACCGTGGGGTACTGACTGTACAATTTGTAAACAACCGGATAACATAGACCAAGTTTTTATACACTGCTGGATGGTGGTTCACTTTTGGGATGTTAGGCAGCGAACTTTACACAAAGACTTCCCACTTACCCCGCATGGTATGCGGTATTTACCTACAGAGAATAACGAAGGAGTCCCCTACGATTTAATAATGCTCCTGGGCATTCACAGCATATGGAGGGCGCGCATGGCGTGGCTCCATGGCGACGTGGATGCCCGACCGGCCCGGCAGTTTCTGCGGGAGAGTGTCACGCAGTTCGTTGAGGGGCTGAGAGCCCAGCAGCCAGTACCAGATTGGTTGGATTTTCTAGAGCCGTTAATTTCTCTGAAGTGATGATTAAATGACAAAACCTAGCCGGAGGCATGGCTGGTATGTTAATGTCGGTGTGTGTTGTACCAAATGCAGTGTGGTTGTTTCTGTGTGTTGAAGACTGGTAATAAAAAAAAAGTCAGACATACAGACAGACCAAAATTTTTGGGTTTAAGTAGCCCAAGAAAGACTATCGTCTTTAAAAAACTTCTACTGACACCACGTGTCAGAGGCCTGTGGCCTTTTCGTTTCGAGGGAGTCAGAGGAGTTTACGCCGCCCAGAGGAGTTTACGCCGCTTTGCTCGCATGGGGCCGGATGCGTCAGGCGGTGCGGGAGAACAGAAATGGGTCTGGAAGTGCGATAGCGTGCACCCCGAGCTGGGCGTGCACTTGTCCGACGCGGCGGAGCGAGCCGGCGGGAGTCTGCTTCCATTCGAGAGCGCTGAAAAGCCGTTCACCAAACGCAGTCGTTTCGCGATGTGGAAAAGGTGGTGAAACTAAAAGCCAAGGGTCGCCCACAATATATTGTTGCGTGGTCGGCTGCCACAACAGTAGCAAGAAGACGAGGGATAAGAATGCACCCGTGTAATTCTACAAATTCCCTAAGAAGCTTACCTAAAGGAAACACGGCAAGCATGGATCACCGCGGTTCGAAGGGTCAAGTATAGGTGGCCCATTTTTTTGTACTTCCCCACTTTAGTTTACATTTCCCCTCTTCCAAAACGCGAACTAATGTTCTAAAATTATTCTGAGTCCCCGGCTCCTTTTTCTTAAAAAATGCGTGCAGCCAATGATCGTTTCCCGCTATAATAAATGAACTTGGGGGTTGTTCAGCTGATGCCGTTCGATAACGTCGATATATGGCGAGTTGATTGCTGTTCGTGAGTTTTCTTATTTTTCCTACATTTGCTAATAGTAATTAAAAGAGCTGTAAACCGCATTGCGAAGATAGCGGGGACGTCTTTGCCTACACCATGACTCTCGGAAGGAGGTTAATTTCCCTCAAAATTCCTTCGAAGACAAACAAAATGGAAATGCGGCGTTGTCCGCGCACCCCTTTAATAACATGTGCCTCTTTGATGTGCTTTCATATGAGGCAGCTGATCATTTCAAGGATTAGAAACAATACATTAACGGGAATCAATCACGTTTATGTCCCATTTTAAGCCTCAATGTTTCTGCAGTCCATACAATCCAAATGTTCAAAGTGCGAACACGTGAAGAAAGTAGCAAACAAGAGAAAAATGCGCTCTGACAAGTTGAACAGGTGTTGCCTGAACGACAAAAAGACGGCAGCAGACGACCACCCAAGTGCACGTTTCATCCTGTGAGACCGCCGGGGCACACGGCCGTTCGAGTGGCGCGTAGCAGACGACGCAGACGTAGCAGACGAAAAAAGCACGCGCCAAACTTAGCGGCAGCCCCCGCGTCATAAGCTCCCCGCGTGCTCCCGCGGATGGTAAGGAGGGGGGCTTCGGTAGCATTTTTGCGGGAATTCTTGCAAGCTCCACGATATTGGCCCGGCTTGTGACGATTATCTAAGCATGGATGTCCCGATCGATTAGATGGCAACTGTTCATCGGGAATTTTGTCGCCATCCGCACTTGCCCGTACGCGCAAGCGTGTTGGAGTGGATTTGCATTTGCTTTGTATTAATGCCTGCAAGCCGTGGTGGTTTTTATTTTGTATATGGCAGATCTCTGAAGGTCGCCGTGAGTCACGAATCTGGACGGCTTTGTTTTCCACGATACAAGTTTAAATCGCTTCTACAAACGCATAAAACATTATTTGCCTTAATTTCCGTCCAGCTCACGCTCAATCATAGGTTATAATATAGCCCATATGCTTATTTACAACACGCTGTTCACGCCCCCAAAGCGAAGGCTGCAAGAAACATTTTCTATGCGGGAGGACATTACCAGCGGCGGTCACGTCAGCTACGGCCCGAGGCTTCCGTTCGCTTACTCGTAATACTTGAAGCAATCACTCGCACGGCAATACTTAATGATTGCCAACGGCATCTTCATGCGTGTCTCTTGACCATCATTTAACTAGCATAATGTTCTTGTCCATGATAAACGAGCTATTGGAGGCATTCATAATAATGCGTGATTTATATGTACACAACACACTTTACGGGCTCTTGGAATAGCGACTCCTGGTACCGCTTCGTTGGAAATTTTGTTCTGTCGGCCAGAGTTTGTCCATTCAGCAGAAGGCAACAAACATGCATATTACAGATCTAGGCACAAGACCTACTCGCACGTAGTCTTCTTGTCAATCGGTTCAGCTGTTCATTGGAGCTGTTTAGGCTTTAGTTCCAGCCGTGCCGGGCGTCGCTCAAAACTCGCCGCAGCAAAGTGGAGAGAGGGAAATGCTAGGCAAGAAGTGTGAGGGAAAGTGGCGACGAGGCAAGGAGCCGACGAGCAGGTGTTGGGAGTGCGCGCGTTAAGAAAAAAAAAGCCGTTCCACTCAATGTGAAAGCTGTCGGAAGTGCAGAGCAGTGATTCGTCATAATGGGCTGTGGCGCCGTTATCCGCTCACTGCCGCCACCCAATGCATTTCAAATTTCTCGCCTTCGCAGTGCTCGCGCGCCCCCTGCCTAAAACTGCGCCAGCGGGAGTTCCGTTCTTTTTGTGCTTCCTTTTCCTCGTGCACGTGCCGGCGTTGCGCTGCCACTTTTTTTTCGCTTACTATCGTAAAAACCAACCCAACGAGCGTTCCTAACTAAATGAACGCGGGCGCTGCCGGTTAATTACATATATTTTGCCTCAAATGTACCTAGTTTTTTTTTTTTTTTTTTTTGCTAAACAATGGGGAGATGTATTACAAGCGGCAGTGGTTCATGAGTTTCGAACGCTCATGGCTATATAAACCGCTTGGCTTTCGAAGCCTCTGGGTAACGCCGCGACGACAGCCGCTATGACGGAACCAGCGAGCGAGCTACGATGACAAGGCGAGCTCCTAAAGTGATCTGCACTTAAAAAACCCTTTCCGCGGTATGAATCGGTCCTGGTCCCCCGTGTTATGAAACCGACGTCTATTCGATTGCGCTATATCTCACCGCGTTCAGGTCGCTCAGTATTTCCTTTGGGTTCGCGAAGAGCATTCTCTCTCTCTCTCGGGCACGCGCTCACGTGCGCTGGCGATCGGACGCACCTCACATCGGCTCCGCGAGGAATGAAAGATTTCGGCGGTTCAAATTGCCCCAGCTCGACCCGAAAGGTGTGTACGGATTCAGTTTGACGAGATCTACGTCCTGCTGAAAGAATTTTGCAAATCGTTCCACTTTTGGGCATTTTAGGCCCATAGTTCTAAAATCGAGGTGGCAGAGCGCGCTAGGCCTAACGGGCCGGCGTGGTCCGCCGCCGGCTTCGGCCGCATCGGAGCTCGCCTCGGGCCTCACCGGAGAATAAATGACGTCGTCGGGACCTTCGACGGACATGGAAGTGACTCAAACGGAAGTCCAGGATGGATTTCTGGACCGCGGCTCAGGTCGCACGGCGATTGCAGTGCGTGGCTTAGACGTCGACGACTCGCCGTCGGGAAGCCACGCCGGATGGGTGGTTGTGAATCGTCGCAGCCGACCGACTAGGAGGGACTCGACCGAATCTTCGCAGCAGGTTTGTCAGCCCGGTAAGCGTTCTTCGACTTCACAACCATCGAGAGCGCAATTTGCCCAGAGAGTGAACGCGGCTTTTACGAAAGCAGCAAGGATGCCTAACATGCCCATTGGAGAGCATAAGGTGGTTGTTCGGCCACGTGGCGGACTGCTAGTGGGGAAATTGGACCCGCTCGTGCTCGTGCGAGCCATGGCGGCGGCAGCCAAGATCGAGTTGAATGCCTTTATGTCGGACAATGCATGCCCAAACGCGAACCAGAACATCTTTGTGATCGGAACGGCCAGCGAAGAGCGAGCCGGTCTGTACGACCGCGTGAGAGAGATTTCTGTCGGAGGCCGCAGCTACGCGGTGTTTGCCTACAGAGTTGCGCCGGAGAACACGGCTAAGGGAGTTATAGACAACATCTCCCCGGAACACTCGGCTGAAACCATCAACGAGTGCGTTATCCAAGACCGTAACCCCACGGTGCTTGCCGCGCATAGGATTGGAAGTTCCAGTTCTGTGATCGTGCTGTTTCAGGGCACCAAAGTCCCGTCGCACGTTAACTTCGCGGGCGTGTGGGTGAGATGCCGCCTGTATAGGCAGCACAAGGAAGTGTGTAGAACGTGCGGGAAAATTGGACACCGCAAAGATGTCTGCCCGCACCCGGAGCTCAGAATATGTTTCGCCTGCGGTCGTAACAACCCGGGCCCAAACCACGCTAACGAATGTAAGCCGAGATGCAAATTGTGCGGCGGACCGCACGCATCGGGCATGGGCAACTGCAAGAACAAGTTCAAAACGCCATTTATAGTCCGACAGCGTGAGCACGAGCGCAAGATGGCGGCCGAAAAGGCGGCAAAATCTGCCAGCCAGGCAAACAAGGTCCGGTTTCCCGGAAAGGAAGAATTCCCGAACCTCCGAGAAGCGGGCTTACATCACGCGAGCCGCAGCAAGAGCCGCGGCGAGAGCGGAGAGAGAGGGAAGAGCGGAGAGCGGAAGAGGAGCCAATCACGCAACCGCGCGACTTGGGCGACCGTTGCTAGGCAACGCGAGGAAGCCGGCAGCGCCCCTAGCGGCGCTGGCACCGCGCCAAGCGGAGAACGCGGGCGCTTCAAGACCACGGCCGGGCTGGAGGAGCGGCGGGCGCGCAGTTTCATACGGCCTGCGCTTTGGGTATAGTTCCCACCTTTCACCGCCGCTAGTTCGTGGCGCTTCGGACCAACCCTCGCTAGGGTGCCTCGATGCGCGCCCGCTCCGCTGAGGGTGAGGACAACCGCGTCGTCTGCTAGCGCGACCGCCATTTTCTTGCATCCGCTAGGCGCGGGGCGCGCGTTTGCTGCGTGACGCGCCTTGATAGTGCTGGTCTCGCTAACAGTGTGGGCTTGATTTGGCTTTACTTTTGATATACATTCTTTTTCTAGTGTAGATGAACATAAGAGTAAGGTTTTGGTGAAGGATTCTCTATTTTGAGGTGATAAGCGAAGGTATGGTGAATGCCTTTCTTATTTTACGATAGGTGACACGGCGGAAAACTTCACGCCGTCGTGTCATACCGGCGCCGTGAACTTGCTGTCGTTGCGTTTATATATAAACATAGCAGAAAGTAGGCGGAGTACACGAAGGAAGGGAACTGCTGCATATTCAAGTGCGAATGTCCGGCACGCTTACAGCCACTGAAACTATTATTCGGTACTTACGTATATAGGATTGCCTGGCGGCAAAGTGTGTCATGCATGCACTGTGCAATCTGAACGTGATTGATTGATTGGTGAGGTTTAAAGCGCCTACGCTACATAGGTGATGAGGCGCCGTAGTGGAGTGCTACGGATTAATTTTGACCACCTAGGAATCTTTAACATGCGCCGAAATCTCGAACAAACGGGCGTTTTGTATTTTCGTCTCCATCAGAAAAGCGGCCGCCGCGGTCGAGAATCGAACCAGCGCCCTTGGGCTGCAATCTAAACATAAAGGCTTACACGGATGTAAGAAAATCATTTAATACCTTGCAGCTAAAATACACTATGCACAAAGTGATGAACGACATCCTCCACTGCTGATACATAATACATTATGTACAAAATTATACAAACACACTTCACTGCAGTTATATTACAGGTAATGATGATTACGCTCGAATGTTTTCGAACTTGCTCTTTGAGGTTTTGAATTGCGTTCTCAGCATGTGTGTGATGTTCTTGAAGTGCGGTGTATCTTCTTTCCAGGTCTGCCAACTGCTTTTTCAACTCAGCTCAATCCCTTTGTGTCTCACTAGCTGTGAGAGTTTTATTTGTCGAGTTTGAAATTTCGACATTCAAAGCTTCGACACCTGGGCTGTTGAGTTGGAGGTTTTCGATGACGTCTCTTGTGATACCGTCTCTTGTGATACCGATGGCGTCTCTTGTGAGTTGACTCGGGGAGGATTTCCGCTGTCTGATGATGCGTGAAGTTTTTCAGCAGGGTTGTCCACCTCTTCATTGTTGGATGTGGGCTCAGGCTGCGTTCTGTCTCCGGGTGGCTTTCGCTGCTTTGGACCGATTTTTAAAGTAATGTACGCACTTATACGAAAACACGCAGTGAATGAAATGGTAAATGCCGACCTCTGATTGGGAAAGGCGTTAGCACAGCATTTGGCTTCAGCTCCTTCCATCCATCTGCACGGATTTGTTCAAAACAGGATCCTTCAAAGTGAGCCTGCACGCTAAATTGTCAATATAGGTACCTTTTGCTCCCGAGAAATAAGAATAAATGACGTGAAATCAAGCCAATCAAACAAACCGGCATCCACGCGTATCGGCTCGCATCCCCACATGATTCACATAATAGAGGTGTAATTAACACATTTCTTTTCACCTCCATGCGCTATTTTTATGGCATGATAAGCGACAATAAATGTCTTAAATATTATAATTTTTGCGCACAACAAGATTTATAACAGACCTTAAGTTGAGACAACACGGAGAAACACGAGAATAACGCGTCGCATGCAGTTTTACGCTTTGGGATATATCATTCACACTGCCAAAAAATGGGCTTTTGGGGAAGTAAGCGTGATGCGCCGGGGTGACGCTTCGGGACTGAGAAAGGTCGCACACCTTTTTACAACGAGCGCCTTATTTCGTGATACAAAGTGAAATGACTAAAGATGCAAAGCGCCACACGTTTTATATCGGCCCCCCGCTTTGAGAGGCCACGTCCGTTTGCATCGATCAAAATATAAAAAGGCCGCAAAAGCATGATGAAACATCCAACATAAACACGTAAAACCGTGCGTCTGGTATCAAGAAACAGCCACACAGACAAGCTTACAATAGCCCCAAATAAATTTTGCACTGCTTGGAAGCCGGGTACTTGCACTGCATATGCAGGAATGCTTCGCCGGCTGCCACTTGTCCCGCTTGATCTTCACCGTCCACAGAAGCCGCCTTTTTGGGTCTCTAGGAAACGAAACATGCTCCAGAGATTTTTAGCGCTGCTAGAACACAAGAGAACGCAGCACCCAGACATTCTGCAAAGAGATTTTGTGAACAGCGCCGCTTTTCGCGCGCCTATCGCGGGAGTCGGCGGGGGCGGGATGCAAGAAAATGGCGGCGGCGCCTCCCGAGAACCGGTCTTGGCGGCGGCGACCCCTTCAAAGAGTGGCGCCACCCTCCGCAGAGCGGGCGCGCATCGAGGCACCCTAACCCTCGCCAGTTGACCCACAGCACGGGCGGGGTAGAGGAGCGGTGCGCGCGGATTTGCCGCTGCCCTAGCCCTGCCGTGGCTACAGGTGATACCTGCCAGTGTTAATTTACATGGGCGTTCTTAAAGGGGCACTGACACAAAATTTTGAAGGCGAGATAACTTCGGAGATAGATTGGTGGGAACACATATACATCATCTGCAAAATATCAGCGGCGAATACAGCCTAGAACATATTTAAAATCAATTTTAAAGTGTGCGAAACGCAACCGAGCAGCCAGCAGAGGACCACGCGCAATCGACATCCCGAGGTAAATAAACAACATCCAAACACGTCACGAGTTTGTGTTTGCCGCTTCCGCACTGCCGGCGTTTTTCGACGGCTTACCCGGCTCGCCGCTCCAATCGGAGGGCTGGAGGGCGGAGCTTCTGCTCTCGAGAACGAACGACCCGATCGTTGGCGGCGGAGGCGCCGTGATTTCGTCAGCTCATCGGGCAGCTGGCCGCGACTAAAGTTCTACAGCGATTCCAGGCACTCTGTTTTATTACTGTTTATTACTATTGGATGCGAAAACGCGCCGGAGGCACGAAAAGCCCACTGAGCTAGCCGCACGGTCGCTGTGCAGGCGGCGGCCACGGCCGCGAAGTGGCCCAGGTTGGCGCACGTAGCTCGAGTGAGAGCTTGTTACCGCTGCACGAAATTGTCCCCAAGTCCCGACCATGGTGGCTTACATGAGAAAGAAGTTAATGATGCGATGGCGGGTTGCATTAAAAATTGTCATCTGCACCGCTTACGAGAGCGGCGCTCGAATATCCGCCGCAGTGCTAAGCCGAACACATCTGTAGGCGGACCTGTAGGCAGAATGGCCGGCTGCTCCTAGCGCGCGTCTTGCCACCCACCGTCTCGAGCGTCGCGCGTCGTTCTCTAGCCGCGGTAGCATTTGCACTCGCAGCGCCTGCGTCACATCCACGGTCGCTTTTTAATTAAGCGCCTCACGAGATCAGTACGTGGGGGCATTCGCAAAAACTGCCGTCGATGCGGATTCGACAGTGCTACGGCGGCTCTGCTCTGTAATATCCCTCCGACGGTCACGTGGTCAGCTTTGTTCACACAAAATCCATCGTTTCGCGGCACTCGCTGAAACCGAAACTGCGACTGGCCGCATTGAAAATGCCTCTAATTAAACAACCGTCGCACGCTGAAGCAAATGAGGTTTCTACAGGTTATAAGTAGGTCACTAGCTACTTATCGCAACAAAAAAAACAAGATGCAAAATTTTTGTGTCAGTGCCCCTTTAAAATAGTTTATTCCTTACCCCCTTATGAATTTTCGGTCTATTAGGGTCAAACAGCCTAACATTATCATTCGGAAGCGCCGAATCAAACATTTGAAAGAAACATTTCAACGCGGGGCGCATGACGAAAAATATGCGAGGTCTTCATATCTTATCAGCGACTGTATTATATGAAAATGGTGAGACAGGCAAATAAACACGGCACTTTCCGTGACTGAAATATCATTTCTTATTTTTTTATTTTTCCTTTAGGATGATGTCTTGGTTTGCACACGCACAGGGCACGACCAGTGACGCGAATGATTTCCCGTCGAGGGAGATAGGGTTATCGCTTAGCTAAACGTGATTCTGCTATTCACGCTCCGGTCGGGCTGAGCGGCCCGCCGGCAGCGAAGCGCACTGTCAAAAACACACAGCTGCGCTCGGCCAGAAGCGATGCGTCGACTAACAGAAAGGCGGGTTGGAAGGGCAGAGGGTTGGTTCGAAGCGCCCCCACTGTAAAGAATCTGCTGTATTGGTTCCTTCTTGGGTGCGCAGGCCGTATGAAAGTGCGCGCTCGCCGCTGCTCCAGTCCGGCCGTGCCCCGGCGAGGAAACCGAACGACCCGATGACGTCAAAGATGACGCAATTGGAGAACACGATCAAGATGTTGCAAGAGACCATCAAGCAGCAGCAGGAAACCATCAACAAGCTCACGGCAGCGCAGAAGCCGGCGTCCCCGTTCACGTGGACGCTCGGATCGGTCCCCAAACCGGCGAGCTTCACGGCCCTCGGGGTGAAACCGATGGCTGCGGAGCCGTCGACGCCACCGGCCATGTCGTTTACACCGGCGCCGGAACAGAAGAAGATCCGGCCTCCCCCAGCAAAGCTGCGCAGGAGGAAGGCACCGGAATCGGACACCGAAACCGACAGCGCCATGGGCGAAAACAGCTCGGGCGATTCTCAGACCTCATCGGACGCCGGCATCAACTACGCCGTCAGAATTCGCAAGATGAACAAAAGGCTCGATTGGCACGAGCGGGAAATCAAGGTTCTGAACGAGAAGGTGACCCATCTCGACGAGCGAGTGAGTCGCCTGGAAGTCAGAGTGGAGAAGGGTTTCGCCGAAACGAAGCAATCAATCGAAGAGCTCAAGCAACTCATCATGGGCCTAGCAAGCAGGATAGGCCACGGTAACCAGGAACAACAGCAGGGTCCGACTCCGAAACATGGATAGAAGACCCCAAGGCGATCAACTCAGGATTTGGCACTGGAACGCGAACGGGTTTCGGTGCCGAAAGGCAGTATTACAGCAGCACCTGCGATCGCTAGATGCATCGGAACTCCCCGACGTAATAGCGGTGCAGGAGACGCACGCGGAAGATTCCACGAAGATGACCCTGCCTGGATACCGCGCACACGCCTGCCCGCCGAGCGCCCGCACCTGCGGGAAGGGGGCGGCACAAGGCGTGTGCACGTTCGTCCGCAAAGGCATAGCACACATCAAGCACGACAAATTCCTGGGTTCCCGGGATTCTGCGATAGAGCTCTGTGTAACCGAACTGGCCATAACGGGACGGCGAAGCGGAAGCAGAAGAAAGGGGAAGACGTCGACGACGATCTACGTTGCCAGCGTCTACAGTAATCCGCAACACGGGAAACAGAAATTTAAGACGCTGTTTCACAAAGTCAAAGAAGCCACCCTTCAGGCGGGGAGGGACGTGGCGGGAAGAGGAGACGCGGCAGCCATCGTCTGCGGCGACCTTAACGCACAGCACACCGAACTCGGCTACACGCACACGACGGCCAAGGGCAGAAGCCTGCTGGACGACGCGAGCGAAGCCGAGTACACGTTACTCACGAACCCGGCGCACCCGTCACGCATCGGAACGTCGACTGCCCGAGACACAAACCCGGACCTCGCCTTTGCGATCCTGCCCGACGGAGGGACCGCGAGGTGGCGGAACACGGGCCACAACTTGGGCAGCGACCACTTCATCATCGAGATCACGATGCCGCTGAGCCATTCCCGCGAGGGAAGCGGCGGCAAGGTTACCAAGCACAAACTGGTCGACTGGCACAAGTTCCGCGAAACGGAGCTTGGAGAAGTCGAAGACATCGAAGCGTGGACCGCCAACATGGTGGCCGCGACAGAGGGCGCCACCGAAGAAATCGAGGCGCCGGGTGACGTGGAGAGGATGGATTCCCGCCTCGCTCACCTATTGGGGGCCAGAAGATCGCTCCAAATGCGATGGAGGAAACAACGCCATAACCGGACGCTGCGCAAGCGGGTGGCCAATCTCGGTCGCGAGATCGAGAAATACAGCCGCCAGCTCTGCGCGCAACAATGGTTCGCGCTATGCAACCCAGCCGACGGACAGCTGCACCGCGGCGGTACATGGAAGTTACTGCGACAGCTCATGGACGAGACCAAGAGCAGCGAATTTTAGCGCAGCCGAATGGCGCAGATATTACATACCACCGCAAGACAGCTGGGCGAGGACGAAATGCACAGGCGTCTCAACGAGAAGTACCTGCCGTCCACCCAGCACGAGGATCATCCAGACTACGCGGGCCCGCCCAACCGCGAACTCGACCGAGACATCGAGGAATGGGAGGTGCGACAAGCCACGCAAGATTTGATCTGCCGGTCGGCCGCTGGCCCCGACAGGGCAACAAACAAAGCGCTGCGAAACATGAGCGACGCGGCCATCTCGTCGCTCACCAGCTTCTTCAACAAATGCTGGCGCAGCGGACAGTTACCGAAGATATGGAAGACGGCCAAGACCATCTTGCTGCCGAAACCCAACAAGCCGCCGGGGATAGAGGGCCTGCGACCCATCTCGCTTACGTCCTGCGTGGGCAAGGTGCTGGAGCACGTCCTCAACACCCGGTGGAATCGATACTTGGAATCCCGTGGGATGTACCCGGATTCGATGCTGGGGTTCCGGGCGAAGCTCGGCACCCAGGATGCAATGTTGCTGCTTCAACGAGAGATTCTGGAGCCCCCCGGCGGGGTTCCGAAGAACGACAGCCGCGCGATCCTTGGCCTGGATCTGCAGAGCGCATTCGACAAGGTGCGTCACTCTGCGGTCCTGGCCCAGGTGTCGCGCCTCGGGTTGGGATCAAGATCCTACGAGTATATACGGTCCTTCCTCTCTCGTCGCACGGCTCGGCTGGAGGTGGGAGGAGTCAAGCTAGAAGAGCGAGAACTGGGCAACGTGGGCACCCCGCAAGGCTCGGTGATCTCCCCGCTCCTCTTCAACCTCGTGATGATCGAGGTGGCGAGGGGCCTGGAGAAGCTCGGACCTAACATCAAGCACTGCATATATGCGGACGACGTCACCATCTGGGCGACGGGCGGCAGCGACGGCGACGTCGAAGCCGGCCTGCAGGCAGTGGTGGACGCCGTCGAGACCGCGCTCTCGGGCACGGGCCTCCGGTGTTCGCCGCAGAAATCGCAGCTCCTGATTCTTCCGCCACCCGGCCGACACAGAAAGAAGGCGACCGAAGAAGCGGCCCGCAACATCGTGGTCCGCACCGGAGACGGCGAACCGATCCCGCACGTCCCGGGCCTCCGGGTCCTGGGCATGTTCGTGGACGCCGTCCAAACCAACAGCACGGCGGTGAAACACATCACGACCAAGATGGGCATCGCCACGCGCCTTGTGAAGCGGGTCTCGTCTCGCTCGCGAGGCATGAAGGAAGAGAGCCTCCTGCGTTTGCTGCAGGCCTTCGTGGTCAGTCACGCAGCTTACGCGGGGGCTTTCCACCGCTGGACGCTGGCGGAACGTCAGAAGATCGACGCCGCCATCCGCAGGGCGTACGCGGGGGCCCTCGGGCTCCTGCAGGGAACCAAGACCACATCCTTGCTGTCTCTGGGAGTACACAATACGCTCTCGGAGATCAGCGAGGCACAACGAGCGTCACAGCTGGCGCGCCTGGGCAGTACTGCCGTGGGCCGACGCTTGCTGGCGAGAGCCGGCCTATTGCCTCCGGGCGAAGAGCCGACGACAACATCGACGACGGACGAGCTCGTTCCCCTGCGGGACGACCTCGTCAGACGACTAGTGGTCTACCCGCTCCCCAAGAACACGGACCCGGAGCGGGACGGCGGAAGAAGGGCGGCACGCGCTCTCGCGCTCGCCCGGCAGTACGAGAACGACGACGGCGCAGTCTTCGTGGACGCCGCGAGGTGCCGGGGAAGACGCGACGCGTACGTGACGGTGGCGATTCGGGCGAGCACCGGGGAGCTGATCACGGCGAGCAGCGTGCGAGCTCGAACGGCCGGCCAGGCGGAGGAGATGGCGATAGCCGCGGCCGTGGGCCTACCGGGCACCCGCACGGTGCTGAGCGATTCCAAGACGGCGGTGCGCAACTTCGCGCGCGGCGTGGTGTGGAGCGGTACGGCGCGACTGGCGGAGTCCCTGGAGGCTTCGCGGGCTGCGCGACAGGACCGCGCCAAGACTATCGTCATCAAGTGGTTCCCGGCCCACGCGGGTAGGGAGCTGGCACCCAACATCTGCAACCGCAACGAGGAGGCGGACGCTGCGGCTCGTGGTCTCGCCACGTGCCGGGCCGCGGCCGATCGTCCGCCACACCTCGTCGACGACGGTGAGGAAGACAAAGAAGAAGAAGCGAAGCCCCTCGTCGACTACGGCGGGGTGCTCCGCTGGCACCGCGACCAAAGAAGAACTTTCCCACCTCCGCATAGGGAATTATCCCGGGCCGAGGCAACGAAGTTCCGGCAATTGCAAACGGAGACCGTGCTCACGCCGGCGCTTGCGCGTCACGTGTGCCCGGAACTCTATGAGAGTGCTACGTGTAGCGTCTGTGAACTGGAGACAGCGACGCTCGCCCATATAATGTGGGGATGCAACAGTGCTGTGCGCGATGGGGGGGACAATGTGCTGTGCCCGACGGACACATACCCTCCGGAAGTGCGCGTGTGCGTGGGTTCCGTGGAACCCCAAGAACAGCGACGGGCGATCCAGCGGCTCGAAGACGCCCTGGCGAAGCAAAGGCGAAAGGGGATCTCCAATCCGCCTACCCCTCCCGGCAGCGATGCCAGGGACGGTGGGAAGGACGGAGGAACTCAAGTAGCCGGAGCTAAGCCGGGCCCAAGTCTCCGAGGTCTACGTCCAAGACATTAGGACTCTTACCTAAGTCTACGACAGGGGTGAAACCGAGCCCTGCGTGGCCGGTGTAACCCTGCACGCCGGTTTCGTTCAATAAAGTCTTTTCTCTCTCTCTATCTCTCTCTCTCTCTCTCTCTCTCTCTCTTCATTTAAAGGAAACAAATGCCTGCAGGGGGGGGGGGGGGCAGAAGCAGCATGAAATCAGGGACTGGTCCAGTGCGCTCAAGCCCCCTATCCAATGTATAGTTATCAAGCAGTCCAGCTGCTTCATGGCATTGTAATAATTATAGCTTGCAAGTAGTAAATATTTGTTGTACACTTTCCGCGCTAAACACTTTCTTCTCCCTTTTCTCCATCACCAATGGGCCTGCGGAGTTTGACTTCAATGAAGCCCAGCAATGCAAACGCTACAATGACAGTTCCTGGTCTACGGATATGAGATGATGCGTAGTGTTTTATCGAAGCGTTTTTGGCGGGTCTCTTCGCTCCCATCGACCTGCTCAGCACTCCCGGAGCGTTGGCAGCAGAAAGGGTTTTGCCTAACTGATAACCATATCTCTGATCTCGTATATAGTCTCTTCATGTTTTTTATGCCCTGTGCAGAAATGGCGCCAAAAAAAGAAGCGTCCGCGAAGCTTTTCGTGCCCTCTGGGTATGTATAATTGTCTATTTATTGATTGAAATGAGGCAAAATACCGCACTTTTTGCCATTTTTATTTCGTTCACACAACGTATCGCCAAACCTAAATAATGCCTCACTTATTTATAAGGAGCTGTCAACTTTCGAACAGCCAAGGCGAGGCTGGCTTTCTGGAGGCCGTCTACAAGGGGCTCGCGCTTCAAACGACGTTTTTCGCTTGCCTACTAAACCTTGTTGAGGTGTGCGTGATATCTTTGCCTATTCGGAAACGTTTTCGCGGTTCCGTCGCTGATGTGTCACCCGAAGAAACGGAGTTCGCAGTAAGGCTCACCCCGCTGGGGGCAGCCATCTTGGAATTCAGTGCGGGAGCGAAAATGAACGGACCGGACAGTCGGATTCATGCCGCTCTCGGTCAAGCGCGTCACGCACTCCGAGGCGAAGCGCACTCCCGCACTCACGCACTCCCAGGGCGACTCCCAGGCGAAGACGTCTGAGCAGGACCTCATCTTGGCAAGACAACCCGCCAGGGAGATTCGTACCGCGCGGGGGAATTAGAGCGCGCGCGGTGCGCCGTAGACGTTCTTTTTCACTGGCATGCGAACACCGTTTGACGAAGGGGCAATAGGAGCTGGATATTGCACACGCAGGTGGTGTGCTCGGGCATCTGCAGCCTGCATTGCGGGGTGGCTGTTCCGTTGGCGCCATGACAGGCGCACACGACATCGATAAGGGTCCACTATGTCCTGGATTTCTACCAGAAGTTCGTTGGACGTGAGATTTTTACGAAGCTGTCCTACAGCTGCCGACGAATCAGTGTAAATTGTACACTGCGGTAGTAAAGATGGTTGTGGTTCGTTTCCTCGAAGTCCGGTGTCGATCAGGAACCCAATCGCCCGGGCTCCGGTTGATTTGGCAGGAGGCTGGCAGGGCGATGGTGTTGAAGTTCTTGGAGACGGCGGTCGAATTGACGAACTCAAGGCGTTGGGGTTGATTAAACGAAACGAAGAGTTTATATACAGCTATTTACAGTAGGAAAACTGGGTACATGAGTAGAAAAAGGAAAAACTTCAAACTTCAGCTGGACGCTAGCTCCAAGTGCGCACAAATCACTTGAGCTTCTCAACTTCGTCTAACTCTCCTATCCTCGGAGCGTACACAAACCGCTCGAGAAACGACGGCCGAGACTGTCTCGCCGCAAGATCCGTCTAGTTGCCCGGTACGGCGCTGTACCCTAAACTTCCGACGCGATCTTAACCTCTAGCCTAGGGGGCTCACAAATCCCAAGCTAGCTTTAACGGTCGAGACTCCTTGTCCCGCCGGGAACTGCCCAGCTCAGCGCTCAGACAAGAACGATTGTTAACGGCCAAGTTCGGCCTTATAACACCTCGAGATCACCCTCTCTTGGGAACGCCCCTGTAGCGTTCGTACACGCGTAAGGGAGTGCCCAAATTCACGTAGACAGCTGTCACTCAGCATGCCACGGAATATTCAATGAGGCGCCGCCATCTTTGGGTCAAAGGCACGCTCGCGGACGAGCAAGTGCGCGCGACCCCGCGGGGTGAGAGCGAAAGGCGGCGACAGTGTACTGTGCCGACCGGAGCGCGTTAACAATGGTGTCTCGCGCGGCGCGCGCTTTGACGCCGGTAATTCCACCTCCTCCGCGCGTCACGTCGACAATTCTCGGAACCCGGCGGCGCCGTCTGCGTTCTCAATGGGAGATTATCCCCGTGGTATTCGGTGGGCCAGACAATCCGCCTCCCGTGCGCGCCGTGACGAATTGGCGACGGCTGCGGCGTAGGGTCCACAGTGTTGAGCCACCAGACAGAGTGGCGAGTTCTCACGAGCAGGCCGGGTGCCTGGCCGCTGATCTCATAAGTGGACCTTACAGCGGTGAAGCGTGACTGATTATCAAAGATGTGTGTAGCAGAACATCCCGCACTGCAAGGAGCTCTGCCTGCGTTGATGGCCACTTTCCCGTTGTTATGTAAGGGCAGGTTACTGGATCGGGAGCCACAGTCAGGCAAAGTAGAGCGGTATGAAGTAAGTTATCGGAAGCACTGGCGTCGACAAACATCAGCGTAGAGAAAGGGCTAGCAATAGTTGTTACAGGCTTCATATGCTCGCCTCGGTCTTTGCAAACGTGTCTGTGTGCACAGACGCGTCGCTTGTCTTCAGATCTGCCTCGCTCGTAATTGTTTCAGAGATGTTCCATTATTTTTAGTTACCACTACAGGTGGGTAATTCACGGCACTAAAAATTCTGGCTCATCTTATTTCGCGCCATTTGAGTGACTCCAACAGTGTTAAAAGCCGTACAGAAAACGCATAGTTGCTTGGCGCTTTAGAAGAACGATGAACAAGATGAGACTGGCATTCAAGCTGCTGGCAGGGAAAACCCCAAAGCTAAATTTCAAAAACTATTCCAATTGTTCTGCGAACTCTTGCAGCTGGCGGCGACCAGGAGGGGATTCTGGAGGTGCACACCAATTTGTTTGAGATTGGCCCTCCAACGAACCTATCATGACAAAGGTTCGCGTTCTGCCACAGTATATGATTAAACGCGACGATCAAACGACAAACTCCACAACTCAACCGTCTGATTTTTATATCGTTGTTTTAAACAGAGCGGTAGTTGATCAATTTCTTTACTTCACCCACGATCAGTCATCATCATCGTCAGAGAAAGTTGGCTTTCATGCAGGGCGTATTGGAGTGCAACGCCATCTGTGGGGGCAAGCAATCTTCGCTTTAATATAGCACCTACTTCGTGCTTACTTGGTGCAACCTGCGCACAATTATTTCTACTGTGCCTACTCAAAAGAAACGGGCTTGTTTGCAAGCATCTTTTTTCTTTCGTGTTTCTATTCCTTACATATCCAAGGAGTTCCTGCTTTGACCCCTTTTTCTGTTTGCTCTGTTTGCTTTACTTTATTCCTGATCCCCTTCCATTTCAGGCTTTGCCGAAGGCTTTTCAGTAATCAGGCTTTCAGGCTTTGTCCAAAACCTTCTGGTTCTTGTAAGGCGATAGCTCTACGTGAACCGTTCTGAGAAAATCTGGCATCAGCTTCGTGTGGACGTCGGGGTGGCTACGACTGTCCTGAAAATCTTAATGGTAGGGAGGTCGACATACTCACCCATGATTCTCATCCCATTCACTCCAAAAGTGGCATCCGCTGGCTTAACGCGGAAACCCACAGCTGATTCGCAATGTTACTGTTTGACTGTGACATCAGTATGCCCACACGCAAACTCACACATCTAGACAAGGGAATTGAACAATAACAGTGGCAGCTGCTCATGAATGTGTCGTTGCTGAACAAGACGTCCATGTTTGAGGCCACCGAAAAACGAGTGCAGTTTGTGGGGTTGTTCATTTCACGCACTAGTTATTCCACACCCCGCAGTCATCGCGCTCAGCAAACATGCCTTGCGAGCGCCGGCTGCGGGCGGGTCCGTTGTTTGCGGAGTCAGACAAAGACAGGGGCGACACGGGCAAAACACCTATGGCAGCATTTATTGCAAAGTTCAAATCAAGTATACGTAGGCCATAACGGTAGCATTGCGAGCGAGGCATTAAACAACGCTAGAGATCGAGATGGTTCGACTCACCGATGGAATACCGGAGCAACGGGGCGCCGCGCGTGCGAGCGAGGGTGCAGTCTCCGAGCTCACCCGGAAGCGTCTCTTTGTGGCGCGTTCCTAGGGTGCGGACCAGCGCGCCGAAATGTCCGCACGCTACCGCATCCCCAAGACAAGAGCCCGTCCCATCTTCATGCTACATTCTCTACCAGACCTCGCCGAAAGGTGGCGCTAGTGCTGAGGAAGAACTGGTTCTCGGGTAAGGCAGAGGGGAAAAGGGTCCACTCCACCCACACGACAACAAACCCTCCGGTTGTGGCGCGCTCCCAACGCACGAGCGAGGAGCGCTGTGCAACGCCGGCCGCGATGGAAAGCTAGCCAGAAAGGGGGGTCCGCGTGATAGTCGCGATCCCCACAAGTTAACGCACAACGCGCAGACAGCATTTTGGGATTTTCGCCTCGATAATGGTTGTATTGGTGCACGAAGAGACAAAGCTATTCATACCTCCGCGTGTCCCTGGGAGGCTCATACTTTCTTCAATTAAGGGTACACTGATTTGATGGCGCCCTAATCTTGTGTGTGTCATGCCGTGTTTGGTTGTTCAAAAAACGGACGTTTTTTTTTTTTTCCCTGTCTCCATGTCTTAGGCGCGTAGAACCTGTCGCTTTATGCGACCAAATCCCTATACATCCCTGGAAACATATTAGCGAATTCCTCATCTTTCAAGTTTATTTCGACGGTTTGAGGGGCGCCACGTCACAAAGATGCCACAAAATTAATTTCTCTAGAAGTGTGCATATCTGGAAGGTAGCGGCGCGCTGTAGCAGGCGAACGAACGTCGGGAGTGACGACGTGGATAGTTATAGGGACTCTTCTTAACACAATTCACACAAAAAAAATGATGCGTGATCCCGACTCTACGCAACTGGATACCCAACCTTACGTTTTAAAAACAACTATACCTGCTGATCGGTGTGCGCAATGCTTCATTCCTGTATAGAGTGCGGCCATAACAAGCAAAAAAAGCAGTTTTTTGCCGTTTTTGGTGACGTCAGCATTAAACTAGCCAAAGATAACTGCTGGTGTGTCTCGAGCCCTTCCCTGCCATGCGAAGTGCTTATGAATGCAGGTATTGATGTATGTTTTTGATTTCGCAGGGTTGGTGTAGACTGTGCAGACCAGACTTCAGTCAGTAGTTGCACCAATACATCCGCACAGTCTGATCTGTGGCAACACTCACCGGCTGGAGCACCACCAAATAATGCGCTAGGTGTTCTGTAGGTGTTATTTTTGTCGTAGAATGCGAGGTTTGGGGCTCTCACGAAACAAAAAATCGCGAGAAAAGCGATCGCCAATACATATCTCCTGTACGCACTGTTTTCTCAGTATACGGAACTCAGTGGATATTAGGACTTGAACTGAATAAAAATATCTGGAGGCGGAAATTAGCCGTAGGAGTTATAGAGATGTGTTCTACATTGTGCGCATGTATGTATCAATGCATGATTAGATGTACGCACACGAAGCGCCAAACTCCGGATGCTAGGTACGGCTATCAGGGGTTCCCACGTGTGTTATTTATGTCGTGTAACTCACCGTACGTCCAGCTGCGTGAGGCTGTCACGTCATTAGAGCTCTGTCGTGTCTCTGCGCCGTCTACTGACAAAGCGGGTAGAAGTCCAGACGAGGGGCGCGGCGAAACATGTCTAGAAAAGCTTATCGCTCTCGCGCCAGGGACGTGAGAACGTGAACCCATGGTACACGGTTCATAGCGTATGTAGCAACGCCCGAAAATGGCAGTATGCAGCAATCTCAAAGCTAAAGTTCGGCCTTAAGAAAATTTCGTATGGAAACGTTTCGGACATGTAACAGTAGCACTATGGGAGAGTTTGCAAACACACACCGACACCAAAAACCCAGACCCGGCCACTACAGGCTAACAGCTTTTAAGTAAAAATGGTACCGAGATAACAGTTAAAAGCAATATTTGCAAAACCCAGACCAACTACAGCCTAACAGCTTTTAAGTAAAATTGGTACCGAGATAACGGTTAGAAGTAACACTTGCCAAACCTGTCGGGTTTGGCCAAATTATGATCAAGAACAGACGTCGAACAGGTACCCTTCGTAATTTTCCCCCGTGTCTCTGCATGACACATCTGAAATAACTGGTATTGGTCATACTGGGGCAATCGTTGGTATTTTGCGTCTTCCAGAACTCCAACGACAAGAGCAAGGACCTCCTCATTAAAGGACGCCCGTCACCTCATCCCGTCATTTAACCTCATTTAACTCACTTATGCAAAGAACGTTAAGAGCGAGAGATAACCTTATTCAATGCCACTCACATCCTATTTACGGAGGTTTGGAGCCCACCCGGTTCGCAACGAAGACATAGATTTTATTATTTTCCCTGATATGGGAGATCATGGACAATCACCTGCAGGAGTATGTGCCTTTTACGACAGTCATCGTCATCGCCATATTGTTTTCTGTATACTGTGCTTCGTCCGGTTCGTAGCTTGCTTCATCGCGACCGTTTTTCGATGCACTTTCAACGGAACCCGTTTCTACCGGGACGGGAGATGAACCAGCCCTTTTCCCGACCAAGAGTGAATTATGCAACGTCCGGCCTCCCTAATCCAATACGACCGCGGTGTGCCGCGCACCTTTGGACTGGTATGGCGAATGCTAACCCTCGTCGTGCCAAATGGTTCGTGCAACGGCATCCGCTTACAGCATCGCAGTTCCAAGCTTCGAACTGGTCCCCGTCCCTAGTATGGCGGAACACTCCACTGGTGTCTAACGCACCACCTAGTATCAGGAAGAGGTTCAGACTTCACCGCAAACGGAGGCGGAAGCCACAGTCTCCGACTTCGCACTTGCCGAGTGATGGAATAATGCTGCACGATGGCGTAGGCAGGGCGGACTCGAGAAATCACTTGTTTCAGGCGAAAAGAAGATGCTCGGCAGCCGCCAAGACGCGGAGAACTGCGGCCAGCAAAGGTGAGGTGCCAACCTTCAGATTGATGTGCCAACCACTAAATAAGAGATGCCAACCTCAAAGAAACGTGGCTGGTGCTAGCCCACACACGTTGGCCGAGGTCAGAGATCCGCGCATGCGCAATGTGGGTGCTGTGTCTTCACCAACAAATCCAATGGTAGGATCACAAGCACTCAACGCTGACGAAGTGCCAAATTCCTCGAGTTTATGGGAAAGCAGCGATGCCAGTGACATGACTGACACAGGATTACTTGAGATGCAGCGAAGGTCCTGGTCCAGCGCATCGAACTGCGATCCTGCCGATGCGACGAAACACATCGAGGGCCTTCGATGGCATGCATCGCTACCCACGTCCTTGATGAATGATGCCTCGTTAGATCTTTGCTCCTCATGCCTGCCCTTTTTCACATCTCCTGCACTTATACCAAACCAGAGCGTGCGAGTGGGCGCACCTGCCCACACAACTGATGCCAGTCATGAACATAGGCGTCCAGGTGTCTTTGGGTCCCAACTCTCGGAGCACCCCGAGTTCGGTCGGTCCCCTCACACCTCTAAACGAAGAACGTACAGCGACACCTTATTACTGGAGCCTCAAGGTGGAGCAAGCGCCGCTTCCATGCCTGGAACGAGCAACGTTACTGTCATCAATGTGCCAAGCGAGGCAGCTGGCTCAAATGCTGTGGGTCGAAAAAAGTGCTTGACTCTGTGCCTTGGTGCCGCTGCCCTGATGTCTTTCCTGGTGTGTTGCGCCGCTGCAGACATGGCCTTCGGAGGTCTCATTTTCGGAATGGATTTACAGGACGAGGACCCCCTAACAGTTCGACTTAAAGAAATTGAATTCACTCTGCCGCAAACCCACCGCACGTACGTGTACGGCCCATACCTCAAGAATCTGAATGTCTCATCTAAGTACGACCAATTATCGCATTCAGAAACGACTGCGATCGCAAACATTACTATTGAAACAGCGTCAAGCGCCTAGATGTGGCGCACGGTTATATAGGAATAATATGATTCTGAGGGTCTGATGTTAACTTATATTTGCAAGAAATACAAAGATTTTCAAGGCTGAATTACGGGTTACATTTAAATATTGCAGTTACACGCTGAATCCAAAGAAGCTGTACATGTGTAAGACGACTGACCTATTTCTCTCGCCCGCATAGGGAAGCATATCTCCCTTCCTCTCCGTGCATACTTAGTTTCCCCTCGAAAGCCCGAATAGGCGATTCCTTCTGGATCACGCCTCCGAGACCCACAGTTGATAATTTGGGGTGAACCTCAAACTTCCCTAGGGCGCTGTAACGGTCGTGGGACCATCACACTCACCGCCGAACACTCCTCCGTGCTTGCGAGGGTAGAGCATGCTCTCCTGTGGAGGTTCACATGAGCAGAGGTCGGCAAACTCACTCATGAGTCCACTCACTCAGACTCATTTGGACTCAAACTCACGCGTGAGTTTGAGTTTGAGTGAGCGCGAGGCTAGTGTGGCATGGTGAGTTTGAGCTTGAGTGAGTTTGAGCCGAGTGATCACGACTGAGTTTGAGTCCGATTGAGTTTGAGTCCATTTTGAGTTCTGAGTACATTTTGAGTTTGAGTCCATTTTGAGTTCTGAGTACATTTTGAGTTTGAGTCCATTTTGAGTTCTGAGTACATTTTGAGTTTGAGTCCATTTTGAGTTCTGAGTACAATTTGAGTTTGAGTCCATTTTGAGTTCTGAGTACAATTTGAATTTGAGTCCATTTTGAGTTCTGAGTACATTTTGAGTTTGAGTCCATTTTGAGTTCTGAGTACACTTTGAGTTTGAGTCCATTTTGAGTTCTGAGTACATTTTGAGTTTGAGTCCATTTTGAGTTTGAGTTCATTTTGAGTTCTGAGTACAATTTGAGTTTGAGTCCATTTTGAGTTCTGAATACATTTTGAGTTTGAGCACATTTTGAGTTTGATTACATATTGAGTTTTGAGTACATTTTGAGTTCTGAGTAAATAGGAGTTTTAACTCCATTTGGAGTTTGAGTACATATGAGTAGCCTAGCAGGCAGCTATGGTTGGCTGTTAAGTTTCATGCGTCACTGTGGGCTCGGAATTCAAGTTACCTGCGGGTATGGCACCAATCGCGATCTGCATGATCGGTTGGGAGGGAGGTGGTGTCTGATTTTTTTTAGTTTCTTGTTGAATTTTTATGGCCATAAGCACTTGCTGTATACCTAATTTTCGCGGCTGGGCGCGTGAGTGATAATTGACTGGTGAGGTCATAAAAAAGGGTTGTCTTAACTTTTCCTCCTGACGGATCCACTAAGAGCGTGGGAAAGGGTGGTGGGAAAGCACACGGCGGCGCTGGCGTGCTGGTTGTTCGCCTGCTACTGTTAACGGCTTGATATACTAGGGGTCACAAAGGAAGAGGTGAGAGCCGGGGGGAAATGGGGGCGGGGGCTGTCCTTTCTACTGTTTCAAATGAATTAGCTGAATTGACTGGGCAGCGCCCCTTAAGACAGAATAATGACCACATTAGATTGGCTGAAAATTGAAACTGATGAGAAGGTATCAAATGAAAGGTCCGGATTAACGGAATCACGCGGGGTAAATAAAAAAAATGCTTTCTGATTGTAGTCATCAGGCAGTCATAATGAGTCATAGATTGGGTTAAAATTCAAAATGACGCTGCGAGGGCATGTGGGGAATCAAATTCAAGGTCTCGATGTGGGGAATCATTCGGGACGAACATGAGATATGGATATATCATGACGTAGTCATGGTAAATCAAAGATTCGGTTAAAATTCAGGTTCATGACGCTAGGGCGTATCAAATTAAAGGTCTCGATGAGGGTAATCACGTGCTTCCTGATTATTATCATGACATAGTCAAAATGGGTCATAAATTAGGTTAAAATTCACAATGATGCCACTGGGTGTCCGGGTTATCAAATTGAAGGTTCCGATAAGGAAAATCACGTGGGACAAAAATGTGGTAGGGCTATATCATGAGATAGTCATGGTTAGTCATTGATTGGTTTAACGTTCAAATTGATTCCGCTAGGATGTGATGGGTATCAAATCAATGGTCTTGTTGAGCCGAATCACGTGGGAGAAATACAAAAATGCTTCCTGGTTATAACCATTAGATTGTCATGGCGAGTCTTATATATTGGGGTAAAATTCGAAGTGACCCCGCTGGGGAGTGTAGGGTATCAAATTTACGGTCTTGAAGAGGGGAATCACGTGGTACAAATAAAAAAAAAGACTTCGTAGTTCGAATCATGAGATGGTCATTATGAGTCATAGATGGGGTTAAATTCAAGTTGAGGCCACTGAAGCATGTGGGGTGCCAAATTGAAGGTTCCAGTTAGGGGAATCATGTCGGACACCTAAATAATGCGTCCTGGTTAGTCATGAGTCATGGTTAGTTTGACTGGTATGAATTCCATATGACCCTGCTAGGGTGTGTGGGGTATCAAATTAAAGGTCTCGTCGAGGGGGTCACGTGGGACAAATATGAAAATGCTTTCTGGTTATAATTATGAGGATATCGCAAAAGGTATACAGCAAAAGGTACAAACTCTCACTCACACTCTCACTCACACTCACACTCACTCTCACACTCACACTCACTCTCACTCACACTCACATTCACACTCACACTCTCACTCACACTCACACTCACTCTCACACTCACACTCACACACTCTCACACTCTCACTCTCACACTCACACTCACTCTCACTCTCACTCACTCACACTCACACTCACACTCTCACTCTCACTCACACTCCACTCTCACTCTCACTCTCACTCACACTCTCACACTCACTCTCACACTCACTCTCACACTCACTCTCACTCTCACTCTCACTCACACTCTCACTCTCACTCTCAACTAACACACTCTCACTCACACTCACACTCTCACACTCTCACACTCACACACTCTCACTCTCACACTCACTCTCACTCTCACTCTCTCTCACTCTCTCATTCACACTCACACTCACACACTCACACTCACACTCACTCTCACACTCACACTCACTCTCACACTCACTCTCACGCTCACTCTCACACTCACTCTCACACTCACTCTCACTCTCACTCACACTCTCACTCACACTCATACTCACACTCACTCTCACTTTCACTCTCACTCACACTCACTCCCACTCTCACTCTCACTCTCACTCCCACTCTCACTCTCTCTCTCACTCTCACTCACACTCTCACTCTCACGCTCACTCCCACTCCCACTCTCTCTCTCTTACTCTCACTCTCACCCCCACTCTCACTCTCACTCCCACTCTCACTCTCACTCTCACTCACACTCTCACTCTCACTCAGTCACACTCACACTCTCACTCACACTCACACTCACACTCTCACTCACACTCACACTCTCCCTCTCACACTCTCAATCTCAATCTCACACTCTCAAACTCTCACTCTCACTCTCTGACTGTCTCAATCTCTGTGAGGCCATGTGAGTTCTGAATTCATTTTGAGTTCTCAGCCCATTTTGAATTCTGAGTTCATTTTGAGTTTTGAGTACATTTTGAGTTTTGAGTCCATTTTGAGTTTGAGTACATTTTGAGTTTTGAGTACATTTTGAGTTGTGAGTACATTTTGAGTTTGAGTACATTTTGTGGTTTGAGTACATTTTGAGTATTGAGTTCACTTTGAGTTTGAGTACATTTTGAGTTTTGAGTCCATTTTGAGTTCTGAGTTCATTTTGAGTTTGAGTACATTTTGAGTTTTGAGTACATTTTGAGTTTGAGTTCACTTTGAGTTTGAGTACATTTTGAGTTTTGAGTCCATTTTGAGTTTTGAGTTCATTTTGAGTTTGAGTACATTTTGAGTTTTGAGTCCATTTTGAGTTTGAGTACACTTTGAGTTTGAGTACATTTTGAGTTTTGAGTACATTTTGAGTTTTGAGTCCAAATTGAGTTTGAGTACATTTTGAGTTTGAGTACATTTTGAGTTTTGATTACATTTTGAGTTTGAGTACATTTTGAGTTCTGAGTACATTTTGAGTTCTAAGTCCGAGTGAGTTCTGAGTTTTGAGCTCAATGTGAGTTTGAGTTTGAGTGAGCGCAGATGTGCTGCTCAGCATTGAGTCTGAGTTTGAGTGAGTGGTGATTCGAAAAAAAAATTGTGAGTGAGTTTGAGTGAGCCGCGCCAACTTTGCCGAGGTATGCACATGAGTGAAACCATGGACGCGGTATTGACATTAGGCGTCCCCGAGTCCCGGTTAGGTGGAGCATGCCCATCTAATATCCGTGTGGCCCTCCGCAACGTCGGCAACGCCGATGATTCAGGCTTCAGGGCACGGCATTGAGCGCCCTGGTGAATTCTATAGGAAAGCGTGAATGGAAGAAACATGCCGGCGTATATCTTTATTTTCCCTGTGTTTATCTTTTTTAGTTTAAGAGAATCACTCAATCCATGCAGGGGTGTTGAGAGGAGCTGCTTAAAATACAAGAACTGGTACAGTGCGCTGAAGCGTACTATCCAATGCATAACTACCCGCAGTCTCTGTATAACAGCGCAATAATAATAGTTAGTAACTATATTTGTTAGCCATTTTAAGCTCCGGATACCTCTTACTCCATTTTCTACATTTTAAATGTGCCCGTGCCACGAGTCCTCGGTTTACGGATGTGAGTTTGTGTGTCTCAAAAGGCTAAACTGTATTAGCATCTCTTGCTTCGTTCACAACAGGTCGTGTCATCGCCGGTTGGTCACTGTTGCCCTCTACAACAGGCTTAAATTATTTAACATGACCTTCATATACTCACGCCTATTTAGGAGAACAATTACCCATGATCCCAAGGATCGGGCCATCGCATTGGGAAACAAACACCCGCCACGGTGGCGCAGTGGCTAAGCATTGTGCTCGTGAGCCCAAGGACGCGGGTTCAATCCCGGCCGTGGTGGCAGCTTTTGTGATCAAGGCGAAAAGCGAAAACTCCCGTGTGGAGGTTTCGGCGCATGTAAAGATCCCCAGGTGGTCAAAAATTAATACGGAGTTCCCCACTACGGCGCGCCTCTTAGCCCATGTAAGAGGCGGGCCGTATTGCATGCAGGCAACCATGTGAGTGCACCGTTACTGGTTACGTCGGGCTCCGCGGGATGGCGGTACTTCCATTTTATTATCATCACCATGCCCATCATCAGCGTCGTAGTGGCTACTGCAGCACAAGGTCCTCTACGAAGATCTCCGGCCACGCCTATCAAGTGTTAGCTGAGTCCAACATATCCCCCGACCATTTCTCCGGAAATTTGTATTTAGGCAAATAGATTGCATGTCAGCGGCGCTACTTGCCTAAAGGCACGACAAAATTTGCTCATTTAGAGTATATATTCAAAATGAGTGGACCTATAATATATCAATCATTTGCATGTACGCAACGCGAGAAAATTCTAAAATTTCAGCTGTGCTCAGTTATGGGCGAGAGTAGGTAGCGCTGCGTCATGTAGTCATGTAACCTTCAATTGAGCTGCGACGTCGTGCTTTGAAGGCCTATCGGCGCTGCCAAAGCGCAGGGCAGAGCGGTCCCAAATTCAGGATCCTAACAAACTTGTGCGAAGTGCCCTTGAGAAGGACGCGTGAGTGACTGCGTGCATGCGCCGTGGCTCGTCCTTTTGCACGGAATGGTACAATGCTTGCTCGCCCTTTGCGGAAATAACAGGCAGGAGCGTGGCATGCCGGATTTTTTCTAGCAAGTTTATCATAAATGACCGATGAAACAATAATAGACCACAGGGGACCGAAAGTTTGTGCTCTAATATTGTAATAAATCCGAAAGCCGAAGTAAACATCACATTCGGCGCTGCCGGAAGCTGGCTAGCACGTTTTGTACCTCCACACTGCTCTCGACCGCGGCCGAGGTAAGACGCTACCACTGTCCGCGTCGGTGGTTCAGTGGTAGAATACTCGCCTGCCACGCGGTTGCCCGGGTTCGATTCCCGGCCGACGCACGCTTTTGAATTTTTTTTTTGTTCACGCTTAGTTTTACTTTTCTTGCCTTGCCTTTCTGATGGAGGCGAAAAGCGAAAACGCCCGTGAGTACGAGATTTCGGCGCACGTTAAAGATCCCCAGGTGGTTAAAATTAATCCGGAGCCATCCACTGCGGCGCGCCTTATCGCCTGCGTTGCGTCAGCGCGTTAAACCCTACAATAAAAAAAACCTCTCTTACCTTCGCATATTTTGTTTTCTTTGGCGTTATATGTTCTTGTCATGGCGACTGGAGCGCGAAATCGCTCACGTTCGTCCAATGTTTCCTTTATAACTCTGCCACGGGCTAGTGGCGGCTTCTCTTAGTGAATGCTTATTCTGTCGTGTTTTTTTTTTACCTGTAAGGTCATTCTGGCTAACAAAAATCATTTTTCCCTTGGCGGATTGTGTATATTGACCGCGAAACATGTGACTGCGCCACGGTGAGGCTTGCCAGTCGATAGGTTCGTTTGACGGCGATCGCAGAAAAAATGCTCCCGGAACCAATGGCTGCGGAACCAATTTCCCGGAACACGTGGTACTGAAACATATGGCCCCGGAACTGTTATGATCCCGGAAGAAATGGTCTCTTTTCCCAAGTCGAGAAAAATGTTTGCGGAAGAAATGGTCCGACTGCAGTCTCAGGCTTAGCACCTCCAATCGTTATTTGAATTGATGCCTTGCCAGTACCGATCACCTCAGCCGACAGAGTGTCGACGTCGTCTCACTTGCACCCGCGTTTCGGTCTCCCTGGAAGTCACAACGCACCGCTAAGCCGCCTTCGAGAACGACGATCGACAATCTGAGGGCAAAGACTCGCTTGAGCGTCGGTGCGATATCGAATCTTTTCCTTTTCCAGAACACCTACTTCTGAGAACTTTCAAACAAAACTGCTATGGGGGCAGCAATATATTCCTGTCGCGACAAAAGCAAGTAATGGAGGAGACTGAAAGAACTGCCTTTGAAAATTTCTCCGAAAGATCCAAGTCGTTTCTCGGATCCGCCACGAGGACAACTTGCTTCCGCCTCGCTCACGAAGACGGCATAACTTCCTCAATTTCCAGGTGCCCTCAGTTCGATTCAGCCAGGAGGGGAGTGCCCGATGGAAAGAAAAACGGACAGCACCTTATCGTTTTGATAAAACTGCAGCGAAATGTGTAAGAAAACCGTCCCAAAACCGGGCGTATTACCCAGTCTCGCACAAGGCTTAATTCGGCTCTTAATTGTACGCTGGGAAAGAACTCTATACTCAACAGAAGGCGGCACAAAAAAAAAAAAGGAAGGAAAAATGGTCATCGTGGACCTCAAGAGACCGGCGACACGAGCGACTTTCGCAGTCTTCAACAATAGGGTGGGGACCAAGACGTTTTCGCTCTCCAACGCCGCTGGTCAACAACCCCTCCCGAGTCCCGTACCTCCATCGTCTAACATCCCCCCCCCCCCCCCTTCCGCCTAGCTGCTTCCCGCACCTCCCTTCAAAAAGGATTAAGGTGTATTCATAAGGCATGGGGCTGGGGGGACATTTTCGTCGCCCACAAACGCGTGACTGACGCCGCGACCAGAAAAGGGCTTGCTGAAAGAAAAAGTACCAGGGGCGAGATTCCTCAGGCACAATGCCCCCTCCAATACAACGGCAAAACCCGAAACAGCAACACCAACACGGCGTCCGGTTATGGTGCGAGCGTACAGCGCAGCCCTGTAATGAACACTGGGACAAGGAGGACCCCCGCGTCGGCTTCAGAAGGGCGCACAAGACGAATTACCTCAAGAAAATCCTCCCCGAATCTTGCACATACCATGATGAATATGTCGCTTCGTAGTTGTCCTTTCCCTCATTTACGACCACAGTAATTAATATCGCCCTCGTACAAAAATACAACTGCACAAGGCGAGTCACCCCTGATGAAACCGGGTAGACTTCGAAAAGTTAAAAGAGCAGCTAGCTTTTAATAAAACATTCTGTGGAAGTTTAAAAAAAAATTGTAAACAACGTCACAACAAATTAGGGGGAAAAAACGGAGAAACATTCCCGCGAAACCGCTCAACGCGATCCTTTTTTTCTACGAGATTGTGCTTACTGTGTCGAGCCTGGCACCCCTCATTGCTACGGGGGCCCACTTCCCAAACCCCACCTTCGAGCAGCTTGAGGGCCGGCTTCCAAGTTTCTTGGCAAGCCCAGAGAGGCGGGGGGTAAGCGGTGGGGCGGTGGGGGTCGGGAAGGGGGTGGGGGGGAGGGGGGGTTGACCCAAGCAAGGAGAGCCGTCGAAACTTAAAGGGACCCTGCAACACTTGCCATCGACTAATGTATTTTGGGATAAATTCTATTGTCCCAGAAATCTCCTCCCGCAAGAATTATGAAAATCCGTTCACAATTAACGAAACTACGCGCGATGAGAAATCGCGCATAACCGTTCCCTCTCAACTCGATCGCGGACAGCGCGACGAAAGCTGCGCGCTCTCTCCCGGAGAGGGGGGCGGCTCGCGGCGTTCTCTTCGGAGGCCTTCAATATATCACATGCCGGGTAGTTTTCTCCTTTTCTCCGCGACGCGGAGGGGCCTATTTCCGGTCTGGTGCCACAAAAAAGCAGGCATGGGTGCCTGCTCGCAAGTGCGCGCTCGGGCTGATAGGGTGTTTTTGATGCAATAAACGTTTGTAGTCGAGTGGTCCCGTTGAAAGGGAAGTATCGAGCTCATCACTCAAACTCCGCGCGCACTCAAAACACAAAAGAAACGGCAAAACTGTGCCTACAGGTTCAGGCATAGAAGAGGTTCGTACAGAGCGATGACGACAACGGAAGTGGGAGAATCTAGCCGCGAAGTTGACCAGTGACAGCCGATCGGGCAGCCATGGCCTATGTGACGTCCCTTAGGCCATGCCAGGGGTTGCATAATGAGGACAACTGAAGAGAGAGCGGTTGGTTTTTCCGCGTCTTTCACATCGATTTGCGCGCTCACCGATTCACGTGCACGTGTAATATTTGGCTCAGGTATTCCTGGCAGTGTAATCTAGACGTCGCGCAGGTTTACTTGCACTGCTCAAAAAGTGTTGCAGGGTCCCTTTAAGCCAAGGAAGCCCAAACATCAGCCTTTGATTCTCTCTCTCTCTCTCTCTCTCTCTCTCTCTCTCTCTCTCTCTCTCTCTCTCTCTCTCTCTCTCTCTCTCATGTAGTGGTGCTGCTTCGCTGTCTGCGATCCGTCCTTTCTATTCATTTTTAGGGGGAAAGATCTGTGCTTTCAACTAGGCTGTGTTCTCGCGTGCTACGGCAAAGGTTTGTAACGGACAAAAATATATCTTTAAAAACCACGTGAGAATTGAAGTAGGTGGTGTTTTGGTACAGGGGAAGGGGTGAGGGAGAAAGTGACCGAGAAGACAAAGCAGGCGCTAAACCGTTCTTGCAGATTTGAGTTGCATATAATTCATTCTGGCTTCTGTAGGGCTTAAACTTGGCTCTCGTAGCTTGCCGGTCGCGTACGACTTCAGAATTTTCTTCGCCAGCACGAAGGTAAGTACGTCGTTATTTACTGCAGACTTTGAACAGCCGTGGCGGGCTACTTCTCTGGAAGGCAAATTAACAACAAAGTCGACACTGTTGATCAAGGCTCTCTCTCTCTCTCTCTCTCTCTGTCATTGGTGAGGGCTCATTTTGTCGTATTTTTATGAGATGAGGCGCGGTGATACTTCTCGCAAAGGAATCCGGTGAAACAAACAAGTATTGCATTCTCTATGCCTGCTGTGTGCGATGCTCCATGAAATGTTTACAATGCGGAACGAAAGATCGACGGACGAACCGCGCTTGCTTGCCGTCTCACCATGGAGGCGTGTCACCTCACCAACCTTACCGCCTCACCCTTCGTAAAAGCATTGAAGGACTCTGGTATGAGCTACTTTTGGGCAAATATGAGATGCGCGCATTGCCGGCGAAGAAAAAAAAAATCGACCGTCCTCTTCTTCCTGCTTTTCTACATCGCAGCTGTTGTCGAACATTGTTCAGCCGGATTATCGACCGTCCTCTTCCTGCTTTTCTACATCGCAGCTGTTGTCGAACATTGTTCAGCGGGATTACCACGGCCGAAATAGCTCAGTTGGGAGAGCGTTAGACTGAAGATCTAAAGGTCCCTGGTTCGATCCCGGGTTTCGGCAGATATTTTGCTTTTTTATTTCTTTTGTTTTACCGAGACTTCTTGATAAGACTGTTTAGTGACAACACCAGGTGAAACCACGCGGGTGATCCCAGGGGCTGGACAATTGACGAGGCGTTTTCTGTGCGTTCACCTCAACGGGGTTGCGAAAATTGCGGAACGACATCACTGAAATTATTCCATTGATTATCCGTTTCGTGAATGCTTGGCCAATAGACTTTGGTGTTGCCAATGTGTGCAAAGATTTTAGGGACGACCGCACCGAACGTTGGACCGCACAGGTGGCACTTCACAGGTCAGCCAAATTTTCCGATGAAGAGTACGTTGTCGCCCTGGTTGGGCGTTGGCGACGTAGTACGCGTCGTTTTGTACAGCGGTCACAGAGAAACTTAGTTAAACGCCCCACAGAAAGGCCAATGGGTACTACGAAGCACGCCTTCGTCCTGTGCTTGTGGTGTAGTGGTTATCACATCCGCCTAACACGCGGAAGGTCCAAGGTTCGATCCCTGGCAGGCACAGTTTTTTCTTTTGTTTTTAATAGGCCCCATTGCTTTTCCAGTGTGCACAATGTCACAAGCTTGAGACCAACTTTTCTTGTCTTGGTTGCATTGATTGTGCAGGCAAATCGAAAACGAAGGAACAAGTGGCAGTTTAGACAATGTAATATATCCGGACTGCAAGCTCTGTGAATATATTTCAGATGAAGTTCTCAACATACGCAAGGAGTGATTAGCTACCACACTCCAGGTTTGAAAATATGTGAACATGCGTGAAAACTGTAGTTTTGCTTTCTCGGGATCAGCTGTTCATTGTAATCCAACAATGTACTGCACAGAACTTACATGTGACTTCGAAATTAGTCGAGAGTCTAATACACTGTAGGCGAGGCTGAACCTTTCATTGGCTTAGTCGAAACCAAACAGCAAGAGTGACGTAAGCAATGCGACGCGTCGCTTCTGTCGCTCCAGTTGCAGGTGTGAGCGGGCCTTTACGAAAAATCTGAGAAAAACGAGAAAAAAGAGAATATATGAATTGCTTCATTTATTGAAGTGGAGTGCAGATTCAGTGATTATTGAACTGTTTTTAAAGCATAAATAACAATGTTTTAAATTCTTTTCCTTTTCCTGCAAACCACGAGGCACTTCTCCTTTGATATGAAGCACGAAAAAAACACGAGAAGAAAAGAAAATCTTGTGTTTTTTTTTTTCCCAGGCATGTTTCCATTTATAGTAGAAGCAAAACTCAGCCGGACAGGCAAAACACAATGTCGCGAATTCTTAGTCTTATTCAGCGGATACACCAATATCTAGACAAGGCAATCAATTAATCACGAAGTTGGATCAATAAACCGGATCAAATTGAATGATAGACAAAATTGAAAACAGTACCTAAATGACGTTCTCCTGTTGGCTTAACAATATCAAAGGCGCATGCATGACCACACCTCCAATTTTCATGCCAATGCAGTCAAACCCTGCCGGAAACTGCAATACACACATTCTAGCACCTAACGGACGTATTGCAGCACACAATACTCAGCAGTTACACATCCACCTCAGTGAAAGTAATTGATCAAGAAACCCATCATTTTTTATTTTTACAAGTGTTGAAAATCAAATGGTTTTAAAGGCTGGAAAGCAATTTTTTGAATGTCTCTTAGAACCACCCAACAGATTTCTTACCTCATGCTCATAACAAATCAAGGGTAAAATTGTAGATGACATGTTGTGGCACAGCTCTGAACCTTATATGTGATGAATTTACACCCCAAATGGACCTAAAATTCAGATTTCTCTCATTTAAAATATTGTGTTCGATGCAATATTTAGGCGTTTCAATGGTTGACGATGGTCATGCAATAGTCGACTCCTATGTTCTAACACCAACTCTTTAATATTTAAAAGGACCATGAAGAGAAAACATGAGTTTTGGTTTATAAAGAGTGCTTTGTCCTGATAACAATGACTCTAATTTTATCGCAAGCTTCAAAGAAATATACGAGGTATGCAAGAAAACATACAAAGCAGTGGCGACTCCCCAACAAATCTTGTGATATTGCTGCAATGTCACAGGAACTTTTTTGTGCAAAGAGCGGTTTCCAACCCAAACCACCGGAATGCTAACATGCAGTTAATTAACATGCTCAGAACCATATGTTTAGTGCTAGCCGACAGTAATATGTCCCTGCTGCCCATATTACATCACCATACTGTGAAATTTGAAATATTCTTTTCTGTGAACATTACAACCACTTTAGCGACCTGCCCATCGCTGCCGGCGACACTGGGAGCCAGCGTGCCAAAAAATTTCCATGTAGATAAGGTGCGCTCTGTCAGGTGGGGCTAAGTTTAATCCCCTAACTCGCCAGCTTCACTTCGCTCTCATTGGGGCCTGTGACTGTTTGCATAAAATGTAGCGGTTGTACCAATCAGTGCCAATTGTATTAATCACTACATATAATACGGGCCACCAACGAGAATTCACGGTTAGGTCTAGCCCTGTTTCTTCGCTATGCAAAAGCCAGCATACACAAGTAAACCACACTGCTACCATGTTGCGCCTGCCGGACTAGTGTTCTTCAGTTTCAAGCATTTTTGTTCATTTAAACATGCGGAAACTTTGTCGTCTTAACGTTATGTCGAGGAGCTTTCCTTCGACACGAAGCAAGTCTGTTCATGGACAAATGTTCACAGGGGAGGCTGGAATTTGTACAAACACTCAAACAGCGCCAATCTGTGCGTGGAAGCACCGTCACTCTTGCAGGAAAACATAAGGTTTTTTAGTGAAGGGAGCACTAATCGACAGCAACATTTTCAGCAGCGCTGCGGCATATTCACCGTAACTGGAGTGCCACGTTTGTAAAAGCTACGTCGGGGTGGCTTACACGCCCAACAAATGGCAAAGTTGAGTATGGTAGCCGTCTTAGGTCAATGCTTGCGGTGTGAACCAGTTATCTTCACAGAATATCTTTTTGAGCCACTGCCCTGGTATTGAAATGATCGGAACCTGGTGAAAACAAATTGCCTTTACCGTGAGCCTGCAGCGCTTGCTTAGCTATAAGCAACAAATACCAGCACGTACGATATGTTCACTGATGTTACGATGCAAAACAATTGCAGGATCTTGCAGCACATTCTTTTGCGAACACGTTTCTTTTCACTAGTTTTGTCGCTGAGCCTAGCCTAAGTCGACTGTAACCTACAATATGATGGAACGCCACAAACTTAAAGGGGCCATAGAGACAAAATACAAATTTGTTTTATTCGAAAGATTTCGTGTCCTATAGTACCCCCAACACTTTTCTGGAAGCAAACGATGCTTTATTCACTGTGAAATTAATCCATTTAAGCTAAAATTTTGATTCTCGCCCCAAAATGTGTGTTTGAACGACGTTTGCAATATCATAAGAACAGGTCTTACAGTTAAACTTGGTGTGGAGCGGGGACATGTTTACTGTCAATCAACCCAGATGGCAGCACTGCACCGCGGCAAGGCACTTTCTGCCTTTGGTTTGTTTGTGACCGTATTTAAACCTGGCTTGTTTTTTTCTGTTTTTTTCATGAAGAAAACAATCGTTCGGCAGATCGGGCGTCGACGTAGAATTCCGATGGATGGGCGTTCCCACAGAGGGAATGCTGTCGGCAAATTGGTGCTCTCAGAGTTACTATTTAGGTGGTCCCATTTTTGGAGTCTTTTTCCTTGTGGCGAATGGTCCAGATGATATTGGAAGCATAGTTTTGTCTCTTCGATGAGGTTAGTGAGAGGCGGAAGGGGTAGAGTGTCTACCCTTACGAAGGCTGGGAGGCCAGTGATTGCACAGAGAAGGTGCCGATTCATTTGGTGGAGAGCGTTTACACGTGAATGCGCTAATTCATAAACTGGGAAGCCGCAAGTGAAGCGCCCATGCGCCGCAGCACGGGTGAGCATGGTGCAAGGTGTTTGGTGTGCCCCGCCATATTTATTCAATATCTGGGTAACTAGGTGTAAGGTAGAACGCCAGGTGCTCCTAAGTGAGGCTATTCACTGTTTGGGATATTACGGCTGCCAACAGGAACGCCCAACAGTCGAATGGTGCCATTGTGGGATTCGAGCAGCGTATCTCCCATTTGAAGGGAGATAATTTGTTCTTTATTTGTGCTACCTTTACCATCTATGCTGAGCAGTTCTTTCTTGGTTGGGGATAGCTGTGGCCGGAATTGGGACAGCGTGTGCTCCAAGCTCAGTACTGCCGCTTGCAGCTGTTTGCATAGTTTCTTTCGAGTTGTAATCCTGGGCTTCTGTCCATACCATAATATCGTCCGCGTAAGTGCGAATCGGGCGGCAGTGTCCTGCTCAAGAGTTCGGACCACACGGTCCATTGCAAGATTAAAGAGGAGAGGAGCCAAAATGGACCCCTGTGGGACTCCTCTATCGCGGTAGAACATTGTGGGCTGGTGTCCTTGAGCGTTAAGACAGATCGGCCGATACTGAAGGCCGCGTACCCAGGCCTGGGCCTTGGGAAGGCGAGGGAAAGCTCTTGAAGGATACTTGACTGGCTGACATTATCAAACACCTTGTGCATCTCTAAGGCGAGGACGTAGTCCGGCAAGGCCTTGAGCGAGGTTCGATTAATAACTCTCCGGAGCACCCATAGGTAATCGTGGGTAGCAAGATGGGGGTGGAAACCAGTTAGAGCGGGGTAAAACCAATTTGTACTTTCCAAGTGGTTTTTTAGAGTAGTTAGACCGCCCGGAGAGCTTTAATGTGCACCTGTATTACGTTACCACACCTTATTTTTCACTTAGGTCAGAAACAGCTGCAGTGGCCTTGTTCTCACTCAGCAGTGAAATGCTTTAACGACACAGCAAGCGAGCAATGCCAGGCCATAGTCCACCGCAGCAGGTAGTTTTCAGAGTAAAAGCGAATCTGTTTTTCGATATTAGGAACCCAATTCAAGCTTACATTTGCTTGTTTGGAAGTTGTTTTCTTCAAATACATGCACTTCATGTATTGTTGGTATCCTTGGGTGACGTTATTAAACAAAAGATGTGGGATGTATTCTTTCCTTATGCAACGTTCATCTACAACGCAGCTATCAAAAAATATGATGCCCCAGCCTGTCTACTGAAGACAGCTGACAACAACGCTCAATGGCCTGCTGCCGCACATAAGGTACGACGACTTCAGAACCAACGTCCAAGGATACCTACATGTTGCGATGGCCTGCCAGCTTGCCAGACACCAAAACCTTCGACACGGCGATGCCAAGTACCATCCCAATGGTTGTGTGTGCTTGGACTCCAATCTGACACAACCCTCAGTGAGAAGCTTCTGTAATGATATTTCAAACCACGCAGAATTAAATGGAGTCTTGGCCAACTTGTCTACGAGGTTGTCCTCGACAGTGACTTCAGGGAAATATGTGCAGCTTGAGGACATTCGTGTGGTTCACCTAAAACATACCAGATAAACTTTCTCCTGTTTTAAGAACCATTTTATTTTAGCATTCGTTCAACGCATTCTTCGTGGGTGGGGCAGTAATGGCACTTACTATCCCTTGGGAATTTTTTTGCGAGTAGGTGGCCACACCTGGCTACCCTATCTTGTATTTCGAGAGGGGCCCCTCGTTTGCTACTTGTGTGATTATGCCGCATCCAGAAATACTGCTTGATAGGGGAAGGTTGTATGTAACTGTTTGTCACTAGCCTAGACTGTTCTCGTTCCATCAACAATGCTTTTGAACTGGTTGGATGTTTATGGATGCAGGCCAACCGCCTTGGCATTAGATTCACCAACACTTGGCTGTGCATGCCATTTTGTTGACTGCCTTTTCAATGTTTGTGCTGCTTCCCAGTTGACTGCAACGCAAAAAATTGCTTCAATAAACCTTAATTGCTACAAGAACCTTGCCTCATTCTTGTCTACATGACTGTCATTCAAACTGCCGTCATACTAGATCATGGATACAGATTACAGAGCACAGAAGTTGGCTTAATATGAGCCACTACAAAGAAGGCAAGCTCATCTGACACTATAACATAATGCTACAACTTTAACAGACAATTAAGCATCCATTCCCCATACACTAGAATTCATGTCATGCTGCAAGAACAGAGGCTTCACTCACATTCATATACAACAGTCTTATTTTTTTTTATTCTTAACTCGTTTAAAAGCACCAGGTAGGAAAATACAGGAAACAAAGTGTGGTTCAAAAAACACTGCTCTGCTTAAGCTCATGCAAAAGTTTTCTTTGTTAGAACAACCTATAGTCACTTGCGCCGACAAACTAAAACCAATAAAATTGTTCAAACTTCGGTGCTCAACGGCACCACAATCTGGTGTGGAACGGGAAATGCCATAATACGCATGTTCAATACTTACATTAAAGAGTACTTTTTTGCGAGCACAGGAAGAAAAGGCAACAAATAAATGGAAAAAAAAAGAAAAAAAAAATATTTACACCAATGACACAGTGCGCCTCCTAAATAGAAGACCCACTACAGTCTACCAATCGACCATTCGCTTTCTCCATAACTACAGGAATATAAGCAAGCGCATCTGTACACTGGAAAAAAATCAAGAAGCCGAAAATGATGCGTACTGTTCCCAAAAGCACCCGAGTAGAATTAAAAGACGCATCACCACCCCTTGAATCGGAGAGTGAACAAATGTAAAAACGAGGAAAAACAAATGTTCGGCGCATGTCATCGCCTGAGCATCACAGTGCCAACAAAACGTGGCAAGTTCTTATAGCATAGGTGCTGGTGGAGGTGACGTCAGGATCCGATTCAGATCGGGCACGGGATCGTACATGGGTACCTGCTGCCCGGAGGTGTTGTAGACCGGTGAAAGCAGCGAACCGGGCTGACGCATTCCGCTGCCGTGCTGGCCGCCAGGAGAGGACACGCCAGGAGGTGTATGCAGTTGCTGACCACCCGGGAAAGTCGTACCAGGAGGTGCCAGCATTGCCGCTTGCGGTTGAAAGTTCGGGGGAGGGGTCCTCAGATTGGGAAAGGCAGGCGGCCCGTTGCCCCACGGCCGCCAGGGCGGCCCATTCATGGGAGGCGGCGGGGTGTTCCAGACGGGGGGCATGTACGGCGGGACACCAAACATTGGCGACGGGCAAGGCGGCGGAGGCACGTTTGGTCGGAACCGCGGGGTCGCTGGACTACGCTGCCAATGCGGCGGCGGCGGGCCCTGATTTGGAGGCCACTGAGCCGCCCTGGTGCCCTGAAACTGCCCGGGCCTCGGAGGCCCCTCAAAGCGAGGGCCCGCAGAACCGTTGGCGGGTCCCGGAACCTTCGCCGGCTGCTGCCTGCCCCGACCACCACCTCTCGATGGTCCGCCGCCCCTGCCCCTCCCCCTGGACCCCCGCTGTCCTCCCTCGGCGCTCTGGTCGCCGGAGGCTCCGCCGGCGCGCGCGTTGCGCAGCTGCTTGCGTGCCTCGCGCTCCTGCTCGTCGTCTGAGAAGTCCAGGTGCTCGGGCGGCGGCTCGACGTTGTTCTCCCACGAGGCGTCCGAGCCGCGCTGCTTCCGAACCTCGGACTCCAGCACGTACTGCGTCACGTCCGCGTGCAGCGGCGCGTACAGCACCACGTCGCCCGGCTTCAGCCCGTGCTCGCCGCTTAGCTCGTCGGCCGAGTTGAAGCGCACCGTGTAGTAGGGCGCCGCCACGGGTCCGAGGACGTCGAACACGCGCCCTAGCGCCGTGCCGTCGGCGCGGAACAGCACCGAGTCCAGGTCGAGCACGGGCTGGCCGGGCTCGCTCTCGACCACGAGCAGCCGGTCGACGGCGTGCCGCACGCGGCCGGCGGGCCGGAGTTCGGTGCGCGGCAGCGTGATGTGAAGGTCCTCGATGGGGGGCAGGTCGTCGATGTCCAGCTCCCCAGGGACCTTGATGCCGCGGTTGTACGCCGGCTTGCCGCTGCGCTCGGGCTTCTTGGTGGTCGGTGCGCCGTCCTCGTCCGAGACGTCGGAGTTGCACCGAGGCCCGCGGTTCCGGACGATGACGACGACGTCGTCGTCGGACGACGACGAGGAAGATTCGCTGTCGGATGTATAGGCGTCCTCCTGCCTGACCCGGTACGGAACGAGGCTCGCCTTGGCGCGTTTTGGTGGAGACGCCCCATTTGTGTCGCAAATGCTCGACACCAAGTGTCCGTTGGCGCGTTCCGGAGATACCACTATAACATCACCATCGTCAACGCTGTTTCCGACGTCATCTACAAGATTGCACACGATTTCCACCACGTCCGGCTCAACGGGCTGGTCACCTTTAGAAGTTCCGTCTGCGCCACTGTCTGGCGATGTTGACGTTTTGCCTGCTGAACTCGGTGAACCTCCAGGCGTGTGTGCGTCACTTACAGCAGCGACGTCTTCAACCTGCGAGTCCTCACTCGGAGCTTCGACTTCAACTGCCGGTAACTCGCCAACGGGCGCTGAGAGCTCGGGTGTCTTTAGGCGCACTGCTTCTATGTCACGAACCAGTACAGGCAGTACTCCCACGTCCGAAGAGTCTCCGCGTTCGCGGACTGGTGACGACGCCAAGTCCGACGTGTCCGCATTATGCGCGAACTCCAACTCACTGCTTCCTGAGCTAGTGACGGATGATCCCGACGTGTACGCCTTCAGCTTGTCCGACATGGTATCAGTGCTGGCTGCGTTGTTGTGCGGAGTAGGCGGCTTAGTTCCGTCGGTGCTTTGGTGTGGAAGCGGACGGGTGGCATCCGATGCGCGCGGAGACACGAAAACTGCCGCAGTTGAATCCATGGCTCGCGCAGTTGCGCTCCGCTATCTCCCCCACATCGGCAGAAGATAACCAAAACGTGTCAGGGTTACGTTGGCCAGCATGGGCACATTTTCGGCAACGCGGATGATGCAGTCGCTTTTGTTTGCAGCAACACACGTGGTTTGAACAAGGCATGGAAATGAACCCGCTCGGCTTAGCTTGGATGCGACTTTTGCTGGCTCTGAAAAGAAGCGTATTGGATTGATTTAGCATGCTTCTTGTTTCGGTTTGACTGCGTTGATAAACACCACGCAGGACGGAGAGTTTCATTCGAAATACATTCTTGGCGGTCGTTAAAGTTATCGTGGCGCACACTGCAGAATACAGATACTTAGTAAAGAAGCGGTCGCATCCATTTTAGGTGACAAACGGCTCGTCCTTTATAACGCCAAAGCTTCTTTCCCGTCGTTTTCCTTCATGCTATTTTAAACGAACTCTACACGAAGCAACGTTACTAGATTCGTTGACACGAAGTGCATTGCATTACTCCATGGGGTCGACAAAGTGCCAAGTAAACTCCGATATTCGGTCTCCAATCCCCTGTTAACGCTCGTTCGAAGAAAGGATGCGTAAAAAGTCACTTGCACAAATCGTTTGACTGCACTTGTAGCCCATATGCCACAACAGTTGCGTGAAATCATAACAGAATACAGCTTACGGCCTGTGGTCACGCGTTCGGCAATATTTATGCCGTACGTATTTAACAAATCATGGCAGTTATATTGATAAGACCAATCATCTCTTGACATTAGGGTCGCAATGCTGTGCGCACGTACTTTCAGCTAGTGTACACATAAAAAATAAGCAACGGTAGCAAAATGCAATCCATGTTCTTTAATTGTCTGCCAGTCCATGCAGAAAACTTTCAATGTTATGAATTCGTTGGGAGATTAAAAAAAAAAACTTGCTAGTACAAGCAGAATGCTGATATTAACGCACATGGTCTGGCTTATATGATAGCAGACAATTTTGGGAAAAGCAATTGTTAACGATTTCAAAAAGTTATCACACAGTACATGCGTGCCAGTGTCGTTTGGTGCTCTTCAAAATTAATAACTGCTTGTGTGCACATGCCCCGCACAGATACTACATTCAGTGGCGTATTTTATTGCCCATGCAAGTAAAGGAATTTACATGGCTGTATCAAAAATAAATAAAAAGCACCTTCCATTTACTCGAGTGTCTTTCCTTGCATTTATTTGTTTTTCATACGTGGAATCGCAAAGCCATCCATCGATGCAGATACAAGCAGGCAATGCCACAAGTACATAAGCATTCAGACTATGCACTGGTAGTCGGCCTCAATAAACGCTTTGGCCGAATGTTTGAAACTTTCTTTGGTAGCAATTGTCTTGCTGACCAGAACGCATTCACCCTGAAACGCAGTTCAGTACTGGCACTCTTCCTAGCCTACATGGACCACAGGAAACGCTGAAGGTGCACTTGCATACAGCAAGTGTGACAATGAAAGTCAGCAACAGGCATGGTACCATCGCTGGTTGGCTAGTGTAGCACCGATGTCAACTTTCTTGACGCCATTGTCCAGGCACCTTCATGCTATCCTCACTTCCTAGCCCAATGCAGCCAGCAGCAGGCAATGTAAAGCGACCGCAGTGGCACAGCGGCTTTAAAGGGACTCTGCAACACTACCGATAAACACTCACTCTTTCCTTCGTGTCTGGAAGCATTGTCAAAGCTACATGTTATCAACACCACGGAGTGGCATTGCACGAGTTGCTTGTCGCAGCAGAACTATCCGCCCTGCATTTCTGCTTTTCTATTTGCTTTGTGGCTTTTTAACACGAAAGTGTTTTATTCCTGGATACACGAAGATTTCGCTGACGTCATATCCATCACGGAAGTGATGCCAGTACAACGAAGCAAGCGGCCTGTAAAGGGTGCACCCCTGCACACAGGGTCTTCTTGCGGGGAAGCAACCATTAGTACTTAAGAGCAAGGTATACTTATAGGTTGTTCGTTTTAGGGTTTTATGTCTGAACACGAAAGTGTTTTATGCCGTGACACCCCAAGGTTTCACTGATGTCATACCCGTCATGGAAATGACGACAGTACACCTTTCCCTAAGCGACCCGCCAGCAGGCCGTCACTCGTCAAGCACACCCACAAGACAGCCACCGACCCACAAATTACGCTCAGCTGCAGATTTCGCCGCAAATTTCACTTTCGTGTTTTACCGATTCCTATGACAGAGGAATCAACGAGCCTTTTTTTAAAGTAGCTATCGAATTCGTTTATTGCTGCAGCAGAAAGGAACAGGCGAATAGCCGCAACATTGCTGTAAAGACGTAATTCGATCGCTCAAAGGACGCCAAGCCTTGGGAGAGACAGAAATATCTTTTGAACCGCTTTTAAAGTGATCTGATGGGCGCAGAGCAGTACTTTTTGGCTAGGGTGCTTTGTGAACCAGTTTGTCGACTATGTTCTGAAAGCACTTAAGATTTTTTTAGTTGAAAAAAGGTGTTGCAGGTTCCCCTTAATGCAACCATATAAATGTGCTTTCAGTTTCCACTGTAAGCCAATGCTCCGTTTCACGACTGTAGCAACTGTTCCACCTTTGCTGCGATAACAGTGAGAACTATAAAGCAGACATAATTGCCCATTATGTCTGCTTTATGTGAATCATGAGGAAAGTGTTTTAGAGATCAGTAGTAACGACAGGGCACCTGAAGAGCACAACTTCCTTGCTGCACTGCCTTCGGGCTGCTGTCATTTGCTGCATCACAGTGACAACATTCTATATAATGTGGCACAGCACTTGGCTCTCCAAGACTGCCCGCTATAAGTTTAATAGTTTGTGGTCTATACACAGACCACACTCGCTCTACCTCACGAAGAACCAGGGGCCAAAAAAAACTATAATGCTTTATTTCTCAACAAATTTCTAAAACAGACAAAAATAAAACTTTATGCCTAGCATTGTGTATAAATTAGAACCTGCAAAATCGCTGACATACCAAAAATCCTTAACATCAAAGTCAAAACATGTCTGCAAGCCATTCATGCTTTCTTGCAAAGTGCATAAAGAGAAAGAGAGAAAGAGAGCAAAAAATTTCTGACAGACTTTTTAAACACAACTACTAAACAATAACGAGGTTTTGAAGACACCTAAAATAAGTCTGGCTTTCTTGCATCTGCATTGCTGTCTAGATTTAGATAACACATATCAACATTTGCAAAAAAAAAAGCTCTCGAAGCACAGACTCAACTACCACACTTGACAAGAGACCATTGTAAGGTCAATTTACTGAACAGAAAGACACGCGCACTCGTGACCCACGGCCAGTTCTGCCGTTGCCTGCAGCCTTGAACTCCACAGCTGTACCACCTTTGTAGGACAGCAGGCAACGTGAGGCGCTTGCTCTTCGTCTTCTGCTCTTGGTGTGTTCCAGCCAATTGGTGCGACTTCAATGCCGATGTCTGAATGGTTCTCCAGCTGATGGCTACCCGGGGACTTTCCCTTCGTTGCGTTGCTCTTCAAGTTCACACCAAATGAAAAGAGGAGGAGCCAGAACTGCACCCTTGGGCACACCAAAGGAAGGGTCGCAGCAGGTGCTCCTAGGTGGTGGTGCAATGCACCACAGGGGAGTGGTGGCCACTCTAAAAGACGACCAACAGCGTCTCAGAAAGGAGAAGATTGCAGAAATGGGGAGAGGGTAGTCCACGGGAGGAAACAGAGGTGGCAGGTGTGAGGAGGGGGGTGCTGTCAAAGTTCGTGTCGCTGCTGTGACTACTCGGGGGGCCTTCGTCAGGGGGCCCCGCCGGGCAGCACCTTGGCGCCCCTTGTAGCGGGTATGGACTGCTTGCCATACAGGGTGGCTGCGCGGCTGAGAAAGGCGCGTGTCATCTGCCGCACCACTTCGTCCAGGAACATCTGAGCCAGGTGCGAGTGCAGCCGTGAACGGAACTCAAACGACACCTGCGCCAGGGATGATCGACACAGGCACATGAATCAAGCTGTCCAATCAAAAGCACTTCTGGCAGGGCTGATAACACATCCACACTTTGTTTCTGCAACAAGGTTCTACTTGCGAGTATGAATACAGTAGCTCGTCATTGAATGCCAGTTGGGGACAGCCACACAGCATGTCAAATTTATCTGCAATGTCACGAGCTGTTTGTCACTCAGTCTTGTTTTTTACCTTGCCATCCAGTTGTAGCCCTAAGCAAAGCTGTAAATTTTCACGACACTTGTGAGTGTTTTGTTAAAACTTCTGCGAAGAAAAACCAACTGCACGGCACGAGAACAAATGATCTTAGTAAAGCTTTATAAGGCTTGCCAGCTTAGTGTGGTCCCACACCCTATTTTTGCAATGGAGTCCATGACAATAAACAGCTTGTTCAAACCTCTAAAATTATTGAGATGTTTACACATCCTGTTTTTGTGCAAGAATTACATGTCTGTTAAAGTGGGGCTTCCAGCTCTTCTCTCTTTTTTTCAAAATTAATGGAAACCTGAGCGTTTTAGACTAGAATAACCTCGACAAGGCCCTAAAACCACCGAAAACAGGACACAAAAAGGATGTTGCCTCCCACATGCTTTCATGGGAAATATAATGTAACAGTATTTAGCGTTCCATTGAAATTGTCAGTGCGGTGAACACACTCCATGTGTAAAGTACTGGCGCATAAGAAATCATGATTACTTCATAACGACAAAAAAGAAAAGCAGAACACTGTGCGTACTCTTTAGTGCACAAGGTACTTATTGCGCACGCATCATCTGTAAGATTAAACGCTGTTAAATCATGGCTTGCACATCCCAGCAAGGCTATAAGGAAAGCTAATATGTGCGGTGTATCATAGGTGGCCCCCCCTATCCTGTCCTACATCACGTGCACAACCCCACACCGACAAAGCATGCAAAGCAAGGGGGACAGGAGAAGTGCCCAAGGAAGGCCCCTTGAGCGGGGAGCGGCTGACGTGCCTTGAAGTCTAGCGTGCAGGTCTTGGGGTTGTCCTCAAGGCCAGGCTCAAAACTCCAGATGGTCTCCAGGTGGTTGAAGAGACGCCCGTCTGAGCACACCGACTGCACCAAACAAGAAGGGGTGAGGTTTGTACGCCGGTCACGAATGGCTACGACAGCCCTTTCAAAGGAAATGGGGTAGCAGCCAGCAGCACTTATGTGGCCACAAGGGGTCAGGGCTTTGGACGAGTGCAGTGACCATCTTTCTAATTCCAAGTCGAGTGTGACCCCAAGATATGAGGGAAGCTACTAAGACACCCCCACATTAATTGGCGTATTCATGGGAGGTTGTGGCCATTATTGCACCACGGTGGCCAATCCCGCTCTGGTGAGGGAGTACATTACCGGCAACGGTCGCCGGGGTCACGCCGCACGCCAAGCCCATTCTGCAATTCTATCAACACGCGGATTTAAAAAAAAAAATCCGGTGGGAACTGCTCGGCACCGGGATTTGAACCACGGTCCTTCTGCACGCGAGGCGGATGCTCTACCTCTACGCCACTGCTGCACCGAGATAACTGCAATGGGCATAGATAGGCTCGTGACGATTATGATGATGACTAAAACACCCCAAGTTGTGGAGGATAGCATCGTTGGTGATACCAGAAGCAGTGCGAAGTCTACTGTGCCACAATTCCATTATGCTGCACATCTTCGCGTTTGAGATCGGGAGCTTTCGTAAGTGACAAAGTCCAGTACTGCATAGGATGAACAATTCAGAACCGATTGGCATCTCGTCACATTAAAATCTTCGTTATCGTGCACCGCTGTATCACAATCAGGCCATGGGTTTGATTCCAGCCACAGTGGCTGGTTTCCTGACAGCACGTGAGAACCAAAAAACACGCATGTCAAGATTTCAAACACGCATTAAAGGCCCCTACGGAACCCAAATTGTAGCACAGGTGAAGCTTGAATTTGTAAAACCTAAAGACATTTTTTTTATAATTGAATCTAAATCAAAGATCTCAGATCTGTCGCACAATAGAGTGTTCAACAGTTCAGCAAGTAAAAAAACTGCTTCCCTGACCCTCTGTCAGCCTGCTGCTTCTAAACACCAGCCTTCCATCAACCCGCTCACCGTACCGCCTGCATGGACGCACCTCCGCCAATGAGGGGAGGAGGAGGAGGAGGGAGGGTGAAAAGGAGCAGTCAATGCTGCTGCGGACGGTGCCTCAGAATGCATTAATGCTTTGTTGCAAGCCCGAGGTGGCACCTTGCCATCTCATCCTGTCTTTGAAGGGGAGCACCTGTTCCATTCCTTCTGTCGTTAAGCTGCACCCAGTATGAGTGTACCCATTTGTCACTCACCCACACTGATTTTGTTTGGTCGACAATGTTTTCAACCTAATTGGATGTTTCCGGAAAGGACTTTGTGCCCAGTTAAATGCATGCATTGCCGAAGCATTTGGTTCGCCAACACACGAATGTGCATGTGATGTTGTCTGCTCCATCAACATTTGTGCTTTTGCTTTAGTTTATTCTGGAGCACAAGTTTGCGACAATAAAGTTTTGTTACTACAAAAGCGCTGCATAGTTTTTCACCACGCCACAATATTGCAGCAGCTTCCGTGTCCCAGTCTGAACTTCCCACCATAGGCGTGCGCAGAGTTCTCAATTTGGGAGGGCAAAGTCTTACCGCTGCGCCCCCCCCCCCCCCCCAGAGCAACTCCCGACCTCTTCTCACTGAAGGCCTTGCAGTGCGAACGCAGTGCAAAGAGGGATGGTTATAAAATTTTTATTTCAATGTGATGGAATTGCAACACACACAAAATGTTTCTGAGCAGAAATTTTACTTTCATGTGTTACATCGGCAAGGCATGGGGCAAATTTGGCGCCCCCTTCAGATGATTAGGGGGGGCGGCCGCCCCCCCTGCCCCCCCTGTGCGCACGCCTATGCTTCCCACCATAACCATGGCTCCATGCTGCCTTCACATTTGGCCATCAGGAGTTATTCGAAAGCAAGGAGTATCTCACTGCTGGTGGGAACAAGTTCGCCTTAATATATGATAATTACCCCTCACTTGAATGCATTCGGCAGGCACTCTTAGATAATGAATGCCTGCATACCTGCCAGGTTCGCCGGGATGGTATTAGGGATATCTGACCGAGGCTGGGATAGAAAAATTAGTAGCGAACAGAATGGAACACTTTACACGCATTTTAATTTAGTTTTAACAGAGCAGGAACTGAACTGTTTTGTCTAAGCTACTAACTAACAAGCTGAACCACTGGTCATTTGCTAAATTTTCGATGTGGCTGGCGCCGCCCATTTCAGGACGTCTTGGGAATACTGTCGTGGGCGACAATATTCGCTGCTGCGACACTTCGCCATAAGAATGCAACTGAGTGTTGTGTCGGGCATGGTTGCTGGGAACTGAGTGCAATTTTCCTTTGCTATGCGGAAGTGCCTCTCGCACTCAGCGTTTCTGTGGTACTACTGACCAGTTCAACTTGCGCGCATGACCGAATATGCTTGTAACACTCTTCACTGATAACGATGCCAATTGGTGCAGGATTAAATTGGATTGTCAGGTGGCTCCGGCGCAATTTGGCCAGACTGGGAAAAAGGTTTGGCCAAACACGGGCGCGTATTCGGGAGGTTTTTGTTTCGGTCGTACAATCGTACAAAACCATCAAAATTCGGGTGTCTCCCGGAGAATTAGCGAAACCTGGCAGGTATGATGAATGGCAGCCTACCACGGTCCCTGAAGAAGAAAGTCTATGACAGCTGCACCTGACTGGTTGGAGGCTCACTCAAAGGGTTCAACCTAAATCGAGGACGACTCAGCGAGCAATGGAGCGGAAGATGATAGGTGTAACATATTAAGGGACAATAAGAGAGTGGAGTGGGTCAGGGAACAAACGCGTGTTAAAGGAGTACTGACACGAAGTTTTGGTGTTACGTATTTTTCGCTGCTATGCGTGCCTACCAGCCCACTAATCATAGAATGACAGATTAGACGGTCGAGCGCAGCGTAAACATTCATTTATGGTGTCGTTTATTCGTGTCAGTTTCGGTTTCGACAAAACAAACGCCGAGCGGCTGCCATGATAGGAGGTATCACGTGACGTCACCATTCTTGCCATATTGCTGCCGCTCTGGAAGCGCACGCGAGCGAGCGCACGCGCACGCCCAGACCGGCTCAGGTCTTTGCCGTCCCCACAGGCCCGGGCAGCATGACGTCAGTCCCAAAACCATGACGTGTACACACGCCCGAGCAGCGTGCGCCAACCACAGCCAGCGCGTCGGCTTCGCCATGGGAGCCCCGACGTCGGCAGTTTGGGGCAAGTAGCAGATGATGTCATGTCGGTCCGCTCTGGGCTTTCTCGTGTGGGCGAAGATTAAAATGGATTTTAAATATGTTTCGCTGATCGGTTACTGTTGAAACTTGCTGGGAGATATCTCCTGATACAAAGGAAGCGTTCTACATAGTTATCTCAGCTTTGAAATTTCGTGTCAGTACTCCTTTAAGGACATATTAGTAGCAATTAAGAAGAAGAAATGGGTGTGGGTGGGGCATGTGATGTTTAGGCAAGATAACCGTTGGTCATTAAGCGTAACAGAGCGGATCCCTAGAGAAGGCAAGGGTGGCAGAGGGTGGCCGAAACTTAGATGGGCAGATGAGATCAAGAAGTTTGCGGGGGCAAATTGGTCGCAGTTAGCACAGTACCGGGATAATGGGAGATCTATGGGAGAGGCCTTTGCCCTGCAGTGGGCGTAGACAGGCTGACAATGACCCCTCCATCGCAACCGTCATTGCAATACCAATAAATGACGACCGTGCCCGTGTGCGCAGAGGCACAAGAGGGGCGGTGGGGTCACCTTGACGAGGGTGGGCCGCACGAGTGTGACGTGTGAGGTGTAGCTCTCGACGATGGGCGGGAAGCCGACCTGCATGAAGGCGGTGAGGGCCTTGGGCGAGCGGGCCGTCACCCGCGACTGGGTGCACCAGGGCACAAAGTCCCGGTAGAACTCCACCCGCGACACCACCTCAAACATCTGCTCGGCCGAGTACCTGCACGGTGGGCCATGGGTGAGCGGTGGCAGGCAGCAATCCACCCTGTGCGCAGCCTTTGCAGAGCGAGCTGCTCTTCAGCCCGCTGGCAAGGGTGGTCACGTCAACAGCTGCCTGCTTCCTAGTGACCACGGAGTAACAACAAGACAGGAGTTTGGGAAACGCCGCTTCCTAGGGTGGACAAACAATGTGACAAGGGTCTCGCTTAGGTTAAGCTAGCGGCATCTGAAGCAGGAGAAGAAACTGCCACTGAGGTTGGCCCATTACAGCACAGTTCTGGTCTGAATTGTGGCCGCTATCATTTCAGCTGCGAAGCTTTGCAGTCTGCGCTGGTTTTCGCTGCGACATTATCAGGTTACTCGTCCACAATAAAAACATTGATAGCCATATTTAAGATTCGTTATGAATGCAATTAGTGCTCTTGTTTCACAAATTGCAAATCACTTTCAATGCACTCGCTCTTCACATGCTGGAACCGAGAATATATTATCAGCAACATTTGGAACAGTGTTTTAGGTTGAGCAAAAAATCAACTGCACGACACACTAGTACAAAAAAATATTGATGTTAACTGATTATTCTGCATACAATAATTACTTTCCCCAAAGTTGTGTCAAGGAACTGGGATGAGGATAAGAATGTTTAAGTGTGAAGGAATTTGGGCTCACTTCGAATGATGCCAGCGGTGGGCATTGGGCTCAAATGAGCTCGAAGCACATTTGAAACGAATGCCATCATAAAACACACTGGTGCAGCAAAACATCAGCATTGGAGTCGAATGAAATTCAGTTAGAAGGCATTCGAGATACAGTGTAGCGAGGGTATAACGTATCACCACAGCCAATGATGTTCTGACCCTACAGGGACCCTACAGGGGCCACGAAAACAAAATACAAGTTTGGTTCACTAGAAAGACTGGTCTGCCTGATAACATAGCAATTTTATTGCAAGATTTGAACAGATAACTGATGTATTAAAGAAAACGCATCAACCAGTGGCGACTACCTAGTCACTTTCCAGCAACTTTTCTACGTCGTCACAGAATTTTGTTTGTGCAATTGGTGGCAGCCTGCCTAAACCATCGTCAAAACACGACTGGGTGACCGTAGTGGGGCCTCTAGGTTGGTTTATACGCAGCTCTTTATTGCCAATGTGCAGTTAACGCAAAGAAAAGTACGTTTTTAGTGCTTGCCCATAGCACATAGTGCGCAATTTGAGTTTTTCTATACTTCTGGCATTCTTTTGGTAAAAAATGTCTTGCCTTCTGTAGCTGCACTGGAGCAGAGTGAGGTACTGAAGCCTAGTCGTATTCAAATTGAACGAAGTTGTATTTTGTCTTGGTGGCTACTCTAAACGCCTCTCCCGTAACATACCTGCAGAAGACGCTATCATGGCAATGCATACGATATGTGGAAATTTGCTTGAACATTCAAGGACAGTTGGGGTAACCCTCACGGTTCAAACAATGGGCAATGCATTAAAAAAATGCACATTTCCCGAATCACTCCGTCCACACCGCAAACGCTACATATTTTACCTGGCAAACCAAAACAACCTGCCGGCATCATTGAAGCTTCATTTTTCAACAGCGAAAATTAGTTTGTTCGGGAAACGCAACTCTGTGCGTTTATTGTGGGGACATGCACAGACGCCCTGCGTACCAGCGTTTTGCTTAAAATTTCTTTTTTGGCAATCTTGGCGCAATATTTCTTACAATATTGAACCACGCAAGTGAAATTACACTATCGCTGTTCCAGCATTCATGCTTGGCACCTTAAAATGTTGCGGTCAAGAAAACACGCACGCTGATGAATACGGCAGGATGACGTGACAAAACTACTACTACTACGTCGCCGAAATGTTTTCCTTCGTTGCCAAATACGCAGATTCGTATTGCGCAAGAGGCGACAGGCAGCCAAGTGCGTTCCTCCGATGCGGCAGACGCACCTAACTAACAAGGCACAACTAACAAGTCACCGCCACACGTCAAGGGGCAGCGATGTACTCACCCTAGCAATTTCCGCTCGGCGTAGTGGAGTGTGTTGCCGCCAGTCGGGGGTTTGACGAGGCGAAAAAACGTCCGCACCCAGGCACTGCCGAGGTTGCCGATGCCTCCGCCGCCGACGTTGGGGCCGTGCGGCGGCGCTTCGCAGCCGGGGACCGCGTTCCGTGCCGACACCATGGCCAGGCCGCTGCGATGTAGGGCACGAAGTTCGAAATAATCGCCTCACGCGCGCCAGCGCGCGACCTTTCGCTCCAACCATGTACCGGATTGCCCGGCGCGGGACGATTGCAGGTGGCAGCGTATTCCCAAAACACAACAGAGGTACAATTCCCGCCTCACCGACAAGCGCCCCGCATATTTGGGAAGAGCAAGCGGAACTGGAAAAACCGAGTTTCATTCATTCAGTTGCGCGCCCGTCAGCTGACAGGGTCGCAGTAGTTTCGACCGACACGCTTTGCTTTGTATTTTTTCAAGGGTACTGCGTGGGTAAGGGCGAAGGTGGGGATGGCAGCAAGTCCAAAAATTAGCCAATCACTTCGTCAAAGTTTTGGGGGTAATGTATAAATTCAGGAAAATATAACACGCACCCAAACCCATTGCGATGGGCACATCTCGAGCAACGCAAAATCCCCAAGGCGGCCATCAGCCGGAGAGACCGCCTCGCATAAACTTTTTGTAAAGCAAAAATGTACTTCTAACGTAAAGTTTTTGTTAAATTAAAAAATAAATTTAAATTTTTGTGCTTATATATATTATTTGTAAAGTATTTTATACATTTTATAATTGTTATTGTGTGCGAGCCTGTCCTGGCCCTACAAAAAGAAAACAAAGGAGCCAAAATTTTTCCCTCGGTGGTGACCGTGCTAAAAACGCTCTCGTCCACATCTCTTCGCTCTGGGTGGATTTCGGTGCCCGCATTGCTATTCTCCGGTTTTTATTACGATGTTCACCGTGACGACATTGGGTTCCAGTGTCTCGTAGCGGTGGGTGTGCGGGGAATGGATGCGCACGAGACGGGCACGACGGACGATGCAGCGGAGATCGCCTCCATCAGCTGATCGACACCTCCGCACGTAAGCGTCCCGTTGCTCTCTTTCCGGGCCTGTTCGGACGTGTCCGCGGAAAACGATCTCGCGTTTTCAGCGGGTCGATGTCAACCGTTCGTGTGCGGTAATGGTAATGACGCACGGCTCGTATCTGCGAACTCTCCCTTGTGGTGCTTGCGAAACAGGCGCCACTGGCTCCAGTTCGATCGCAGCAAGTTCGTTTTCGTACACTACGCGAGTGATTCAGTTCCTGGCCAGCGTTATCGAACCCGTTAGCGCGTGTTTCACGATGCCGGAAAAGAGCACGCCCGAGCTGTGGCCAGCGGCGATAGCGTCTTCCTTTCTGTCAAGCTGCCCATCAGTGTCGCGCGATGTCCTTGCCCGTGTATACCTATGTGGACACAAGCGAAGAAGACGCGAGGCGCCTATTTTTAGCTGTTTGGCTGAAGCTTCGCTTAGGAGAGAAAGCTGCGTCCAACGATTCTGGAGCAGGCGCTCGGGCGAAACGTCTCTCCCGATTTGTAATGCACGCGTTTGTAGGGCATCTGTTGTCGCGCCTCTGCTGACCACGCGCGTTTTCCGCCGCGAACTGCGCTACGACGTCGCCGATTCCGCCGCTGCCACCACCTTCGCGCGGATCGCTGCGCTCGGAAGAACAGTTTCATCCAGTGCTGCGTTCCTTTTTCACCCTTTTCCGGCCCTCACGTAATGTCTGACTCGATCGAGTAATCGCAGCCCCGCGCGTTCGTTGAACGCGCATCCGTCCGTAACGGCGTTACGTCAGTGAACGGTAAGTGCGGCGCCCTTGATGGTAGAAGGGGGAAAAAATATGGACGCAAGAAAAAAAAAAAAAAAAAACGAATGGACGCGCGGTTGGTGGCACCACATGGACAGCTGTTTCAACAGCTGGTGCTAGATGGTGTCCCGCAAGGTCTGGTGCTGGGCCCGTCTCTGTTCATTTCGAAAAGCAGTGCGCACGCACGGGCCCGATTTCGTGGGCGGACACGAATTTCGCGGGGCGCTGCACGAGATGTCCCTTCACGCGACTGGGCTGAATTTCCACGAAAGCCTTGAGCCCTGGTTTTAATACAATGGTGCCTCTGTGCTGACGCCCCGCATGATGATGGCCTTGGAGTTGGGCGCGCTTGTGCGAGGATTCATTGACACTGGGTTTCAACAGACCGCGGAAATTTGAGGCGCGTTTGTTGCTAAGCGTGACCTGTGTGCTTTAGGCTCTTGGCGAATTTTTTTTCTTCCTTGTTTCGGTTAGGTGCTTGGCAGGCGGGCGTCTGGGTTAAAGAAACGGGAAACGCGAGGGCTTGTTCTGCTTTCAACCGAGCTTATTTACGACTTGTTGGTGCCAGCGCTGTTTCTGGGCTCTTCGCGCGCGTATATACAAACACAGGGCTGTCTACGCTGAATAGCGGGCCTCACCGCGTTCTGCGTTGACGTTTTCCTACTTGATGCTGTCTTTACTTTTCTTAAGCTTGTGTTCTACGCCTCTTTTATCTTTTTCATGACCTGTACTTTTGGTGTACCTCGTCCAATTGTGGGGGTGAACAATGGCAGTATCTGGGCGATTCCCACATTATTGCAAAAACATGTGGGTTTATCGACAGGGAAACGCGGATTGTAGCCGATATCTTTGCTTATCCACCTGTGACGACAAATCGTATCGCCTCATACGGCCATTGCATCACAGCATCTACCTTCTTATCATATCGTCCCTTACAAAGGCATACTGGCACACTTGGCACCCCAAGGTGTGCTTTTTTTTTTTTTGTAAAGGAGATTTGGAAAATAATGTCGACTTTTACACCCACTGCAGATGTTTTATATAATATCCCAAGGCAGATAAAGGAGGATTGATACCTTGATGCCTTCACGTGCCTGTAATACTGGTAAGACCTGTGTGTAAACATGGCCTGATGACTGATGGCAGTGATACCTGGCGCCTTTATGTTTGCAAAGTTACGTTTACTGCCTTTATTAATGGCCATGGTTCAAGCTTGTTTTACCTTTCCTCTCTTCGATGATATAGAAGCACGTGGGCAAGACTCATTCATTCGTTGATTGGGTTGACACTTCGTTTATCTTCCTGCCAAAAGTGGTACTGATAAGTAGATAAGATGGCCAGTGGTGTCTACATGCTATCTATCTAGGGCAAAAGGTCATTGGCAATAAAGTGGAAACTTCCATGTTTAACCAGTGATCTCAAATTTTTTTTGATTTTTTAGCAGAAACAAAGAAAAAAAACATGCTGAATGTTGCTGTGATGTCTGGTGCAGAAATGTGCCTCTTGCCGAAAGGAGGCTGGGTTGAAAAATAAAGAGGCGCATATCATTTCTAATAGCAGAGTCCTTCAATGCTTTACTGGTCACGAAACTTCGGCGCTCGTTTCATATAGGGACCGCGTGCGCCACTACAGGCGCCAGCGCCGCACGAAGGGCATCCAGCCGCTGCGCGTGCGGCGTATTGGCCAGCTCTTGGCGTGCAAACGCTCGCTGCTTTTGGTGTCTGCGCGCTGAATAAGTGTGTTTCTTTTTCGTAGTAGTTAGCGATGAATAGTCCAGTCATTGTGTATATCACCTGCCTTCACTGGGGTTTTATTTTTCGAAGTGAATTACCGGAGACTTCGGTCCCGAACGGCAACGGCTTCTTCTGCGTGCTCTGGCACGAGCGCTGTGCCGTCGTGTTTACGGATTTTTAAATCTCTATTGCTTCTTTTCTTAAAGCAAAAGTTGTAAATACCACACATACGGTAGCTACGTAGTCACGGACTACTGCGGGCCTATCGATAATACAATAAAAAAAACTGAAAGAAACGAAGTACGAGTCGTTCAGACTACGCTTAATGAATCCTTTGATTGCTCTGGAATGCACAGAAGGCTAAAAGAGATAGCCCAATAGTATTGTCGTTTAGATGAGTGGGTACATACTTGAGAACATCTAAAAACGCTGCAGAAACGTGAAGGATCAAAACACAAAGAGATATATGTTGCACCATGTGTCTTTACGCTTCCATGCTTTGCAATCCTTGCAAAAACAGGAAGCGAAAAAAGAACAATAAAACTGATTTTATCACACGCAACAAAAAATTTCAATGTTATGAGGGGAGACAAAAGAGCGTGGTCCAGCGTACAAAAATTTATTTTTTCGCGCTGCGATGTGCAGCACACGGAGGAAACAGAATATTGCCGTGTAGCCAAGAACGACGCAAAGCTTTTCTGAACGCAGCGAGCTAGCGAGCTCCTACTCTACAAAAGACTAGAATGAAACACAAACGTCGAAGACGCAGTCCGCAGTGTGACGTGCACACATGAACGTCGATAAAGTGAGTTGCGCGGCATTTGCTATGATGCATTACTCTCGGAACGTTATTAATTTCAAATCCATGGAAATAGGATCGAGAACATTGTCGAAGAAACAAAAAATCAAGTTAGCGACAAGGTGGCACCCTTTCCATATCAAACAAATTGTTCGACGGGACGTACGACAAAAAGAGTAAATGGGCGCTCCGGTTGAAACGCCAGATAAGAAACTGGAATCGGCCACGCGCGGTTACAAAACGAACCCTGAGGGATGATTCGCGGAAATATGAAAAGTAAAAGCACAAGGACGTCCCAAAGCTTTTTTACATGCGAGCCTGAGCGCAAGGTAATAAAAGTTTGCAAACAGGTAATGAAGCACCGCTACAACCTGACTGATATGACAAAAGTCCGGCTTTAAGTTAGCCTTGTACAATTCTAGGTCCACGATGCTCTCAAAAGGGTACATTGCTTTTTCCATTCTCACACACAGTGCATTTCTCACGCAGCTCCCCGTCGCTCGGTCACCAGAACAAGGAAACATTTTCTGTGATATCGTTGTACAAGGAACGACATCCCGGGACGCAACACATGTTCGGCATCGTCGTTGCACTACTTAAGTCGCATCACAAGAGCGCGAGATGCACGTTACATTTTTTTCCCGTACAAAACAAACACAAGCCGCGGCTCCGCCGTTCGAGCCAGCACAACGCCGCCCGAGGAGTGACCTCAATGAGAGGGTGGCGCCACTGCGCGGCGGCCAAACGCAGCATATGAAGCTCTCCCATTGAGTTACGGAGCAGTTTTGTGACCAGTAAAGCATTGAAGGACTCTGCTAATAGGCAAAGTAGAACCATGACAACTCGGTAAAAGTCAGTAGAATGGATAAGTTTACCACAAACGGAGCTTGGGTTAGCTAGAAGAATGACAGTAGATGGCTGAAGGAGCAGCAACTACAGAAATTTGTGTTTCATCATGCGGTTGCACATCTGGTGCACGTTTGCTGAAAAATTAATTTGCCAATGCATCTTCTTTCTGGGGTCGTATTGACTGATGCAGGTGTCGCTTGAACCCTAGTTTGCTTTGGCGTTTTGTAAATCTAAAACTGGATACTTTTCTTTTGAGGCAGACGGCCAAGCAGTGCGGCAACCTTGGCTCATGCCTGCATTTCACAAAGGTTCTGTTGTTGCGTAACCGTTAAAGAGACACTAACGTTTGGCTGGCTGTACTTTTGGCAGTGCTGAGGCCATACTGAAGCAGTACTTTGCAATGTCGCTATAACTTTACTGAGTGTGTCTGGCAGAAACATGTATGAGATGTAAAAAATTGGCGAAACGGTGAAAAAAAAAAAAAGAGCATTTGGAAATCCTCAGCAAATGGTACTGGTCGAAGTTTGCCAACATTTGGGCAATGTTGCATTTTGCCTATCTTTTTTTTATTGCTTCGGCAGCAGTCGTCGTAGGGCCACTGCTGCTGCTGGGTGTCGCAATGCATGTTCAGAAAATATCTACAGGCTGGAGTTTTTTGGCTTCCTGACATTTCACAGTTAGTAAAGTTCTGGCCCATAAATTGAATACGGAAGCACCACCAATGGAAGACCACTACTTCACTCTGTAGGGTAGCTAGCATGCTAAATGTGAATGATGGGCAGGTGATTTTAACATGTTTAGACAAAACTTTGACCTGGCTAAGTACCATAATTAACCTTGTATTAGGCAACACATTTTTCTGAAATCTGTACCTGGTGTGTTTCTTCTCTGCCAGGTGTACACTTGTCACCTTAAAGGCAGGAACTTTGCTGGCTGGCTCATATTCTTAACTGTAGTATAGATCACATGGGTGCACTGAAGAAACAAGATGTCGGCAAGTTCTGTACACCGACTAAGGCACTAGCCAGCCACCTGCATTTACATTTGCCCAATGACAACAAGGAATCCAGTTTGAATGACAAAGAATGAGTCTTATCGGTAAACGATTTCATTAGCTCTGTCTTGTTTCTGTGTGCAGTCATCTGGTTGGCATGGCACCACTTTTTTCGGGGTGACAGTTTGGGAAACTGTGTTCAGGCCGGCTTGTATGTAGCTAAATGCAGTAACTGTTCTTTCTTTTTTTTTTTTATTCGTTTGAATGTTATAGTGCATCTAGCTGTCTCTCATTACATCTTTTCTATTTCCCATCATCTTGTTTTGTTTACATATTAGAGGGAAGTAGTGGACAAGAGAAGCAATAACATACAGGTGTGTAGCAGCGCACGAACAACAAAAATTTTGCGCACAATTGGAGGCGATCTGATGCGCGAATCATCTCACGATGTGTTGTTTAATGAATCACATTGCAGGTAGTAGTTCTACAGGGAATAGCAGTGCCAAAATGAAGAAATTTGGACATATTTCTAAGGATTTGCAACCTTTTTCCTTTTATTAAGGGGCTTTGAGATCCTATGTTGGGGCAAATCTTTTTTTCTATTCTTGAAACAAGTTGTTGAACACTTTATTCATCTTGCTACTTGAACTCTTGTCTTTCCCCTTGAAGTCCCTTTTAGAGGGCATTTTTAGAATTTTGCTGTTGTTAGCCCTTTGGGGTGGCCTGTGTCTGAAGTACTGGCCAGAAATGAAAGTGGCCAGCAGAAAAGGGTAGGGCACCTCTTGGTAATACCTTGGGGTGTGTGATTTCGTCTTGTAATAAGTTGTAATTGTGTAGTTGCAGGGAGAGTTTGAACGGGAAATTTTGTTCATACCTGGTTGCTCAGTCTTTTCTTTATTTTCGTGTCTATTTCTTGCCAGCACAGTTTAATGCTTTTGGTTCTCCTCTGGGTTGATGGATGATGTTCCAGCCTATGGTTCTTGCTTTAGTACTACCGTAAAGTTCTAGAGTTCCAAGGGAATGCCCACCCCGAAACATTGCCCACCACCCTTTGAAATATTCAATTTACTAAAACACCCCAAAGATTGCCAACCCTAAAATCGATGGCTTTAGCACCGACGAGTGAAAAAATAAACTGGAATGATCTATTTATGTGTTGATGTGGTCACTTATTTGTCCTTCCCGCACTTCAGCCGAAAGTTTGCCCATCTGGTATTTTTTCTTGATGTCTCCGCGGTTTTGGATGGTGGTGCAGCTATTTTTTTTCTAGTTTTTCGCACCTGACCCGAAAGATCGCCCATCCCGTACTTTTCACTCGATATCTTTGTGCTTTGAGCGGGTGTTCTTTCGGAACTTTGCTGTAGTGGTGGTATTGCTAGGCTCGCTGAAACTGGGCTGCAAGGTGTCGTGCTGTCGAAGGAACATCTCTGCTGACAGCGAGTACTGCAGATGGAGTGGGTTCTGCTTCTCGTTCCCCTACACCTCGGAACGTGCGCCTGTGCTCTTGGTGAGGGTAAATGAACCGGGAGGTTTGGTGTGTGCTGTCAAACATTCCAGAACCCATCCCTTCCCTGGGTGGTTTGGATTGCAGTGGGGGCTAAGGTATAATTTCCAGTCGATCTATTGTGAGAGTGGGCATGATATGTGCCAGTCTGCGGAAGAATTTCAGGGGCATTAGGAGATCATTGGTTGGTTTCCTCGATCAGTGAGGTCCCCAGTGCGCCCCCCGATGGAACTCTTTATCTCTGCACTATTGTGTGCAGGCGGGCGTTGTCCCCCGTGGCCTGGCCCCCGTCTGCTCCTCCCCCTGCTTGGCGGCGGAGCAGCAGGAGGCTGCTGCCGAGGGGAGAGCCATGGCGACCCTGCAGACGGCCTACCACACGCTGCCCTCGGACGACACCGAGAACGAGGGGCCCCCCCACGAAAGCAGCCTGCTCATCCACACCGTGCCCGACAGCAGCCGCAGTGAGTGCTGTCGCCGCTGTTTAAGGGTAGGGGGGGCCGAGGCTCCACTTGGTGTGTCTGCTGTGCTGGTACATTACAGAGCCTGGAACACAGACTGGTATCATTCTCGGCTGTGGCACCTGTTTACTGCGGCTGCTAATGTTGAAAGAGTGAAAAAGGCCATCGCCAAATCACGATGTTTTAGGGGCGAAGCCCCGCAGGGGCTGGGGCTGGTGCCGTCTCCTGTCGCCGTCGTCGTAATTGTTGTCTCATGTAGTCGCGGTACTAAAACACCGGGAAACTCGCTTACGCCTGGTGCTAGGACGTAACACATACTAAAGAAGTACCGGGACACTCGTTTATGCCTCGTGCTAGAGAGCTTTGTGCTTCAAAGACAAGAGACTTCTACAGCAAAGCTGTATACCTCTACCCCCCAACGGTTTCATCTCCGTTGGCAAAAACACCAAGGGCCCAAGAATACACTTACACTGCACGCTTCGCCCCTCTCCAGGTTTCACGTTGGTGGAGGTGGCCTGAGGTTTTTTTTTTTGTTTGTTTTTTTACACCACAGCTTTTGATGCCGTGACGGGGGTATAGTGAGATTGATTGGCTGGGTCTTGCTGCAGCACCCTTGTGAATGAAACAGTTGCATCTTGCAAAGATTATTCAGCGTGTACTTGAACAATGTGCAGGCTGTAGTGTGTAAACGTTATGGAACAGACAGCCCTGCTCAAAACCATCCGTGGAAATTTCTGTTTGTTTTTATTTTGCTCGCTTGCATTGCCTACACATGTACACGTAGGTTAAATGATTGTTTAGGCATTTACACAGTACAACAGGAAGACAACTTTCCCTTCTAGAATTGCATCATGCACAGCATCTGAGAAAGGAGGGCATTTTTTTATTGCAAAAGCAACAAATGCCCCATTGAGCAACAAAGCTGGCATCCGTAAATGAAACCAGGTTCCTTGAGAAGTGTTCCATAGCACGAGGCATTCCACAGCAGTGAGCTCAAACTTTACTGGTGCAACGAGTGGCTGTCCACGCCAGTGCATCGTAGATGGAGGGGGTGGACAAACACATTTAAACAAGCTAGACAGGGGCAGTAACGAGCGGGCACAATGTGTGCCAGGCATATGGAAGCCATTTGAAAACGTTAGGGTGGATCACAAGGCAAAATGTTCTGAGTGCAAGATTACAAATCCCTTATTCAATAATGCAAGGCAGAAGCAAGGCATCTTCAGTGCAATACATACTGTCGCATTCACTTAGGTGTCCTTGGAATTTGTTTTTTGTACCATCGTAAGCAGCTCACTGGCTTTTCACATGCAGTAAGACCGAGGGCAGTCCGGCACTCATTTCCTCTGACTGGATTTATCGACTTCGGCAATCTCACTGCTGCTAAGTTTTGGCTTTTGCTTCTGGTAACGTAACATAAAAGCGACGTGAAGTGAGACGACCACAAAAAGGAAGGTACACAAGAACGGGTGCCTCTCTCAATGCACTTAGCTTTTATGTTACATTTATCACCAACTCGCCCACCAACGAGTCTTCATAAACTTCTGGTAACAGAATGTAGTTTTGCGGCAGTTAGATGCGCATCTAGTGGATAAAGGAATTCCTCTCGCGATTTGCTCAAAGCTTTGTTGGTGGCCTCAAATAACTTGTGTCCTGTGTAACGTGCCTTTTTCTCCTCCTTTGCAGCGAGGTGGAATCATGTGGAAGACTTGGACTCCTTTTTCACCAGGATATCCTTGCTTGGCATTTGTGGTTACAAACAGACCTGAAAACACAAATGCGTCTTGAAGGGCAACATGAAGGACTTGCAACCTTGTGGGCTGTATTAAGAAAAAAAAATCCCTCAATCCCTAAAAAAAAAATCCAAAAAAAATCCGCTAAGGCTCATTCAATGCAAAGTAACACCAGTAGCAACGCACACTTGGGTGGACATTATAAGCTGGAAATCGGTGTAGTGCAGCCAGTCTTGCCAGTGAATTCTCATAAAGAGTTCCACGAGCACTGTCTGCCACAGTCCTATTGAATGCAGCCGTTTAGAGTACACGTACTAAGCCCGTTCTGCTAATACTAAACATGTTCTTTCAGAAGCGGGTGATTACCCTCGTTTAATAACTGTTTTGACTTGCAGGTTTTCATGAGCGTGTTTGGTGGTTTTCATGTGCTGTAGTTCTTTGAGCCTTTTATGAAGAACTTGCAGTTCCCTCCCATTCAGCAGCAGAGTGGTAGTGCGGTCGCTATTCTTGTTTTTCCTTGACCGATCTGCCCCCTTTCACGTCTACCAGTACCACCAGAACCACGGCTTCGCCTGCATGATGCTCTACGAGATCCTGGAGCTTTTGTGAGTGCCTGTTACCCTTCTTGTTCTTCTGCCCTGGTTTTTGGAAATGTTGTCACCTACAACATCATCACGGTGACGAGGGCATGGGTAGGACAGGGTTGGGACAGAGGAGACATTCTGCTTTGAAATGACTGCAGGTGAATATCAGAGGGAAGGAGGCAGCACGTGTCAGTGGTGTTGTAGAGGTGTGCAAACAAAAATTGGGGGCAGAATTTCTTTCCAACAAAGGTCTTTAATTATGAAATGCACAAAAACCTACATCTTTGAGACTGAAATGTCACTGAATTTCAGTCACCCGGCCAAAAGATAAAATAATTCTGAAACGCGAAGTTTGTCTAGGCAAAATTTTTCTAAACCACTAACTCTGGTACAATGCTTAATGTCAACCTTGTTGAGCAAAATGTAACCATTAGGCACATTTGAGACAAAAAATCAATACATAACTGGTGCTACACAGTGTCCTTTTAATTTAGAGTAGGAATGTGCCTGATATTTGCGAAAGCAAATAAAAATACACCTTGAAAACAATGTTTTGACCCAAAAATACAAAACGAGCTCGCAGAGGCATTCCCATTAAGGTTCTAATAGATTGCATTGCGGACCAGTGTGATGTCATTGTGGTAGTTATAAAGCAGGCAGTAAGGGAATGCGGTGTTTTTTCTTTTTCGTAGATGTACAAAGTTATGGTATAGACCAGTGGTTCTCACCCATGAGTGTGCTGGGGTCCTCTTCTGGGCTTGCAGAAGTAGCGGGGTACCCAACGATAGCTATGTTGATCCATATCATAATTCTGAGCAATTTGTTCTGGCATGTAGAGTCGCCCATACACCTATTCAATGCCTGCCTTTTTTGCTTCACCTTTATTCTGATGAGGGTCATATTGTCAAGCAATTTGCTCTTGCAGCTGAAAGTCGCCCAAATCCCTGTGGACATTTATGCGTCTGGCTTGTCGCATTGCTGGCATATTGTGCATAAAGCCAAGGTTAAAGCGTGTATTATGCAGGGAGCGTAGATGAACATACCATGCAGCGAAGCCCCCCCTTTTTTAGTTGCTGGCAGGGTTTAGCAAAAGGAAAAAAAGAAGGGTTGGCAGCCGAGTCTCAAGGAAGGCTTCGCAGACCATTGAAATGCCCTCGCAAACCCCTTGGGGTCAACAGACCCCCATTTGAGAACAACTGGAGTAGACCACTGCTAAACAGTGAAATGAAGGGTCAGTGAGTTGCACACAGTGCAGTCACAAATGAGACTTGGCCGAGGCCGCTGAAGTGTCTCTTCAAGCGCTGTAGTTTCAATCTGGGAGCAATGAGAGAGAAGCTCATTTGAGGCAGCACTTCCCATGAAAAGGGTACACTCTCACTGCTGACCTCTTTCCTGGATGTTGATTGGCTTTTGCGGAAATGAAGCCAAGGTGCTTCAAAAGCTAAGTTTTAACCGCCTGAACTTTCGTTTTAAGTAAGGTGGGTTGTATTATGGGGAGGATAGTGCTAATACGGATGTCTAACCTTACACTGGGGCTTTTTCATTTATTAATTTCTCTGCGTTTAAGGATCCCTAGCTGTGGGCTTACAAAGAGTAGTGTTCGCTGCTTGCCCTGGAATGTTCAATGGCCGACATTTATCCGAGCCATTGGCTGTGCTCTGGATAAGAGGAAGTCTGTTGCTGTTGAAACCATTGGCGGATCCAGAGGGGGGGTCTGGATGTCCTGACCCCTCCCTTAATTTTTGAATTTAAACCTCCAAGAAGATGACCACTCAGGTCGCTGAAAAAGGTGAATTGATGACTTGTTGTATTCCTTGTGTTTTTGCTTTCCAGAAATTTCAGTGAATAAATAAGGCTCCTCCTCCTCCTCCTGCTCATCATCATCATCATCATCACTGATAGGAGCTGACCCCCCTCTCAGAAAAAGCCTGGATCCGCCCCTGGTTGAAACCTCACACATTCTGGAGCTTCGAGCATGCCATTCACATCCTTTTCTGCTTGCCACTGAAATAAACGTTGTTACAGGAGTCCCACTCATTTCTTTACTCCATTTCCCCCCCCTCGCAGGCAGTTCCTGTTTGTGGTGGTGTTCACGACGTTCCTGATCCAGTGTGTGGACTACCCCGTGCTGTTCAAGGACAAGCCCCCGGCACACAATGGCACCAAGGTCACCCTTTCCGACGTCGTCATCCCCACGGGGCAGTGTGTTGCCAGGTCTGCCACCTCCCCACCCCCTTCTTGAAAGCAAAGCCTTATATTGCCCATCATCTTTATCCCGTGACACATCTCGTGTGTGTGGCATGGTGCCGGGCTCAAGACATCAGATGGCCATCCTTGTGCGTGTCATCTTTGCCCTATCGCCACATAACAATGTGGCTAGGCGAAAGGGAAGCCTGGCGTCCTGGGCTTGCAGAAAACTTCTCCAGCGAAACCCGATAAGCATTGGGGATGGCAAGGGGTGGGGGGGGGGAAGCACATTCGAAAGGAGTTAGAAGAAGAGGGAGAGAGAGGCTGGGTTTATCTGTTGCAGCAGAGCGCATGCACAGGCATGAAGGACAGCTCGAGCTGAATCGACAACAAGGGCAGGCAATGGGGTGGGTGGAGCAGCATCTATGTGGCAGTGGTAAGCACTAACCTCATATATTTTAAAATGGGGAGGCCCCACATCATATGTCGTCCCGGGAGCAGGCCGCTTATGATCCGCGATGCTGTGAGCAGGAAAGGGAACGAAAGGAAATACCACAAACGCGCAACATTTAATAAGAGACTTCGATGAACGATGTAATAAGGAGTAACACACGCACAAACACCACCCGTACATTTGCTGGTTAGCCACCTATATGGAGCGCATGGACACATTTTTTTGTGACATCAAGTGCAGTTGCAGAGTTGTTCTTTTTTTTTTTTTTTCCTCCTATTTTGTCGGGACCAGAAAGCAACCCGTTCACACTTTACAGCAGTTCTGGGAATTTGGTTCCTGATTCTCTGGACTGTTGTGTTGTTCCCCATGATTGGTTTGTGAAAGTTTTATATTTAAATAGAGACGCGCAGTTTTAGTTGTAATGACAGTGTACGTTCACGTTAGGTTTGTCATCGTTTGTTAGGTTTGTTCACGTGTAGGTTTGTCATCGTAATAGTGTCCATACCTTTTGTTGACATTACGGTATTTGATGAGTGGCACAATTTTACTGTTTGAAGTATGGTTCAAGTTGTTCCCATATTTGCAGTTCACGGATGTTTGATGATTTGACTGACATTTATCTGTGGGACAGCTGCTGTAGTTGGGAGCAATAAACACAATGTAGACATTGTGTAGACATTGTGTAAACACAATGTAGACATAGCAAAAGGAATATTGCGGCATGGAGCCAATTAGGTGTTGCTTCTACTTTTTCAGATGTTTTTCGTTGTATAGGATCTGGAATTTTTTTTATCAGCTATGCAAGAGTACTCAGCCACCAGCAACAGCAGAGTGCGAAAATGGAACAGGGGTGGTTAGCTGAACAAGTTGGTGCGGTGGTATCTTGACAACGATGCTAAAAGATGTATTAGGGTGAGATAACAATGCTCATCTCTTCCCCATCCGTTCTTATCACCGTTGTCCGAAAAACAAAGTGTGTCTTGCGTGGTGCTAGGATTGGTGGGGGAATGTCTCCTGGGCTTGCTGTGGCTTCTTGCTGGGTGCAGGGAGCAGACAGAGGGGCCTGAAATTGAGGCTCCGATTCCGAATTCTGGCTGAGATTTGTTGAAAGTCCATTCATGAGGATTAGCAATGCTTGTGACACACCGGGGTTCCTCAAGGATGTTCTCTGGGAGCTTTGGCACTTAAGGGCGGATGTGGGTCTTTAAAGAATTTCTTTTAATTTTCAATAAGCAAACTCTATGAAACTTGCCAGTCTTGCTGCTTTCCCCCCACTGATTTCAAATATGCCATCATTTTTTGAGTCAGTCAATTAGTTACTGAGATAATTGGAGGTAATTAGTCATTTTTGGAGGAACAATAGACAAAACAGTGTTAGTCATAAAACTGTAATCTTCAAATTTTTCAGTACTGTGAACCCTTGTGAATGAAACGAGAAGCCGTTTTTTGATGCACCGCTTGGAACTAATTTTACAGCTCGTTAAACCTTGGTGGCACCAGTGGCAAAAAAACTGTCTCTAATGCCCATTTCAAATGCCAAAGTTTAATGAGCTGTAAAATTAGTTCCAAGCTGTGCATCAAAACACCAATTCTTTTATTGCATTCACCAGGGTTTATACTATTGGAAAATATAAAGATTACAGTTCTTTGACTAACACTGTTTTATTCATTGTTCCTTTAAAAATGACTAATTATCTCCAATTATCTTCGGAACTAATTGACTGACGGAAAAAATAGTGGCATATTGGAAATCAGTGGAGGGAAAGCAGCAAGCTGGCAAGTTTCACAGAGTTTACTTAGAAATTAAAAGAAATAGTTTTAAGAGCCATTTACCCCCTTAAAATATGTTTAGAATTGCGAAAGTCTTCTTACACCGCCGCGATGGCTCAGTGGCTAAGGCGTTGCGCTGCTGAGTACGAGATCGTGGGTTCAATTCTCGGCCGCTGCGGCTGCTGCTTTTCTGATGGAGGCGAAAAGCAAAAACGCCTGTGTGCACGAGATTTCGGAGGACGTTACAGATCCCCAGGTGGTCAAAATTAATCCGGAGCCCTCCACTATGGCACACCTCATTGCCTGCGTTGCGTCGGCGCGTTAAACCCTACAATCAAGTCTTCTTACCCCCTCCTTTCCGTGGCCCGTGCAGCCTGGGCTTTGGCATGTGGCTCTGCCTGGTGGTGGCGGCCGTGTTCTGGCTGTTCCGGGCCATCCGCGTGGCCTGCCACCTGATCCAGTTCATCGAGATACGGGCCTTCTACAACCACGCCCTGCGCATCTCCTCTGTGAGTGACGCCTCTTTAAGCTCCGATGGAATGGGGCTTTGTACTTATTTTAAGTGCAGAGCACTTTAGGGGCTGATTCTGTTGGCGTTTCCTGTCGTCGTAATCGTTGTCTCATGTAGTCAGGGTTCTAGAACACCGGGAAACTCGTTTTTGCCTTGTGCTAGAACTTAACGCGTGCTAAAAGAACACCGGGGCACTCGTTTACGCCGCGCGCTAGAGAGCTTCATGCTTCAAAGACACGAGACTTTTACAGCAAAGCTGTATACCTGTACCCCCCAACGGTTTCATCTCCATTGGCAAAAACGCCAAGGGGCCAAAAGTACACTTATACACTACATGCTTCGCCCCTCCCCTGGCTTTATGTTAGTGGAGATGGCCCGGGATTTTTTTCCCTCAAACACAGGTAGAGGCGACTGTAACAATGGAGCATTTCAAAACTGAGTGAAACTGAGGCGCGCATTGATACGAGCACCGACGCTTTGCAGTTGGCAAACTTGGTATTTGAAAGCAAAACGAGTAGCTCTTGTTTGTAATGGTGTCTTTATTTACCATATGGTGGCTTGGTGGCTGTGACGTTGCACTGGGAGGCATGAGGCCACAGGCTGTTTGTTTTGACGGACGCAAAGTGCATAAAATGCCTGTGCGTACGAAATTCTGGTGCGCATCCCCAGGTGGTCCATATAACCCCACTGCACTAAACAAGTCCTCCCAAATTAGTCGTCTATGCCTCATAGACTAGGTGTAGCTCCGACGTCGAGATGCCCCACCTGGGGACGATGCAGCAGGGACTTTCACTGCGTTCGTAGCATGCGAGCCCAGACTCGACTGCTTTCTCATGCTCCGTGTCGGTGAGCTAGCTGGTCTCGTAATCAGAGGGCGTTGCCGTCTGCCGTCACTGCTTGCAGGGATGTGAAGGCAAGAGAAGCTTTTGGAGGGTCAGTAAGTATTTGTGTGTGTACTTCTTGTCTCTGCACCCCTTTTGTTTGAATGGCCAAGCTTTGGCAGGAAAGTGCGTACTCCTCGTGGTCACAGTGCCCTCCCGTTTCCTCCTCATCCCTGCTTGCACGTGAAGAGTGATTTGGACAACATGACGTGGCACGAGGTCCAGCGGCGGGTGCTGGAGGTCCAGAAGGAGCAGCAGATGTGCATCCACAAGCAGGAGCTCACCGAGCTGGGTCAGTGCGCTCTTTGCCCGCTCTTCGTCGCTTTTGTTTTATCCCGCACTGTGATGGGCGCTTGGCACCGAGCGAGGAAGCGGTCCGCGTGCTCAACACGGCGAATACCGTGCCACTCCTGACACTAAGGGGAAGAACGGTCTAATAAGGCACCATTTCCCCTCTCACGGTGCATGATTACCGTATTTTTGCACGTATAACCCGCATCAACAATGCGAAAATTTCAGTGGCAAAGTAGAGGGGCGGATAATATGCGGGGTGTTTCCTTTAGTGCAGCTTCACGGCAATGCGTGTTGTGCCCTGAAGCTCCTACGCAGTCACACTGACTAAGCCTTTCATGGCAGCGATTACGCAAAACATGCAAGGACAAGGAAGAAAAAACAAGGACGCGCGCACTCTAACAACTGAATTTTATGAGGGAATTGTGACTTTCGCCTCGCAGTCAGTGTATTCTACTTGCTAAATATACGCTTTTTCTATCTACATAGTATGTGATGTGTTGTTGCTTGAGCAGTAGCTTTGGTGCAGCCTTTCCTGTATCCATTGTGCGGGCGATGAGCAAGGATTTTTTTTTTTTCCGGCGTGCTGAAAGTGGGTGTGCGGATTATGTGCATGGGCGGGTTATATGCACGAAAATACGGTTTTTCTTTGCTCGTGCGGGACAGTGTAAAGAGAGAGAGATTTAATTGCACACGATTAACGTCTGAATCATGTAGGTTCGGTCCATCGGGCAGTGGTGGTGAAGTTTGATGTTTGGTGTGCTACTGGCCTGCTGAAGGCAGTTGCGTGTCCAATACAAAAGTTATATGTTCCAAGTGTTGGGGCCATAGTGTGGAGGGGATCGGGGGAAAAAAAGTCTGGGTGTGTGTGTGCTTGCATGTATTCACGTATGCTGATCCGTGGTCAGCACTTTACACGTTCCTACCAGTTTCTTTGAGTGAAGATTTAACTGTTAATGGTCATCTTTAAATGTGGCATCAGAGTCATCGCATAAAGCCGCACCACCTCGGTTATGAGGTGATGACGGCTTTACGAGACGACAGGTGACGAGGTGGTGCGAGACATGCGTTCCTGCGGTGATGCGCCATGAGAGAATGCCAGAGTACAACGCGTGCCGTCATGCATTCGCTGATGGCGCAATCGCTTCTCGAGATACAGCAGCTATGCGTTGTCGCTGAGGAGACTGCAGTTTGCACTGTGCTCAAATTTAAGTATCGCAGAATGTTCAATGGCTGACGTTTATCCCAGCCATTGGCTGTGCTCTGGATGAGAAGTCTGTTGCTGTTGAAACCTCAGACATTCTGGAGCTTAGAGTATGCCATTGAAATACTGTTCTGCTTGCTTGCTGCTGAACTAAATTTCGTTACGGAAGTCCCACTCGTTTCCTTTGTCACTAACTACTTGCTGCGACTTCACTGAGGTAGTGGAAGCGGTCAGTTGAAAGGGCTTTACCATGCGCAGGTGCGCAGAAGGTTATCCGAAGTGTATGACAAAATAAGCAAGCTCCTGAAGTAAACCCACGACCGATCTGTTGTCTTAGCTAACTTTCATTCCGATGGTAGCCTTGGCCAACTATTGTGTTAAGAGCCACCACCGTGAGGCTGACGGGTGTGGTTCTCTCTTCCCCTCCCTCCCTGGCCATGACGAACTGCAGACATCTACAACCGCATCCTGCGCCACAAGAACTACATGGTGGCCCTGGTGAACAAGGAGGTGCTGCCCCTGCACCTGCAGGTGCCCCTGCTGGGCCGGGTGGTGTACCTAACGCAGGGGCTCAAGTACAACCTGGAGCTCATCCTGTTCTGGTTCCCGGGGGCCCCCTTCGGCAGCACCTGGCACTTGCGGCCCGAGTACAAGCGGGTGGCCCACCGCGAGCTGCTGGCCCAGCAGCTGGCGCGCCGCATCCTCTGCGTGGGGCTGGCCAACGTGGCCCTCATGCCCCTCGTGCTCCTGTGGCAGCTGCTCTACTCCTTCTTCAGCTACGCCGACCTGGTCAAGCGCGAGCCGGGGGTGCTGGGCCTGCGCACCTGGTCCCCCTACGGGCGCCTCTTCCTCCGCCACTTCAACGAGCTCGACCACGAGCTCAACACCCGGTCGGTTCCTTACTTTCTCTTTCACACCCGGTGATCACTGCGGTGGCAGTCTTTGGGCATTTCCACATATAGTGTCCATCAGCAAAATCATGTAGAGCACAAATTTTCCTTCTCCAGAGCTAGTGTTTCCTGTTTTCTTACGTTTTGGCTAGTTTCTTTTACGTCCAACTTGAAGGGCTTGTGGAGCAACGTTTTGGCCAGTGCCTTTCATAAAGGCCATTTTGAAGGGCTTCTGGAGCGACTTTTTGGCGGGTGTCTTTCGCATCTAAGCACGTGCTCATCACTGGTCACCCCTTTTATGCTCAATGGGTTGGGGGGGAGGCGAGAGGGGCGAGCACTCGCAGCCAGTCTTCACGCTCTCACCGATGACATGACGTTGTGCTGGTGGGAGATTTGAACACGGACGTCTCACAGTCACAGCTGATGCGACCTGACTTGCTGTCTCCACGGTCAAGCGCTTTGGATTGGTGTGCTGTACCCCTGTCATTATGGGCAACAGTGCGAAAAAAGACGTGGACGAAAGAAACGGACAGGACGAGCGCTGACGAGCTCTTTTTTCATGCTGTTGCCCAGAATGACGCCATACCAACTTGGCCAGCTCACTACTCTGTTATACCCCTGTCACACGGCAAATCTAATGTCATTCAAAGTGAATGAAATTAGCTGTTAATGGCATTTGGTTTGGCCATGTGGGTCTATGTGGCGAAACAAATGTCAATTGATAGTGATAGTGGGGCCAATTAGCAAGCTCACAAAATTGCAAAATTACAGTTCAAGTGCCTCTGAAATATTTTCATGCATAATAACTTTTTTAAAACAAAATGAGTAATTCCTTTTTTCGATTAAAAAGAGGAAAATTGCCATCTTAGGTGACATAAGTAGACATCACAAGCCGAGGCAAGTCCGCAAAAAATCTGTATTAGGGTTGGAAACGAGATTTTTTTTTTTTGTAAGTGCTTGTTTGTCTTTTTTTATTTGAAAAACAATATGAAGGGGAAAATATGTTTACTGACAGTGTTTATAAATCGTATTGTTTGGTTTATTACTGAAATTTCTTGTCCATTGACGCGCCGCTGCTGTCGAGGCTACTCATTTGGCCGCCGAATGAGCTCTCCAACCTCATTTAGCTGCTAAATGCCATTCTCCTTGAATGTCATTAGGTATACTTGTGTAGTGTCGAACTAATGACATTTAGAGCAAATGACATGTGCTCTAAATGTCATTTGATTTTCGGTGTGATGGGTATTACCCACACAGTAAGATAACTACGATGGGGAAGGGAAATGCACAGCCCCATGTTTGTCCCCTAGAATAAATCTTGAGTCCTTCCAAGTTTCATTGATCCAATTAGGTAGGACGTATGCTCATTCACAAATTAGAAGCAAACTTTTCTTCTCTTTCGTGCACTCCTTGCAGTGTGCCTAGCTTCACTGCTCTTCTTCACAGGGTGGAAGAGCACGGAATCTTTTGCCCTTCTAGGGGAAGGTTACAGCAATGACATGGTAGTCTTTATGTGGTTCAGTGTCTCAGTTTTTGGAAGCAGCAGCTCCATTACTCCTTCAGTCTCATTTGCATTAGTCACCCGCCGCGGTGGCTCAGTGGCTAAGGCGTTGCACTGCTGAGCACGAGGTCGCAGGTTCGACTCCCGGCCGCCGCGGCAGCTTTTCTGATGGAGGCGAAAAGCAAAAACGCCCGTGTGTACGAGATTTCGGAGCACGTTAAGGATCCCCAGGTGGTGCAAATTAATCTGGAGCCCTCCACTACAGCACGCCTCATCACCTGCGTTGCGTCGGCGCGTTAAACCCTACAATCAATCATTTGCATTAGTCTCATTTGCATTACTCCTTGAGGCAGGAGGCTACACTATGTTCTTGCTGTTTTGGCTGCACTCGTCAGTGTTTCTGTAGGCCTACGATCGTGATGAAAGGGCATGCAGATAAGACGGACAGGTGGTTTGGCTGCAGAAACTGCGGAATGTCAGGTGAAAACAGCATGCATTCTTTGTTATAAAAGACTGGCCAATACCATGCTGTGGGTACGGACTACTATGTGGGTATGTAACATTTTGGAATGCGTCAGAGTATGCAGGCAGAGTTCAGAGTAGAGAAGATAGTATTTCTCGTATTGCTTGTGTTGGTAACTGAAGGGTTGATTTATCGATTGCTTGGTGCATGCACTGCCGATAGTAGTGCGTGTAGAAAAAGGGGCTGCAGCTGTATGCATTGATGGTTATTTGTCCAGTACACCACTGCTTTGAGGCCTTCCAACGTCAGCTGGTGCCTGATGTAATCATTCGTAGCCTGCCTTGGCTGAATGCGAAGCCATTGTGTTTTCTCGTGACGTGAACAACAGTGAGTTCGCATTCCTACAGGTTCAATTAGTGTCGATTTCACAGATAACCATGCCTGCTCTGGTCTTGTTGCTGGCCATTTTTTCACCTTGGAATGTTTCCAGACCCGTATCCCGGTCTCCCGTGCGCGGCGGAAATTCAAATCATGGCTGATAAAATCAGGTGTGCTCGATTGAGCAGCATTGGCAGTGCCTGGAAGGCACATCACCATTTCTGCAGCCAAGAGATCTCGCCATTATGTCTCATTTCTCTGAACCTGTTTGCACTTCCTCTTGCACGGGCCTGACGTACAACTTTAGTGAAGATGAAGGTTGCACTTCTTCCCATTGCTCATAATCACTCTCGTTACATGAACAGAAAATGTGGACCTCTGCCGAGGAGATGCGATGCACAACAATGCGCCATTGAAAGTCTTGGCAGCAGCCAATAGATGACCCACACTGGTGTCGCATGGTATAAAGGCCCAATAGGAGCTTTGTAAAAGCAGCAATACATTTAAAAAAAATTTTTTTTTTCCCCATTGAACTACGAAGCTGTTGGACGCATTTATCAAGAAAAATTGGCCATTAATGCGGCAGCATCAATGGTTGGCTGCAATTCGACCGAATGCGCAATTCATTTGGCAACTGGGAGTCACTCGGACAAGTTTATTACTAACTTCTCCTTCATATTTTTTCCCCCCAAGATAGACCAAGTATACAAACAAAAATAGACCAATTAAAAAAATGATTTTTTGACCCACATCTGTCCGTTCTAAAAACAGTTTGATTTGCCATTGTTGTGTGCGAGTCGGAAAACTGTTGGAGGTTTCTGTTGATGAGGTGTTCTCTGTAACGGGATTTTCTGCTTGCTCAAAAGTTTCTTCGCGGTGCAAAGTGTTTTCCTGCGCTAGGGCTAACCGGCCCGTTCCTTCTCTCGCACTCCCTCCTCCTCAGGTTGTGCCGCGGCTACCGTCCCGCCTCTCAGTACATGGGCATCTTCTCATCTCACCTCATGAATGTCATTGCCAGGTGAGTGCCAGGTGGGCCCACACGCGTGGAGGTTGCACACTGTGTGCTCTGCAGCATAAGTTGAGCATGGCAGTCACAGAAATAGCAATTTTAACAAGGCATGTTTTCACAATATGTCTACTTTTCTTTGCGTGCAACAGTAATGCTGTCAAGCTGCATCCACTGAAACCTATGATCGTACGGCACTGCCCCAACAGATAGTGCACAAGTAGCGCAGACACGCGGGTGTTTGCTTGATCTTAAACCTAATGTTGCGCTCTGAGATCTAACGACGTCAACTGGTTCCCACAGTTTGACGTTCAATTTGTTGCCTGGGATGTCGTACAGCTTGACGTTATTGATATGCAATGTTAATCCTGGATGTAGGGCTGACGCGGCAGATTATCTAAGGCTCAGTAATGGACAGTGATGCCAATTTAGCGGATTTTCCGCTAAATCTGGCGGATTTCATTTTGTTCTGACGGGGAAAAAATTAGTCTAGCGGCTAGTGGATTTTTGGCGGGCCATTTTCATACATAGCGGATTTCTGGCGGATACCTCACGCAGTGCACCGATTCAAAATCGCCCTGCAAGAAATACCTTATGATTTTGCTTTCAAGCTTGGTTAAAAAAGTCGTAATTCCGACAGAGCAGATTGACGTTCTGACGTGCAGACTTGAGGACCACTTGAACCCCAAGCCATATCTGGGCTACGTGTTTGAGACGTACGTTAACAACGTGAAAGCTCAGAAGACCGACGGGTTCTCTCTCGCAGATGAAGCTGTGATGCGAGAAAGCTGCATAAGGTTTATTACCACGCTAGTAGATCAAATCAGGCAGCGACTTCCCTGCAAGATCACAGTTCTCCAGGAAACATCACTCTTATCGATCGAAAACGCTTTTTGCGTCGTGAAGGAGCCATTGATTCCTCTGCTGGAAGCAATGACAGTGCCCCCTGAGACAATAGAAAAAATTTAAAACCAGTGGAGCAAAATCACCCTCCTGAATGGAGGCAAATAGCATCCACGCAGTCGTTCTGGTGTGAAGTTCACTCCTGTAAGGACGCCTGCGGCGAAAAACCTGTTCGCCGAGCTGGCCAGATTTGCCATGTCGATGCTCGTGCTGCCGTATTCAAATGCCGAAGTAGAGAGGACGTTTAGTCAGCTTAAAATACTAAATCCAAGCTGCGGAACAAGATGAAGCCTGAAACTAGAAACGCCATCTTCGTCGTAAGAGCGGGGCTGAAGCGACACCAGAAACGTTGTTTTGATTACGAACTTTCCGCGGCAGTTCTTAGTGCCATCGGGACATCTGCAACGTATGTGCAACCAAGTCTCCTTTCTGGTCCCTGAACAAGTACCTGAACAAGTTCCTGTAGAGATGATATCAGACGACGACAGCGGCGACGAAGACCTCGATGTGTTTTTTGTTGGCCTGTGAGTTCTTTTTTTCATCAGTGTGAACATTTATGACTTTTAGCCTCATCTGTGATGAGGTTGACAAATGACGACCACCGCCGCACTGAAGCTTCAAGTTTTCTAGTTAGACTCCTTGGAAGACTCTTTTATATGTTATTTCAGCTCTCGCAGTTTTGGGGAGATTCTAAGAATGATAAAGGTATTTATCATACGAAATTGCACTGTTTTTCTAATAAAATAGGCCCTAGCGGAAAATTTAGCGGATATGCTTTAGAATCTAGCAGAATCTGGTGGATTTCTTTGGGCTTTTTAGTGGATATCTGACGCCCAGCGGTGGCAACACTGGTAATGGAGCAGATGTATGCATGTGTGTACACGTGTATGCGCATTTCCTCTTTTCCCTTGGTATTGGTTACGGCGTACTTGTCTAGTAGTTGATAAACGCTGGGTCACGTAGAAGTTTCCTGCAAAGTAAGGGAGGGGAGGGGGAAACGGAATGCACAATACCCCTGTCACACGGGCACTTTCAATCTGGATTGAAGCGAAGCGTAATTGACTTTTCGAATGCGCTCAAACCACCACTGTACGTTTCAATCCCGATCAAGAACTCGCACCGGTTGCACACACGTACACCAGATGGCGCTAAAAATGTGCAGTGTAGACCGCTTATAACATATGTCGCGGGAGCCGCAAAAATCCGCACTATAACCAAAACGTGCGCGAATTTAACCAAATCGCGACCTATCTCTCAAGTCATCCTAAATTTTTTATCACCCAAACGCACAGCGCCTAAAAACGAAGGAAGGGTCTTTATTTCGTATTATTTTTAACATCAGCCGCTGCTGCCGGGTCTCGCACATTGCAAAAGCGCGGTCTTACAAACGGCGAGTGCGGCTTTAACTTCCGTCGTATTTATATTTTGAAAGACCATGGCTGCGTTTTTTGCATCTATGAAGATGCCGCAGGACAGGATAAAAAAGGCCAGCGGGATTTTTTTTTTTTTTTTACCCCACTCTGTGTTTACGATGCCGAAGGCGGCTGCTTATCAGTGCAACGTACTGGTAGTGGAAATCTTCGCGCGGCTCGCTTGTTCGGGAAGAGCGGTGGCTTATCTGCACAACGTTCTAAAGCGTGAACCGCATGGAGCAATTTTTCGCGAAAACGTGCAGCGCACGCCGCAGGCGCGGCGACGCCGGCGCGGATACAACTGACGTAATGTGTGCGGCGCGGTAAGCAGCGGCAATATGGCGTCGGCACTGGCTGTGAAGCGGTGCAGGCAGCTCCAGCGACCACTTCTAACCGCTCGCTGAAATGCCGCACGAGGCGCAAGCGAAGATGCTCATGCAGGAAAAGAGCTGATAATGTGACCGCAAAGTGGAATATAAACTGCCATCCACGCTGCTTGTGAAAGCGCCCATCAAAAAATACCGCGGTGGTAAGCCCAAAATAAAGTCCCTTCATCTGATCGAGGGACTTTAGCCTAAACACCTCTGGCGCGGCTAGCCGGCTAGGAGCGCTTCGAATCTCCCGCCATTAGGTGCGCGTCTTTCTGTTGGTGCAAGTCATCAGGCTCCTCCCACTGCCACGCGAAGAAGCCACCGCGAGCGCGGAATCGTAGACGCGAGCATGAAAAAAACGCACGCGCAATGCCGATGTGCAAAATTCGTGTGCAAAAACGGACCATGCGGTTCACGATTAATAGAATCAACTTGCCACGCGCGGACGGGGAGCCGGCCGCTATCTTCCGAGGTGCATCAAGCAAAGTCAGTTGTGGTTATCACGTACGCGCGAACTAAACCGTGCCTATTTTTTGCTTCTGTTGCGCGCTGCTCAGATGGCCGATTTCATCATTTCTTTTTTCTTTTGCTACTCTAAAACGATGCCCCAGCTGCGCCGGTCGATGAGCAGATCCGCCGAAAAACCGCACTATAAACGGTATTGTGCTTCGGCCAACCGCATCTTAAGCGGTATGCTTATGCATTGAGTTCTATGGGAAGCAAACCGGTGGTCACAAAAACCCGCGTTATATCCGGTCCCGCACTATAAGCGGTTACGTTATAAATGGTCTACACTGTACTTCGCGGCCAGTGTTTGGTAACTTTGCGCGGTCGTAGTTATTATACAGAACTATATGAATATCGCTGCACGCTTATTTGGGTAAAATTATTTGATACAATTTGTGGCATTCGTTGAAGTTTTCACCTTCTGTGCCATTACTCAGCGGGGACGAGAGTATCACCGCTTTTGCCCAATCGCGCTTGGGAACCTTGATTGCACTCGAGAAACCAGGATAGAGTTCGAGCAGGATCGGGCTCGATCGTGATTAAAACTGCCGTGTAAGCAGCGCCCGATCCGGATTGAGCTCTATGCGGATCGACTCAGTTGTGATTGAAACAGGGTTCGCACAGGTCCTTGAAAACCTTGAAAACCCTTGAATTCAGAAGTGTCAATTTCAAGGCCTAGAAAGTCCTGGAATTTTTAAATGGTCCTTGAAAATCCTTGATTTTTCTGGAGAGAATCAATGGCCCTGTTTTCTCATAAGTATTTAAAGTATTTGTTGTGGATTTTAGGTGTTAACAAATGTAAAGATACACTGTAAAGAACAAGTTTCAGTGTATTGTGTGAAATTACGAGTTTGGTGGATTTTCATTATTACGAGGCAACATTGTGAGCAGTCACTTCCCAATCCAATCCATGTCAGCATGCAATCCAGTGAAAGCCGGCTTCTGTTCTCTATCTTGAATCTTCCATCTAGTCTGTGGATGCTCGCTCATTGCATGTGTGCTGTGCCTCATACGCTCCATCTGCGTTTGCTTTTACGTGCAAATGGTGGATGTGTACATAGTTCGTCCTGCCTTGCAGCAATACTTGCTGATTTAATTTCAACTGATACTCTTGCTGTCAAAGCAGCAGATGCAGGCAACATTAACTAAGTTTTGAAATCAAACAGCCTCAGCAAACACAAAGGAAAAAGAAAAACCTCTAAATACCAACCATGAAATAAAAAATAAAGCTGGGGGAGCATTCATGCACCCGTTAGCGGCAATCTAAATGTACAATAATGTGCTTAGGTATTGTGCAATAAAAAACTGTTGCATTGTGTTGAAAAAGCTATAAATAATCCCAGATAAAACATTAGATGCGGACCTTGAAAATATGTTTTCTGGTTCTTGAAAGTCCTTGAAAACCCTTGAATTTTTGTTTTTGAAGCCTCTACGAACCCTGTTGAAAGTGCCCGTGTGACAGGGGTATTAAAAAAGTCCCTGCACCGTACCGTGCAGCCCTTTGGCTGGTTTTTGTTAGTAACAGAATGGAATACTACTATTGCCTATGTGCGCACATGCATGGCGTTGCCACAACACAACCAAGCATGACATTGGTGCGAACGAGTGGCCAATTAAGCAATTTATAAACCGACATCTATTCGAAACACATATTTGTGCTTCCTTTAACAAATTATGAGGTGGTTCTCTAGTCATTCACTTGCATTTTTTAGACTCCCATATGTACCAAGACATGTCGCCGTGAACGTGGTGACAGGGTCGTTCTGTTTTTGCGTGACCTTTCAGCGTGGTGTGGACGTGTAAAAGTCCCGCCCCATTCCTTCCAGCAGCTTTTCCAGCCGTGAGCGTAGTGCTGGATTCATAAGCAGAATGATAAAAAAGCGGCCCAGACAGAACACAGAAAGTCAGACGACCTCGTCCCAAAGCGATGCTGCAGCGCAAAACATCGCAGCAGCAGATGACGCCCTTAATTGGATGTCCTTGCAGATGTCACCGAGAAGCGAGGCATCATGGGCAGCCACGCTCGTGTGGTGCGAGGTGGACGAAACGAGGGGGAAACGTTGCGCGGGCAGTAACCCCACTAATACTCTGCAACTTTAAAAAAATCTCTTGAAAAAGGTGATTACTAGGGCACTGATTTACCTGAAATTGTGAACACCTATGTATCGGTAAAGCCTCTTTCAGGGCCCCTTACACTTTTGTTACCGTATAATGCGGAATATAGGTCGACCCCCTTACCTTGTAGCCGGAAAATGCAAAAAAAAAAAAAAATTAGGTACCAACCATTGTTTTATTGAGGCTATAACTTGTTTCGTCTCAGATTACCCATTTAAAACTGTGCAAAGTATCGTCGGACGACTGATTCTGGCTCGCTGTCGCCCACACAGCAGGTCGTCGTCTGTGCAGTCCAGGGAATTGCTTATGCAGCACTTCTTCAACACTCGCAAGACCATGTCATCGTGAAGCGAGCGCAAAGCATGGGACACTCGTGTGGTGTGCAGACCAGAGCGACAGCCAGTCTGTGCAGGTGGTCAGCAAACATCTTGGGGTATCCATTTGTTGAGAAATCGCACGATGCTAGCGGACAAATTTTGCCCCTCTGTACAGCAGCACAGGTGCACAGAGCAGCGCCCGTGAAACGAGGCCTTCCGAGCGTTGCATACCGAGAGCTGCCCCTTCAGCTAACGCCGCTAGCAACACTTCTTTTGGCGCCACCGAACTGGCGCAAGGCGGACACGTCATTGGCCTTGGAAAACCCCCAACTTTTCTTTTAATGCTGCTGTGAACTGGCAGCAAGCGCCTAAACTCATTTTGAGCAAGAAGAAAATAGCACGCACACATTCGCCGACAGCGAGAGAAGCATGGAGAGAAGCAACAAAACAAAGATGGCGTCGCGTCCGATTGATGGTGGTGGCGATGGTGCCTTTGGGGTTTGGATGGGCTCGATGGGCTGCCCGGTCGCCAGATGGCAACTGCCAGTGACTGCAATATAGGTCGAGGGGTGACTTTTCGGCAAATTTTTCCGTAAAAAATCTCGACCTATATTCCGCATTATACGGTACTTCAGACGCAGTGGCTCTTTGAAGGGTGTCCCTTGAAAAAGTGATGCCCTGCTGTGCAGGAACGTGGCGTTCTTTGCGGGCTCGGTGCTGGCGGTGCTGTTGCTGCTATCGGTGTACGACGAGGACGTGATCACGGTGGAGCACGTGCTGAGCGCCATCACCATCCTCGGGGTGCTGGTGGCCCTGTGCCGGGCTATCATACCGGACGAGCACCTGGTGTGGTGCCCCGAGCGGCTCATGACCAGCATCCTGGCCCAGATCCACTACATGCCCGACCACTGGAAGGGCGCCTGCCACACCTACGCCGTCCGCGACCAGTTCGCCAGCCTCTTCCAGTACAAGGCCGTGCGTGGTTACCCATCGTCCCCCCTTGGATTTGAATACGGGTGGAATCGTAGCGCGGAAGGAAAGGACGTCCCTTTTGTGTGTTCCACAACAACGCAGGTGCACCTGCTGGAGGAGCTGGTGAGCCCCCTGGTGACCCCGCTGGTGCTGATCTTTGCCCTCCGACCCCGGGCCCTGGAGCTGGTGGACTTTTTGCGCAACTTCACGGTCGAGGTGGTCGGAGTGGGGGACGTCTGTTCCTTCGCCCTCATGGACGTCCGCAAGCACGGCAGCCCACAGGTGGGGAGGAGGGCCGCTGGTCTGCTGGCAGGCTTGTAAGCGGTGTCGACCGAAGTAGTGTACAATGCACTAGGTCGTCAACCATGGCCATGCTTGTCAAAGTCAATCACCCGCTCATGTCCACTACAGAACGAAAGCCAGGGACGTATGGTGCATCATTGGGAAATCCACTAACGTTGTTGTCTTGCCCTTGCTTCTTGGCCCGCCCCTGTCACTCTGGTGGTCCCCCTTTTGTACTCACCCTTTGTTTGAGCAGTGTGGTTGCATTGGTAGTGGTAGCCTGGGTGAAACAGAATTGAGCCTGGGCTTCATTAGGAAGGGACGCCCCATGGAAAACAGTGAGGGCCAGTGGCTGCATGCTTGGGTTTGGAGTGCTGCGTGGTCCAGTTTCAAGCAGTGACATTCTTGAGTACCAGTGAGGCCAAACTGGGTGGGCGCAACTGTACTGGGAAGACTTCCGAGGACTCAAATAAGTGATTCCCCTCCAGCACAGGAGCTGGCCACCCTACTGGTTTAGTTTACGTGGGACGTAGCCATTTGGAGTAGTATGTGTGGCCTGCCTAGGTGAAGTGAGTCGTATGTACAAGCTCCCCAGGTGGTCAAAATTAATCCGGAGCCCTCCACTACGGCGCGCCTCATCGCATGTGTTGCGTCGGCGCGTTGAACCCTGCAATCAATCAGTGAAGTGAGTCTTTGGTAGCTAGCCTCTCTCTCTCTCTCTCTGTATGGTCCAACCCACGCATAACAATGCTGGTTACAATATATTGCATATAAAAATGAACAGTCATGACATCGTTGATTTCCTTACGTGTCATATGGTAAAATTGGCCGTTTAGTGGCCGCAAGAGTCCTTGACCAAGTTTCCCCCCCGTTTTCTGTCCTGTTGCTGCCCAGTGGAGCCCGGAAGATGGGGAGGAGGACCAACGTGGTGACGTGGGAGGGAGGGGGTCTGCGGTGGCCAGCCAAAGGAGGGAGGTGCCACCCGAGCAACAGCAGGCACAGCACGGCAAGACCGAGCTGTCCCTCATGCACTTCACGGTGGGTGGCTTCTTCCCTCTTCTCTGAACTTCTCTCCCCCCCGACCACTCTCGACTGATAAGTGGTCTAGCCTGCACCTTCGGAGTTGCACCAGTGAATCAGGGTGCAGTTGAAGATGTCGCCACCTACCATGCGTCGATGGCCAAACTGTTATGTGCTGCATGTATTGCGGTCGTGTGTCACTGACACTTGAGAGGGTGCAGGTAGCACAGCGGGTGACAGGGCAATGAAAGACAGATGGGTGCTGTTACTGTAGTCTTTTGCCCATTTTGGCCACTTTTGTTCCGTGTGCCAGTTTTGATAACAGGGTGAGCAGTTTGTTCAGCCTATTAGGGTTTGTCTGCTCAAATATGCAGCGCTCAGCCAGACCCCCAATATGCCTTTTTTTTTTTTTTTTTTTTTTTTTTGCTTAGGGAAAATTTTTTAAAATCGTAGCACTTACAAAAAGAAAAAAGTGTAGGCCAGCCACGTGTTCAAAAACAGAGCGGTCTTGTGATAAGGAGTATTGGACTCCTGGCCACTCTCCAAGAGCATTTGCGAGGTGAAGCTGCCGCTGCCGAAGGTCAGAAGATATCACCACAAAATGGCTGCGTCACTACGAACTGTCAGGAGCCCATGAAAGAAGCACCACTTCGCTGTTCATGATGTGGGCTGCCGTATTTGCTCGTATCATGAATACAACCCCTACATTAGCCATACCTGAACCCCTTTAGCGCTGCAAAGCAAGGCATTTGACCTTGAGTGCTGATTGCGCAGCGCACTTGCAACGGCTGATCGTGGGTATCTCTGCATATAGGAAGCTTTCAATTGCTTATTGTGATGGTTCTTGTCCTGGCAATTGAGTGGCCCTGTCAAAGCTGGTTGTGACACGCTCTCTGTACAGGGGTGGCTTCTGTAACTGCATTTGACATCGATCACTGTGCGACTAGGGATCTGTGCAACTCGCAGTGATGTGTAATTTGCAGAATTAGGTTTAGACGTTAGCCCTTCCCTGCGCAAGTGAATGAATTGTTTAAAGTGGCATCCCCCCAAAAAAATCTGGAAATTTTTACCTTGTATAATGAACGCACCTTCGGATTTCCAGATTTTTTGGGGGGATGCCACTTCAACAATTCATTTATTGGGGTGAGGGATGTAAAAACCGTGTTCATTATGCGAGTAAATACAGTAATAACCAAAAAGAACTCTCTAAGGGGGTCTCGCTATGCTGCCTTTGCAGCATGCAAAGCAAACGGCTGCCCTTGGCATGTCAGAGCTTATAAGCAGGCAACACTACGCAATACTATCTGTATTGCGCAGAAATGAGTTGCTAGTGCTGTAGACCATGGTTTCTCAAAGTGGGTTCCGCGGAACCTAGGGGTTCCGCAGGCCTTTCTCGGGGTTCCGTGAGCCACTGATAAATTTTCCCTCGTTCCGCACTCGCCAAGTAACTTAGATGGCGAACTCGAGGTGCGATCGATCTATGGAACCTCCATTACTCATGCCCGAGTGTCGGTAAACACATCTTATTGCATAACACAAAGGCGTGAGCTGCGCAATAAATCCCGCCAGCAGATTGGAGCCAGCCAGACTCCGAAAACAGGCCGCGTGGTTAAACTATTGCACTTGACGGCCTTATATTACCCCCATGCACATTTTTCCTGTTTGGAGATATAAGTGCTGCTAGCGTACGCGTAAAGTCGACATTCACGCGCAATAAATTCAAAAGTAAGCAAGCTTGCTTCCTTTTGAATTTATTGCACATGAATGTAGCATGAAGAATGAAAACTGGCAAGGGGGAGGGGGGTTCCTTGGCACTTAACAGAGCTTAGGAGGGTTCCCTGGGGCCAACATGCCTGAGAACCCTTGCAGACAGTTGTGCTTTACCGAACACCCATGCTTCCCTGTGTCCTTGGAGGAAATGTCTGTACATGCAATGCAGCCTAGCTAGGCCGTTATCTTTTTCTCCTAGTTACTGATTTCTTGTTTTCTAGTAACTGTTCAGACATGGCTGTTGTGGCAGTTGAATTGCGCGTTTTTGCGACCATGGTTCGCAGTGACAAGCAGTGTATTTTGTATTTTCGCAGTTAACCTTTGAGTGAGTGCACTTGCAAGATTTGCCTTTCACCAGCAACGTTTCTGCACGTCTTCCCACTTTGAGTGCTCAAACATTTGCAGAGTATCTACGCATTCATTAACCATCTTTCGTATGCCTCAACAGTTGTATGCCTTTTAGTCCATCCCAACCATCTCTAAAAAATGTACAAAACAAGCGAGAGGAAAAGCGCTCAACGCAACACGAAGCGTCTTTATTTTTTAAGATTTTTTTTAAGGACCTCGAACACAAGCTGCGTTTGTTCTCCACACCTTTGACCATGCGATTCCCCCCCCCCCCACCTCCCCTCCTTGTGCCTTTCAGCTGACCAACCCGCACTGGGTGCCGCCAGAGGGATCGACCGCCTTCATCAGCAACCTCAAGGAGCGGGGTGAGTGCTGGTGCCCTTTCCCTCTCCTCTTGAGCATAAACCAGCTGCTGCCAAGCAATCTTTCCCTTGGGTGCTAGGGTTCCAGCTGGGCTGGCTGGGAAAAAGAGAGGCTCTTACAGTGCGTGGGTTTCCTCATCGTACCCCTGTGCTCATGCGATAAGTGAGTGAGCACAGGATGTAGCGTAGCTTTCATCCAGTGGAGGGTCCAAACAGAGGTTCTGTCGCCTCAAGTGCACATTCCTTGCTGCCCATACTAGAGGCTGGTACTCGGGGCTTGTTTAACTAGGGGCTCGATATTGGTATGTGTAATTGGTTTTAGGACACTTAAGACAAGTACACAAGGATTGCCTGTGCAAACATCGACCACGCAAAGGTTACGTGGTGATGTTTTGTATGCTATTCCCCCTCGGACTAGATTTTTTGGGCAGTATTCACATTAAATGTGAATTTTGGTTGTAAAGGCATGCAGATATTAAGAATTAGTTGAGAAATTTATGATTTGCATTATAAACGTGCCGATATTGCTTCGTTGCAGTTACCGACGTTGAGCAGCCCTTTAACTCTTTCGCTACCGCGCCTATCAAAATCGATCAATTTGATCGATATTTTTCGGAGCGCCTTTTCATAGCGTTCCAGGCGTTTCTCGAACAAGTAAAGCTGTTCGGAGTTAGATCAGAAAATGGCCTTTCAAATCAGTTTTGTTTTCATTTTTGCAACGGAAACGTGATTTTTGACACGCTTTTGAATCACCCGGGTGTGGAAAAGGGGCGTGGTCATCGCGCGTCACGGCTACCAATGAAGAATGCGTGTAACTCGTAATTACTCTGCACCAGCGCTTGTTTTTTGCTATCAGTGCGGGAATGGGGAACTAGCAAACGATTTTCAATCGTCAGGTTCGTGCTATGACAGTAATAATCCCAGAAATCGGCTGAAAATGTCAAACAGTGCCTGGTTGCAAAGCTACTTTATGATTTTAGGCAGTTTTACTGCCTTTGCGCACATTGTTCTATGTACTGTGGTAGTTCTACTTACCCCAGGACCATTCGCAAACAGTTTACAACAGTTTCGGTTTCGTTTCTGCATCGCGAAATTCATATTCAGCGCTACTACGCAGTTACCCAATTTCAAGGCTACCTGCCATGGTGCCTGAAGCGTCCACGACTGAACCTCGAACAAAGCACGGCGGTCCTGATTTCTCCCACCCTAACGATTTCTGCGATAAGAACTTCAGATGCAAGTCAAAAGATCACACCCAGTCACCAGAAAACTGTTCCGCAGAGGACAGCGCTTCAAACCGGCCTTACACTGCCAGCTGTTCGACTTTCAGTTTCGTTTCCATGCGAGGGTATATCCGGGTGTTTAATGTTGCTGCTTAGTTGAACGGTCTATTCGGACGCAGTCTCCGATAAGTTTTTGTACTGTTTCATTTGAAAACTGTTAGGTGGCGCTGCAATAGAGGATGCTCGTTGTGCTGATCTTTTTCATCGCGCAACTGCTACTCGGCCAAAGATCGCAGGGCACGATTCTAGCTCATCGTACCTCATTTTTGCGAGCAAGGCTACAATTGCGAGTAAGAAGATGATAATAAAGCTCAGCTTTATGTTTTGAGAGATAACTGACCGTGAACGACAACAAGCATCTGCCACGGCGTTCCGTTTTCAACTTCATGCATGTTTTTTTCCGCATCGCGTGCTTGTCCCAAATAAGCCATTGACAAAATGTCTTTACGTTATGTGGGGGCAAATTGGTGCCTCTGATAATGACAAACCGCCAGGTTTATTCCAGGAAACCACCCGAAATTGCACATTTTGAATTGGAGGTTGGGCTTCACCGCATGACATGAGCACCGTGCATGCTAACATTTTTTTTTTTTTATATCTGACAAACAGTTCTGCGCAAGTCGACATTTTTTCTAGGGCGTGTTTTTGAAATGTTTCCCTACAAAATGTATATTCTACTTTTTTCCACTACCGGTGGTTTGATAAACACATCTCCTTTTCTATCATTTTTTTCGACAACTTCACAAAAATTTTGATTTTGATATTTTTTTTACAACTATGATATATAAAAACCTTCAAAAAAACTGGTATTATTGGAAATGCCGTTAAATAATCTGCATTTTGTGCTCCTGCAATTAGTGCCTAACCAATTTTTTAGCAGGAAAAAAAATGTTTTCTTGGACCCCTAAAATTAGTCAATTTTCCGGCGGTAGCGAAAGAGTTAATGTGTGTAGGTGTGGGTGGGCCCTCACATTTGTTGCCATAATGTGCTGGCTTTGTTCACTTTGAGCAGTAGTCTTATCCTCGATGCAGATTGGAAATTTGCAGTGTCATCTCGATGCCAACTTTGTTTGTGTTATGTGATCCGTTTGAAAGGCCTGTTATCTTTGTAGTCACGAGCACAGCAAGAAATGATTAATGCAAAAAAATTATCCGGCTCAGTTGGTTGAAAATCTGACGTCCAAGGTGGACCTAGTGAATGTGTTCTAGCTCTCAACTTTGAAACGTGTTGGGCACATGTACTGAGACCTACAAGAGAAATTTGAGCATGGTGATTGTAGAAGGAGGGATTGGGCAAGTGGGAAAGTACATTCCTGCTATATGTCACCTCTTTTTATAGTAACAGGAAACAGAAGCAGATACCAGGTAATATGATGACATTGCAGGCAATGGTGTGCTAATGCGTTTTTCAGGGTTCGCACAGGTCCTTGAAAACCTTGAAAACCCCTGAATTTAGAAGTGTAGATTTCAAGGCCTGGAAAGTCCTGGAATTTATAAAGGGTCCTTGAAAACCCTTGATTTTTCTGGAGAGAACCAATGGCCCTATCTTTTTACAAGAATTTAAAGTGTTTGTCGTAAATTTTATGTGTTAAAAATGTGAAGAAGCATTGTAACAATCAAGATTCAATGTATTGGATGAAATTACGAGTTGTGGATTCTCATTATTACGAGGCAACATTGGGAGCAGCACTCCTCAATAGAATTCATGCCACGATACAATGTCGTGAAAGCCAGCTTCTGTTCTCTATCTTGCTTGTTCCATCTAGTCTGTGGACGGCCTTTCATTGCATGTTTGCTGTGCCTCGTACGCTCCATCTGCATTTGCTTTTACTTGCAAATGGTGGACGTGTACATAGTTCATCCGGCCTTGCAGCAACACTTGCGCATTTAATTTCAGCTGATACTCTTGCTGACAAAGCAGGAGATGCAGGCAACATGAACTAAGTTTTGTAATCAAACGGCCTCAGCAAAAGACCAAGAAAAAAGAAAAACCTAAATACAAGCTATGAAATAAAGCTGGGGGAGCATTCATGAACCCATAGTGCCTATCTAAATGTGCATTAATGTTCTTGGGTATTGGGCAATAACAAAATTTTGTATTGTGTTGAAAAAGTTATGAATAATCCCAGATAAAACATAAGATGGGGACCTTGAAAATGTGTTTTTTGGTCCTTAAAAGTCCTTGAAAACCCTTGAATTTTTGCTTTTGAAGCCCATACGAACCCTGGTTTTTGCATTCGCTACATCCATAGGAGTGCATAGGAGTCCTTGTAATTGTTCTTTTATTTTTTAGAAATGTGAAAAAATGCAGTCACTACTTGCACATAGTGCATTTGTCAATGCGTGAACGTGGGTTGGTTGGTTGGAGCATTGGAACACTGTAAAACAACGTGGCTAGAGACAGGACGCAAAAGAAGAAAGACAGGACTAGCGCTCCAGCCAGTGCTAGTTTTGTGTCTTTCTTTTTTTTGCATCCTACCTCTAGCTGCTCTGTTTTGCCATGTTACGTAGTGCATTGTTCGATTCAGTGTGAGAAACCCCCATTACAACTTGAACTATGAACCAGGTGAAAGTCTGCTTCGCTCGGCTGTCTGTGCCGAACCAGTGTACGAGTGTGGACCGACCTTCTGCTGCAACCGTGCTCCTTCTCCTTCTGATTGGTGGCTGACGTGTACTCCCCTCCCCCTCTCCCACCCTTTCCCAGTGTGCTCGGACGCAGCCCGTCTGCCAGCCTTCCGGGAGGACAACCCCCTCTTCTGCTCACTCAACTCACTCACCTCGGTCAACGTCGGGGTGAGTGGCACTACCGTACAATGTGCAATGTAGGTCGTCCCAATATAGGTCAACCCCCTTACCTTGTAGTCGAAAAATGCAAAAAAAAAAAAAAAAACTGTACGCAACATTGTTTTTTTTTAGGGTTATATAGGTCAACCCCCTTACCTTGTAGTCGAAAAATGCAAAAAAAAAAAAAAACTACGCAACATTGTTTTTTTTTTTAGGGTTATAGCTTGTTTCGTCTCAGATTGCTCGTTAGGGCTGTCGGAAATGTCGTCGGATGACTGCTTCTTGCTGGCTGTCGCCCACACAGTAAGTCGTCCTCAGTGCTGTCCAGGGAATTGCTTATGCAGCACTTGAACGCAAGACCATGTCATTGTGAAGCGAGCGCAAAGCATGGGGCACTCGTGTGCAGACTGGAGTGACAGCCAGACTGTGCAGGCGGCCAGCAAGCATCTTGGGGTATCCATTCATGGAGATGTCGCACGACGCTCACGGACGAAAGTCGCCACTTTGTACAGCAGCACAGGTGCACAGAGCAGCGCCCATGAAACAAGGCCTTCCGACCGTTGCATACCGAGAGCTACCCCTTCAGCGAACGAAAATAGCGTACGCTTCTTTTGGTGGCACCGAGCTGGCGCAAGGTGTACACGTCGTCGGCTTTGGAAAATCCCCAGCTTTTCTTTTAAGTGCTGCTGCGAACTGGAAGCAAGCGCCTAAACTCGTTTGGAGCAACAAGAGGATAACACGCACACATTCACTGACAGCGAAAGAAGCAACAAAACAGATGGCAGTGCATCCGGTTTATGGTGGTGGCGATGGTGTCTTTGCAGTTTGGATGGGCTTGATGGGCTGCCCGCTTGTCAGATGACAACTAGAATTATGCAAGTGACCGCTATATGGGTCGAGCTTTTCAGCAGATTTTATGGCAAGAAATCTCGGCCTACATTCCGCCTTATACGGTATACAGCATTTACATGGGTTAGCGAACGCTATCAACAAATCCTTTTTTTTTTTTTTTTACCTACAGCCATTGAAGATTAGATTAACCAGCCCAAAACCACAGCCAATGAATGCAACCCCTTAACACCCAAGCAGTTAATCTCAGATCATTTCAGTTGTTGTTAGCTTTGTAATTGTTAGAAAGTTCCTTTCCTGTGTATATCTATTTGCCTCGGTAGTTATTATTTCATTATGAACCTGCCTCACGCTTATGGCTGAACCATCAACCTTCACCCATCGTTGAATTTCGTACAGTCATGGACAAATGAAATAAGAACACAAAACACATGAACCAGAACATGGAAAATCAAAGAACATGGACAGTGGAGATGAAATAATGACTCACTAGTGGCACATTTCAAAAGATGCATTGTCAATCTTTGTTACTGTAACGAGGCCACTCGACAATTTCACTTGCACAGAAAGAGATGGCGCTGTTTGTGGGGTCTGGATCATATTTTCGTGTCCGCATTTCATTTGTCCATGTCTCTATGTTCCCTCCCCTTATGCAATACCCAGCAGGGGGCTATAAATGATGATGACTATGATGATGATCTGAATCTTATCTCCCCCTCTGCTGTGTGGGTGCAGTACTCGGACCTGGTGTCGAGCGTCCTGCGGCACAACGGGGGTGGCACCCCCCTGGGCGGGGACCTGATCTCATCGCGGCTGCTGGCCCGCAGTGACCTGGGCTCGACAGCAGCGGCCTCCCAGGCGGTGGCGGCCGGGGAGCACATCCGGGGGGGCATCTCGCGAACCGAGGGGCCCCTGGGCGCCCCCAGCCACGCGGGGCTGCTCGGCAGGTGAGCACTGCCGCTTGCACTCGGTCCCTTCGAACGGGCAACGCGCTTCCCCCGAAGCTCTTCAACCAACCCCTGTGCTTCTCCTGTGCTTGTGCAGCATCTGCGCCAACAACGACCCCTACAGCTCGACCGTGGTGAGTGGGGACGTGTCCGTGGAGTCCACGGCGGCCAACATGAGCTTCAGCACCTTGTACATGCACGAGGTGGGTGTTGTTTGCCCGTCAGCCACTCTCTTGTTTGGCGACTGTCCGGGTGTTGTTGTTTTGATATACCGTATTTACTCGCGTAATGATCGCACTTTTATTTCCAAATTATGATGCAAATTTAGGGGTGCGTTCATTACGCGAGGTAAATTTTTTGCGAAAAAAGTTTCAGCGCAGAAAACACAAGTGAGTTGCACGTCAGAATTTTTACGACAGGTCTCATGAACATAATAACCACAATAAATAAAAACATAATAAAAAGTCCACGGACCACCGCCAGCCACATTGAAAAGTGACGCATAATGCAGTGTTTTCATGAATTACGGAACGCGCCGGAACGAGTATTCTGCGAGGTGAGAGCAGGTCGACCAATCAGCGGCTGCTGCTGTCGCAGTGCGGGACATAAAAACAGACATGGCTGCTGACACAGCAAGCTGAGCGCATTTTTTTTTTTCTTTCTCTTGTAAGTACATTATGTGCATTTAGTGAGAGTTTCTTCCACACCAATAATGAAATCATGCTTACCGATACCGCTAATTTCGGAAAGTTAGCGGCAATAACTTTGCCATTTCCGCTTTCAAAGAAGAGGAAACATAGGTGAGCACAACCATCGTCAGCTAGACTTGGCCCACATACGACATATGGCTCCGGCAAGTTCAGGGTGCGGTCATTGCGTGGGAAATAAAAAAAGTCTTATTTTGATGACGAACTTCAGGGGTGCGATCATTACACGAGTGGGATCATTATGCGAGTAACAACAGTAGCTCTGGAAAAAGCCACATATTCAGCGTCTATGTTTTTTATTCTGTGAGTTTGTAAAGTGTTATCCGCCGAGAACCATGGCAAAGTGGCAGAAAAGATACTTTTGGCAGCCACGATGACAAAATATCAGTGCAAAAGGGAGGGGGGGGGGGGGGGGGGGGGGACGCCAATTTTCAAATCGCTGCTATCTCTGCAATGCTGCCATAGGGTGCGGCCATTTTGGTATCATTAGATCAGCTGAGCGATCCTCTTTCCAGTTCCGGTCGTCTCTTTTATCTTCGTTCATTCATAAACGCATGAAAGGCACTCGTAGACTCAAAGACTCATAACGGGACTGGAGGGGCGACCCTGGTGAGAGGAGGGGCTCAACACGTGGTGGGGACATGAGACGGGACCGGAGGGCCAATCGCGCTTCAGCATCTATTTATGATGCTGAAGTGCGATTGGCCCTCTGGTTGGGGCACGCTGTAACGGCCCTCCTGATTGGGGCATCGCTGCAGCAACGCAAGAGGCGCCGGCATCCCCGAGCGCTTCCAAGCTCCCGCCATAGGGTGCGCGCCTCTCCATTGGCGAAACTGGTCAGGCTCCTCCCACTGCCGCGTGCAGCACGAGTCACTTCCTGGCTGAGGCAGAAGCTGCCGCTGGTGTGCAATCGTGGACGCGTCTGTGAAAAAAAACGTGCGCGCAAGGCTCATAAAGTTTCACAAATGCTTGCTGGAATGCTGAAACCCAACAAGCATGAGCGAACTCGAATGAATGGCAAAGTAGCGGCATGCGGCAGCGGCGGGGGCCCCGCCAGAGGCAAATAGGCTTACCACCGCGGAGGATATTTGATGGACGCTTTCGTAAGCGGCGCGTGTGACGTTTTACTGTGAAAATTTCGCCAACGTTATCCGCTTTTTTTTTCTCGCGTGCCCCTCTCGTTTGCCCCCTCGAGTTGTGTTTCAACGAGCAGTTAGAAGTGGTCGCTGAAGCCACCCACATTGTGCGGGTGGTCTCCGCGGCTGCGTCAGCGTGCCTGTGGGTTGCGGGGCGCGTTTTGCGTTTTTGCGGGGCGAAAACACTCCATGCGGTTCACGCTGATGATGCCCGTGTAGACGATTAAGCTCCGGCAGAAACAGAAACAGTGCACCATCCGTGTATGCACGCCATGCAGTTTGTAGGCTAAGAGCTCCGTGGCTCGCTGCATCTGTGGCATTGGGCGGCCCGTGTTGCCGTTACCGTTTTATTGAGACCCCATTTCGGCGCTGTCTCCCAAAATCTACCTCTGCAACTTAAATTTCGTGCCTACAGTTGAACCCCTTTATAAGAGACACGTACCGGGGAGCAGTTTCTGTCTCTTATATGAGATGTCTCTTATAAGCAGAGAACCATGTTTTCACTTACTAATCAGACCCTAGTTCAATGTGGGCACCATGTGACTAAAATAAGCTCAAAAGAACGCTACAGCGTGTTTCAAAAGATTCATTCTAATTTATGTTCGGCCCCCAGAATTTATGAAACAGTTCTGAATCTTGTTTGCTTCATGGCTGTATTTACACTGTATTTTACAACCGATTCTGCAAGCTTTTTTTTCTTTCCTCGTTTGTGGAAGATGAGTCGTACATGTTGAGTTCACAAGCCTGATGAATAGGCAGAGCGCACAGCTTCTGCTGTGTGCTCAGGCTATTCGTTATGCTTGCAGGACTCAAAATCTGCGATGCTTCTTGATTGGGAGCTATGCGAGTGGGAGAACCCTCATGTGTGATCGCGCTCCATCCAATGGATGGCAGTAAGCTTCAACCACTTCTGTCAGTTGCATTTCCATTGGCAGGGCTTCTCATCGTCATTTCATAGTTGACTGAACCACTGTGTGTTTGCTGAAGTTATAATAAATAGCGACTGCAGGCGTCTGTCGTCCACCTGTGCTTCCAGGATGGAAGCAACTGCAATTAGTGACTGGTGGCACTGCGTCTGAAGTTAAAATGTCTGTTACAAGCGAGATTATTGATTAAAGTTCAAGGATGACTTGTCTCTTATAACCAATCTTCTACATCCGATGTCTGTTATAAAAGAGGTCGATTAAATGGGAAAGATAGGGCAGCCAACCATGTGGGTCAATAGTGTCTCTTATACCCATTTGTCTCTTACATCAGTGTCTCTTATAACGAGGTTTCTTCATGAAACTTTGTTACATTGAAATTTAAGCAAATGGGACTTCGTCACACAGAGGGTGAAAATACATGGTGTTCGTACACTTGTAGTTACGAAAAATTCCGTGGTTCGTTACATCGAGGGCTTCATTACATTGAAGTTCATTATGTCGAGGTTTAACTGTATTTGCAATGAAGCAGTTGGGCCAGAGATGAGGATCCTGTTTGCTGATAGTAGTGAACACACCTCAGTGTTGTGTTTTCCTCTCTGCTAGACTGGTGCTTCAACCAACTCTTCCCTAATGGCTGTGCAGAAGCTGTGCCACGTAATACTGAATACCGTAAAAACCCGCGTATAATAAAAGGTTTTTTCCCAAATTTTACTATGTAAAATTTGTGTCTCGTATTATATGTGGATCCCAAAGTTTTCAGTCGAAAATTAGCACTTTCGGTTTCGGTTTCAGCGGAGGGTGCGCCATTTTGCGGTGGCGTTAGCTGGCTGCTGCTTCCATGGCTGCTTCTCTCAGCCAGCGCCATTTCGATGGCACATTCACTGCAAGTCTATCACGATGTCGGGTGCACGAAGGCAGTATTTGGCTGCAATTGAAAGAAAAGTTATTTTATGTGCCGAGACCATCGGGAATTGCGCCGCAGGGCGGCAGTTCGGCGTCACCGAAGGCAGCATTCGCGGGTGGAGAAAGCAACTGGTGCTTGACTGGATAAAAATCTGTGTGGTGTCGGCGGCCTGGAGCACTGTTGGGGGTTTCCGTCAGTGGACACCTTTCGCTGCCACCTGGCTGATTCCATGGAGAAGTTGTTGCGCGAACCCCGCACCGAACTCATTGTCATTCCAGGAGGAATTACATCCCAGCTGCAAGCGCTAGACGTTTGCATCAACAAGCCTTTCAAAGACTGCATCAGGTCCTGCTACCAAGAGTGGATGAGGTCAGGAGACCCGTAAGTGACAGCTACCGGATGGCTGACGCGGGCTTCTCCAGCGGTGCTTTGTGGCTGGATCGCGGATGCGTGGGCCAGCATCCGAGAGGAGCTCGTCAGTCGCTCGTTTTAAGAAATGCGGGATCTCGAACGCCCTTGATGGCACTGAGGAGCACTTTCTGTGGGAAGACATTTCCGACAAGGCAATTTCAGGAGACAGCAGCAGCAAACCTGACGATGACTGAACGGACCTCGGGAGACAGTGCCAGCGAAAACTGAAAATGGTGAACGGTAACTGCAGTGCAGATAAATGTTTTCTGTGCTTTTTACCTCGCATTATATGCGGATGAAAATTTTTTTTCTGATTTTGATGTCCCCGAATTACACCTCGTATTATACGCGGGTTTTTATGGTACTTGTGTTGTATCGCAACACTATGTTGCATGCATCCTGTGCCATTGCAGGGAGAGAGAGACGCACGATGCAGGTTTCTTATTGTCTCCCCCTCCTTTACCTCCCCCTCCCAGCTGCACCAGCGGCACCTGCGGGGGACCACGGGCACCCGGTCCTCGGGGACTACCCCTCCGCCAGGCTCGCTGGACCCCGAGGCCCACTCGCGGCTCGTCTGGCAGGGGCTGCCCCACATCCTCGAGTCGCCCCAGGAGGGGGAGGACGGAGCGGGGGGAGGGACGAGGCACCCGCCACCGCCTCCCCCACACCAGGCACCGCCACCCCTTCAGCGACCCTGGTGAGGGGAGGGGCTCAACACGTGCACAGTGTGTCGGTGGGGACATGAGACGGGACATGTAGGAACACTGCCATGGATGCAGGAGCCCAGACTGGTTGCTTGCGCTTCTGTCTTGCTGTACCGCTAAGCTATGCTGTTCATTCGCAACCACCAGTGTAAAAACGAAAGTGACGTACTAACCAACAGGGAAACGATCACCAGCCAGCCAGGTCGCTCTGCACGGCACTGCATACTGTGCCGCTGTGGCGCCTGAATCTACTTCGTTGGCAGCCACAACCTTGGCAGTAGCGCAAGCTGGCTATTCGTGCCACTACACCGCAAACGCACTGAAGCAGAGCTCGAAAATGTTACTCGCAGCACAAGGAGCACCCTGAGGCATTCAGGGGGACATTAATGCTTCCGCATTCAACATTTGTAAGAAGTGCTTCTGTGTTCGTGGAGTCTGTATATCAAAAGTTTAATTTAGGCACAGTAAACAAAAATTTTGAAATGTGATTCTTCCGCACTCAAACAAAAGAGCAAAGCGTTATCTGCGGGCTCAAGGTTTTCCTGTTGAATGTCAACACCCTTGGAACACCAGCAGTCATGGCTACAACTCCCTGAGGAATAAATAGCATCTCCAATGCAGCGAACTGGCTCGAACACAGCAGGGGCCATTCTTCAACATTTTGCAAATTTCACGCTGCTGCAGGATATGAAGTTGTGCAGATTTGTGGCCACAACAATGCTTGGTCCTGGATTCAGTTGAAGAAGACATCCCTTTAAAGAAAACACGCCCCACCCAGCTTCTAACGTGCATTAGAAGTCGGTGAAAAACCATGAATGGAATGGTTATGCTACATACCTGAAAACGCAGTTGCCTACAGTTGGCTGTCTCATATGAAACTGGGGCGTAATCAATGCTAAAGGTCGAAAGCCTCCTGTAATGGCATGGTGACTACAAGGTGGCAGCTGTATTTCAGCAATCGGCAAAAAAAGTGGTGGTGGTGTCTTATAAAATGCGGCTTTCGTGTGTGTTCTTACGATTGAAAATAGGAGCTGCATTCACGATGCTAAGGTTAAAGAATTCAGAATTTATACGGGAAAAGTAGAAGGTGCGTTCAGTATGCAAGTGAATATGCTATTAGTCTCAGGTGTTGTGCTTCCCCACTGAAGCGGGCAGCGGGTTGAGGCAGTTGCCTCAAACACCTTATTTAATTAAGCAGCTGCATTTAGGAACCAGCCGCACCTTCCAGCGCAGTGCCCCTAGCAAGCACGACCTAAACGGCGGCACGGTTCTCATGGCACATAGCACAGTCATCTCCGAGCACCCTGTGGCCTTGCCTTGCTTGCACAAGTGTTTCTGCCCGGGATTTGGCTGTAGTCAGTGGCATGCAGTGTTGGCTGCTGCTGCCAGCATGCTGTTGGACCTGCTAACTCGCAGTCACCCGCTTTTCTTTAGGCATATAAAAAAAGCTACTTGCTTGCCATGTGAAGTATTCAGCCTGCCCCTAGCTGCGCCGGTAGTGCCTTGTGGCTTGCCAGTGGCTGCTGCTGCTGCTTGGGAGTAGGTTGTGACGCTGTCTCTTGCCTGTTCTCTCTTCCTCTCTCTCTCTCCCACTACCCCTTCACTCACTTAGGCCGCCCTCAGTCAGCGGTAAGTGCAAAAGCTCTGTTTGCGTTTCCGTGCATGCTGTATATTTGCACCATGAGGTGGAAGGATTTCCTCTCCCTCTCTCTGGAATATCCTAAAGGGACCCTGCAGCACTTACCACCGACTACTCAGAATCCATTTTGGGGTGAAGTCTATTGTCCCGGCAATCTCCTCCCGCAAGAATGATAAAAATCCATCCAGTATCACCGTAGCTACACAAGATGAAGAATCGCGCATAATCATTCCCTTTCAACTTGACCGTGGAGTACACAATGAAGGCTATGCGCTGTCTCTCTGAGAGTGAACAGCTCGTGACTTTCTCTTTGGTGGCCTTCAATATATCACAGGCCGGGGAGTTTTCTCTTTTTCTCGGCAACGTGGAGGGGTCTATTTCCGAAGTAGGCAGTAATGCCCGCTCACAAGAGAGTGCTCTGACTGGTAGGGCACTTTTGAAGCAATGAACGTTGTGTCAAGTGGCCTGGTTGAAAGTGAAGTATTGAGTCCGTCACTCCAACTCCACTCGCACTCGAAACACACACACAAGAAAGTGCTGAAACTGTACGTACAGGTTCATGCTTAGAAGAGGTTGGTGCACAGCGCCGATGATGGCGGATCATCACTGGAAATGCAAGAAATAAACAACAGCCCATAAGCAACAGCCAATAGGACAGCCACTGCTGTAATGGCGTACCTATTTAAAACTGTGCATAATGAGGGAAATCAAAGAGCGTGCATTGGGTCTTTCACACAGATTCGCGAGCGTACTGCTTTATGTGCACGTGTTCCTGGAAGTGTAATGTAAACGTCGCGTAGGTTTATATGCACTGCTCAAAGCGTTCTGCGAGGTTCCTTTAGGTCATCTAGAGAGATTTGAGTTTGTTTTTTTGTTTGTCTGATTTTGTTTTCCAGCAGTAGTTCTGGCTCCCAGTTACCAATAATTTGCCGGAAATTCAGTTTTTCTTTTCTTTTGATAATGAATGTTTCGGCGTGTTTTCTCGTCATGGTGTACGTGTACTTGTTGTCACGCGATCTCACCTTGCTGATGCAAGGGGTTTGGTAATGGGCGCGGTTTAGTTCCAAGGCTGCTGTGTATGTTGTCAAGGAAATTCCTCCTCCCCGCCCTCTCAACTTGTGCGCTGCATGTCTCTCAGGAAACAGTCCCCTTGATTGTCTTTCACCTTAACCGCTTCTATGCCTTCCTTGCTTACATGGCAGCAATAAACGAGCTCCGCTAAAGATCTTCTGGGAAAACAGCTGGCTTGGTTGTGCTGAGCGCTACCTTGCATGTAGGTTGCATTTTGTGGTCTGTATTTTCCAAAATAATGAGGCAACAGCACTGCCCAAGTTTTTCTTTTGTAATCTAAGAAAAGCCTGTTTCTTTCGAGGGTGCTGTGGAAGCTTTTTTTTTTTTTTTTTTTTTTTTTTTTTTTTTTTTTTTTTTTTTTTTTTAAGTGTAAGCATTACTTACCTCGGTAGGTGGAAAATCTGGCGTTCCTGGCACACAGATCGCACGCAGAATGGCCAGCGGCTCAGAGAACAAAAAACAGGTTAATACTGAGTTGAAAAGAAAGTTGAGTAAGTTTGAGTCTGAAAGGTACTCGAACCAGGGGACTAGGGAATGCAAGGCTACCATGCATTCCAAACACCACCACGGCTCAGCCACTAGCTGACTTGCATTCGACTTGGAAATTTGTTAGCGACGTGCAGCAATGCCTGCACGAGTGATTTGAGCATAGCAATTATAAAAGTGGCGAGTAGGGGAGCGGCAAAGTACGTTCTCTCTCTAAATGTCCTCTTTTCTTGATGACGTGAACACAGGGTGAGATTGAGAGAAACGCACCGAGGGAAAAAGGAGGGCAATAATAAGAGGACATGTCCGGCGATTGGATACTGATGTTTTCACATTCAGCATGTCACAAGTATTGTCGAGGTGACCTTGTAATTTTGTTAATTTATTCCCTGTGCAGATAGATACGTTTAAAAAATGCATGGCTCCCACAGGCAAAAACAAGTCTTTAATCTATCGCTAAAAAATACCAGGGCATTGCTGTTGCCTGTGCTATTTTTAAACGATATGGACCATAAAATGTGGCCGTAGTGCTACGTTGTAGTGGGGAAAAGCACGCAGTTTATTCAAGGAAATTTGTTTAAAGAGGCTTGTTTGCTGTCACAGCACCCTGAGCATGGCAACACGATGAAAAGTTAGTTTGTTATACAGCCTTGATAAGTGGACGGGTGGGGCAAATTAAGTGCATATCTGTTACCACTGCCATTTTCCTTCTATGCCGCATTTTTTTTTTTCTTTTAGTCAAGAGAAAGAACTGTAGGTGCTTCACTGCTCTGGGTGGCACTTGTCTTGTGCTCTCCCCTTCCTCTTAGCCGTATTTCTACGTGCAAACGTCCTTGTGTGAACATCTGTTCTGTGTACAGAGTGCAAATTACAGTTGCATTTTCATCATCATCATCATCAGCCTATCTACGACCACTGCAGGGCAAAGGCCTCTCCCATTATTCTCCAATTACCTCAGTCCTGTGCCAACTGTGACCAATTTATCCCCGCAAACTTCTTGATCTCATCTGCCCATCTAACTTTCTGCCGCCCCCTGCAACGCTTGCCTTCTCTGGAGATCCACTCACTCTGTTACCCTTAATGACCAATGGTTATCTTGCCTTCGCATTACATGCCCTGCCCACGCCAATTTCTTTTTCTTAATTTCTACCAATATGTCCTTAACACGCGTTTGTTCTTTGACCCACTCCGCTCTCTTCTTGTCCCTTAATGTTACACCTATCATCTGAGTTGCGTTTACAGAGCTAGAAAACTGCAACGACGCGTTGTGTAAAGAGTGCGCCCTCCCCCCTTTTCTCTCCCCCTCCAGATCCCACCAGGAAGAGGGCAGGGTCCTCCACCTTTGAGACTGTGCTGGTCTAGTCCGTTAACAACGCGCGCCGCTGCCGTCACCAGCTGCACATCGACCATCGCAGGCGGGCCATGGCCTTCCCCACTTCAAGACGGCGTCAGAGGCGGCTAACTTAAACAAACTCCCTGCTCGCAAAACGCACGAAGTGCTCCTTCATTCGGTGTGTGTGTGTCTTGCCCTCCTCCAAGAAGACCCCTGCATCGCTTCTCCCCATTCCTAGTGTGGTGTTTGGTGCTCAGACTGCTTCATCGGTTGTAGTGCTTCACCCTACGCACTGCCTTTTGCTTCAAGCTGAGACATCGACAATGTGTGCGAGTGTGCTTTTTTTTTTTTTTTTTCTTCTTCCCCTTTTGTCATCCACACCAACCTGCTGCCAGTGAAAAACCTTCAGAAGATGTGTGGTCAGTGGGGTCGTTCTGAGACTCGCTCAGCTCTGAACAAGAATCGTTTTGTTGCTTCAGTGGAGAAGATATTGGAAACGGGCTTCGCGAGACACCGTGGTGACATAAACCTTCCCTCACCGTCTCTCGTTGTGTGGCTCCGGGATCGAAGAAACTGTTGTGCGCGGGTGCGAGTTTGCCAACTTTGAAAAGCGTGTTTCTGCTTGGATCCCCGCAGGGTGGCCCTGGGGAAAAGTGCATCACTGTTTTTAAAACCCGCGGTCTTGAGCAGCAAGCAGAAGCAATGATTCACTGTGATGTTGTGGCGTGCTTGTTTTATGTTATTTTACTTCCTCTAGCAGAGCAATGGATCTTTCTTTGTTTATTTTATTTTCCCTTAAGCAAGTGTGAAATCCTCCTTGACTGAAAGCAGTAAGTGGTTGTACAGAGTATGTCTCGTGCGTGTTTTTAGCGAAGAAAAAACGCGTTATATTTTCCCCTACCACTGAACCGAACACATGCAAGTAGGAATGCATCAATATATATATATATATACATACATATATATATATAAATACAGCGCAATTTTGCAGTCGACGATAACTCAAGGCGGCACAAAGCCTTTCCCTGTACAGTGAGCAGACGAGGCTTTCTGCTTCTTTTTTTGTACAAACTCTCCGAAGCACAGCATTGTGTGCGCTTGAACGTAGCATGTGCAAAGGGTGTAGGCCGTTGTGATTTTTAGCCAGCTGCTGGAGCAAAGTGGCTTTTAACAATACCTCTGCTGCCATTGTGTGTGCTTTTCTCAGTGCAACTGATTTGCAGCTTCTAGTTTGTCTCTAGCTAATGTAAGGTAGGCAACCCTGCTTTGATGGGTCCTGGGTTGTCGTGTATAGCATGGTCTATTTAAAACTACTGATTTTGAAAAATAAAGACAAATTATTGCGTTGCATATGCTACTGAGTGTCGTCTCTTGCATGCTCTTTATAAGTGCACTTGGTGATGTTGGGTGTAAAAATTTATACACACCTAACAAAGTGAGCTGAATGAAGTTTATTTGGAGGTACCTGCTGCAATGGTTTAGGAGGAAGACGTATTGCTAAGGCAGGTTTGCCACTTTGGTAGGGATGAAAAACAAATAACCACGCATGCGTTGCTGTGGCTTGTGTACAAGATCCTCAGGTGATGCAACTCTACTCTGCAGTGCATATCATAGTCGAATATAACAGTCAAATGTAACTAGAATCCGGCTGTTTCGTGCAGTTTTCATGATTGAAGTATCGATGCACTGTTAAGTGAATGTTTGTTGGTAGCTCGAAACAAGTATCTCTGAACCATGAATGTGCCAAAGGATTGTTCTGGGGCTTCAAAGTGATTTTGGGACGTGGTGGTGTTGACAGGCAACTTTATTAAAGCAATTCGCTGCAAGTTACACGCTATCGCAAGCCTGAGTCGAAGATTCCGATTCATGGGGTCTTTTGAGCCGTAGACAAAGTGCTACTGAGGTACTCAGGTTGTCTTGGTTCAGACATAACTCATTTGTGCTAAATCTTTGCAACAAGTGTTAAAGCGAAGCTTTAATAACCTCGTCGAGCGGTTTCGGCGTCACGGGGAATTTGACCTTCATTTGACCGCAGCTGCGCCGTACCCTTGGCAACATATCACGTGACTTGCCAGGCCAAGTTCCGCTGATGTCCGGGTTCGCTAGCCGCTGCCACCGGCTTGGCGCATGCGCTCTCCACAGCTGGGTCGCTGCCTGACCACATGACTCGCTGCACGCATGCGAGCGTGGCCCTGGATGAGAGTGAGGCTGGGCCGTCTTCTCTGAGCGTTTGCGTCGGAGGTGGAGGCTTTGAGCCGTCGTCGGCAAGCGGTGCCTGACCACTCAACGGATATCCCCCGGCGAGCTGCTTCCTTGGAAGGTCCGGAAGCTAACTTCCGAGACTGAGGAAGAGTGAGCCGTTCGACTCAGAAAACATAGACAAAACCAGGCCTTGGATGAATAGTATAATGATTACAGCTAAATCGAAGCAGACTTAGCCAAGCTTTTTCTTTGCATATCCAGGGTTAATTGAGCTAAACCGCAGTCGTTCTCTTTTTTTTTTTTTTTTTTTTTTTTTAATGGAACGAAAGTCTAGACACTCGGCACATTTTTCAACCGTATTGGTGTCGTTGACATACCAAGCCTTGGCATTTCCATGGAGACCCGATGATGAAAGGATTACGGGTGTGACTGAACACAAAAGTAATGAGCCATTACAGAAGGGCATAGAAAAACCGTCTTGGAGTTAATGATGAGCTCCTAGCAGTCGCAACATTTGCAAACTTAGCGAAGCAGTTATTGAGTGGGACAATCTTGATGTGCAGTGGTACTGCTGTGAACAATAAGAGTTATCTTCACATGGACATGTATCTCAGAAACGCAGTTTGGCAGATTATCTGCAAATGGAAAAGTGGTGGCCCGAGGACCCAACCATTGAGGAATGCATGGTGACTTGCCGAAAAACGTGATGCTTTTAGAGCTTCATTGTTTGCATCACCTGAAAGGCTTGTTTGCCTAGTTTATCACACTCTCACACCATTACTAGCATAGGTAAAATTTTGAAAAGCAGGATTGTATGTACTGCGCTTCAGGAACAAGGCAATAGGCTTAGGAAAAGACTGGCTTATGTGCTGTACTGCAAAAGAGGGCAGCGCAGGCCAGTTGGTACATAATGCTTTGAGCCGTCTTCAGCAGGCAACGTCTGACCACCCAGCGGATATAGCTTGGTGAGCAGCTTTACTAGGGAGGGTCCGGAATGCCAAGCACACGAAGCCTTCCGTCAACAACGCATTTTCTTAAGAACTACCGCCAGTACGAACATGCTTTCTGTCTGCACTGATGACAGTGGAAGCGGGAGGGGTTGTTCTGCAGTTGGTAATGCTTCAGAGAACTCGAGTGCTCTTCATGCCAGTTCTGTGTGGAGAGTAAAAGGACGTAAAGGAAGAGGAGCCCAGGAATTTCCCCATGAGGCAGAAGTTACCAGGTATTCCGTACGGTGGGAAGCGCAAAAAATGGCCATGGAAAAGGAACTAAGGACAGGGGCTACTTCCAGCATCAAAGCAAGCCAGAGTGTACGTATTTATGTGGTTTCTTGCCCCTGTGTGCAGATCGTCACAGGGTGGGTAAAACGACGTGTTCGTGCGCGACAACGTACTCCTACTAAACAGGCATCTGCAAGCTGCTTCCCGTCTACGAAGAACCATAATGCGAGTGCCTGTAGTCACGGCCGCCTCCTCAGCTGCGGCAAACTACGTAGGCCCTTCATGGTCTAGGCACTCCAATGACTGCGTGTGATACCTCATTTGAACGGAACGAATGCAGAGCTCGCAGTATTTACTCCTACTGGCTGGTCATGCAACCTTCTTTGTAATAAGCAAAATTCCCACTTGGCACATGTTTGTGCGCTCATATGCTATCTCAGGTCGTTATTAGCGCCCATACTGCGCCCATCACATCACTGTCTGATGAATACACAAGCAACTTATCCTTGTCAGCAACAATATAGAGCCAATATCTACCTTCACACAAGTGCGTCGACATGCTGTCGCTGCAGCAGACGGCGCAGGAAGCCGCTTCCTCAGCATTGTTCACTATGCATCTTAGGATTGCACCCCGGCGCTCCGTTGACTCTCTCGGTGCGTAACAGGGCCACCAAAAATTGCTCCACAACGGTGCGCCCCGGTTTATCGAGGACAGACTCGGGTGCGCACCAGTGCAGTTTTTCGAGGATGCTATAAAAATGGACTTATAAGTGAATCAACTCTATGTTAGCATTCAAGTGGTGTAATCATGTGGAGCTAGATGGTAGCACTACCATTGCACAGTCGCGGCTGAATTGCCAATGCCCATCGGCTGCAACTACCCGCACATATGCTCTTGCACATAATGCACGTAAGAAATCTTGCATCTTTTCTTCCCTGTTCGATAGCCCTTAATTGTTAGGCCTGTATTTAGGCTTAACGTTACATGACCTGGGGCGGTATTCTCGTAACTGTCCCTTTTGAAAACGTCCCTTTTGCGTCCCTTTCACCGTGACGTACTTCCGGTTAAGCAGTCAGCGTTGGCAGTAGGTTTGCCGCGCTTGCGCTACGTCACTTCCGGTTGTTTGCTTTTGGCCAATCAGGGCTCGCCAAAAGGGACACTTTTGAAAGGGACGCAAAAGGGACAAAACTCGAGAATACCGCCCCTGAATGTCTAACCTAACGAAGTGCCAGGTAGTGGGACTCATTGTACTTCAAGAAAGGGGTGGGTACGGGCTGGCACTATATATGACTTCAAAGCGTGACGTTAGGCCTAACGCCGGGCTGTCGCATTCCCACAGCCCCACTCCATCCCCCTGCCTCAGCCTGACGCGCGCCTGCATTTGAAGTCAATGGGGCGCATACCCATACTTGCAGCCACATGATGCGTCGCATACAATGGGGACTTAGGCAGGCACATACCAGCATTCGTGGCCAGTGGGAATTGGAGGACAGGTTCATGTATTTACTGATCTTGCCAATTGGACATTAAAAGTGAGGCTTGCAGAGGAGGGTAGCAGGCGAGGAGGAGGACTTGCTGCTCATTGGCTGACACTGGTGTAGAGAAAAAATATTCTATCCCATCTTCTGACCTCTTCACCTAGGACTATTTGGGCCATAAAATAACCGCCATCACAACCTTCAACTGGCACTGCCACTGCGGAAGAAATCGCCACCGCATTCGCTGTCACCACTACCCAAGATACCCTCGTCGTACTTTTAATGACTCGCAAGCTGCCTTTGCGCTGCTGGCCGTATCGTTTCCTTCACCCTCTGAGTCCCTGCCCATTTCTCCCGACCTCCATGTCATATTGACCCCAGAGCACGTGTCCCTCCCTGGAGTGAAATGAACGGCATGGTTCATGTGACCATCCATGAGCGTATATACTTATAAGGTATAATACCCACCTGACATTCCCCATCCTTAAGATTCACCGCCATTACTGGAGGAGGACCTATATCTATTCCCCGGACATGTGCGTACTGTCGTACCCTACCACCACCCCACGACAATTAAACTGAATAAATAGAGGCTACGACGTATAACCCCAATCAAATTATGCACCTCACGGAACCCTGCTTCACACTGTCCACCTTCCTGGCCGGCCCTTCTAAATTCCGCTCCCAACGCTGAACACTCTACCACATGATTTGTGAATGCTTCCTTCAAGGGACGAATTTTGCCGAAAGAAACACTAAACCTCGCTTAAGCGCTGCCGGGAAAACGATTTGGAAGGGGTTCGAACCCCCAACCTCCCCCGTATGGCTGTGTTCCTATTTCCTTACCCCTCCCCTTACTCCCATCCCGGCTCAGACCCTTCAACAGTAAGGCAAGGCCCACGACCAGCTCCGACTGGTCAAATGACCGGCCAGGGACTTCTTGGACTAAGGACAGTTACCGCTCCATAGGCCCTGCCAATCAAAACTCTTGGTTATCACACAGTTTATTCCTCCTTCTCGTGGAAGAACGCAACAAGAAGCTAGTGCAGGAACGCCAGGGTTTATCAACTGATTGTTGGCTGTATGAGTACCTTTGCAGGATGTGTTCTAAAAAGGCGGTGAGCGACATAGGCGGAAATGCCCCCTTGATTGAGACACATTTGGGATCACAGAGATATTGTTACGGTGCAGCCTTCCTTGGCGAAGTGCTGAAGCCCCCGCTATGACGAGTGACGGCATGAGGCCACTCGTGGAGGACGAGAAAGACGACGATCGGTGTGGCGCCTGGCAGGAGCGAAAACGGTCATCTGCTATCTCCGATTTCCCCCTTTTGTAAATAGCGTAAATACAGTTCATTCTAACCGCGTCTACCCGGTCTCAGTATCCTTTCAGATACGCAGCACAACTTGCTATCAGGTTTTTTGTTGTCAAATGCAGTAAATGGAGCGGTTTTTGTGAGCGACACGACAAGGCGTAACTCAGCAGTTCACAGCTGGTCGCTGACGCCCACTCTACATAGTACACTGCCGCTGGGCCCCTCCCATCGCTGCTGCTCGATTTTTGTCAGCCAGAAGCAGCCAACGAGAGAGCGTCAGCGACGGAGGGGCCCGGCGACAGCTATTATGTACTGCCATGGCCTCCTTTCCATGGTAGTGTGGGCGGCAGCTGGTCGCTGCCGCCCGCACCACTATTCCACTGTAAACTATTGCGGTACGCTTGTCGAGTCGCTCACAAAAAACCGCTCCACGTGTTTACCTTCTAACACGCCATGGTACGAAAGTCAGCAATCGTCGAACGAGTTTTCATCACTGAAGTGAAAAAGGAACTTTTTGAATTGCGCGCCAAAGGCTGCGTCTCCGTGGCTGCGTCGTAAATGAACTAGCCTCCGAAGTGGGGAAACTTCTTTTGTTGCTATTGAAATTGCCGTAGAATTATTAACTTGGGTGTAACCAGTCTGCAAGCGCAACAGGTTGTTTGTGGCCGCTAGCACCGCAGCTGCCGCACCAGCGCTCGGGGGGCTGTAGCCGCGAGCCGTGCTGCCTAAGCAGGCTGCTGGCAGGCTGCCAGGCCGGGGGTAGCACCGTAGCCTGGCGACGACGTTGGTGTGTTGTGCGCGAAACTGTGATGTGCGTGTAGATTAGAACAGCGAGAACATGTCGTCGTCTTCTGCCAAGTACGCCAAGCTCGAGCAGGAGTACCAGAAGCTGGTGAGCGAGGTGAGTGAACGGCGCTAGTCCGTCCGAGCATAAATTCTCTCACGCAGCTGCGGCTGTCACAGCCGGCACAGATGAACGATATGGCACGCTCCGGTCGATTGCACGAGCGAAAAATGTGTTTTCTGCCGGGATCTTCGAGTATACACGAAATTAAGCTACACACCTTCGATCGCATGGCTTGAACGGGTGCGGCTTAGCCACACTGCGCGCGGACAGGATATTTGTGAAGCATATGTCCGTGCAGTTAATTAAAACACACATTAAATCGCCTGCGGGATAAAACGTTGCCCCTAAAGGTCACGCATAAACTGGCGCAGGCTTAGCATATTGCGGGGTGCAGCTGCGTCCGTTAAATGCTCGAATGCGCTCAGGCCGGCGAGCTGCGCGTTTTTTACTGTGTACGCCGCAAGTGGCGCGCGCGGCATTGCGTTCTGTGGCATTGCTAGTTGTGCAGAGAAACCCGCTTTAAAGGAAATTGCGTGGGAGTGAGAAGGAGGGGATGGATGACTTAGGGGGCTTGATGAATGGGAAAAAGAAGGAAATGGAAAGTCGTAATGATGGAATGGACGGTTTAAGGTCATGTGAATCGTCCAATGCTCGTGAGGTCGCAGATCACTTTTTTTTTACTGATAGTAAAAAAAAAAAGAACCTTACCTTCAGCACTTGCTCATGTTGAAGCTCTGCAAAGCGGTCTCATTTTATGGCGTTTTTTTTTTCAATACTTAATTGTTTTGGCTAACATACTTTCATTTTTAGTCCCTAATGGAGTTCACTGTGGATCGTGCCATTCCTGCAATGCCTGTCGCGAGTCTCTTGAGCGTCCATCTGTCATGGACTACACATCGTTCTACAAATGTGAAAGTGTCGCTGGGAAATCTGAAATTTAGGGCACCTTAGTGTGGCCGTCTCACATTTCTTTCACAAATAGGAATCTTCAGTCGACCGACATACGAGGGCCACTAGAAAAGCTTTGTGCTGTTGGCTCTGCCCCCCATGGATTTCTTTAAAGAGCTCGTCACAGCACATCTTCAGTTGTTGGAATGATCAACAGTGATCAATGCCCAACAGTGCGGGAAAAGCTGGCAGCTTTTCCCGCATTGTTGGGCAGGGACAAAACAAGGCCACACTTAAGACTGCTTACATGCAAGATTGCCAAAGCATCACATTTTATTTGGAGCTATGCGATCTGGTATATATATCGACTGGAGGTCATGTACCTTATATGTAGGGTTGTTCATTTTTGCGTTAAACCCGATTTTTGCGCCCCGAACATGGTCCAGGAGAATCGGCTTAAACCCAATTTCTCCCCGAATGGACCCTTTCAAAGTAGCGATCCGCACAATTGTGGGCTGAAGGCCCGCTGTCATTAACCAGTACTTGCTGGACGCAAGCCCTACAAACACAAATTTCAAACTCATTGAGTGTTGGCGTGACTCTACTGCTCGCTACCCCAGGCTGGCAATGCTGCAGTGACATTGTTGTGCCTCGCTAATGGAAGCTGTGATGTCGAGAGAACTTGCTCTCGGATGAGGTATACGTTCATCGATAGAAGAGGTCTCGAATGGAGACTGACATGTTGCGATTGCAGATGATAGTGTATGTAAACAAGGATGTGTAAAAAAAAATTGATGACAAGCTTTTTGTGAATAAAATGTTCAATTTCTCAAAAGTTATCGATGCTATTTACTGTCACAATTACTGATTCATTCCCAAACAAATGCCAATTTCGAGAGTATTTGCTAGAAAACCGCAATGTCCCCACGGTTGCCAGCTTGAAACAAACACCAATTTTAACGTTTTAGAGAAGCTCGTCGCACCTGCTGATAAAACAAACTGAGTGTATTACATAGCACATTTGTAGATTTAACCCGGAAAAAAAAAAAAACCGAATTTCGGAATGCTTTTACAAAAAAACCCAATTTTACAAAAAAAAACAAGAAATTGGCCACCATAGTTAAGGCCTCGGTGTATGAAATCGCAAGCCGTTACGTTAGTCGCTTCATTGCCGGGGATGGCGGCGTGTCCAGGAACCCAGATGATTCGGATGTCAGGGGTCGTCGAGCAGTTTTTGAGGATGGGTAGGGCTAGCTGATAGAAAGGTGCAGCCAATCTGGTAGCTTCGACAAGCTGTCTGCGAGTTGGTGAGAATAATGACTGGTTTAGGGCAAGAAGTGGCAGCGAGGGCAGTAGCTATTTCTTCGGCGACATCGGTTTAGGTTGTGGTAGCAGTAGACGAGACTTGGTGCGGTGTCTGCTGTGCTAAAGCTAGCGGTTGCCTAGCCTCTTCATTGTAAAAAGTGTGAATACACTTTACATGGCATCTTCGCCTCATATCAGCATTTAAAGATGTGCCATCGTAGTCTTGGGTCTCCAAGCTCTCGCATGCATTGGGGAAAGTGGGGTGAGGGTGATGTCATGTTTAGCCACGCTCTTCTCCCAGGTGTGTCCGTGCACCACCACCTGTAACACTGAGCCGAAAATAGCGTAGCAGTCTCCTGCTTGCTTGCCAGCCCTACAGCATGCTCTTGGATGGGCACGGTCTGCTGGACATTGGCCTTGTGGAAATTATACGAAACGATTTGCAGTAATGCCCTAAGGTGGGACATCTGCTGGTGCGTGCCACACCACGGATGAGCGACCTAACTAGGCATGCCTAGTGTTCCCACTGGAAAATGGGTGATGGAACAAAGTCCAGTAAAGTACGTTGTTGGGCTAGTTGGTCGATCATTATTAACAGATGTATAGCGCAAAAAAGACGAAGGACAAAGAATGCACGAGGACGAAACGCTAACTTGCAACTACTGGTTTATTGAAAGAAGAACACATTTATAACAACAGCGTACATGATAACAGACAACCTACGCGACACATATCAGAAACAAGAAAAAAATTTGATACCCTACTACACAATCTTATCGCCCCCTTCCCGAGCCACGGGCTTCCAAATAAGCAATCTCTTTTGCCGATAAAGCAATTGATGCTCGACTAATGCATCCGTCTCTGGCTTTGTGGATTTCCAGCACTTCCACTATTTTCCTGGTCGTTTGGTTCTTGCTTTTGAACAAAATCTTGCACTCTGAAAACAAAGGCACGCATCCACAATCGCGACAGTGCTGCCCAATGTGGCCCTGTTTCTACCACACGTTATAGTTGTGCTTTCTCACCCTGCAGTTTATGCATCGACCGGTTTGGCCTATGTATTGCTTGCCACACCGAGTCGGAAAGGAGTACACCACGCCTTCTGCGCATGGTACGAACTGGTTTTCGTGCTTTATCGAGCACCCTTTCGGTTTTTGGCCAACTGGATTCGTCTGTTTGCAGAGCCGCGATAGCTTATTTGGCACGGTGAACAGAACGTCGACCTTTGCGCGCTTCCCAGTCTTTTTAATGTTATGGGATATCCTGTGCAAATATGGTATTGCCACTCTCTTAGCACGTGGTTCGTCAGCGTTTTGTGCGTGCCCTTGGTTTTTAGCATCATGTTTAAGTTTTGCGGCCAACCCTTCATCCACTGAGATAAGTAAAGGTTTTGGATACCCCAAGGCAGAGAGACGTTCCTCTTGCTTAGTAAAACTTTTATCGTGTGAGCGCATGATTTTTCTAGAGCGTTGCTGAAGCACAGCCGCACAATACCTCTATTAACAATCTTCGAATGCGCAGAGTTAAATGGTAAAAGGACCTTGGTTCGTACAGCCAGCAAACATGGTGTTGGTAAAAACGGATCCTCAGATCTAGAAATTCTATACTGTTTTCTTGGGAAACTCGTGCGTTAAAGTAAGAGGGCTAAGATATTGACTAAGAACTGATAAAATGGTATTGAAAAATCTTTCAACTTGCCCGTCGGCTGCGTCAATCAGTACTAAAAAGTCGTCGACATATCTAAAAACATTAACAATTTGAGGATCACCCAAGTCTTTGGACATAGCGTTGCCACACGATCCAAGGTACAGATCGCTAATGACAGGGGCAATGCAAGAACCTATACAAATGCCTTTTCTTTGCAGGTAGGTGCCATGGTCCCATTCCGCGTAGGTGCTAATAAGATAGACATCTAACAGTTCTAAAAAACCAGCTACACTGATCCCAGAGGCATTTTGGAAGGCAACATCGCCATACCTGTCAATGGCATCTTCAACACAACGAATATGCCATTTTTTTTTTATTTGGAAGCCCGTGGCTCGGGAAGGGGGCGATAAGATTGTGTAGTGGGGTATCAAATTTTTTCTTGTTTTTGATATGTGTCGCGTAGGTTGTCTGTTATCATGTACGCTGTTGTTATAAATGTGTGTGCTTCTTTCAATAAACCAGTAGTTGCAAGTTAGCGCTTCGTCCTCGTGCATTCTTTGTCCTTCGTCTTTTTTGCGCTATACATCTGTTAATAGTGATGGAACAGGCAATGCTACAGGCACCGTCTGTTCGTGAAGCAGCACTGTGGCTTGGTTTCTATGGCTCATTCCACTTTTGTTGTGAGAGATGTGTGCACCAAGGTTTGCATTCATCCGATCAGCTGCTACCGGGCATAGATGCTGCTGATGAGGAAAGGGTGGAAAAGACACTGGGTGCCTAGGGTACACTGGGAGTGGCATTGAGGTGTTTCTCAAGTTTTATTTCTCCGTGGCACACACACACACATGCATGTCCAGTGCAAGAAAAATTTCACCAAGCAGTTACTAGATGTAGGTGACGTCCCAGAAATGACCCGGGACGGGACCACATGGGGTTGTGTGGGGGGTGAGATGGAACAACTCACAGCGATGCTGGTGATTGTTGAGGTATGCCCCAAGAGTTGCCTCTTCCTGCTGCAATTTAATGTAGCAAACACAAACCCTTGTGAGGTTACAAGCGCAACACGTCTCCACATTTCGTGGTGCGTGTGGTAAGTGCAGCCCGGTTAACGCAGTCAGGCGAGTGAACATGTGCCCCGACCACCATCGCAGGTGGGGGTCCTGCGGTGCCGCCTGGAGAGCAAGTCGGAGGCCCTGGTGATCCTGACCCGTGACCTGGAGCAGTGCCAGAGCGAGCGGGACCAGTTCAAGCTCATGGCCGACCAGCTGAGAGAGCGGCACGGGGAGCTGCGCAGGCGCCTCCAGGCGTGGGTGCGTCTCTCTCTTCCTTTCTCTCTCTGTCTCTCCCTCACCTCTGCCACCCGAGACGTGCACTGTGGGCTGTGGGGGAGACTAGCTACACTTGAGCCTGATGATCCTGCCTGAACTGTCTGAGGGGGCGCTCTCGGCACATCGTCGATTTGTTGTTCAGACACCCAGGCTGTTTAGTGCTAGGCGGCGCACCTTGTAAAATCGCGCCCTGTTGTGTGTGAAGCCTCTCAGTGGAGGTCACAGAAAAAAAGAAGGGAAGGGAATGTATCACTGGGTGACAGTCTAGTCGAGAGTGACAGTGGGTGGTACGGCAGACGGGAGTGTTGTAAATGCATTGTCTGCTGCTGGGCTTCAGTTCAAATTTGTCTCTATATCGAGCACAGCAGCTGCTTAGGAGCTACTTGAAGCAGCTGGATCAGTGACTGGGCGTATGGTGGCCGATTGAATTTGAGCCCTCTAACATCCTCAGTGGAAAAAGGCACGCATATCCCAGGGGTGCCAACTTTGGTGGAAGTCTGAGATGATTGGTTTGTTACATCTGACGCGAAATGTTTCGCCAGTTCTCCACCCGTCTTTCAACCTCAAATTAGCGCAACAAATTTGTTTTCGGCAGTACCTCTGTTTGTGACAAGCTTCGACTCATTTCTTCATCTTGGAAGTATGAATGAATTTGAATTTTACTGGCGCAGCAGCATCTTGGAAGTAATGCTAAGACACTACCCCAGCAGGTTCTAACATTTTTTTCGCCCACATTAATGTTCCCATTGCCCCCCCCCTCCCATTTCCGACCCCAGGGTCAGTGCCACTGCGCACGGCCTGAAAATGCCCACAGATCTTTCTTTGTATCTGCATTTGCCCTTGATTTGTTTGTACACCCCCATGCTGACATCTCTGTACTATTTTGGATTTTGTGCATCATTTGCACGGGCCGTTAAAAGCGCACCAGAGGAGACACCTTGTCAAACAGGTTTCATCACGATCCATATCGGAGGGAATTTGTGAAGGGGTCTTGCTGCAAGTCATGTCTGAGAAATGATTGCTGCATAGTGCAGCTATGCACTATGCAGCATAGTGCATAAGCGCTTCGTGTTGTGTTTCTTCCTTCGTCGTCGTTTTCAAGTAGCGCTTTTACAATCATGAACCTGTACCAACAAGCCCAACTGGCAGTTCTTCTATAGTGAAGCTAAATTGACCAGTGTGGTGATGGCAACTCCTAACTTTGTTTTGTGGAAGCATCTCTTTCCTTCCTCTCTGTTGAATTCAAAGCAGCAGTTATTTTGTGAGTAATACACGAAGGCGAGCTAGTATAACAGTATGCCTGACACAGACCAAGCATCCCTGAAGCTACCATAGCAGGTTGAGGGGGAACATCCATGGTATTATGGAATGTGCGAAGTGAAGTTTGACATCCACCTCAAAGCAGCCATACGGCTACAAAGGAAAGCTATACAGCTTTGTCAGAAACTTTGCAGTTGAGGAAAAATCCTGGACCAGGACGAATTTTTCCTCAACTGCAAAGTTTCTGACAAAGCTGTATAGCTTTCCTTTGTAGCCGTACGGCTGCATTTAGGTGGATGTCAAACTTTACCTCCCAGAAACTTATTCCTCCTTGGGGATTTCCCCTAAATCTGGTCATTTGGCATATTGGAATATGGCCAATTATGTACGTACTTTGACAAGATTCAGATAGGAATGCCACACGGACAGTAACCTGCATACTATTTGATTTTGATACACTGTACAAAACGAAGGGCAGAGGAGAAGTGGAAGAAATAGCCTGTTGCTTTTGTAGAGTGGTGCCCCTTGGCAAAGTTTGTCCTTGCTCTCATGTGCTTGTTGTATTTATACGAGTTGAGTGCATTTGTTTGCCCTTTGCTTATTGCAACATTGCACACATTGATCTAAAATGCTTATCGGAGCATTTGTTGCGCTTTTCTTGTCAGTTTGCAGCATGTACGTGTGAATTGATTTGATTTGATTGTAGGGTTTAATGCGCCAACGCAACGCAGGCGATGAGGTGCACCTTAGTGGAGGCCTCCGGATTAATTTTGACCACCTGGGGATCTTTAAAGGGGCCATGTGGACAAAATAGAAATTTGTTTTATTCGAAAGATTTCGTGTTTTATGGTGCCCCTAGTGCTGGTCCCGCAGCAAATGATGCCGTATTCACTGACAAATTAATCAATTTAGGTTAAAATTTTGATTACGCCACCAAATCGTGTGTTTTTGGAATGTCAGCAATGAAGTCATAAGTGCACATACAGTGGAATCTCGGTGATACGAATTCGGTTGATACGAATTTCGTTGTGATACGAATTTTCAAAATTCCCCGGCCAAAATGCATTGTACGCAATGTAAAAAAATTCGGATGATCCGTTCGCATTTATCACCCGGTGCGGGTGATACGAACACGCGAGCCGCGAGCAGATGACTGCGGCGTGGACGGGAGGCGGGAGTGTTTGTGCGGCCGTGTGGCCTTGGTCGCACGCAGGCACAAAATCATTAAGCGTGAACTGCATGGAGCGTTTTCTGCTCACGAAAACGCGCCGCGCAAGCCACAGGCGCGCTGACGCCACCGCGAATACCACCCGCATGCGGCGCGCGGCGCGGTAAGCCGCGGCAACATGGCGGCGTCAACGGCCGCGAAGTAGGGCGGGTGGCTCGACCGACCGCTTCTGACCGCTCTTTAAAGAACAAAAGAAGTTGCTTATGAATTAAGGGAGCTGATGAGTCTGAAAACGACACTGTAAAGCATCGTCCGCGCGGCTAGGGAAAGCGCCTATCAAATATCCGCCACCGTGGTAAGCCTAAACATCTCCGGCGGAGCCAGCGGGCTGTCCGGAGCGCTTTCAAACTGCCGCCATGAAGAGCGTGCCTCCCCGTTGGCGCAAGTCGGCAGGCTCCTCCCACTGCCGCGCGCGTCGCGCGTCATTTTACGAGCGATGTAAAATCTGACATGGGGGCGAAATCGTCAGCGCGGGCGTCAAAAGAACGCGCGCGCAAACGCCGACGCGCCCGAATGGCATGCGGTTCAGGCTTGAGTTCGTGTGCGCGCGTCGCGTCGGCGATGAGCGCGCGTTCTTTTGACGCCCGCGCTGACAATTCAGCCCGGCACCCAGGCGCCAGCCTCTGCCTCGGTTACCGCTAACTGCATTGGGAGGAGCCTCACGACTTGCGCCAATAGGGAGACGCGCGCCTCAGGCTGGGCCACCTCCGCGGTGGAGATTTGGCGTAGATGACATTTTATAGTGCTTCTCCCATACTGTCAGCTCCTTTCCCGCATGAGCAATTTAATTTACACATTGAGCTCCGTTTTAACAAAAGGTTAGAAGCGGTTGCTGAAGCTACCTGCACCTCTTCGCGGCAAGAGCCGACGCCATATTGCCGCCGCCTGTCGCATGCGCAGCACATTTCCATTTTTTCTCGTTTTCTGATGATACGAATTTTCGGGTGATACGAATATTTTTGCCGCCCCTTGAGATTCGTATGACCGAGATTCCACTGTATTCAAAAGAACTTCCACTGCGTCATTCGGCTCTGCAGCCTTGCTTGCCGTCAGTACTTCCAGATGGCGCTACCATACGCATCCACAGACTGTTGTCCGCTGTTGTTCTGGTTTTGACTGTATTTGCACCTGACTTGTTTTTGTTACTGTAGAAAGCAATCATTTCGTGAAACATGGGGTATCCTTGACAAACAGGGTCACGTATGACAAAAACTTAGCTTACACGAATCGGCCCGTGTCGTGTAAGACAACTCCAAAGTGGCAGACTGCTGTGCAGCTAAAACAAGCATAGTGTGCCCAGTACCAGCAGCAGTGCGCATCAGTACTTATATGCTTACGTGTATTTTTGTAACTTTTATTGTTTTCCGCACCATTCTTACTGCTGTAAAATGAATATGCATTTCATTTAAGCGCAAATAGCTCACTCGGCAAGCCTATAGGCCGTGCCTAATTTGCGTTTGCTTTTGCCGGCCTTAGCCAGTCGCACAGCTGGGCTTATGACATCATAGGTTCTGTTGCGGGAAATGAGCTAGTGGGTCGCATGGCCATTCCCTTTTTTCCTAATTATGTAGCTTATTTGAGCGAAGTGTGCGTTAAAAGTGGTATCAGTACGATTCTAACGAGGCAATCTTTCAAATGAACCAAACTTGTGTTTTGTCTGCATGGCCCCTTTAATGTGCGCCGAAATCTCATACGCATGGGCGTTTTTGCTTTTCGCCTCCATCAGACAGCATCGTCAAAAGGCTTTCACTTTGGTCTGCATGTCTTTCTGTCTGTCTATCCCTCAATTCAGCTGCCCAGCCAGAAAAGAGAATTCTTGACGAGTAGATCGGCAAAGGTGTTCCGAACTACTAAATCTGCAGCATACTTTATACTTGCCAACGTTGTTTAGCAAAAAGTAAACATTAGGCATATTTGAGGTGAGAGATCAATACGCGAGTTAAATTTGCAGTGTTCTTTTTAAGTACTAAAAGTGCATGGCTGTTTGATTTTTGCTTCAGCAAATAAAAAAAAATACACCTTGAAAACTGTTTTGACCCCAAATGCAAAAAAGTGCCCGTGGCATCTCCCCATGGCAGTGTTCCAAGTTCAAAAGTAACAAAAGGTACCTGTAGATGGCGTGAGCACTGAACGCGGCAAAATTGACTTGACTTGATCAAACCGTCACCGCGTTAATCGGGAGAGGAGCGGGACAAGAGGGGAAGAGTGTGACAGCTAGGTGATGGAGAGAAGAGGCATTTATGTGGCAGGGCCACGGCGTTTGCTACAAAATGAGCAGATATGCGGCCTTTTTTTGTTTTGTTGTTGTCTGAGCTGTGTAACTAAACCTGTGTTTTAGAAGATTGCCTGGTCATGGATGTCGCCAGAGAAGAGGAAGGTGTTAAAATTAAGCCATCCATCGTTTTCCTATGCACAATGCAGGGTCCGACAGTGGCAAGTGTGTACGATGCCAGGAATCTCAAGGGCCAGGCAGAGAAGGTGAGATTTTCGTGTATACGATTCCGAGCAACATTCAGAACATTGCTGGGATGTACTGTGCTGCAACAGGTGCGTGTGTCTTCTAGCCATGGAAGTCAATTGTGCAGCGCACTGTCGTTGCTATGAGAACTGTAGTTTCTCTACTCCTTATGTGATTGTGTGCGCACTGTCAGCAAGCCCCGTAGGCAATAGGAAGTGGGGGTGTATAAATATTTGAAACTTCCGACTATCGTAGTACTGTTATGAGTCATTACAGTAAGCAATACCAGTTTGAATCAAACAATAGTATTCAAGACCACTGAATATATGCAAAGTATTTCAAAGTTTAGAAGTATATTCAATGGAAAGTTGATTCAATGAATCCGCACACACGAACTTCAGCCTACCTGAAAATATCGTCTTGCTTAAAACGCGCAAAACATGCCCTTTGCAATGAGATCTAAGGGAGCAGCCCCAAGCAGCTTGTTCAGCCTGTAAAGTATTCGCCCCAAAATTTCATTTCCTTCTTTGCGCGTGTTGTTTTATATGCTGCTATGCCGTACGGTGCCTGACCTGTTGCCCACATTCCTGGGAGCCAGTAATAAATTTCTCCTGTGCATCCGCGCAAGGCTGTCATAAGTGCGTAGCATGTTGTTGCACACCATCTCACTGGCACGCCAATCAAGGTTTTCTCCACGTGACCCAAGAGGTAGCAAACCCCCGCCATGGTGTTAGTAGTGGAAGTTTTTCAGGCACAGTAATGTGTGTGTACCATAGAGTTTTGTACTACAGAGAAACCTGTTCTAGGCAAGCCGTGCTTCAGCAAACATGCCGTCGTGTACCGTCGAGGAGCATTCTATTGTTATCTGGCATGGCTCGCCAACAAGCTCAAAAGTTGCTCGTAGCTGCAAAAAAAAGGAACAACATTATTGTCAAATATTTATTGTCAAACTATTTATGAAACAGTTGTTTCATAAATAGAAAAGTAACCCTCCAGAAGATTTTTTGTCCAGGATATTTGAGAAGAATCATGCAAGACGGACAAGGAAACGAAATCTCATTCTTTTTTTATTGATTTTGGCTTCAGCAGTGAAAAGAAGCCACGTGGCAAGCCAAGCCAAGTAAAAGATGAATGGTTCTAGCTTCCATGGTGGCACCCACGACAGCACGAAATTGCAGTGACAGATTTCCCCTTTGTATATATTAGTACCTATGAATCTTTATGGTGTGTACATCCTACCCCTTGTAAAGAGACCCTGGACGTTTCTCTCCCTCTCATGGAGCAGAGCCTGGCACAGCTGTTGTGTGACCTGAAAGAGCAGAACCGACGGTTGCAGTCGGACAACCAGGCGCTCACCGACAAGCTCCGTGAGGCCCTTGAGGACTCCAAGGTGACTCCTCCTCCTCCTGCTCATTTTACAGCGGTAGCTGTTAAAGGAAGGCATTCCTGCCTGAGCATGGCGCCGTGGCTAAAAACTCGCCGCTCTCTATTCTCGCTTCTGCACGTCCGCATAGAGTGTGAGAGCATGTCTTCTCCTTGGTGGTGCATTTCCTGAAGGGTGCATGCACAACTGGTGGTTATAGGGTAGCATTGGCAGTCAAGGTTTGTGGACTGTGCTTTCACACGTGTAACCCATCCCTGTGTACAGCTCGCACCCTGATGTAGTGCCAGCAGAAGAAAAAAGAAAATAACAATGTCCCCACATATTGCCTGCACAATCACTTGCTTTTAACAACGAAGCTGTTGTAGCTGGCTAGAGTGTGTGGTGTGTAATTTTTAAAGGAGCCATGAAGAGAAAATGCAAGTTGGTTTTATTCGAAAGATTTCTTGTTTTATAGTGCCCCCAGCGCTTGTCCGGATACAAACGGTGCTTTATTCACTGAGAAATTAAACAATTTAGGTTAAAATTTTGATTTTCCCGCTCAATCGTGCGTTTTCGTGGTCCCAAGTGACATCACAGGAACCGACAGCTCTGCAGCCTAGAATACCTTCATTCACGCATCCGCCGTACAGGGTAGAGACACGTATACGCTGGCGCCGCCATTTTCGGTTGCTCGCTCGCCGCCGAAGCAAGTCATTGTGTCAAAACCGCGCTAAAATTATCGCCGCAACGTGGTTTACTGAAGAAGTTTAAATCATATTGTCTGTTTCGCGTTGCTAGGTCTCGTGGGAAACGAAAAGAATAACGCGTTGAGCCCGTTGGCCCAATTGCGGCGGCATGGGACCGTTCAAAGGTTGTCTCCACCCTGTACAGCGGTGTTGGTTTGTTCCCGCGTTTCTTTACGTTCCGTAACCTAGATGGCGCCACCATACCGTGGCAAGCGTTTGGTTTGTTTTTGACCGCATTTAAACCTGGCTTGTTTTTGTTCTGGGAGAAAATATTCGTTCCCTGAAACAGTGCTCGCTCGACAAATGGGGTCACGTAAGACACCGTTGCTTGCGTGAATCGGCCAGTGTCGTCTGAGACAACCCCAAGCCCCGTAGTGCTGTGCAGCTAAACCAAGCATGCTGTGCGCAGTACGAACAGCAGTACGCACCAGTACTTCTATGTTTACATGTGCTTTCGTAACTTCCACTGTTTGTCCCATCATTCTTATTGCTTTGTAAAGAATGTGCCCTAAATTTAAGCGCAAATCGCTCGTTCGTCTAGTTTGTAAGCTCTACCTAATTGGCGTCTGCTTCTGCCAGCCTCCGGCAATCGCAGAGCTTAGCTCATGTGACATCATAGGTTCTGTTGCGGGAAATGAGCTGGTGGGTCGCATGACCATTCCCGTTTTTCCTAATTATGTAGCTTATTTGAGCGAAGTTTGCGTTATAAGTGGTGTCAGTATGATTCTAACGAGACAATCTTTTGAATGAACCAAACTTGTGTTTTCTCTTCATGGCTCCTTTAACGCGTTAAAAATACCAAGAAACTGCTGAGCACCCGTGAGCGTATGCCTCATGGCGACCACAAGGAACACGACATCAATGCATGTGATGATGACTACTATTGGCACAGTGAAAAGCGATGGCAGAACATGTGAATAAACAATTTCAAACTTGTACAAATGCGTGGTGATGTGCCCTTCAATGCTCACGTAGAAAAAAAGAAACCCTGCAGCTTCGCTATGGTTCAAGCTTTGCGCGACTTAGTGCAAGCTGTGCCAGTTTCTTTTGTGAAAGGGAACATTAAAATTCCAATTAAATTCACACAGTGCAATGACTGCACACTCGTGTAAAGAATTGAACCATAATTCGTCACTGCGATTATTTCTTCATGCCTGCATGAAGACAGCCTTCATGCACAGGAGACAGAGCTTCATACTAATATGTACAGTCTTTGTCAAAATTTTGTGGGCCAAGCCGGAAACGTGCAGGCCGCAAAAAATTGAATGTACAAGCTTGCGTCCTGAGTGATGCTGAAGAGTTTTATGGAGGAAAGTTAGAGAAAATACCTTTCTTTTTTACTGCTTTAAAATATTTTTGTCACATTTACGGGTGAAGCCGATTCTTTGAATTCTTTGTGGCCAAGAAGGCTTAGGATTGGCCCACAAAGTTTTGACAAAGGGTGTGCTAAAGGGAAATCTGGCTCCAATGTGTGGGTTAGCCGTGTTTCAGCGGGCATTCCGTCATGTACCAGGTAGACACGTTCTACCTGTTCTTGGCATGGCTCGTTACCTGTGGCTGCAAAAAAGCTACAACACTGTTGCAAAGGATCATTTAAAAATGCTTAAGTGTAATAAAAACGGAGCTTCAAAAAGATTCACTTGTCAGGGATAATTTAGACGCCTCACAGGAGACAAACAGTGGAAAAAAAGTGTCGATTTTGGCTTCAGGAGTTGAAAAGAAGCCATGTGGCTAGCCAAGCCAAGTATACGAGGAACGCTACTTGCTGCTATGGTGGCGTCCGTGACAGTGCACGACTGCTGTGACAGATTGCCCTCTAGTAGTATATATTAGTATGAAACTCTATGAGGGGACAGGCTGGTGGCAACAACAAATGGTGACGGGGATACATGCTGGTGCACCCGTGAGATGTTGTATGACCCTCAATGTAGTAACTTCTCTTCTCCCCTGCCCCTTGTTTGGTGGACCGCAGCTGCTGCGGGAGCAGCTGCAGGAGCGGCGCCGCAGCCTGGCCTCGGAGCCCTGCACCCAGTGCTCGTCCAGGCAGGAGCGCCAGGAGATGGTGCGCCAGCTGGAGACCCTCCAGGCCAGGGTGAGGGAGCACGGCACCGTTTCAGCAGAGTCCTCTGGAGATTGTTGATACATATATATATATATATATATATATATATATATATATATATATATATATATATATATATATATATATATATATATATATATATATATATATATATATATATATATATATATATAGTCAGGTAAAAGATAAGAACAACTTTGCGGTTAACTTGTTTATTATAAATTAGTCCGACAGTTTCGGAAGTGGAACTTCCTTCCTCAGGGATTGTCCCATTGTCCCTGAGGAAGGAAGTTCCACTTCCGAAACTGTCGGACTAATTTATAATAAACAAGTTAACCGCAAAGTTGTTCTTATCTTTTACCTGACCGTTTCTTCTGGCCCGTTGCAAAACTCATCGAAATCATATATATATATATATATATATATATATATATATATATATATATATATATATATATATATATACTTACTAGATTAAGTTGCTAGATAGTTTTTGTCGTCTTTTTTGCACCCTATGTTTGAAAAGGCATGTCTTAAATTTCCATATTGTAAGGCTTCTTGGTTAAGACTTCCGTAACCTCTGATGCCTTCAGTCCTTCTTCAGAGAATTGCATCGGGTAGCAGTATGCATTTTTGGGGCTGTTCCTTATCAAATTATCGAAGATATAAAAACTTATCAAAGAGGTGCTACTGAAGGGACCTCTCAGTTGCCAGTTGATTTGTCTTTTGTCTTACAAGTACAGCCTTGGCCGCTTCACTCCATTTGCCTAAAGTGGCATGGCTACACTGCTGACAGTATGGTTGCTTCAAGGTCTGTATAAAGTGCACTTAACTGGGGACATTACATGAATCTTATGTGACCGAACGACCCAAATGAAATTGGTTGCTCATAAGGTGTTTCCTTTGAGTCGACCTAGTAGCATAGTGAAAACCTGGTTGGAGCAAATCTTGGAGTTGCTTTGTCATTTGCGAACAAACTAGTAAACTGATCATTGTACAAACACTCTCCGAGTCAAGGCACAGTAAGTAAACCACAAGCGAACCTGCGAGCGGTACCGAGTGCAGCGAGGCCCGTCTCCAGAGTGGCCCCTCTCCCTCTCCAATTCGCAGTGCTCCATGCTGGAGGGGGACCTGCAGGCGGTGCTGGACGAGAAGGAGGAGCTGGTGCGGGCCGGGGACGCCTACCGCCACAAGGTGGAGCGCCTCAACCTGCAGCTCAACCACGCCCTGCGCGGGGGAGCCGACTACGTTCCGCTGGACGTCGACGCCCTCCTCATGGAGAACAGGTGCGGGCGGTGGTCCCCAAACTGTGTGTACGCACAGCACACTGTCCCATCACGATAGTGACTGGTGCGGGAGCATCTTCCTCTTCTTTAGAAGAGTTGGAACTCGGGCTGGTTGGTACATAACTTGGAAGGAAAGCAGCAGCACAACGGACGGGATGAGAAGGAGACAAACACTCGCACTTACTAGCAGCCAAAGGATTGTTGTTGGACTGGCTTTGTCATCCAGGCAGGTCAAACCCAAAATCACAAGAAGGGAAAAAGAAAAAAATGCAGGTTGAAAAGGGGGAGCAAAATGGCAAAAATTCATTTCTGAACAAAAACAAACCAAGGGTGATGGGACACACGTGTCGATTTGACAGATAAAGAATCTTTTTTTTTTTTTTTTTTTCATGAAGTGGGACACTTTGCACATGAACACAATCTTCACCGTATTGTACAGTGCAAAACGCCTAAAAACACCTACTTATCCTCTTTAGAGGTAAAGAAAGCGCTTCTCTAGATTCCCCTCCACCCTACATCTCGGTTGTCGAGCATACTTCGGAGTTCCAGAGTGATGAAAATACCGTATTTATTCAAATATAAGGCGAGGTTTTTTTTTTCCAAAATCTGAAATCTCAGTTACACCCCGCCTTATATTCGATTCTTAGTATGTGTGTGTGTGTATGTATGTATGTATGTGTGTGTGTGTGTGTATGTGTACACACACACACACACACACACACACACACACATACATACATACACACACACACACACGATACTTTTTTTTTAATCTCCAGACTGCACCCTTACATTATAATCGAATGAATACTGTAGTTGCAGGTTCAGGCAAAGGCCACAGGAGTACTGTGTTCACTCATGTATGAGCTGCACTACTGCCTAGAAGAGTGTTTCGGAACCACGTGTGCAGCAGTCAATGAATCAAGTCATTCTGTAAGCACTAGGAGGGTGGACCGTTGGAGATCTGTGGCCACACTACTCTGAATTCTGCGAGCTTGCACCGAAGCTTGGCAGAGTGTTACACGCTGACAGACTGGCATGTACCTGCACTAGGGTATTGCACAATGCTTTATAACAGCGATGTGTGCTGCTTGTGCACACTATTCTGAGGTTGACTAGCAACACTTCCTGTTGATTTTTTCCCTTCAGATTTTCACACCCCGGCGAGTAGGGCGTCAGCCTTGCACGAGGGTGGTTGTTGTGCAGGTAAATACAGCACGCTTTCTTGATGGGGCAATTGCAGTGCGAGGTTGCTGCCACCTGCATTTAGGTCTTGGTCATTGAACTCTCAAGTATAGGAACTCCAGAGTTGTTTGAGGAGGTGTTCTTGTCACTGCTTGGTCTCGAGCAAGGAATGACTTAAAGAAGAGGGCTGTTTTCTAACAAGTGCCTGACTGATCTCGATCGGGTCTTTCTGCACCGCCACCACACTGCACAGTGCTCACTGGTGCGTGTCTTGTCCCCCCTCCAGGTACATGCAGGAGAGGCTGCAACTGGCCCAAGAAGAGAAGACCCTGCTCACCTCGTCGCTGAACAAGTACAAGGTGGGTCAGCGGACGCAGCCACGCCTCAAGCAGCATGCACCGAGGGCTTGTGCGAACCAGTGCAGGGATTGTGCTTGCACGTCAGTGACTCAGGCACCACTAAGAGTATATAATAAAAAAGCAAAGGTCCTAATACGCTTCCTTGGGGTACACCTGAGGTTACCAGAAGACAGCCCGATTAGGTCACCAACCACAAGTGTTTAGGTGTAACAATTAGCGACAATCTCCTGGAATTCACATATCGACAAAATTTCCTCCTCTGCTCTAAGAAGCCCAGTGAACTGCTGTAGCATCTCCGACCTCACCTCCTCAAGGCCTTGTCCGCATGTGGTTGCATAAAGAAAAGAAAGTGGTCGAAGCGCTGTTCCTTCGGTGCTGCTTCAAGTACTGTTTCCACGTAACCCACTCACTCATGCAAAAGCTAGGTCGTGCTTGAGGACATGGCCGTCTGTCGTTTTCACCTCCAACTGAATAGCCAGTTCATGGCTGGTGTGATACTTGTTCACATCAGTCAATCAACAGTGCCCCGCCCACTGACAACCCAGCATTGCGGGGGTACGCCTCCCCCCCCCCCCTCCCCCTTCCCCCCCACTTTACCATTGCTCTCGAAATGAAACCATGCACACAAACGCTTGCACATTTTAGAGGTACAGCCAAACCCTGCAATAACGAAGCTAAATTCAGTTGCGTGAGAATTTCGTTGCCACAAAATTGAAACTTAAACACACCCACAAACTAAATCTATTTACGAGAGTTCATTTCATTACTTCGGGACCCTTACCTTGCGGAAACTTCACGGCTCAGCTCTCACACTACAAATAGTGGTTCGTTTCTAGTCGTCATGCTTGCCCAAGAATGACCAAATTGTGTCAAACGCATCCAAAACATCCTGCGGGTTTGCCTTCTCTGTGTTTTTCGCCTTGGTCCTTGGCACCAAGCATGCCCAGGCATGCAAGCAGAGTTCAGCATCTTTTGTAGACTAACTACCAGACAATAAGACCTCATTGTGCCAATGCTGTCTACAAAAGCAAGTGAGCACTGCTTTGTTGATGTCCACAAAGGTCACAGCCATCACTGTTTTGTCTTGTGCATGTGCGACATTAAAAAGTGGCAGCCTTGTTTTCAAAACGATAGAGCATGGCGAGCTGCACGCGGTTGCAAACTCATCGGCGCTATCCTCCCTTCCTCCAATTGGACCACTGACTTGGGAAATTATGGCTGCGTTATCTTGTAGCGATAACAACTCCCGCTTTTGGGCTGGCAGAGGCACCTCATCGAGAGCAAACGTTTGAGTTACACACTAAACGACCGCGCGGGTGCAGCCGGCAAGCCAGCACAACCCCAAGCTGTGCCGTGGGTCGCCCCCTGGTGGTGTTGCTGCGAGGCTGCCTTCATGGCCGCCTACTGCTCAGTCTCTTGTGTGAACAAATAAGACAGTGGCCATGCGAGCGTGCTGTGGCAAAAGTTAATGCAATTTGAGTCCGAAAAAAAAATGCATTCCCAGGCGAAAAAGACAATTGGAGGACCATTTGGACCTGCCGAAAACAGAATTGGTTCAAATGGAACCATTTGAAAATGCAAATGGTTCCATTTGTGCCAGTTGTGTTTTTGACATGTCCAATTGGGCCTCCAATTGTTTTTTTTCGCCTGGGTTTGAGCACGTTTTGGGTACTGTTAGCCTCAAATGGGTAGATAAAATGCTGATTAAACATGCAGCGAATTTGGTTAATGTAGGATTGCTATCCAAAAACATTCTGTGGTTGAGAGATACGAAATACATGGGCTTTTATGGACATTCGCCACCAAGGATATCTGGAAATATTTCGTTGCCGCGGGAATTTCGCTCTCGTGGGTTTTTGTTGGCTTTTGTTATTGCGGGGTGTGACTGTACTTCAATGTCATCACAGTGCTGAGCAAGATTTTTTGTTTTTTTTTTTGTTTTTGTTTTGTTTTGCCTACTCAGAGCAGTTCTGAGCAGCTCCAAGCAGCTCCGTTTTATTTGCCCATACAACGTCTAAGGCAAGAGCAGTTTTGGGCTGCTCAGAACTGCTCTGAGCGGGCAAAAAGACCTTTTATTTTAATTTGAATTATCTTACACCATCTGTTGGTGTACACCATCTGCAAAAGCTGTTGCATAAAAAAAAGCATGGATTAACTGCATCCTTTTCCCTCCTTGCTGCCATGGTCTATTTTGTGCAAACTTCACACGTGTTCCTGTAATGTGCCCCGAGAACTACTCCCTTGCTACAAATCTTTTCAGCAGTAGAAGAAAAGTGATCTGTCATTGTGGTATAGGAAGGATTGAAGTGCTCTCCCACTGTAGCCGTTAAAAAGTGATGTGCATTTTTTTTTCACTTTTATTCATGAATCAGTGTTAGAAAAAAATGGCTTCTGGAGATCATTGTGGAAATTAGGTGACAGCATCACAGATTCAGTTTTAAAAGTGCCTCCAAGTGGGCACTGGACCTGTGGGGCCAGTAGATGGGTCGGTGAACAGGTGAAGCGCTTAGTGTATATTTCTGAAAAGTAGCTTCCCTAGAAAGAGCGAACAGGGTATCATGGTTCCCAGGGAATATTTTTCTGAAAAATTTTTGAATAGAGTGAAGGGTGGTATGGTTTGCATGTTTTACAAAATAAAGGAGAAGGAACAACATGCTCTGGTTTTAATTAGTTGCTAGAAAAGTCTTGCCACCTGATAGTTGTGATAGTTTAGAATAGTTTTGACGGGCACCACTGTGCAGGGGTTCCCATATGAAGCACTTGTAAAGCAACGTGCTCTAATTTGATTGTCGTGGCCGCCGTTACTGCAGAGCCTGGCCGAGAAGAACCGTGGTCGTGCCTCGAGTGCAGCCGTGCTTGCAGGCGTCTCCAGCAAGCAGAGTGAGTGTGGCCTCATTGAATGGCACGCACCCATTCTTGCATCTCGTGTCTCCGGCGGTCCTAGCTCTTTCCACATCAGACGAGCTCTGGTTTGAGGGCTGTTGGCTTTTGGACTGTTCAATTGGTTGCCCAAGGAAGAGGAGGTGGATAATTGCAAAAATATAATACGATCTTGAATAAAAACAGAGCAGATGATGATCGAAGGAAGGGAAACACAGAACACAGGCGCTGCGTTGTGTGTTTCTCTTGCTTCGATTGTTGTCTGTGCTGTTTTTGTTTGAGTTATGAGGTAGTAACACGCCTTTCAGCAAGCCCTCCAGTTTTACGATCGCGGAGTGTTGGCTTGCCTCTGGGTCGTCTTCCCCAGCCAACGCTGTTGTAGGTTTCCTCGCTGGTTACTGCATTGCACTGTCAGTCACAGAAAAATAATTGCACTTGTTGTGGGGTGCCCCTTAACTCTTTCCTTACCGCCAGGAAAAGACCCGTTTTCATAAGGTGCAGAAAAATTTTTTTTATTGTTATATAAAATTTTTTTCATGTTTATTGTAATATACCAAAATGTAGACAAATAAATGCGCTTTTTAATGATATAAGTATAAAATGTGTGTGTGCAACACAATAGCAGAAAAAAAATCCCAAGCAACAAAATTTTCGCAACTACCGCAAAAAAGTTTTGGAAAAGTGAGCGTGGGGGGCACAAATAAGTCAGTAAAAAAATTTCAAGATATACGTTTTGTGGCACGTTTATATAGCTAACTATCCTAAAAGTTTCAACAGTACACGTAAAAAATTGTTAGCACAGCAAAAAAAAGTTAGCACCCGTCGCGCCATGCCCAGATCGACCCCCGGTCTCCGTCTTGGACAAAACTTCACGCGTTGTGCAGCGGGAGGCATCGAATCGCGCCCATAGGACGTAGAGACCCGGCGGATAGAGATTATAACAGTGACAACACGCTCGGTCCCCTCGCAGGCGCTCAAAAACGCGATAAATCCCGAAAAAAAAACTCACCGTCGAGCTGACGAAGACGTTCCAGGTTGATTGAGGGCTTCATCGCTGTCGGTGCTAAACTCTGATGATAGGGAATCTTCTTCAGGGCCACTGCTACCACTTTCATCAGAAAAATCGACTGTAGCAACGCTAGAATCGCGAGAAACACGACGACTCCTTTCAGACCCGACGCCCGACGACGACGACGCCATGGCTGCCGCTATCGCTAGGCGCTCGCTTATCTTCCCAGCAAGGTCAAAAATCACCGGGTCTCCGGAAACCAAAACCGAAACTGACACGGGTTGTGTGCTTCCTGAGCTTCATTTCAGATGGCGCCTCACGTCCATGGAGCGCGTTGGGGCGCGGGAATTTCAACTTGAATCCGTCGATCAAATTGATCGAAATTGAATAGGCGCGGTAAGGAAAGAGTTAAAGGCAAGCAGCAGCTTTTGTTTTGGCATTGGTGCAGATTGATGCACTGCCGACATTTTCCCTAAAACAGTCTATGCTGTGAAAAGACACCTGCTGTGCTGCGAGACAATAGTGAACGTGGCAGCCCTACTTGAACAGCGCATACCTTTATGAACTACACATTCACGGGGTTTGCCATAATTAAGGGGACCGTGAAGACAAGGTACAAGTTTCATTCATTTAAAAAGACTACTTGGCCTTGATAATGATACTACCGTATTTACACGATTGTAGGTCAGCCCTTTTTTTCATGTTTGACAATCCAGTGTTGTTGGTGGTTCGACTTGGAATCGAAACCAAACTTTGTGCCGCTTGTAACGGCAAGAGAAATGAGAAATCGGGGGTGCTACGAGCTGGGGAAAGCATAACACCCTCGTTTCTATGGTTACAGTCGAAGCATAGCGTTTACGATTGCGTACAGTCTGGCGTCGTTGAAGGTGACGCCTACTTTGAAAGTTGGCATTCCCGATTTGTGCCTTTTGTCCACCGTACCTAGAGCGGCTAACCTCCCACCAGCGCATTCGGAAGGGCACTGAACAACGTGATAAGATTGTGCCTACGTTAGCGCCGTGCATTGATTCACGGGATTCGGTAATACTCATTGTATTTACTATTAGAAATGAACAAAATGCTTTTTGAATGCGAGTAACATACTCACGAATAAAAGGAAATCGCGAGTGGGCACTTCTGTCAGCCGCCATGTTGTTTGTTTTGATATCGCGCGCCAGTGGCCGCTGCCAGTGGGGGCGTCGATCGATCATTGATAGAAGAGCCGCCGTATAGGAGGGGGGGGGTATTGGTAGTTGACGGAAGAGGTTCTCTTTGTGATACGGTTTTCTAGGCGGCCGCGTTGCTGCGTGCTTGTGTCCCTTCTGTGTTGTGCTGCATCGTCCCGTCTGGTCTGTCATAAGTGCTTTGGGCCCGAAGACCTCTCCGGCACTTGTTCACAGCAGCGTTTAACTCTTTCGCTACCGCAGAAAATTGACCAATTTTTAGGGGTCCAAGAAAACATTTTTTTTTCCTGCTAAAAAATTGGTTAGGCACTAATTGCAGGAGCACAAAATGCAGATTATTTAACGGCCTTTCCAATAACACCAGTTTTTTAAAGGTTTTCATATATCATAGTTGTGAAAAAAAATATCAAAATCAAAATTTTTGTCAAGTTGTCGAAAAAAATGATAAAAAAGGAGTTGTGTATATCAAACCACCGGTAGTAGAAAAAAATTAGAATATACATTTTGTAGGGAAACACTTCAAAAACACACCCTAAAAAAATGTCGACTTGCGCGGAACAGTTTTTCAGATATAAAAAAAAAATGTTAGCACGCACGGTGCTCGTGTCATGCGGTGAAGCCCAACCTCTAATTCAAAATGTGCAATTTCGGGTGGTTCCCTGGAATAAATCTGGCGGTTTGACGTTATCAGAGGCACCAATTTTCCCCGCATAACGTAAAAACATCTTGTCAATGGCTGACTTTGCATTTACAGCGACGCGATGCGGACAAGCACGCGATGCGGAAAAAAACATGCATGAAGTTGAAAACGGAACGCCGTGGCTGATGCTTGTTGTCGTTCACGGTCAGTTATCTCTCAAAACATAAAGCTGAGCTTTATTATCATCTTCTTACTCGCACTTGTAGCCTTGCTCGCAAAAATTAGGTACGATGAGCTAGAATCGTGCCCTGCGATCTTTGGCCGAGTAGCAGTTGCGCGCTGAAAAATATCAGCACAACGAGCCTCCTCTATTGCAGCGCCACCTAACATTTTTCAAATGAAACAGTACAAAAACTTATCAGAGACTCCTTCCGAATAGACAGTTCAACTAAGCAGCAACACTAGACACCCGGATATACCCTCGCATGGAAACGAAACTGGAAGGCGAACAGCTGGCAGTGTAAGGCCGGTTTGAAGCACTGTCCTCGGCGGAACAGATATCTGGCGACTGGGTGTGACCTTTTGACTTGCATCTGAAGTTCTTATCGCAGAAATCGGGTTAGGGTGGGGGGAAATCAGGAGCGCCGTGCTTTGTTCGAGAATCAGTCGCGGACGCTTCAGGCGCCATGGCAGGTAGCCTTGAAGTTGGGTAACTGCGTAGTAGCGCTAAATATGAATTTCGCGATGCAGAAACAAAACCGAAACTGTTGTAAACTGTTTGCGAATGGTCCTGGGGTAAGTAGAACTACCACAGTACTTAGAACAACGTGCGCAAAGGCAATAAAACTGCCTAAAATCATAGAGTAGCTTTGCAAACAGGCACTGCTTGACATTTTCAACCGATTTCTGGGATTATTACTGTCAGAGCGCGAACCTGACGATTGAAAATCGTTTGCTAGTTCCCCATTCACGCCCTGATAGCAAAAAACAAGCGCTGGTGCAGAGTAATTACGAGTTGCACGCATTCTCCGTTGTAGCTGTGACGCGCGATGACCACGCCCCTTTTCCACACCCAGGTGATTCAAAAGCGTGTCAAAAATCACGTTTCCGTTGCAAAAATGAAAACAAAACTGATTTTGAAAGGCCATTTTCTGATCTAACTCCGAACAGCTTTACTTGTTCGAGAAACGCCTGGAACGCTATGAAAAGGCGCTCCCAAAAGTATCGATCAAGTTGATCGATTTTGATAGGCGCGGTAGCGAAAGAGTTAAATGGGCTGCTTTGTGTGCTTGCATTTCTTTTTTTTTTTTTTGAGAGATGCAATTCTGGAGGGGTTGACCTTACATTTGAGTCGCCTTACAATTGTGTAAATGTGGTACCAGTGTGAACTCAAATTAAAAAAAAAAAAAGCCAGATGTTAAGGAAACAGATGAAGCAGTGGCAGCTGACTAGCGGGGCCTTATGATGTTGCGGGGACTTGTTTGTGCTATTGGCGGTGCAGACCAAAGCCACTACCAAGAAGCACGGCATTGCGATTGTAGGGGGGCCACTATTGAAGTGAAGCTTTCTACGCCTCACTGATGATGTGGAAAAGTGGGAACGCACTGCAGGAAAGCCAACTTTACACAGTGGGTTTCTGCAAAGGCCACGTGATGATAATCATGATGATGAAGTACGAAGCACCTTAAGAAAAAAAAAACGTTTCCCGTGGTCGGAATCAAACCTGGGTCCCCCGTGTTGCGAAGCCGACATCTAACTGATTGTGCCATTCCGACACAAACAAAGCAGTTTGGATTTCGGAATTTGACTTGGGTTGCATGGGAGAAGAACTGTGACCTAGGTTGCATCGGAGAAAGCTTCGCGTTTTAACCATCTTTCTCTTAAAAAAGGAGCTTTGATTCATTTATGTGGTCACACAGCCTTAATGCTAACAGGGAGCAACATCCTGATGGCTCTGTTTCTAGTATTCCCCCATCGTGTCGCTGTTGGCATTGTATAACACGAAATTCGAAAATTTTTGAATAGTTCTCCCTTTTTTTTTTGTGAGAATGGGTCTTTTGCAGCTGCAGCGGAGCTGAGTGTGTTCTCAAAGGTTAGCTCTTTCAAATAAAATGAAGTTGTAATTTTTTCTGCACAGCCCCTTTAGTGTTCCAAAGTAAACCAGCTGTGATTCCTTACTGGATTTCAGACCTTCTTATCAGCATGTTAGATAAGTACTAAAAGCACACAGAAAAGAAGGGAGCATTTCTCAGTATGGGCCTGTACTGCTCTGCTTGCTATGCAAAGGCACGCACCGCTGTAACTAATGAATCCAAGAGTAGAGGCAGATCCAGGCTGACCCATTGAGGAGGAGACACCTCAGAGAGTGGCCAAGAGGGACGAGCAGTGCTACTTTTGAATTGTTCATAAACCTGTTACTGTCCCGCGGTGAATTTGTGGCTCGCTGTGACAGGAAAGGAAGGCAGCCGTCAATCAGCGATACACAAGAGTCAGTGTCCTTTGGGTCGTAAGTCTGCACCTGTCACTACCGCATTCCAACATGAGCTCTGATTCCGTCAGACCAGACACGGCAAGCCTTCTTGAATTCAACACACATTGATAGTCGCTCGACGTAAGCACTCGTATGCACTGGGGGAGGGGCACCCCAACAGAAGAGAGAATGCTAGCAGAGCTCGTCCTTAGAACCGCTTCCTTTGAGGTGCCACCTGCAAACAAAAGAGGACTGCCCATTTCGTTCCTCCTCTTCTGCCTCATCAATCGCTGTGGAACACATTACACAGCCTGAAGGTAGACAAAGACAGAGAGTATACGAGACAAGCGCTCTTAGTTCTCAGTGCTGATGTTCTTTCTTAATCTTCATGTACCTTCTCGATGCAGTGTGTTCCACTTGCGCAGGTGTGTACCAACTTTCCAAACGAGAAATTATTCCACCCCCCTCGATCCCTTTCTCTCTCTCTCTCTCGCTGTGCTGCAGTCCAGCAGCTTCTGCGGGAGAGCTCCCTGGACCTGAGCTCGGCCGGTAACGACATGCGGGGCCTGGTGTCCCTGCTGCTGGAGGCCCTCAGCGACCGCACCCTGGCACTCGCCCACCAGCGCAAGGCCAACAAGTGAGGACGGGAACAGGGGGGAGGGGACGAAAGCTTTGCACGAGATTCGTTCGTCGCCCGCGTTCGCGAAGGCCACCAATGCTATGCGCAGGGAAGACTCGCTCTAGTAAACTGCTGGTGGGATGTCTGTAATCATCTTAGCTACACGCTTTGCTCACTCATGCATCAGTAGAAGATGCTTCCAGACTGTGGAAGTTCCTTACAAAGGCAGCACCTTTGTGGTGTACGACCAGGTGAGCAGGCGCTGTCGTGCGAATGGCAAACTCCAAATGCAGAATATGTCTGAGGTGGCTGCCAGCCAGTGCCA